>NC_138126.1:87741508-88941508 GCF_964188305.1 Podarcis bocagei
CTATACGGCATTATTGCTATTTTCAGTTCTCTTAACAACTTCCACAAGTAACTTATCTAAGGTAGCACAATGAGACGGTACAATCTTCAAGATTATAGGAACCAAAGCATATATACCTGAATTTGCAAAACACATTTTGGCAGTAGTACCCAGAGGATGTACACAGGTGCAGATTTTACATAAGGTGACTGGGCATCATGTATGGCAAGGATGGCATTTGTGCAATGGACATTAACTCTGGTTTCTACTTAAGAATTTAAGGTAATTCATAATGAAGAATATATACTTGCCTATGCAACTGATCAGGGACGCGGGTGGCACTGTGGGTAAAACCTCAGTGCCTAGGACTTGCCGACCGTATGGTCGGTGGTTCAAATCCCCGCGGCGGGGTGAGCTCCCCATCTTTCGGTCCCAGCTCCTGCCCACCTAGCAGTTTAAAAGCACCCTTAAGTGCAAGTAGATAAATAGGTACCGCTTTATAGCGGGAAGGTAAACGGCGTTTCCGTGTGCTGCGCTGGTGCTGGCTCGCCACAGCAGCTTCATCACGCTGGCCACGTGACCCGGAAGTGTCTTCGGATAGCGCTGGCTCTGGCCTCTTAAGTGAGATGAGCGCACAACCCTAGAGTCGGACACGACTGGCCCGTACGGGCAGGAGTACCTTTACCTTTATGCAACTGATCAGAAAGATGGTTGAAGCATCTAGTTCCTGGTCACTGACAGAGGCTTGGTGAACCTTTGGTCTAACATTGTGCAGCATTTCCTAAGATCTTGTGAATGGTGATTGCACATTTTGACATTTGTAATGCTCCATTTTGTAAAGCGGACTGCAATTACAGCCAGAGGATTATTTGTCAAATAACTTCAATAAGGACTAATTTGTGCTAATTTCCAAATAGAAAATGGGTTGGAAGCAGTGATTGTATAATTATTAGCCATACATTTCCCCCCTCCTTTTTCCATTGTTAAGGCTGCATCATCATTCCAGGTGGAAGAGCAGATGTTTTGCCCAGTTGGCATTGATGCTATGCTTCAGCCAACTGGCAGTGGTGCCTGTGACTCCCTCCCTTCTGAGACCTCAATGACACTTTGACTTAGATGGTGATCAAACTGCGAAAAACTGGGCATTGAAAATAAATTAATATAGTATAATATGCTAAATACATTCGTTATATTAATTTGATTTTTTTCTACATATATATGCTCCAGCACATATGTAATACGTATGTGTGACACACACACACACACACACACACAAAAGATCAGCAAAGATATGCCCCTGGAATTAAATAAGCTGCGGCAACTGATCCAAATATCATGAACCAACAAATAAGAAGTCCTAGAGTTCTTTCTGAATATTGTTTTGAGCAATTTCAGGCATGACATGTGGAACCCAAGACGGGCCATCTGGAAACTGGCAACCTTTCTGGGTCTGTTCCCAAGAAGTGCTGCTTGGGGACTCACTCTGACACAGGCGCTATCATTCACTTTCACTTATAGGCTACTCGTTACATATCGAATGTGTGCCTGATTAATAAAATACCAAAAATAAAACCTTAACTATCAGCTGTGCTGAATTAAGTGGGTCATTGGTTTGTTTCCTCCTTGCAACTTTACCAGCACGTAGCAAATACTGATATTTAGGTTGTGGGGAAAGTTATTCTGGGCTGTGTAAAACAGAAGATGGGGGCAGGGGTCACATTTAATTTGAAGTGAATGTTCCCCTATACCTGCCTGGTTGGCTTGCTGTATTGCAAATCCCTTGATCACTCAACGTATTTAAAAAAACCCAACACTCCTGTTAATTCATTCATTCATTCATTCATTTGTCAACATGTAGGTCCTCAACTAATAACACACAAAACTGTGTGTGTTGTCTTGAGGGATGACCTCCATGGAAGCTAATGCAAGAAACGTATTCTCTGTATGCTTCTAAACTGTAATAACTGCAGAGAGCTGGATGCAATAGAAGGAGTTAATGGGAATGATTTTGGCAAGATTGGAGCTGGATAATAGGTCTGCAGCTCAGAAAGCTGTTCATTTTTTTGTAAGGCGTATTGGAGAAAAACGACTAGGATATCTGCAAAACATGGGTCCCTAGTGGCAAGCTCACTGAAGCAGAGGAGCGGGGGGAACAGCTGGGCAGAGCGCTTTGAAGCTTGTTGCTTTTCAGGGAGAAATATCTCCATATACAGCGCCTTTATCAAAGGAACCATGGCTCCCACTAAAACAACAGATGCTTCTGCAGATAGAAAAAGAAGACAGAATAAACTGAACCTATTTCTGAAGGTTTGTGCAGCATTAAATATACCGGCTAAGTACATCCCTGTACCAAGAAAGTTTCTGATAAAGGGAAGGAATTCAAGTAAAGCTGCTTATTCAGTAGCTCAGGGGAAGGAAACATGGCTCCCTCCAGATGTTGGACGACAACTCACAACATTGACTATTGTTTGTGCTGAAAGGAGTTGGAATCCAACAACATATTCAGCTACCCTCTCCTAGCCACTGTGCAGAAGCACAGCCTAGAAGAAAAAGCTTACTGAATATATCAAACATTGCTGAGGAAGGTGGGAAGTGATTGATTGTGTTGTGAACCTTGTTGCCTATGTAAGCCAATAATTTGCAGCCTTGGGCTTTATTTTAAGTCTAAGTAATTTGAAGTTGAAACTAGAGCTATTAGGAGCCCCACTCCTAGTTCAAGTCATGATTAGACTTGGCAATCCAAGCTGTTCACACACACACACTTCCACAAATATGGAGGGGTGTGTGAGTCCTGGAAGACCTGCTCCCTGCCTCTCACCTGGCCTAGAAGGGCGGGGCCCTCACTGACCCCAGCTACAAAAGCTGAGGCTGCTGAATAGATGCTTGGTTGAGGTATTGCTTAGGGGATTGTTCTTATTGATATTAATTTTGTATTTGTATTTTAGATCTTATGAATTACAGTGGTACCTCAGGTTACATATGCTTCATGTTACATACGCTTCAGGTTACACACTCCGCTAACCCAGAAATAGTGCTTCAGGTTAAGAACTTTGCTTCAGGATGAGAACAGAAATCGGGCTCCAGCGGCGCGGCGGCAGCGGGAGGCCCCATTAGCTAAAGTGGTGCTTCGGGTTAAGAACAGTTTCAGGTTAAGTACGGACCTCCGGAACGAATTAAGTACTTAACCCGAGGTACCACTGTATGTGGAAATTCATCAAGTTGGTTGTCCACATTTTGATGTTTTATTTACTTATGACTACTTTTTGTTTGCAATTATGTTGTAAGCTACCTTGAGCATGCTTTTAACCATGGTAAGGCGGCATCCAAATAAAATGATGAATGTGTAAGTCAAATCTCATCATATCCTGAATAACATCCTCAGGAATAGGATGAGATTTCTCAATGCACTAGGCCCTTGTAAATCTCCAAACACCCTCTTTACCCCATCAGTCATCATCAAAACTTCCTTCCCCTTCCATTAACCCATCTGCCTCTTGACCCCCTCCTTTCACAGGTTTACCTTGCTAGTGCCATGCTAGTATTGGCCTGAAGCAACAGGTGAGAGGAAATATTGAGGGAAGTCTCTTTCCTGTACTCCTACATCTGAAGTACTCTAGCTCTAGGCATAGGTGCTGGCTCCCTGGAGCCCTGGGTACCCGAGCACCCACAAAATTCCTCATGAATGGGCCAGGCACCCACAAATATTGGCACCAGGGCCATGCACACTGCAAGGCACCCACGGCCCCGAGCACCCATAGTTGTAGGGCCAAGCTGGCATTCCTGGCTCTAGGGGAAATGATATTTTTCGGGACTGCTATCACACTGCTATAGCTGTGCTCCAGTTACAGTCATGATGGAAAGAAGTGTCTCTCCCTTCCTCTTGCCACTTCCAAGGGACCAGCTGCATCTCTACAAGTGGAAGGTAGCTCAAAAGTAGGCAAGTGAGAGGAATTAGTTCCTCCCTGGCTTGCTGCTCAGATTGAAATCCAAGCCAGAGAAGAATTTAGAAGTCCTTGTGCCCGCCCCATTTTCACTAGAGCATTATGGCCTCTAGAGATACCATAGTCTTGAGCTCCTCTTGCTGAAACTTGTTTCATTTTAAAAAAACTTTTTTAAAAGCTGAAAATGGAACTTTCTTAGTAGGCAGGGTTAAAACAACTTCCAAAAGTAAACTTGAGCAGATGCAAAATGCCAAGAAATGTGCCTGAGAGATAAAGTTTGGAAGGAAGATTGAGAATTTGGGGAACGTTTGAACCAAGCCCTTCTGATAACCCTGAGGAGAGCCCATCTTGACTGTAGTGTGCACTTGTGTCATCAGCACGTGTCATTAGTATTAATTAGAGAGCTCAATTATATCATTAGCATATAACACTTAACGGAGTGACACTACTAAGAATACATTTAAGACACAGGGTTAGGAAAATGTAAACATCGAAAACTTAAAGGTATAATTTTAAGCATTCCAATCCTTCGATGGCAGCATCTTAACTTTCCTGGTATGCCCCACAGAGGAACTTACGGTCCTCAAATAAAAACATCTTGAAGGTCCCAGGCCACAGAGAGGTTAGGCTGGCCTCAACTAGAGCCAGGGCTTTTTCGGCTGCGGCTCCAACCTGGTGGAACGCTCTGTCACAAGAGAAAAGGGCCCTGCAGGACTTGACATCCTTCCGCAGGGCCTGCAAGACAGAGCTGTTCCACCAGGCCTTTGGTTAGGGCACAGCCTGACTCCCTCCTTTGGCAATCTTTACAATACTTTAGTTTATGGTTGCCATCAATTTTGATTTTAATTAATTCTTATGATGTTTTTATAATGTGGCACTATTTTAGTGTTGTTAGCCGCCCTGAGCCCGGCTTCGGCTGGGGAGGGCGGGATATAAATAAAATTTATTATTATTATTTATTATTATTATTATTTTCCAAATAGTTTTAACCCTGCTACTTTCAAATAAATTCAAGTTAAAATGCTGAACACAGCCATAAGTATCATTTGTTTCAACCTTCATGGCTGCTGAAGAATGCAGCCATAAGTATCATTTGTTTCAACCTTCATGGCTGCTGAAGAATGCAGAAGTTGTTAGATTATGAATGAAAAGTCTTTCTGCACATGAAACATCTCTGGATTGATGTGTAGGTTAATATGAGGGATGGGAGCAGATAATTTTATTGTACAACACACCCCGGAATTATTACCCCTCTTTCCTGAAGCACTGTAATTATCAATCCCAAAGTGTATCCTAATCAAATTCCAGCCAATATCCCTTCCCAAAGCTTTCTTAGTCTCCATAGTTATGTACTTCCTGCCTAATGTACCAAACTGTCCCCAACGCATCACTCTTCCAAATACTTACCGTACCTTCTGGCAATTGACCTTCTGACCTTCTACACAATAGCACTCCACCTTGTTCCCACTTCCTAATTGCTAATGTTCTAATCACCCCATCAACCCACCTAGAGCACTTCACTACCCAAAACCAACAAAGTGTAGTGGTGATGACCACTAGTTGTTTTTTAAGGATTAAGGAATTTCACAGAGAATAGGAATATCAGTGGCTAATAACAATTTTAGTTGAATAATCCTATGCATGCCTACTCTGAAGTCAGTCTCTCTGCGTAAATGTGGGGGGAGCGCAGACCTTGGTAAAATGCCACCCTGTGCAAGGCCATTTGAGTCCCCGCCCAGCCCTTGCTGTGCCAGGAGTTTTGGAAAGGAGGCATGAGTCTCTGGCAGGTCCTAGAGCTCTCCAACTCCATCCCAAAGCCAGGGAAGTGCTTGCTTGGCTTTGGGAAGGAGCAAGGAGGACTCTAGGACCCTATCAGATCCTTCAAGAGCCAGTGTGGTGTAGTGGTTAAGAGTGGTAGTCTCGTAATCTGGTGAACCGGGTTCGCGTCTCCGCTCCTCCACATGCAGCTGCTGGGTGACCTTGGGCTGGTCACACTTCTCTGAAGTCTCTCAGCCTCACTCACCTCACAGAGTGTTTGTTGTGGGGGAGGAAGGGAAAGGAGAATGTTAGCCGCTTTGAAACTCCTTAGGGTAGTGATAAAGTGGGATATCAAATCCAAACTACTACTACCACTACTACTCTTCTTCTTCTTCTTCTTCTTCTTCTTCTTCTTCTTCTTCTTCTTCTTCTTCTTCTTCTTCTTCTTCTTCTTCTTCTTCTTCCCCCCTTCCCAAAGCCAGACAAGCATTTACTGGGCTTTGAGAAGGCGCTCAGGTTACATACGCTTCAGGTTACACACTCCGCTAACCCAGAAATAGTGCTTCAGGTTAAGAACTTTGCTTCAGGATAAGAACAGAAATTGGGCTCCGGCAGCAGGAGGCCCCATTAGCTAATGGACTAATATCTCTGCTGGCTCTATGAGAACTGCTGTGATGTCAGAAAAGCAATGAGCAGACAGAAGGTTTTTTCCAGTATTTGCACTTATTTGCTCATAGTACCTTTCATTATTCTAATGAGGCTGCTAGGTGTCAAGAAAAATATGTTTATGTATGAGACTTATAATTATCAGTCCATGTTAACAAGCACAACTGACAATTTACTTTTTGGTAAAATGAGCGAAGCCCCAAAACACTGCCAATAGTATTTTGCTGTTAATTAAAGTGGGACTTCCCCACCTAACTGAGCTCTTTGCTCATACCGCACAGCTAAAAATCTTGCATAACTTTGAAAGAGGCAGTGAGAATCACCAGGTCAAAATAATGAAGATGATGATGATGCACTAAAAGGACAACTCTCATTTTGTAGCTGTTTCAACAGATGGAGCCAGGAGGAGGCAGCCTACTGAAGACCCCCCTCTTCCAACTAGACTTTTAGGTAGAGATTTCTCCTGATCTGTATTGGGATTGTTTATAGATGTTTGAATTGTTTGAATTTTTGTGTGTTTGCTGCCCTGGGCTCCTTTGTCAGGAAGTACAGGAAATAAATTTAATAAATATTTCAACACAGCAAAAAACCACAAATGTCCGAAAACTTTGCATTCCTTAGCACAGTGTCCTAACATCACTGCCCACAAAACCAAACATTTTATTACAGAATTGTCCATAGAAAAATAATTCGATGACAGCAGATGATGAGCCAAAATGTCACAGAAACCCTTCTCTTCCTTCACATGTGATTTCAATAGCTTTCCTGTGCCTTACACAGAATGTTTGCTGTCACTATGTGGTTGAGATAGACCGCATGTTTTAAATAATATGAAATATTATTTCTTAAAATTTTCAAGATTTCATAGCAAAACACTGCATTTGATCCCTCACCTAGCAAGGATTTTCTTTCCTCAGGATGAGCCAAAGGAGAGGTGACACCGGTGTTAAACCACTCTGCTTTCCACCCGCAAAGTACATGATGAGATATTTCCATGTGATCCATCACCTTTGCATTTGTTAGCTCTCTCTCAAGATGTTCGTGAGCGAGTGCCAGAGCTTAATGGTACACAAGCTGCCATTCTGACACATAATTACTCTTTCCCATTTCAGCAATGATACCTTCTGAGGTGCTCTAAGATCTACGATTGTCTGCTCTCACTGCATTTCGGCTGATACGGCATTAAACTTTTCCTTCCTTGTCTGTACAGCAGCATAGCACCTGTGGATGAACTTGTGCTACAGATATGGGCCTTCAAGTTCAAGTTTCTCAATTCTCTCCAAGTGTCAGGAACCAGGGCCAGCTCTAGGGCCTGTGTGTTTTTGTGGCATCCTGTCCCTTAGCTGTGTCCCTCCCACCCTTGAAATGGGTGCATGATTTGCTCTCTCCGGTAGAATGAGGTGGCCACTCAGGCAGGAGGTGCTGGCGGGTGGGAAATAGCAGGTACTGGAGGGCAGAACTGTGTGTGCTCCATAGCCTGCCCTGCACCCTCTAAGCTTGCCTGGTTCCCTCAGGTGTAGTGGTAGATGTTGTCCCATCACCAACAGCCTGAAACTTGTTTCAAGAGCTAGTCCATTGGACTCCTGTACATGAAAAGGTGGTGGTGGTGGTGGGACATCATATTGTCCTTCCCTTCAGGCAGCAAAATCTCCTGGCCTTACATCCAATGGGAGCTTGCTCTCCATAGAGGGATGCAATGCCCCCCCCCATAGTGCTGCAAAGGAAAGGAGGGAAAGAGCAGGAGATGTGGCTGGAGGAAGAAGAAGAAGCAGACAGCTAGGAAAGAAGAGGAGTGGCAGTGAGGAGATGGTGAAGGGTCTGATCCTGCTGCCTGGTGCTACCAGGCATGTCAGGAACCAAGACCAATGCAATTTATACAAACTCTCGGAAGAGAAATCAGTGCCTGAAATGTTTCTATAGGCAGTTCCAAATACCCTTCGTGATCATTTCCCCCCATAAAATCCATAATGCAGTGGTACCTCGGGTTAAGTACTTAATTTGTTCCAGAGGTCCGTTCTTAACCTGAAACTGTTCTTAACCTGAAGCACCACTTTAGCTAATGGGGCCTCCTGCTGCTGCCGTGCTGCCGGAGCCCGATTTCTGTTCTTATCCTGAAGCAAAGTTCTTAACCTGAAGCACTATTTCTGGGTTAGCGGAGTCTGTAACCTGAAGCGTATGTAACCTGAAGCATATGTAACCTGAGGTACCACTGTATACAGAAAAACACTAATTTCAGAGACATGACTGCAGTAATCAAAGGATTTCTTCCAAGTTTGCTCTCAGCCTCCCATTTTTCTATAGCAGTAGTTGAAATAATACATAATAGCCACGGATTGCAGTGCATCCCTGCACACTGTGATCCCTGGAATTATACCGTGGAACTCATTAGATTGGTTCCCCTCAGAACGCCTTTCGGATCATTTCTTCAGTCACTTCAGCATCAAGCCGTGCATACCTTTGATTGACTGGACATAGCCAGTGGTGTAGCAGTAACTTTTGAAGTGCAGGAACTCATCATGACAGCCACCCAAGCTCTGTCTCTGGAGAAGAAAAAATGGCAGGTGTATTGATGCATCTTTCTCTGTGTGAAAACACTCCCCATTGCACCTCACAAAAAGTGCCCAATAGTATAATGCTGAATTTATTATGATAACCAAACAGTCATTGAACACAGCTATGGCAAAGGGTAGAGTGCTGGTTTGTAGGGATGGGCAAAGCGGTTGATTTGGTTTCTCTCCATTTCTCATTTTTCCCATGTCCGCATTTCCATATCTGTTTGTGAATCCCGCGCTTCAAAAAAAAGGTCCTCATGAAAATTCGGGCAACCTTTTAGTGCAGATTTTGCTTTATATACACATTTTTGCACAGCAGTTTTCCTTCATGTAATGCATTTTTTTTGCATGCTATTTTCACTAATATATGCATTTCTTATGCTCACTTTACCTTTGTATGTATGCATTTTTGTACACATTGTGTAGCTAGAGAACTGCTGGAGAAGTGCACATTTCAAAGCATGGCTGTGTTTTGATTTGTATATTGTGAACTGAATAAAAAAAATTCCCAGCCCTACTGGTTAGTGTGTTGAAATTGGACAGGGGAGACCTAGATTCATATCCCTGATCAACCATTTAGGGCAACTGCAATCCTATGCACAGTTACCTGAGAGTAAGCTCCATTGAACTGCTGTGTAGGCTCAATCTGCACAAAATATTGAGTTTAAGCAAAATATATTCAGCAGCCTGGTGAGCAACCTTTACATTTGAATGAGATATGCAACCAATCTTGCATTTTTAAAATTTATGTACAACTCCATAATATTAAGTTCGTTGGGTGGAGTACAAGTCAAAAAAGAAAGAAATGAAACTCAAAGTAAGACATAAAACAGTGATAAAAAAGAAACAACTGTATAAATACAACAAAACAGAATTCACTGCACTCTCAAAGTTAACAACAAATTTAATAAACAGAGGGCAAGGTATTTAAAAAGTCTAGGAATGGGGGGGGGAATCTTCACTCGAATTGACAAGACCAGAAATGTGTTGGACTTTGAAGTAGGATAGAAGTATCTAAACTCTGCTTTGAGTATTTCCTTCATTCTCTAACTTCCTTTATTACAACAAGAGTAAAACTTAAAGCTCCACTGTCGCCTCATTCATTTGCCAGAGCAAGGCAAGTCCATCATTTACCCTGGAAATCTGAATAAAAAAATTCCTTCCAGTAGCACCTTAAAGACCAACTAGGTTAGTTCTTGGTATGAGCTTTCGTGTGCATGCACACTTCTTCAGATATGAGCTTTCGTGTGCATGCACACTTCTTCAGATACACAATCTGGTAGATGACATCAGCATTCCAGCTCCCCTCTTCCCATCCCTCACTGTTCATGTTCCAGTACATTACTGAACATAGTGTGTTCCATTTATGGCAGAATGTGTGGTTTAAACCATTCTGTCCTAATAAAACATCATTAACTCCACTCCTACTTCAGTACTTTCCTACACAGCAGTAACTTCTGCAAAAGGAAGCATTCTCATCAATGGAAACAGGTCCTTGGAGTTTCTGGAGTTGTTCGTGTGGATGTCAGCAAGGATACAAAGAACACCTTCATTGCAGAAAATTGGCATGAAAGGCTGACACAACTGATTGGGCAGGTTCTCAACATTTTCCAAAGCAAAGAATACTGTAGCCCAGGGGTGCCCAAACTTTTTTCAAAGAGGGCCAGATTTGAGGACCAAAGTTGTTGAGCTTTTTATATAAGTTTATCCCAAATTATTGACCTTTTTTTTAGAACACAGAGAGAGTAAACTGACCGGAGGGCCGGATTAGGCCCCCAAAATGGACTTTGGACATGCCTGCTGTGGCCCAATGGGGATGGAATTATTAGGAAGAACCCAACTTATTGCAAAGGAGTTTTGATGTTGGGCTGATAATGATGCATGTAGCCCTCTGTTTCAAGGCATTTGTCCTCTGCCTCCTTCTGGCAGTCCACATCTTGCCAAATTGACTCTCTGTGACTGGCCTTGCATGATGAAGTGTCAGATGGTTGCAAGGTTTTCTTGGCATGTGCCCAGCATTCCTGATCAATTCACTTTCTTGCAATACTGCCTTGCATGGTGGCAGTAAAGTGCCAGTATCCGTTTCCAATTACATGCCTTTAGACGGCTGCAGAGACTAGTTTTTGTTCGTTGTTTACAAGGTTGTAGTAATTATTCTCAGCACAGTGGTGGCAGGTAACTTCATCTCTGTGGCTCAAAAAACTGTCTCCCACATGCACTATTTCATGAGTTATCACAGTTCCATATTTGCATGCCCATCATATTGGGAAACAGTAGCTGCAGGATTAAGCCATGCCCCTCCCGCCCCCAAGGCAGTTTTCAGCTACGCAGGAATATATGCAAACATTGGCCATGTCTGGACATCTACATTTAATGAGGACTTGCTGTAGATCCTGACTTTTAATGGGGATCTATTGTGACATGCTCTCTCACCTAAACTGCTTGAATTAGTCTGCAGTGGGGGTTTTGACCTAATATCTTACATGTGTCTACATCATGGATTCTCCCCCTACCAGACCAAATTTGGCCCACCAGATTTCCCCATTTGGCCCATGAAGCTATTTTCCCTCAAAATATACCCAACAGCCCCACACCTGTCATGTAAAGTATGTGGCAGATACAGACATGCCTAGAAATCAGGATTGAGCTCCCCACATATCAGCAAATGAGGCAGGAGTTCAATCCTCCTTGGAAATACCCTTAAAATATCTTTAAACCAATTGCAGATGAAGATTTGGAAAGACCTGGGAAACTAGATGTACTGTAGATCCATTTGGGGGTGGAGCTTGTTTAAAAAAATTTGAAGCACATTTTGTCTGATGTATCCCCTCAGACAGTCCCATTATTTGTTAAAAGTATAATTTTTGGGGGGCGGGGAGTTTTGAGTCTTAGATAATTTCTACGGATGCTGTGTTGTGCCACTTCCACACTGGTAAACATGACTAAATATGAAAAAAATGAATGTCCTGCGATCACATTACATACAACATAATAGATTATTTGTTTAGCCCTTAGTCAAACAAAAACAAAACAAAACTGTCTCTGGACTATACCACTTCATCCCTCAAGCAGGGGGTGCATGCAATCAAATACTGATCCATTAAAAAAAACAATTCTGCTTGCAGACGCTAGTATATTAGGGTGGCGGCTAGGTTTGTACCCTTCCTGATATCTAATGTCCTGTGTGGAGGGATTTTTGTGGGCAGAGGAGCGTTCAGTCATGTGAACTCCCTGACCTCCCAGGCACAGAATTGACACCTCAGTGAGAACTGAACCCCAGTCGGTGTCATTATGCCATCATTATTTCACTAATTATGTGGACTCTTCTATTGACCTAATCATTTGCAATGACTCTAATGAGTTTTAAATCAATGCATTCAGAGTACTTAATGGTATGCACTGACACAACAGACTAACAAAAACTATGCAAATCACCAACTACTAAACTACCGTAATCATTTTCAGTGTAATATTTAAAAATATGTGGGAAGAAAGTACCACAGAAGAAATCATTATGAGAAGTACCTTAGTTTGTTTGGGGAGATTTGTGAGGGGTTTTTTTAATCACAGCTTTGCTTAAGCATTTTAAAATATGAGTTGTTATAATAAGGTTTTTACCACTTTGCCTTGTTAATGTGAGAGTTGTGCTGTGCGTAGACACAACACAGTGACTAATCTGGGAACTCTGAAGTAATTTGTATTTTTAAGTTTAAAACTGACTTTTAACACTGCCCTTAGATGCCCTTCATTATGTCATCTGTCTACTATGTCATACATCTAAAATACATTTTTCAGGGTTTGGAGTCCAGCCAGTCTGAGAAGTCAATCTTTGTCTGACTGATAGCTCGCTCAGCCTGAAGAATCAGGCCAGAACCAGTAGCTCTTTTATATGGCTAGCAAGGCCGGTCCTACCATTGCTGTGGGGCAGAGGTGGCTGTTCCCCCTAAGCTCCCTGACCATACTCTGCTGTTGAAGAACAGACCTGGTTGTGCCACATGGCCTGTTTTGCACCCCTATAACATTCCAGTCGCCTCAGATACAATAGAGGTTTCCCATTGCCAGTACTAAAATAATATTCAACTGCCAGTCTAGACACATAACAACAACATCAACAACAATAATTTTATTATTTATACCCTGCCCATCTGGGAAGCTCATGGAATGGGCTGTGTGCCATCACAGAAGAACATAAGGTTATATTCAGTGTAGCGCTAACTCTAAGGTTCCATCAGCACAAGGATTTCTCTTGCACAACAAAATGTTCTCCCCCTTTCCTCTCCCTGTGAGCCCACTGAATCTGTTCTGGGTTTCCTTACAACCCTCAGGAGCAGATTTGGAGATGGGGCACATGGAAGATAAGAGAGGACAAAGTCTCATCACACTTGTGGTAACGCCGTAAACTTTCAGCAGGAAACAGAGAGCGGGGAGTACGATGGTGTTGGTTTTCCTGGACAGCTCCTCTGCATTCAAAGTCATCAGCTATAAAGGCAAAAAGGTAAAGGTAAAGGACCCCTGGAAGGTTAAGTCCAATCAAAGATGACTATGGGGTTGCAGTGCTCATCTCACTTTCAGGCCGAGGGAGCTGGCATTTGTTCACAGACAGCTTTCCGGGTCATGTGGCCAGCATGATGAAACCGTTTCTGGCACAACGGAACACCGTGACAGAAACCAGAGCACACAGAAGCAACCTTTACCTTCTGACCACAGCGGTATCTATTTATCTACTTGCACTGGAATGCTTTCAAACTGCTAGGTTGGCAGGAGCTGGGGCAGAGCAATGAGAGCTCACTCCATCACGGGGATTTGAACCGCCAACCTTCTGATTGGCAAGCCCAAGAGGCTCGGTGGTTTAGACCACAGCACCACCCACATCATCAGCTATAGCATCCTTCTAGACCATGTACAAATTGGAGACTGGAAGTGCTGGTTTGTGCAGGTTCTGTTATTATCTGTGCAGAAAGACCATAGAAAGTGATGTTGGCGGGCGGATGGCTCCTCAACTCAGTGGGTTAGCATTCTTCGATGATGCTGAAAATTGCTGACCCAGTTCTGAGTTGAGCTAAGGCAATTTGCGCATCACATTTACCCAGGCTTATTATTTCTAATTGGGAGAGTAGTAAGAGTGTCAGAAGCCTTTGCTGTGCTTGTGCTTTATGTCAGGTGGGTAGGACTTCTTCCTTTTAGCTATATTGTCAGATGATTGTTTTAGTTTGTGTTTATTGCTGTTTTATTTTATTTTAATGACTTGGTTATTTTGTTTTTACTGTGTAAGCCACCTTTAAGGCACTTGATTACAAAAATTACACCTAATAATAATAGTACTCTTAAGGGCTAAAATAAAAAGCTGAGAGGTACTGATATATTTTTATTTTTACATATTTGCCCTATGCACTGCTAAAGCCAGTTAAGAGAGATGAGAAGCAGCTGCCAGCTGATTGAATGAGGAACAGTAAATATAATTCTGGAGCAGAAGGCTAGTCAATACTTTTTATGTTGAAAAATATGCATTTTATTTTTATGGACTACAAATCTCCATCCATCCGTTCTCTATTGTAACTGAATATATGCATCAATTGTATGTTGCATTTGATGTGTATATCATTTCAGGGCTGGTTTATTTTTTCTGATTATTGGAAACTGCTTCTGCAATCAATTTCAGTTTTTATATCTTCTGCTGGGGGGAAAAATATTCCAATATAATTTTTCTTTAACAAGGTTCTACCCAGCATGACTTCCAGCACTAGAAGTTTCACTCTGTTCTGACATAAAATAATTTGTTTTAATGGTCTTATCCTAAGAAGAGCTGTGCTGGGACAGCAGCCATATAAGGTTGAGTTTCAGGGTGTCTGTATTGAACTACACCACACTGAGAATTTTAATATTATTTCTCTGCCTTTTTAAAACCTCTTTTGTTTCAGTTCCAGTCCATGAGTTCTTATTTTTCAGTTGTCCTTTCTGTTCATACTCAGCAGTAACTATTTCTGCATCTGCTCTCTTATCTTATACACATTTTAACTGCCCGTATTTTTTATACCCATCTTCCCCTAACTAGCCCCACCCTATGACTAAAGGTGGGCAAATCATTCAATTTTGATTTCTCATTTTACAGAACTTAAATTCAGTTCTCCACATTTCTGAATCAGTTTGCAGTTTTTAAAAAAGTCATCATGAAAATTCATCATTTCCCCCTAATACACAGGTGTTTGCATGCAATTTTGCCTAAAATACACATTTTTTTCAAAGCAACGTTGCCTTAGAAAACACATTTTCACTTGTTATTTTTGGTAATATATGCATTCTTATGCACACTTTACCCAAGTATGTGCATTTTGTACACATCAACTGGCTTGAGAACTGCATTGTGAAATCTGAATCATTGCAAATTTCAATGAATGGCTACGTTTTGGTTCACCTGTTGCTTCAGAAAGTGTAAGTCAAGTAAGTTCATCTTCAAATGCAAACTGAATCACATTTCTCCCCTACCCATCAAACACTCTCTTCCCAAATCTTTTCAAAATATAGTTTCCATATATTAATAAATCTCTAAATTAACCTTCTATGTATGTATGTATGTTGTTGTTGTTTTTTAAAAAGTTGTGTGTGGCAAATTCAGATAACGAGCATAAATTCCCAACCTATAATCAGTTTCTTTGCAAATTAAGGGAAGCAAGATAAACTCTGCAAGAGATCAGTCTTGGTATATCACAGTCTTAAGAAGTGGGAAAACGATCTGTATACACAAAGCAAGTGTAATCATTACCACACGTGACCAGCTAAACCAAGTTTTGAATCTGTTCTGACAGCTAAATGGTTCTATGTAGGACATAGAACTTTCCATCTTTGTTTGTGTTTAGTACATGTCAATGAATGAAAAGTCATTGGGTACAATTCTCAACAAGCCTGATTTAGGGCTAGTTGATATTACCCTTCACTAATGACCACATTGCCGGATGCAATCATTGGATGCAATGATTCAGTGGGGTCCTGCTGTTCTTTATTCCATCTCTGACTCTCCCTCCTGGACAATTGGCAGAACTGACTGGAGAATACACCAAACTAATCTCCTCTTTGCCTTCTTTGATACTGAGTCAGTCAGTCACTTTATTTGTTTACCACTCTTCTGAATACATAAACCACGTTCGAGAAGTTTGCGCACAACAGAGCATATTCCTGCCATTGTTATATCCTCTTTCAGCAGAACCATCTCGTCACAGAAGGAAACCATTATGAACCCTTATGTACTTATCCCCCATGGACCTGGTCCAGGATGCCTAGAGAGAGTCTGAAACAAGGAACCTAAGGGATCTGTCAGAATCCTTTAATCTTATTCTTTTTCATATTTAAACGCTGGCATGGAGGTGGCATTTTTTGTCTTTGAGGGTGCCAATACTCAGTTTGGCAGAAGTATCTGGATCTAAGCCAACAGACAACCTGAAGAATCAGTTTAAGTGTTTGAAACTGGATATTCTGGCTTAATTGGTTTGGAGATCATATCCAAAAGAGGACTGTAAAGTTGTCTGAATAACAGAGAATTTATCTTGAGTTAAAGCACTTGGAATTGATGAACAGTCTTTTCTAAGACCTCCAACTGCTGCCCTTTGGCTCCTATCATAGGGAACATGCCAGATTCAACAAGCAATCATTTACTGTGGTCCTGCTGCTCTTTATTCGATCTCTGACTTTTACAGCCTTGATGTCAAGCATTACAGCCGGAACGGAGTCACAGTCGCCAGTGAGAGGAAGATGGCTGTCTTCAAGTTCATCTCCTCCTCCATCTTGTTAAAAATGGAGGAAATGTGGTGAGGTTGGTGCACACACAAGTGTATGTGACGAAAGAAAACTTGGAGCTGTTAGCAGAATTATTAAGTTAGACAATGTGTCACAGTCACACATATTTACACATGCTTCTAACAACGCAGGATTTTAGGAAGGTGTTCATTATGGAAGTGGCAAGTCTTTTCTGGAGAGAAGAAATGTAGCAAAATAAATGCAGGGGGAGCGAACAAATCACAAGTTTAAAAATAAATGCAGGGTGTGGAGATCATGAGACTTAGTACTAGAACTGCAGTGCTAGAATTAGAATGTGAAACTTTATTTTTGCTTCTGTGATTTTTATTGATGTGGAATGAATCCTATTTACCAGCTTGTCTCAATTTCTTTGAGAAGCAGAATTGCTCTGAATGGAGCTACCAAGGAGTGCAGCGAGGCCAGTTTCTTATATTTCTTTCTGCACAAAATAGAAGGAAATTAATAATTAATCATGTGTAGTTTTCTTTAAGATGGCCCTGCTTCGGTGTTCAGTTTCTGTTTCCCTAAAGAGTTTTTTGTATGTGTTTTTTGGCCAGCATATAGGCCTTATTTTTATGTGAAAGCTGCTGCATTTATTGTAATAGCAGGCGTTTTGTCTCCCTCCCCCTCCTTCCCAAGAGGTGGAAAGCTCAAAACAGCCTTTATGAGGCCATTTTACTTTGGGGGAGAGAGGAATGAAAACTTCTGTTATAGAATCTGTTTATATCAGAATATAGAGCTGTGGTATATATTAGAGGAGTGCTTCCACACTGAACATTAACCATGGAATAGCTATGCTCTGTTCACTCATGTTCAGGGCCAGCTCTATCATTTGGCAAAATGAGGCAACTCTTCACAGGTGGTGGACATGGGGAGGAGTCATTTTTTTAGTGCCAACCCTCCTGCCAGCCCATGCTCACTTTCCTCAACAGCCCATGTTGCTTTCCCCACACCACCCAGATTGTATATGAACCACTTGCTGTTATAAATGATGTTTGAAATAATTTCTTGTCCCATTTGGCAAACTCAGTACCACAGGAAATCTCCGGGATGACCTTGCCCAGAATGATTTTGACCTTCCTCAGAGTGAGAGGGAATGAGGGGATAGAGGCCAAGGCACACCCAGTGCTGCCACCATGCTTGTAAGGCAATTAGCAAGTAAGCAGAAAGAAAGAAAGAAAGAAAGAAAGAGAGAGAGAGAGAGAGAGAGAGAGAGAGAGAGAGAGAGAGAGAGAGAGAGAAGCAGTAGTGCCTGCCTCAAGTAACAGAATGCATTTTGCTGGCACTGCTCACTTTTTACATGGCACCAGTATGACATCATGACCCAAAATATTCCTGTCTCTTGCTTTCCCTAAAGTGCTTTTTTTCTTTTTCCCAGAGGTCAGAAAATCCAGCTATTTGTAACTCAATGGAATAGCGGTATAATCTCCTTAGATGTAGATGGCTTATCACACTGCTTTTCTAGCCTGTATAGATTGCTCTTGCTGCTGCCATGAGTGCTGGAAGGAAGACCACTCCCTGCTGCAAGGCCCACTTCCACCTGGCCTAGGAGGCCGGACCCAGACTCACCTTGAACAGCTAAAAGAGGCTCCTGGGAGGCCGGAGGGACATTGCTGGAACAACTATTGGGTTGGGGCAACTGGCTAAAATGTTTTAAACAGTTCTAATTTTGGTTCCCCTGTTTCGTTTTTGTCAGGTTAATAAAGGTAAAGGGACCCCTGACCATTAGGTCCAGTCATGACTGACTCTGAGGTTGCGGCGCTCATCTCACTTTACTGGCCGAGGGAGCTGGCGTACAGCTTCCGGGTCATGTGGCCAGCATGACTAAGTCGCTTCTGGCAAACCAGAGCAGTGCACGGAAATGCCGTTTACCTTCCCTCCGGAGTGGTACCTATTTATCTACTTGCTTTCGAACTGTTAAGTTGGCAGGAGCAGGGACCGAGCAACGGGAACGCAGCCCGTCGCAGGGATTCAAACCGCTGACCTTCTGATCGGCAAGTCCTAGGCTCTGTGGTTTAACCTACAGCACCATCCATGTCCCTTGGTGCTGGTTAAATGCTTAGTTTGGGTTGGCGGTTATTTTAATTTGAGTATAACTGTAAACTTTGTTATCTTGAAGCAGTGTTGATATTCCACTTACAGCTTGAAGCAAAATAGGTGTTGCTAAATCATCCACATCTGGAAGAACCTAACCACAAAAGCCACACTGGTAACCTAAAATCTTAAACCAACAACCCAGCCAAATTCCCAATTTTCTTCTTCAGCTTCTTTTACATGCTGTACTCGGAAAAAGATGGTTTCCTACCCTCAGTGAAGTAAGTGGGTGTTGATCCCATTCTACGTTTAAAAACCACTCATCTTTCTCCATTATACACATTATACACATTATACATTGTTCCCAATCACCAATAGGATATTGGGAGCGGAGGTAGGGGGTGGGGTGAGACTATGAAAGGGAGATTTTCACAACAGGTTACATAACCTTATACAGTGGTACCCCGCAAGACGAATGCCTCGCAAGACGGAAAACCCGCAAGACGAAAGGGTTTTCTGTTTTGGAGGCGCTTCGCAAGACGAATTTCCCTATGGGCTTGCATCGCAAGACGAAAGCCCATAGGGAAATGCTGGCGGTCGGGAGCAAAGACTTTCGCCCACAGCCGGCCTTCAGAAGAGGACCTCTTCTGAAGGCCGGCGGGGGCAAAAGCCTTTGCTCCCCCCCGCCTGCCTTCCCCCCACCTGCCCCGGGCGATCTTAAAATGCTGGCGGGCGGGAGCGAAGCGTTCGCTGCCGACCCCCAGCATTTTAAAATCTCCAAGGGACAGCAGAGAAGTCTCTGTCCCGGGGAGGTTTTAAAATGCTGGGGGTCGGGAGCGTTCGCTGCCGACCCCCAGCATTTTAAAACGATGTTCCGAAGTGGGAAGGTGGGGCGGGAACATCTGCCCCAGCCGCCCCACTTCGGAACGATGTTCCGAAGGGGGGAGGGGAGGCGGGAACAGCTGCCCCATCCGCCCCACTTCGGAACGATGTTCCGAAGGGGGGAGGGGGGCGGGAACAGCTGCCCCAGCCGCCCCACTTCAGAACGATGTTCCGAAGTGGGGGGGTGGGGCGGGAACAGCTGCCCCAGCCGCCCCACTTCGGAACGATGTTCCGAAGGGGGGAGGTGGGGCGGGAACAGCTGCCCCAGCCGCCCCACTTCGGAACGCTATTCCGAAGGGGGGAGGTGGGGCGGGAACAGCTGCCCCAGCCGCCCCACTTCGGAACGCTGTTCCGAAGGGGGGAGGTGGGGCGGGAACAGCTGCCCCAGCCGCCCCTCTTCGGAACGCTGTTCCGAAGGGGGGAGGTGGGGCGGGAACAGCTGCCCCATCCGCCCCACTTCGGAACGATGTTCCGAAGGGGGGAGGTGGGGCGGGAACAGCTGCCCCATCCGCCCCACTTCGGAACGATGTTCCGAAGGGGGGAGGTGGGGCGGGAACAGCTGCCCCATCCGCCCCACTTCGGAACGATGTTCCGAAGGGGGGAGGTGGGGCGGGAACAGCTGCCCCATCCGCCCCACTTCGGAACGATGTTCCGAAGGGGGGAGGGGGGCGGGAACAGCTGCCCCATCCGCCCCACTTCGGAACGATGTTCCGAAGGGGGGGGGTGGGGCGGGAACAGCTGCCCCATCCGCCCCCCTTCGGAACGATGTTCCGAAGGGGGGAGGTGGGGCGGGAACAGCTGCCCCATCCGCCCCACTTCGGAACGATGTTCCGAAGGGGGGAGGTGGGGCGGGAGCAGCTGCCCCAGCCGCCCCCCTTCGGAACGATGTTCCGAAGGGGGGAGGTGGGGCGGGAGCAGCTGCCCCAGCCGCTCCACTTCGGAACGATGTTCCGAAGTGGGGGGGTGGGGCAGGAACAGCTGCCCCAGCCGCCCCACTTCGGAACGATGTTCCGAAGGGGGGAGGGGGGCGGGAACAGCTGCCCCAGCTGCCGGGCTTCGTAGCGCTGCTGCGAAGCCGGGCGGGGGGGTGGGAACACCTTCTGAAGGCGGGCAGGGGGCGAAAGTCTTTGCTCCCCCCTGCCTGCCTTCCCAGGGGCTTTTAAATCGCCCCGGACAGCGGAGAAGTCCTCCGCTGTCCGGGGCGATTTTAAAATGCCGCCCGCCAGCATTTTAAGATCCCCCGGACAGCGGAGAAGTCCTCCGCTGTCCCAGGGTTTTTTAAAATGCTGGGGGTGGGAAGAAAAGCCCTTGTCCCCCCCCCCAGCCTTCAGAAGAGGTCCGGGGACAGACTGTCCCCGGACCTGGCCTGAAGGTGGTTTCCCTAGGAACGCATTAATTGATTTTCAATGCATTCCTATGGGAAACCGTGCATCGCAAGACGAAAAACCCGCAAGACGAAGAGAATTGCGGAACGAATTAATTTCGTCTTGCGAGGCACCACTGTATTGATATGGGCAGGTTTATAACTGATCACCCTTTGAAAGAGTTCACAAACAAAATTATGTTATACATTTGTGAGATATCCCAGGTGTATCACTCCCTCTAATAGCAAATTTACTCTGTCAGCAAACTAGGTTGAAGACTTGGATGATGCCTTCCTAGAGCAGATTACCAAACATTTAAAAAGGAGAGATAGAGTAGTAATGGGAGACTTCAACTACCCCAATATATGCTGGAAGTCAAACTTTTGAAGCAGAGATTGGATGGCCATTTGTCATGGGTGCTTTAGTGGAGATTCCTGCATTGCAGAGGGTTGGACCAAGGCAAGATTATTCTCGGGGTTTCTTCCAACTCTGCCATTCTATGATTCTTTGATTCTATGCCAGCAGTGTGCCTGGCCCTATACAAACATAAGGTTTTAAACCAGAATTGTGTCTGAAAGGCAAATGGCAGGTTGGGGGAAAGGATGAGCCAAGGGTAATGTGTATTTACATAACTGCAAGGAAAGCCACATTTAAAATTGTAATTGCGAGGAATGCTCTTGACTTATTAGGAGTGAAAAGATCTCTCCAAAAAATTAAACAGAAGGGGTTTAAAACTGAATGCTGAAAGCAGAAACAGAAGAGACACTGCAGACATTTCAAAAGTAAGGGGCAGCAATAAAGAGAAGGATAATTTAAACATTTGTAAATGATAAGGAGCAGGAGTGGAAAGGAAAGGGACTCTAAGCAAAGTTTACAACTGCAGCCATAACAAGAAATTATCAGAGGTGTGCATTAAGGGTTCTGCAAATAAGGACAGAAAGATGAAGAAAACTGAGAAAAGGAGTAAGAAACTATTGAAAGAAAATAGGAGTACAAGCATTTGATTATAAGAACTAGCAGAAGTAATAAATTTGGTGAAAGAAATGCATGGCTCAAGATGGCAGAAAGGGAGGCAATTGGAAAGACAGTTGTGGTAAGAGAGGCAGGAAAGAGCTAAAGGAAAGGCCAAGGTCTTAGCCGTGGGGAAACCTAGAAAGGCAGAGACTTCAGCAATGCTCTGAAGGAAGATGTATCAGCAGGTTTGGGTTGCTGAATCAATTTGAGTAGTAAAGTAGAAAGAGCAAGGTTTTTTTACATGTTGAGTTTAAGCCTGCAGGAAGAAATCCATGCTGATAAATCTGAAAGGCAGTTCGCATTGTAGGACTAAATAACAGAGGCCAGGGCAGGAGTAGTCAGGCAAGAGCTGAGTATTTTCAGCATCCTAATGACACCTAGAGCCACAGGATGCAGTAACTGCCCAAAGAAATGTTAGCCGAGCAGGGGGTAGGCAGACAAATGGAGACTGATACAATTTAAAGACAGAAATGGAAACAGATTAAGCATCACTCACACACACACACCAAAAAAAAAAAAAAAGATTGTGCAACCAACATATTATTGTACTGTTAACATCTGTACTTAACCTGAATCAAAATGTAGCCTTTTAAAGATGTAACAACAACAACAAATTATTATTATTATTATTATTATTATTATTATTATTATTATTATTATTATTATTAATACCCCGCCCATCTGGCTGGGCTTCCCCAGCCACTCTGGGCAGCTTTCAACAAAATATTAAAATACGGCAGTCTGTCAAACATTAAAAGCTTCCCTAAACAGGGCTGCCTTCAGATGTTTTCTAAAAGTCTGGTAGTTGTTGTTCTCTTTGACACCTGGCGGGAGGAATGTAACCCCATTTTAGATACTGGAAGACTGCTTTGCCTTATTATTATTATTATTATTATTATTATTATTATTATTAACCCATATGTAAAACCTCTTTGGCACTGTACAAGATGTGAATATAAGATAAGACTACCAAAATGTGAAAAATAAAAATTCTTGTACAGTGGTACCCCGCAAGACGAATGCCTCGCAAGACGGAAAACCCGCAAGACGAAAGGGTTTTCTGTTTTGGAGGCGCTTCGCAAGACGAATTTCCCTATGGGCTTGCATCGCAAGACGAAAGCCCATAGGGAAATGCTGGCGGTCGGGAGCAAAGACTTTCGCCCACAGCCGGCCTTCAGAAGAGGACCTCTTCTGAAGGCCGGCGGGGGCAAAAGCCTTTGCTCCCCCCCGCCTGCCTTCCCCCCACCTGCCCCGGGCGATCTTAAAATGCTGGCGGGCGGGAGCGAAGCGTTCGCTGCCGACCCCCAGCATTTTAAAATCTCCAAGGGACAGCAGAGAAGTCTCTGTCCCGGGGAGGTTTTAAAATGCTGGGGGTCGGGAGCGTTCGCTGCCGACCCCCAGCATTTTAAAACGATGTTCCGAAGTGGGAAGGTGGGGCGGGAACATCTGCCCCAGCCGCCCCACTTCGGAACGATGTTCCGAAGGGGGGAGGGGAGGCGGGAACAGCTGCCCCATCCGCCCCACTTCGGAACGATGTTCCGAAGGGGGGAGGGGGGCGGGAACAGCTGCCCCAGCCGCCCCACTTCAGAACGATGTTCCGAAGTGGGGGGGTGGGGCGGGAACAGCTGCCCCAGCCGCCCCACTTCGGAACGATGTTCCGAAGGGGGGAGGTGGGGCGGGAACAGCTGCCCCAGCCGCCCCACTTCGGAACGCTATTCCGAAGGGGGGAGGTGGGGCGGGAACAGCTGCCCCAGCCGCCCCACTTCGGAACGCTGTTCCGAAGGGGGGAGGTGGGGCGGGAACAGCTGCCCCAGCCGCCCCTCTTCGGAACGCTGTTCCGAAGGGGGGAGGTGGGGCGGGAACAGCTGCCCCATCCGCCCCACTTCGGAACGATGTTCCGAAGGGGGGAGGTGGGGCGGGAACAGCTGCCCCATCCGCCCCACTTCGGAACGATGTTCCGAAGGGGGGAGGTGGGGCGGGAACAGCTGCCCCATCCGCCCCACTTCGGAACGATGTTCCGAAGGGGGGAGGTGGGGCGGGAACAGCTGCCCCATCCGCCCCACTTCGGAACGATGTTCCGAAGGGGGGAGGGGGGCGGGAACAGCTGCCCCATCCGCCCCACTTCGGAACGATGTTCCGAAGGGGGGGGGGTGGGGCGGGAACAGCTGCCCCATCCGCCCCCCTTCGGAACGATGTTCCGAAGGGGGGAGGTGGGGCGGGAACAGCTGCCCCATCCGCCCCACTTCGGAACGATGTTCCGAAGGGGGGAGGTGGGGCGGGAGCAGCTGCCCCAGCCGCCCCCCTTCGGAACGATGTTCCGAAGGGGGGAGGTGGGGCGGGAGCAGCTGCCCCAGCCGCTCCACTTCGGAACGATGTTCCGAAGTGGGGGGGTGGGGCAGGAACAGCTGCCCCAGCCGCCCCACTTCGGAACGATGTTCCGAAGGGGGGAGGGGGGCGGGAACAGCTGCCCCAGCTGCCGGGCTTCGTAGCGCTGCTGCGAAGCCGGGCGGGGGGGTGGGAACACCTTCTGAAGGCGGGCAGGGGGCGAAAGTCTTTGCTCCCCCCTGCCTGCCTTCCCAGGGGCTTTTAAATCGCCCCGGACAGCGGAGAAGTCCTCCGCTGTCCGGGGCGATTTTAAAATGCCGCCCGCCAGCATTTTAAGATCCCCCGGACAGCGGAGAAGTCCTCCGCTGTCCCAGGGTTTTTTAAAATGCTGGGGGTGGGAAGAAAAGCCCTTGTCCCCCCCCCCAGCCTTCAGAAGAGGTCCGGGGACAGACTGTCCCCGGACCTGGCCTGAAGGTGGTTTCCCTAGGAACGCATTAATTGATTTTCAATGCATTCCTATGGGAAACCGTGCATCGCAAGACGAAAAACCCGCAAGACGAAGAGAATTGCGGAACGAATTAATTTCGTCTTGCGAGGCACCACTGTACCTGGGCAGGCGTAGGGGCTTGATCAAGAAGATTAATAAGTAGGTGTCCTGCAAGTCCTGGGTACAGCCTACTGGCAAGTACAGAACCCAAAAGCAAAGAGAGAGAGAATCCACAGAAAACATTCTGCTTACCTTAACTAAAACCGCCATCATTGGCTGGCCATGTTAGCTGGGGTTGGTGGGAAATGAAGACCAGCAGCACCTGGAAGACCACGGATGCTGCATTCCTGATGTAAAATCTACAGCTACTTCATTTATATTCTGGTTTACATCTAAGAAGCTCAAGCTTTCTCCCACACATTTAATCCTCACAAGCCTTTGATGGACACTGGGCTGAGAGATGGTGACTGGCCAAAGGCAGCACAGATAAATATGGATTGTAGCCTGGCTTTCTGTAGCCCCTAGGCCAATTGTCTAAACTACTGTAGGGATAGCCAGAAGTTTTGGACTACAGCTCACATCAGCCCCTACTAGTATGGCCAATGATCAGGGATGCTGGGAGTTGTAGTCCACAATATCTGGGGTGTGCCATGTTGGCTACAGTGACCTAAGCATTGCACCATATTGCCACACAGAGCCAGTGTGGTGTAGTGGTTAAGAGCAGTAGATTCATAATCTGGGGAACCGGGTTCGCTCTCCGCTCCTCCACATGCAGCTGCTGGGTGACCTTGGGCCAGTCACACTTCTCTGAAGTCTCTCAGCCCCACTCACCTCACAAAGTGTTTGTTGTGGGGGAGGAAGGGAAAGGAGAATGTTAGCCTCTTTGAGACTCCTTTGGGTAGTGATAAAGCGGGATATCAAATCCAAACTCTTCTTCTTCTTCTTCTTATCATTCTCCTTCCACTAAGTAATACCACCCAAACATGATTTCAGGACACCATTGAACAACTTAACACAGCCCAAACTAGCATGTCACAATGTAAGACCTAAAAGTGCATATTGAACAGAACGGTCAAAACTTGCCATACTCCACACATCAGATGTGCAACGTACATAAATGCAACACTTGTTTCGGCTTGTGGGTTTATCATTATTAATGTTTATTATTGTTGTTGTTATTCATGTTGCAATGTTGTTGGGCGCTGCTTTTTTAACTTGGGATTTAGCATCAGCATTGAACCCTTATTAGCTAAGCCCCCATCCGATTACCCTCGTTGTCATGATCTCGATTAAAAGACACACTCAGGTGCCTGAGCAGAAGTGGAGTAATTACTCGGCTAGAATGCCTAGTCTCCATGACAACCTGGTAGAGAGAGAATAGAAACCTCTGAGAACAGAATCCCAAAACCTAGAGGCAGATGGGTTTGTAAAGGAAGAGGATAGCCCCCTGTGTTAAAAAGCTGCTAGGAGGTCAAGCCCAATAAGCAGAAGATAGAGGCCTGTCCATTTAAGCAAACAGGAAGGCATTGTTATAAGCAAGAGCTTCCTCACTCTCTGCACCTGGTAATAAGCAAAGCCTAAATGAAGAAGAAGAAGAAGAAGAAGAAGAAGAAGAAGAAGAAGAAGAAGAAGAAGAAGAAGAAGAATTTATTATTTATACCCCACCCATCTGGCTGGGTTTCCCCAGTCACTCTGGGTGGCTCCCAACAGAATATTAAAAGCACAATAAAACATCAAACATTAAAAACTTCCCTAAACAGGGCTGCCTTCGGGTGTCTTCTAAAAGTTATGTAGTTGTTTATCTCCTTGACATCTGATGGGAGGGCATGCCACAGGGCGGGCGCCACTAACACTAGTTGGAAAACTAGTTGAGGTAGGAGCAATTGCAGAAGTTACATCTGTTCCTTGTGTTATTCGCATGCAGCCTGCAGAGATTTTGCTACAACTGAGGTCAGTCAAGTGTAGCGGTTGTATATTACAGCTGTTGACAATAGGATATGTGGGGTTCTGCAAGGAGAGGAGTGTGTAAACAAAACAAGAAGTCCTCCTGCTAAACAGAGAATTTGGTGCACTGCTTTGACTCAAAGATGACTGCTGGGATGTATATGGGAAGTAAATACGATTATGCAAGGAAAAGGTAGCATGAAAGAGAAACCACAGGGCGCACTGGTAATAATAAAAACAGATTGTGCTTTCATGCACTAATGCCCCGCTTGTAGAAATGATCCAGCAACAAAAGGCCAATTCTCCTGATCCAATTGATGTGGTATGGCACAGTGTGCATTGTATGGAACTAGGTGGGAACTGGCTTTTGATAAAGCAGCCATGTGACTGCTTCAACATATGCTCAGCTGCAGATAGTTGATGGGCTACTGTGTTCTTTCAAGTTCCGCTGCTCACCCTGCCCTTTCCCCCCCACAATTCCTGGGTAGAACTAAGCAAGTTTCTCTGGGTTGCCTAATCTCAATGTGGTAATTCCAGACAGGAATGCTCGCTTCCTTCATGCTGCTCAAATTGTTGTTGTTGATATCATTTACATTAGTCGCTTTCCTTACAAAAGCAACTTTCAAAAACTACATAAATGAAAGATGCCTCAAATGATGGGACATTTCTTACATATCTGTCTTACCCAGGTGATACTTGATAAATTGGCCACTGCTGACCCTAACCCTCAGGATTAATAGCCTTAGCAAGAGGAAATGAGACGGAAACATGGAAGGTGCCTAAAGAAGCCAGGGTGGCTATCTAAAGAACTTTTAACTGAGTTTAAGATTAAAAAAGGATGTGTACAAAAAATGGAAAAGGGGGGAAACCACCAAAGAGGAATTCAAACAAATAGCCAGCACGTGTAGACACAAAGTCAGAAAAGCTAAAGCACAGAATGAACTCAGGCTTGCTAGAGAGGTTAAAAGCAACAAAAAAGGCTTTTATGGGTATGTCCGTAGCAAAAGGAAGAACAAAGAAACAGTGGGGTCACTCAGAGGAGAAGATGGTGAAATACAAACAGGGGACACAGAAAGGGCTGAACTCCTCAATGCCTTCTTTGCCTCAGTCTTCTCTGATAAAGAAAACAATGCCCGACCTGAAGAATTTGGAGCAAATGATTCAGCAGAGGAAACATAGCCCAGAATAACTAAGGAGATAGTACAAGAATACTTGGCTAGTTTAGATGTATTCAAGTCTCCAGGGCCAGATGAACTGCATCCAAGAGTATTAAAAGAACTGGCAGATGTGATCTCAGAACCACTGGCAGTCATCTTTGAGAATTCCTGGAGAACAGGCGAAGTCCCGGCAGACTGGAGGAGGGTAAATGTTGTCCCTATTTTCAAAAAGGGGGAAAGAGAGGACCCAAATAATTATCGCCCAGTCAGTCTGACATCAATACCAGGGAAGATTCTGGAGCAGATCATTAAGCAAACAGTCTGTGAGCACCTAGAAAGGAATGCTGTGATCACCAATAGTCAGCATGGATTTCTGAAAAATAAGTCATGTCAGACTAACCTGATCTCGTTTTTTGACAGAATTACAAGCCTGGTAGATGAAGGGAACGCAGTGGATGTAGCCTACCTTGATTTCAGCAAGGCATTCGGCAAGGTGCCCCATGATATTCTTGTAAAGAAGCTGGTAAAATGCGGTCTTGACTATGCTACCACTCAGTGGATTTGTAACTGGCTGACTGACCGAACCCAAAGGGTGCTCATCAATGGTTCCTCTTCATCCTGGAGAAGAGTGACTAGTGGGGTGCCACAGGGTTCTGTCTTGGGCCCGGTCTTATTCAACATCTTTATCAACGACTTGGATGATGGACTCAAGGGCATCCTGATCAAATTTGCAGATGACACCAAACTGGGAGGGGTGGCAAACACCCCAGAGGACAGGATCACACTTCAAAACGACCTTGACAGATTAGAGAACTGGGCCAAAACAAACAAGATGAACTTTAACAGGGAGAAATGTAAAGTATTGCACTTGGGCAAAAAAAAAATGAGAGGCACAAATACAAGATGGGTGACCCTGGCTTGAGAGCAGTACATGTGCAGGACTTCCGGGTTGGCGCGAACAGCTAATGGCGGATTCCCTCTGAGCTCCGGAGGGAATCGGCTCCGCTGGGACGAGTCTTGCCGCGACGGCGACGCGGAGACCCTCAAAAACCGCAGGCGCGGATGCCTGCGGACCTGGTGACTCGGTGGGCACCTTAAGCGCCCCGACCCACGAAGAGCCTTTTTAAAGGCTTCGGAGAGGGTACGGAGAGCGGCGTGGTGCTGGGAGTAGACCGCTATCCCAGCGGAGCGAAGCCGTGTGCCATGGCTGAAGAGCGCTGACTTTTTTCCTTAAATTCGGACCCGAAAAAGAAGCAACCCGTGAGTAGATTGGAATTCGGACTTTAAAATATCTATTTGCGAATTTGATACGACCGGGGGATGTGTCAAAGGGAAGTCCGCACCCCCCCTCCTGCAGACGATTTAAAGCAATAGCAGGAGAACTAAGTTGGAGAGCCTACCCTTTTGGGGTGAGTTAAAAAGTCATTAACTTTCACGATTTGATAAAATAAGTTTGGAGCTGGAGTGTAAGAGTGGATTTTTAGAAGTTTTTCTCTTGTTGTATGCAACCCCCCCTCCCGGGCCCGGGAGCGTCCTGTCTCGGAGCCTGCTGAAGTGGAAAGGAGTTTGACAGCTGTCAAAAGCTGTCAAACGGGCAATTTAAAGTGAAAAAGCTTGTTATTTAAGATCTCCCTGGACTGAATGCGATATAATTGAATTAAAGTGGTTGGAAACAAAGAAACAAATAACGAAGTAAAGGATTGTTGGGGAAAGATTACTAAGTAACCAGATTCCCTCTAGGGGGAATTCTGAGGCATTACAATGGCTGCGGATGGAATTTTACTAGCTGAGATAGAAAGAATGTTTCACTTCATGGGAATTTTACAAGAGCAGAGTCTGGCTATGAATAAACAACTTATGACCTTGACTTCGGGAATAAACAGCTCTGCTGAACGTATTGAGGATTCGAATGAGAAAAAATCTGCAGCTGAACTGGTAGAGATATCTCAAGAACTGAAGGAGACTAAACAAGGAAAGGAGAAAGTACAGATGGAAAGCACCATCCAGAAACCTACACAAGTGGATTATAAACAAGAAGACCTTTGGATTACTTGGATTACAAATCTGCAAAAGATGCGAAAGATGAAGGAGGAGGCCCCCGGAGTACTTGGAATTCAAGAACTTAAAAGAAAGAAGAAATATGATTGGGGCCCCCATACTGACTCTGAATATGAAGGATTGGTGGAACTTTTGCAGCAGTTGTCTTTAAGTTTTCTTGTGGGAAGAAAACCTGGCTTGATTGGGACAGAACTCCTTCGAGACCCGAAGACCAACATAAAGGACTACCAACAAAACCGGCGGAGAGGGACTGAAAGAGATTTGAAGGCCTCGGATGTGAGGAATCCAGGCTAAGACCTGTTATTGTGGACATGTATTTGGGAAGGGACGGAAACCGGGGATGGGAGGGGGGGGGACAGAATTTCAAAACACTTATGACTTTTGGGTTTAGGCAATATGATTTATGTTTTATAAAAAAAATGGGAAATCGATGGAAGGGAATCTGAGTCCAACTTAGGAAAGAACTTATTTTTCATAAAAGATGTAATATTAACATGGTAAGGAGGGAAAATAATAACTTGCTGACATAATTATGGGAATTGGGATGTATGAAGGGGGGGTGGGGGGGAGTCAAGGACCAAAGTTAAGAAAGCAAGATTTTTGAAATTATACATGTTTTTGTCTTTGTCTTTTATGTGTGTGTTATGTCTTTATAAAATGTGAAAAACCAATAAAAATTTTATTAAAAAAAAATGAGAGCAGTACATGTGAAAAGGGTCTAGGAGTCTTGGTTGACCACAAACTTGACATGAGCCAACAGTGTGACGCGGCAGCTAAAAAAGCCAATGCAATTCTGGGCTGCATCAATAGGAGTATAGCATCTAGATCAAGGGAAGTAATAGTGCCACTGTATTCTGCTCTGGTCAGACCTCACCTGGAGTACTGTGTCCAGTTCTGGGCACCACAGTTCAAGAAGGACACTGACAAACTGGAACGTGTCCAGAGGAGGGCAACCAAAATGGTCAAAGGCCTGGAAACAATGCCTTATGAGGAACGGCTAAGGGAGCTGGGCATGTTTAGCCTGGAGAAGAGGAGGTTAAGGGGTGATATGATAGCCATGTTCAAATATATAAAAGGATGTCACATAGAGGAGGGAGAAAGGTTGTTTTCTGCTGCTCCAGAGAAGCGGACACGGAGCAATGGATCCAAACTACAAGAAAGAAGATTCCACCTAAACATTAGGAAGAACTTCCTGACAGTAAGAGCTGTTCGACAGTGGAATTTGCTGCCAAGGAGTGTGGTGGAGTCTCCTACTTTGGAGGTCTTTAAGCAGAGGCTTGACAACCATATGTCAGGAGTGCTCTGATGGTGTTTCCTGCTTGGCAGGGGGTTGGACTCGATGGCCCTTGTGGTCTATTCCAACTCTATGATTCTATGATTCTATGAAATAGAATTGTTTTGACAGGTCTTGAGGCCTATCAGCAGAAGGAGCTGTAAAGTGCTTTGGCTTTGTTTTGGTTAGTACAGCCAACTAGTTGCGAATTTTAATTTACATAATTGTTGGGTTTAGGAAACACGGGTGTTTTAATGTCCATCACTTAAATATAATATAGTAGAAAATATTGTCTGTGCATTTTAGATGGAGACATATCAAGGGGAGACTGACACGGACACAATGATTAGAGGGAAGTGATGTGATGACCGTCTTGGGTTGCAGTTGGTGCTCCATTGAACCAGGTTCGCTTCCCTGCTCCTCCACATGCAACTGCTAGGTGACCTGCTGGTCAAACTTCTCTGAAATCTCTCGGCCTCATTCACCTCACAGAGTGTTTGTTGTAGGGGAGGAAGGGAAATGAGATTGTTAGCCGCTTTGAGACTCCTTCAGGGGAGTGAAAGGTGGGATATCAAGTCCAAACTCTTCTTCTTTTTCTATAGAAGAATGGGTTGCAGAGAAACCTGGATGTAGCAGAGCAGACTGGGCAACGTTAGATTCCTGGATCCATCCCATTTTCCTTCAAGTTTTCTTAAATTAACCATAAGAAATTGCTGTAGTTTGGCCTGGACAATATCATTTATTGCTACTGTGCTGCTTTTCTCGTTATTGTGGTATTTTGTTTTCAAATGGACAAGCATTGAAAGGGAAGTGGTAAAAGGGGAACAGTCTTCTATACACCTCATGATTTTGCCTTAATTCTATGCAATCTATCTCAGGCTCAGTAACCCCTAATGTGCATTTTCCCAAACTTTATATTCTTTTACATGTTTCCTACATGTATAGAGTGACCATCTTATGTTGCTAGGCTACTAATAGTGTTATTCAAGGGGTGTATGTGGAGTAGGGATGGGGGAGAAATTTGTTTCCATTCACATTTAAAGGCAAATCTACCTAAAAGGTGAATTGTACCTGAAACAAAATGTCATCTGAAACACATTCATCCTTCATAACTCACACTTCTCTGAATTTTGCAAGCTCTCTAATAACATAAAATGGGTACAAAAACATACGTAAAGTGTGCCTAAAATGCATATATTAGCGAAAATGAGAACAAAAATGCATGACATTAGATATATTTGGTTGCAAAAATGTGTACATTTGACAAAATTGCATAAAACGTGGTATACTAGGGTGGAAAATGCACAAAATTGCTTTTAGCAAATTCTCAAACTGGAAAAAAAAACTTAAAGTTGGATAAATGAGAAACCAAAATCAGAGTTTCACCCATCCGTAGTCTGAAGATAAATAATGGGAAAGGGATCTCTGCCTGTCACAACCTAACCCTTTAACGATCAAGAATGATCAGTTCTGAAACCTGAAAATCAAGTAGAAAGCCCTATGACATCCGCCTCACCAGTATCGCACAGTCTTGTTTCTGAATTTCAGTATCAATTGTTGCAGCAAGCTTGGCAGAGTAATTAATATACAATGCATTCCCTTTATAACAATGAAAATAACTATTCTTTTATCAACATTATTGTTTAGAACGATAGCAAAAAAAAATAAGTAGGCAAAATGACATCTACTATAAGACCCACCTCTGCTGGGTGTTGCAAGTTTTGCTAGCACAAACTTGCACACATGCATTAACTGAAACCAATCCAATTAAAATATAGCACCTTTGTTTTGCTACACTTTGCCTCTCAGCAGAACTGAACAAATTCATGTGGTTGTAAAATAGTCCATTTTTATAGACAATTTTCACAGTTTAAGACAGAATTGGCATGGCTGCCTTTAAAACAAAAATAACAACCTCTCTCTGCATCCAATCTGTCTTTTGAAGTCAAGCCATTCTTTTGTAAAGGTATTCTCCTTGAGCATGGTCAGCTTAGGCCTTCCTCACCCGCCAGGATGCATGTGAAACAGAGCCTGGCATTTTTATTTTTATTCTTAAAGTTCCCTCTCTATTGTGTTTTATTCTTAGAATCACTTATATACCACCTTTCAGGGCACAAATCCTTTCAAGGCATAAAACAATACGAAATACACTTAAAACGATATTGGCTCTTCCAGCATAAAAATATGACAGAATAAAAAAAAAAATTAAACCAGCAGAAATAAAATGCTCAGTGAAAAGAAGAAAGTCCTTGGTGCCCATAGGCACCAGCTCCGAGGGACTGAGGCACTTTGAGGGCCCCAATGTTGTTTTCTTTTTGAGGGGGGCGGCCCCCTCCAGTTGCCCCAGATGTTTGACAGTTCCCTAGGTGAGAAACCAGAGCAGGTTTATCTAGTCACTGTTGGGCCATTATTGACGGCTGCTTGTGAAGGTCATTCTGGTGTCTTGGTGGGAAGGAACATCATTAACCTGTTCAGAGAAGTTTTTAATGTTTGATGTTTTATTATGTCTTTAATACAGTGGTACCTCGGGTTACATACGCTTCAGGTTACAGACTCCGCTAACCCAGAAATATTGCTTCAGGTTAAGAACTTTGCTTCAGGATGAGAACAGAAATTGTGCTCCGGCGGCCCGGCAGCAGCAGGAGGCCTCATTAGCTAAAGTGGTGCTTCAGGTTAAGAACAGTTTCAGGTTAAGTACGGACCTCCAGAACAAATTAAGTACTTAACCTGAGGTACCACTGTAATCTGTTGGGAGCCACCCAGAGTGGCTGGAGGAACCCAGTCGGATGGGCGGCATATGAACAATACAATTATTATTATTATTATTATTATTATTATTATTATTATTATTATTATTATTATATTAGCTGTGCTCAGCTAACAGCTTTGAGAGGCACAAGTTGTGCAGGCCTGTTCTAGACAGAGCCTTACAGTGCAATCTTATACATATGTATAGAGTTCAATGGGGCTTCCTCTCAGATTGCAATCTTCATCATTTTCACTCGGTGTGGAGTTCCTTGTAGCCCTTAGTCTGACATCAGTATGCAGTCAATGGTGGAGTCCATAGAATCAAGGTCAATTGAAGAGGCTGAGCATGTGGTCAGATCTAAAGGTATCATACTTATGACAAGCCATTGATCTAAATATATCGCTGTCTGGTGGAGAAATGAATTGATTGTCTTCTCTTGCTGAAGATGCCAACATGTTTCATATCATATTATTCAGTGATGACAGCATTGTGTAATTAGCTTCACTCCCACATTCCCATTTCTCTCTCATTTCAGAATTATGCAGAGATTGGATTTCTCTTTCAGCCTCTGTTTAACATCATATGATGATGATACCCAAGACAGATTCTGGATTGATTGCATCAGATACAAACTGCCAGTAACATCTTCTGTGTAAGTTCACTGGGGAAAACTTGATTCGTGTATGAGTTTTGCAGCAGGACTCAGGAAAAATGCAACCATGCTATTTGAGTACTTTTCATATGGACTATGCATCTTCTAATCCAGGAGTGGAGAACATGTGGTTCTCTGGAAGCTGTTGGAGTCCCATCAGCCCCAGCCAGCATGGTCAGTGGTCAAGAATGATAGGACCTGTAATTCAGCAATGTCTGGAAGGCCGCAGCTTCCACATCCTTGATCTAACAAACAGAATTAACTATGTAGCCCTTCACAGATGGCTGAAATGCCTGGGGAACTGAGCGCTTGTAAGGAGATTGCATCCACTATCCTGCCCGTAACTTCTCAGACATTGGAAGTTCTGTTGCAAACCAAACCTTTTTGTGTACAAGTTGTGTAGGCTATTTAAGATGCACCAGAGACCCTCTATTTTGGAGATTCTCCAATTATACAAATGAAGCCTACACATATATTATTATAATATATAATAAATTATTATTATGACTGGTACCATAAAGTGTGCCGTGTATAATGTTTCAGTTATGCTTTCCATTGGTAAAACTATAGGGTTGTCATGCAGGTTTTGTACATAAAAGTAGGGAATTCATGTGTTATCTATAACTGGGTACATTAAAAATGCTCACGATTTTTATTTAGTCTTTTGTACTGCTGTCCGAGCTTTATTTTCTTCTATTTTTAATTATTATGACAAAATACAGAAATAAATACATTCATTCTCATTCACCTCCCCCCCCAAATGTAATATATCCTTAGTTATATTTTATTGTAACAAGCTATATCACACCATTTTAAAACTGTGATTGAATATTTACAGATGTACATATAATATATATACATTACAGTTGTTAAATTAGATTCATTTTCCAAAGTGACTTTTTACTGACAATAGTAAAATAAAATAAGAGATGATTCCTTTTAAAATTCTTCTACTGTAATGTACAATAGTGCAGCATGTGCATTCCCTTGGGGGTTGGGATATGAGAGCCCTCCCTTCCTTTGCATGTAGCAGCAGAGCTGTAAAAGGAAGAGGTGAGAATCACTTGCAGTTTCTCTTCCGTCATTTCCTGTACTGCACTAAAGAGCCTTTAGCCACACAGTGCTTTGAACAGAATATAGAGTACATAGAGTACATTGTGCCATTTGTCACGCTACGGACTCCCAAACTAGCATTCACTGGAAGGAAAACGAGCTGAAACAATTTGGTTAGCAAAGTTTTCTCCCATTACATTCAGGATCATAAAATCTCAGAAGCATGTCCCAAAAATGTGTGTTATAAAAGTGTTACAACAGACTGGAATACCTCCAGATAAAATAAAAGGGAGCCACTAAACTTGTTGGCAATACTTTGTATGTTATATAAAAACACACGAAAAATACAGATGCAACTGAACAGAGAATGCCAACAATGAATGGTTCAGTTTCTTTCAAGCAATTTACACAATCATAATTGTAGATCTTTCTTCTTAAAAAAATTAATCGGGGGGATGCATACAGTAGGATGAAAATGCATAGCAGAATGAAATGTGCAGCATTCATCTTTAAAATATATATATTAATCTTTTGCTAGTTCTAAGCCAAATTCTCACCTGGTGTTTATCAACAATTTCATTAATCTCAGTAGAATTATAACTTTCCCATTAGCAATAGCATGCATCTTAATCTACAGCTCACTTGAGGTGAAGCATGGGAACTTCACTGTGTTTATTTCTCCAGACTAGATGGCTCTAGACATTACAGATGGCAGGACTAAACATTACAAGGGATCTCCTTGTGTGTTACTGATCTGCAAAGGCTGTGCTTTATCCATCTTGAGGCAGACATATTCATGATTGCATCAAGAATCTTTTTCTGTGTTGTTTTGTCAAATGCACATTATGTAAAAAAACACCAACCTTTATGTGACGGCATGTGTTGGTGTATCAAGATCCTTTTTTTAAAATGTAGTCTTTTACTAAGGTGCAGGAGCACATGTGCACTTCAATGCAACATTGCCCCCAAAGATGTGGGTGTCGCGTAAGGGGGAAAAGGTTCAAGTGAGCTGGAAGAACCAAAAACATGCTTCAGTTCTGGACTGAGTTCTAGAAAGCTTCCTGCTTACACTGGAGTTGAAGAGGAGTAAAATCTGAAAAGGGAGAAGCAACCCACCCCTTTCAGCCCAGCACATTTGCCTGCCTGAAGCAGAGCCCCATTGGCAGTGTTGCCTCTTTGTTAAGGTCAACGCTTTAAAAAAGTCTTTTCAAATTGTTCAGATATGGATTCCTCCCCCTGATCTCTCCTACCCAGAACCTCACTTTGCAGCCTATCTTGCCCTGCTACTAGAAGGAACTGAAAGACCAGCATAAGCACCAGAAAAACCCAGCCTCCTATTTCATAACATTAATGTGAGGTTTGATGGCACATTTTTATGGAAGAGAGCAGAAAGGGTGTTTCATCCTTCTCCTGCCCAGATTCTCCCAGGAAAATGTTCCCGGTGGTTAATTTTTTTTTAATATTCTAAAACTTGGAGAGTGCAGGGGTTGCAAGAAGGAAAGTCTTTGTTCACTGGCTTCCACCAGCACACCAGCTTAGTTGCATCTGACCCCAAGTTGTGCATGAAAGGAAGCTTGCAGATCCTGCTCTTGTATGAATTTCATTTATTCATTTATCAAAAGTTATACATCACCTTAAAAAAATCTAAAAGACCTTGACTTAAGCAGGGTACATAAAGGATGTTAAGGTGTTACTCTGAGTCTGGTTTGCTTTGTTATAAAATGCTACCGTCCCTGGAATATTTAAATACAGCATTAGCTCATGTTTTCCCATTTAACTTGGTGGGACAAAGGCTGCAGTCCTATGCACATTTACCAGGGAGTAAGCCTCACTAAATTCTGCAGGACTTACTCATGAGTAAGTGCTCATAGAATCAGGTTATAGGTCAGCTTAATTACAAGTGGGCTGGTCTGAATTTTTTGGTTAAGTAGCAGCCTCTCACCCTGATGTTTGTGCCAGTATTATTCCACCACCATGCTATGCAATTTGATACATGGCCTAGAACAGCACCTTGTAGGGAGCAACAATTTGAGCATAAATGAATAATTAAGCCCAAGCTTCAGCCCTGAGCTATTTAGCGAACAAGCTAAAACACAAGGAATCAATAGAAGGACTTGTTCCAGTGATGCCCCTCCATGGGGTACATACTTTACATGGATTGTGCCATCTGTGTGCCAAGAGTTCATAGTGATGTCTTCAAACACTGAAGTATTTTACATTCAGTGACCAGAGCCCCACAATTGTCTTTAGAACCAGTCACTTAGCCCGGTGAGTCTTTTGGTCCTTTGTCACACCTGAGTTTGCAGCCATCAGTTGGTTTGATGGTCATTTCGAAGATGCATTGCACTAGGTTCAAAAAACTGAAAGAAAAGAGTCAAAGGAAAATTCAGTAAAATACTCCCTACAGGGCAGTCAATCAGCAACACAGGTGCTATTGATTTTCATTTGTCTCAGAAGACCTAAATCAGCAACTTATTGTATGGAAGAATCGTAGCTGACGTGACTCAATAAGGCCCAATACGAAGTGTGCATGGCAATGACTCTCTAGCTATTTCTTCTCTACACATTCCCCTCCCACCTGCCTAGTAACTGAAATGTAGCTCAATAAAGGCTTACATGTGAATAATTCTGAAGTTCATGCTTAAAAGTTTTAAGAACTGTGCCATTGTCCACATGCCTTGTTTTCAAAGCACATGGGGGAAATGGGTCACCTGACGTCACTGTGATGTCAGGTGAGCAACCCCACCAACCTGTCAAACATGGCCCATTAGGGGTGGGGGAGACAAGAATCCAGCCCATCAGTCAGATCCAGTTCTCCACCTTGTTTATAACACACAACTTTTTATTTTATTTTTCATCTTTTTGAAACAAAGAGCAAACAAGTACGGTGGTACCTTGGGTTACAAACACCTCAGGTTACAAATACTTCAGATTACAGACTCCGCTAACCTGGAAGTAGTACCTCGGGTTAAGAATTTTACCTCAGGATGAGAACAGAAATCATGTGGTGGCGGTGGGGTGGCGGCGGGAGGCCCCATTAGCTAAAGTGGTACCTCAGGTTAAGAACAGTTTCAGGTTAAGAATGGACCTCCAGAACAAATTAAGTTCGTAACCAGAGGTACCAATGTATATGTTCCATTATCATTGTGCTGGCATCCATCTGCCTTGGAAGAAAATGGAGGAGCACGCCTTTGGGGGTGAAGTCAAGCTGTTGGGAGGTTGCAGAGCCTGCTGTGGCTGTAGCGACCGATGTGGGAGAGACATGTTTTGTTGCAGCTGGGGCAGATGAAGATGTCCAGTTGTGCTGCTGCAGATGCACCATGTAGTTTCTTCTCTCTGCGTTCCTCCCAGCGGATATTTCATTATCATTGCAAATTAGACAATATACCGTAGGTATACTTATACTTTATACTTAACAATGCTCTTTGGCTGGTTGTTTCAAATAACAGTGTAAAACCCAGCTTCCTACTATTCCTGTGTCATTGGATTTCCTGGTCAACAGGGTCCATGACCTTTCCCCCCCCAAGCTTAATTTCCTTTTCTTTTCATCACATTAAATAATATATTCTTCCTCCTCATTGTAAGGCTTTCCCTCTCCCCTCACTTTTCCTTGTACTCATAACTTCCTGTTCTCTCAAACCATCCTTTATCTAGCCTGTTTACTCTTTTACCCATCCTATCTTTCATTTTTCCTTTTCTGACCCTTCTGTCTGCTCTTGAATTCCTCTTTCCACTCAGCCCCCAGATTGCAGCTCTGGGGCTGCAATCTCCCTGGACTCCTCTCTCTCCCACCCAACAAAGCATACAGTTACAGTGTGACGTTTATCTTCAGCAAAAAAAAAAATATTATGCTTTTCTCTCAGAAACTGTGCTGTTGATAAACATTCTGATAGTGAAATTCCCTGGCATCCTGAAAGCTCAGCTAAAGACCTGGATGAGTGGTGGCTTGACGACTAAAATATTCATTTGTCTATTTAAAAAAATGTTTGTTTATAAACTTTTTTATTTTAGGTCCACACTTTTTTGTAGCAAATCTTCTTGGAGTGAGAGAATCTATTTGTGGCATTTCCAAAAATTAATGTTCTTTTGTCCCTAATTCTACATTCACACAGGCAGCTTCTTTAATGGAATGGAAAGGAAAATCCGTACTCCATCAATCTCTGTATTTGGCTTGTGACTGTCTGTGCTAGTTTGCAGAGTGGTAAATCCCACTGTGATTACCAGAAGTGTGTGTTTGCATTAGATAAACTATGAAATATATGGCATTCGTCCAAAGTCATGTGCGTATGATAGAGAAGCTGTGTACTGCAACATTCCATCTAAATTAATTGCAAATTGATCTTGCGTAGAAGGGGATGTCTGTCCTCTTAAAACAATGATATTAATACTTTGATTTTGCAAATTATAAACATCACCAGGCATGCTTCTGCAATTAAACATCTGTCAGCATTTCAGTGGTAAACCCATATTTCCCCATGGCAGCAAAACCTGACTTTCACAAAGTGCTGTAGTCTAAATACCTCCACTTATAATTTTACCTTGGAGATTGTGTTTTGAATTTGTCACTTTGCCCCAGATAAATTACACTTGAAGAAACACTATGTGGGATTTTTAAACCACACAACCAACCAATTACTCCTCAAATGGAATTCTTTTACTGTGCCTGAAGATCTAGGCTACCACCATACAGTTAGGAAGCAACTTATTTCCCCAGGAGTCGTTATTCCTGTTTGTGGGGAAACATGATTTAGCTTCATAGATAATTTCACTGTAAGTAGATTTTCAGTTTTAAAATGCCCACCCCATATCAACCAAATATATTATAATATTACATTGCCAGGTATTATTATTATTTATTCCTTGTGAACAGGGGTGTGGAGCTTGTAGGCTGTTTTCAAATATAACTGGATGCTTCCTAATGCTTTTATTATCACATATGAAGAGTCAAGTGACATCAGCAAGTTCATAGGTGATGGTAATCATATGAGGGTTCAAGGCAGCAGACTGTTCTATCCATCCTAGGGGCAGCCAATATGATGCACTGTAGATGTTGCTGTGCTACAGCCCCCATCAATATTGACCACTGACCATCTTGCCTGGATGGAAGTTTGGAGACCCAACAACATCTGAAGGGCTCTACATTGATTACCCCGATTCACCCCGTCTCCTGGTCAGATTAGCTGGTGACTCCCAAAGCAAACCACCAGGTCTTCATCTGGCTTTAACTTCTGAAGAACCATTGCATTTGTATTGCCATCATTAGCCACTTTTAAGTACTGTTTAGTGGAAAGGCAAGATACAAATTTAACAAACAAATACAAAATAAACATATTGGCTTGGATCCTAAAGGAAAGTTAACTTGAGGAAGTTTACAGAAGAAAAGTTCTGTATCCCATCCCTGGCCTACAACCCCACCCCATGCCCCATTGTTCAGGAGAGGCCCCAGACCCTATAGAGAGGCTGGCAGGGGTGTTGCAGGAGAGAAGGAATGTGAAACTTTCTTATCTTAGGAGTCAAGCTATATTCTCTAGCGCTGTCTGTCTGTCTGTCTGTCTGTCTGTCTCTCTTTCTCTCTCACTGTGTATACACCGCGCTGTGCAGAAGGAACTCCTGCAGGAGCCAGCTTGCCCAGTCACTTTAATAGAAAAAGAAAATCCATGCTTGCACCTTCCCTTTTCATGAATTGATTTTTTCCTCTGTCAAAATGAAAAGTAAATCCCTTTTGGCCATGGCCTTGACCATGACTTTAAGATACCAACTACAGTAAGCCTGCAAGACAAAGTTATCCACTTCCCATTTATTTACCGGTAATTCCATCCACCCAGCAGGTTTTCCTTGCTTACCAGGCTTTGGGAAGGAGGTGTGAGGGCTCTGGAAGTGTCCCAGAGGCTGGTAACGAAGGCACCTCCTCATTTACTGGGGTCTTGGAAGGTCGAGGGAGGGCTCTGGGAAGTTCTCAGGGGCCTCCCATGACCTTCTCAGATCACAGTAAGCAGCAGTCCACTTTGTGGAGGCAGTTCCGGGTTTCCTGACTTTGTGCAATTTGGCCTTTGGGCATGGACCCCTGGAACCAAACTCTTACAGTACTTGTATGTGATGGGCCCATGGTATATCTATTCATTCAAAAACTTCTCCTTTAGTGTTAAATTCAGCTCAGTACAGATTCAGGTTTCATATTGCTGGAGAATACTGCTACTCACTTCCATAGTGTCCTTTGAAAGGTAAACCACCCAGTATACCAGGTTGAATCCTGCAAATGCCACTGGAAAGAGGATCCTGGAGTACTGATCTATTTTACTCGTGCCTCCAATTAGTGGTGGTGGCGGCGGCGGTGGTGGCGTAGTAACAGATGTCTGTTGACTTTGAGATGCACTATTGGACAACATGCTTGTTTCAAGGGACTGATCTGTTTGAGATGTCATAGAGTTGACTCGTTTCTTCAAGTTGCAGTTGGAGTCGGAGTGCTACAAGGAGAAATATGGTTACGACACAGTTTGCAAGAAACTCGGCTCTGTGGTTTTATTCACCATACTTAATATTTAAGAATATTAAATTCTTGTTTTCTCCTCTTCCATTTTTTAATCATTCTCCCACCCCCTAGCTGCCACTGCCTGCTCTAAAATCAACATGAAACAAACAAGCACAGAAACACTGGAAGTCATTGTTGTCACCCTTGAAGTCTATGTATCTGCATCTTATCCCTCTGATCTCCATTCTTTGTTGCAGGTTATATTTGGTGGAATGCTCTGACATGAAATGAGAAAACATCTTTATAGAAGAATCCAGAGACGACATATTTTGTTGTCTGTATGTTTTAAAAAAGGAAGATTGGAAGAAAGCCAACAACTGTTTTATTTCTGTAGCGAACTGCACTTCCCTCTAATAAACTGTAATTTTCCAAGGACAAATTCAAACATCAAATATTGCATTCATTTAAAAACTGAACCAAAATGGTCTCCATACACTGTCCCCCTCTCCTATAATTTGCTAGCAACCTCTCCTTTCTGGACTTGAAGAATACTCTCAATTTCCACCTCTACTGAACGCAAATTATTATATGGCTTGAGTCTTTGCTTTGTTTTCCACATCTCGCTATGGCCTGCAGCATTTACAACAGCAGTTTGGGACTAATATGTTTAAGAGTCATTTCATGTTGTGTGTCACCCAGCAAGGATACATAATTGTGCGTGAGTGTCTGTAAGGGAGGCTTGAGGACAAACACATTTAAGAGTGGAAGAAACCAAACGGAGCCTCAACACTCACTACTGAGGGGATACAGTCACGGATGCAAGCAGGAGAGTGAAGCTTTCGGTTCAAAGCAATGGGAGCCCCGACACTGGTTCTGGGCTAAGTGCTTTCACCTGGTTTTGCTCTGCATTGCCAAGTGTTCTTCATAAACCAGAAATGTTTTGGAAATTTTGCCAGTCTAAATTTCTCTCAAGATTCTGGATTATATGATCTTATTTCTGAAGTGAAGCCAATGCAGTCCGGGTTCTCCTTTGTCCCACTGTTGCTTTTTCAAAATTTGCAAACTGCACAGTTTGCCACAGATTTCAGTTCCTTTGGTCCTCTCTTGGGACAACCCCCTCTCCCTTTCTCTGTATTGATGATGTGCACATGGGCTTTACAAAACACTATTAAAAACAGCTGTCAGCAGTTTAAGGATTACATCAAGATTTGCTTTGTTCTATGTTTTACTGATGTAGAAAGGATAGTTGTATGCTTCAATGGTCAATACAATTTGGATATGAGTGTATAGTTATTTCCATTAATATATTATCATCATCATCATCATCATTATCATCATTTCTATACTGCTTTATATTTTTAAGAAAAAAGGGGTTTACAAACTACATTAAAACATGAAATAAAACAATCCAGAATAAAACATTACTGGAGAAAGTCAAATATAAAGTTAATATTCCAAGCAATATAATTAACAAGAAACAAAAATATTATCTTACCAATTTAAAAATAAAGCATTACAAAGGAAATCAACTACAGAATGCACACTTAATGCAGCAAAGTCAACAAAATATATATATATATATTGAACTTTTCATAAGAAAAACCCTCTCCCACCATGCAGCAATCAGCACTGTGTAAAGTGGGGAACAGTGGAGGAGACAGGCTGAGGGTGGAATTGAGGCACATAGGCTTTTCCTCTGCAAAACCTCCCACTTCACTAACAAACACATCTCAGATCCAGAATAATCTTCCTAGGCCTTCGCTGGCTGTGGTGCAGACTCATGGTGGCAAACTCATTACCAAACAGAGATGCAAACTTTCCCACAGGGAAAAAGAATTAACGTAACATGTTAATTGCATTAAATGTAAGCACACTTTTCAATTATTTAAATGTATGCAGATTTTTAAATTGAGACTGAAAAAGGAAAACAAAAGACCTAATGCAGCTGTCTCAGTAGCAAAAAAAATGGGTCTGTTCTTAGGCAGGTCTCTTGCTTTCCTTAGTAACGGCCCACATCTCTACAGGGAAGACCTCTTTGTCATACGCAGGCCATGGTCATTGATAGAGAAAGCTGGCACATGATGGGATTATTACCAAGTGATCTGTTTACCTGAATTGGCCCTGGGAGAATATCTCCACTGAAGCTCATCTCCACTGTGGTTCCCTGCCAGAGATCTGATAGTGTGATACAGTGATAGCACCAAGCGTTTCCATTGCAAAAGCAAAAGATTCATTCCGTGCTACACAGCAAATGCCACTGACAACTTAAGGTGGTGTCCCTTTACCTAGTCCACTCCAACTCCATTCATCCCTGCCTGTGGAACATACTAGCAGGGGCTGATAGCACACCACAGGTTAGAGAAGGCCGGCTGAAGTGCTGTGCTTAAGCACTGGCTCCACAGTTACAAATTAGCCATCCAGGAGGCAACCCTGTTCTAAAATATCCACTGTATTATTGCATCTTTGGTTAGAATATTCACATAAAGAGGTACGGTGGTACCTCAGGTTAAGAACTTAATTCGTTCTGGAGGTCCGTTCTTAACCTGAAACTGTTCTTAACCTGAGGTACCACTTTAGCTAATGGGGCCTCCCGCTGCCCCCGTGCGATTTCTGTTCTCATCCTGAGGCAAAGTTCTTAACCCGAGGTACTATTTCTGGGTTAGCAGAGTCTGTAACCTGAAGCGTCTGTAACCCAAGGTACCACTGTATATAGAACATGAGAGTCTGTCTCTCCCTCTCTATCCATACATGAAGCCTTCACACTTTTGAAAGTAGAGATGGAGCTTCTGCTACAATCCTCTTTCTCACTGCACATATATTCACTCATGCGCTACAGACTGCCGTAATAAAAGGAGGTACAGAGAACACAAGGATATCTTCATATCCCAGCAATCCTGAGACAAACTCCCAAAAAGCTAAGCTGGGGGGGGAGGGATTGGAGAGAGTTCCCATTTCAATAGCAACTGGCAGCACCTCCTAATAGAGGCCTCTTTCAGAAATGGAATGGAAATACAACATTTGGATATATGCACAGGATCCCCAGTGATGGAGATAATTAGGTGTTCTCCCATCGTATTTGATTTTCAGAAAGAGAAGATCTTCTAGTGACCTACTTTTCTGTAGACCAAACAAACTCAGTCACTCCTGCTCCCCCCCCCACTCCCCATTCTAAAATGTCCATTTCTTGAATCGTCATTCCTTCGCCACTCACATTAACCCAAATAACTGGCAGGGGAAATGCTTTGCAGAAGGTTCTAAAGTCTACATGTACATATATACGATGGGGCTCTGCCTATCAGGAACACAGATGTCTGATTTTCTATTTTTCCTCCTACACAGCAAGCCGAAGACAGATTTAAAGGGGAGATCATCCACAGATGTGTCACAGAAGCAGAAAGAGGGTTATCCATGTCCACTTGCACTAATCATCATAATAATCCTGCTCTATAAATGGAGTCTTTGAGCCACTGCTTTCAGTCACAGTTACTTTCAGATTTGGCTTGAGGTGCCTTTGCTTTACCAAAGGAATGAAAGCGCTGCGGCCTGCCTGATTAGAATCCTTGTCCCTTCCACCCGTGAACAGAGTTACACCGCATGCTAATCGCAGCACCATGTCACACACAGGTAGGCCCAGAATTCTGGGGCCTTCTTCCAGTTCTGTTTATGATGGAGGGGGGGAGGGAGGAGGGTCAACAATGTCAGGATAAGCAGTAAAGCTTTGGACCAAACCCAGTCTTTCACGTTCCAGCAAAAATTCAGAATGGATATCCACTTCTATTGCAAACACTGCTCATGCCATAACAGCAACTACAGATGGTTTCTTAGTGGGAATTATTTCTAATGGATGAAAGGAAATCTCATGGACCCTGGGTCAATTCATATATTATATAAATAGTGACCCTTACTTTCATCCATGGCAGTTAAGCTGGGGTGTTAGTGTTAGTTTTAGCTGTTAAGTGTTCTCAACTTGAATTTCTATGAGATTTTATATTTCTTCTTAGTATGCTAATACTTTCTCCAAGAGGGCAATAAATTTGAGCACATTTCTTAGATATGTCTGAGTGCAGATGAGGTCTTAAAATGCAGCTACTATACTTTATTGCATTGCATTCTGCTAACACTTGTACTAACTTATTTTGAGGGTATTATTTATTCACCCTGTACTTTAAAGAGGCAATTTATACCTACCATTCTATATTTCTGTGGAATACTTTCAAGGGGTATTCATATTAAAATATCACCAAATTGTGTCCGCTTTGTGCTATGGATATTTGATTCCTGCTATCAGTGCAACTTGTAGTCAGGCCGTCACATAAAATGAATACTTCTCTATTTTCCTAGATGCCATAAAAAGTTTACACCAAGACATCAATATAGTTATTATTTCTACTTTCCATATATCTGTGAATTATGTACCTTAGTGGCATCTCCAGTAAAGTTAAAAGAAATCAATTACAATAACATCAAATTTGGCAGTCAGGAAATGGACCTCTCTTATTTCCTCTGTAATGTATTAGATTCAGGATATAGGTGTTTGATGTTGTAATGCTATTGTGGGGAAAAATCAGATTATTACCTTTGCTCAATATGCATGCTTCACATTTAACAAGCAGATATATCACTAGAAGAGCCTTTTGGCATAATTGCCATAGATTGCCAATAGATTTCCCATTCTTGCAGTTCTTCTTAAAAGAATAATGTACAAAAAATACAATTCCCACCTCCTAATCCATTTAACTAGCTTACGGCAAGAACGGCTTCCTGTTCCAATTGCGATACCAGACCTCAGTTTGGGATCAAAATATATCTGCAATTTATCTCCAGTGTCTACAGGCTACCGGTTCACACTCAGCTACTCCTACTGTCCAAGATAACTCAGTCAGTAGAGCATGAGACTCTTAATCTCAGGGTTGTGGGTTCAAGCCCCATGTTGGGTAAAAGATTCCTGCATTGCAGGGGGTTGGACTACATGACCCTCATTCTCCCTTCCAATTCTATGATACTAAGAAGCTTCCTATATTTCACTAAATCTTTCTTCGTAACAGCAAATCCTCTCCTTTGGTTCATGTGACTGATCAGATCAGCTTCACAGTTTTAAAAATGGGATTCCTAGTGTGATGGCATAATATGAAATGGAGCTTCCAGCTCCCAGGCCTTGAAGTCTATCTCCATTCCCCCACCTTTAGTGGTTGGTTGGGAGGGCAGTGAGTTGTTTGTGGCCTTTTTAGTGTTCATCTTTTAGTCAGGTGAATAGGATTTGTTTTTTTAATATCATTTAGGTATTGTGTTTTACTCCTGTTTTATACATTTTCAACGCATTTTATGCTGTAAATTGCTTTGGAGCAGTCCTGTTTGTGAAAAGTGACAAACAAATTTAATAAATAGAAACAGAAAATAAGGGACTGGCTAGCCTGGGTAACTATGCATTTTGGCCGATATGGAGGCTGCCATTTGCTGCACCACCTCAGGCAGTATAATGTCACAAGACGGCACTGACACTGGACAATGCGCAATGATAGCCCTGGGGTTTCCAGGGCGATAGGACCACAGGTCTTTGTGCTTCAGCAATTGTTACAACTGCAAGTACATGGATAGCTAAAGCTGATATTACCCATATTCAGTTAAACGGAAATTGCTGCAAGTGACAAATATTCCCATTAAACAGCATGAGTTCTGTGAAATTGATATCATTACAAGAACACAATCTAATCAAGCAGTCTGGAAGTTCACAAACAATGGGTGGTGGGTAATATCCTTCTTGGTCTCCAGTATTTAGTAATCAGAGGTATACAGGAATCCTATTTTTAAGGTGGTGTAGCTAATAATCATTGATAGATTATTCCTCCACAATGGTCTCAGGTCTCATACTATTAGTGGCAATCACAGTATCTTAGAAGAACTGAGTTTATATCTTGAATTATGTTGAAGATATAACTTAATTGCGTGTTGCATGAAAAAGTGTGGCCTCCTTGTGTGCACTCAGTCTGTTGGCAAACAGTTGCATTGAATGCCCTGAGCACCAGCTCTTAGAGAGGGTTAAAAGGAGAGAATCTCCTTTTACCAAATATCTGAGCAGCACTTCCCACATAGTGACAGCCACACTTGGAGATTACAACTGGTGAAAGAGAAAGCCTCTCAATAGGTAGGTCCTATCACATGGAAAGTCTCTCCATCAAGAGAGACCCCAACAATAAACCATGCCAGCAATAAAAGACTGACTAATAATATGAGAGACAATCACTTAAACACTATTATTGTTATTATTGCAACATTAATATCCCACCACACTGCTAATTTATAAAACACGTGTTGATCTTCTTTTATCCAGGCCTGTTCCAGAATTCTATTCAAATCTCCAGTCTAAATTAATTAAAGGACAGCCTACATTCATTTTTCTCTCTCCCTCTTACCCATTATCTGCTTCTATATTTGGGAAAGAAACTTCTGCAATTTGGTCTCTTGATGCTATTAATGTCAGTAACACTAGCAGCAGGAGATATATACAATCTTGGCAGGTAAAAAGCTTTTCCATGCGCCATTTAAAGATGCATTATCTCTCGATGTCACCGCAGTCTCATGGAAGCAACAGATCAAGATTTGCACAGACACTAGTCAACCTGTTGCATCACTTGCTGGGTTTGGGTTCCTTGTTTTAGTTGTTTTTAACGAGTTGTTATGTGTATATATACAGAGAATGTAAATACAGAATGTAAATATAGGACAAATCCAGCCATTTAAATGTAGTATACTGTCTGCCACCAGTATTAATGTGAAATGTGTGCAGCAATTCTAAGAGGAATTGAGACATTCCTTCAATGTTCTTTACTTTCACAGTTGCTCTATTTTAATATAGTCTCCTACAACTATAACACATAGCTCAGATCGAAATCGGATTGTAAGCAGAAATATCTATTGTTCAAGAATGAAATAGAAAACAAGAATGAAATAGAAAACATTTGTTTGTTTGTTTTTGTTTTTAAAAAATCCCTGCAAAGAGGATGTCTGTATATATATATATTCCACTTCTCCTTTTGTAATTCACTGCTCTTGAGGCCAAAACTTTTAGTCCATAGAAAGTGAATATATTATGAATTCCCAAACCTTCTCTTGTTGGGGTTGTGACAGTGTTGCTTCTGGATAACGGGAGAGCCACCATGAAAGCTACCTGAGCTTCAAAAGTGGGATACAAAATTAAAATAACCCCCATAAATAGACATTGCTGTACTTGACTTACAGCATTATGCATCAAAGGAGTTGATATTACTTGATACCCTTTTGGTATCAAGATTTGGTTGGGGGCCCAAGCAAATATTTTGCCAATCACCACCATCACACATGGAGGCTCCAATACCCTTCAGCATGTTGGTCATTGTTTTTCTACATAAAACTACATAATACCATATAAAAATGTTCCAATTTGAAATGTTCTAGTCAGCCAGCCATTCCCTTATCCAAGATACTCCATTCAACTCTCCATTTCATGGAGAGCTTCGGTTCTGAAAAGTGACAGACAAATAATGCTAGTACTGTTAGGTTGCACTCCATTTGTGTGCCTACAAATTCAGAAACAGAGTCCAGCACATCTCACTCCCAGATAAATGTGCGCAGGATCCAGCCCTAGTCATTAAAAGGGCCATCCACTCCTGTTGTCTGGCATTGGTTCATGTCGCTTTTGTAAACCTTATTTTGCTCTTACGCTGTGTACCTAATAGGCAATATGATACCGACAAATCAAATGATATTTCAGTCATTTCTACCGAGCCCTTCTCAAATGTCATGACATTTTTTAAAAGCTATATAGCATTTTCTGAACGTTGACAAGCCTATTATGTGCGCTTATTCTTACAAGTGTCTATAAGGCATTGCAATGAAAAATGCAAACATTAAGGTGCTGCCTTAGGTGTACAGGCCCTATTGTCAGCTGGCAACAGTGCTGGAACCAGCTTCAGCAGGATGGCAGGCAGGCTTTATCCCTGCTTCTTGAGCTGATCTTGAACTTGGGGAGAGGGTTTATGTTGTCACCAAAAGGCAATCTTTCCAACCACACTAATTTAAAGTGTGTGTGTGTTTAAAATACATAGGCATATTTATAAGCAAAATGCCAGCTCTCCCTTTTCTTTGAGCACTCCTAATGGCAATAATGAAGGGATGCGGGTGGTGCTGTGGGTTAAACCACAGAGCCTAGGACTTGCCGATCAGAAGGTCGGCGGTTCAAATCCCCACGATGGGGTGAGGTCCTGTGCTCGGTCCCAGCTCCTGTCAACCTAGCAATTTGAAAGCATGTCAAAATGCAAGTAGATAAATAGGTACTGCTCTGGTGGGAACGTAAACAACGTTTCCGTGCGCTGCTCTGGTTTGCCAGAAGCAGCTTAGTCATGCTGTACGCCAGCTCCCTTGGCCAATAAAGCGAGATGAGCGCCGCAACCCCAGAGACGGTCATGACTGGACCTCATGGTCAGGGGTCCCTTTACCTTTAATAGCAATAATAGCCCTTAAAGAAACTACGGCATCCTGCTATCTCCCTAGCCTCTCCAGTCAGTTGTTACTACACTGGTACCTAGGAAGTCGAACGGAATCCATTCTGGAAGTCCATTCGACTTCCAAAACGTTCAGAAACCAAGGCCCAGCTTCTGATTGGCTGCAGGAAGCTCCTGCAGCCAATTGGAAGCTGTGGAAGTTGCATTGGACGTTCTGGTTCCACAGAGCATTCACAGACTGGAACACTCACTTCTGGGTTTGTGGCGTTCGGGAGCCAAAACATTCAACTCGCAAGGCATTCGAGATCCAAGGTACGACTGTATATGCAATGTTGATCGCACAGAGGAAGAACAGGGATGAGCACTCATGCCCTGTCCTCTTTGGCACATTCCCAGCCATTCACAGTAGGAGGGTGGCCATCAGCACTGTGTATCAGGGAGTCTGTAGAAGTTGAGCAAGCTCCCAGCTATGGACCATCACCCTCCAACTCATGGAGGGTGAACAGAAATGCAATGGAACAAGTGGAGTAAAGGTGTTCATCCCCACTGCCATATCTATATGAAGAGGAACAAATGCCTGAGTAGGGTTTCTGTCCCTCTTGATCCCATCCTAAATCCAACATTGCTATATCACACGTAGGGATAGGGGAGAGATTTGATTCAGTTTGCATTGAAAGGAGAATCTAGAAAGTTCACAAACCAAAACACAGCCATCTTTCAAAATCTGCACTTTAGCAATGCAGTTCTTCAGAAAAGTAATATGTACAAAAAAGCACATGCTAGGGTTCATAACAGTGAAAATAACATACAAGCATGTGTTATATTCCCCACCTTGCAACCAATTCCAAAACACATGCATAGGAAAACAGCATGCGAGGGAGCAATATTTAGCCTACGTTTTGTACTAACATGCTATTTTTCCAAATGCAGGTGAGGGAGATTTTGGTGGGGAAGCATTCAAACATACAGGAAAGTCACAGTCCAGGGAAAAGCCTTATCACTGGAATGTGCTGATTGCAGAAATCAATGGAAAAACCTGCCCCCTGAGTGTGGTGCACTGACCAGAGTTCGGCTTCCTTTGCTTTTTGTGTTCTTTAAAATTGCCATTTAATAAGCAGAGACTTTCTTCCCACCTCAACATTGCGATGCAGTGAGTGGTGGAGGAAATGTCCCCTGCTACTAGTTTTCTGCATCCGTAAAGACACGGAATGTTTTGTCCCTAAAAGAGATGAACACAAGGTGCAATCTAAACCCACCTCCCTTCTCCAAGCAGATATGACTAAACAATAATATCAGCGTTAGTAAAACCTACACAGCTTGATCATCAAACACATGGCTGACCTCCTACACTTCAGCAGCCTATACAATGAATAACTGGCATGCAGGACTACCAGCAGGAGTAGAAATGAAGAGGGAAAGCAACTGGGGTAGGGAGTAGGATATATATCCTCAGCACTATCCCATTCCAAGTATCATGACTCCTCTTGGACGGAATTCATTTCTGTAGTCACGCTCCAACCCACTAGCAGTAGCTCTTAAAACACCAAAGCCTGTGTTATCCAAAGAGCAGCACCTTATTTTGGGGTGTTCAAATATCTGAAGGAGTAGACGGTTTCCCCCTTCCTTCACTTCTCCCCCTCTGCTCAGCGCCCCTTCAGCGAAGCGGCAGGAGAAACGGAGCCCCTTCCATTTCTCCTCCTGCTTCGCTGAAAGGGTGCTGCGCAGAGGGGGGAAACTGTGCAGCACCTCTCCAGCGAAGCAAAGCCTGTGCACCGACCCTCTCACTCTCCAGGCTTCAGGAGGCTATCTGCAAGCCTTCAGAGCACAGCGGGGAACTCCTGCTGCGCTCCAAAGACTTGGGGATAGCTGAAGCCCCCGGAGCGCAGCGGGAGTTCGCGCTGTACTCCGGGGCTTTGGGCTTCAGGTGGCTATCTGCAAGCCTTCGGAGCGCAGCAGGAACTCCTGCTGCACTCCAAAGACTTGGGGATAGCTGCCTTAAGCCTCCAGAGCGCAGCAGGAGTTCCCGCTGCACTCCAGGGGCTTCAAGCGGCTTCAGCGAAAGCAACACGAAGCCTCCGGAGTGCGGGGGGAGCTCTCCCTCTGTGCTTAGGAGGCTTTGCATTGCTATTGCTGAAGCCAAGGAGCCTGCACTCGCTCCATAGGACACACACACATTTCCCCTTAATTTTTGAAGGGGAAAAAGTGCGTCTTATAGAGCGAAAAATGCGGTAATTGAATTATGCTGTCAGCTCCATAATGGGGTCAAAGCATTGAAACTTTTTTTTCTTTCAGGGTTCCTGTACTTTGAACAGCTGTACAACTAGTAAATGTTCAACAACAGAACCTTTAATGACAGGGAAAACTTCAGCTCCTCAGTTGCTTGCCTGTCATGCAGGCGTTAATGGAACAGGAGGTACAAGTTTATTAAAGAGCATTTCTCCCTTTACTGGTAGAGCTCCTGTACCTTAGGCACCTGCATAAAATTCAACAGATGTTTTTCAGGACATGGAACAGTAGTGGTGTGGAAAAGTGTATCCATTAAGCATCTGTCCATCCAACATAAAATTGTTTAAAGGTCCGGAAATGCTTCCAGGAAAAATATACCAATCATAGCATAGAATAGAATCATAAACAGATATGGAGTTCAGTATGTGGTAAAACAGCCCTTATGTTTACTTTACCACAGCAACCCACTTTAAAGGAAGTTACCCAAGGAAATAAATAAGGGGGAAACCCGTAACAGGTTATGTATGCCATCTTCCAGCTTCCTGGGGCCTGATCTAGTATGAACACAGAAAGCAGCCATCCTAAGCCAGGCCACTGACACAAGTGACAACTGAAGCCACAATCAAGTGGAGGTGCCGCAGTAAGGCATGGAAATGTGCCGTGACTCAGAAAGCACTTGCATCAGCAGGAATGATTGACAGGCAGTGGCGTAGCAAGGTCAGGTGGTGCCAGGTGTGGAAAATTTCTTGTCACCCCCCACCCCACATTGAAATCTAGTTGGACTCCCAAGAGACTGCGATCTACTCACAGTATAAAAAGACTAGCTGTGATCTACCCATTGTCATTGCCAGGAGTTGTTCAGCTTTTTTTAGGGGAGGGTTGGCCAAAGTTGTTGATAGTTGTTGAGCTTTTTGGGGGGGTTACAGGGTTTGGGTCCTGAGTTGAGGGAGCTTCTGCTTCTCTCCTTCCCTCCACCCGCTGCTTGTTTGCCTGCCTGCCTCCTGCATGCCTCCTCTGATGACACCCGGGGCAGTCCGCCCTCACCACCCCCACCTTGTTCCTCCCCTGTTTACAGGTAACGTCAGATGGTGTCACCTCAGTGACAGGTGGGTTTGGCTTGCGAGAAATGACCTCATGGGCCATTTGGAAGGACTACCTGCACTCAGTGTTGTGAAGAGTGGTAAACAAATGGAATAAATAAGAAATGAATGAATGAATGAGCTGTTCCCATTTCCCTGATCTAGCTCATTGTTGTCTGTAGGACTATCCCAGCCCTATTGGAAGATGCCAAAGATTAAACAAAGGACTTTCTGCATAGCTAGCATATATTTTACCATTGCGCTATTGTCCTTTCCATCTGTGTGGCAAGAATTTCTCAGGCCACCACTGTAGGGCTGGGAACCTGTGGCCCTCCAGGTATTTTCCCACTCAGGGTCCCATCAGTTCTAGGCTAAGTTCACCATCCCTACACTGTGGGCTCCCTGTTCAGTGAAGTCGACTGCTGACTTTCTCACTCTTCTTCCTGTACCAGATCCGTGTGGAGGAAACAGGCCATAGGAGATGGCTCTGTCCCTGTGGTTCTGCATAGAGGTTCAGGAGCTAAATTTCCCTTGACATGGAAAGAAGTGATGGGAAAAGCTTCACCTGCTTAATTTCTCTGTGCTGGGTTGCCAATGCAGATGAGCAGCGCTGGTTTAAAAAAAGGTAGGAATCCCAGTGAGAAGACAGGGAAGTTAAGAAGTATCTTGGGGCCATCTAGGGAATCTCTGAACCATGAGGGCATTGAGGAATCAAAGAGGGGAGTGGGACTTTGCCCAGAAGGGTCTCTCTCACTGCTGCATCTGCCAAGCACTTCTTAAATTGCATTTCTATCATGATGGAAACACAAGATGTTTGAAATTACCAGCGCAGCAGCTTTTCCTTCTATGAAGTAAAGCCCTTTAATATCTCATGTGAGTTGGGCACTGCGAGATTCCAGCCATTCCATAACTTTTGCTGGGCTGCATCCAAGACAGCCAAGCGTATGGGAAGATGCCAAGTTTCTGTAAAGTCTAATCCCCCCTTTCTCTCCCCCCCCCCTGCAATGACCCACTTAAAGAATGCCAGTTACAAACTGATCCAAGAATATATGGTGTGTGCACATCCCCTTGAAGGGTATACTGCATTGCTTTCCATGCCAGTGACACAGAAAGCGCTGGAGAAATTTGCCTGGCAATATTTCCTGCCGTGCAAACTGGATAGGCTGAAAATTAATATTCTGATAAAATGGATATGGAATACAGTCATATATATAAATACACACACACAAAATAATCCCTGCGCTTTCACTTTTAAAAGTTTGGGGAAACAACTTACTCAGCTCCTGCATTGATGATGCGATTTGATTATGCAACCTCTCCCAGACTAAGATCACTTTAATATTGTTCAATTGTTTGGCATTCACTACTTTGGCTGTCTCTTCCTATACGATGCTTATTATCAGAAATGTGAGCAATTACCGAGACTATCTCGTCCTCCGCCGGTACGGTAGCTGCTGAGAGCGCGGCTGCTAGTGCGGCTGCCCTGGCTGCCTTCTTCATTGCTCTCTGAGTCTGAAGATTGGTAAAGTAGTTGACAGCTGCAAACTCAATAAGTGCAGAGAAGACAAAGGCAAAGCACACAGCAATGAACCAATCCATGGCAGTAGCATAAGACACCTTGGGCAAAGAGTGGCGGGCACTGATGCTCAACGTAGTCATTGTGAGGACAGTGGTGATCCCTGCAAAATAAGGGTGACAAGGAAGCTGTTAGGTCTCTGTATGTATCCTTTTTCAGGCTTCCAAGCTCTGCACACACCAACTTCTCTTTGTGTAACTGCCATGTACCCAATAAACAGATTTACAGCCTGAGCTAGAAGCCACAGCAAGTACTATTCATTTCCACTGGCAGGAGCAGAGAAGCGTTCAGTGGCACTCAATTCCTAAAGCTGCAGAGCTACAGGCTTGCAATGAGATCCTATGGAAGTTCATTAGAAACCATCTCCCCGGCAAGAGTTCAGTTAGATCCATGACTACACAGAAGATTCAGTGGCACTTACCCCCAGGTAAATCCTCAACACATAGTTTTCCTCTGTCACATTCTTTAATTAAAAACAATGCTAATCTCTATCGCAGTACAATACCCTGAACGAACGAAGCAACGAGCAAATGAAGGTCATGAGAAGAAAGCATGAATACCAGCCACAGTTCTTGCTGGGACAGCTTCTTTGTTGATCCAAAACACAACTTGGGACAGGATTACAGTCATAATGCAGGGGATGTATGTCTGAATGAGATAGTAGCCTATTTTCCTTTGCAGATGAAAATAGAGTACCTGAAGTGAATACTCGCCTATGAGAAACACACAAAGCAATGAAAAATGGTGGATAAATGGAATGATGCAGAGTGGTTTCGGGCAGAGATGATAGTACCAGCATACCAAAAACTGTCCTAGCTGGAACAGACTCCTTATTAATCCAGAAAGACACCTGAGAGAGGATGACTGTCATGATGCAGGGAGTATATATCTGAATCATGAAGTAGCCCATCTTCCTTTGTAAGTGGAAATAAACAGTCATTATTACGTATTCACCTGTTAGGAAACAAGTATATCAGCATTATCTTTGTCCATGTATTAGAGAATCTTGGAATGTCTTAAATAAACACATAGGGAGGGCTGTGTGTACTCATCATTAAAAAATAGCAATTCTCTTATCAGGAAAAGCTGCGTTTGCAACATATTCTACCCTTTTGCATTTCCCCCGTATTTTTCAATTAATTCTGATTTTACTTTATATTAGGGAGGCCTTGTCCACGTCCCTTTGAAATGCTAGGCTTCTCAGATTTCAACAGACATTGTCCACAAACTTCCAGGCATAACTTCACAACCATATGGACTAAACAATTTTTTGGGGGGAGGCATAATGAAAGAGAGCACAGGAAGCTGAATTTTACACCCAAGACAACATTTTGTATTTCCCAAGTATTCCTGCTGTATATAAACCTTGTGAATAAAATGGTATAAAATACTTTTGCCTAGGAAGCTTTGAGGCAAAGTGTGGATTCAGAGTCCCATAACACACCCGCTTCCTTGCCTTTGCACCTCAGCCTATAACTGCCTTCTGCATGGCAGCAAAGAGAGCTGGCCTGGAACTGGGAAGAGCCATCAGAACTCCCAGCAATAGATTCATTATCATTTATTCTCCAAAGGACTAGCACTTGGAGCAAGTGTGCCATTGCACACATAGTCAAGTCACACTGTGAGCGTGTAAAATGTATCATGTTGAAAATCTCAGTGGTCATTTTCTAATGTTGGCACTCTGCATGCAGATGTGATCTTACCTGTATTGGATTTTATCGTTTCACTAGAGACTGTTTGCCCTATAAGATCATACTGGAGAAGACTGGAAGATTCTTGTGGAATTTCCACCGAATACAATGGTCCTTTTTTCCAGGTGTAAATAATCTCACTTTTAGGATAGGCGTCTGAGTCAGGCAGGGAGAGAGAAAGAGAGAGAGGAGGGGGGTTGTCATGAGCTAATTATACTTAACTCCTAGTGCCAAAATAAGCAGCAAATCTCTTCTTTGGTAGACGCTGCTGCTGAAGCACACAGTGTGGTGTGATCTATGTTCTGTGCACTGTTCCCGTTGCTGTTAGTGAACCATCACATGCTCTAGTTCAGAATGGCCCAGAATACTGTACTTTGGCTTCTGCAGACTCTCTGTTTGTGCTAGAGGGTCTGAGTATTGAAAATGCAAGAAGTATTTCAAACTCTCCTGGTTAAAGAGACTCAGGGATTTGCTCCAGGCTTATCTCACAGTCTAGATGTATGGGGAAAATGGACACCCCCATATTCCATTTGCTGAAGGAAAAGCCAACGAGGCAAACGTTTTCTGCTTCTCCAGCACGACTCTTTAGTTTCCGTGCAACTTTCACACTTGTGGACAGGAGGTCCTAATAGCTGTGAAACGCAAGGGGTACAATGCAGGCCCGGGCACAATGCAGCCACTGGCAGAGGAAGAGGAGTGCAGGGGGAGTGCACCGCCCCTGGCAGCACGATCCCCAGGGTGCCATCGCAGCTGCTCCCCCACCCGCGCTGGGCATCCCACCCCCACAGGCAGCACGTCACACCCCTGGGACGTGCGCCAGCCCCACCCCCGCCTGCTCTCCGCCCCCGGTGCCGGAGCATGAAGCTCCGCCACTGAATGCAGCTCTCCAAGCCTCTCTGCCTGGCTTCTGGAACTCTACCCAGGCCACACCCCTCACTGACCCTGTTTTGTACCCTGAGTGTTTTTGCCAGGCTGAAATCTGCCCATGAACTCAGTTACTGCCTCTTGTTTGCCTGGATGAGGGATGCATGAGGGTGAGTGGGTGTAGAAACTAGCCTATTCTACAAAGGTAAAATTTACATTAATTGTTCTGCCCACTTCTGCCGCTGGTCTCACTACCGCTGGCAGCTTGCCCAGAATGCAGTACGCAGTCCTCAGGCTGAAAAAGGTTCCCCTTCCTGGCACAGCATAAAATTTAAACGCACACCAGATTAGCACAGCAGCCAGTCACAACAGCATTATTATTCCCCCATCACGGTTTTATTTATTTATAATATTTCTCTTACCCGCTCTTCATTACCAGAGCAATCCCATTACCATCACATTGACATTAAAATCACGTACACGTTTAAACAACAACAGGCAGGAAAATATCCAAATTAGCACGCAACCAGCAATGTAAAATAGCAATGCAAAAAAGGCATGCAGCTGATGCCAAAAACTCAGCAGAATCAGCACCAACCACTTATGGGAAGGGAGGGAAGTCTAGAAATGGTTTGGTGAGTTTCCTCCATAGATCTTAATTCATGGGCAGGTCAATAGAATGAAGACTCTGTCTTCAGTCAGTGCAAGCAGCTTGAACTTTGCTCAGCAGCATGTGAAAAACATCCATGGAGCTCTTTCAAGACTGGTGCAATATGTTCATGGTGGCAATCCTAGCCATGGCTGTTCCAAAGTAACTTCAAAGGCAACCTGACATTTTACATTAATCCAGTCTTGAGGTTACCAGCACATGGATCATTCTGGCCAGACTATCCAGGAAAAGCCACAGTTGCCTTACCAGCCAATGCCAGCAAAATGTATTTCTCTCCATAGAGACCACTTGTGCCTCCAATGACAGTGATGGATCTCAGAGCATCCCCCGGAATATGTGTCTGTTCCTTCAGAGGAAGTGCAGCTCTGTGGAAAACAGGTAACTTGCCCAGTTTCTGGGCCCGGGAACCAGCCACCAACCAAGTCTCCATTTTATTGGGAAGCTGTCTCGGTGTTGGTGTCCATTTCAATTTTATTCTCAAGGTACCTCAGAAACTTGTCACAGCAGCTTTCTAAGTGTTCTAAAATCATATTAACAGGAATCAATCTTTAAAAATTTCCCTATGGTGGAGTATTTTAATTTCAATGTCATCTGGCAGGGTTTTTTGTATTATTATTTTATTATTATTATTATTATTATTATTATTATTATTATTATTATTATTATTATTATTATTATTTCTTTTGTTACAACTGCAAATACAAAATTGAAAGAAAGAAAAATTCCCATACCACTCAGAACAACTCTGCCACATGGCTATCTGAGGATGTAACAGAGATCCTTCTTTGCCACCTTCACCACCATGTGGTAGGAACAATTGTGTGCTCTAGCAAACATTATGTCATCTTCCTGCTCAGATTTGCTCTACTTGCATTCCAGCCATTGTCCAAATTGCTTCATTTCCCTAAGCCTCCTTGAAAATAAGGGAGAAGACGGGGCTCCGTGCCACTGCGATCACGTTGAATACCTGCTTCACCACACCATTCCACAGCAACAATAGGGCTCAATAAAATCACTGCCTCTGTCACAAAATCCCTTGGAGTATTCAGGAATCCATCAGATTCCATTAGTCTCTGGGAGTGGACCATCTTTATGTGTCCCCAATCCCTGCAGTGGAAACTGATGCCATCAGACCAAACCTCACCAAGGAATGGTCTGACCATGACAGTGGATTAACTTTCCTGTACACCATTTAGACATGACTGTTGTTAAGTGGAAAACCGGAACACTTACTTCCAGATTTTCAGCATTCGCGAGCTAAAATGTATGAGTACCAAGGCGTTTGACAACCAAAGTAAGACTGCAAAGAAAAAGAAACTACAAGCCCCCTGCTCCAGACTATCCTCTTTAAGTTCTGGCGCAAATACCAACGGCATTCACTGCAGCATGCTCCTTGGCGGCTGTGGTAGCCGTGAAGTCCTGAGTTGGGGTGGGCGAGGCACCAGCAGCACCCCTATTTTGCCTCCCGGGCCCACACTAGATGCAATCCCTTGAATTCTACACAGGAGTGGAACGGTCTGGTGAGTGAGACAGAATCCTTATGGACCACAGTGACATCCTCCTTGCCCTGCTGTTTACCAAAGTACTCAGGTAGATAAAACTGCACCAAGCCAATTCCACCCAACTAGTCCACCCAGGTCTTGGTAATACACACCAGCTTAGCTCCCTCATCTATGACCAAATTGTGAGTGACAGATATTTTCTTAAAGACCAACTTGGCGTTAAGTAACCATACCAGAGTGGCTGAAAGGACAACCTAGGTCTTGGTGGATGGAGAAAAGACTCAAAAAGGGCACAGCTATCAACCATCTCACACCCCCTGCTCCTCACTTTTGTTGTATATGGTCACTGTGCTTATCTTCCATATATTTATTCTTTACACAGAACTGTCGCCATTTGTACCTCTTGCATTTCATGGCCACCTGGCCCCAGTGGGTTAGTTCTGAATGAAATTGGTTGAACAGAGATCCCAATGAAATCAATCCAACAAGTTAGTCATGACTTAAGTCCCATTGACTTCAATGGGACCAACTTAGTAACTAACTAAGCACTGATCCAAGTCTATATTTTATATATTTTTCTCTATAGGGTGGGTGGTGGATGAATGGACAGCTGTCTGCCAATTGAGACCAACATTTTAAGTATTTGATAAGATGAGTTCTAGTCCACAATAGCTTACTCCATAATAAATCTATTAGTCTATAAAGTGCCAAAAGACACTGTTGTTTTTGTTGCAGCAGGCTAATGCCATCCCTGTGTTCTAATTTTCAAAGTAGATGAAACTTCAGGAAGTATTATACTGCAATTCCAACAAGACACATCCACCTCCCTCAGTAAATCATTAATTGTAACTATTCCTATCATGCATGATAACTAAGCAATAGTGATGATATCCAGGTTTATCATCATATTATATCATATTATCACTAAAGCATCTCTCCAACCCAAAAATGTTGCCCGTACGTTTTAACCTGTGGCTGAAAGAAAGGAAGCCATAGTATCCTTCACAGAGCATCTTGAAGCCTCATTCATCATGTCTTTAGGTACTCTCCCTCCTTCCACACCAGCAGGTGAGAACTTCCATATTCCTACTAGACTAGGAGACAAATATCACTTCCCATGCCAAAGAACTGGAGAGGGAGATGTGAAACTAAGAATTAAATTCAGGAAAGATCCTTTATTTTTCCATCAACTTGAGCAAAGCACCCTGAAGCGAGACTCAAGGCAAACTTGTTTTCACATCCTAAATCAAATTCCATGAGACAGCTTTTCTAAACTTGAGATCTGAAGCATGGCATCTTTCATCCCCAGCTTCCAATTACAAGGCTTCACACAAGCTTTGATAGGTAAGTTCAGTGCACAATGGCCAAGTTTCTCTTCCACTGTTAACTAGTCCTTGTGCAGCAGACTCCTAGGCAAATAGTTTGGCTGGGAAAGAATAAAGGGTTGAGTGTGTGCCCATTTTCTCCCTTGGCACCGATTTAGCACAGGGTATGAAATCTTTGACTCCCCAGATGCTGCTGGACTACAACTCCATTTTCCCTTACCATTGGCCATGCTGGCTGGGGCTGATGGGAGTTGAACAACAACATAGGTTCTACGCCTATGAGTCCTTATCTTAAAGCCTACTGACCCAAGCAGGTATCATTCTTGAGGATAGCCAAGTTTTACCAAGTGATTTTCTCTAAAAGTTTTACAGCAATGACTAAACTTGCACTCCTGGTTGTAACTTAAGATTGGAATAAGCATTTCATTCTCCTCAGCCCCTTAAATATAAAATGCTTCTTAAAGGAATAAATAAGGAAAGTGGCTGTGGGGATCAGTGTCAATTCTGATGCACCCCAGACTTACCACCGCAGACACTGAAAACTTATGACTATTACCTATTATTATTATTATTATTATTATTATTATTATTATTATTATCACTGCACCAATCATTACAAGTTACTACCAAGGCCATGTTCAGCTGAGGTAGCAAAGCACAGTCCAGGAACTCTGTAAGAAACCATTGCTTTGAGCAGCCGACCTGGTTGCCTAGCCTAGAAGATCCTACTGCAGCAAATTACGTATTTCATTAAGGGCCCATTTTTAAGAAACATACTAGCATTATAAGAGATTGTGCTAAAGACCCTATTTCAAGAAACAGTATATCAAGAGGCAGTATATTATGTTGCCTAAGACTTTGCTTCTACTGAAAGATAGGAACTATTTGCATACTTACAGCTCCCAAACTTCAGAGGACAAGCATGTCCATCCATAGGGAAGTTTACCAGACGCATAGGACAGTCAGCATTAATGGTAAGTCTACACAGGAGAGCAGAATTGAGCTGAGTTAAATCATCAGCAGATTGGGGGGGTGGAAATACATGTCAGAACAAAAGTCCATGCCATTAGAGTGCCTACTTACCTCATGGTATAGAGGATGGTGCCGTTCTGCATTATCCTGAAAAGTTTGTTTGGAGTTGTCATATTATGAGCAATTGACTTCTTCCCGTTTCTAAAAAAGGTGTCTGGTGTCCATATTTTACTGACCATTAAATTGTTCAATCTCAGAATTTCAGTGGGCCCACCAAATTTCAACCTCTCATCAATCCACATTTGCCGAAAGAAAACATCCATGGTATATTCCTATTGAGAAAACAAGTGAGCTGAAGATCAGGACCCAGCCTCTCTAGTAACAATATATGGTTACTTAGTGGGAAGGCTTACATGCACATGTTAACCACACTCCATTCACTACTTAATCACTTTAATCCTATTATCCTTAAGTAATTCCTTAAAAAGGAGCCAGCCTATGAAAGGAAAACATATCCTATTTCATAATAAATTGCCCCCAATTAATCAGTGAATAATGGATAATTTGCTATCACAAAAACAGATATCTTGATATGTATTCATAAAACAGAATGTAATTCCTGAAACTAATGCCTTATAACAGATATGTGGTATTGATTTAGGATGACATTTCTTTTTATTTTTTAGAAGAGGTTTGGATTTAACTGGGTTGTGGTTGGGTAAAAGCTTTCCTGGAGTGAGAGCCAAGGGAGTGGGTGGGAAGAGATTTAGTGGGTTTTTATAGATTTGTTTTTGAACTAATGTATAAGAAGAGGAAGAGATTCAGGAGGTTTGAAGTATAAGCAAGACAGTCAACACTGTCTGGCCCAAGGCATTTGCTACAAATGGTGCCCCTCTGCTTGCTGCGCTATTCAAACCTCAGTTCCTGCCTTCTTCTATCCCCTCTCTTCACACTGATAGTACTTCCTGAACCAGGTCCCTTCCCCCTGCAGGCAGTTGTAGGATCAAGAGTTCCATGTTCACTGTAGATGAGTAGTGGGAAATCTCTAACAAGGGGGTCTAACCCAGCCCACCAAGCTTCCCCATCCAACCCCCAACCCAAACACACCAGACACCTATAGAAATCCAATATAATGAAGAACTTGGAAGGGAGATTGGAGCCTTCAGGACAGAACACTGTGTTTTATTATTCTGGTAACGGTGCAACTTATAACCTAACTTTTGTCCTCTTGGAAACACCAGGGCTGTTGGGTCATAAAGATTTTGCCTTCAAAACCCCAGTTCACATAAATAAGAATCCTAGTTTTTGGCTGCTTCTCATTCAAATTCAGGAATGCCAGAGCAAGTTGCCAGCAGGCACTGACGTACTCACTAGCTGATTTCAGACACAACACTCAAGTATGATTTAACCTAACGTGAACAAGCCCTGGGCTCATCAACTCCATTCTCCTCTGGTACAGTCACAGTTTAGTCTAACATCCAAACCTGGGCAAACTCTGTTTAGTCTTAACTATGGTTTACTGAAAGCCAACTTTAAACCATGGTTTCTGATCCTGGTTTATTTCTTTAAACTATAATTAACAGTAACCACAGTTTGAAGTTTGGAAATTATGCTAAATTGCCATTAACTGGAAGCAAAAGTGATAGCTCCAGATATCCTCTTCAAAGCCACACCAGAAGAGGTGAGAGGAGCAGCCAAGCCCAAAGGTTATTTGCATGACGCTTAACCAAGTTTAGCATTAGGTCTGAATACACCACTCCATGTTCCCTGTGAACATCAGACTGCACTTCTAAGTAAATAAACTGGTTATAGAAAGCTTCACTTCTGTTTTTCCCCTATAACATATCCCTGCTCATCAAAAGCCTCACCAACTTTTATGGCATTATACGGTATATTGTTTTTATTTTTTAACAATCATTTATGCCACCCATATTTGTGAGATTGTACCTCGTATTTCACTTCTCTTCTCAGCGCATTGCAATGCATTTTGTAATAACTTTTAAAAATCCTTGGTAGGTAGAATGGACAGACAAAACCCAGGATTGAGGTTGGAAGCACCTTATTTTACCAACCAGCCTTTCGCCTATACAGTGGTACCTCAGGTTACATACGCTTCAGGTTACATACGCTTCAGGTTACAGACTCCACTAACCCAGAAATAGTGCTTCAGGTTAAGAACTTTGCTTCAGGATGAGAACAGAAATCGTGCTCTGGCGGCACGGCGGCAGCAGGAGGCCCCATTAGCTAAAGTGGTGCTTCAGGTTAAGAACAGTTTCAGGTTAAGAACGGACCTCCATAACGAATTAAGTACTTAACCCGAGGTACCACTGTATACTCAACAATAAGTCTCAATGATGCCAGGGGGAACCACAAGCATGATTGCAGCCTTTGGATCATTGATTGTTCAGACATAATAAAGAACATTCTAAGAAGATTCTAGATGCATACACACTACTGAGTTTGTAGCACAAAAATGTAGCTCCCCCCCCCCCAATTTGGAATAGTTCTTGCTTGTCTTGAACATACTGCTTTCAGTTTAGAGCCTAGATCCTGCCATCTAAGGGTGGGTGTGGTTACTTAATACATGTTTGAAAATAATTGATTAAGTTGTCCATGTATTTTCCTCCCTGCACATGCCCCGGGTGAATGAAGAAGGAAGTAGGGATTGCAATCTTGGTATACACGCACCCACAATGCCATTGGGAAGGTGTGTATGTGAGGTTCCATTGCCAGGAACCACCTATATGTTTTCAAATGGATACACTGTTGGTAATGCAGAATCGCTCTGCAACGAGCTTCCATTTTTGGAACAAATAATGCTTCTCAGGGGCAAAAAAAAATGCAGCAGATCTAGACTGTGTGTGGACTACAGTGGTATCTCGGTTTACGAACTTAATCCATTCCGGAAGTCTGTTTTTAAACCGACACCATTCTTAAACCGAGGCGCGCTTTCCCTAATGAGGCCTCCTGCCACCGGTGCCCTTCCACCATTCGGATTCCGTTCTTAGACCGAGGTAAAGTTCACAAACGGGGACACTACTTTCGGTTTTGTGGAGTTCATAATCCGAATCGTTCATTAACAGGGCTGTTCTTAAACTGAGGTACCACTGTACATGCAAAAAGCAAGCACAAGGTCTCCATTGATTCTAGAATAAAATGTCATGTGTGCATAGCCAGACTCCAGAATGTCAGGGATCCTAATAATACTAGGAGGAAGTTTACAGCATCTATCAAGGGCAAGCACACAACATACTGATGAGCCTACCCCAGGTTCCATAAATGAGTGCCTGTTGCCATCTGCTCTTTCACCGAGCAAAAGGAGCACTCCCTGCCTGACGTGCATTTGGCGAAGTTTACTTCCCCTGCTCCGAGCTCTGCTGTGTATAATTCTCCGCATTGTGGTGCAAGCGGCCGCAATCTTCTTATAGCTCTGATGCCCTCTTAACCAACAAACCCTGCTTTCCCCCCAGGAAGGCCAGAGAGCAGTGGGGGGAGTGAACCCAGACATTTGCATTATGATCTAAATATTTGATTTGCAAGTGTGCTTGAACACACGCACACACAGCTCTCCTCCCCTCGAAAAAAAAAAAGATGCATGCTAAAACTGCCCCGCCTGGCCCATCGCAGTCGTGCAAAACCGTTTCTCTGTGCAGCCCCAACGGGAAATGCACGGCCGGGTCCCTGCAAGGCAGAGATTGTCAAGAAGATTAAAGCGAGTAATCTGCTCTAATGACAGTCCACTCAGATGCCACCGTAATGAATCCTAGAAAACAGGGGCAGAGCAAGATCCCTTGCAGCCGAAGGGCTTGAGAGGCAGAGAGGGAGAAGGGGGGGGGCGATCTCCTTTGACACTAAGGCTCCTCTCACAGCTGGGGGGGGTGTTGAGTTGCTGGTGGGGGGTGTCTTACCATTTCTACATCTGACACAGGACCAAAGCTGGTCACGTAGATGTCTGTCTTGACTTCCGTCACGGCTCCTGGGAAGCGGTTCCAGGGGGCGAAAGTTTGCGTGCGCAACGTCGAGGGGAGGAAGGAGAGAGTTCAGTGAGATGGGTGGCATTTATTCTTAGGGTGCTTCCCCCTCCCCCTCCCCCAAGGGAGGAAACAACTTGTTTGCACGTAGTTAGCAAAAAGTAGGGTTTGTTTGGCTTCCCCAGATGCCCAAACAGGACTTTCTTAGAAGGGGTGTCTTGGCGATGCGATCCTGGGAGGGAGGTGGACGGGGTTGGTCTTGCCTCAGTGAAATCTCCCCCCAAGACGCCCCCACCCTACAACGGCCCCAAGGTAAGGAGCAAGCCGGGTTTCCCCCCCGCTTGCAGCGCGACCCCAGCGGCGCATACTGTACTCGGAAATCCAAGCCCCACAACCCAAACGCCGCGGTGTCCGATGGGGCTCCCTTGAAGTGTAGGATAGCAGCCCGCCTTGCAGGCAACTGTGGCTCGCAGGCTGCGGCTCAACGGGAGAGGTCAAACGCCGTGGGGAAAGAGGGAAGGTGTACAAGACAAGTAAGGACCTGGGCTGCCCCTGCCGCCGAACCCGGGTCGCAGCCGGTTGTCGTAGCCGTCCAGGAGCTTGTCCAGGATCCGGGAGATGTTCTCCGAGTAGAGGTCGCCCTCGTCGGCGGCGGGGTCGTCCGCCAGCACCTTGTGGAGGCTGCAGAGGCAAGCACAGAGCCCCGCCGTCACCCACAGGCTTCCTTCTTGCCCCAAACCAACTCCCACCACCACCCCTATGCTCCCCCAAAAAGTTGCTTCACTTTGGATCAACAGCAAAGCAGCCCTCCCGGCCATTTGCTGTCCCGAGGTGTAGAAGAGCAAGGCTGGCCCCAACTTCTGCGCCCAAGTTTGCTTTACTTACCACGCAGTGAAGCAAATCCAAGGAAGCCACCAAGCCATGCCTGCGCTCTGCCCAGGACCTGGATGCCAACCTGGTCAACTGTAGCAAATCTGAGTAGGACCCATCTTCCTTCTTCAGTTTTGTCCTCCCACTCGGCGTTTTCCTTACTACCAGTAGTGTACCCGTAGACCTAATGCTCTAGAGGAGTGTGGATGGGCAGATGGACTTGGGCTGGTTCCCCCCCCTCCTCTCCCTGCCAGCCCCGCCTTCCAGGGGCTCCTCTTCGCCCTGTGTGTGTGTGTGTGTGTGTGTGTGTGTGTGTGTGGTCGGTCCCTGATATTCCCCCACCGTCGTTCAGGCTCATCTGAGTGCTTCAGTTGTGGAATTACAGTATGAAGGGACGGTGCCCGGTCGGAGAGCAGTGACAATAATCGAATAAGGCATTAGGGGAGATTAAAAGAAGGAAATCCACTGCTAGTTTTGGCATGGAATTAGCAGGGACCTGTTAGGAAATCTGGAAAAGCACTGGCATCTTGCTGATAGAGATTATGTTGGAAATGGCCTCAGCTTTTATTATTTTTACGGTTCACAGAGATATTATTATGCAGCCTGCGCATCATTAGAACCCTCCCGCCCCACCTTTTTTTTTTGGGGGGGGGGGTTCCTGTAAAATTCATTTGACCAGTTTGCTCTTTTCTGCCCTTTATGACCAGGCCTTGAACGCCTCAACTAAATTTGTTAACATTTCCCTCAATAGTGCAGGCATGCCTTCAAACACATATGCATTGATTTTTGAAAGGAAGAAAGAAAAATCTCATCTCTTCTGCCTGACCTCCACCTGGGCCTAACATCATGTCATCCTGCTCTCTGTTGCCAATGCTGCTTTGTCGTGACTTGCAATTTGGTGTGTTAAAAGGTAAGAATCACTGCCAGCCCAATCCATAGCCCAGTGAAACTGAAGTGAGGCGATTTTTAAGCTGAAGGGAGCAAATCGTTTGGAATCCAAGCACTTCAATTAAACCGGACTGTGAAAAAAAGGTTTTTGTCCATTATATTTCTGGAAAGAACCAGTTGGTTAGCCAGTGGCAACAAAGGTCGTAAATTAACTACTACTTGGACGTTGATATTACGCTCACTTGGGATATTGCCAAGTTGGAAAAGGTTCAGAAAAGGGCAACTAAAGTGATCAAGGGGGTTGAGAAAAGGTTGCAGTGTTCAGGATTTTTTAGTTTAGAGGAAAAGCAAGTAAGAGGTGACACGATAAGAGTTTATAAAACTATGCATGGAATGGTACCAAATAAACACAATCACTTTAAATAAATAAATACTTTTTAAAAACACCAAGCACTTAATTCATTATGAACATCTAAGATCCCAATGTCTTCCATACTTTAGCACCTTAATGTACCTGGTTGTGCATCCAACCAAGTGTGGAGTACTGATCAAACTATGGGACTGGAACTGAGGAGCTCCAGGTTCAAATCCTAACTCAGCCATAAAGCTCACTGGATGATGTTGGGCCAGTCACTGTCTCCCAAGCTCATCTACTTCTCAATGCTGTTGTGAAGGAGCGAAACCATGTACCCTATGTTGAGCTTCTTATGAAAGGCACAATATGAGAACCAGTGAAGGCGGTGAAGGTCCTGTGTGAGTGTCTGGAGGCGGTTGGAGGATGGATGGCGGCTAACAGATTGAGGTTGAATCCTGACAAGACAGAAGTACTGTTTTTGGGGGACAGGAGGCGGGCAGGTGTGGAGGATTCCCTGGTCCTGAATGGGGTAACTGTGCCCCTGAAGGACCAGGTGCGCAGCCTGGGAGTCATTTTGGACTCACAGCTGTCCATGGAGGCACAGGTCAAATCTGTGTCCAGGGCAGCTGTTTACCAGCTCCATCTGGTACGTAGGCTGAGACCCTATCTGCCTGCGGACTGTCTCGCCAGAGTGGTGCATGCTCTGGTTATCTCCCGCTTGGACTACTGCAATGCGCTCTACGTGGGGCTACCTTTGAAGGTGACGCGGAAACTACAACTAATCCAGAATGCGGCAGCTAGACTGGTGACTGGGAGCGGCCGCCGAGACCATATAACACCGGTCTTGAAAGACCTGCATTGGCTCCCAGTACGTTTCCGAGCACAATTCAAAGTGTTGGTGCTGACCTTTAAAGCCCTAAACGGCCTCGGTCCAGTATACCTGAAGGAGCGTCTCCACCCCCATCAGTCTGCCCGGACGCTGAGGTCCAGCGCCGAGGGCCTTCTGGCGGTTCCCTCACTGCGAGAAGCAAAGCTACAGGGAACCAGGCAGAGGGCCTTCTCGGTAGTGGCGCCCGCCCTGTGGAACACCCTTCCAGCAGATGTCAAAGCGATAAACAACTATCTGACATTCAGGAGACATCTTAAGGCAGCCCTGTACAGGGAAGTTTTTAACGTGTGACATTTTACTGTATTTTTGGTTTTTATGGAAGCCGCCCAGAGTGGCTGGGGAGGCCCAGCCAGATGGGCGGGGTATAAATAATAAATTATTATTATTATTATTATTATTATTATTATTATTATTATTATTATTATTATTTTAAAAACAACAGGGACCTAGTACCCCATGAGAAGGTGATGGAAGAGTTTAAGACTGCCATCACCACACAAAGCCTAGTTATTTTTGGACCCACCATCAACAACAACAGATGGTGATGCTTTCAGCTTGGGATGCCTCTCCCATACATATCCTTGTATATGCGGGCCAGTACAACTTGGGACACCAAGCACTGAACCCGGGAACTGACTCCATCTCCACATGTGCCAGCTGCTTAAGACTGGCAAAACAGGAAGTTGGACAAGCCTGACACTCCACAGACCTGGGCTCCACAGCCTCTCACAGTCATTCTGTTTACACAATGACCACTCCCCACATCAAATGGGGGGCACCTTTTGCATGGTCGTGCACAGCCCCCCAGATCCCAGTGCAACTCCTGGTAGTTCAGGCTGGGTTCATCCTCCCCCAGGCTGGATACCTGGTCTCTGCCTACCTCAGCCAATCGCCCAATCCCACCTGGAGAGGCGTTGCCAGGGGATCGGCAGGTAAGGGGAGGAACCCCCCCTCCCCACACAACAGAAGGTGAATCTTACCTGCGAAGCGACAGTTGGTTCAATAGCTTCTCCCACCCTGCCCTCCCACAGTTAAGTCTTCTTTTACAGGTTAACTTCTTTCCCACAGGTACGCAGGCGCTGCTATGTCAGGGTCGCTGTTGAAAGGCCGGAAAGGAATTTCCCTGCATTGGCAGGTTTTGCCTTTCCCGTAGCAAAACATCACAACTTTGGTGGTTCCAGGCCTTGGGCGGAATCCTTTAGTCTATCTTCCTAAATTGGGGGCATGAAGCAGTGACCCACGCCCCCCTTGCAGTGGTGATCCCAGGGTTCCCTGTTAAAGGGGTCTTGAGGGGAGGCATTGGCCATACACTGAGAGGTCGTCATTGCTCTCCCCTCCAACGGCAAAATGGGGGGCAGGCTCTCTGCTTGAACATATGTTCTCCAGAGCCAGTCCACACACTCTGGATAACCCTGATGTCTCCCAGATCCCTGGCTGGGGACTGGGAAGGATAAATGCCCAGTGCCTGAGCCAAGGTCTCCCATCTGAAATTTAACAAAGTTGTGGCCAATTTTAATCCTATAGCACATTGTCTTGAGTCATTATTCCGCTCAGGGGTTGCCTGGGTTTGGGGGGACTCTGCCTGTCCACGCAATAGAACCTCAGCGAAGCATCCAACCAAAGGAAACCCCTTTCCACAACCACAAATCAATATAGATGCTAGATTAGAAAACAAACAAAAAGAGATTCGAAATATTGAAATGCATGTAGCTCCAAAAAGTGCTCTTATACTCACACAGAAGTGGGGGAAATGTTTTTTAAAAAACACAGAGATGGATACATACAGAGAGTTTAGTTGCACCCAAGAATGGTTTGTTATCTTGCAACTTATATGTTGTTTTGAAATGTTTAAACTCTGTTGCAAATTATATTTCTTTCTGAACTGACTGGGTTTTAGTTCAGTGCACTGTATTATACTATTTTGTACAATTCAGCCTCTGACCACTTCATTGCTGTCATTGTCGTCCAAAGTTTTTTGTGTGACAGTTAGTGTCAGGGGTTTAGGTGCAGAGGCACGGGCAAGGGAGGAAACAGAGAGCGAAGGGGAGGAGACAGAGGAAAGGATGAGTGATGACGACGACCCGAGATCTCCCAGTCTTTCCAGTGAATCAGAGGATTCACAGAAAGGAGCACCAGTGGCCAGGGCAAGGGGGGAGTCTAGGGAGGCACCCCAGGAAGATAGAGCCAGAGGAGACTCAGGGGGGAGCAGCTGGAAATCGGGACCAGCGTCACCGCCAGGAAGCAGGGAAGAGGAAAGGAGCCAGGGGGGAAGCGCTGGCAGCTCACCACAGGAGGGAGGGCAGGAGTCAGGAGTGGCCACACCTCCATCAGGGAGCGAAGAAACGGTTAAGAGGAAAGTGGAAGGTTGGGCGCGCGCGCCAAGTTCAAATGCAGAGGAAGGCGGCGCAGTGAGCAGCCCCGAAAGGGAACCAGGTCCTAAAGCCCGGCGCAAGGAGGCAGAAGGGTCCGGGTCAGCGTCAGAAGAATCCCGGAAGGAAGAAGCCCCGGGGGGTAGAGGGACCCAGAGGAGGACAGTCAGGAGGAAAAGGTGGAGCAAGGCTAGGATATTAAGTTGGTGCGCACGGGGCGGAGACTCAGACGGAGCCTCGCCGATCTAGCTAGTAGACGTAGAGTTGCAGACAGCAGCGTGAGAATGGAAACTGTAATTCAATAAAGACTTTTACTTAATGACCGCTGGCTAGCGTGATCCTCTGTGAGCTAGGATCTGGAAGCAGCTCTGACAGTAGGCTCCGTCTCAACATTGTGGGCATCTGCAGCCTCGAGGAGGGGAGAGAAACAGGCGCCCACTAGCGAGCTCACGAACGGCAGGAGACATGACGGCTGAGCAGCAGATAGAGGACCTCAGAAAAGCAGTGGCACAACTGAACGCCGAGGTTCTTGCATCCAGGAAGAGAGAGGACGAGGCAGCTGCCGCCTGCAGGGATCTCCAGGTCAGGTTAGACGTACTGGCAAAGCAAACACCCCGGCAGGAGGGAATTGGGTTGGCGAGACGGACAGGCGGGCTGCTCTCTCACTTCGATGGGAACCTGCAACAGTATCCCAACTTTAGAGCCGACGTACTGTGCGCACTGCAACTGTTACATAAAGACTTTAGAGATGAACAGGAGAGAGTGGGGTTCATCATGTCCCATCTGCATGGGGAGGCGAAAGCATGGTTGCGCAATTTATGGAGAGATAACGATCCGGCGCTCCAGAATGCGGATGCCTTTATTAAAGCGATGGATGGGTGTTTCTTATCAAGTATTGACATTGATCTTGCACGGAAGGAGGTGCATGGGCTGAGACAAGGGAGGGCCAGCGTCAGACAGTATCATGCCCGCTTTTTCGCCTTGGTCAGCGCCCTGGAATGGGACAGAGATTCGGCTCCTGTAAGAGACCTCTTTTGGGAGGGACTGCACAACTCGATTAAAGATGAGATAGCGAGGGGGGAGAGACCCCGAACCACCCAGGAGGTCGTTCAGAGGGCACTGGCAGTGGGGGTGAGGCTGGAAGGACGTCCGTGGAGCAAGGACGAAGGACGTGGAGGGCGCGAACCAGCCGGGGGCCCCTCCTTCTTTCCCAGAGAAGCAGCGCGGGCGCAATCCACGCCTCCGCCAGGAGGAGGAGCCGAACCTATGGAGGTTGGAGGTGCAAGGGCTCAGTCAGCAACCAGAGCCCTAGCACCGGCAGCAGTGAAGGCGAAGCCTCCTAGAGGGACCAGGAAGTGTTACGTCTGTGAGCTGCCAGGGCATATGGCGAAAGAGTGTCCCCAGAGGCCCCACAAGCTTACTGCAGCCTCAGCAATGGTGACTGCAGCAACGCAGCAGGGAGGACCACAGCAGGGAAACGACGATGTCTGGCTGGAGGAAGAGGCACTGGGGCCCAGCCAGACGTGTTAGTGACGCAGTCCCCAGAAATTTTACAGCCAGTGAACCCCCTCCCGCCCAAACCAGTAGTGAGGCTCACAGCATCTCTCCAGCTGCCCAATGGAATCACCATGGACGTGCCAATCACCATCGACTCCGGCAGCAACGCGGACTTTATAGGGCAGGAATTTGTCGACAGGCACGCTGTGCAGTTGCTGCCGGCCACACTGCCCCTGCAGGTTGTCACGGTGGATGGCAGGGAGCTGCTAGGGGGGCAAGTGGTGAAGCAGACGCCACCAATGGTGATGCGACTTGGGAATCACAGGGAAGTCATCAGCTTCAACGTCACTCAACTGTCTGACACGCCCATTGTATTGGGCATGAGTTGGCTGGACAAGCACAGCCCAACGATGGCTTGGTTCCAGAGGCAGCTGGTCTTCGGCTCTTCCTTTTGTGCTGAACACTGCATCGTACCCAGGCAGGAAGGAGACGAAGAGGAGTCACAGCTGCTGCTAGGCACGCTGCAAGCGATTCCCCACAAGTACGCAGAATTTCTGGAAGTTTTCTGCGAGAAGGAGGCGGACAGGCTACCCCCTCACAGACCATATGACTGCAAAATTGACCTGCTGCCGGGGGCGGCGCTGCCTAAAGGGAAGCTGTATTCCATGTCTGAGGACGAACTGCAGGAACTCAAAGACTTCATCGATCATAATTTGGAGCGCGGTTTCATCCGGGAGTCTAAGGCAGCGGGGGGCAGTCCTGTATTCTTTGTTAAGAAGCGAGACACGCCCCAAAAAAGACTCGTAGTGGATTACAGGATTTTGAACAGTGTGACCAAGCCGTCGGACTTCCCCATGCCCCGCATCGACGACCTCCTGGCGAAGGTACGGAAGGGAAAGGTGTTCACCAAGTTGGACCTGCGGGGGGCGTACAACCTCATTCGCATGCGGGAGGGTGATGAGTGGAAGACAGCCATGTTCACGCCACTGGGTACCTACGAATACAGAGTTATGCCTTTTGGACTGCAAAATGGCGCTCACGTTTTTCAAGCATTTATGCATCACGTGTTGGCGGGACTTCTCTACAAGACGTGCGTCTGTTTCTTGGATGACATCCTGATCTTTTCGGAGTCGCAGCAAGAACATGACAAGCACGTCAAGGAAGTGCTGGGCAGGCTAAAGCAACACAGGCTCTACGCCAAGCTGGAGAAGTGCCAATTTGACGTGCCGGAGGTGGATTTTCTGGGCTACAAGCTGTCTGACAAGGGGCTCGCCATGGACAGCGCCAAGGTTCGAGCAGTGTTGGATTGGAAGAGCCCACGCAACCGGAAGGAGGTCCAACGGTTTGTCGGCTTTGCGAACTTCTATCGCAAGTTTATCAAGGGCTTCGCGATGCAGACGGCGGCCATCACTGACACCCTTAGCTCCAAGAAGAAGAAGTTCATCTGGACAGGGCAGGCGGAGCAGTCCTTTCAGGCCCTCAAGCGTCTCTTCGCGTCGGAAGAGCAGTTGCTTCATGTCAATCCCAGCATGCCGATGAGGGTGGAGACAGACGCTTCGGACAGAGCAGTGGGGGCGGTCCTGCTGCAGAAGGACCCGCAGGGCGTGTGGCGGCCGGGAGCGTTTTACTCCAGGAAGCTCAGCAAGTCCGAGCAGAACTACACCATATGGGACAGGGAGTTGCTGGCCATTCATGCAGCGTTCAAGGCGTGGAGGCACTTTCTGATCGGCGCCAAGCACACGGTGCAGGTTTGCACGGACCACAAGAATCTGGAACACTGGCGCACGGCACAGTTCCTGAACCAGAGGCAGATACGTTGGGCTGAGTTCTTTGCGGACTTCGACTTCCGCATTGAGTATGTCCCGGGGGACACCAACATCATGGCAGACGCTCTCTCCCGCAAGCCACAGTATCTGGAGGACGCAACACCAGCGGCCGCCATGCACATCTTTGCACCGACAGTGTGGGCGTGCGCCGCGGCGACCGTGGACCTAGAGGCGGTGCGGCGAGCGTTGCAGGGGGACTCCTTCGCACGAGCAAAGATGGCAGAGGTGCAAAGGGGCAAGGCAGCGGCCGACGGTTTCCAGCTACGAGATGGATTGCTCATCCGTAAAGGGGCCATCTACGTGCCGGGTGACGAACTTCGAGCCAAGGTGCTACAGCAGCTGCACGACGCACCCACGGCCGGGCACTTTGGCAAGGAGAAGACGGTGGAATTAGTAGCCAGGGATTTCTGGTGGCCTGGAATGAGAGGGGAGGTCGCAGACTACGTGGCGAGGTGTGACACCTGCCAGAGGGCAAAGCCGGTGCACAAACCGCCGGCTGGACTGTTGGAGCCGCTGCAAACTCCGGTCGAACCTTGGGAAAGGGTGGCTCTGGACTTTGTCACGGATCTGCCCAGCTCAAGGGGCAAGACGGCAGTGTTGGTGGTTGTGGACCTGTTCTCCAAGATGGCGCATTTCATTCCGTGTGCTAAGGTGGCCACGGCAGAGCAAACCGCCAAACTGTTCATAGACCACGTGTTCAAGGTTCACGGTCTGCCACGGTCTATTCTGTCCGACCGCGGGCGGCAGTTCATCTCGAACTTCTGGCAGAAGCTGATGGGCTTCCTAAACGTCAAGATCAATCTGGCGTCGGCGAGACACCCGCAGACCAACGGGCAAGCGGAGCGAGCCAATGCCATCATGCAGCAGTACCTGAGATGTTATGCAAACCAACAGCCTGCGACGTGGGTGGATTACCTGCCGCTTGCAGAGTTTGCCTACAACAACACGAAGCACGTATCCACGGGCGTCACGCCGTTCTTCGCCAATAACGGGCGGCACCCTGGAACCTTCCCGGGACTGGAATGCAGGGGAGAAGGGGAGCCGCAGTCAGCAGATGCGTTCGCGTCGGAACTGCAGGAAGTCCACGATCAGCTGCGGCGCCACCTGGAGCTGGCTAAACACGCATACAAGGTACAAGCGGACAAACACAGAAGGGTTGGCGAAGAGCTCCACGTGGGAGACTGGGTCTGGTTAGCAGCCCACGCAGTGCCGGCCAGGTCGTTGGCCAAGAAGAAACTAGGGCATAAACAACTGGGGCCATACCAAGTCGAAGAGCAGGTCAACCCGGTGGCTTTCAGGCTGGCGCTTCCGGAGGGTTCCAGAATGCATCCGGTGTTCCACAGATCGGTGCTCACTCCCTACAAGGCACCGCACAGGTTCCAGGAACCCGGAACGGCGCCGAGTCCGCTCAGAGAAGGAACGGGGCACGCGGGAGTAGCACAGGAGGAGCGCATCAACGAAGTCACGGAGATTTTGGACTCCAGATGGGGGGAAGAGGGAGTAGAATACTTTCTCGCCAGGGAGGGCACCCCGGCCAGTGCGAACAGCTGGGTGCCGGGCTACGCTTTGGACGAACCTCTGCTCAAAGACGAGTTTCATGCCCTCTTCCCACATAGACCTATGCCAGCAGACTTTTTCGACGACTGGCTTTTCACGCCCACGCTTTCGGACAGCACGTTCAGGGGGTTCGACTCGGACGAGGAACCAACACGAGACGTCCGTTCCCCGGAGGGGTCACCCTCGGGATCTGTCTCAGAACCCTCGTATTGGTGGGACGATAGGCCGGAGGAGCAGTTCCGCAGGAAGTGGCTGGACTGTTCCGGCCGAGCAACGCCGCCTGGAGGAAGTGCGGGAGAGACGGACATGGACATTTTCGGGGACGACCCGGGTTTCGAGCACGGCGGCACAGAGATGGAAGAGGAGGTGACTGTCGTCAACGAGAGCAGAGAGGAAGACCCGGAAGAGTTCCGATGGAGGCCTGCCACGGGAAGCGACCGATATCCGACGTTCGTCCCTTTGCAACAGCAGCCCCCAGCTCCAGCACCGGAAGGAGGGGAGGGGGGACTGGGGGGCTTCGAGGGGGGGATGGATGTCAGGGGTTTAGGTGCAGAGGCACGGGCAAGGGAGGAAACAGAGAGCGAAGGGGAGGAGACAGAGGAAAGGATGAGTGATGACGACGACCCGAGATCTCCCAGTCTTTCCAGTGAATCAGAGGATTCACAGAAAGGAGCACCAGTGGCCAGGGCAAGGGGGGAGTCTAGGGAGGCACCCCAGGAAGATAGAGCCAGAGGAGACTCAGGGGGGAGCAGCTGGAAATCGGGACCAGCGTCACCGCCAGGAAGCAGGGAAGAGGAAAGGAGCCAGGGGGGAAGCGCTGGCAGCTCACCACAGGAGGGAGGGCAGGAGTCAGGAGTGGCCACACCTCCATCAGGGAGCGAAGAAACGGTTAAGAGGAAAGTGGAAGGTTGGGCGCGCGCGCCAAGTTCAAATGCAGAGGAAGGCGGCGCAGTGAGCAGCCCCGAAAGGGAACCAGGTCCTAAAGCCCGGCGCAAGGAGGCAGAAGGGTCCGGGTCAGCGTCAGAAGAATCCCGGAAGGAAGAAGCCCCGGGGGGTAGAGGGACCCAGAGGAGGACAGTCAGGAGGAAAAGGTGGAGCAAGGCTAGGATATTAAGTTGGTGCGCACGGGGCGGAGACTCAGACGGAGCCTCGCCGATCTAGCTAGTAGACGTAGAGTTGCAGACAGCAGCGTGAGAATGGAAACTGTAATTCAATAAAGACTTTTACTTAATGACCGCTGGCTAGCGTGATCCTCTGTGAGCTAGGATCTGGAAGCAGCTCTGACAGTTAGCTTTGACTGTTGTTCCTTCAGGGACACAACAGTTTCCCTTCCTTCCTTTAATGTAACACTACTGTTATTCACCCTGAGCCATAGGGATAGAGCAAACTATATAAATCTACTAGTTTTGAAGGGATGGAACTTCAGGATTCCTCTTTCAACAATATTGCAAGCTCTTGCTAAAGCCAATTAAAAAGGCAGAGCATGTGCCTTTGGGGCCCACTGTCAGCCAGACAATTGGATCTGTGTGTATGTTTATAGCAATATTCCAAAACGTCAAAGCAATCTCATTTTTCATTATCTTTCTAAGGCTTTGAATCTGTTTCTATCCTCAAGTCCATAAGCAAATATGCTGATGGAACTATTGACAGATGGCAATCCATGTTTTTTTGTGTCTGTGAAGATTCATTTGTTACTAAGAGCATGCTCATAGCTCAACTTTGGACTTGCTGGGATTCTTCTTCACATGTCTTCATGCTAAAAAAAACAACTCCAGATCCACAGAAACTAGATAGCTGGAGATAGGGAAGGTGAGCAGAAGAGGGGCATGTTTTTCTTCCCTCCTGAATGGAGGTAATGCCATTAGTGTGTCTTGGCAATTTTAAGAGAGAACAATATCCATGCAGTCTTGGAACTGGGATGGAAAGAGAGATAGAGGCCTGACTTGTTGTCAACAGAGACTTGTTGTCTCTGTGAGACACCAACACTATGGTGATGAGACACTTCTTGGAAATCTGATGGAATGCAGTGAGCATTCTCTCTTCTTCTCAGCCTGTATATATGTGTATCACAGAATGTCACCAGTCTCTAGTAATCTTCAGTCCAAAGAAGCCAAACCCAAGATGAATACTGGGATCACCTGGGTACACTTAACATTTTTTTTGACAGTTAACAGATGGTCAAGTACAACTATCGAACAACACAATGTGATCCTAGATTCCAGAGCAGCCACTTTTGAGATTGTAGACCCTCCTTCTTTTAATAAAGCCGATCCTTCTTCCTTATAATTGATACTTTATTTGTATCCAGTCTAGTTAGTCTTCAAAACTGCATATATCCAATTAATGTTACTATTTTGGTGTGGTTACTTACACATTTTCATTAGTATTAAAAATTAGAACATCTCTTTTATCCTAACAGTTTTAGGCTGAAAATTTAGACTCTTATCAAGCTATTTAGATGTTACAACACGTGATCTGGTGCTGCCGTTGCACCTTCTATGCAAAGATAATAAAATAGCCTTTCCCTATAAAATATAAAAAGCCCAGCACAGCTCACAGTGTTCTGTCACAATTCTGGAAGATTTCAAGATGGCCAAGGAAGTGGACATGAATTAAGATATCAGACTATAGTTTGTAATTGTGGAGCTGTTGCACTTGCATACATATATTTTCCTGGGGAACAGGTAACACACCTCTGCATGCACAGCTTGCTTCCCAAGAAACCATTAATACACACAATTGACTGCACCTTGATCAGTATTATTTGACTTAATAGTTCAAGCTCCATAATTGTTGTTTACACAGCTCTGCAGCTTGATGTGCACTCAGGCAACTACAATGTTGGTAGAATTTGGTTTCTACAGTATGGGAGCAAAGTACTTGAATCTTGAAGCGAAGCAAGTGAAATGGGGAGCCTAGGCTACTTTTCTCAGACACCAAGGATGAAACAGGCCTCACTGTCCAGGCACTTAGCAGATCAGAATGTATTGGCTGTCAATTTAATTTGGTCACAACTTTATTGAAAAACCCTCACCAGTATCTTTTGTGATTGTGTTAGGTTGAGACAGCTAGTTTTAGGCGACGAGGCTTCCCAGACCGTCTACCTTTATATGTTTTATTATAAATCTGAGCATCTTTGACATATCCCTGAGAAAAAACAAGGAGTCAGCTCTGTGGACAGAAAAAGGATGCTGCTCAAACACAAAGAACCATGCAACTGGCGGATGAGACTCCTTGTGGAGTTTGCCCCCTCGCTAAGAGTGCAGAAGCAGGGCTTTTACACCTCAGGTGCCAAAATGCCTCAAGCTACCCCTACCTCTTGTTGTCCTGCATCCTGTAAAGATAAAGGGACCCCTGACCATTAGGTCGAGTCATGACTGACTCTGGGGTTGCAGCGCTCATCTTGCTTTATTGGCCAAGGGAGCCGGCATACACCTTCCAGGTCATGTGGCCAGCATGACTAAGCCGCTTCTGGCAAACCAGAGCAGCGCACGGAAACGCTGTTTACCTTCCCGCCGGAGCGGTACCTATTTATCTACTTGCACTTTGATGTGCTTTCAAACTGCTAGGTTGGCAGGAGCAGGGACTGAGCAACGGGAGCTCACCTCGTCGCGGGGATTCGAATCACCAACTTCTGATCGGCAAGTGCTAGGCTCTGTGGTTTAACCCACAGCGCCACCCGCGTCCCTTCCTGCATCCTGTAGGTACCCCCATTTGTTCAACAGTAGAACACATGCCATTTTGTTTCCTTTATCAAAGACCACATAGCTGATTATAGCATAATAGATCCAACATGGCAACCAAGTAATGGGCCTTGCTGTATTGTTGCTCTTCCCGTGATAACTAATTCTGCCCTCCAGCCATAACTATTGGACTTGTAATGCACTTTCTTTGTTCTAGGCCTAGCGGGCATTTTCCAGCCAATGAGTTTACAGTGCAATCCTATGTATTTTGACTTGGGGTGTTTATGAAGGGTGGAGGAGACATTTAGTTCTATTTGCACTTAAACATGAGCTTAATTCACACTTCTTGAAACAAGATGCAAAGCGAAACATAGCTGGCCTTTGACATTTGCATTTCTTCAAATTCTGCAGTGCAGTTTCCAACCAAGTAATGTATACAAAAATGTAACTTGGGCAAAATGAGCATAGAAAGACCTGCATTGGTGAAGGAAACATACAAAAATCCACTGTATTAGAGTAAATTGATTGACAAAATATGTACATTAGGCAAAATTGCATTAAAATTCACCCAAAGATGTTGATTTTCATGAGGACTTTTAAGGGGGGAAATGCAAACTGATGTGAAAATGTGGAGAACTGATCTTCAGATTGAAAAAAGTAAAAAACTGAGAGAAACTGAAATTGACAGATTCATCCATTCCTGGTTGTGACATATTGAAAAATGTATAGCTTTTTAGGTGTAAATTGTTTGTACTTGTATTTATTTGTTTGAATCCCAGGGCCTAAGCCTCAGCATTTGTTTCTGTCTTATAAGAGAAATAAAATCTTTCTAGTCTGGATTTGAATATGCTGCAGAAATACAGTTCAGAGTAGCCTATTTAAAATTTATTTTATTTAAACAATTAAGCTTAATTCCTCCCTCCCTGTGGATCAGGATGTGTTAATTGCATGTTGTTATGATACATTTCTTTCCTGAATAAATCAATACAGTAGTAGCCAGACGGTGTTTGATTTCAGGAATTAAAAGTAATGGTTTCATGAATTATGAATATATTTACACATAATAGTAAATTATGTTCAAATTTACTGCGCATTTGAATTTTAGGAAGTGACTAACTTGTTTAATTAGCATGCTATTGAGGGATTTTAGCATTAAAATGCAAATGTGAGAAGTCTTGAGAATGTGGGGCAGTGGTCCTCCAGAAATTGGTCTACAGCTCCCATCATCCTGAGCTCAAAAGCACTCTCCCCTCTTGACTCCTGCCTCCTGCTGTGGAGGTAGAACACAGCCACTGATAGCCTCTACCTAAATTTATCCTTTACTTTTGAAACCTCCCTCAACTCAGGACCAGTCCAGACTTCTGGGGGCTCTTGCACACAAAGGATAATTGGCCACTTCTTCCCTCCCTGTGCTGTTCCTGGGAGCTAACCGAGAGGCGAGGTCCGAGTCCAGTCCAAGGTCAATGGTGTGGTATGGAGGCTGTCTGTCAAAGCTGTAGCTGGGTCCAAGGCAGGGAGTCGGGTGGGGTCAGGAACTCTGGCAGAAGAGCAGGACAGGGTGCAGGCAGGAACAGGCTAGCAACAACGTTGCTCCTGCAACCTGGGACTGGGGCTGACTGGCTTTTATCTGCCCTGAGGCACTGGTGACTCGCCTCTCCTGGCCTGGAGGCGAGCACTCCTCCTGCAGGAACTTAGTTCCCTCCGCCTCTCTGCCCTGAGCCTCTGTAGCTCAGGAAAGGCTGGAGGGTTACTGGACCCAGAGGCAACCTCCTCTTCCCCTGACAGGGCTGAGAGTGGAGCACCTGCAAGCAATGGGTCCTCCATCACCTCAGGAGCCAGAGCTGGTGCCTGCACCTGAGGATCCGGCACAGGTGAGGACCCTTCAGGCTCAAGCCCCAGCCCCAGATCAGCTGGCTCTGGAGGCGGGGACTCCTGTCAGGCTGGGATTCCTCAGGTTCAGCCTCTGAGCCCAAATTCCAGGCCATCACACTCCCTTTCTTCCTGAAATCACATCCTCCCTTTTGGTCCAACCCTTTTAAACTAAAAGCAAGATTGGCCAATTGACCTCTATTGTCAAATAAAAACAGTACAAGCGATTTCACTAGTTGCCTTTTAATTCTTTTGTGTGAACAGGATGACTAAGAAATATAACGTAACATGCAGTCCTGTACACACAAACCCAGTGTGTACTCCTTACTCCACACTTTCAAGTGTGATGTAGTGATTAGAGTGCTACAGTAGGACTTGGGTTCGAGTCCCATAACAGCCATGAAGCTGACTGAGTGATCTTGGGCCCGTCACTGTCTCGCAGCCTAATCTACCTCACAGGGTTGTTGTGACGATAACATTGGACAGAAGGAAGAACCATGCATGCTACCTTAAGCTCATTGGAGGAAAAGTCGGATATAATGTGATAATAAATGAACAGATAAAATCTGAGATGTATAACTAAAAGTTGTAACTTAATCCTCAACCCTGTAGAAACTTACCAGTAAGTAAGTCCCTTTGAACACATTGGGGACTGCTTCGGAGTAGGCACATATGTAGGAATAGACTGTGAGATGAACAATTAATGTGTCTGTTTCAGACCAGAGACTAGAATCTTTGTGCTGGAAGAATGGAAAGTATGTGAGTCCAGCGCCATACAGACTGGCTGCTGACAAATCACTGGCGAAAACACCTTAAGAGAAAACTGTTCTACCACATTTGCCCTCCCTACAGGGGCAACTGTGGAAAGACCAGAACATGCAAGATCATTCCTTCTAGAATCATCAGCACCCTCAGCAAGAAGGGCCAGAGAGTGTGGGGGGTGCATAACAACCAACTAATCATTTGTTATTTGCATGTGACAAATTTCAATAACTCCAGTGGAAGAGTGTAACACACTTACGGTGATAAAAAACTCATGCAGAAAAGACACCATCTGCAGCACACACATAGAAATCTGCAGCATGCACCTTCATTCAAACATTTTGAAAACCCTTGAAACAATTTAACCCCTCAAGAGGACAACAAAAAAAACCTTTGCAAAACGACTTTGTTTTTTGCTACCATTTTCACAGAATCTGGGAGAGTAAATTAAAGGTTATGATAAACAGCTTAAACATTTGCTTTGACAGCCACATAAAAGGAAATCTACCACATGTCCTGGTTGACAAGGAAGCCAGTTTATAGTTTTAGAATTATTATTTTTGCCTTGTATCATACTGCTAGCAAAACATTTCATATTAATGCTTATATTTTATGTCACTTCCAATAAAAAAAATCTGTACCATTACAATCTATATTTTTAGCTGACCGTTTAGTGGAAAATATATATTTCTTAGTTGAGAATATTTGGCCCGATGTAAATTATTATTATTAATATATATGTATGTAGTTATAGTTATAGTAATTGCTTTGTCAGTATTTATAGATTTCAGTGGGAAGATGGAGCTGGCAAGAGCTGCAAGAAGTGTGGAGAGGCAGAAGCAAACAATTATTTTCTCCCAAAAAATAAAATCACCAGATGCTATTAGACAAATCCTTATGTAAAAAAACATGGTGACATAATCCAGAGGAACTGCTCTGGTGCTACCCAACTGAAGTGAGTGCAAAGAAGAGCATTGTATGCTATCATAGCCCCCACACTTCCACCACTTGCTCCGTAAACAAGTTCAAGAGTTCCCTCAACCCTCCTGAGCATGTGAGGAAAGAAGAGGAAGGAGAAAGTGTCATTGTGTGAGTGGACCTCATCTGTCAGGAATGAGCCAGCTCCCTCTGAAGGTTTGCAGCCAGCTCTCAGTCGTATCTTACAGCCAACTGCAGGAAGCAACCAGGAACAGAGAGGGTTAACTTTCATGGAGGATGAGCAGCAAAGAGAGCTAACTCCCCCACCTCTTGGAATGCAGGATGATAAGGGGAGGACTGGAGCAGGCTGGAACCCAGCCAAAGTTCTCAGGAAGTTCAATTAGGCCAAAGTTCTCAGGAAGTTCAATTAGGTGGGAACAGAGAAGGAAGTAGCCTGTCAGACCAGGAAGAAGTTTGGATCGGCTCAGGGGCAGGCTGTTAGACCAGAAACAAAACAAAAGATGTCAGAAGCAAAAGTACAGTTGCTTCTGGTCACACCGGAAGTGGACCTCAGAAGAGTCATCATGACTGATGATGCCCGAGGCGGTCGGAGTGATCTTTTTGTTTCGCAATAAACCTCTTTTTAATTATCGACGCTTGCTGTGTTATCAAGCCAGGAACTTGGACGCATGACATCATCCCTTGGATAAAACAGCATAGTTGAATTCTGCCCTTAAGTTATTATTTGTATAGTTTTGCAAGAAGATGGATCCCTGCCCTGAATTCAGTTACACCCTGAGGTCCAGAGCTTAATTTAATGCAACCTTTGAGTTCAGTCCTCGGGATTCTCTGCAGCATTTTGTTTTGCCAGCAGCTCCTTCATGGGGTATCTGTTACCACTTCTCATGCCACCAGCAGCTTCGGGCATGTCTTTCACACTTACTGTACTCCTCAATGTGTCCCAGTCTCTTGTCTTGATTCCATTGATTTCACTTCCTACCCCTCTGACCAGCTCCGTTCCCAGCTAACCACAAAAAAGGGTTTGTCTGTGGAAAGAAGACTTCACTAATTAATTGCTGGTTGTTGCTACAGACATTTGGAAATATTTTGTCAAACATTTTGCTCATTTTGAAATGAGTCAAAAGAGGTTCTGTAAAGAACAGGGCGGTGGGACTGGGTACAACCAGTACTTACTTACTTACTCCTTGATACCATTCATCTTGTCTCCTTAGATTTATGGCAGTGATAAAAAATGCAGTCCCTAGGCTTTCTTGGGGGGGGGGGATAATTCCATGTAATTCAGCCTGCCTATTATAAACACCATTAACATGTCTGTGGCGGCTTTGTTCCTTAGCTTTTAGATGCTGAGGTTTTCCATTAAACCCTTTTCTCACTCTATTAGTAAACCGGAAAGCTGGCTAAGCAAGTTTTCATATTTGTATGTTGCTTTCTCAAAGCATAGGGAAGCAATCCACTTATTCTTGTTCATTTTTTCATTTAGGCAAAAGTCTTGCTGAACATGAAAACTACAAGTGGCCCTGGTTTTATTTAAATGACTTGTCCTACCTGCTGAGAGATGCTGAAGTATTTTATCATACACTCACCACAATCTGTTCTATAGGTCAATTATGTAGCCTTTTTTAAAGGTAGCGCTATATAACATTCATAAAATGCTACTCTTCACTTTTCTGTCCCTGTTTTTTGGCTGCTCAGACCTGCTGAGGTTGTGGAGTCTCCTTCCTTGGAGGTTTTTAAGAAAGGGTTGGATTATTATTATTATTTATTCAATTTATACACTGCCCTATACCAGGAGGTATCAGGGCGGTTCACAAGACCACAACATATAAAATCAAACCAAAAGCAGTAACCCAATAACCCCCCCCCCAAAAGCCACATTCTAAAAGGGTGTCGGATGTCAATAAGATCCACCAAATGGATGGAGGTCTGTCATGGATGCTTTTGTTGAGATTGCTGCATTGCTGGAAAGAAGAACGTGTCCCAGCTAAAGAAGATTGGCAAGCTAAATTAATGGAATATGCTGAAATGGCAAAATTGACAATGGAATTAAGAGGAAGAGACGACAACAAATTTAAGGAAGAATGGAAGGACTTTACTGCATATATACAGAAGCAATGTACACAGGTTAATACATTGGCAGGGTTTTAAGATTACTTGTAATTTTATTATGAATGGAAAATAAGTAATTCAAATGGTTAAAACTTTATAATGGACATGTAATACATTGATATACTATGGAACCAAGGAGGGGAATAGGAGGGAGTCAATCTGTTTTGTTTTTGCTTTTGCTTTTATTGTTGTTTGTTTTGTTTTTGTTATTGTTGAAAATTAATAAAATGTTATTTAAAAAAGAGATTCCCGCATTGCAGGGGGTTGGACTAGATGACCCTTGGGATCCCTTCCAACTCTACAATTCTATGATTCCGTGATTAAATCAATTGACCAAAGTTAGTCATGTACTGTATATTCATTTCAGTGGGTTTGTGTATGATTAATATTTGATACAATTCTTTGTCTCCAAATTTTGGTAACATGCAGCACTAATTTGCTAGACGTATTGTCAGGGAACTGCCATCGGAGCATCAGGCGGTGGAGGGTCTCAGGGAGGAAGAAAGAGACTCAACAGCTGAGGCAGGAACCAGCAGGGGGAGGAGTGAATCTCTGAGGGAATGCGAGCAGGAGGGAGGGCTCAGAGACGCTTCCAGCGAGAACAGTGGGGAGGTATCTGAGTCTCCCATAGGGAGACCCACACCTCGCCGGAAACTGTCACGCCGTGAGTCCAGGAGACGCGTTTCCGTTAAGGAGCTTCTTTGCTGGAAACGCTTCCGCAGACAGCCACTGTCAGACTCTACGAGTGACTAAGAGCAGACATGTTTGTGGAGCTCTGTCACACACAGAGGTTTGTGGAGTCGCACAAACTCTGAGGGAGCACGATTTTACGCACAAGCAGCTAATCATCCCATTACAGCAGTCTGACAGTCTCTGTACGCTGCCTGTGCAGGAGAAAGCATCATGAGCGAACCAGCTGGAACCGGAGGAGCAGGAGTTGGCGCTGGTCCAAGCTTGGAAGAAAGGTACCGAGCGTTGGAAGTCCAACTTGCGCTGCAGACGGCGAGGCTTGAGGAGAGAAGGGCTCAGGATGCAGACAAGAAGGGGAGAGCCACTCAGTTCCCCAGAAAGGTACCAGGATTGGTGCAGAAGTTTGGGGGGGACCCCAAGGATTACCATGCCTTTAGGACAGAGATGCAATATGCCATTAATGTGCAGTTCGATGAGTTCCCTGATGAGGAATCGCGAGTTGCTTTCGTAATTGGGCATCTTGAGAAAGGGGCGCGGGACTGGGTTCGACCCCTAATGGCAACGCACAATGACGTCCTAAAGGACACGATGAAGTTCTTTAGAGCAATGGATATCATGTTTTCCAGCGATATTGAGGAAGGGGTGGTGCGCAGACAGCTAATGGCTTGCAAGCAGGGAAGCCGATCTGTCCGTGAGTACTGGACTGAGTTTACCATGCTGATTCACAGACTGGGTTGGGATTTATCGGCGGCACCTATTCAGATGCTATTTGAAGAAGGTCTTTCTTCGGCTGTGAAAGACGAGCTGTCCCGGAGCCCCAGGGCGGTGTCTATGGATCAGCTGACCAAATCTGCGCTGACCATAGGAGCGCGTCAGGAGGCAAGAGCCTTGGAGAGGCGGGAAGGGAGAGGGGAACGTTGGAAGGAGTTCCGCATTCCAGACATTCCTGAGCCAGCTTTCCCGCCGGCAGAGCCGATGGAAATCGGAACAGCGCGCGCGCGCGCATTTTCAAAACCCAGTGAGGGGGTTAAGAAGGAGGGAAAAGGCGCCCGGAAATGCTATCTCTGCCAACAGCCAGGCCACTTTGCCAGAGTCTGCCCCCAGAGGAAGGAATGGCAAGGGATGGTGGGAGCTGTTGAGGGAGGAGAGCAGGGAGAAACGGAGCAGGTAAAAGCCAACGCCTGGTTGCCACAGTCGGGGCACTGCAGCCAGGCCAAAGAGCAGTGAAAGTGCCCGTGCCAGAAGCTCCTCAACCTGCTCTAGTTATTGATGTGTCGCTAGAGCTGCAAAATGGACACCCCCTAAAAATAAAGGCGCTGTTGGACTCAGGCAGCTCCTGCAATTTTATGAGCAAGGAGTTTGCTGCTGAACACCAGATACAGACGATCCCTTTAAGCAACCCCCTGCAGGTGACCACGATCGATGGCAGGGAGTTGTTGGGAGGAGGAGTCAGCTTGCAGACCGTCCCAATGATAATGAGGGTGGCAAGGCACACAGAACTGATAGCGTTTAATGTGGCCACCTTGGGAGGCGCTCCCATTATTTTGGGAATGAGCTGGCTAGCGCTACATGATCCGCTGGTGGGCTGGCATCAAAGAGTGGTTTCCTTTGGTTCAGCACATTGCTTAGAACACTGCAAAGGGGAAAAGGGTTCAGCAGGGGCCCAAGCCACCCTAGCAGGGACAGAAGTATTGGAGAAGGTGAAGGTACCACCACAGTATGCAGATCTCAGCGATGTGTTCAGCGAGAAGGAAGCTGACCAACTACCCCCTCATAGGCCCTTTGATTGCCAGATCAATCTACTCCCTGGAGCACAGCTGCCTGTGGGCAAGTTGTATGCCATGTCAGACAGAGAAATGCAGGAGTTGCGAGAATTTATTGACAAGAACCTGAAGAGGGGCTTCATCAGAGAGTCCAAAGCAGCGGGGGGTAGCCCAGTGTTTTTTGTGGATAAAAAGCACACGGACAAGCCGAGACTTGTATGTGATTTTAGGAGGTTAAATGCAGTGACTGAACCAGTGACTTTCCCTATGCCCAGGATTGATGATATTTTGACCAGGGTGAGGAAGGGAAAGATTTTTACAAAGCTGGATCTAAGGGGGGCGTACAACCTGATACGTATAAGGAAAGGGGATGAATGGAAAACCACCATGTTTACCCCTTTGGGGGCATTTGAATATCTCGTTATGCCTTTTGGATTACAAGCCGGCTCAGCGTGCTTTCAATCTTTTATGAACCACGTACTGGGTCCTTTGCTCTACAAGAATTGCGTTGCCTTCCTAGATGATGTGTTGGTGTATTCAGAGAATGAGGAGCAACATGTGAGAGACGTCAGAGAAGTGTTGAGCAGGCTGCAAGCCAACAGGCTGTGGGTGAAACTGGAGAAGTGTCAGTTTCATACCAAGGAGGTGGAATTCCTGGGGTACCGCCTGTCAGACAAGGGATTGGCCATGGATCCCGGTAAGGTGCAGGCAGTGCTGGACTGGAAAACACCCAAAACCAAGAAGGATGTGCAGAGGTTCCTAGGGTTTGGAAACTTTTATCGTAAGTTCATCCGAAACTTCGCCCACCTGACGGCGCCCATTACGGACTGTCTCAGCAGTAAAAAGAAGTTTGTATGGACGGCGGAGGCGGAGCGAGCGTTTGAGGAACTGAAGAGGGCCTTCGCCTCGGAAGAACAACTTCTGCATGTGGACTTACGAAAGAAGCTGAGGGTCGAAACAGACGCATCTGACAGAGCCATAGGGGCGGTGCTTCTTCTGCAGTCGGGGAAGGAGGAGTCAGAGTGGCAACCGTGTGCCTTCTTTTCGCGAAAGCTGAACAAATCCGAGAGGAACTACACGGTGTACGACCGGGAACTTCTTGCTATTCATGAGGCTTTCCGGAAATGGAGGCACCTGCTAATTGGTGCACAACATAAGGTGCAAGTGTGCACGGACCATAAGAATCTAGAGTATTGGAGAACTGCGCGAGTGCTCAACCAACGGCAGTTGAGATGGGCCCAGGAGTTCTCCAAATTTAACTTTGAGATTTGTTACGTGCCAGGCCCAGAGAACGTTAGGGCGGACGCTCTCTCACGCAAACCTGAATATTTGGAGGGGGAGGGAGCACCCGAAGAGACCCATGTCATTCCAGAGGACCGCTGGGTGTGTGGGGCGGCATTGGTGGGGCAAAGGGAGTTGGTAGAGGGTACGGTGCATGATGATTACGCCCAGGACAAACTCAGGGGTCTCAGGAGGGAGGGAGACAAACCCGGGGGTTTTGAGGAGAGAAACGGGGCATTGTACTACAAGGGAGCGTTATATATACCCGAAGGGGAATTGAGGGAGAAGGTACTCAAGCAACTGCACGATAGCCCCACAGCAGGGCATTTTGGGCAACACAAAACCATGTGGCTGGTTACCAGGGAATTTTGGTGGCCCAAGGTCAGGGAAGATGTGCGGGAGTATGTGAGAGGGTGTGAACAATGCCAACGAGCCAAGGGGGAGAGGCGGGCACCAGCAGGTTTATTAGAACCACTACCCACACCTGAAAGACCGTGGGAAGCAGTGGCCATAGATTTTATGACTGATCTGCCAAGGTCTAGAGGGAAAACAGCCATCATGGTTGTGGTAGACCTGTTAACCAAAATGGCCCACTTTATAGCCTGCTCACATGCGGTCACAGCAGAAGAAACAGCCAAATTGTTTGTAGAAAATGTGTTTAGGTTGCATGGCGCCCCCTTGAGGGTGGTTTCAGACCGAGGGAAACAATTTACTTCCAGGTTCTGGAGGAAGCTCATGAGCTTACTGCATGTTGAGGTTAATTTCTCAACGGCCCGTCATCCAGAAACCAACGGGCAGGCGGAAAGAGCTAATGGTGTTCTCCAGCAATATTTGAGGTGTTATGTGAATGACAGAGAGAATGATTGGGTGGAGAAGCTGGCGTTGGCAGAATTTGCCTACAACAATGCAGAGAACGTGTCCACGGGGATGAGCCCCTTTTTGGCTAATCACGGGTGCCATCCCAGAGCCTTCCCAGGGGGGGAAGGGGAGAACTGGAGCGTTCCAGCTGCAGAACAGTTCGTTGAAGAAATGGAAGCGATCCATCGCCAGCTCCAACTCAACTTAAACAGGGCTAAGGAGGAATATAAGAGGCAGGCAGACAAAAACAGAAGGGAAGGTGAAAGCATCAGGGTGGGGGACCAGGTGTGGCTGTCAACCCAAGGGTTGCCATTCAAAGGGGGTTGTAAGAAGTTAAGACCCAAAAGGCTGGGACCATTTGAAGTCATGCAGCAGGTCAACCCAGTGGCTTTCAGACTCCGGTTACCGAACCACATGAAGCTGCACCCAGTTTTCCACAGGTCATTGCTGTCACCGTATAAAGGGGACAGTGAAGGGAGGGTCACTAGGGGACCAGCAATGGAGGAGAAGGAACACAGCTACCATGTAGCGGAGATCCTCGATTCCAGGTGGAAGGGAGATCAAGTTGAGTATTTGGTAATGTGGGAAGGGGAACCGGAGTCGGAAAACACCTGGGTTAGGGCAGAGGATGTCAATGACGAATTTTTAATAGAAACTTTTCATCAGAGGTTCCCACGCAAACCTCAGCCTGTAGCGAGGTTCCGAAGGAAATACTTTGCCACCACCGACGAGGAAGAGGAGTTGGAGGGATTCACAGATTCCGAAGAGGAGGAGGATTCAGCGAGCCAGGACGGCGATCGATGGAGGGAATTGTTCGAGACGTCTGAAGATGAAGAAGATTCTTTTCGGGGTTTTAACCCTTCACCTCCCAGGGAAGAGGAAATGGGAGGGGGTGAGGGGGGCCCTGGAGGGGAGGTGGATGTCAGGGAACTGCCATCGGAGCATCAGGCGGTGGAGGGTCTCAGGGAGGAAGAAAGAGACTCAACAGCTGAGGCAGGAACCAGCAGGGGGAGGAGTGAATCTCTGAGGGAATGCGAGCAGGAGGGAGGGCTCAGAGACGCTTCCAGCGAGAACAGTGGGGAGGTATCTGAGTCTCCCATAGGGAGACCCACACCTCGCCGGAAACTGTCACGCCGTGAGTCCAGGAGACGCGTTTCCGTTAAGGAGCTTCTTTGCTGGAAACGCTTCCGCAGACAGCCACTGTCAGACTCTACGAGTGACTAAGAGCAGACATGTTTGTGGAGCTCTGTCACACACAGAGGTTTGTGGAGTCGCACAAACTCTGAGGGAGCACGATTTTACGCACAAGCAGCTAATCATCCCATTACACGTATCTTAACATAAAGTTTGTTGCAATAACAGCAAATGCACAGTTCTAAGAATGGCTGGCCATGAGGGAGTGGGGGAACAGGATTTTACTATTAAAGAGTTTTGCTTGAGAAACAGTACCAGTAAACTAGTGAAATTCAACACTGGGATCAGTCTCATATGCACAGCAAAAAATGTAAATCAAAGCAATGCCCCTGTTTGTGTGAAAACAGGGATTTTAAAGCAGGTTATTGTTAGTAACAGTCATTTTCTTTAAATACTGTACTATTCATTCATTTATTCATACTGCAGCAACATAGTGCATAGACCATAACCTGAAGAGAAAGGCAAATCAGTTCTCCAAACAGGTCACATTCTGAGGAACCAGTTTATAATAGGAGATTTGAGATGCTTCTGGGAGCAATATGATTTACTGATTAATCTGAAGTAAAAATAATAATGTATTTTTAAATAAATCTTCACTATTTAAATCAACACTATTACAATATTTTTATCACCCTTCTTGTGTCAACAGAACGGTCAGATGAAGAAACAGTTGGAAAAAAATCTTGTGAATTTCAGGATGGTAGGAATAAGTCGTCTCTAGAGGAAGGTAGCGGGTACATTTCTCTTGTTCCCACTTCCTGAAAGGTTATGCCTTCCTCTTTCTGTCCCACGGCTACCCCCAACTTGGCGAAGCAGCTACATTGCAAATGATAGCGAGGAATAGAACAAGTTTCTATTTTCCATTTTCCCCGGAGCAGAGGTATAGCACAGGGTATTGCTTGGTATTACAAGCCAAGTCCCATGTTTGTAATGAACTGTACTTGATGTAGAAGTTATAGTTTATGTTTTCAGAATATCATTCAACCAGAGCTACCTGTTACATATAGTTTATGGTTCTGAAAAAATATACAGCTAGGCATAAAGAAGGGATGGCTCAAATTGTTTGGTCTGAAGTGGTATATTTCGATGCACATATATTTTGTCTATATTGTCAAATATCTCTGAGCTTTTATGAAGTATGGCCATAAACTTTTTCCTTTGGTCAGGAGCCAGGAACAGCACCATAAAACAAGACTTGATGATGAAGAAGAAGATGGCTATATTAGGCTTTTATTCTCTCCTGTTATATTTTATGTCAAAATTTATATCAAAAACTGATGGATCAAGACAGATGCCATAAAACCATGATAAGAGCCATTTTTCTTATCTTGCCGTGCTTGAAGCGAGAGTTATGTTAAAAGTTTGTTCTAGTCAAAATTAGGTGCAAATTTTAGTTTTTCAGCAATATCACTTAAAAAAATTCCCATCACAAATTAATCAGTTTCTTTTTTAAGCCACTTGATCTATGCAAGTGCACATTCTTTACAAAACTGTGTTTCCCACCCTAACTTTGTCAAATATTTTCACTCATCATAAAATCACAATAGAATGCACTGTGTTGCAATGTTTTTTTGACCAACTTGCATCAAAGAACTTATTAATCATACCGTGTTCCTTTTTCAGTTTTCCCTGCAACTGAAACCCTTAACAAACAAGTAAAAAGCCTTGAAAATTCAAGTCTTGGAAGCAGAATACATTATATAAAATAAGATAAAGAAACTAACTGTTCTGAGCACAGAGCTGGGCTTACTCACACCAGAACTGTTTTGTTTGTTTTTTTTTAGTATATGACCCACAGCTCCTAAGGAAGGACTGAGTTTGTCCAACTATGGAAATATTGCAAAACATTCCTCTTTAGTAAGGTCTCCGCTGACTCATTGCAAATTGTATTTGAATTGATCCGGAGTGCAGATGATAAACTGGAACTGAAGTCTAACATTGATACTTTTATCCCATTTTATTGGGCACCTCCAGATGGGTGTTTTATTGTGGGTGTATTGTGCAATGTGTTCTTAACACAATAATAGTGCATCATTGGTAGATTTATTCTGCTTTCATTTTGTTCTGTGATACTTCCCCTGTACTCCCACATAATTGCTGTTTGGAAGGACTATAGTGCAACAAAAGTGGGACAAAAATAAACCAGGAACATTGGTGGTATAAAATTTTTGCTGGATTTCTGCCAGAACTTACAGATTTGTACTGATTGGAAGTGGCACAGTGTGACCAACCCAATTTTTTTGTAGGCACAAATAGTTTTGAAAGTGAGGTCACATGTGACCTCTCCAATCGCATCAAGAGAACAAAGGGGTGTCTGGAGAGAACCCATTTCTGTTATTAGGGGAGATTTAAATATTTTATTTTTATTTTATTAATAAACTGTTCTCCTACCTTTTAGAAAACTATATCACCAGTGTCAAAGCAATGATTTTTCAATATCAGCTTCATTGGACTGGTCATGTTGTGTGGATGCCTGATTATCGTCTTCCAAAGCAACTACTCTATTCCGAACTTAAAAATGGAAAGCATAATGCTAGTGGTCAACAAAAGAGGTTTAAAGACTGTCTCAAGGCAAATTTTTAAAAATGAAGTATAAACACCAACAATTGGGAAACACTTGCCTGTGAGCTCTCCAACTGGAGAACAGCCTTTACCAAAGGTGTCACAAATTTCAAATAAAAAATATATCAAAAATACAAAAATGCATTAAGAAAAAAAAGAAATAGTAGAGTACAAACAGATCAAATTAAGAGTGAACCCTTTCTTTCTTTCTTTCTTTCTTTCTTTCTTTCTTTCTTTCTTTCTTTCTTTCTAAACCTGTGAAACTAAGACAGCCTTTGTCTAAGTGCTGAAAAGATGGCCATGTAGTTTCTAGGCAAGCTGCCTTTAGTAGCACATTCTACAGCTTGGGTGCCACCACCAACAGCTGAAATTAACAGGAGCTGTGCAAGGGTTCATGTTCAATTCTCATTCATTTCAATGGAGTGTGCACAAGACATTTTCTTGGTGGATTTTTGTGTCCATATTCATGGCATGCTCCCTCGGTGACTGAAGATGTTTTAAAAAAGACTTGTTGGTACAAAATGTGAGTGATCTGAACCTTCTTCTCCTCTCTGTGAAGTGTATTTAAGAAGATGACTTTGGCAGTTCTATGTATAGACACCGCTGTGGAAAGCTCCATTAAACACACTCCAGAACCAGCGAGATGTAAAAATGCATTGAAGGAAAACTAAGTAATGACAGAACCAAAATTGGGTCTGAAAGTCAAAGAGCTGGAAAGAACTCCCTGGCATGCTCTTGCCCAGTTCATATAGCTGGCAGGGTTCTGGCACAGAGAAGCAGTGGGCATTGAGGAGGGGGGAGTTATGTACATATACTCAACCAACAGATGGAAATTGCTCGTGCATGCTGTGAAACAGGATTTGCAACACTTTGTGTTAGGAGACGATGCTGCCAAACACACAGCGTGCAAATACACACAGAGAAAGAAAGAAACTACCAAGAACAGCGTTCTGTGTGTCTTAAGCATCTGAATATACTTACATTCAACCGTACTTTTGAAAAGAAGTACATCTATATTTCTTGGTATCAGTGTGTGTAACACACACACAGAGAGAGAGAGAGAGAGTGTGTGTGTTTATTCATTATGCTAAAATCTGAATATCTGTCAGGATCAAGCCAGCAATAATCACACAAAGTAAGTGACGCTAACTCTTGATTAGAAGAAACAAGGTCTGCCCAGGAGTGCCAGACCTAATGAGCACAGCTACTCTTCTTGGTAGGTCTTGTCCCTACGAGGAAGCTATGGAGACTGAAGGTCCCCACCTTCCCACAGCTGCCTAAGTCTCCTCCTCTCCAAGGTCCTTCCCAAGCAATCTGCAGCTACGCTGACACACCTGTCTCTGCTCTTCCAGCTTCATACCTCACCTGGTCCTGGGAAACAAGTGGGGAAGGGAGCTTGTCACCATAGGAGCAGGAGACACCAGGGCTTCTTTACCAGCCTAACTCATCTCTGCCTCTTGGCCTCCTTCCTCCCCTGCTTCCACTTCTGATTCTAGACTTCTCTCTGCCACAGACTCTCCCTGCTCATTAAGACCTGTTATCTCTTCAGGTTCGTATACCTCCTGCTCCAAATCTTCCCCCTCTGACCACTCATCATTATCCCACCACCATTCTCCTAGTTCTGAGCATTCTTCCCTTTGGGGTTCCCCAGCTGTTGCTTCCCAGCATTCCTCGGCATTCAGCCAGTCCATGACAATATACAAATTGTACCCCATTGGAATAACCAAGACTGGGCTTGCTATTTTCTTGAAAACTATACTTTTGGCAAGCAGGTTGACATATGTTTTAAAGGTCATAGGTGACTGAAACAAGACAATGGAACTTGATATATGTAGGCAAGAAGAGAAAAGGCCTGTTGACATGCTTGGCTAACTCTTTTGGTTACCGCTGGGACATCTTGGGTCTAAAATTGAGAATAATGAGGGTGGCGTTTTGTCGGAAGGTAAGGAGAGACAAGCACTTTTATATGCATGGATGATTGTTACATAGGAAAAGTCAAAGCTTCAAGTGAAATTATGCAAATCTATGTCCAGCTCCAAAGTTCAGGTGAACCTAGCCTGATAATGCAAAATGTCAAGGGATGGAAATTCAATTTGGGGGTTTCTGGTAGTTTCCACAGAAAAAGCAGAGTACCAACACTCTGTTTTAGTAAAGGTCAGTACCTGGTTTAACTCAGATTGTGGGAAGAAAGACTAGCATAAATTCAAGAGTCTGAGTGGGACCGACTATTCCTGCACAGCTCATATCACTCCTCCTGCTGCTGCTTCTGGTGTTAAGATAGCTTGTGCTAAGAATGTATAAGTAAAATTTTTGCAGTTCTAATCTTGTTGTTCTGCATCAGACCTATCATACAGAGATAAAGTGGCAGTTTGGAGAATCTCACCATTGTGGATCAATAGTTCTTTGGAGTAAATGAGTGCAAGATCTAAAATCACTCCCTGTAAATGTTGGTTGAAGGGTGCATTCATAGGAAATCGGTAGCCATTCCAGCCGACCAGGCAAAATCAGAGGCATCCTTTGGAGGTCAATCCATAAATTATAGTCAAAGCCAAATTAATATTCCTTCAATACGTTAGATTTGAAAGATGACCCCAGTATTCAGCTGCTGGATGTTCAAACATGATTTCAAATATTATTTAATGTTAGTCTGTTGGTTCAGAATTGAGAGTCTCCTCTAGTGTCCTAAAGCGTGATGGCGCCGACTGCCCACGAAACCAAGCACAGTCCATGGAGCTGTACTAGGAGCTTGACAATCATTTTGCAGAAGGTGTTCATGCCAACATAGAAGTCAACTAAATGGACTTGGGCTGCAATCCTATGACCTCTTCCAGTGCATCTCAAGGGACATAGCATACATCCTATCTCCCTCTTAACGATTGGAGAGACAGAGGCACAATGTTGGAAAGGGATATTTAGATATTGGATCCCCAGCACAGAGGAAATATCCACATATCTGGTCCTCCTAGTACCCTAGCTTTGACATCAGTAGGGCCAAAAAGGGTGGTGGATGACATTGTGTTTTCTAGGCATACTGGGGAAAAGCATGAATCCAAAAGATCCATAGCTTTCTCAATACCCTGACATGTCCCTGAACTTGGTGTAAATCTATCCTGTCAATTTCCTTCAAAACCGTTTAAAAGCAGGTAAGAGGATGGGAAAGCACCAGAGACTTTCCTTAACCTCACTGCCATCCACAGATAACAGGATATAAAATATCCCACTCAGTGTATTTTTTTAGGTTATTAGGACAATACAGCTTATAATAGATTTAAAACTATTTATGAATCTCTTGGTAGCAGCAACAGCAATTGTGTTCTACTGGAAGAAATACTACAATGACTGACTGGTTTTATAGGATTTGAAATATAGCCATCACAACTGTGCTTATTCTGAGTCATTTAGAAATACTATTTAATGGAGCAATGGTTGCTATTTGAAATGTTTTGGAACAAAAACTTTCAAGAACAAATTAGGTTGCAAGCAGTCTTCTTTGCCATTTTTTAAAAAGATTCGTTTTAAAACCATGTGTTTGTTTTGTTGATTCAGAAAGTCAAGCATACAATATGAACAGTAAAACTGAAATATTCATTTCATTTCATTCATTCCATTCAGCTTTAAGGGTGACAATTGTGTGCCTCCTGCTGTTTCCTCTTGGCTCCCATATTGGAAAAGTTAGTTGGGCATGTTTTAACCCAGAAGTGGGCAACCCCAGGTCTAGGTGCTGAACATCTGGCTCTTGGGACTCTTCCTAGCCCCCTCACCAGCCCTACTCTACATCCTCTTTCAGTGTTTTGGCTGGAATGCGTCCCAGAACTGTGATAAAGTCTCTTGCTTACCACACTCAAGGATGAGATGTTGTCTAGGTGCTTGTGGGTGGAGGTATAGAAACTTCTGACTTTTGTATGGATGCAGTGTAGCCTACTGTATAATTATGAGAATCACAACCATTGCTCCACACGTCTTTGCCTCTGGCTCTTCCCATCAACTGGCACACGGCCCCTGGAAAGTTGCCCATCTTGGAACATGGCCCTTGGAACGCAGCTTTAATTTTTCAGTGACACGGCATTTTATTTATTTAGGCTGCTTCCACACCATACATTTAAAGTGCATGAGTTCCCACACCCCACAAACAAACAAACAAACCCAGAACTTTGGCTTACCCCTCACAGAACTGCAATTCCCAGCCGCTTTAGCAAAATGCAGGTCCTAGGTTTCTTTGGAGGTGGTAATGTCCTTTAAGGGCAGGATTCAACTAAGTAGTTGCATGCATGGAATGAGGGCCACTCACAAAACAAGGTTCATGGGGAGAGGAGAGACTCATTCCATGCAGAGACCCTGTTCTGTGCACACATACCCCACTTAGCACTATGTTGAATTCCACCCTAAATGTCTGGCATGTGCGCAGCCTTATATGTAAATTTAAGATCCGCTTTTTCAGATGATGGGGCTCACAAAGCAACTTGCAATTAAAATGCAATAGAATAAAACCATATAAATATAGCAAAACAACGACGCTAAAATAATCAGCAGTGTTTAGCAAGACAGCGCAAGATCAAGAACCAGAATTTTAAGAAGCAGCAGGAAGAAGCAGCAACAAAGTAGCAAGTCAATGGTGGGGTAGACAACTTCTCACTCCCAGAATAGAACAGCCTTCATCAGACATCAGAATGTGGGAGAAGGCAGCTCCTGAAGTCCCAGTTGGAAGTGTGACAACCAGCACTTTGCATGGGGCTTGGAACACACAGCAGGAGCTAAGGAAGATCAGATAATGATCAGAGCAACGTCCTCCACAAAACAGAACCCATTTGACGCTTTAACTGAAGCATTCTGCACCAGCTGAAGCCTGCAAACATTTTTCAAAAGCAGCCTCAGGAAGAGTGTGTTGCAATATCTTTAACCTAGATGTGACCCAAGCATGGGTGGTGTGGCCAGCAAAGGGTCATCAAGGGTTTTCCACCCATTTGGTGTGCACCTGCTCAAAATGGGCAATGATGCCTTGACTTGGCAACCTATGCTCCAGCCTCTTTGTTTGGCTGCAGCAGTAGTTGGGCTGGGTGGGGTTCAGGCTGCTTTGCATCCTTCTCTTGTGAGAGAAAATGGCATTGGGGGCTCCTGTAAGGAGCCTGGGGGGCAGCCTTGCCTAAATTCTTCCCACAATTGCTAAGTTGGATCCTGGATGCTTGGCCTGCATCACATTGGGTCCAACACTGGTCAACTTCAAAGGGTACATTGGGAGGTGGAATACGGTTCCAACAGGATGGGCTGTTTGGCATGAACCTCACTCTGCTGCCATGACAACCCCACTTACCTGCTGTATAATCAATGAAGTTGTGGGCTCTTTTTGACCAAAACCGTTATCTAATGTGTATCATTCCCGCTACACCCACAGGCCACAATTCTGAGACTGCCAAACAAAAGGGAATCCTCCATTGATGACACCCAGTTTGGCCTTACAGTGCTGTTGTAATTATGTATTATAACTAGATAATACATGTGACACATTTTGAACACTTGAAGGTGCTGTTCAAATCATATGCATTATCATTGTTATCATCTCTTCTTACTCATCAAGCTTGTTTTTCATATATTTCCCACTTCCTAGGAGCACATAAAAGCTGTTATTCCATGCGGACCTACTCATTATTTCTTCTTCCCAAACCCACTTGCCTACTGTCCAAATGTGCCTGTAATTGTTTTGGTGTAGCTGGATTTTGAAAGCTAGAAACTGTTATTGTTGGGGGGGTTTCCTTACGTAGGGCAGCTTATTATGATAAATCTCGAGAATCTCTGTTTTAGCTGAATTATTGTTTCCAAAGATCTGTCAGAACATTATTGTGTCCTGATGCATGCTGTCATCCTTTCAGGCAGTAGGTTTTCCCTCTTGCCTAAAATAATTCTGTTCTGGGCATCAACCCAACAGTTAGATTTTTTGGATCAAATGCAATTATTTCTTCAATGACCTTCACACTTGATTCCAAAATGAGTTTTGGCCCACAACACATTTGCTAATGGATATGTTGCACCCTCTCTAAAATTTTAGCGTGTTAAGTGAGTGTGCAAAGTACACATCTTTGGGGCAGAATTCAACTAACTAATCCCATCAGAGAAAACTCACACGCTCAGTAGGCTTGCCCCAAAACTGGAGCATCCCGACCTGTATTTAAGGAGTGGATTGGTAAAGCACATGCCTTGCATGCAAAAGATCAGAGGACCATTCCCAAGGTCTCCTGCCTGAAACCTTGGAGAGCTGTTAGACATTCCTGCACTAGATGAGTTTATGGTCTGGCTTGGGATACAGCCATTTCCTACATTAACAGCTGAGCTGTCAGGATGCTATCAGCAGCTCCCACCTGGTTGCCCAGGAAAGTATAAAGACAAGAAAAAGTTTCTTACTGTCCTTTTTTATTTCAATCTTTACAGAGAGAGCCTATAGAGCCCAGACTCTTGGATAATGGTGTTGTCCTGAATGAATCTCCACACACACACACACACACACACACACACCGTCTCTCCCAATTCCTCATTCGTCATTTTCATCATCTCCTTTACGGGTACTGCTACATGCCCTCTGTCTTTGAGCTCTTTGCTCTCCTACTTTTAAGGCTAGCCGGGTTCTGGGAGATGGAGGATCTGGGATGTTTTCTAATAACAACGTGCCAGCTGTGTGTTGTTGTTCTGGCTCTCCCATGATTTCCCAGCTTTTTCCCCCTCATATGCCTATGAGCTGCTACCTCCCTCAAACCCCTGTTGTAAATCTGTACTGTCTTCTTCCTCCTCCTCCCTGCAAGGGTCAGGGTGGGGAGGCGGTCTCCACCATTCCTCCTTTATCCAGTCCCTGACATGAGCTTTCCAAGAAGAAAAATATTCATGTGAAAGCAAAAATTAAGAGCATCACTTATCTTTTTTTTTCTTGTTCCAAGTTATCAGGATTGAAGAATGTTGCAAACCATACAAGTTAGCAGCCTCGAGCAATGTCGACAGCCAATACAACAACCACAGTTTACCCAACACAACAGCTCCTATTAAGAGTAACTCCCCAAGCACAACACTGAAAACCCAGTCCAAAAACATTCACTTTTCTCATGAGTACTTCATCAGAGACTTTAATAAGCTACTGCAGTTCTCAAGGCACATTGTTGGCACCAGTGCTATTTATTACAAAGGACAGACTGCATATTTTGGAATAGACAATTGCCATTGCGTGTGCCAAAAAGAATTATGCAAGAAGATCAAATGGCCAGAAAAACTACGCAGAGACACAAGTATTACAGACATTGTTATGGACGCAATATCTCAGGTTGTCAGGAATGCTGGACACCATTAACAACTGATTGTTCAACATTTGAACTAGCTTTTTAAAAAAGAGAAATTGTGGGATCACATTACTTGATGGTGGTTTCAAATGGTTGGAAAGGCATCACTCATGGCTGTAGGGTGCAGCTTCTTCCAATTCTTCCAATAGTTTTATAGAGTAGGGCTTTATGTGTGGTATTATTTGTCTTTATACATGGGTGGGGGACTTGTCATGTTTTTCTCTAGAGCCTAGACCAGGGGTGCCCAAACTTTTTTTCAAAGAGGGCGGCCAGATTTGATGAAGTGGTGGTGAGCGCCGACCAAAGTTGTTGAGCTTTTTTTAGGATTGTTAACTGTTGACCTTTGTTTTGGATGCAGTTGTTGACCTTTTTTAAAGATTTGACCCCAGGTAAGTAAACTGCCACAGCGGCAGGATAAAACTGACGGGAGGGGGGCAGATTTGGCCCCAGAAACCCAAAACGGACTTTGGACATGCCTGGTCTAGACCATTTCTAGTGTGAGGGGCTGGAAGTGGTCTGAAGTTGTGTGTGTTAGTGGAAATGGATTTCATGTCCCTGGAGTACAAGTCCAATCCTTTGTGGAACTGTGTCCTTACTGGATGGAAGTGGGGAATGCTGAGTTTTTATCCCAGGTGAGAGCTGGAGTATGAGTCACATCCAATATCGTTTCTTTGTGTGTGTCCTACTTGTTGTCCCCTGACAGTATCCTCTACTGTATGTATTCAGTTTACTAGAGGTGGGTCAGGGAAGTTGTGTGTCTTGGCTGGGACCAAGGCAGGGGATGGGAGTAGGACTGCCATCCCTATGATGGTTGGTAGGAGGAGATATGGAGGTGGTCACAGGAGTGAGGAGGAGGACTAATTACATCAGAGGCTGTGTCCACTCTGTTTCTCCTGCCATATTTCAGAATTTGGGGGATGCCTGGTGTTGAAATCATCCACAATTTGATCATAATAAATTAAAATCATGATCTTTTTTCTTTTTAAGTCTTGCTAATCTTGTGTGGAAGATAACCACTTAACTAAAGACCAGCCTATATTTTCACCTACAACAATCGCATGGAAATTACCTTTGTCAGCAACAGAGCATATATATGAAGTCCTGCTTGGTACTGAATGGGGGGGGTGGAGGGACATGGAAAGAAGGGCCATTCATATTTGCACTGGGAATGAGCAATTCACTGTGCCCTTTGCCTGTGCTCCAATTCATGCAGGAATGGGCAGAACTCATTTTGTTAGCCTTTCCAGCTCAGTTCAAAATATGGCCTTGGTTAAGAATTATCTGCTGCCGAGAGCATTAAAGGGAACAACAGTAGATCTCCCAAAAGCACCTGAAGAATAAGAACAACACTGGATGTCTTTATTTCCTATTTGTAAAGTGGGGAGGGAAGCACAAAGATGGAGATCTGGAGGCAGCAAGCCATATAGAGAAAGAGTTCGGCCCAAACAGCAGCATAATTGCTTGCCAACTACCAATGTATTGGTCCTCTCCCCAGACAGCTGCTGATATTTGAATGTGAGAATGCCGGAGCAGATCCTGAATATTAAAAGAGCCTGTTTACCTCAGGGGCTTAAATACCAGCTGCACACTATTCAGTTTTTTTGTTTGTTTGTTTTTTTGCATTTGGTATATACAGAAAGCAAGGTAGTGCATCTTTAAGTTTAGTGTATCTTTAAGTGTATCTTATTATTTACCTATAGCACTTACTCCTAGAAGCTCTCAGCATGCAACAGCGGCCACACCCCAGGAATGGCTTTGACTGTCCAGCTAAACCAGGTGATGATAGCCGATGGATCTCAAACCCTTGGTGAATTAGGGAGTTCATCTGCATGCAAAGGCAGGCTCTGGCAGATTGAGCAGCCGAGGCCAATAGTGGGTCCAACGGTCAAGAAGGTGGTTACTGCACATACTGTAGAGGGAAGTCAGGGGTAGATGGGGCTCATCAAGCTGGGAAGTTGGCCCATATAGAAGGAAAACTCTGATCCTAAGCATCTGCTGCCTTGTGGGATATCTTCAGGAGAAGAACCAGAGTGGAGTCCCTAAGACGGTTGAATGGCCTCCTTCTGTCAGCTCCAGCAGCCAAGCTGGTGCCAAACATGTTGCTTTGCTTTCCTTTGGACCACATCAGCGATGTCAAGAGTGGGGTCTTGTCAACAGGGCAGCCCAGGACCTCCATATACACTGGCAAGGTTTGCACACCAGGGAAGTCACTTTGGTGCTGCTAACACAGCAGTTTGACTTCACCCACGGAGACACACTCCATTGTCCCTCAAGATGGATGGATGCCAGCAACAACTCACACTTGCAATGAAAAGAGAGAAGTCATTTCCCATATGTCAATATCCAGTTTCATTGCTGGCTGTGTTAAGTGGGAGAAGGTGACCAAATGCAAAAACAAAAAGGCTCCTGAATGAGGAACACCAATCCCACAATGAACACCTGTCTGGAAACACCTCAAGGCTAATCTAGAGATTACATGGGAGATTTGTGACAGCAGAATGATTTTCTTATCCAAAGGCAACCATGGGGACCCCAATCTGTTTTGGACCCACAGCAGTGGAGATAACAATTGCAACCTGCACTGTGGTCCTGATCCAAAGTGGGGGTTTTGCGGTTGCTTTAAGAGAACCAGATGACTTTAGGAGTTCCAGGTTTTGCATCTAGTTAAGATCTCAAATACATGATCAAATAGGATGTTGCAGCATGGGCTGTACCCCAATAAAACACCTCCTCAAATCTATAACAATAAGTAGCTGATATAACGTAACAGGTTTTATTTAACAGGATTTCTACTAGATCCCTGGCAGGCAGGGCCAAGCTGGCAGAAGCCCGCAAGGCTGGGTGCCCCGTGTTTCTGCCAGCAATGGAGAAGCAGCACTGGTATTGCTGATTTCATGTGAGATCTTACCCAAAATTGGCTGGTGCCGGCAACAGATGTGGCAGGGTGGGTGGTGCAAGTGATGGCATCATTAGCAAGTATGGTGATGCTGGCAGCAGGAGGGCAGGGTGGCAGGGTTCCTGCAGCAAAACTTCCAAAAATAGTAGTAGATAGGTAGCCGTGTTGGTCTGCCATAGTCAAAATAAAAAAATAAAAAAATTCCTTCCAGTAGCACCTTAAAGACCAACTAAGTTAGTTCTTGGTATGAGCTTTCGTGTGCATGCACACTTCTGAAGAAGTGTGCATGCACACGAAAGCTCATACCAAGAACTAACTTAGTTGGTCTTTAAGGTGCTACTGGAAGGAATTTTTTTATTTTTTTATTCCAAAAATAGAAAAGTGTGGGTGGGCCCTGGCCTGTACCCAAGAGGACAGCGCCCAAATAAAACACAGTCAGTTGTTGAGGGGGTTCAAATTAACAATGTGGTTCATTTAGAAATCCAGATGAAACACAACTGTTGGCCTTTTGTCATCTTGTGAAAGAGAAACAGCATTTGAAAGCCTGGGTCCTGATGAATGAGTGTTTCAGCTTTCAAGAATGTGGCTCAGAGGGAATATAGAAATTAAGTGTGACGTTTAGTCAGTTGGTGACCTGTTAAAAGTGTCTGTGTGTATTACAGTCTGCTGACACAACACATTTAGCTGGAGCTGTAACCAAAGCAGTGGTAGTGCTACAAATGACTGAATATCCAAACTCTATTTTTAAAAAAAGCACTCCAGACCACAGTTCAAGCTTAGTAGCAATGTACTGCTGTTAAACTAGTGGTAACCACCCCAGTCCTAAATACATATGTGATGGGCCTGCAATTTACTGATACCATTGTGTGCTCTGACATTTCCCTGTAAATGCATTTATGTCAATTACTTATTTAATTTGTTCCTGGTCCACAGAGGCACAGAATGGCCTGTACCACTTCAAACTGTCAGCGCATGATCCCATCTTTGGTTATTGTCCATTTCCTGCGTTAAAACTGTCTGCAAATAGAAACATAGAATAGCGAGTCAAAGACTGGAATATAATATTTTCCCCAGATATACTAGTTTCTATTGCAGCCCCACCTTTCGCTAACTTGGAGGGGAATTAAAAACTGAAATCTCCCTCCAAAGTGGTATAGTCCTTTCTACTCTCATGTAGGCATCAGTCAACCAAATATTGATTTGTTATTGATTTACATCAGAGGTGGGAAAACAGTATCTCTCTATTGGACTACATCTTCAGTTTATATATTCCTAAAATTAGAAGCTATGGGTGAAAATCAACATAGCACTACGTGGAACATGCATGTGTGGAATGAGGTTCACTCATAAAATGGGATTTTCCCCTCCTCTCCCATGCACCCCCTAAATCTGTTCTATGGGTTCCCCCAACCTTCCGGGACAGATTTAGCGAGCATGGATTTAAACAGCCCACCATTTCTCTAAGCCAGTCTGTCAGGTGTCTCCTGCTAAACCAGGCACGGCCAAACTTGGCCCTCCATCTGTTTTGGGACTACAACTCCCATCATCCCTAGCTAACAGGCTTAGTGGTCAGGGATGATGGGAATTGTAGTCCCAAAACAGCTAGAGGGCCAAGTTTGGCCATGCCTGTGCTAAACTTATATGCAAAAAGGGTACTTAAAGGGCCTGAGGAACAGAGACAGCTGACCAATTAACTCTGAAGCTTATCGGTCAGGAAGAGTCAGTGGTCACCCCTCCTATAAGAGGGGAGAAAACTTTATCAAGCTTAGTTGCCCCTGCAGCCTCTGCAGCCTCCCATTAGCAGGGGATCCTGTTGTTCTCTTTCCAACACAGGATTCCAAGTTGGACTGTCTGTAAAGTTGTCCATTGATGCTGCTTATTGGTGAGTAAACCTGAACAGCTAGTGTAGTGTGTAGTTTAGGATTAGTTCGCTTGTAGAGCTCTGGTTTCTTTTGTATTCTGTTTTGACCTTCTGCCTGCTTCCCACACACACCTGATTCCTAACAAAGTTTCTTGATTTGACTGCTGGAGTGTGTGTGGTTGCCAACCTCAGAGTTTTAGAATCCCCACATGCCCAGATGCTTGGCATTCAGGCTACTGGAGGCTTAGGACCAGAGTTGTAAGTGACCAGCACACTCTTCTGAGGTCTGGGAGAGACTCAAAGAGAGCGTTGGGCTGCCTTAACACTCCATGTAACTCACAAGGGAAGCTTGAAAATTAATTGCTTACCATTTGGGTTGCAGAAATAAATAGGAGGGTGGTAGATGCAACTACTTGAGAGTAAGACCCACTGGAGCATTGCAGGGCTGTTATGTAGCAGTTGGGCAATGCAGGGGTAGAAGCGACTCGCTTGGGCACCTCCCCCTTTGTCGCACTGGGGGGAAAGTCCTTATTATTTTTGCCGGTGCAACCCTTCCACTGCATTTTTTATTTTCTGAAGACTCATGATTAAAAAACAAATATCCAGATCTTTTGACAAATGCACAGGTATCCAGTATTAACTTAGCCCCAGAAAACAATGAGCAGGCTGCATATTATTATTCTGTACATAACGTTCAGCCTTGTCTTGATACAGAAATAAGCAGAAGTAGAAAATAGGAGAATCATGCAAAAATTTACATTGGTTGCTAACAGAAACCAAACAAAACCCCATGATAGAACACCGTGCTGCCTATGTAACAGGATCACATTCCTGAAACACCTGCTGTGGCAATATGCAGAATCCATTTCTCAGAGCTGCTGACTTGCCTTAGCAGGCAGATATATCGGTATAACAGATACTTAATAAGAATGCATTGAAACCAATGACACTGTGTAGCCCTCCTGATGTCTTTGGACCCCAGCTGCCATCAGTTCCAACTAGCTTGACCAATGGTCAGGGATAATGGGAATTCAGCAACATGTGGCAGGGAAGGCTCCACACTGGCTACCCCTGGCATGGTTTATCTTGCTTTCTTCAGGGTACAAATGAGGCTTGATTGGTAGAGCCGGTTCTTGCGAATATGGGCCAGATTCAACTAATGAGTCCCATCAGCAGCAGCCCAAACAAGGACTTCCACTACTGCAATGGGTCCTCCCTGCACTCCCTGCCCCCCATGTGCCTCCCATTGGCATGTTTGGGGAGGAGAGGAAAGGAGAAACACTTTGCGCTGACAGAAAGGTCTCCTTAGAGCTAGATTGAATTCCTCCCTCTCTTTTGCTCTGTTTTGCTTACCGAGTTGTTACTGCCAGAGGAGAAGAGGTTATACCTCTAACATTTTGTGTGACAGACTATACTGTTATTCAAGCCCAACACCAGGACCCACCATCCTTAGTCAGCTGCAGAGCCCCCCCCCCAATCCATGCAGCTGAGGCCTAGCCTGCCCCCTCCACCTTAAACTATTCTTTCTAGGCTATAGTTCCAGCATTTCATATTATAATAATAATTTATTATTTATACCCAACCCATCTGGCTGGGTTTCCAGCAGAATATTAAAACACAATGCTTCATCAAATATTAAAAGCTTCTCTAAACAGGGCTGCCTTCAGGTGTCTTCTAAAAGTCCAATAGTTGTTTATTTCTTTCGCATCTGATGGGAGGGCATTCCACAGGGCGAGCACCGCTACCAAGAAGGCCCTCTGCCTGGTTCCCTGTAACGTTGCTTCTCGCAGTGAGCGAACCGCCAGAAGGCCCTCAGTGTCCAAGCAGAATAATGGGGGTGGAGACACATTTATTTCCCCCCAATGCTCCCAACATAGCTTTGCTCAAGGGCATTATGGGAAATTAAAATGGGCATCTCTGTTGAAGCACAGCACTGTTGCCACCTGCTGTTGTTACCTCCAGGAAAACCCTCTGGTGAGGGTGGAGGGAGAATACACTGAAGTAGGAGAGGGCTCCGTCAGTGGGCATTTTGTCCAATTCAGCCTCAGACCTGGAGCTGTCCCTTAGTTCTATGGTACAGAATGCTTTACAAATATGAAGTTTCACATTCAGTGTATCTGTTGAAACACCCCATGTACCAGGGGCTCAAAAGGACCCAGAAAAGATACCAGTCAGAGCTGTAAACACAGTATAGGGCAAGGTGGACTATCAGTATAAGGCAGCTGCTTTGACTACAAACCTTTTATTTTCTGCTCTGTCATGCTGACAGGCATGACGGGGCTAAACCTAATTGTTTGTGACAAGGTGTCAATAGCTTATCCAGCTACAATCCAGGCATCTACTGAGGAGCAACAGCACTGGGATGAATATTTTATTCCCACAGTACAGTGGCAGGCAAAGTTTAAGGTTATCATACTGAATTCATTAGATCTGCTCCGTAGTTTTTGACCTTAATGCTGTATCAGTGCTCAGAATATGGAAGGGTTTTCATGAACTCCACAAGTCCCACCCCTTGTCTTCCATTTTGGTCAACCATGGCTGTCACATTGCCTTCTAAAGACAATAGCTAAGGATGCCAAATCAAATGGTAAGTGGCTCACTCTGAGCTCCTCTGCAATTTGAGTATTGTTCCTTCTCATGCTGGGTCTTGCTTTAATTACTTTAATTGGCTGCCTGTCATAATTTCTGCCTGTGTTCCTGGAAGTTTGCTATAAGTTCTCTTCTCTGAAGCCGTTACATGTGAATCCAACCAGGAGTCAATCACAGGGACACTTGTTTGGTAATAAGAAATACAATGGGGCTTACATTTGAATAGAATTGCATTGCCCCACCTCCTGATTGACAAAACATGAAGCTGACAAGGGATGGGGAAATAATTCTGGCTTTCAAGACCATGGATGCATTGATGGCATTAAAGGCTTCAGCAACCTTTCATTAATCTAACGAAGGAGCACTGTTGCTGTTTATTGACCACAATAGGACAAACAAGTAGTAGTTTTGCAAAGAAGAAAAGAAAAAGAGGAATATGGCATTGCATTTCTAAAAAGTAACATGATGCAAAGTGGTCCTCTCCTAAGTCTCAGTGTGCTCTATTGGAGGAGGAAATGAGTCAGCAGAGAGAAGGCAGAAAGCCTTCTCGGTAGTAGCACCCTCTCTGTGGAACACTCTTCCTTCAGATGTCAAGGAGATAAAGAACTACATAACTTTTAGAAGACATCTGAAAGCAGCCCTGTATAAGGAGGTTTTTAATGTTTGGTATTTTAGTATGTTTTATATATGCTGTAAGCTGCCCAGAGTGGCTGGGGAAACCCAGCCAGATGGGCAGGGTATAAATAATAATAATAATAATAATAATAATAATAATAATAATAATAAATTAATAAAAATAAAAATAATTATACCTTCCTGCCTGTGGAAAGACTAAAAATTGGCATGGCTTTTGGTCCACAATTGGGCCAATAGGAGAAAACTATTTTTTATACTGGTTGGAAGAAAAGTTACTGGAAGTTAAAGGGTGCTTTCTGTTGAATTTGTACTGTTGTTATTTTTTGTAGTTTGCATTGCCTGACTAGTCCAGCTTGTTCACTACCCACTCACCCTTTATGGTTGTAACCAGTACAGAACAAAACAAAACACCTAAAGTCTCATTTCCAAAAGCTGCTATAGAGCTTTGTCAGGGAAAGTAGGAAATAGGAAACAAAACAAATATTCTTATTTTGAATCATGCCTTGTAATATTCTGCTCCTATTATTGGGAACATATCCTACCCATCAAGCTACTCTTTCTTAAAATCTCTGCTTGAAAACCACTTTTGCAATGCTGTTGAATGGCTCAGCCCAGACATTTTCAATTTGTTTTCTTCTGTTTTCTCTTATATCATCCTGAAGAATCTTGTCTTTCTCCTTAATCTTTGCCCCACCAATCTCCTCTATTTATATTGCACTTGTGGCAGTGGTACATCTGCCGCCAATTGGCTGAGTTACTGTGATGGCATTTTGCACATATATGTTTAAAAGATTTCCATCTTGCGTTATGACTGACTGAGCCGATATTTGTGCTGGCATTCACCTTCTTTATTCTGCAGTATCTAAGATCCGTCACATAAAGTATTGTTAGTTTGGGCCTCTGGCATATCCCATGTTATTTTTATTTTTATGTAATGTGCTTTTATTGCCAATTGTGTGCAAAACAGAACAGAGATTGTAAGTACCTGCTACGACTTACATGTAAATTATGCTTCTGTAGTCATACCGTTGCACTGGCTGGCAAATCCATGTTTAATCTGGTGTGCTATAGGAATATTCACCAACTAAATCAAAGACCAAAATCTTACCACGTACCCAATCTAATCTGTCAGTTGACAGAGCTACCAGTATTTGCACACTGAGGCAAGATCATCAAGGCTGCTTGAGTGCTGCAAATGGAGATAGAACTATGGTATTTGCTGAATGTTGGCAGTCCCGCAACTGCAAATTAATGCAAATTAATAGTGAGTGCTGGGAAAGCCAACTTATGTGATCACTTGCCTGGTGTTTTACCACTAGTGACTGGCCTCTACAATGCAGTCACTTCAAATTGTCCATGTAGTAGGGTCTAACTTTAAATGACTGTGTTATATTGGTGCCATAGAAAGGTAAATTCCTTATTATTGCTGGATAGCACAGCCATCTTTTCTAATTCCCCCTGAGCCTGCTTGCCTGGATCAGGTTTGATTTCTGACCTAAATGGAAAGCTGAATGGAAAAGGCCACCTGTCAGATCCTGAGCATAATGGCTGGATGCCATTTGGAGTTATGTGGACCACAGCAAAAGTTCTCATTAAAAAGCAGCAGCTTTAGAGCAAGACTTGGAAGAGTACAAATGCTAACTGGCTTCTGAAATGTTCCATCAGAGAGAGCAGCAGCCTTAATTAAGGAACTAAGCAACTCACAGCACATGACAAGACTTGGAATCATGCTTGAGCCTCAGCCTGCGAGGTGCAGAAAATGAAGGGACGGGATCAGACAGCAAGCACAAGGTTAAGAGTTATAATGAAAACCTGAGCAGCAACTGGGAAACTTTTCTGGAGATACCATAGGAAGATAGGAATCAGCCTTATACCATTGGTCCTTCTAGCTAAGTATTGTCTACAGTGACTGACAGGCTCTTCAGGATTTCCAACAGTGTGCCCCTCCCCCCCCCACCTGGAAATGCCAGGGATTGAACCTGTGACCTTTCAAACAAGATGCTCTACCTCTAAGCTATGGCCCTTACCCAAGGCTCCATTTGATACAATTGTTTGTGATTCTAATGATACTAGATATGAACCGGATAGGGCTGGGCAGTTGAGTTGGGACAAGAACCACTTAGGGCTGAATTGCATGTGTGCAGCATGTTAGAAGTGGTGGTATAGGCAACAGTGGTGCTTTAGAGAGCTGTCTGTGTGGGTGTGGCTTGGCTCTTCTGTCCAGCCAGTGTGGTATAGTGGTTAGAGTGCTGGACCTTGGGAGACCAGGGTTCAAGTCCCCACCTAGCCACAGAGCTCACTGGGTGACCTTGGACCAATCACTGCCTCTCAGCATAACCTACCTCACAGGCTTGTTGTGGGAGTTAAATGATGGGGGAGAGAACTGTGTACCTCTTTGGTGAGCAAGGTGGGATATATAACAAGCTCAAGGATTAGGAGCCAAGACCAGAGGCAGCAAGGCCCCTTCCTTCTAATTCTTTTAATTCTGACTCTTCCCTATTGGTGCTGTCCACAGCCCTAGTGCTGAAATAGTCATACATATGCATTTGAGGCAGCCAGCATTCTAAAGTAATAAATATTAATTATATATACACACAGCAATTGGGTGCAAAGGTCTGAGCTGGTAAACTTGTGGGGTGGGCTCTGTTGCTTCAGATTTCAGGTGACAAAGTGCTCCTCCATATAATATATTAATCCCTTCACACAGAAAACTGGCATGTCAGGGAGAACCCTTCCCCTTGACATTTAGTTTTTTGCTGGAAGGCGCCAGTGTACTCAAGCCAGGAAATTGGCTGCAAGGTCCAGATGCCTTTCTCTCTCTCCCCTTACCCCTACCAGGAGGGTGGCCAGAGTCTTGGTGCACCACAGTACCCTCTACAGTGGTAGGAAGAGAAGCTGCAGCCAGTCAGCCCCAAAGGTATCAGATGAACTATGGAACTAAAATAGGCCACAGCTGGAGAGCCTGACTTCCATCCCATCTGACCACATTATCCATCTCTAGCCCTTTAGAGCCCTGTCTGCCACTCTGGAACCTGGCCACTGGCCAGTTTGGACCATGCCATTTGTACCTGAGCCCAGGTAGTAGAAATTGGTCACCTTACTCAGTGTTATCTACAATGGCTGGCAGCAGCTCTGTGATTTCAGATAGGGTCTCTTCCAACCCTCTCTGGAGATACCAAGGGATTGAACCTGGGACCTTCTGCATGCAAAGCAGATGCTCTTCTACTAACCTACACTCCAATAGGGCTTTTTAAAAGGGGGGTCGTGCAGCAATAAAACTGCTTGCACATTTACAAAGCACAGCAGGGTCTGGTATGGTTTCAAATGGATGGGGAACCACGTGTTGAGATTGCTACATTGCACATGACCTTTGGGTCCCTTCCAACTCTACAATTCTATGATTCTATAAGAACATTCAATGACATCCACCTCCAGCCTAAAGTGGTACAAATCTGTCCAGCTCACAACATTGTATACATTATGTTGCATGTGGCATTCTTACCCCAACCCTGTTCATGCTTGCCAGCATGTTAAGTTTTCTTATGGCCTAGACCATGTCCACCACTCCTCCTAGTGATGGGTTAGGGAAATAGGTTTCTTTGGGGAGTATTGAAAATGATGGTTAAGAAAGCCCAGTGCTGAAAACTGGGACCATCCTTCATCTTGGTAAACTTCCATACAGTTGAGCCAGAGCAGGTGTATCAGATTAGCTTTGGCCCTACTCTGTATACTATTTAAAGCAGGCCTGACTACAAGAAATTCAAAAGGAGAACCTTGAAATCAGAATGGATGGGATATGCCCGTATGGACAAATGGAGGGTGGCTGGCTTTATTATGTTGTGAGATGGATGGGTTCTGGATGCATGTGGAGCCCATGCCTCTCTCCACAGTGGGGATGGGCTGGGGATGTGCAGCTTGCTGCTCAGCACATTACACAAGAAGCATGAGTCACTTGCGGTTCCTCTGTCAGTGCCTATTATAAGCAATGTCTAAAAGCACACAGAACCTGTGCTCTTGTTTTAACACTTGCCTTTGCAGCTATCTCACCTCCAGACAGAAAAGGCAGTGTCTTTTGGACCCCACCCCCACCCACCCCCCTTAGATGCTCAGACCTACAGGTCTAAAGGAGAAAATTGACTGTGCTGGTTATCACTCTGTTAACCCCAATGATTAATTACTTAGAAGACTGGTCTAAAAATAGACCACTTGTTTTGCCTGCTCTGCGCAGGTAAAAATTAAATAGAGAAGACTTGGAATTTCTACTAGTACTCACAGGCATTTTTAATTTTATGAGGATGTTGTTCTACGTCACGTGTATTTATAAATGATCTTTACTTCCTTGAGGAAAAGGTTTACCTTGAATTAACCTAGGCATATGTTCCAGAATATATATACAGGATCTGACATCTTCACAAAGCTCATGCTGATTGCATGCATGCAATGTGCTTCATTCTAGCTAATATAATCTATTTTAGTAACTTACATTTGGGTCAATCTGTTCTCATACAAATTCTTTATAAATACGTCTCTTCCCCTCCACTACTCCCCCCTGCAGTCTGAACGGCTGACCTAAGTATTGCAAAAATAAGAGATTCGAGAACAAGTAGCTTTTAAAGAGATTCTTCTGTCCAAAACACTGTTTTATTTTTTTAAAAAAAATTAAAACATTTTATTTAAAGTGTACAATTTCTAGGAAATAGTTTTTTGGCAACACTACATCTAATCAACAATCTCAAGACAGACACTTGAATTTAAACCAATTTTCTGTCTCTAAATTAATTGGGCATATATTGAATTAAAAACCCAACTCTGCTGTTTCTGATGCTTACTTGCTTTCTCTCTGTGATAGACTAAAATTATGGTCTCCCTACAAAGCTATATAAACAGATAGCTCATTCTTCTGTCACATAATCTAGGGTAAATTACTAGAATCAAAACTGAATTCATAGTTTCCTTACAGCAAAATCCTGTGTATGTCTACTCAGAAATAAGTCCTACTGAGTTTCAATTAGACTTAGTTCCTCGGCTAAGTGGCTATAGGACCGCAGCCTTGGTACCCAAGTCTCCTTTTATTTAGATATTTACCTGTTACATAAATAACTAAAACCCCAAGTGTGAGAAGGAGCTATGGACATTGCAAAAACTATTGCTACACAATCTTTTACTCTCCTTTCAGAGCCCCAACTGATGCCATCAGGTCATTTTCTCTGCTTTGATGCAACAGTGTGGATCTGCTTGCACATTACTTTGTTTTTCTGGTCTCAGGACCACAAGGCCTTTTAAAACATCAGAAGGCCTGATGCATGTTCAGGAGTTGCAGCCTCTGTGACTGTCACTGGATCAGCAGTCAGAGGGGGCCCTGCAACTTTGAGGCAGAACAATGAGGGCCATGGAGCCAATGTGAAATGTTTAGGTTTTGAATTCCAAGGCCCACCAATGTAGCATCCAGCAAAGGCGCTCTGCAGCCAGAAGGAGCAAGTCTCCTAGCTGCAGTGATCAAAAATGGCCAAGGGAGTTTCACAGACATTTTTGTGCTTTTAAATCTTGGAGTAAGAACTCATTGGCTAATGTCTCTATAGTTTCTTCTCCTCAGTAGCAAGAGATATGCAGGCTGAATTATGGAAAATTGGCCTGATGGGGGATTAAGACTGGAGTTAGCTTGTGGGGTGCTGCAGCTGCCACCATGAAGTGGGGGACTTCCTCCTCGTGAGATCTTGAGGAGAGGTGCGACAGCAGCCCCTTTAAAAGGGTTTGTTACCTACAGAAGCAGCTTCTTTCTCACATCCATGGCCTTTCCTATCCCTCCTTCCCTTGCTTTTAGAAGAAGAAGAAGAAGAGTTTGGATTTGATATCCCGCCTTTCACTCCCTTTAAGGAGTCTCAAAGCGGCTAACATTCTCCTTTCCCTTCCTCCCCCACAACAAACACTCTGTGAGGTGAGTGGGGCTGAGAGACTTCAAAGAAGTGTGACTGGCCAAAGGTCACCCAGCAGCTGCATGTGGAGGAGCGGGGACGCGAACCCGGTTCCCCAGATTAGGAGACTACCGCTCTTAACCACTACACCACACTACACTCCACTGAGGCTTCAAGTGACCACTAATTCTAGAGGTGGAAATAAATTTTTACACTCAATCATGATTGGCCTTCAGATAAGAGGGTTGTGTTTTTGTTTTTGTTTTCCTTTTCCTATGTGGATAGCAGATGATTGCTGGGCATATTCTACTTCACTGTCTCAACCTGGTGGAAATGGCACTGGGTATGATGAGGAGAACCCTCATAGGGGGTCTCGAGGAGGCATTCCAGCTTCTGGTTGATCTCAGGGTGGGCCAGGCCTGGCACCCCTCACCTCAGGTTACCAGTGGAATGACAGACACTGTCTCCTTTTGGCATTCCCCAGTGGGCATTCTGGGGTGGTGTATCAGGCTCCAGCTTGGGAGTCATAAGGGTTATCCAATCCTGACCCAATACCATGCCAACCCCACTTACCTTGCTGTAGTCAATAAAAAGTTATGGTCAGTTTTCTCCCACACCTGGTCATCAGTCTGCCATGCAAACAAGAACTCTAAAGCAACATAGTGCTCTAGTACATAGAAAGCTCCCTTTGGTCTGCTTAGCTCAATATTACCTGTGTTGACCAGCAGTGGTTCTCCAGGATTTGAGAAAGCAGCATTTCCCAGCCTTACCTGGGGATGCCTTGAACTAAACCTGAAACCTTTTGCATATAAAGTGTGTGCTGTACCAATGGTCTCCAAACCTTCACCTAAGAGGAGTAAGCAGTGTGTCTAAGAACCAAACCAGATATGCGTATATATGTGTGTATATACATTTAAAAATCAGGGAATTGGAGGAGGGTGTTAGCGCTCTATACTAAAAGGAGGGCATAGGAGAGGGGAGCAAAGCTCACCCTCCTTCCCTGCCTTATCTTGCTCTGCTACTATAAACTGTTCTTCCTCTGCCCACCTCTCATAACAGAAGTGAACAGGCATGGAGGAATGGAATCAGTTCCAGTTTAGTGGTGCTCATTGAGGCCATCACTGCCTCCAGGCACTAGTCTACCAAGTGCACCACCTCTCCTGATTCAGATGGAAGAGAGAGGGGGAGGGAAGGAGGGAAATGAATGTCACCCACATATTGATGGTACTGTGCTCCAAATCCCCATATGACAGCTCCCAGCAGTTTCTTATTGGTGCTAATAAGCTGGAAACTTGCAGGGCCCCATAGCACAAGTGCAGAAGTTCCCCAATGCTACTGTCTGGAAGTGACTCTGTAGACAGGAGTAGAACCACAATTGTCCCCTCCTCCAAATCCACAGAGTCACTCCAATGGTGTCTAACTCTGCAGAGAGATTGACGAGAATCAACACAGTAGGACTTCCCCATCTCTCCCCAAGTAAATGTTATTAGTTATGGTGACCAAGGTGCCAAATTTTGGTGCCAAAATTAGGCCTGAAGCCATCCTGAAAAGATCCAGATAATCTCCTTCATCCAGACATGTGTGTATAAATAGAAAGAACACAAACCCTTTGAAGGAGTGCAGTTTGACACATACACAACAAAACAAACATACACATACAAAACAAAACAGTGACCAGTGAGCAAGGTCCTTAATTTTTCATTAATTCCTATATACAGCTCTCACTGTTTCTGGGTCCTGCAGTCAAGGGGGGCACACTGTCAAAATGTAAAAAGGAAGTCCCATCTCCACACAATTGAATTCTCAGTCTAGTCCTTTTCTTGAAGTCTGTCAACTGAATTTCTACCTGACAACCCTCATATTTGAGGGGGGAAAGGGGTTTACAGCTGAAAAAGATTAAGTAAAAGAAAAGAATAAGGGATAAATCTGATGAAATTAAGTGTTAGGATTTGCTGAAAAAATTTTGGGAATTGGGATGCAGAAAGGGGAGGCTAGGGGAAGTCTACGAAGTAAGGTTTATGAAAAAAAAGATATGAAATTATACATGTTTGTTTGTTTCTTTATTTGTTTGTATGTGTCTATAAAAAATTGTGTAAAACCAATAAAAAAAATTTTATATAAAAAAAAACATCCCTCATATCATCAGTTCAAGACCCATTGTAGCCTCACATCCTGACACTGGGCAACTTTGAGCTAAATTAAACAGCACTGGAGAGTATTGAAAACATGGGTTTACAAGTGACACATTCAAAATGCAGATCAGTTGAATGGCCTTACAGACTTCCAAGAAAACATATAAGTAAAGAAAGAATCAGTTGATCCAACTTGTTCCTACAATTTGTAGACTCTAAATAGAAAAATGCTATGTTCTAAAAATACATTAGAGAAAGATTTGATTCAAACTGCATTTTATTAACTTTACAATCAAATTACCCACTTTCATAGCCTTACTGTGTAGCTTGGAGTAAACACAAAGAGGACTAGTATTAAATATTCAGGAATCAAATAATATTATATTTTAAATATTTAGGTGCAGGGATTTTCTGAACCCAATATGCTGCATATGCATTGGAATCTCTGTCCAACTTGGAAAACAGGCCACAGGTGGTGCTTTGTATCTCGTGCAAATATATGTTATCTCTTGCAGGTGGAATGGAGGGCCCCAAAATAAATCAATGGCTACACACATAATAGCATGCCTAACAAATTGACTGTGTACAGGTGAAGCTTTCCCATAATTGTATTTCCATACTAGAAAAGGCTTGACCTGTTGAATTTGTTCCTGCCACATGGTTGATAAAGGCAGAAGGACCCTGATCCCCATGTCAACCCTAAACCAAAACCTAGGCTGAAATCCTGCACTAGTGTACTGTAAGTTAACTATACAGTGAAGTCTTCATGTGTGTCTGGTCCTTAGCTCCTGTACAGCAGAAGACATGCCTAGGCCTCTTGGCAAAGTGTTTGCCTTTTGTGGGGGTGAGTGGGGGAATCACTTAACATCCACCCGTGCTTATTGTGCGGTATATTTGCAGAAAGTTACTACTAGGGAGTGCCTGGACTCAGACGTGCCCACCAGAGGAAAAATGCATCCTGGTTTCTAGGAAAAAAGGAAGGGCAAACAGCAGAGATTCAAAGGACACAAAAAGGCGGCAGGTGCAGGAAAAGGGCACTGAAGAGAAGGAGGAAACAGCAGCTCTTTATGGATTCCTAGTGCCTGGTGTCCAAAAATCTCGCTAGTTAGTCACAGCTCTCACTTCGCTCATTGGTTACAAACACTTAAAGGCAAGAGCGATCACACTAGCTCATCTCATATAAATTGTCCTGAAGAGGACCTGAATATTTTGTGCCATAACTTTATTTCTAGGAGGGCCAGAGACTTCCTTTTAAGAAATAAATGAATGCCTGCAGCCTGCCCCCTCCAACCCCTGCTGGCTGTGGGCTTGGTGCATCAGAAAAAAGATAAGTAGAGAATCTAGAAAAACAGAGCCACAGAGTCTCTGACGGAGGGCATTTTCGTTCAAGTTGGGGAGAAGTAAAATCACCCTGATTTGCTTTGTTATTCAGGTCCAGCATAGACTGGTTGCATACCCCTTGTGTGTGTGCTAGGTGCCATGGAGACATGCTTGTTGATTTATATCACCAGTATAAATTGAATCGATTTAAAGCAAACCAACCTGTGTGGTACTTGGCTCTTTGCCGACAAGTGATTGAGAATGTTGAATTTCTCAAAGTGCTTGCATGTTACGAAAACTATTTAACATCTGAACTGAACCATTTGGGTATTGAAAAACATTGCATCCATGGGGTTGTGTGCTTTCAGAATAACAACACCAGGAAGATATATGTGTATGGAGTAAAATAAGAATAGGTGCCCCCTTTTGTCCTTGTGGGTAGCTTAATGGACCTTCCTTCAGTGTACCAGTGACATTTAAATTGTGGCGCTAATATAAGTCTACAATGCCATTCTCTAAAATTGCATGGAAACATAAATAATCCACTCCAGAGCTATTAGTTAACCACTTGAATAACAAAAGCTAATTTGTCAGGAGGCTTTGAAGGAACAGGAAGATGTAGCTGTTCCTTTCGCTGACATAACTTAGAGGGTAAATATGTCCTCTCTGGGGTTTTTTCTTTTTCTTTTGCTATTAGTGGCTCATAAGTGAAACCAGGCACAATAAAATAGTAAGTAGGGGGCAATAAATATTGGGCACATTTAGAAACCAGATAAACCATTGTGGGCACCACCCATCCCACATAGCAATCACACACACACACATTACTGTGCAACGACATAGTTAAACATGTCATTCAATTCTGTATTTATTTTTATCAATACCTTTTAACCTTTTCAAAACATACTGTGTGTGTAGATCAATAGATAGATAGATAAATTGATAGACAGATGTTATATATATTTCATTTCTTTCACCATGTGCAATCTATGTCAGTATCTTTACCGGTTACCTAGGAAACTACTGGCAGCTGGAATTTGATTGGTTGTATTCCCAGGTTGATGATTAAAGTCGTGGGCAGTCTTGAGTGGCAAACATTTCATAGGTTGCACAAAGTAAGTTGCTCTAAACGATCCACATTTTAAAATTCTGCTATTTTGAAATAAATTACATGGTAGAATAGATCCATCGTGTGTGTGTGTGTGTGTGTGTGTGTGTGTGTGTGTGTGTGTGTGTAATATCAGAAACAGAATGACGATATGTTTCTTTTATGCTGTTCTCTGTGTTTCCTCTATACATTTTTAACTCCTTAAGCTGGGCAGTCATACTCTCATATCCTGTCTGGTTTCCTGCAGGCAGAACATACAAATCTTTACACCTCCTAAATATTCTTTATTTGAATATGAGGCAACAGATGGATGGAAGGATGCTTCCAAAATTCTCTACATTCAGATTTTGCTGCAGATCTAGACATTCCAAAGTCCCTTTTCTGAACCGGAGTTGATGCATTGCAAATCTTTTATTTTTGTATTTCTGGATATTCTACAGAGTGTTGAAGCGTGCAGTTTGTTGCAGTCTTCAGTTCCTTTAGTCATATCGCCCTTCCTCCTTGCCAATGTGCATGCATACATTGATCAACATTGCAAGAAATCCCTCTTGATGTGATTGGGTATAACTGCATCAGGATTCTGTTTGTGCCGTGTTTTACTGATGTGCCCATGCACACATTGATAATATGTCACAAGAAAATAAATGTTAATGTGATTGAATCAAATCAGATCATGACTGCTTTTTTGCGGTGTTTCATCAGTGTGCACATGCACACATGCACATCAGTAAAGCACCACACGAAATAAATCTTAATGCAACCATACTTCCCATCACATCAAGGATGAAGGAGCAATTTCCATGTGTGTGTTGCTAAGTCAGAGGAAAGGAAAAATGCAAACGGAGGAACTGGAAACAGTGGCAAACTGGATGCTCAAATTTCAAGATTCGTTTTAGGAATTATTCTGAGCCCTGTTCAGATGTTAACCAACTACACAATTAGTATTGTTCAAGGAGAAGGCAGCATTGTGTTTGCTGGCTCTGCCTCCTCCTGTGTAATCCTGTTGCTCAGATCCTCTGCCCTCCATGCACTTGGTAACTTCAGCAGCAGAGAGCCTTTTCTATTCATGAAGCCTCCCTGTGGAATTTATTGCCTTGATTGTGAATGGTTCTCAATCGTGTCATAAGCCTCCATATTACTGGGCATTCAATTCATTCTTTCTGTTGTTTGGAATGGATCAGGTTTCCTATTCTTTCAATAACTCATTTCCCTGACTATACATTGTTACATGCCACTCTAATGGCCAGGAGTTCCAGCACTTACCCAGGGTTCAGTTTCCTTGAAATGAAGGTCAGTAGAGTCTCTGGTGTCTTTAGGATATGTTTTTATTTGCCTGGACAGGCGAAGTCCCCCCCAACCCCAGGTGACCCCCGAGCGGAAAAATGACTCAAGACAATGTGCTATGGGATTAAAATTGGCCACAACTTTATTAAGTTTCAGATGTAGGGAGACCTTGGCTCAGGCACTGGGAGTTTATCCTTCCCAGTCCCCAGCTGGGGATCTGGGAGACTTCAGGGTTATCCAGAACGTGTGGGGATTGGGCTGCTCTGGAGAACATCTGTTCAAGCAGAGCCCCCCCCCCCCGTTTCACCACTGTTGGAGGGGAGAGCAATGACAACCTCTTGGCGTATGGCCAATGCCTCCCCTCAAGACCCCTTTAATGGGGAACCCTAGTATCACCGCCGCAAGGGGGCGTGGGTCACCACTTCATGCCCCCCCCCATTTAGGAAGATAGACTAAAGGGTTCTGCCCAAGGCCTGAAACTGCCAAAGTTGAGACGTTTTGCTATGGGAAAGGCAAAACCTGCCCATGAAGGAAAATTCCTTTCTGGCCCTTCAACAGTGACCCTGACATAGCACCTGTGGGGAAAAGGTTAACCTGCAAAAGAAGATTTCACTAAGGGAGGGCAAGGTGGGATAAGCTCTGGAGCCAACTGACGCTTCACAGGTAAGATTCACCTTCTGTTGTGTGGGAAGGGTGGTCCCTCCCCTTACCTGGCCGATCCCCTGGCAATGCCTCCCCAGGTGGGATTGGGTGATTGGCTGAGGTAGGTGGAGACCTCCAGGTATCCAGCCTGGGGAGGATGAAGCCAGCCCAAACTACCATGAGTTGCACTGGGATCTAGGGGGCTGTGCAAGATCACACAAAAGGCGACCCCATTTGATGTGGGGAGCAGGCATTACAACCTGAGCCTATGCTGGGGGGGCTCATAGCATTAGCACTCCAAAAGCCCACCACAAGCAAATATGTCTGTCTCCCCAGCTCTCTCACGGACAACTGTAGCAGTTAGTGAGGTGTGGGAGGAAAGACCCACTGATTTGTTCTATGGCACAGAGCAACTTCTTTGGTTTTGCTAATTGTGGTGCTTAACTATTGAGCCAAGGTCATTGCCATAATAAAGGAACTGGTTTGGCAAGCTTGCTCTTATATATTCTAAGAATTGGAAGGGTCTCAGGGTCTCATCCAGACAGACTCCCCCTCCAGACATGTGTGTGTCCTTGTTAGCAGGGATGTGATTTTGACAGGAGTATGGCAGTTTCCACACATCCAGCCAAAAATATACTTCCATCCTGCGTTAGTTCATTTCTTTTGTCAGATAACTACGCTTCCTACAAGCCTTTTAATCTGAGGAACAGAAGCTGATGCAACAGCAAGAAACAATTGGTGGATGATATGAGAAAGTCACCCAGAAAATGAGAAACACAGAAACTGAATACTGAGAGCTAAGCCAAATGAAGGAGAAAGTGAAATGATAGCAAATATCCAGAAAGCTCATTTTATTTCCACATGTTGCTGGCCTACAACTCCCATCAGTCCCAGCCAGCATGGCCAATGGTCAGGGATGATGGGAGTTCTACTCCTACAACTAGAGGGGAAGGGAGACCAGATGACTGGCAGCAGCTCTCCACATTTCAGATAAGGACTTTCCCCATTTGGGTCCTCTCTTTTCTCCTTTTTGAAAATAGGGACAACAGTCTGCTGCGACTTCGCCTGTTCTCCAGGAATTCTCAAAGATGACTGCCAGTGGTTCTGAGATCACATCTGCCAGTTCTTTTAATACTCTTGGATGCAGTTTGTCTGGCCCTGGAGACTTGAATACATCTAAACTAGCCAAGTATTCTTGTACTATCTCCTTAGTTATTCTGGGCTGTGTTTCCTCTGCTGAATCATTTGCTCCAAATTCTTCAGGTCGGGCATTGTTTTCTTTATTGGAGAAGACTGAGGCAAAGAAGGCATTGAGGAGTTCAGCCCTTTCTGTGTCCCCTGTTTGCATTTCACCATCTTCTCCTCTGAGTGACCCCACTGTTTCTTTGTTCTTCCTTTTGCTACGGACATACCCATAAAAGCCTTTTTTGTTGCTTTTAACCTCTCTAGCAAGCCTGAGTTCATTCTGTGCTTTAGCTTTTCTGACTTTGTGTCTACATGTGCTGGCTATTTGTTTGAATTCCTCTTTGGTGGTTCCCCCCTTTTCCATTTTTTGTACACATCCTTTTTAAATCTTAACTCAGTTAAAAGTTATTTAGATAGCCACCCTGGCTTCTTTAGCCACCTTCCATGTTTCCGTCTCATTGGTATTGCCTGAAGTTGTGCTTTTACTATCTCCCTCTTAACAAACTCCCAGCCATCATGAACTCCCTTTCCTTTTAGTATTACTGTCCATGGGATCTCACCCAGCGCTTCCCTAAGTTTTATGAAGTCAGCTTTCTTAAAGTCAAGAAATTGAGTCCTAGTATGCTTGGCTGCTCCTTTCTGCTGTATAGTAAACTTCAGAAGAGCATGATCACTCGTGCCTAATGATCCTTCCACTTCTACCCCACTAACCAGGTCATCAACATTGGTTAGGACCAGATCTAAAATGGCTGTTCCTCTTGTTGCTTCTCCCACTTTCTGGACAATGAAGTTGTCTGCAAGGCCAGTGAGGAATCTGTTTGACCTTATGCTCTTGGCTGAGTTTGACATCCAACAAATATCTGGGTAATTGAAGTCCCCCATTACTACTATCTCCCTTCCTTTTGCATGCTTGGCCATCTGTTCCAGGAAGGCATCATCTATGTCCTCCGTTTGGCTTGGGGATCTATAGTAAACTCCCACAATGAGGTCTCTGCTATTCTTCTCCCCCTTAATTTTGACCAAATGCTCTCACTTTGGCTTTGAGGTTCTAAATCTTGGATCTCTTCACAGGTATACATATCCCTGACATATAACGCCACTCCTCCTCCTTTCTTGTCTGGTCTGTTTCTCTGAAAACAGAGTTTTAAATGCAATATCTGTTTTAAATGCAACATCTGAATTCATGTATGTGCATATACATATGGAAGGCAGAAGTGCCTGGCGTGCTCTGGTCCATGGGGTCACAAAGAGTCGGACACGACTAAACAACAACAACAACATATACATATGACAGGAAGTAAAGAGTCAAAGGTTCAGAAAATGGCCTTTTGGAGCTCCCCTAACAGTGCTTATGGGGAAATGATCTCAAGTTTTCTAGAACAAAGAAATCCTCTTATTTTTCAGAAGTCTTTGTTGAAGCAGGACAGAAGGGTCTGTCTCAAGAGTTATGCAAAAAAACAATAATTCAAAAAAAAAATCAAAGTGAATGAAGTTCTTTGATGACGCGATTGAAGTTCTTTGACTGCAATCAGGTACACAATGGTGATGCCACAAGATAACTAAAGCTGCTGATTCAAGCACTGGTCTCCTCTTCATTGCAGAATAACTTCCTTCATCACATTATCAGCAAAAAAGGCACAGTGATTACATTCTTTGGTCCGGTTCTCCAAACTGATTTCCCAATTAAGTTTGCAGGGGTGGTGATTGTGAGAGACAAGGCCTCAGTACAGATAGAGATGATAGATAGATAGATAGATGATAGATAGATAGATAGATAGATAGATAGATAGATAGATAGATGATAGATAGATAGATGATAGATAGACAGACAGATAGATAGACAGAGCACAAATAAAGCATAGTAACATGTTAACAGAGAAAATGTATTAATATACATTAAATAAAAAGGAAAATAAAAAGACCTTTGCTTGGCAACAGAAGGATAAGAATATTGGCACCAAGTAGGCTTCTTGCGAGTAGAGCATTTGACAAATGGGTTGCTACCACTGAGAAGGCTCTTTTTCTGTGATCATCACCTCCCCTACCTCTGGTGAGGGGACATCTGGAGGAAAACCTTTGAAGATGAACTCAGTATGTGAGCAGTGATTGCTACAGGTACATGGGCTTTAATTTGTATAGGGCTTGAAAGCAGGATTGGGTGACCTGGAACTGGACTACAACTCCCATCAGCCCCAACCATTGTCCATGCTGGCTCAGGCTGATGGAAATTAGTGTCCAGCTTCTGGAGAACTATAGGTTTCTTGCCTCTGAAGTTGAGCACCAACACTTTGCTCAGAAAATGGATCAGTAGCCAGAAATGTCCTTTCACTGTTCCCCCAGACCAATTCCTGAACAGCCTGGAGAAAGTATATTGAAATAAATGACATTTCTGAGCAGTTTTCAAAAACAGCCCCACATATAACATATTACAGTAGACAATCCTTTATGTTAACAGAGCATTTAGCTACGCTATTAGAAACTAAGAAATATGAAATGTCCAGTGTGTTTCGCCTTCCGCAGAGACAAGGGAATATAACTTCTTCAGATTTTTCAGATGTTATACTTATTTGCCCCTGAACAAAGGGTTGTTGTGGGCCCCCTTTTTTCTGCTAGTTTAACTTGTGCCCTGTTTCAGTATGCTAAATCCCACTTTGAGTATATATTTGCATAAAAGAAGTCTATACAGTGGTACCTCAGGTTACAGACTCCGCTAACCCAGAAATAGTACCTCGGGTTAAGAACTTTGCTTCAGAATGAGAACAGAAGTTGTGCTCCAGTGGCACAGCGGCAGCGGGAGGCTCCTTTAGCTGAAGTGGTACCTCAGGTTAAGAACAGTTTCAGTTTAAGAACGGACCTCCAGAACGAATTAGGTTCTTAACCCGAGGTACCATTGTAAATGGTAGGAAGAAACATTTGACACTATTATTTGAAGCATTGCAAGTACATCTGTAATATATTGGAATGCATCTTAAAATCACATGATGCTTGGGTTATTCATGCTCCCTGCTGTTGGGACAGACATATCACCCTTTTTTTTGAAAGTAGTGAACCTCACTAAGCTATATACCAAAAATATAGATTATACTTCCCTATTCCATGACTCAACGCAAATATTTCTCTACTCTTCCAGGTCTCCTGGGGTGGGATCAATTTCAGAGTGTCTATCAACCCCAAAGTGTAATGTAATAAAAATAAATAAATAAACGAAATGGTCATGCAAGATGTAGTCATAGAAAATCATTAGCACCAATGTGGAAATTTCTGCTGTGCTACATGACATAGCAGAAGCAGTCATATTTTCACTTTCTGCCAGGACATGCTCTGGAAATCATAGTTTGTGCAGGTAGAAATTTGTGCCAGGAAAGTTCTCCAGGGGTTTAGATATGAACTTTGAGAGCTCAAGGTGCCCTTCATATGAGAGGTAAGCTTTTAAAACCCTAGACTTTTTCTACATGTTGGATTTTAAAAATAAAAAATAAAAAATGAGCCAAAGAAGACTTCCCAGCTTGCCCCCATCAGCTCTTGCCTCTTCCCACAAACTCTCCCCAAAAGCTCCTTGGCAAGCAGTGGTGTTTGGAGCAGCAGCAGCAGGTACAAGGAAAAATGAAATAAAGGAGGCTTGCCCTTTGCCTCCCTTCTTCCATATCTTTCTGACATAGGTTAAGTCCAGTCAAAAGCGACTATGGGGTGCAGCACTCATCTTGCTTTTTAGGCCAAGGGAGCCAGCGCTTGTCCACAGACAGCTTTCCAGGTCATGTGGCCAGCAGGACTAAACTGCTACTGGCACATGGAAGACCGTGACAGAAGCCAGGGCGCACTCGATCAGCAAGCCCAAGAGCTCAGTGGTTTAGACCACAGTGCCACCCATATCCCTCTCTTCCTGACATGCTGAGGCCTGAAAGAGGTAGTCCTCCTAAGGGCTGCAGCAGATATAATTATATACAACCTCTCTCTCCACCCAGCATATGTTATTTTATTCAATTTATCTTGCAAATCCTAGTTATATGATCACTTATCTATCCACTCTTGGGCAAAAAACACCAAGGGTATATATACTTGTATATATTTTGTTCATCCTCCAAACCTTTCCTTTGGTTTCTCAGCTGTTTCAGCTGCTCCTTCTGTTCAACAATTTCATTAATGAGGTCCACAAGCTGAAAGAGGAAGTTGGATGGATCTGACCTTTGCTTAAATGGGGGCTTCTTAATGACTGTCTGAGGCAATGCCATATAAAGGCTTGGATCCTGAGATAAGTTAACTTCAGGAGGTTCATGCAATGACATTCTTCCCATCCCTTCTTTACGCTAGGAACTCCCTGCACCCCAGCCCACAGTTTCCATGAGTACCCTCCTCCCCAGTGACTTCAGAAGGCTTCCAAGGGATGTAAGTGGTTGCAGTGGAAAGGAGGAGGCAAGGAATTTTTATTCTGTGAATGTGCTTAGGTTAACTTATCTTAGGATCCAGATCTATATAAGCAATTGCCTAGGATAGTCAAGGTTCTCTTCTCTTGGAAATTATATCTGTATTATTTATTGGCTGCCCCATAACAGAACAAAATTTTTAAAAAGGGTCTCTGGGTGGCTGTCAAAAGAATGCAACAAATCAAAAGTATACAACAGATTGCAACACCCCAGTATCATACATGTTCAGCACCTGTTGGGTTTACTGAGGCTTTATTAAAACTGCTGACGTGTCTGCACCAGAGCAGACATGTCAGCAGGCCATGTTATGGGGTTTTGGATTATAAACAACGAAGCCAATGACACAGAGGAGTAAATTTAGAACGCATATGGTCTGAAAAGTAGGGAGCATTGCACGGTGGACAATGGCTTCCTATTTGCTTGCAGCTCTCAGCCGCCAGGAGGACACACATCGAGGAGGATGACTCAAAAATGCTTGACTGATGGATGCATTTGCTGATTATCATTTCCACACTTCTTGTCCCACTTACAATAAAATTGCTTCCACTGCAACTCTGTACCCACTTATTTGTACGCTAGCCCCATTTAACTCAAAGTAGACTTACTTCTGAGATATAAAACCACCCTGTAAAATGAGTCAGAGCATTCAGAATCACATGCTCATGTTGAATTTTTTTTTGTGTATTCAGATTTATTCTTCCTTTTAAGTTCCAAGCTACCGTTTGTTTATCTTTTAACCTATTTGAGCAAGATTTCCTGTCATAAATGGGGCATTTTGGGCAATATGTCTAACTGTGCAGCCACAGTTTGTTTCCTTGCTGCTTTTATTTGCCTTAGCTGTTTACTATTTTAAGCATTTTCGATACTTGGGTATTAGGTCTGTGCAACTTGGTTAGGACAGCTCCAGCACATGCTGTGCATCCATAAGATCACAGATTCAATCACTAGCATCTTCTGTAAAGATTCTTAAACAGATGGGAGAGCCCTTGGTCCTGAGACTCAAATGGTCCTTACATGGTTCTTAACTAAAACTTTAGATATTTGCAAACTACCTCCATGTTACTCTCTATGGATTCTTATTCTGTACTACTGGATAGCTCAGGTGGTTAGAGGACAGTGCTGTTAATGCCAAGGCTGCAGGTTCAATCCCCATATGAGACAGCTGTATATTTCTGCATTGCAGACGGTTGGACAGGGTGATCCTCAGGGTCCAATTCTACAATTCTATGATTTTACAGACAGGGTCTTTCTCAACAAAAAAATAAATCAACTTAAAAAAAAGCCCCTCACACTATTAAAGTTTAGTGTCACTATGCTACCTCTAAGTATGATTGCACAGAAGATGTCAAATTGAATTATATTTTGCCCAGTCTATTGTGGCTCAACCACTCTTCCTTTCTGAATCAATTCCTGTATGTTACTCTGGGCAAAGTCAAGAGTAGCCTTTCCTCTTCTGTGCTTCAGAATGAACAGTTCCAAGGAGCTTTTGTTTACTGTACTCAAAATTGTCTCTCCAAATTATGTCCCTATTTGACATCAGCTAGTCTATATTTGGTACATTACCATACCAACAAATATTATTGTCTCTTTTCACTGGTGGTGAACAATTTGTTTAGCAGACCACTAATTTATTTATTTATGTGCATATGTGTGTGCATGCACACACACACACACACTCTCATTTCAATTTAAATTGCAGATTTCTCAAAATACAGCTGAAGCACACCTGAACTTAAGAATGTTAGGGGGAAAGTAAAGCCCTGATGGGTCAGACCAAAGGCCCAACTGGCTCAATATTCTGTTCCCATCATGGCCAACTAGGTAACTGCAGGAAGCCCACAAGGAAGACATAAGTTGAACAGCACTTTCCCAATTTTGTTGCCCAGAAGCAAATTGCCCCTGATGATGGAGGTAATCCAAATTGATATCAGTATGTCACCTGCATGACATAGTAGAGGAGGCACTTGAGCTGATAATGGAGATTTTGATTAAAAATCACAAAGTATTCATGAAAGTCTTCTTCTACAGTGCCTCACATCCATCTTTGGACATACACCTCCCCTGCCTTCAGTGGATTGAGAAAAGTAACATCTGCCAAATGTATAAGCCAGTTAAGTGCATGTCACACCATTCTGATTTGTCCAAACAGGCCAGCCTTGCCATTAGGCAGAGTGAGGAAGGTGCTTCAGGCGGCTGGCTTTGGATGTCACGAAACAATAGGAATTGGTAGTTGCTTACTACTGCTCTATTTTTATTTTATTTTTTTCTGGTATTTTTTTTATCTCAGGTGCCAAATTAACTTGGCCATCCTGGAGGTGGAAACACACCAGTAGGCATGCCAGACTGTCCGCACCAGTGCCTTTGCATCCACATAGGGTGATCACTCTACCTCCCTTGTTTGCATCATAACTTTCAGTGACATCCACTTACTCCCTACAATCCACCTAGAGGTGAACATTCAGAGCTCTTCTGATGAGGATATCAGAAAATGTGGTTTATTAATTCTGAGAGAGTGTTAACTCTGGACTAAGAAGATCTGGACTGAAATTCCTGCCCAGCCATAAAGCTCTATGCCCCAACCTAACATACTTAATACGATTGCTGAGAATAAAGTGAGATCACCCATATTGGCAACTCCAATATTTTTAGGATGAAAGGCATACTGCAAAAAAAAAATGTCACTCTTAGTACTCTAAGAGTCCTCTTCCATAGTTGTTCTTTCTACCTGTGATCTTCTGTGATGTAGTACAGGGGGGACTGAAGCTGTGGGACTAAATACAGAGCAGAGGAATGACAACATTTTATGGACTACTAGACTAACACATGAACTCTCCTTGCTCTGGTTAGTGAATGATGTGATATATGGCCTTGATCTTCCCAGTTCCAAGCTTCTGTTCTAAGTGCTATTTAAATGATAGTTCCTATTATTATTATTATTATTATTATTATTATTATTATTATTATTTAAAAAGGAGTTCCTTGTTTGTTTTCCAAGAGCTGGAATATCTGTTATGTCAAGGACTTGGTTTATTTACTTAAATATTTATAGCATCTAGCTTTTAAAAAAGAAACATACTGTAAACAGTAGCATAATATTGGGAATCAATTAACTACTACCAAACCCATACATTGGGGAAGGGGAACATGTGGCATTCCAGATGTCACTGGACTACAGCTCCCATCATGCCTGGCTATTGGCCATGCAGATTGAGGCCGATGGGAGCTAGAGTCCAAGAACACTTGGAGGTCACACATTCCTCACCTCTGCTCTACATTATACAGACCCAATTAAATACTAGCTTAAAGACATATATGTTTACTGAGTCTGCTGAATTGAACTAAAACTGTTCTCAATAGTTAACTGGATCCCTAAAAGTTGAAGCCACCTTAGAGAAGGTCCTGTACCAAATGCCTACCAGATTTTCCTCCTTTTGTGATGGAATTTTGAGCAAGGCCTCACCCTTAGATATCATCAAGTGACTAGCGTCATATAGAGAGACAAGCTCTGTCTATTCCATACAGGATGCTAAAAAGTGTAGCCCTTCCTAAATAATTTAATTCATCCATTGTTTCAATAAAAGCCAGTCTTACTTCAGTGACAAGATAGAGAGATATAAAGCATGCAAATATATTGCTACTTAGGGGTTTGCTTTGTGGGGTTTCTTTTCAGTGTCTCATGACTCAAAACCAGACCTACACACTCTTGAGTACAGTATTTCATCTCTGCTGTGACCAAGAATAAGTAAATTGCATTCTGCTTGAGGACAAATATGACCTTTAAACAAAAGTGAAACAAAAGTGAAAACGTCATTGTAGATTGTGCTCTTCTTTAACACAATGATAGATAGATATATGATAGAGATAGACAGATGATAGATAGGGATGATAGATGATAGATGATAGATCTATAATTTAGTATTAAATTTAAAATGCCAGAAGAAAGAAGAGATGAATGAAAAAGTAAATAGTGTTGCCTCTGGAAACAAACTTTTGCTGCATTTGTTTGATAATGCAGGTGTTTACTGCCCAGTGGCTTAATTTCCACAATGCTGTTTGCTATAAAGGTTGGTGCACATGGATGAACTGCTCCTTCATTTAAAAAACAAACATTCTTCAAAGTTACTGCATTTTCGTTTTTTTCCCCTGAGCCCTTCATATCCAAAATAATATTCCCTTCTTGTTTTCACAGCACCAAAATCCTGTCACCAAAAACAGTTCTGATGAAAATCCAATTAAACACCTACATTTTAAATCAGTGATTACTGAATTAAGCTACTAATCAAACCCATTAATTGATTAAGGCTTTCAGGTTTACTGACTGTAGTCCCTGTTTGTCGAGCACTTTATTAACACTCCTGGCTCCACTTGAGTGATATCCATCCCACCTCTTGAGAAGATTATGCATTGGTTCAGATATTAACACATCGTAATCTCTTCTTCATGCAGTTGGATTCCAATCTTGGGATTTTGTGAGAGTTTACCAATGCACATAGGAAACCACATGTCAGGTATATACGTAAGAAGCCCAGGAAGCAGGCATGCCATGTAAGAAGGCAACAGAATACTAATGTATATAAAATCCTATATGAAGGGAGGGGGTTGCAAGGAAAATAAAATAAAAGTGACAATTGGAGCTGACAGATTAACATTGCTTGTTTATTCCTCTGAAAAAATGAGGGATGAGGCACCATGTGAGAGATTTCAGTGAAATTCTCTGAATTATGGGGATAGACAGGTACTTTCATTTGGGAGCCTGCTTGACATTTTAAACCATATCCATCTTTGCTATTATGCATCACTCAGCGTCTGGGTTGCCATTTGTATCAACCAATGCATCTTCTGCCAGATTCCCATAATCCTCCCACCTCCAAAACACGGTGAAGTAAAAAAAGAAATTGACAAGATCAACCAAGATCAACCCATGGTCTGTTTAAATATATGGCTATGCTCCTACCAAGCAAATGGAAACAAGGGTGCTGGACAAAATATGGAGGAAGCAGAGGGCTAGCAAGTTGAATGGAAAGAGGCCAAAGGAAATAGGAGAACAAGTGACAAAAGCCTAAGAAGCAAAGGATGGCTGAAGGGGGGGGTAGGAACAGTAAGCAATAGACAGAGAAATGCAGAACTGAATAAAGAAAACATTTCTTGATTTATAAGAACATCTAAAAAAGAATAATCAGAGCTAAGTGCTAGATTGTGAGTGTGACTCAGACTCTTATGCTGAATGTCAGGGACCAGAAAAAAACTCTCTAGGGAATTAAAGTACCAGAAGTTCACTATAAGACAAGATGGAAATACAGGTCAGTCTCTTTCCTTAAAGGTGGGCGTGGGAACAACAATGTTCTTTAGTTTTTAATGAGCTGTTGTTACAATTGTGTAACAAGCACAGCAAGCATTCGGGTGTGTTCATATACACCCTGCTGAGAGGTTTAGGATCTTTCGCTGGAGTTATAGCACACACTTGTCTATGAGTACGTGTTAACCCTTAACCTTATGCCCCATGTCAATCTTATGCTCATGCCATGATCTACAGAGATCTACAGATTTGCATACTCCTGTTCAAACCATAGAACAGCAACAGAAATATTGCCCATTAACCCATCATAATCACAAGCAGGGGCAGAGGAAGCAGTGGATGCGGTCCACCGCAGGGGTCACCACTGGTGGGGGGGACAAAATGCCGGGCGGCACTCATTGTGGGGCCTGCAGCATGCCCGAGCCACGCGTCTCTCCTGGGAGAGACGCAGTGGCTTCAGCTTGCACAGGCTCCAAGCTGCCCAAATGGTCTGCCCACTGCCTCCCACCCCCCCCCAGCTGTAGGGCGGCTGAGTGGGAGGAGGCAGGTAGACTCCTGAGGCCCGGCGGTGCACCCCCAGCTCTGGGCGCGCTGCCCCAGGTGCCCAAGTGACTTCCTCCGCCGCTGATCACAAGCAATATATTTCTTTATCAAATACAGAAATTGTGTGCATTCATTGTACATACTCATACGAGCAGTCTTCAAAGTGCATTGAATTTATAACACATGCTTTGAATGGACTTTTGTGCATTGCTGTCTTATTAAGGTATATGCTATTTAGCTCTGACAGGTCAATGGATGGGTTCTCACTACAACTGGAAAGTTTGTGACATGTGTTACATATGCAGCAAGTTTGTTAACTTACCAACAACACAACAGAATAGCATATTTGATCAAAATTGCCAAACAAGCTTTTTAAAAAACAAAAACAAAAACCCATCACACAGTCTTTTAAAATGCACTACTAATACTGTATAAATCTGTGTATTAAGCTAAACTATTGTTCTAACTCTCTGGACACAAAAGGTTATGCCATAACAAACGTGTGAGCCACTAAGGTGCTACAAGTCAGCTGTTTTTACCTTTAGACAGTTAATGAAAACTTGGATCCAATACGAAACTGGATATATATTTGAAATGCCCCCCCCCAAAAAAAAAAACATGGGACATAATGCAGCCCATTAGGCATGTTCTTACCTATCTACTCTTGTAGCCAATCAGGTTGTTCATAGAAACAACAAAAAATTATCTATTACTTCAAAGTAATATGAAGTTGCAATTCTATAGTCAGCCAAATATTGCCATCCTTCCCCCCTTATTATTTCACTAAAGCACCTTTATCTAATTTTGATACTTCTCCATATCTGTGCAGTACTCACATCCACCTGAATTGGCATTAATTTGCAATCATGCTCACTGAAGGCTCTGTGCACCTCACCAGCACATCAAATGTCAATAAAATCCATTAGCTTATTCTCAAGTAACACACGAGTGCAGCAACTGAGACTAGTTTTAGAAGGGTTCAGGTCACAATTTGAATTTATTCTGTAAGAACCAAAGTAGACATGACAGCACCAGACCCTTTTGTTTAATTCCAGGTCTCTCTGTATAAAAACATGTCATCCTGGGATACGTGAGGGACACAACGGTATACAATTACAAAAAAAAAAAAAGTAGAGATGCTCTAGCATTTAGCTACATAAATTCCTTACTCTCACTAAAACCAATGAAACAATATTATTATTGATACATTTCCCTGAAGTATCAGGATGCGTTCAGGCAGGCTTTGGAAGCAGTTAAAAAAACAAAAAGGGGGGGAAAGATACAAATTACAAGATACAAAAGGAGGGATGATACAAAGATACAAATTAGTTTCAGTTTAGGACAGTTTACTTGGCTTGCAGAGTAAGGATTGTATATGTGTGGTGCAACCCTATGCATTTTTACTTAGAAGTAATATTTAAGGGAAGTTGTTTGCTATGCCATTGGGGGGGGGGGAGAAGCATTTTATAGTGAAACTGTTATGCCAAGACTTCACAGCCAAATGGACAACTTTCCTGTCTTTGACAGAATCTCAACTTATAAACATCGTGATAGCTTTTGAAAAACTGTTGGAATGCTCAATAATAAGTACCACCACACTAACTGAGCCACATGATGTCAGAGGCCCCACGGCCTCATGTGCAGTACAGTCTAGATATGATCAGAAGACCTTCTCATCTTGCCTCCCTTTCTTCTTCTCACTGCTTATGGAGCTAAGATGGTAATGATTTATTGAACAGATAATTCTAGTTATCAATAAATACTTGCTCATGAGGTTACTAGCAAAGCAAGGTTAAAAATATAATACATAATAATTGAAACCAACAAATAGAAGACAACAAAAAACTTTCATGACAATAAAGCAGTGCCCCTTCCCCCCTCCCAATATAGGCCACATGAAAATTGCTGAGGATCATTACAGACCAAGTAATAATTTTTCTGCCTGCTGTGCTAGCTACTGTATGATTTTTAACTGGATATGCTGAGTGATGCTCGCTAACCACTGGTGGTCTACACCAAGCCCATGGACCTTTCAGGAAAGCCTCCCTGGGAAAACTATTTCATGGCTGGGGTGCTACTGCCAGCCCTGTGCCTTCAACCCCACTGCAGGCATCTCCCTGGCAGCCACATGTCACACTTCACTTGCAAGGGGACCAAGAGCAGGGCCTCCAAAGAGGATCTTAAGTTTTGGGTACACATATATGGGAAATGGCATTTCAGGTAATCTGGCCCCAAGTCCAATGCCAGGTCAAAGCCTGCAAGAACTCATACACTTTTAAGAATTTCAGAAGGAAAACACTGAAACAGATGGGTTTTTCCTTTTCTACTAGCCTTCCCAAGCCTGGTGCCCTCCAGATGTTTTGAACTACAGCTCCCATCAGCACCAGTCAGCATAGGAATTGTGGTAAAATATACCTATAATGCACAAGTTCCCCCAATAGTTGGGGAAGACTATTCTGCACAATACTTCAAGGAACAGGGTACCAGGAGTCTGGACATGGCAATGTGCAGAAGGAGAATAGAAGGGGAAGCTAGAGACACATGGGGAAATTGTCATGCAGTGGTTTTCTGGCTCTTCCCTTGGCTAGCCAGATGCAGCAGAAGAGAGGAAGGGGGTGTTGCTAGGCAACAGCCTCATGTCTGTAGAGTCCTTCTCTCCTGTAGGTGGAGAAAGAAGGTAAGAAAGGACATGAGGCAAGTGTGACCTAGGACAACAAATGTTTTCCCTCAACCAGCTAACCTCATACCTATAGTCACATACTAACAGCAAGTAAATCAGAGAAACATATCATTGACTGTCACCATGTCAGCTGGACCTTAATAATCAACACTCATTAATTTTTATTTTTATTTTGCCAACCAGACATTTTAGTAATAAACCAATCCATCATAAAACCCCAGCATAACCACTTGATATGTTCTGCTGTGCTCTATGATATTAGTAAGTTTTCACAGGCACTTGAAACAAAAACTTCATTTTATTATTAGTATATCCCATCACCTAGAATTCGAAACCTAAAAGAAAAGACTGTGTTTCCAAATCAGGCTAAAAAAGGAAGATTCTTTTATCTCATAAGTGCATAAAGAGAAAAGGAAACATGCATGCTCTAGTTACCCACTTTTAGAAGTCCTATAGAAGCCATTTCACTGCCCAAGAAGGCTTCCATTGCATGAGCTGTTGGCCAACCATGTGCTCCATTGGGCAGAAAAGAGAGAAAGCAGGAAAAGAACCAAAAAGAGAGAAGCTATTGCATCCATCCTTTGATAGGGAAAAGCATTCAGGATTGTGCAAAACAGAATCAACACATACCTTTGAAACGACCAATAGCTTACAAAGCCATGAGTGCAGTGGCCATAAAAAGTCAGTGAGAAGTGAAGAAGGCACAGGTTACACCAAGAACCCAAGTAAGTGAAACATACTTTTGATTGGTGACAAACTTACTAACAGTTGAACCAGAAATTCAATGAAGGGTAGAGTTTCTATCTGACAATTCTCTTGCTCAACCAGACCCTCCAGCTACTGCTGAGGCGACATATATAGGAAACCACATTCCCTTAGGATGGGCAGGTTATTGGCTGCCTCTTAAAATTGAGTTTAGGCCTTTTAAAAATAAACTAAAAGCCAATAATAACAAGCTGGCCAAGCCTTAGCTTTCAAACATGGCCAATACTGACTCAGTTCATCAGAGCAAATAGGCAAGAGTATTGCCAATTAGCTTGCAAAGGAGCCGAGATGTACTGCAACATATTGCACTTTGATTTAGCCAACTCGATTCTTGAACAGCTTAATAGCAAATAAGGCTGTTGAGGAAACTTCAGTAGAGGTGAAATTGACAGGAACAAAAGCAAAGGTCACATTTGACAGTGGGAAGGAGGCATCAGTTTTTAGAAGTGGCTCCCACTCAACACAAGAGGGTTGGCAGGTCTTGTATACCACAGAAAATGAAAGAAGATTGCAATGCAAATAGAACAGAGGAAAATAAATTCTTAAGAGTCACTAATGAATTGCTGTTGCACATTTTTTAAAAGCAACTATTCCAAAGATGACAACTAAAGAGCCAGGGAAGAAAGGTTAAAATTCAAACCTGAAAGCAACTGCTGCTGAACAATTTCCACCCACCAACTGCATTTCATGGAAACTATACCAAAATGAATGCAATTGTATAGCAGGTAGCACTGGGTAGATGTCACTCAAGGTGGTTTAAAAAGTGCAGATGTATGGCAGGTAACTTGATCCTGTGGATCAAGTTCAGTGGCATAAACAATGTATCATGCTTGCTGCTGTTTATGTGTCTCCTGGATGTGTCCACAACCAAAATACATGGTTGTAAGCACACCTCCCAGCTGAGCAACAAGATGGGGGGCAGGAAGGGGAGCAGAGGAGGCTGAATTACTCATCTCTGTCATTTGAACATTCTGCTAAGGAGCCTGTCAGGCATCCAAGTTATTCAACCCTGGCTGCCCCTAAGCAGGGTACTTAGTCGGAAAACGTGTAAACATCTCAACCGAAGGATAGCTTCTAGTACAGCCAAGGTGCTCCCAGTTTGAAATAAAGTTTGTGCCCAACCAGCTATTTCTGCCCCCAGCTGATTGTTGACCTTCAAAAAGGTCAAAGGGAAACAGTTTACTTCCTGTCAGTTTCTCCAGCCCCATATTCATTGGGGAGACATGCATTTCTGTTAGCTGAATGGCAGGCTTCTGGAAGGCTGGGAAAGAAGATGACTTTGCTCCCCAACCACACCCCAGCTCCTTTCTTAGCTACTTCTCATATAGCCTTTGGTCAGATGGCATGGAGTTAAGGATCTCCACACAGCCTCCCCAAGGCAGGAGTTCAGATGAGTTTCAAGTTTAAAATGGATCCTGTGGGAAATATAATGGCAGAAGATTCAGTCATGTGCATAGCTCAAACTTCACAGGAGTAAACTTTGAAGCCATTTCGGAGGTACGCAAAGAGCTATGAATTTGGGAGCTCCTCCATATAGAGGATGAGGTGTCTATAGAGAGTATCCATAACCAAAAAGAAGAAAGGAAGATGTAGCCTCAGAGTCAATTTGTAAAGTTCAAAATTATACCCAGGAAAAGTTGCATCAGGAATCTGTTCTGGTTGCTGTCTTCCATGGCTGCTTGTCCAATAGCCAGGAAATCCAGAACAATATTCTTAATTGTTGGTTCAGTATGCACATATGTTTTTTTCTAGCCTCCTCCCTGCCTGAAGATAGTTGTCCCAGGGCTATTTCCTCCTTGTTCATCTTTGCCACTTTCATGCTGCTTTTCACCACTTAGCTTTTCATGCTGCTAGAAGCTGTTTCCACTGTTGTGGCATGCCAACTTTAGCCTGGACCTCTTGTTGCATGACCCTTTAACTCGGATTCCCCATTCCTGCCAACTTGGCAGAGCAACAGCTCCCTTTACACATATCATTTCCCTTTCCAGCAGTATCCCTTGCAGCTTCAGAAATCCCCATAGTTCTGCAGAGTGGCAACTAGGTCACATGGATTGAGTATGTTCCGAGGCCAGCTCCTCCTCCTTGCTGTTGGAAATAACCTGCCCAGTAAAGGATTCAGGGGATTTTGAATGTTTCTCATCGTTCCTGTGGTTAGGATCCCAAATGGAAGCTGACTAGTGTGGGGTGGGGAAACGGAGCTCCCTTGAACGCTGGCAACTGAAGGAGAGAGTCCAAGTGGCTTGGCCAGTGGAAGGTCCCTCAGCGCTGTTTGGGGGCGACGGTGAATTCAGGGTGCTGTGAGCCAGCAACCGCCTCAATATGAGCACATGCTTATCTATTGCCCGCAGCTCCCCATTCATTCAAATGATGCCACATCAAATGATGTGGCTAGCTCAGTCAGTAGAGCACGAGGTTCTTAATCTCAGGGCTTGTGGGGTCCAGCCTCAGACTGGGCGAAAGATTCCTGCATTGCAGAGGGTTGGCCAAACTTGGCCCTCCAGCTGTTTTGGGACTACAATTCCCATCATCCCTGTCCACTGGTCCTGCTAGCTAGGAAGGATGGGAGTTGTAGTCCCAAAACAGCTGGAGGGCCAAGTTTGGCCATGATCCTCCAATTCTATGATTTCCATGAAGGCCATTCCAACTACTGTTTTGTTTTGTTTGGATCGCAAGGGGACTTTCTTCCAAGTAATGGGAGTTCCAGTCTCAGGTCTGCCGCCCGAAGCCATTCGCAGACTCCGGAGCGCCGCTGCCAAACGAGTTGGCGCTACTGCATTGGGCGCGTGTGTGGCGGACGGACTGCGCCGCAGAGACCCCGGACTCCCTGCCTTCCCGCTCGACACTTGCGCCACCATAAGAGGCGGCTGTGGAGTCCAAATAAAAAGCCTCAGTTTAAAGCGGACTCCCCGTACCCTCAGGCACAGGACCTGAGGTAAAATAAATGTGCTTCCCGGTGTGGAAGATGCCGAGTCTTTCTCTCTGCCGTTCTCCCACCTGAGCTCCCACCATGTTCCTCGCTGCCTACACTCCTTTCCCCTTCTTACGCCAGCCTGGGGGCACCTCTCTCACACACCCCGCTATGCAGAAACGCGGGGAGTTCTCCTGCCTCACGCGGACATTTTGCGCCCCCCTTTCCGCCCGCCGCCTTGGCACTCAGCAGCGGTGGGCGGGCAGGACTGTGTTGCGCCACGCGAGGCCGCTTCTTCCCTCCTGCGGCCTCCGCTCTGGAGCAGCCCAGCGCCTCAGGTGAAGCGCCTCAGCTGAGAGAGAGAGGGAGCCGCCTCCCCTTCTCGGGCCGCGCCGCTGAGCGCTGCGGTAGCCCGTCTCCTCAGGCCGCCTCTGCGGTTGACAAGCGCTGGGCAAGGCAGTGCAGCTAAACGTGCTCAACCAGAGAGCCAGGCTGCCGCCTCCACCGCCGCTCTTCTTCCCGCCACGTCCCCCCGCCATCGCCTCACGCCCGCTTCCCGCCCCTTCCAGCCAGGCCTGGGCTCCTGAAACGGGGCAGGCCTTCCCTGAGGAAAACGACCCCGCTTTGTTCATTCCGGGCAGCCGAGAGGCGCCTTGCTATTATGTCTGAAGCAGCCTGAGCTTGTGTGTGTTTGTAATGGCAGTTTCGGGCTGGGGACGGCCCAGTGCGGGTGAATGGCTTCCAGCCTTTCCCGAAAAGCCGAGCCTAGGCAGCCAGCAGGCAAAAGGCGGGGAGGTGGTGGAGGAGGCCGGGGCTGGAAACCCGCCTGCCGCGGTCTGTGTGTGCGGAATGACTAAACGTTTATTGAGGAGCTACCCGAGGCTCTCGGCGTCTCCTACACAAGCACCGTTCACCTCTCCCTGCCGCCGCCGCCGCCCCCCTCCGCCTCCCGCGGCGTGGAACGCCCCCCCCCCTTCCGCCCCGTTCTCCTCTCCTCTCCTCTCCCTGCTGTTGCTGCTGCTTCTCCTCCTTCTCCTCTCTCTCCCCTGTAGCGAATTAGAGATTTCGTGGCTTAATTGAGGAATCCAAGTGTTTCTGCCTAATTCCAACCTTCCCCGCCCCCCGCGCCTCGCTTCTCGTGCTATCCCCGGCAAGGCGAGCACTTCAGCCCCGCACCCCGCATCCGTTCAATGAAGCAGCACAGATCCACGGCGGCTCCAAGTGGGTTTTTGCAGGACGAGAAGGAGGAGGAGGAGGAGGAGGTGGCGGCGGCGGCGGAGGAAAGGAGCTGGCGGCGGCGGCGGCGGCAGCAGCAGCAGCAGCAGCAGCAGCAGCAGCAGCAGGCATCTTTGCAAGGAAGCCTTTCGGGTCTAGCTCGGCTTCTGGGGATTTAAGTGTCACTCAAAGCATCCCCAAATCAGCTCGCTGCTCCTCTGCGCTTTCTTCGCGGGCATCGATTCGAGCCCTGAGCGGTGCATTTCTGCAATTTCCTACCAGGGAAGGTAAGGAGGCTGTGAGTGCCAAATGCACCACGGCGGCGGCGGCAGCAGCAGCAGCAGCATGGTCACTGACAGCCTAGACTTCTCGTCCGGGTAACTTCCCCTCTTGCCCTCTTCCAGCCCCCCACCCCATCCCACCCCACCTTTCCTAGGAATGGTGGTGGTGCAGTTAGGCACGATGTGGTGGTGCATTTAGGCACGATCGCCTTCTCGCATCGCCCCATCCCTTCTATAGATGCTCGATCTCCTTAGGTGGAATAATAACAATACAATAAAAACCGAAAAAAGAAAGACGTGGCCTTTTGTCTCAGCCTCTTTGCATGGTGCTAAGGCTCTGTAGATCCTACTTTTTACTTTTTTCCGGTGTAAAGAATCCTGAGCATCGCAGGACCCACGACGTCATCCAGCGATCCCCCGCTCTTAATTTCTGTGCCCCCAAGACCACCTCTCTCTCTCTCTCTCTCTCTTTCTCTCTCTCTCTCTTTTTCCAGGAGCTCAGGCAACCATCTCACCCCTACCAAGAAACTCGTCATCATCTCACATCCCCCCTTCCCCCAAATGCTATAGGCTGAGCCCTTTCCAGCCACCCATTGCTAACTCGGGCCCCCTCCCCCCCCCCGCGATTTCACCCACCATTTGCTATTCCCAAAGAGCATAAAGTCTAGCTTTTCCCCCTCCCCCATGTGCACGCCTTGCATTCCCATTTTAACCTCTTTTTCCTTCCGTTCCTAATCCGATTTTGCACATTTCCCCATTTAAACTAGGTTGCAAAACTGCTGTAACCTGCAACTCTTGAAACTTCCTCGGTTGTTGAAGTCTGTGTTATTTTACTTAAAAGGACAACAACAAAAAACAACCTCTTAATCCTTTTGTGGATTACTCTCTTTTTTAAAATAATGCATTTCCTTCTTCCCCTTTAATTTTTTTCTTTCCTCCTTTCCTTCTTTTTTTTGGCAAGGAAATTTGCTCCATCTCCAGCAGCAACCACTGCTCCTTTTGATGTTGTGGTACGCCGTGCGCATGCGCTCCACATTAGAATTACTGCACTGGCTAGAATAAGTTGGATCTCTTCTTCTCTTCCACTGAAGCCCTAAATCATATCAAAAGCTAAAGGGATGCTGAGAGTCCGGGAAAAGGGTTGCTTTGGAATTTGGTCGTTGCCCTTAATCATAACAGTGGTGTGTGCACAGAGGTAAGTGGCCAAAGGGTCTCTCTTTTTCGCCTTCACTTTGAATTGTACTGTATAACTGGGAGGTGCAGAATGCATCTTGCGAGATAGAGACAGGGAAAACCGCTCTCTCATGTCTTTTTACCCCTTTCTTTAGTGCTAATGATCCCAGCAATATGTCCCTGGTAAAAGAGACCGTGGATAGACTGCTGAAAGGATACGACATTCGGCTGAGGCCAGATTTCGGAGGTAATTCGATTGCTTTTGTAGAAAAGCCTGCTCCACGCTCAGGCTGTCCCTTCTTCGGAGTGTGTGTGTGTATGTGTGTGTGTGTGCGCGCACGCGTGTGTGTGTTTTCAACGTGGTGTGAGCGCTGCTCCTGCTCTGCATCTATGTTGCCATTTTCTGAAGCTCGACCCAAAGTTAAGCCAATTGTTCCCCAATTTCCCTTAGCCCGGAACGGCCGTGACACGATCCTTTAAATCTCCTCGTGTGTGTCTGTATTTGTATGTTTCTGTATCTATACACACAGTACTTGGTCTCGTGTGCGTTGATTACCTATTAACGCGTAATTAAAGCTTGGCTAATTGGCTTTATGGAGATGCAAATCTCCTAAGTTTCCCCAGCATCCGTGTCACCAAGCCTGGTGTGCTGTGCCTGTGGCCACAGTAAACATTTCTCCTTTTTTTGAGTACAGGATGTTCGGCTAAGCGAGATGAAAATGTCATTCTGCTCCCCGTGAGCTGTGCGTTGGGGAGCAGGTTTCCGCGTCGTTTGTGCTTGTGTATGCTAAACCGGGTCCTTGGACCCTCTCTGAACGTATGTGGAAGCCGCTAGTACAGACGGCACTATGCTGTTACTGGGCTCCGAGGAGCGTGCGGTTCCGAGAGCCCCGTAAAGTCCTCCTTGAATCCCGAGTCAGCGTCCCTCTCGCTCGGCTTCGCCTGCTTGCAAGGGCTCGGCTAACCGGACTGAGCCCGTGCAGCAAGCAGGAACAGAAGCCTCTGGGTTGAAACTCACACTGCAAGTCTAGCGGGGTGTATCTCCGGCCAGCCACTTAAAGACACTTTACCCTATTATTAACACACGTGTGTGTGTGTGTGTGTGTGTGTGTGTGTGTGTGTGTGTGTGTGTGTGTGTGTGTGTTATAAAGCACCCGTTGCTGACGGCGATCCTGGAAACGCTGCAAGCCAAACTCGTGGCTAAAATGAAGCCCTGCTGCCCCACCCCTTCTTCAGTCCGAATAATGCTTGCATGAATGAGTTAAATTGTGAGAGATCACAGTGCAGACCATCTTGTGTTGCAGGTCCCCCTGTGGCTGTTGGCATGAACATAGACATTGCCAGCATAGACATGGTGTCAGAAGTCAATATGGTGAGTATTTCATTTATCTTTCGGTCCATCTCCCCCCAACCAGGTTTTACAAGGGTCTGTGGAATCAGTAACTGTGAATGCAGGTTCTGACTTTATCGCTTTTATTTCTCATTTACCACCAATGTGCACCAGCGCTCTCCAGTTAATTAGGCCATCTCTCCACCCCCCACCCCCAATTGGATGCTTACGTCTTCTCTACATAGATGTCAGAAAGCAGTGTGAAATAATTTCTCAAGCTATTGATTTTGGACTATTTTTATCTGAAACGTCTGAATAAGAAAAAAGCTAGTAACCTGTGGTATTTTGGGGAAATCCATAGAATTACTAGAATGAGTGTTAGGAGGCCTCTTGTACAGCCACTGAAATAAAACGTTGTCCTTCAGAATAACATCTGCAAGTTTATTCCAAAAGGCTTTTAAACACTACGACTTTTAGTGTGTAAAAAGCTGGTACGATTATTATTATTTTTGACAGTCTTAGTATATAGGAGAGACCATTTCAGACATATAGTTAAGTGCTACTGAGAGACTTAGAGGAACAGTAGTGGCCTCCTTTTGCTTCATGCAGGAGCGCCCCCTGCTGACATCGATTTGCACAACAGTTCAGAATATTTTAACATTTTCATCATGTATTTGGGACAGTTATATTGTTTCAGTTACTCTTGGGAGGCATGGGGATTGAGATGAATGTTGTGCACCCAAACATAAAGTTGTAATTAGGTTGATGAATGCAGTTTTTAAATGTTGCATGAACGCTTCATATAAGTTTATTGCCAGTTCTAATGTGTAGAGCCATACTATTAAATGAAAGTACAGAGGGTGAAGAGATGGGTGTGTACATATGTTGGAATGGGACCTGGATCGCATAAAATGTGGTCACACTTTGTCTTGCATATCTTTGGCCTTCCATTTTTAAAAATGGTTGTAGAAGCCATGTAAACACACTGAAAAGTTTGTTAGGAAGACTACCCTATTATAGTATGCTACACTTGAGGCAAGTTTTTATGATTTTTATTTTATTAAAACAAAACTTCTTGCATAGTGATTGAGTTATCTGTAGGACTAGTTAATCTAGAGTTGCTAAAACACTTTTAAATATATATATTTATAAGATAGCCTCATCATATATCCATTACTCAGGCGGCAGACCACTAATGAAGGAAAGAAAGTAACAAGAAGCACTAGAATTAACTTCTTTTGAACTTTTGGTTTTCATTTGCAGACTGTGTTGAACCTTAACATCCATTGTGTTTGTTAAAGGATCACAGTAGCTTAGCATTGTAAAATATGGAAGACTATGCTTTAATGAGATAACCAGGCAAATTATAATGACATGAAATTGTGTCAGCTCAGTTTCATTAATTAGTGAGACCTAGAGTTCAAATAGAAAATGTTCAGTTTAAATTACAGATTCCCAACCCACCCCCCACACACTGTGTTTAAATTTTTTTTAATGATTGCTTGGGATATTTGGCTCTATTGCATATTAGCATGACATGAATTAACACTCGGTGACATTGTCAGGGTGTGATACTTTTCCTTCAGAAGTTATTAATGTGTTTTGTGATAGGCATAATCTTCCAAACTTTGAAAGAACAATTCAATTTCTAATGTATCGAGAAATGGTTGTGTAAATATTAGATCTTTGCATGTTTCATGTTCAGAGATTTTGTTGTAGTATGTCGGAACCTGATCACTGAGGCAATGCATAATTCCAATTCCTTCTTCCCAAAAGTGATCCTAAGGTATATTCTGTCTAGTGAGAGACACTGAACTTTGAATTTAGATCACTGTCACGTGAACATATTCCAGCATGCTCCTAGTGTTTTGTCTATATGTCTAGAAATGGCAGATTATGTTTTTGAAATCAGCCCACTACTTAGTAAAACTAACCTGGGTGACACATACTATGTTTTAATGCCTTTTTGGAAATATTAACATTTATTTTGTTCAAGAGTCTCATACTTTACAAACCTGATCTGCAAGACTGGTGTTAAAATGAGAACCTGTTCTGATCTGAAGGCTGGAACTATTCTGTTTTGTTAAGAAGATTATTCAGTCTGTTAAGTGTCCTCCAGAAGTTTGAATGTTGAAACTTTAGTATCAGAAATGGTCTCTATATACTGATGAAGAATGAACATAATGTGAAAAACAATATTCATAGTCCTACTTAGATAATACTCTTTTTTTAAAAAAAACCCCACCTGTTTGGATAAAATGAATTTGGCCTCATAAGGCTTCTTTTAATCAGGTGAAAGATAAAAAATCGACAGTAAACTTATTTTATGAGATGGTGGATGTGTGCCTGTGCCAAGGAAAACCGAGTTTCTTCACTTTCCTGCAATGTGATCTGATTTTTTTTAAAAAAATAGAGGTTGCAATCCTATACACACTTGCCTGAGAATAAGTCTCATTGAACTCATTGGAGCTTAATTCTGCATAGACCTGCATAGCTTGTTCTCGAACATTTTGTCATAGAAGGCCTTACTGTTTCTGTGTGGGTTTTAGTCGCCATGCTGTCACTTACTTTGGCAGTGCATGAATTGATATTGTCATTATAGGTTGCTGCAGACTGAATAATCTTAACCCCTTCCTGTGATTGCAGAAAAAGGAGCATACTGTGGGTTTACAGAAAAACCTCTTTTCTCGGCTCAATTTCCTGCCTCTTTAGTCTGTACCATAGTTAAGGATTACATCAAGCCACATTAACCATGGTTTAGACCAGTGTTTCCCAAACTTGGGTCTCCAGCTGTAGTTGGACTACAACTCACATCATCCCTAGCTAGTGGTCAGTGATGATTGGAAATGTAGTCCAAAAACAGCTGGAGCCCAAGTTTGGAAAACACTGGTTTAGACTAACTGGTGTTTGTCTCTAACCAGAATTTGAAGCTACTTTCAAATCCTAGTTAAGGCCAATCCTCAGTTAATATTAACCCTAATTGCAACTGGTGCCAACTAACAATTCCTTAAATATGGTAACAAGAACTTGAGCAGAAGAGGGGAAGGGCTGCAGGGAAGAGAAGCATGTGGTACCATGGACAGCTCCTGGTCATTCACTATTGTTAAGCCTACAATCCAATGCAATACTTTGGAATAAGCCCATTGAAATTAATGGGACATGCTTCTGAGCAGATATGAGTAGCCTTGTGCTGTACAAGATTGAGTGTGTGTCCTTTTTATACTGGGCTTGTCTGGTCAAAAGCATGAGTGACAGTTTCAAAGGTGTTTTGCTTCATTTAGAGCTTCACTTACATTTCATTGAAACCAGTGCTCTCTCACCGGCCCCCAAAGTCTAAAGTAAAATATTCAAAATGTTGTACAAGTTACTGTCTAGCACAGCTAAACCTTGGCATGTGTGACAAAACAGAAGATTTACAGCGTGATCCTTAGCATGTGAACTCAAAAGTGAGCTCCACTTTTTCCTAGCAAGTGTTTTATGTTTGCTGCCTTACACACACACACTTGGATGCAGTGAGATTCACTCCTGAGTAAACATTCATAGAACTAGGTTGTTGGCTACAAGTATCCAATTGTCAATAGTAACACCAATATTATTAAACGTTAGAAAATTTTAGCCCAGGGTTTTTGAACATAGTTGTCATGTAATATCTTCTAATTGTTCATCTAGCGTTTGATCTAACGTATTGTTGGCCTTTAATTTGTCAATAAATGCTGATGCAGAACCATATCTTGAGAAGATATGAGGATTATCACACACACACACCCTCTCCTCTGCCCTCCCTCCAGTCCTGGATATATTGGTAAAGAATGTACAAGAACAATTGTTGATGCTGAAGTGAAGAGAGTGGAGATCTTTCCAAAGCACCATATATGTATCAGTATACATATCAGTATACAATCTGAGCGACATGTGAGAGTGGCATATGAGAGCAAGCACACATTTCCAGTAAACAGGCTTGTTGACAAGGAGTGGGTTGTTTTTTTAAAAGAACTTAATTAATTTGTCGGGGTGTTGCCATTTTATTTTTGTTCAGCAATAAAAATGTGCTTTTTTTACTCTGGCACTGACAATCTAGTTGCCTTTCCTCACATGTGTTTCTGTTGGCAATAAATCACATTTTCCCAGCACTCAAATGACAGTATGTCATTGCTGGGAAAATGTGATTTCCTCTGCAGATTGGGACATATTCCAATAATTTTTGTAGTTTGAAGTTATGAATTTCTGCAAGCCATTTTGTGACCTTATTTACAGCTTTATTATAGAATCATAGAATCATAGAGTTGGAAGAGACCACAAGGGCCACCGAGTCCAACCCCCCCCCCCAAGCAGGAAACTTCAAAGGCTTAGTACCTCTTCTATATCAAGCAAGTGTATTAAAAACAGGAATGATAAAACAAATGCTGAACACCAGGAAGAACACCCCTTGCTCCACCACCTTCTTTTGAAACATGTCCCTCCCCATTTTTAAATATAGTTCATCGCAGACAGTGTGCTCCAACTCTACTACACATGCACATCACTGTTCCCACCCCACTCCATTTTTTAAGCCTCTCTCCCTTGTGAGCTAACAGTGTACACAAGAAGGTTCAAATACGTCTTGTGCAATCCTGACAACGAAAAAGTGATTTTTTGCAGCAGTTACACCACTGAGAATACTTTTGAATAGTTGACTTTGTACCTAGTTGTCAATAATTTATGTCTATCATTCTATCTTGAATGGCACTAGCTCTCTTGAGATTGAAAATATTACTGTTACTATTTTATAACAATATAGCCTAGCTCAGAAATTTTGTTCAGCCAAGTGCATTATCCTAGAAATGTATGTTAGGATAGATAATGTTTGCTGTTAACTATGCAGGTGGGCATCATTTATCCATAGTGCATTTCACAGCTGCGACTAAGTGAAGAGGGCTCTTGTAATATCTTGGAACTTTTTATCATCTAAGTAACTTCAGCAGGAAACAAAATTCAGAGATGAACCTGCATGCTTGAATTCAAACAATGGATTCCCATGGAATTTCTGAGCACCCCTTCCCCACTGGATTCTGGAGCAGAAAGAACTGGGTTTCCAAATCCAGCAGGAAGTTGTGATTGGTTTGCTGGTTGCTTTTGAAGAATCTTCTTGGCTCCCACATGAACAGATTTCACTGACTACTAAATTTAGAGACCATTGCAATGGTTTCTATCTGGAAAGTACAAATCATCATTTTCTTCTGAGGAGTCATATGAAGGGAGCTGAAGGGGAGGACTAGAATAAACAGCATGCAGGTTAAAGCCTTTGCAGAGGCCAGGAAAGCTCCAGTGTACACATAAGATAGTCAAAGTTGAACTGATGTGTATGTATGTTTAAACTACACAACTATTTAAGATACCCAAATATAGGGAATCCATCCTCCCTCCAAAGTTCACCTGAGCTTGTGATTCATTTGCCTCAGCACCTACTGTAGTGTGCAGCTGGTTTTCCTCTTCCCATGCATTCCCAAGCTTAGGTTGCAATAGTGGGGAAGAAATTAACAGTACAGAAGACTGTTGACACCAGTTGACACTCTGAAGGCCTCCAAACATGCTTGGTGCTTCTATATGCTGTGTGTCTGTACTTTCTAAATCCATTTGGCTCAATTCATTCAATCAGGAGGAGTTCAAATGACATATCCCAGTAGTCTTGGTGGCATGTGCAGAAGCCTCAATTGTATTGTTTGCCAGGAAAACTGGAAACAGTTTCCCTAGCAAACCTAGCTTAGCAGTCAAAGAGTAAGGAGAGAGGTCCTCTTGTAGTTCATGGATAGGCTATGTTTCAGGAAGCAAAGAATAGGGATAAATGGACAGTTCTCTGAAGTGGAGCAAAGATCACTATTGGGACTTGTGCTTCTTAACCTGAAGTGAGTGTTGAGGTGGCCAAGTTTGCAGATGATACTAAATTGTTCAGGATCATTAAAAAGAGATTGTGAAGAGCTCTGAAAGGACCTCTCCAAACCTGAGTGAGTGGGTGATAAAATGGCAAATGCAATTAAATGTGAACAAGTGTAAAATGGTAAGCAGAGAAAAGAGTGGAATGGATGAATAAGTTGGCAGGGTGGTTCCCCGGGCACTTGACTTACGAGATTTCAGAGACCTCTCAGATAAAGTCTTTTCACCCATTTAATTCTCTGAGAGAGTATAAAAAGATCAGATTCATTCTGAATTTGGGGTCTGTGTCACCCATTACCAGATTGAACCATTGTAAGAAAATGAGCCCCAGTGTTTCCAGAAAGAAGTGGGAAAGAAGACTGCCATGATGGGGGTTGTCTGTTGTTAGCCAGGACTATACCACTTGCCTATCAGGACTGACCCACATCCTAACTTTAATAAAGGGTACCTAAGCAATTAATAACATTACAAACCCTTCTGTAGCAATTTAGAGGCTATCAAGTTTCTTTTAAATGAGCTCTCAAGCTATTTGTTGCTGCTACAAAGTTAACATGCCTATTCTGGAAACTAAATTTGCTGAAACAATTAAACTTATACATAGATGTTGATGCTCCTATTGTAATAGTTCTACTGTGGGTAGACAAAACGTATTTAAACATTTTGCCCTCTCTAACATATTTGCATTAACACTTAGCCATTGGAAAAACAACACAGGAAACAAGCAATATAACCACAAGGACTTTGGTAATAAGTACTGTAGTGTGGACACTGCACTGGCATTAATGGCTTTTACTGATTATTATAGTATTAATTATATGGTCATCGTACTGGTCTTTAATTGCATGATTGAGTGTTGGACATGACTTTAAGGCTGAAGAATCTGATATGTTTCCTGTGGTTTATGTATGCCATTATGCTGTTTGTGGTTATATGAGTAATGCAGAACAAACTGGAACAATACAGTGAGCCAATCCTTACATTTAACAAAGCCAGAGTAAATTATTAAAAATTACAATTGGCTTGAAATTGGCTCTCACTAGGAAGTTGGTGCCTGCCACCTACAAACTCCTCTCTCCCAGCTGCTCCCTGTGTGCTGTGATGTCACAGAATGTTGGAATATTCAGAAATACTTTAACTGGTGAGTGGAAATTACACTAAGAGAAATACTGACAAATAATCCAGTTTCTGTGAGCCAGATCATATCCTGTAGGAGCATAAGTGTTGCCTTTTTTTAAGTCTTCAGTGTGTGTGTGTGTGTGTGTGTGTGTGTGTGTGTGTGTGTGTGTGTTATGGGTTTGACTTTTTTTAATACCTTTTAACACTCAGAGCAGGCAAGCCTGCCCAATGAGAGTTGGCTCTCATGGCTGAAGGGCATTTTAGAAAGACAGATGTGTTCTGGGAGTCAGGCTTATTTATGTGAATAATTTCTATCTGACATTTCTTCTGAAGAGGTCAAAGTGACTAACAACAAAACAAAAATCCAGAGACCAATTGCTTAATATAGCAGTCCACAGCCCAAATGCTTCCTAAAAGAGAAGGTTTTTTCCAACTTGCAAAAGACTCATAAGGAGATGGTGTGATGGGTTTCCTTTGGAAGGGGAGTTTCCAGAGCTTAGGCACAGCTGTTGAAAAGGCCCCCTCCCTGGTATCAACCAAGCCCTATCTGTTTGAGAAGAGTTAACTTTTAAGTTTAAGCAGGAGCTTTGAAGAGACTGTTGGACAATCATATTTCTTCTTAATAATCTAAGACACAAATTTTTGCTGATGCACCATCCCCACTGCATGAGCTGTAATTAAACCAGGAAATCTCTAAGGAGGAATCATTTTATGTTTCATATTTATTGAGAAATCATGGTTCCAAACTTTGGAACAAGTTGAAGTTGGTTTAGGATTCTGGATTGTTTGGAAGTTGTCAACATAATCTCTCAACTGAGATGAAACTTGGTATTTAGGCATGTGCTGGAGGAAGAAGCAAAGGGATGCAGAAGTAAAAGGCTCTTTCATATTTTGGCTTAGTTTGAACTGGGCCATATTTAAATGTGAAACAATGATCAGCGCTTCCTAAGCTAAAAAATGCATACTAGAAAGCAGATGGGAGAAGGAGAAAATGGTTAGGAAATAAGTCATACAGAGATCAGTTGATGGGGAAGCTTAAAATACTTTAAAAAAAGATCTTGAAGACTTGGAATATGTGTAATTATAGCTTTTGTTGCCACTGGAGCAAGTAGAAAGCATTTCTTACATTTCAGCTGTGTTTTTTGGTCATATAAAATTTTATGAGTTTCTATCAGGCGGATGTTTGCTCTGCCAAACTCTTTTCATAATAAGAATCTGAGCTTGAAGTGCTGAGTGCTTTGAAAAAGCTGTCCACTTCAGTTGAAAGAGACAAACTAAGCATTAAGCTTGTTTGAAAACCTAATATCAATTCTGGGGTCTGAGAAATTTTGAAAACTCTGGCTCTTAAGCTTTATTGCCTATTAAATGTTTTATGGGAGCTTGAAAGTATGAATTATTTATTTGAGACATAGGTCCGTTCTAACCTACTTCTGTAAAACTTTGCATTTTTGCTTGTATAAAGTATTTCATGCTGTTTATTTTAGCATTAAAATATACTAAACTATTGACAGTAATATTACTGCTGTACCTCTTTCCCCGCTTTCTAAGCAGCACCTGAAGTGGTGTACAATATGCTAAAAACAATACAAAATGCCACAATAACAATTAAATTATATTTTTGAAAAAAAGCCTGGAAAAATCAGCCCTAAAAGCATCATACAGTAGAAATGCCAGCAACCTGGGAGACAGTGAGATAGCAGTTCTCCCTAGGGTTAACACAGTTGCAACCACCTCTTCCATGATCTTCCAGATATGCTCTCTGCTATCCAGGATGTTGCAGAAACTAAGATGGAGGAGGAGGATGGGAAAGGAAAAACCTTCCTTCTCTCACCACTACTGCTCCTGCAACCACTGGATAGGTCAATAAAAAGAAGAGAGGGGTTTGTTTGTTTTTTTGGGTACAATGGTAAAAACAAGTGGGTGTTTTCCTGAACCCTTGGAAAATAATCTGAGTTTTTCCAGTGCAGTGCCCCCACAACACCTCCCCACCAATAACCCTGGATTATTTCTGAATGAATCCAAGGAGCATTTGGGACAGCATGCCCATCTGTAGTGCATGAGCCAAGAGGAGGCAGGACACTTTGCAGTCACAATACAAGTTGGGACATGGAACAGTGCTTTCTTCCTAGCAGTGCAACATTTAAGCGAACTCAGTATTTGAGTGGGGAAGAACTTAAAAGGTGTAATGATCATGTGTCTGGTTTGTTATCCAGTGTGGTTAGTGCTATTTACGGTATGCAGTTACTTCCACCCCTTTTTATTTAAGTACGTAGGGGTAGCTGGGATAAATGATTGTGGGCAATAGCGTGAAGGGAGGAGAGGTTTTATCTCTCCCCCCCCCCCCCCCCGCTTCAGCACTAGAGCAAACTTATTTTTAATTGTGTAACAATGATTCCTTTTGCATCCTTCATTTTTATCGAGCAGCTATAATAGCTTTAGGGCTAGTGGCACTATAACACGAAGAGTAAGTTTCTCCCACTGCTCCACAGAAATAGGGGTAGGTAGTCACAGTCTGTTTCATGTAATGTAGCATCAAAAATTTCCATACTATCTAAGTGAAAGAAAGTGTATGTGGCTGAATTTAAATGTATTTGTAGTTGCACATAGTACTTCTTGCTATATTTTCTTAATTTTTCTTATTTTCTTTAACATTTAGGGTTGTTTAGGGTTTTCATGCAGAATTTTAATGTATTTTATTTTAATCAGCATGTTGTCTAGAGATTTTTTTTTAATGAGTTGACTAATAAATATAATAAATAAGCATGATGTCCAGTCTCCAAAGCTGAGCACAGTAAGCAAATTAATAATAATTTTTTTTAGGGGGAAACTGTTTTTCATCAAATCAAAAGTGAGTATGTGTTAGATAAGGTACTCATAATCATAAGAGCACTGAAGTGCAGGATTTCATTTTGATTAACTTTTTAATTGGGTTGACTTTTTGAGAACAGAATGATGCATCAACACTCGATGCATCACTTGACATTTTGGTGATGAGGCATCTATTCTGTATGTACAATGACTGAATAGCTATCTCTTAGCTGTATTGCTTTCATTTTTTAAAAAAAAAGAAAAGAAATCAGAAATTATCTGAAAAAAGCATAGAGTAACATTTCTGTAATGAGAACAGAAACTTGCATTTTATCATTTTTAAAAAATAATAATAATAATTAAAGAATAGTCATTATGAACTGGAATCTTTGATATTTTGTTTTTTGTTGCTTAAAGCTACGTGAGGGCAAACAACTCCATCCCCTTGTGTTTAAATGCGGCTGATTGATTGTCATTTCCCAAAAGTTCTTTAAGTACAGCAGAATAGATTTTTGATTTCTCACTTAAAATATAATCAGCCTCATCACAATAATACATATTTTCTCTACAAATCTTCCAGCTTCTAGAAGCGTGAAAGAACAATGTGACGAGGGCTGCAATCCTAAACACGCTTACAAGATTGTAAGCCCTATTATTGACTAAACATGCTTAGGATTTGAAGGGATGTAGATCAGTGGCAGAGCACTTGTTTTGCAAGCAGAAGGTCCCAGATTCAGTCCCTAGGATCTCTGGTTAGAGCTAGAAATGGCCCATGTTTGAAAACTTGGGATTTCAGCTAGCAGTTAGTGTGGACAATATTGAGCCAGGTGGACTCAATGTAAGGCAGCTATAACCAAAGTTGGTTCTTGAGTTTACTGTTCATGGTTCTTCTGGAGAGAGACAAACCACAAGCTTAGATCTGGGTAGTGTAGCAAGAAGAGGGGTGGGGAAGGAGTAAAGCATGCTTGTTTGTTCAAGCTTAGCCATGGAATGGTTCAGCATTATGTACAAACTCAGTCATTGTTTGAACTGGAGGAATGTGGAGAATCAAACTGTTGATGACACTTTGCTTTTCCAAGGAAACAACATTAGGATTCCCTGCTGCATACATTTAAGCATACACTTAAAAAAAAAAAGTGTGTTTAGGGTCTCGGAGCAAGTGTGTTAGCATCCTTGAGGTTGAATCCTGACAAGACAGAAGTACTGTTTTGGGGGGACAGGAGGCGGGCAGGTGTAATTATCCTGAATGGGGTAACTGTGCCCCTGAAGGACCAGGTGTGCAGCCTGGGAGTCATTTTGGACTCACAGCTGTCCATGGAGGCACAGGTCAAATCTGTGTCCAGGGCAGCTGTTTACCAGCTCCATCTGGTACGTAGGCTGAGACCCTATCTGCCTGCGGACTGTCTCACCAGAGTGGTGCATGCTCTGGTTATCTCCCGCTTGGACTACTGCAATGCGCTCTACGTGGGGCTACCTTTGAAGGTGACCCGGAAACTACAACTAATCCAGAACGTGGCAGCTAAACTGGTGACTGGGAGCAGCCGCCGAGACCATATAACACCGGTCTTGAAAGACCTACATTGGCTCCCAGTACGTTTCCGAGCACAATTCAAAGTGTTGGTGCTGACCTTTAAAGCCCTAAACGGCCTCGGTACAGTATATCTGAAGGAGCGTCTCCACCTCCATCGTTCTGCCCAGACACTGAGGTCCAGCAGCAAGGGCCTTCTGGCGGTTCCCTCACTGTGAGATGCCAAGTTACAGGGAAACAGGCAGAGGGCCTTCTCGGTAGTGGCGCCCTCCCTGTGGAACGCCCTCCCACCAGATGTCAAAGAGAACAACAATCACCAGACTTTTAGAAGACATCTGAAGGCAGCCCTGTTTAGGGAAGCTTTTAATGTTTGATGTATTACAGTATTTTAATATTTTTTTGGAAGCTGCCCAGAGTGGCTGGGGAAGCCCAGCCAGATGGGCGAGGTATAAATAATAAATTATTATTATTATTATTATTATTATTATTATTATTATTATTATTATTATTACAGTGGTGCATCACAAGACAAAATTAATTCGTTCCGCGAGTTTTGTCGTCTTGCGATTTTTTTCGTCTTGCGAAGCACGGTGTCGGGAAAGTTTTGGAAAAGCTTCAAAAATCACCAAAGTCTTTAAAAACCTCAAAAAAGGCTACCACACCGCGTTCTATGAGTTGCTCCTCGAAGTCAAGTCGCAACTGTATTAACGGTGCTAAGAAAAAGGAAACAAACTTGCAAGACGTTTCCGTCTTGCGAAGCAAGCCCATAGGGAAAATCGTCTTGCAAAGCAACTCAAAAAACAAAAAACCCTTTCGTCTAGCGAGTTTTTTGTCTTGCGAGACATTCGTCTTGCGAGGTACCACTGTATTATTATTATCCTAGGGTAACTAGCTCAGATCAGTAGGGAGAAACTGATCCTGTCTTGATCTTTATCCTGTTTTCTGCATTAATGTTCATTCTGTATGCTTTAAGGAATAAACAGGGAAGCATGATAAGGTTCTCTTATTTCCTGGTGATTTTTCTCTGTTAAATACAAGAAAAAAGTATGAAAAGGCAAAGCAGATTCTATGTGTTCACATTAGTTTCTTGAATGCTGCAAGGTCATTGCTCTCTCCCCATCACCAACACCATCACCACCACCGCTGTGTCTCCAAGTCAATTTCTCCTGCAACTGTTCATATCAGGAAAAAAGCACACCAAGAACTCAGGCCAATGTAAGTTTCAATAGTGGGAGTGGTCCCTACTCGCAAATCAACAGTGGCGTAGCGTGGGTTGTCAGCACCCGGGGCAAGGCAAGTAATTTGTGCCCCCTAACCCGTGGATTTGCGCCCCCTAACCCTAACCCCCAGATGTTGCGCCCGGTGCGGCCGGCCCCCCCTGCACCCCCCACGCTACGCCACTGCAAATCAATAGTCAATAGTAACAAAAACTAATCCATTCAAAAGTATATATTCTGACAAGGATTACAAATTCAAATAGAGATTACAAACTCTAACAGAGATTACAGACTCAAACTCATAAAAATATGTATAACACAATAATTCATTACAGAATTAGAGATAAGAGTTTATGAGTAGAGATAAATTCATGTTAGTCCAGATTCGTCGTGGAGGTCTTAGTTTCAATCACTGAGCAGAAGTCAGAAGTCAGTTATGGATTAGAAACCAGGACAGGGCCCTGTTTCGATTTATTCACCTTCATCAGCTAATTTTTAAAGGGTCGTGTAAATTTGAAGACTTTCAGATTAAATATATCCTGTTATTTTCTACATTTCTCAAGACCTCCACGACGAATCTGGACATGGTTTTTTGCTTTTTTCTTGGTGTATTTGTGCTTTTTTCTTGGTAAATTTAATAACTGTTCATATCAGGGCAGGGATGATTTCTCCCCATGATTTCATTCCCTAAATCAGTGATACTTTCATATGTGCACATTCTGTCATCTGTGCATTCACAAAAGCGGCCTGATCATCATCATACATATTTTCACACTACAATGGAATGGTGGCTTCCATTTTTTAATCAGGTGGAAGCTGGTTTGAGGGAAAGTGCATCAAATAGCAGTATTCCTCTAAAAGCCACAGGATGCAGATTTATGTGAACCTAGCTTAAGACAAACAACAATAGGAACACACTGGAGTCACAGTAAATAGAAATATGAATAACCCTTCACTCTCTAGCGAAGATAAAACACTGCCTAGTCACAGAACCATAGTTTGGTGATACAGAACTCACAGACTTATTCCTGTGCACTTATTCTCTTCAAGCCCTTCAATCCTATTAAGCAGGATTGCTTCCAAATGACTCTTAAAGACCATCTGCTTTCCGAGGTCCCTGATAACATTGAGGAACACTGGACCAAACTAAAAACATCCATTATTACAGCCTGTGAACAAACTATTGGATACCAAACCAATAAACACCGGGACTTGGTTTGATGAGTATGATAGTGAGATTGAACGCATTCTTGACAAGAAAAGGAAGGCTTTTCAGATCTGGCAAAGAGATAGAAACTATGCCATTATGAAAAAACCTATGCCAACACTAAGGTTGAGGTTCAAAGAAGAACCAGAGAACTAAAGAACAGCTCATGGATAATAAAAAAAAAAGCTCAAAAGATCCATCACTTAGCCGATACTCAGGATGCACAGAGTTTCTTTAAAGCCACAAAAACCATCTATGGGCCAATAAATCATGGCATATGCCCCCTACGCTCAACAGACAGTACCACACTTCTAAAAGATAAAGAAGCCATTGCACTGCGTTGGAAAGAACATTATCAGCATCCCCTTAACCGCAGCTCCCCCATAGCTGCTGAGGTTCTCTGGGAGAGTTGTGTGAAGCTATTAACCAAATGAAAAACAACAAAGCCAGTGGACCTGATGGGAGACCTGCCAAAGTCTTCAAAGTGGACGGAATTGAACTTACACAACAACTTCATGAAAAAATCTGGGAGAGAGAGGAGATCCCAGCAGACTTTAAGGATGTCAGAATTATCAATCTCTTTTTTAAAAAAGGTGATAGTTCCCGCAGTCCGTTCTATCAAGGCATCTCTTTATCTCTGTATTAGCTGTGGCTGGCCAAAATCTTACAGACTCACTGTTAAGACTCTGTTCATGGAAGACAATCTTACTCAGCTACGAGTGATCGCCAAAGAAAGGAGGAGGAAGAGGAGCGAACAACCATCACAGAATAAGGTTTAGGTAGTATCATATCTGTACTATATTATGTATGCTTTTATTATGTAACACATTTTAAAAGCAGTTTTAAAAGTATAGTGAAACCTTACAAAAGCATTGTCATAGGGCAGAATTCAATGTCACACTTTGTGTGAATTCAATGTGCTACTCTGGGGATTCCCCACCCCCACACTCCCCACAAGCCAATTTTGGAGGGTGGACAGTTTAATCCAAAAGTATGCAAAGCCATATTTATACTGAAATTAGGCAGTTGCATTAGTTGTGCTTTGTAATGTACAAGTTACAAAGTATATTTTCTAAAATGGTCTTGTTTTGCATCATTGGGGCAACAGAAGCCAGCCCTTTGGTGATAATATGTTTTGAGACACAAGGCAAGATAGTAAACTGTAACTCGCTAAGGGCTTGACAGCTCATGCTTATTACTCATGTATATGCTCAGTTTATATAACTAGCTGCAAACAGGATTATTCCCATTTATAAGCAATATTTGTATGTGTTCAGAAAACCTGATGGTTATGTGCACCTTTGGGATAATTTAAAATTGCCATGCTCTATCTTCGAATTTGTTTTTATTTAATTGCAATCTTCACTGCTAACCTGCTTATTGCCTATTTTAAAGGCAAGTTCACACACACACAGAAATACACAAACCTCTCTTTATAAAATTGTTCTAAAATTGAACTTGGTGTCTTACCCAGTTCACTCTGAATTCTGACTAGTTGCCCAATGTAAGCTGTCACACTAAATGCTGAGACACAAACTCTGCCTGCATTTTGTTCATTTTTTGTCTCCAAACTTGCTTGTGGGCACTGGGCAATACCAACTCATCAGTATCAGTGATTTGCATAAGTTAGTGTTGAGTTCCAAGGAAAAGGAAAAAGTTTGCCACTGCTTCTAGTCAATGTTTTATGATGGCAGATTCCCATTTAAAACTCTCTTGATTTGAGTGTGCCATTTTGTCTATGATATGATGTTTTAAAATTCTTCTAGGGCAGTTTACATAAAAATGAAATATTAATTTTGAATTAATACTCAGTTTGCATGAAGAATCATAGGCAAGTGCTGTGCTTTTCTTACTGATGGTATTCATTGTAATGATTTGGCCAACCTTTCTATCTCAGGGTAAATAAATAACTCTATTGCTACTTTCATGGAAGAGTTCACTTTTAGGATATTGATATTTAATTTGATAAAAATAAATTAAATCTTCTACCATGGTTAAAGTGTTGGGAATGGGCTACAGCTAGGGGCACTATCTCCTGGGGGCTGAGCCATGTTTGACTCTGCCCCTGACTCCCCCAATGTCCTGATGTCAGGTGCATAAAGTCAACCCCCACATTCTCCTTCGAAACCTGGTGCCTCTGGCTACAGCAGTGGTTCCCAATCATTTTGTGCCTGGGGCACATTTGGAAATCTAAGAAGCACTACAAAATAACACACACAACACCGCAACCCAGGAAAAATACCTAACCTGTATCAAAACAAGCAACCTTTGCAAACAAGAAAGCAACAATAAAAGTCATTTTTAATGAAAATTGGGAGGGGCAGTGCCACATTGGAAACCATAGGGCTACACTGCTACAGAATTACTGTATGTACTGAAACATTCCTCCAAACTTCCATCTGCTAATCTTAACCATTGTCAAGTGTTGTGTCAGTACTGCTGTTCAGCACAGTTAATGCTAGATAGGTTTCCATTTTAACAAGGATTTATGATCAACTACAAACCCTAGAATGCTGGAACTTGAGATTTATGGAGAGCTGTGCTACACAATTTGATGCCTTAAACTTTGTACAATTACATCTAAGCCACTGTGTGAGTAACCAAATAATTAGTACATCATGACCCCCTATCCAGTTCAAAGCTGCTTTATATGCCACATATTAGAGGTTCATTGACTCTACAAATGATATTCCTAAAATGCTTTGGCTAATGCTGCACAATATTTTTGCAAGCAGAACATCTGTTATAAATCATCTGATAATTTTCATTCTGATCCTCCTTTTGAAAAAGGAAAGTTCCAGCCACATGTAGTAGCTTAATTCCTGTTCTGTGTCCTGGGAAGATTCTTTTAACTGCTGTTATTCCAGGCGAAAATAGGTTCTTTAACTGGCAGTATTGAGCTTGCTTCATTGAATCCGCTGTGGTAACCAGAGAGACCAGAGTCAGACCCAAAATAAAGTAAATTGGAAATACTTATTTAAATCAAAGCAGATAAATGATTTTTTTAAAAACAACAACACAAAAACAAAACTGGAGCCAGGTTACCCAAAGGATTTCCTGCCTCTTTACAGATCTGTAAGATCACTTAGAAAATCTGCAGAAATTTTACATGTGGCAACACACCCTACAGAATATCACAGGGTGTTTACCAGAAAATGGACATCAATCATGGGGGCAAGGTGCTGCACTTGCCTACTTCCCATAAGCATTCATATTTCCTAGAAGTGATCCATGTTTTTCCCTATCTGATGTACCGTAACTTCTTCTTCCAGATCCGAGGTCCCTAATGCCTTCCTCTTTATCCTGGCTTCTTGTCAATACAACATTATCTAGAAGTGCGTACTCACCACCACCACAGAAGTTAAACATAATATCACCTTAAACAAATTTAAATGTTATAGAAACAGTAAATGGTTTTATTTATTATTGTTTATCCAGCAGTATTTGAAATATCACTTCCAAATCGTTTTCTCGCCAGCTCTCAGATTGTTGTTGTGGTGGTGGTGGTCATTTTAAAAATCACTGTTTAGGTAATTGCATCCAAAATGAGGTTGCTGACTTTTCTGCCAATCATCTAGTGAATTTTTTGAAATTAGTGCAGGTAGGGAATGAACATCATTAGACTGAGACTTGCATTAGTGCTTGTTGATTTCTGCTCAAAAATGAAGCTGTTGAGAGAAACCTTCCTTATGTAAATTCATTTTGAATTTAGTAAGATAAATGTAGATTAATTAACTAAAGTGGAGCTATTATGTATCTGCTTATTTTCCAAAGTTTGGGGGCAAAACAATTCATTGCTGAGGAAAGCATACCTATAAGATGCGAGAATTTTTCTAACCTCTACCATTTGCCCAGCCATTCAACACAAAATCAACATGTGCATATTAAATACCTCTCTATGATTTTAATAGTGTTTTTATAATGCTTCTATGAAGGCATAATCAGTGGAATATTCAGTTCTGTGCTCTCACAAATGAATGTTGGAAGAATTATCTATGTTGCTTACCTTGTCTATGCTGTTTACCTCTTCAAAAGAATGTGAATTGTGACAAGTATATTCTCTAGGTTATTAACTGGCCTTGTCCTTTAAAAGCTAATTAAAACAACCTTGTAACAAATGACTGTTTGTGGAGAATCATGTTATGCACTACCATGGCTTGCAAGCATTCCTTTATTTGTACTTGTGTTGTTTTTCAATCACTGCAGATGAATGAAGTGACCCAAGAACAAAAGAAATGAGCGAAGATGAATAAATCAAAACTAAAATTAGAACAAGCTAAAGGCATGCATGTTGCTCAGGGCATCATGCAGCTGACACATGATGTGATGACAGGCAGCAGATGAATTCCCATTCTGAGTCTCCAAATTTTGTTTACGACACAAAAGTCATAAAATTCTGCCCAGTTGGTGCACTGAGGAATTCTGAATAATATGACCAAAAGGCAGTATTCTCTCCCCCTCAACATAAAAGAGACCCCAGCATGGAAGTTCTGACCTGAAATTTCATTGAATCCAATTGTATGTGTTTCAGACTGCCAGAACCAAGGTTTCCTTTCCCACTATAGGTGTTAAGATTAGCACAGCAAATTTAGGAAGATATTATTATTCACAATTATGCTTTTCTGAATGGTTGTGAATATGCTGTGCATATTGTATACATTTCAGTAGTCCAGAAAAACACTATTAGTCTTCAAAGTGACACAGTATGTTTTTAAAATATTTGTTGTAACAGGCCAGAACAACTGCCCCTCTGGAATAATATGGAATGCTGAGAGTCCCTTTGTTAATGAAAACCATTAAATAACAGCAAGGAGAACAATCTATATATGTGATATATTTTCTTGAATCACACCAGTCGTACAATGGCAGAAAGAAGGCAGCATTAGTAGCACACTGCTACATTTGCTAGTTTGAACATCAGCTGCTGGCAAGAGTCAGTATTGTTGTTTGCCAACTGATGGTAAAAGTAAACCCGGTCTCTGCTTACATCCTCTTGATCAGCTAGTAGGGATGGAAGGGTGAAAGGAGGGCATCTGTAGATGAACAGATTCAACGAGTCTTCAACAATTAAAGCAGCAGAATTGGTTTTGATTGTCAGCTCCAGGGCCTCTTGTGGCACTGAAGGACAATTGTTGGCATGCTGGTCATAGCATCTGTTGCAGTTCACAGCTAGTGTGCCCCCTTTTCTTTTGCCTGAATTCACTGGTGTCCAGTTTATGCATAATCCAGTTGACATGACTTCTCTTATTAAGGATTCCAATGCTATATTGCATATGCTCTTCTAAGGAACTGGACTTGAGAGCACTCAAGACTGCCTAGAAAAGAGGACCCAGAGGAAAGAGAGGTGGTGGTTGGAATTGCAGCAATTTATCTGAAGAGCTTAGCTTTGGAAGTATTTGGGACTCTCATCAGCAGTATAATTAAAAAGCAGTGGAGTTTAAAAGAACTTTAATCCAGCATGGAATTAGTAGGAAACTGAAGCATTCCACAACTTTGCTTGTTTAATAATTAGAGCAGCTATAAAAAGAATTGCAGACTGGCTCAATAATGGATAATTTCATTTGGACTGCGTGTGTGAGAAATGATTTCCTCCTTGATATTTAGAAGCATGGCATTCTGTTTTATAACAAATACAACAGGAAATCTTTGGGATTTATTTCCACACTCCATTTCCTTAATACCTCAAATATCTTCAGAAAGGTGAAGGAAAAAGCAGGATCCATGAATTGCAAAATATTCTGTGGGATGTTTTCCAAATTAAACAGTTGACAAGTGAACCAGAAGTTAAAGAAATGAACTAATCTGAATAAAACAAGACTAAAATGAGATGCAATTACATTCTGAAAACTTCCTATAATAACATGCATAAATAATCTTGACAACTGCCTTTAATGGCTGGAAGCATCATTATTGTTGTTTTCCATTTAAGTGGCAATTCTGTATCAACTAATCTGGGAGTGAGCCTTATTGAACTCAGTGGGGTTTACTTCTGTGTAGATATACACAGAATGGCAGTATCAGTATTCTTTGACCTTTTGGCTAAACTTGTTATACTTGCTTGTTCTGGAATAACCAGTGTGTAATAAGCTGGGCATTACTGTGTTTTGATGCACTTTGAATATTGTGATGCACTGTAGAAGAAGGCTTTTCTGGAACACTATTTTAAAAGGCCACTTTTCTGTTGTGTCATGTCTCTTTCCATTATGGATAGTTGTAGTTTTTAAACTCTTTGTGGATTGTGTAAAGAAACCAAATTTGCTCCTTCTGTCTACGTTGCTAAAGTCTGTAACAGTTGTTAGTGAAAAATCACATTGAAATGTAATCTTGTTTGTGGAGGGGTGCTCCATTTAGCATGAAAATATTAACCATTGCCAGGCTATAGAATTGGGATTTCTAAGCTTTGGTTCATGGATCACCAATGGTTGTGTTTGCGAACATCGTTTGCGGGGTCTGTGGCATGTCGATATTAAAAATTCATATTGATATCAAATTATATTTTTATTGCTTCTTTTCTTTTTTTTTGTCTAGTTTTTTATTGTACTATAGTTTGAATTTTATGGAAGGCAGATTGTAATACAATATAAGAAATAAAAGAAGTAATACAAACACAGCTAAAATTCTTACAGCATCTAGCACAGGGCATTGCAATTGCTACAACAGGTTGAAAAAATCATTAAATGGTCCACCAAGACCATTACCAATTTTCAAGTGTTCTGTGAGGGGGGAAATGGGGAACCACTTCTGTAGAATAAAGGTGTATATAGATGTTACCATGTTATGCACAGTCGATGCAAAATACCTTTCTCAATGCAGATCAGCTTTTCTCTGCAGCAGTACAACCTTCCATATACAACAAAATATCTGGTTGTTCCTCCTTATGCACTTAAACCTGATTTGGCTGCAGTTTCACCAAAAAGGGGCCTTTCCCAGGCATATTTGTCAACTCCTCCTCCATGTAAAGTAACACTGAAACTTGATGAAATCCTAGATCTTGTTGCTTCCCCTCCCCCTCAACTTTGACAACACCCTGATCCTGTATATGATATTTTACAGTGATCCATGCATTCCACTCAAAATAGCTAGCCCATAGTCCACCAGCACCTCCAGTTGTGAATATTATGCATGTGCAATCAAAAATTTCTTAGATTGCTTCATATGAATGTTCTTAGGTGTATCTTTATCTAGCTGTCAACCTCCTTTTGCTGGAAACTTGGTGCCCATTAGGATTTATTGATTAAGATGGTTTTCTCTTTTTTTCCTTTTGGTGAGTTGATATTTCGGTTTATCGTTTTCATTCAAACCGCTGGTGTGTGTTTTTTTAAATAATGAAAAGGAAGTGATATACAAATTATGGATGAGTTTGTGAACAGATGTACAGTCTGCAAGAATTCAGAGAAAACTTAGAGAACTTCCCCATTGATTAGCAAGGCACTGCAGTGGCTTCCCCGCAAGAGGACCAGAAAGCTAAAATCAGACTGGTCTTAAGTGGATAGAAATGCTTACTAACAACGCATCTCAAATTGTTTTTAGATACGTTACTGTACAAAAAAAGTGAATTAATAAGGAAATTCGCAACAGTTTTCCAGACCGCATGCTTTTGAATATATTTCTGTTGCTGAGGAATTGGCTTTGTTGTGGCCAGGAAATATGCTAAGAGGTATTTAAGCTGCAGGTGGTAAATTACAGTCATTTCCAGGTGACAGGGCTCACAGTCATGTACCCAATCATTTTTTCCCCTCACTACATCCTTGTGAGAACTCAGTTTGTTTTAGTTCAAAGCTCATAAATTGTGTGCTAGCCCATTCCATTCCTGGGTTTTTTTTAGGTGTGGTGAACACTGGGCAGCAGAGCCGCTGTTGTGCATGTTAGGGTCATATGGCAGGGAGGATTTATTTCCAGTCCTTGGCTGCATGGTCACAGATTATGACTGTAAACATTAGTAAAATCTACACTCTGTTTTTTATTTAAAATATTGATCGCTTTCAGTGATAAATCCCTAATGAATATACAACAGAATAAAACACATCAGACATAAAACAGCAAAGTATTAAAAGTGAGCAGATAAAATTATCCTTTAGAGGGGATTGCTACCCCATAGAGAGCAAGTAATTGACTACTGTCATCACACCCATAAAAAACTCAAGATACAACGTAAGTTTCAAAATAGGTTATAACAGATTAGAGGAACTGCACAAACCAATTAACAAGATCAACCAAATCAAAGTAGTCCAAGCAGGAGTTATCCAATAAGGGGAGAATCTGATTCCCACCCCCATCTCCTGAGTCATGTTTACAGTCATAATCTGTGACCATGCAGATCACAATACTTCCCATACTTAATGCCTTGTCATTAAGAAATTGAGTGATACCCAATGGTAGTCATACTCAGAATAGGTTCATTGGTAGTAGGTCTAATTTGAGTATGACTATCATTGGATATCACCCATATCATAGAAAGTAAAAAAAAATACTTTGGTAAGTCTGTGATTAATCTTAAGCAAGCTTATATGTTAAAGAATTTCCAGGGCAAGTCAGCTAGCAGCACACACACACCCCTGTTAAATCATGTAATTTAAATAAATGTTACTTGTATGGCTTGGGGCCAAAGCTTTCCAAATACGTGAAATGGTAATTTGGCTCATTTTCTTTTGTGCATCCAGTTGCAGGGGATCCAAGATTTTGGATCTTGATGCGCTTGATTTGGACAGTTGGCTCCAAAAGAGAAAAGAAAGAAAAAAGGTTAATATTCTATGTATGTGAAAAACCAATTAGCAATGCAAGCATAACAGCATCTTTACAAATCAGATGGATGATCCACCCACTCTGATAGCAACCTGCTTGGAAGGCTTGGAAGGGAATAACAGTACAGGTTACTAATAGAATGTGCTAGTCCATATTAGTTACTCATCAGCAGCTTCTTATTGTTGACTACTTAAACTTGGCAAAAAGTTATATTTTCTGAGCATCTTAGCTAATGAATGGCTACCTATATTTGATATTTTGTTTTTGGTTTTTTTCCCTTGGAGTTCTTCTCTGTCCAAAAAACTTTCAGTATGTAATTATGATTGCACATCAGATAAAAATAGAGGATATCCAGTGTAAAATATAATATATTAAAACAATTATATGACATTTTAAACTCCAAGTAATGCTTCAGCAGTGCTCTTCTTGTGTTACACTGCTTCTTGGCGGTAGCAATTTTTTTCTTTTTCTTTTTGCAAATTTACTAAAGTGGGGGAGGCGAGAGAAGAGGAAATGAAAACAACAAAATGAAACCAAAATCATCAGCTTTTATATTTACGGGACAATTAGCACAGCTTAGCACAGCAAGTGGTTCCTTAAATTGGACAACCACAGATTGGGCTGAACTTGACCTGCCTGTTCATGCTTTCAATGGCATCTCTGTGATAGGCGGTGCATCACTGCTTCCTCAGGTGGACAGGACAGGTAGGGCAACAGTGTTCCCTGGAGAGGCAGGTGTGGATATGGTTGGTGGAACTGGCGATAGAATGAACCAGACTCAAGACTCTGACAACTCCAGAGATGGAGGCAGAGTCCTCATGCTGTAGGGACTGATGGGAAGATGGAACAGGGTGAGTAGAAACACTCACCAACAGCCAAGTCTATCTCTAGGCTCCTTGGGCCCTCCCAACCTGAGCCAAGACCTTCCCAGGCCACTGAATCCTGATTTGGGGTCGTCTTATCTGTCCTGTCTTGGTCAGCCCCCTGACAAGCAACTTCAGACCAAAAAGGAGCTGTCCTTGGGCAAGCCAACATCACATTACCGCAAAAGAAACTTGTGATATAATGTATTAGTCTTTTGAAAAGACACTTGGGGAATATGTCAACAAATACAAATAATTACAGCTATTATTCATGGCAGTATGCTCATCTTAAGTGTGAAACCATTCTTCCCTTTTCCACGTCTGGTCTTCATGCAGGCCAGATCATTGCTTGCTAGGAGACAGCTTGCAACCATTCCAAAAAAACATAATCAATATTCTACTGCAATGTAGTTTAGATGTATTGAAATGTATTGGATTGCAATTGTTAAAGTCTAAAACTACAAATTAAACAGAAGAATTGCATTAGCAATTGAGAATGATTTTTGTTCTTTTCCTCCCACATGCACATCTTCTCCTTTCCTTCTTTCACACTGGCATAATCAATAAAATCGGGAAGGGGGATGCTGCCTTATCAGTGAGAAATGGATATAGTGTGAATAATTACTTGTGGGAGACTCTCTATTTAGCCGTAAAAAGGCCCACAGCATTTCTGCACCAAATGTCAAGCACAGGCCAGTAGAACTGCCTGTGCACAAGGTAGAAATAGATTCAGAAAGACAGATGGCCTGTCAGGCCAAAGCTAGACCCATTAGGCCCAGAGGAGTGGTTGGAATCGACAAGGTTAGACCTCCAGGGTAACATCGACACCATTCTGAAAGGGTTGGTTTTTAAATTATTTTCTACATGTTTGATTCCTTAGTTCACTTCACAGAGCACCAGACATTACACTGCTAAATAAGGAGGGAAAGAGCAGGGTACTGTGTTCTTTTGCAATTCTGGAAGGGTTAGTTGCAAGGAAAAATGTGTTTCTACATTACGAGAAGCTTATAGCGATATCGTGTTTTTTTCCAGGAAAAAGGCAAATGAACTGTGATTACTGCTTTTTTAGAATCAATGTGTACACAGGCAAAAATGAATTAAATTAAGAACAGTACCTGGAATGTCACAGGAGCCCACGAGAGCAGCTTAAGCAGGCAGGTTGTGACTGACTGGAGTTGCAGGACCTTGGAAAGTTCCATGCAAAGAACTTGCTCCAACAAGCTGTAGGGTTTAACTGAGATCTTCCGTTCATCTCCGCTCCCGTCCTGAAGAGTAGATGGATCTGCCTAGTTCCCTAGCTCCCTTGTGCATCATTTTTCATGCATGTATTTACTGAAAGAAATTTCCCTCATGTTCCTACCTGCATAGTGCATTGGAAAATAATTCTGAAAGGTCTGCCTGGTATATTTCTTAGTAATTAGTATTAAGCACTAATAATGAAGAATTCAATACATTTGCCCTTTTTGAATAAGGGTGATTTAGTTCCTTTTTTTAAAGCCTACGGAACATTTCCTTTGTTTTGCCTTTACTGCTTTCTCTGTAGTGCCAGCAGTGGAATACTGCTCTTATTTAGGCATAATCAGGCCACCATTTTGTAGAGCAGGCTAAGATTAGCAAGAAAATCTGTGTTCAACATTTTGGAATCTCTGCTAGTTGTAGGAGAAGGAACGGCTACTTCTATCTTTGTGGTGTAGGGTGGGGAGGAGAGAATTTCCCAGACTTTATACAGGGAAATTTTGCATATTCACCACTTGGAAAGCCATGAAAATTGCTTTTGAGCTCTGTTCTGGTTAATGTAGTTGTTGTAGTTTAAAATCTTTGCAGATCAGGATTCAAGCAGCTTTGAGCACAACGTGCACATGAAGCCCACTTTTTAACCATATATCCCTACCTTTTCTTTTCATATGATGTCCTCTTCATTTTGAAATGAAATGTAGCTATTATTGTTGTTTGTTCTGTATTTTTACACTTTCTTCGTGTATGCTAACCCTTGACCGCAAACAAACTTGATCAACATTTTCCTTCTCTAATGTTCCCTTGCTTTTCTCTTCCCTCCCATCTTCTTTGCGCACACATGCATGCGTGCACACACACACACATTTATATATATACCCTGAGCCAAATAAAATACAGTAGTGCTGCAGTATGTCTTAGGTCAGGGCAACGACCCACTTGAGGACATTGATCCACCAGATGAATACCAATACTGTACAGAAAAATATAGAAAATCATTATTCACCGTCAACTATTCAAAAGCATGTTATTTGTTTCAACTAAATATCAGGAAGAACTTTCTGATGCTAAGAGCTTCTTTGACAGTGGAGAGGACTCCCTTGGAAGGTGGTGGACTCTACTTCATTTTAAGCTGAGCTTTGGGGGGCCATTTCTCTTGGATGCATTAGTTGAGATTCCTGCATTGCAGGGCTTTGGACAAGATGACCCCCAGGTCCTTTCCAACTCTATGCATAGCTGTCAACCTTCCCTTTTTGGCGGGAAATTCCTTTATTCCAGCGCCGTTTCTCGCTGCTTCCTGCTGCTATCCCGGATTGTTAGATATCTCATAGACTTTCCCTGGGTCAGGTGAGGCTGCTGATCCCTTATTTTCGAGGCTGCTGATCCCTTATTTTCAAATCTAAAAGTTGACAGCTATGGTTCTATGAAAACGTGACTATATGCCACAGTTGTTGTTGCTGTTGCTGCTGTTTGTTTTAGCAAGTATATCACATTTACTTGGACTGCAGAAAAAGAGTAGATCTGGGTTACATTGCAGTGAATTCAGATTTGCCATATAGCATTTCCCTGTTTTGCAACCGCACTGCATTGCTGACTTGTTTTAGGCCAGCAATCCCCCATTAACTTTTATTGGATTTGACTTAAGTAGTAACTAGAGAAGTAGCCGTCAGCACACAGCTTTTTGGTTATTAAGGCTGAAGCTTCTGAGGAACATCCTAGCTTCAAAATAACATCCCTCGCCCGCCCCGCCCCCGCTCTCTCTCTTCAGCTTTGCAATTGTCATTTGTTTTCTTCCCACTGGTTGTGAGACAGTTGTGTTTATTAGCTGGGCAATCAGAAGAGATGTCTTGTTATATTGTAACCCGAATCCTTAGCAAATGGATATATATTTATACAAATAAAAATGCTTGGTATTTGCTATTATACATTTGTCATAGCATACCCTTTTGCAAGCAACTCGGAAGGAAATTAGCAGCTGTAACTGCCTTTATGAAGCTGCTCCAACCATTTATGACAGAAGTGGTCTATGTTTGTTTGCTTACTTATTTGTGTGTTCCTTCTCCAAAGCTTGAAGTCGCTTATAATGTGAATGAAAACTATATTAAAAAATACAAAATCAGTGAAACTTATTGAAAACAATGCAATAGAAATAAAATAAAATAAACTCTTATTTAAAGAAACACTTAAGAATGTATGTTTGAAATGCTGAACTGATGTCTAAAATCAATAATCAAGGTGGATATGCTGTTAGTGGGTGAAAATAAAAACTCCACTTAGTTCAAAATGCGCCAGCCAGATTGCTGACCATGACCAATAATTTGTAACCTATTCCACCAGTTTTAAAGCAACTGCACTGGAACCTGGTCTGCTTCTGAGCAAAAATTAAAACGTTCTTCTTAATTTTTATTCCTTTAGATGGTTTGGGACCAGGATGCCTAAGGGACCACCTTTTTCTGAATGAGCCTTCCCACATAGTATAATATTATCAGAGGGTCTTCTTCCTCTTCCTCTTTCCTCTCGTTGGAGATGAGGAGGGTGGATACCTTAGATCGGATATTTGTGTTGTGGCACCTACTCCTGAGGGGCCTTTACCTGGTACGGAGTTAAATATTCTTTCAGCACTGAGTGAATACCTTTTCATTTCCCCATACTTAGTAGATTTTGAATAGGATCCTCTCTCTTGATCTTTACAAGCATGACTGTTCATTTTGTGGGATGAGACTATATCAAAAAGATAATATTAAAAGAAATTGGTATGAGCTTTATGGAGCAAAAGAAAAATTTTGAGAAAAGGCATGTGGGCACCAAATGGAACTCACTTAGCAGTTCTTACTTCCAATTTACAGCTTTTCTTCTTTTTCTTTTCGTAAATACGAGCATGCTTGTTTGCAGTGTTCAGAGCCCCACCTTTTGCAGCAGGATGTCTTTAGCAGAAGGAGGTGCAGGCGTGTGAGAGAGAATGCATGTGCCTCCTTATGGAATTGTCTCTTGATTGATGTTGATGTTTAGCAGCACATAATGATGAAGATGAATTTGTTCTTATTATAAGCTTTAACTCCAGAAGAGCACATTGTGTACTCTTTTCAACAACCTACATTTAGTTTGGCATTGTTACTTTTCTTTTGCATTTGTATTATACATATTCTAAACAACCAAGTTTTACAGTCAAACTAAATCATAAATCACTGGCTATAAAAATAGAAGTGGAAGTACTCTTCTGTTGTCATTTTTTACTGCTTGTTACCGACACAGAATCTATATATTTTCACCTTTATTGATACCTTCTATTGTACAATTAGGAGTTTAAGCATATGTATCTTTTCATAATTAAGTCCCACTGAGTGTACCTGGATTGGAGCCTAAGTGCCTATCTGTCCTACGGGTCTTAATCTTTATAAATTATTTTTAAAAAAAAAATCATGAAGAAAGGCTTCCACAAAGCCCATTGCACCGTTTGGTCTCCCAGCATTGAGTGGCCTGCAATTATTGGGTCCATGAGACTGGCAGGGAAATGGACTAGCCAGGGAGGAAGATAAATTTGGAGAGTAACATGGAAGGCCCAAGCCAAGTGTTTTTGGAAAGAAAGCAGTATATAAATAAATTGTGCTAATTAACAAAAATTAAAAGCGAGGGGAGAGACTCTGCCTACCAAGCTGCAAAAACCCCCACTAAAAATAAACATAAATGTAAAATGTAAATGTAAAAAATCGGGATGGGGGCTATAAGGGGATATGAGAGACATGTTAGTCACCACTGCTGCAAACTCATGAACAAATTTCTCAAACCTGTACTGAGTAAAGGTCTTTATAGACACATGCACAACACCCTGGGAAGATACAACTTATCCTTTCAATGTGGCTCAGCTTCCATAGAGGCATATGCTAAAAATCCTAAGAAAAAGCACAAACCTTACCTGTGTTCATGCAGAAATAAGTTGTACAGATTTTTTTGCACGATTAGTTCCAAGTAAATGTGTTCAGGATTGCAGTTTACAGCTTTGAGAGGGCTTGGTAAAGAACAGCTATGACCAAAGGAATCTATGGAAGTGTCTTGTTTTCCTTTACAGTATATAGACTCCTCTATATATTTCCTTTTTATTTTCAAAAGGTGTTTGAGCTCACTAAAGTAACTGAACAGCTCCGTGATGTGTCTATTGAAATGTTACCCAAAATGATCTTGGCACAATATTATAACTGATATATAATAATTAGGTCAGCTTGCCTCCTTTGCTTGGCAAAGACACATCTGAGAGTAACTCAGCAATCTATCATTCTTTTTAAATATTGGCCTGTGCCAAGTTTCCTGAGGAGTCTGCAAAGTCACTTATGCAACGCTCTCACATCGCAGAGCAGACCTTCTCTGGTGTACAGTTTAGATGTTCATTTATCTGCGTTAAGTACACTTGTGGCTTGTTACTGCCAAATTGGTTTTTATGCATTGTTGGGCCATCGCTTCAGCTGCCAGACATTTTAAATTGCTGCTTTATTCCTTAGCCAGTGCCTCATTTGCACCAGAGCTTGCCAAACATGTTAAATAATAAAGAGAGTGTCTCTGCACATGTTTAGAATGCTTTCATGTGCTGATGAATAACTATAGGCTGTTACCCTTTATCTATAATTACAAGACAAGACATTTGTGAGAGGAAATACAAGTTCTGAGGTGAACTGCTGCCAACATTTCCCCAGACTGTGCTGTTTTGATGTGTTGAAGCTGGGTGAAAGAACTCTCAGCTGAGTAACTCATTTTTTCATTGTTAGGAGGAATGATGAGTGTCTCCAAGGATATATAAGATGTTGGGGAGACACGTCCCCATCAGTATTCTATCTAATGGTGAATTAAATTAAATTAATTTTATGCTGTATCTCTTTTGTGCTCTGTTTAGAAACTGAAGTATTAAGCCGTATACAAATTATTGCAATAAATAAAATAAAATGTGGTTTAGAATACTAATCCTGTTAAGAGTGAGTGGGTGGCAGCAGTCATTATTTTCCTTCTCTTTCAGTGATCTGTTGCCATAATCAGCCTTTTGTCTAGGTTGACTATAAATCTGTTGACTTCATATTTCAGTTTATTTCATATAAAATTTAGGGGTATCAGCAAGTTGAAATTGTTTCTTGCATGCCAAAACTTGCAGCAGGCTAAATCAGCACTGTGCAGCACATAGCTTACTGAGCATTCCTGTTTGAATTGATGGCATTTATGGTACAAACATGAATTTACTAAGAGTAAGTGATAAATATCTCCATTGTTTAAACTGAACAGTGTCTGCGATTAAAATTTCTTTAAAAGCAACAACTCATTTTATGCTGTTAAATGTTATATAACATGGAATTTGCTATTTAAAATATGTGCCCAAATCTACACAAAATGCTACATACATGTTAGTATTCCAAGAGAATCCAGCCTTTTCCCCCCATTAGAGAGTTCAAGTTTCTTACTCCTCATTTAGCCACGAAGGGTTTTGCTTTTGCTTTCTCTGCTAAAGGTACAAGGTTGTAAACAATCAATGGGGTGTGTTTGTGTCTAGGATTCTCAATGTGGTGTTTCCATTCTTGATACTTTCTATTCTTTTTCTCTGGAGTGCTACCTTCTGCAGACCTCATCCACAGATAGTTTGAGCATTATTCTTAATAACTGATGACATTTGTATAACTACACGATAGGCAATGGTACTTCAGAATCATGCTTTGCATATTTTAAAACATGGTATGCTAATTAAGAAGCAGCTGGAATTGTTTTTGCAGTCCTGAAGGAGAAGGGATGTAAGGACACAAGACAGACAAACCAGTAGGAGAACACTTCAGTCTCCCAGGACATTCTATACAAGATCTCAAAGTAGCTGTCATATTTAAAAAAAAAAAAAAGAATTTCAGAAATAGACTGAAAAGAGCAGTTGCTGAATTACAACTTATTACCAAACTTAAAACCATGGAGAAACCTGGTCTGAATAGAGACATTGGATTCTTATCTCATTATACATGATAAAGCTATTTTTGGCCATCTCACCCCTTGCTTTTTCCTGTAAGACCAATTGCAGTCATTAACAGTCATCAACAGGTTTACCACCCCTATCAGCCAATCACCCATTCCCACCACCCTTCTGAGTAATACCCCTCCCCACTATATATAAGGGTCTGGTGACTTCTGTTTCAGTGTATCTGAAGAAGTGTGCATGCACATGAAAGCTCATACCAAGAACAAACTTAGTTGGTCTATAAAGTACTACTAGACAATTTTTTTATTTATATATAAAAAATATATTTCTTAAATGGTAGAAATCGCTATAGAAGTCTCATCAATGGCAGAAAATCATCTATTTATTATCTAAAGGGAAAATTTGTAAGATCAGTGGACAGTGTTTGTGCATTTTGGACTTTCTAGTGAAGGACTGATCAACTATTTATCTGCAATCTAAAGAAAAATTACAGTAATTTATGATAAAGAGATGAGAATGATTGCTAAGTCAAATAATGGTGTGTTTTTTAAAAAATATACACATATATATATACACAGAGAGAGAGACTGAGATGCAGTGCTGATTTATTGAAATTTACTCAATTGAAACTGTATATGCCTTTGAGTTGAGCACAAGGAAATGAATGGGGATATGCCTGAGTGTTCTGCTCTGGGCTAAAGGGAAGCTGAAGAGTGTACGCGGCAAATTCATTCCTAAGGGAGATCTCAGTACACATGCATAGGTCATCTCCTTCCAACTTCCTTTTTTACCTCTGCCAGTGACAAAAGGAAACTCTGGTGAAAAATTCTTTAATGGTCCCTGATAATAGAATATAAAAAGTGTGTTTGCTCACTCTGCAAACATTGCACTTTGGGTGTTAAATTTCTGAGGGGTAGTTGAATGCTTTGCTGCTTGGATTATTTATAAATATTTGCAATAAATTACTGCATGCAGTCATAGGTTGAAATTACGTCCTGCATACGTGTTGCAAAGAGCTGCAAAGAATAGCATCTGGCCTTAGATATGCTGTACTGGAGCATTTAAATATATTCAGTTACAAGTTTGGGAATGATCATGAAACCTGAAGCTAAACCATTCCTGTCCCCACAAACAGGATAATTGGATTGCCTTGGTGTTATGTGTCTGAATGAATAAAATTATTTCAACTTCAATTAAAAGGGGGGAACAGGAAAGGAAAGTTACCGTATCTGTACCAGGTATTATACAATATGTCTTCGTGAGTATTTTGACAAGCAGTTCTTGTACACTGCCAAGTTCAGGAAAGATCTTCCCTACAAGTACCTTGTTTCAGCAGGACACTATTATTTTTATTGTTGATAATAATAACAATAACTGCTCTTCATTCAAAGATCACAGATTAGTAGTTCCTTCAGTCTGACAGTGCAGTTCTATACTGTCTATATGAGACCTAGATGAACGTGACAATTTGCCTAGGTTTTGGTTTTTGTCTGACCAACTGAATCTTAAGTAGTTGTGTTAGTAAATACATGGTAAATCACAAACCTGCTATTTTATAATTTATACAAAACTATTAAATAGTCTTCTTGGGCACAATACTTTGTCTTACTGCTGGATAGATGCTTTCATGAAACAATGCCTCATTTTATCACTGTTATTTCAGTTATTTATGTAAATAAAGGAATTTTATACTGACATCTGGGAAAAGAGAACTGAAAGTACATTTCCATAGCTAACATTTTCACATTTTAATCAAGTGATGCAGATCACACTAAATAAAGTATCTTTTAATGAGCAAATGATACTTATTGGATGGTCACTTGACTATTATGATTTCAAGATTTTTGCCTGTAATGTGAGAAGATAGAATAATTAAAAGACTTTATCATGCTACTCATTGGTGAGTCCTATAACTCAAAACATTTGTGCACCTCTTATTTTACGATTTAGGAGGCAGATGTAGTTCAGACATGGATGTTTTAGGTTTCGGCCGTATGTTGGTGGTTATGCAGGAAGAACCCCTGATTTGCTTTGCATATCTCAGGTAACACAAGAAATGGTAAAACCGTTTTCAACCTATTTTCCCCTCTCTCTTCTATCATTTCAGGACTATACCTTGACAATGTACTTTCAGCAAGCATGGAGGGATAAGAGGCTTTCGTATAATGTAATACCTTTAAATCTTACACTGGACAATAGAGTAGCAGATCAGCTTTGGGTTCCCGATACCTACTTCCTGAATGATAAGAAGTCATTTGTGCATGGTGTCACTGTGAAGAACAGAATGATTCGATTACATCCTGATGGGACAGTTCTCTATGGTCTCAGGTCAGCATCTAATATTTAAAATGCCATAATTTAATATCTAAAGCTAAGATTTGTTTTTTCCTTTATTTTCCAGCATTCCATAGTTTCAGTTCCAAGTGATTTTGGACTTGCTCACCCATCTTAAGTACTTTAAGAGACTTTAAGAGATACTGAGTTTTATACAAACACATGCAACAAAGAAAGAAGAGAGAGGAGGTTTCTGGAATGCAACTTTGGTAGAGTTGATATGTGATAGAGCAGTCCAGCGTTGTGCATGTTTACCTGAAAGTTAGTTTCACTGAATTCAATCAGACATATTCCTTAATAAGCAGACTTAGCTGTGTAGCTTTTATTAAAGAAACACTGAACTGTGAAAAGTGGATCATATACTGTTAGTGTATGTCTTTGTGAAAAAGTCAGCTACTTTAAGCACAGACAATACAGCAGAGTTCCCCCCCCCCAGAAAACATTTATCTATATGTGCTTGATTACATGTGTGTATGAAAGATATGTGCTTAACCTTTGAAAAAATGCTCTGCTTACCTTCTTGACTTTAGCTGCATTGCTGCAGCATATTTCTGAAATACTAGTTTTCCTGTACTAGTACATTGTAAACATTTAAAAGGTAAGAATTCATTTTAACATCGACATTGTACACGAGACACCACCTTATCATCTTTTAATTGTTGACCTTGTCGAGTTGCAAGTGAGCCTTCCAAGCTCATATCCACATCAAAATAAAGCATATTTGTAGCAACTGAGCTTCCATCAGTATAAAGATGATGAAGTTGGAAGGGCATCATAATTACAGCTGTGGTAGAATATTTCAGAGCTGTCAAGTGTTGTTTTTAAAGTCTAAGGGCCCATCTATACTTTGCTTCTCCTGTATCTAGAGGTGAGGCAGTCTCCTCTCCTCTCCTCTCCTCTCTTCCCTTTCTCTCTATGCACCCCTCCCCCTGCCAGTTTTTATTAGAGTTCCAAAAGGTTGAACTGCATGCTTCCAGTTATTATTGCCTGGATTCCCCCCCCCCTCATTTTCCAAATGACCCCGTCAAAAAATAAATAAATCAGTTCATACCTCTGTCCTCATTTTATCACATCTCTGCATAATCACAAAACTGGTCCTCTAAAAGATAAAAGGACCCAGTGTCTAGAGAGAAGGGAGAGGGGAGAGGAAGTACCAATGACTCAGAAGCCCACGGTGCCCTTAAGGACTCCTCTTAAAAACATGGGAGGAGGAGCTAAAAGGAGTCCTGACAGCCTAGAATACCCTTAACCATCCCTCTTAGGAACAGTCCCTCTGAGTCCTGGCAAGCACAAGGATGGTGGTGGAGCAAGACAGATACACTCAGAAAAATCAGGCTAAGCACTACCCAAGAGTGGACAAAGAAACACAGGTTTTCTGGAGATAGTTCCAGGTAGGGAAATTAAAAGTGAACAAGAATGAACCCACTAAACAACAGAAGTCAGGATCAGCCCTATGTTCTCAGTTTTTGCTTTTCTATCGCAAAGCAAGTTACAAGTGGGGAATAGAGATTTGTACAGAAGACGTGGCAAGAAGTAGAATGTTTAACCCTCCCCTCCCCTGCTATTTTCTATTTCAGAATTCTGACTGGGAACAATGTGGCATTGAGGGGTCATACAAAAGATGGGAAACAGCTCAGCATTTCCACCCAGATGCTGCTTATTCCCTAAAAATCCTTTACTGCAGAGAAACAACAGCCTGAATTCCCAGACTGTTGTTTGCTGCAGAATGCTTAGTTCTGTAATAAAATGCACTAATTTTAAACTCTCAAACTTTACTGCCTAAATACAAAAACTTGTCCCCTTGGAGAAAAGAAAAAAAGATGCTCACTTCTGTGTGATGTGAACTCTTTCAGAAGAGCAAGCTTATTCTTGCTTCCATGGTGTTATGGCATGTTTTAAATGATGATTCAACATTGGTCACCCATAAAATTCTAGTGGGTTTTTGGAAACTGAGCTTCTGTGGGCATTCTATGGTTTGTCTTGTAGAGTTTGAAGAAGAAGAAAACCAGGAATCTGTTTTCTAACCCACCTTTTTAAAGGCAGCAGGAGGCAAATATGTGTGATCAAGGAGGAGGGATGACTAACTTTATGCAAGAACATTAGAGAACTGATTGCTACTTTATGTGACAATTAGTTTCTCCTGAAATTTAACTTTAAAACCAGATTGCATCCTGGTAGGATTCCGTATTTGGGAGAAAATCAAAACACTTAGGCTCCATTTGCAAACGCAGTTGCTTGAGAATTAGGGTACTTCTATATGGGGGCTTAATAATGCAAATGTGTTGTTGGCCACAGGACTTCCTCTCTTTTTTAAAACTTACTTAATTTATTTCTTATAAAGTGTAAGTGTGGGGGTGGAATACGGGCTGGCATTTTTGTATCAACAATGTTGTGTGGATACCGCAAAAAAGGAAAAAGAAAAAAGTCATGCATGAGGAGCACCCATCCCACAAGAAACACCTGTCTTGAAGCATTCCAAGTCCCATTCAACGCAGCAGGTCTGCCAGCTAAGAAAGCAAGCTTAGAATTCTGCTCTTAGTATTTATACTGGGAGGAATTCAACTTACTGCTATAGCAATTCTTCTGTAAAGCAGAAGCTTTTCAGCTTGCTGGGTACAACAATCCCACTTCTCCCCCCCCAACCCCCCAACGCCCCCCCCTTGTGCTGTTATGGGGCTTCTCACAACACCCACAAGTCAATTGCAATGGGGACAAGGGGGGAACCCATTTGTGCTAGCAGAAGTCCTTGTGTAAACTTCTGCTACCAAAGTCCTTCTATTTGAAAAGCTCAAAGACCACATTATGCCAAGCATGGAATGGGAAGATCAGCTTGCGTTTGTAATCATTTGCCCAACTATACCAGCTCTGTCTACAAAGAGACAAAACCTGGAGAAGTCTTCTTGCAGATTTCTCCTTGGCAGGGAGTCTAACTGAAGACTCCCTGAAGACTCCCAACATGGATGAAAGTCACAAAAGGCTTTGCTTTGAGGCTAACCAATCGAAGCCCCTTTGCAAGATAGTTTTGTTGTTCTAATGTTAGTTACAAAAGGCCACCGGGAGGAAACGGGTGGGATGGGTAGTTAGCCATATAGCTACAGTATCAATTTTCTGTATTTGTATTTCTTCTTTAATTTTCCTGAGAAAGTTGAAATGGCTTCCTTTCCCCAGTATTTTGCAACATGCCCATACAAGTATAGCATAATATATTGGAATGTTGGGACACCAGTTTCTTTGACTTTGCTGGAATGTGCCATCTGTATGAACAGATGGGAAATATGCTACAGGGCCAGAGGGAGATGTCAAAAAATCAAACCAGAAGGAAAAGAACTACATCCACTGTAAAAAAAAAAAAAAGCAGCATTAAAACTGAATAGATGCTAGATGCTAGAATTGCCTGATTGTAGCACTAGCCACTAGAAACTATTGTTTGAAAAACAATTTATGTTCTCAGGGCTTGTAATAGCTATAGCCTTCTAGCACTCAGGTTGTGGCCTTCCTATACCTTGAAAGAATAAGGTTGCAATCCTGTACATACTGTGTTGAGTCTCAGCCCCATTGAACTCAGTCAGTCTAACTTCTGAGTAGACGTGTGGGATTACACTGCAAATGTATGAACACTCATTCTTCTCCTATGAGCTATGGAAAATCTGATTTAGCATTTCTGCACAGCAGGGGGAAGAAGAGAGGGTGCACTGGAGTAGATTGAGGGAGGCTTTTGATCCGGTTGTCCCAATGGACCCCTGGATGAGGGGGTTTAAGTACACTACCCCTTGGGTTTGAGTACTTGTTCTCCCTCCTACTGAGACCAAAGGAAGAGAAAATGATAAAAAACAAACAAACCCCAAAATACTAAGCACTTTGTGTTCCTGTGCTATGAGAGATGTAGAAATGCTTCTCTTCACTTTCACCATGCCATGCAAAATTTTGTACACATCTATCTTGTTGCCTTTGACTCGCCTCTTCTCTGAATTAAAAAGCCCCAAGTTATGTAGCCTTTCTTCAAAGGGCAGTTTCTTCTTCCCCTCGGTCATTTTCTGAACCTTTTCCAACTCAGCAATATCCTTTTTGAGGTGGGGCAACCAAAACCATACACACTAGTCCAAATGTGGTAGCACCGCAGATTTGTATAATGGCATTGTGACATTGGCAGTTTTGCTTTCAATTCCTTTCCTAATGATCCCTAGCACAGAATTTGCCTTTTATTCCTTCTCTCAGCTTGCTGCTGTTTAACTAGTTCCTGCTCCACAAGATAACCTCTCCTTTTATTCCATGACTGCTAAGCTTACTTAGGAGTCTTTGGCGAGGTATTTTGTGGACAGCTTTGTGAAATGCTTAAGTATATTATCTCCATGCATTAGGGGGGGGTTAAAGAAAGGCAGCTGGTAGGGAAAAGTGCTGGTAGGGAAGGGCAGGCGATGAAGAGCCTTAGTGGGCAGCTTGTGCAAAAGCATCAGCAGGTGGAAGGGCATTGAAGGTGTTGCCTGCTGGAGGGCTTAGAGTCAGTGTACGCTCACAAGCACCACTGAAATAGTTTAAAGTTAGTATTTTTAAGCTAGGGGTGTGTGTGTGTGTGAGAGAGAGAGAGAGAGAGAGAGAGGTGTGGTTGTACGGGTATAAGGCAGTATATAAATTCAATAAAAAAGAATAATAATGTTATAGTAGCTATATGAACCCTGCCTGTGCGCATAAGAGACAGGATTGGGAAGGGTAAATGCATTGCCTTGCTGTTTTTGTCTCTAAAATAGGTCAGTGTTTTCTAGATTCTTAATTCCTTGAATGCTCCTTTTTAAAATTCTACTCCTCCTTTGTAATTCTTTTTTTTAAATGTAAGCTTACATTTAAAACTTAAGACAATGTTAAATATTAACTTCTAACGTAAAACACAAATCCATAAAAGCTATAAAAACAGCAGTAGCCCTAAAATAATAAATATGATGTAGGGCAGGGGCTGCAGCTTTGTTGACCCTTAAAAGCCTGAGTGTGGCTTGCTTACTTGAATTATCTGCTCAACATGTAAGTGGCTTTTGTTTGTATTCTGGATTGTGTCATGATCTTGAGGGTTTAGTACTATATGTGCTTAGTGGCAGAAGACTTGTGACTCAAAGACTTAAATAAACAGCATTTTCTGTGGGCTCTGGCCCCCAGGTGTATGCAGGGACTATACCTGTCACTGTCCTCTGCATCATGACTTGGCAGCTCTCATGCTCCTGTCTTTGGGTTTATTTTATTTCTTTCATTTTGCTGTGCTGTCTCACTTTGGGGTTTGTTGACAGTAAACCTGTGAGCAGAAGGCTTCTCGGCATTCTGCACTTTATTTGCGACTGAGGGACTGGAGGACAATGTGACTGAATTTTCCCATGGGGAAGAGAAATTCTCCAACAGTTTTTCACAGTTGGGAATCGTCATGAGCAGCGGCAGTAGCACAGCTTTATTATTCTTCCCCAAGTTTTTCTTTTCTTTTGCTGCTTCTGCAGTAGCTGTGGTGTTGGCAGCTGGCCTCTGTTTTGTATTCTCCACAGTTTCCCAGACCTAGGGATGACCTTAACGTTGCACACAGGCAATTGTTCTGTCAGGGCAAGCATTTTGGCTAGCCAGACAAAATGATCCCCTCCCCCTGCCTCCCTGCTGTTTGTCTGGGAGTTTTCCTGAACTCCCCTCCCCCTCAAGCCAATTTGGAAACAGGGAGAAGGAAGCTCCAGTCTGCAAGCAGGAGCCTTTGTGCTGGGCTTCTAGTGATGAATCTCATCCTGCCCAAAGTGACATACCTCCCAAGCACCCCAGGAAAAAAAGGTCATTCCCCCCCACACACACACACACCGTGGCCATTTTGGGTGCTGTCATCTCTCATGCTGTGCTCTTGCACCAAATAAGTGCTTTTATCAGAGCCGTGCAAGGTCTCCCTCCCCCAGCCCCAACCCCCCACTTTTGGGGGCGAGAGCAAGGGGTATGGGTCACATGACTCACCTGGGAGTATGTCCCAGAAGACACATGTTCCTGGTTTGGGGCTTGAAAACGTTGGACAGAATGTAGTGTTATTCTGAGGCAATGTAGTGGTTGGGGAAACTCAGCCAGATGGGCGGGGTATAAATAATATATTATTATTATTATTATTATTATTATTATTATTATTATTATTATTATTATTATTTAGAAGGAAATGGTGGCTGCCACAAAAAATAATGGGCTGGCTCAGGAAAACTTTTGCACATGGCCTTTTTCTTAGGGGAAGGGGGGAAGGGGGAGGGAATCTTTTGGAAAATTCGAGCTTGATTGAAAAAGTTGGATAAAGAATGAAATTCTATAAACATGGCCACCTGGTAGGATTAGCTAGTCAAACAGTTAAGAGGGTAGAAGGGAAGGTTGGATGGAAAGTTAAGGTTGCTAAAAGAGAGGGACGCATACTGTGGATAGAGTGGGGTACGATGAAACTTCTTGGTTAAGAGGGAAATAATTGTATATATATTTCTTTAGTTAAGTAGCAAGGTGGGGGAACTGGCCAGGTTTCAAAAGAGTGGAGCGTTTGGTTTCCTTTTGGGTTTTATTGTTAGAATTTCAATGAGCTGTGCACTCAGCTGAAAAGCTATAAATGTTCCTATTCAGTTATATGGTGTGTGGATTTCTTGGAAGCAGATTGTTCTGCAATTTCAAAATGGGATAGCATTAAAATATAAATAATTGAACTACAAAATTACACTTAATGATGTGTATGGAAAAATAGGAATACTTCTATGTTGAGGCTTTTGTAGCCTTACTTATTTTTTAAATAAAATAATAATAAAGTGGGAATGAGATTAACTACATACACATAACCATTTTTAAAAAACAAGAGCTAAAGCCTCCATTCACTCCAGGTTGGGAAGCCACATTAGCACAGCTTAGAAAGTCCTTACGTCATGTAGCCAGTGCCACAGAACATTCTCTCACAAAGTCAATTCAGAAAATAGAGGATTTAGTCAGCGCTGTAGGCTTCTGTTGATAAGCTCTATCCTTTAAAAATGATCTTTTTCTTGGAGTCTTTCATTGCATCATTATCTCCCCAGTGTCTCAATATACTATCCCCATGTATATTCCAAGCAGCCATTTCTGTATTTGGATCTTGGAGTTAGTTTTATCAATGCATAAGTAGTCAGTCAGTCAGTCAGTCAAGTTTATTTCTTATAGCCAAAGGTTGCTGCAATGTATACAATGTCATTCAATAAAATATATACTAGTTTGATACAAAAACTTAAAACATTTTCACTGTCAAAACATGACCTAATCTGCACAAAGCTATAGAAACTCCTTTATATACAAATTGAAACATTAGACAATAAAATTTATAAGCTAAAATCACCACAGGGCCACTAATATATTAAAAGTAATATTAAATAATACAAGCAACAATTATGTACAAAGTTTAGTGAGAAAGATGCAGCTTGGTGTAGATGGGGTCAATTAAATTCATCTCCTTTACGGTTGATAGCTATCTTGGTTATATAATTTTTTCAAATTTTCCTGGCGGCAGTTGCAAAAAGTGCTACACGCCAGGTCACATGCTTATCTATGTCTGCGAGGAGATAAAGAATCATGTTGGAAGGATTCTGGCTAGGGGACCTTGTCATTATAGGTGTCAAAAACCGTTCTCTTGTTCATTATATAAGGGGCAATGTAAGATATAATGTGTAAGGTCCTCTAATTCAGGGCATCCCCTAATACAAACATGTTCATTTACTGGTATGCCTCTATGTCTCCCATCTCTATAGGCAGAGTTTATTGTATTTAATCGTAAAAGCTTTCCAGAGTTGTACAAAAGTCAATTCATTGAAGTAAAACGTATGTTCATGGGCCTCTCTAAGTTTAAAATATAATGGGGCGAATGTAGATAGGTACATGGAGTTTAAGTTGTTTTTAGTAGCCACTGCCCTTGTGGTCCATTTAAAAATATTTTTCTGAGAATGTAGGGAAGTTCTTTGAGCCCGGATCCCTGAGAGGTCATATTTGCCCATCAGTTGGGCAGCATGATGTACCCAGTTTTTAAGGGGTAATCCATTCGCGAGCTCAATCAGGCATTTTTTTTTTGGTAACCTAGTGTTGTCCATCTGTTGAACTCTGAACCAGTAGCAAAGGATTCTTCAATCTATTTGGCTCTCTGTGCTCAACATACAAGTTTCCAGCCTAACCATGGCGGATTGCGCATCTTTAGGTAGCCAAGAGGAACTTCAGCTTGCCGCTTTAAACTTGCATTTATTGCTGTTTGCTGTACTGTGGTTTTTAAGAAAGCACTCCTATAAAATACAGTTTACAAAACTGTATTTTAGAGGAGTGCTTTCTTAAAAACCATAGCACAGCAAACATCAATAAATGTACAAAGGTCACTTAAGAACCATGCAATTCCACCTCTTCCAGTGGCAGCATTTTGGAGCAATCTCTAAAGGGCACAGAGGACAGTGCTTTCTTGTAGCCCTTCAAGTTGTATGTTGCTAATTTTAGTGAGGCATTAGGATTTCTTTGGGTAAAAGGCAAGTATTTGGGTAAGCAGGACATTTTTTCACCAGAACTCACTGGAACTCAGTTCCGGCACCTCTCAGGTGGACACCATTGCCATTATAAGAGAACAATGGAGGCATTCATTGTGATGTCCAGCACCTCTTTTTCTAGAAAAAAATAGCACTGTGGGTTAGAATTTATTTGGGTAGGAGCTGAGGTGGGCACTATCTGTTTTCCCAGTCTGTGTTCATGTCCCTTTCTGTCCAAGCAGAATTGCAAGTTTTCCAGCTCTCCAAGACTCAGATTTGGCAGCCTAGAATCTCTGTTGCCATTCTCCACCCTTCGGGCATTATTTCTCACATAGTATGCCCCTCTTCTTGATTTGATGCAGCTGTCCCTGGATTAGCTACATTGTTTTGAATTGGAAACTGTATTCAGGATGCTGCTGCAGTTTTCCACCTCTGTCCTCCTTTTCTCTCCAACCTATCTAAAATAAAGAAATCCAATTGGCTTTGTATTATTCCTAATGTGGCCCATTTTATGGCCTCTCCTTTTTTTTTATAATAATTTTTATTACGTTTTTTTCCAAATTACAGATAGAAAAGAAAGAACATAGACAGTAGAAAAGTATTATAAGTTATATGACTCTTAAGACGCCGTATGATTTGGAATGTCAGCCCCAGCAACAAAAATGGTTTATATAAGAAATTGGATAATTTTTATGAAAGAATCAAGGTTTAAATGGGTAAAAATGACAATATGTTATATTTTAAAAGTAAATGGAAAACAAGAGATTTAAACTTAAACTGCAATTGAAAGTAAAAAGTAACACATGAAACAAGGTTATAATTTGCTGATAACTTTATTGTTAAGAATGCATTATGTGGGAGATGTGGGGAAGTCCGACAGAAATCTGAAATAAGTTGTTGAAATGGTTGAGATTTTCTGTTTTTTCTTTCATTTTATGGCCTCTCCTTAAGATGGTCTGTCCCAGAATGAATTGCACATTCCTGCCAACATGAATAAGTCCTTGTAATTTTTTTTATAAATATATATTTTTTTCATAAATAGTGTTCAAATCCCTACTCCCCAACACTTTCCTCGGCAATTATTTTTACTATGAACAAATGTGATAGAAAGATTACACGTACAGCCACAAAATATGCAGGAAATTGAAATGTTAGGAATGTCCCCACGCTTAAGATGCCATTATTTTTTTCGACCATCTTTCTTACTCTGCCTTAAAAAAAATAAGGGTTTCCACCCCACAAAATTGCATTAGTTATGTTAAATGTTCTGTTTGCAATTTTTGTATATTTATTTGCTAACGGAGTGAGAGATTTCATCTGTCTCATCTGTTCACTTCTTGCCTGTTTCACCTCATTTAATTTCCTCTAAGCTTCATCTGTTCATCTGATTTTCAATACAATCTAAATCTGTCATCTACAAGATTGCTGGGACAATGTGCAGTGTCCTAGCGGTAAGGAAGATAGAAAGAACTATGGAATGGATAGTGGACAGAGGAGGCACTTTCCAATTCAAGTGAAAGCATTAGAAGTTTTTTTATGGACTTCAGTACTGAATTGAGCAGTGGGGGGAAATTAAAGTAAAATTAGAATGTTATTAAATTAATGGTGGTGATGCTTTAAGGAGGGTAATGTATACTAAGTAATTTCCACATCAAGGTGCTATCCTTATCAAAACAGACTTAAAAAAATATTAAAGGGAGATGTAGTGGCAGCTGTTTAATGAGATCTCGAACCAATAAAATGCATTTTATACAGGGTTTTTTCCTGTAGAATTTTTGTGCAACGTTTACTTTAAGTCTACTTGATCACTTCAATCTGCAGAACTTGCACTTCTACAAATGTTGTTCAGTGTCCATTCTGTGCTTCCCTATAGCGTGGCAACACCTGTATTTTGGAACTTCCTGAAGGCATCACATTATTTTAGGTTTCTGAAAAGATATTTTGGCAGGCCTATTCAGACATGTTTTATTGTGTTTCATTGTTTTGTTAGATTTCTAAACAGTTTTAAAATGTGTGTGTGTGTGTGTGTGTGTGTGTGTGTGTGTGTGTGTGCTTTTATTACAGATATGTTTGTTGCCCTAGGCTTCTTTGGGAAGGAGGGCAGGATATAAATTTGATACATAGGTAGGTAGGTAGGTAGGTAGGTAGGTAGGTAGGTAACTAATAGCAGATGAGCTGGCCCAAACAGTTAGTCCTGATTTCACATAGCTCTTTGTGTAGGAAAATAAGAAGCATGCACATCACTCAGATTTATTCAGCCATTTCTTTAAACATATGAGCCGTCTCCTAGTCTAGCTACATTTTTCTGGTTTTGACATAGGGCCATCAACTCCTACACCAGACACATCTAATGGCCCCATAACTATAGCTGTATTTGTTATTAAAATCACTCAAGTGATAGACTGTACTCTTAACTCAATTATGTGTCTGTTTCTCAGCTTTCCTCTGTGTTATGGCCAAATGCTCTGCTTTGTACTGTGGCATTCTGTGAGTTATAGAATCATAGAATCACAGCAATCCTCCTACATAGACTACAAATTGTTATTCTGCAGCTGTCTAGCTTAGAAGACCTTTTGTTTCAATGACTGGAGTCACAGTGAAATATGCCAGTCACCTGAGTGCTTATTGTGAGGTTAAAGAGTTTAAGCTTAAACCTGATAATGAAGTGACCACTTAGATACTGGTTTGTGCTGTATTTATGTAGCAGGACAGACTACAGATGGCATACAATTTTTGCATTAGCCAAAAGTTCTTTTGGTTTCAATTTCATTTTTATTTTATTTTTAGGGGGGGGAAGAGGGCAGTGAAAGTTTGGAAATAATAATAATAATAATAATAATAATAATAATAATAATAATAATAATAATAATAATAATAGTGTTTATTATTTATACCCCGTCCATCTGGCTGGGTTTCCCCAGCCACTCTGGGTGGCTCACAGCACATATAAAACATTAAAAACTTTCCGATACAGGCCTGCCTAGTTTTTTATTTTAAAAAATTAAGTAACTTATTTAATAAATTCTATGAACAAATTGTACTGAGAAACACCATTTGCTGGCAGGGTGCTTAAAATAGCAGTAATCTAATTTGATGGATGAGTAAAACGATCCCATTTAACATTTATTTCCTTGAGATTAAAGTCGATAATAGTTGTATGTAGGCCAATACAATCTAGCAGAAAGAGATAGTAAAAGTGGATGTGAGCATTAAAAATGCAGAAGGCTGATGAAACAAGGCACAAGGTGAAGAAGTTTGCCTACACACCATATATTTAGAGTACATGGCTTCCCCCAAAGAATCCTGTGAACGTAGTTTGTTGAGGGTGCTGGGAATCGTAGCAGTGTGAGGGGTGAACTACAGTTCCTACAGTTCTTAAGAGGTAGACACAGGCAGCTACAAGCAATGCCCTATAGTTTAAGCTGAGATAAACAGACTAGCTCAAATTCAACCAGTGAACATCATGCCTGAGTAAAGATTTGAACTTGGGTCTCCCCAGTTTGATTCTATACATAGAGTGCAATGATGCTGTATTACACCACATCAGTGCTGGCCCAAGACATTTTGGCACCTGAGGCGGACTCCAAAATGGCGCCCCTCCTCCCTGCCAGGGAAGAAGGGATCAGGGAAGATCTACATCAGGAACAAGGCAAAGGGAAAGAAAGATTGACATTGGGGTCTGTTGCCCCAAGTGGGCTCTGCTGCCTGAGATGGCTGCCTCACTGTGGCTCATAGGCCCTGCTCCACTTGGGCGTTCATTAGAGCAGGCAAGGACAGTATATTGGATTTCTGGTATCACATGATTCTCATGGTCAATAAGATTCTGGTCATTGCTGTTAACATCTGAGCTTGCAGACTGTAATTCCTTTCTCTAACCATGAACCAAGAGATATGGTGTGAAACATCATATCAACATCCCTTTTTTGCTTTATTTCATCCATGGGCACAAGCTCTTTCATTCACCTGGATTGAAAAAGTCCAGAAGCAAAACAAAGCAAAGCAGAAGAATAGCAGATTGTGGCAGTATTTTTTTCCACCCCACAACCTAGACCAAGTACTTTCAAGTCCCAAATCTGTTGAAAAGTTCACATGTTGGGGAGCGGGGATTATGTCACTATAATTCAAGGTTTCTTAAAATGCCCCACTTCATCTTAGTGCCCAAGTAGAAGGGAAGCTTTGAATTTATTTTATTTTTTTCCACAAGGGACCTGGAAACAGAATTATCCTGAATTTCACAACAGGCAGCAAATTAAAAGAAAAGAAGAAAATACTGTTGCTAAAAGCCATAACCATTTTCCTTCAAAGCTGATCTCTCCGTGCAGGAGAGAAATTAATCACAAGGCAGTTTTGTCCTCAGATTTCCATATATTATAACTGGGTCTGCTGCCAGCCTTTCCAACTGTCACAAAGCAGGCATGCTTCCAAGAAGCAGAAGTGAACATTGGGCAGAGCTACAAGTGCACAGCTTTTGTAACTATTTCAGACACGAGAGTCACCAGAGCTTAGTCATTGCACATGGGAGACTTCTGATAAGGGTTTTAATAAAAGTATGAAATCAGGTGCAGAAAATAATTTTATACTGAAGACTGCTAATGAGGAACTCAAATCTGTCCTCTGATTGCATACCTGTTTTCTGCTGGGTGTGGTGGGTAGGAAACTCAGAACTTTAAATACTTACCTTACTCTACATATTTTGTGGACAAGTTTTCTCAGAATGTTTGCCATAAGTTTATATACTCTTTTGTGTGGAAGTGGGGATGCCAACACCCTATTAGGTGTGAATAAGGAAGTGCTGTGTTTGTGAAGAAAAATACAATTATTAGAATTTTCTATTAAAATTCAAAACCTCAGACCAAAGCTGTAGTCTTTAAGGTAAGGAAAAGAAAAGAAAAAAAGGTGGTAGAGCTATGGCTTCTGTGAGAGATAAAAGGCCAAAAAAAGGGTAATTTCTCTACAGATTTGGTTGGCTGTGGCGTTTCAGCGCCGAAGGGCTACACAACTTCATGATGGGTTTCACAGAAGAGTTACTCACTCTCACTACTCCTTTCCCTTTCCCTGGCAGAACTAGCAAGAAATATTAGTCACGGACAGTTCTGCATCTTTCCAGCAGACTGCAGGATACATGAGACATCATGCTCTTCTGAGATGGTGCTGTACAAAAAGCTCTGTCTCAATGTACTCCCTCATTCTTTGTCCCAGTATGTGAGAGGAACTGGTTCCAGAAAACTTGCTTGTTGGGTTTTTAATTCATCTGAGATTCATAAGCCTAAAGAGTGATTCACACAACCACAAGTTGTGTGACCATTTTTTGGGATGGTGGCCAGTTGTGGTGATGTTCTATAATTATCTGCACTTAGCAGGGACTATTTTTCATCCAAACTTCCTCCCCAGACCATACCTCTCACTTACCATACTGCATTCCCTCCCCAAGTGCTTTTGCCAGGCTAGAGTGTGTCATTTAACTGTGATGATGCCTTTTGTTTACCTGGATTGAGGATAGAAGGGTGTGTGTGTGCATGTAGAAACCTATTTCTTTTTCATAGCTATTGTACAAAGGTAAGGTAAGTGCTCCTCCCACTTTTTGCCTATGGCCCACCCACCACTGGCTTATGACCACTGGAAGTGAAATCCTGACTAAAAAAGACTAATGCCTCATAAAGCAATATAAATGGCATTCAGCTTGTTCTAAAATCAGGCAAAAATATTGATTGTTTTCTTGCAAATATGGATTGTTTTCTTGACTTTTCTTGGACCTTGAGAATCTGCCTGTATATCAAGCAGATTGAACAAAATCCACAAAAATAGCTTTTGTATGTGCTTTTTCCTAGAATTACAACAACAGCTGCATGTATGATGGATCTACGAAGATACCCCCTGGATGAACAAAACTGCACACTGGAGATAGAGAGCTGTAAGTACATTATTATTATTATTATTATTATTTGTAAATTCTACTTACTCAAACTGATTCAGATGTTTAATGTTTCCCCCTGCACCCACATGCTACTAACCTAGTTGTCTGTGTGTCGGATGACATTTAGATCCTTGTAAACACACAAAACAAATTTAGCTCTCCAGATGGATTAGTAATTTGTGGCACAAGGATTAGAGGAACTTATTTTGTGTGTTTGATGGACAATTTTCAGCTTTTAAAGTCTCACTCAAATGTCTTTTGGAGTTCATGCGAGGAGCATGAGGATTACTATCAATTCCTTATCCTTTTCTGCTGCTGAACAGGATTGCTATTTGTTTCAGGTTTTTTAAATGAAGGGTTTAGATTGGTCATTGAAGTAGATGGTGCATGCACCACTGTAATTAGGCTTCCCAGTGCAAAGGTGATTGCTTTATCATGTGTATTTACTTTAATTATTATTTCCTGCCTCTTTGTACTGATTCATATGTTTGATTCCTCCCCCCAGTGTTTATATTGCATATTCTGCATTTTCTGCACAAGAACATAAAACATTAATGATAACTTTATAAGTAAGCATTGTGTGCAGCAAGTTAGTTGACATATTCAGTTGATTGGGTGTGTTTGTTGAAGCACTCATGCAGGAGGATAAGGTGCTGGAGAGGAACTGGGATGGATTCCATTTCAGTTTGCATTTAAATGTAATCTTACGTAATTTGCACTTTTCGAAACAATAAGCGAAGTGAAACACGGCCACCCTTCAAAATTCACACTTCGCCAAATTTTGTAGTGCAATTCTTCAGCCATGCAGTGCATACAAAATGGCATAAAAACACATATGTTAATGAAAACCACAATCACAAATGTTTGTATAAGGCAAAATTGCATACAGTACAGAAATGTGTATATTAGGAGAAAGTAGCATATAATGCTGATGAATTTTTCTAATATATATATATATAAATATATCACCTATTGATTGGAAAAATGAGAAACTGTGAGATTCTGAAATTGACAGATTCAAGCATCCCTAGTGCTGTGTGATCTTAATTGTAGGTGGGTGGGTGTTGTTTAGGCCTTAATACATAGCTGACAGTTTATGCCCATCCACTTCAATTCCAACCCTTCTGCATTCTAAGCACTCCTTCGTGGTTTGTTTATGAGCTGTGGTGTCATAGTTTCATGTGGCACTGAATTGATGAGTCCCTCCACTATTATTATTTTTAATTGGCCAAATGATGCTGAATCCTGCCATGAAACCAAACTTTGATGTTTTACCTACCCAATGCATTTTTCAGTATTTTACTTGTAATATTTAAGGACAATTAATAATTGCTGCCTTTGCTTATTGACTATACATGTATGATTAATTATGTGTGTGTGATATATCTGGTGCTGTTTGCTAACAATGGTGCATTGTTAGCAAACAGAGAAAAACCAAACCATTGAATTATATTAGTGGAAACTGTGGCCCAGATTCATATAACCTGGTGAACTACCAGAAGCCAACCCAAGGGCTCCCACTAATGCAATGGGACTTCCCTCCTCTCTCCTCTCCCTGTGTGTCTCCTCCCCCAATCCACTTTGGAGGATCAGAAGATTCCCCCAGACCAGTTTGTAGGGAGGAGAAGAGGGTGCTTGTCCATCTGGTAAGCAGAAACGCAGGAGCTGATAGAATGATCAAAATAGCATGATGTTGAATTCCTCCCTGTGACCTGGATTTCTCAATATTCTGCGGTTGTTTCCAGTTCAGCAATAATGACCCAGAATTAGTAACAGCATCATGAAATACTATGGGAAGGCAAATTTTCCTTCCACTTATATCTGTCTGAGAAAGTACTAGCACAATTTATAAGACATATTGCCAGCTTTGTGCTTTTTTATATAGTATCAGCAGGATGGAATGCCTTACATTTCATTTAGTTTGGTGCTAAGTATATGTGTGTAAAGGGAGTGCAATATTTTCTGTGTAGGTGAATTAGGTCATAAGGCAGCCCTAAAAATGTTTCTGCAAAGATATATGAAAAACAACTGAAACGGCACTTTCAGGTACAAAAATGGCACTACAATACAGAAGGAAGAAATTAAGTAAATTATACAATTAGTTAGAGAGAAAGTATAGATGGATATAGTTTATTCCAGGGTTACACCTGGGAAGAAGTGTGTGGGCAGGTATATGGATGAATGGATTGGTTGGGTAAGTGTAGAACAAGCCATTTATTTTAAATAAAAATTAGTGCCAGTTGCTTATAACAATATAGGCATACTAGAACAAGGTAATCTGAAGGTGGGATCAGAATTTACAGCATAGGAAAATGTTTAAATTAAGGAAAAGCAAGAGTGCTTATGCACATTTGTCCTTGCTTTCAGATCCTTCAGATTGCTGGCTTAGATATACAGTAGAAATGAAATTTGCACATCATGGTAAACCAGGGTTGCTGGCTTATCCTCATTTATTCTGCATGAGTAGCATGTATCTATTACATCCAAACCCAGAGCATGGCTTACTGCTTCCTAACAAGCCAGGATCTTTAGCCAGCCTCTTGTTGATTCATGTATCCTAACGTTAAAATGTATAGGTAAAGGGACTCCTGACCGTTAGGTCCAGTCGCAAACAACTCTGGGGTTGTGGCGCTCATCTTGCTTTACTGGCTGAGGGAGCCGACGTACAGCTTCCGGGTCATGTGGCCAGCATGACTAAGCTGCTTCTGGTGAATCAGCGCAGCACACGGAAACACCATTTACCTTCCCGACGGAGGTATTACCTATTTATCTACTTGCACTGTTACGTGCTTTCGAACTACTAGGTTGGCAGGAGCAGGGACTGAGCAATGGGAGATCACCCCGTAATGGGGATTCGATCTGCTGACCTTCTGATCGGCAAGCCCTAGGCTCTGTGGTTTAGACCACAGTGCCACCCGCATTAGGGAACAACAAATCAGCCTCCCAGTGACATAACACTTCCTGGGATGCGGCTGGATGGTGCTGTCACCAACCCAGAGCTCCCTCAACCTTGCCACTACCTTGCCCATCCCCAGTTTGCAGGGCAACTCCACTACCCTCCCCACCATCTTCTGCTGCTGAGCAAATTTTTGGGCTTCTTACAAATCTTCCTAGTCCCTTGGTGCCCTTATCCATTGTTTCCTCCTTTCCTCCGTAGCAGCCTTGCACCAATTCCTGCCAAATGGATTGGTTCCATTTTCTTCCTCCTCCTTTCACATAAGGAGGACCCAGTTTATACCAACTGCTTCCTCCATCTTAATTTCACTCCCTGTACTATCCCAGGAACAATTTTTCTGGAGGGGGTGTAAGTGGGTTGAGGACAGTGGAAGAGGGAAAGCCTGCTTACATGAATGTTGTTGTTGTTTTAATATCCCTGGTTCCCATGCCTTTGGGCTCCCAGTCTTCCCTGCACTCTTGCCTATGTCTTCACCACTTTTCTTTTCAATATTATATAACTCAGTCCTGACTGCAGAGCCTTGGGACATGCTCTCCCAGAAAAATATAATTGTAGTGCATGCATTGGTCTTTCCCTCCTTTTTTATTTTATTAACTGGACAAAATCTATTTCTACGTTATCCGTCAATTCAGACTTTTCCCTTTCCACCAACATTTTTTTTTCTGTGTTCCAATATTAGCTGTGTATTAACAAATGAGCCTCTGTGCCAGAGGCAAACAGATGTTTTTCTGCAGTTCACAGAACACCGGTTTCTCTCATTAAATGTATAAATAAATAAAACAAAGAAACCCAGGAATTGCTGGATACTGGTTTTCAGATGACACCATCCATATGTAAAAGCTATGGTGTGTAGCTTGCAGATACAACCAGAAAATTATTTAAGATGATTTTGGAAACGTTCAGCTAATCATGTCCCACTCATACCATTGATTTCAGTGATGTGATGATGATTTTGAGGATAACAGTTAATTTCTTCTTCCTGTTTGTCACAATGCTGTGATCTATGTAATGAAGAGTTCTGTCTCCGAGTCATCTTTGTCTCATCCCCATTATAGTACTTAATTAAAGCACCATTAATCCTCTATATTCTTTACAACCACCATGTTATTGCTTCATGAGGGACACACATCTTTTCAGAAGCCCCTTACCCACCTCGGTGTGTGTCTTTCTGTTTTCTTGTAAGGCCAATAGGATTTTTGGGGGGAATATTCTGAATTTTCAGAATTGCGATACTCAACTTTAATTCCCCTTTGGGTGAGTTATGGCTACTGCATTGTTCAGAATTACCACAAAGTTTTAAATGGTTTGCTTATTTTTGCTTGTACTCTATTTCCTAGGATTCTTTTATTCCCCCCCCCCCGCACGCATACTACTTTTGTGCAATATGACTGTTTGCAGTCAAGAAATACCTGCTGTGATAAGTGAAGTTTTTCTTTTTTAAAAAAGGCTTCCCACCATTTAAACGTAGGAACTGCATATCACAAGGAAAATTGGTCAGATATTATTTGTTTATTTTCAGCATCCTTTAATCTCTCTGTGGTAAAGACTTGCCATGGAGACAGCAGGGTGCATTTTTTAAAGCGTATTGAGGAAATTGTGCCGCAGTTCTTTTTGCAAGGGGCGTGTTCACACGGTGTGGTTTTCTTTCTCCATAATTTCCAAACTACCCTGACGCAAGCTAGTAGCCTTCGCTTGTTGGTGACCTTGCTAGTTCATACTAAGATATGGTGTCACACAGACACATGCCTTGGCCAGCAGTTCTGGACTGTGGCAGTTCTACATTTCAGACTTGTCATCCATTTCATTAACCCTTGTAGGAGTAACTTCCATGACACAGCCCCACAATTTCACAGACTACTCAGCCTGTATTGTGTGTTTGCTGAAACTGGACTAGTGGTAAAATTTTTATTCTCTCCCTCTTTTTCTGTCACTTTAAAAAAGAAATGTATTATCAAACCATAGGTGGCCATGAAAGAATAAGACAGTTGTAACAGGTACCATGCAGCTTCATTGGCTCCTGTCAGCTTCTATTGCTCACAAAGTTACTCTGCTCACAAAGTATCCTGGATAAGGTATAAGGGTGTGTTGCTGTTTGTTTGTGTTGCTGTTGTTTTTTTTAAAAAAGGCAGATAATTCTCAGAAGCTAGAACAATGTATTTTTAGCAATAGAAAAACCAGCATAACAACAACAACAAAATTCAACTGCTAACATTTTCAAGCACTTTAACCTTCTGGAAACATGGGATCAGGTCATTTTTGCTTTCTACCATATATTATATGCTTTACGTTAGGGTGCACAGCACACTAAAAATGGTCTCAACACAATCTTTTAAATCAGTTACACTAGGTTATTTTCAGGAGTTTAGGTTTAGTTTATCTTGGTATTAGTCATTCCTTAGTTATTCAGCATGGTCTTGAGTTCTGTCGTCTCCTCGCCTGGTACAGTAGGGTATTTTTCAGGGGTGCACATCTGCTCCCACAACAAATGTAAATAGTCATCATGTATTTTAGTCACACCATGACTCCCAGCCCCAGTATGGTTTGCTCTGAGAGGGCTACAGGTTCTTTGTCCCTGCTCTAAAGGAAGGCAAATCATGATGCAGCCAATAATTATTTACCAGAAAAATAATCCAAAATCACAATCCAAGGGGAACAAAAGGTCAGTTGCCAGGATTTCAGTAAGGAAGTCAAAAGAGCAGCTGAAATGTGAAAGAAAGGAACAAGACAATATTGACTGGAGAAAGCAGCTAAATATGTAAACTTAAAGCTAGATGTGATGGAGCACAGCACAGAGAGGTATGAGGATGGAATAAATTCAAGCAATAGCTGAAAAGTGACCTAGATAAAAAAAGGCCTAAAGTCAGCAGATAAGATCCGTCCACCCCACCCCACATAAAAGAAGAGAGATTGGAACCATAATGGAAAATTCACTAAAAGGAATAAGAAAGTATTTGTTTGTTAACAAATGGAGTATTACTTGTATATGGTTGTTGCTTCGTTTATAAGATTTATACTTATGTCTAGTAAAAGAAGATGTATACTTTATTTGTTGTATAAGACTGTCAATAAAGTATTTTAAAAATAAATAAATAAAAGGCCAACTAGAGACCCCCTGATCATCCAGATAGAGTATCTCACTATGAGAAAAGGCTAAACTAGTGTTTGTTTGGGTTTTTGGGTGGGTGGCTAGCTTAGGAACAAGATAACTAGGGGAGGAGGAAGCATGACAGAAACGTACCAGATTAGCAACCATATAGGTAGTGAATAAAGAGAAACTATTTTTGTCATAATGCTAGACCTTAATTATACAATGGAACTGATTGTATGTTCAGAATGATTAAAAGCACATATTTACACAATACATGTACTGTACAGTGAATTTAGTGCTGGCATTTTAAACAAAATTAGGCAAATCCATGAAGGGCAAGACTTTGATGGGTGATGGTCATGACAGCTAAAAGTAGAATCTGTATGTTCACATGCCACATACCTTTTATTAACAAAACTAATTTCAAACTTGTGTTTAATATACTGACTTTTTCTGAAGCTGGCAAGCATAATTTCCCAGTTTAGACAAAATGGGAACCATGATTGATTGGACACTTCCTGATTTGATTGCTCACAATTGTGAAGGAAGAAGCAAATGCACGGCCACATATGCACGCTAAAAGGCTAATTTGTTTCACAGTTTACAATAGCCACAGAAATGATGATAATAAACAGCGCACTAAATAGTTTTGACTAGATACATTTTCAAATAAAACAAATAGCTTTCATTGAAAAAATAAATTTGAGAATAGTAAAATTAATCTGTGGCACATAGAGAGCAAATGTGCATGGATAAATTCTCTGAATGGCAGTTGCCCTGGGAAGTACCTTTTCCTCTAGCAGTTGAACATGAAAGAAATTTTGAATCAAAGGCTAAGGTCCCCGTCCCCCCCCCCCCGCATTTTCTTATACCACACATAAGATTACATGCAATCTCATTTCATTTAAAGGTTTTCTTGACAGATCCCTTCTTTTTACAGCTTTCTGCACACTCAAGGGGACTGCAGAAAAATGTTTTTCAAATGCTTTTCTTGTGTTGAAGAATACTTCCTGTTCTGCTAGAAATACCGTACATATCCTTGTTCAGTAGAAACAGCCCCTTGGCTATCCTTTCCAAGGTATTGAACAAGCTTAAATAAGAGGTGTTTCAAACGTGTGGTGGTTGTCGCAGTTCTGTCATAAGACTGCACCACCTCAGAATGCATATAGGGGAAGGACCGTGGTTCTGCTAATGATGTTTGCCATTTCCACACTGAGGGAGGCTGTAAGGGAAGGAGGGGCATGTCTTCAAAAAATGGTGGTTTCTCCGATGTGCATTCTAACTTGGTCCAGCGGCATGAAAAGACTGTATACAATGTGAGCATTTTAACATGTTCAGAAAGTAGCTTTTCAAACTGCAGTTGGTACTGGGATTCAGATCACAAAGTACAAAACATGTGCATATTGTGATTCTTCTTCATTGTGAAGAGTTATTTCAATGAGGTTTATACATATCTGACTTGCATAACATTGTCTGCAAATATGTTGTGTTTGCATATATGTACTAAAGTACTACTACTACTACTACTAATAATAATAATAACAATAATAACAATAATAATAGTGTCAAACCACACCTGGAATACTGTGTCCAATTCTGGGCACCACAATTTAAGAAGGATGTTGACAAGCTGGAACGTGTGCAGAGGAGGGCAACCACAGTGGCGTAGCATGGGGGGTGCAGGGGGGGGCCGGCTGCACCGGGCGCAACATCTGGGGGTTAGGGTTAGGGGCGCAAATCCATGGGTTAGGGGGCGCAAATCCACGGGTTAGGGGGCGCAAATTACTTGCCTTGCCCCGGGTGCTGACAACCCACGCTACGCCACTGGGCAACCAAGATGGTCAAGGATCTGGAAACCAAGACTTATGAGGAGTAGTTGAAGAAGCTGGGCATGTTTAGCTTGGAAAAGAGGAGAATGAGAGGAGATGTGATTCCTGCTTTGCAGGGGGTTGGACTAGATGACCCTTGGGTCCCTTCCTATGATTCCATGATTCTATAATATCCCTGCCTTTTCCTAAACCAGGATTCAAGGTGGCTTACAGAGTAATTAGAAACATCTAAATAAAAGTACAGTATGAAGCATAAAAAGGCATCCTTCAGTGGAAAAAGTTTTGTTACTGCTGCTCAGTTTTATCCTTCCTTGTCTTTTGAAATTTGATTTAAAACAAAACTGCAGTCTTATAACATTTACCTAGGAATAAGTTTCAGTAGGCTCATTGGGTCTTACTTTTGAGTGCAATCCTATACATGCCTACTCAGAAGAAAGTGTCAATGGGGTTAAGTGGGGCTTGCTCCCAGGAATGTAGGGATATTGATTTCTGTCATATTGATTTCTGGTTAAAATGTGATACTTTAGATCTGCTGTGCAACACTCATGAATGCCAAATTTCTGTTATTGCTTGTAGACATATATAGATATGTAATGTGTTATCTTGCTGCTCTCTAAGACATTTTACAAAACAATACCTATGTTTGCATTTTGAAGAACAGAAGCATGTGGAGTCCTGTTCATTTTTCACTGTGTGAAACCATGGAGAGAGTTAATTGTAGCCTTTGTTTCATTTGTCAAATAACTCTTCACCAAAGGTACTAGGGTCTACTCTGAACGTATCCATAAGATCAAAAATTTACGAATGTTTCTGACAGCACCTTCTTGACACTGTGTATGTTCATTGCTGTTCATTATCTGCTCTAAAAATCTAGCACATGTTATCTGCTTTTAAGAAAAATAAGGAAGTGTAATTAGTGTGCCTTGGATAGAATATCAAACAGCAAACTTTATATATTGGAGAACTGCATCAATCTTCATGAGTATAAGCTGTGTTTGTTGGAATTCTGAGATTATCTAAGTAACGCATTGGCTGTCCTTTGTGTCCAGTTTAGGAGCAGAGTTAGTAAATTCATACTTAAAAATTTCAAAATAAATATATTGGGAGTTTGATTTATTGGCATCACTAGTGGCAAATGGATTATCCCAGAGTGAATGCACGCTGGTAGAGGCAATCTCCAGTTCTTTTCCAAAAAGAAAGTACTGCCTGGAGTATCTGCTGCATTTCAGAACTAATACTGGTCAATCTTTATGTCCTTAGTTGCACTGAAACATATTTTTTTTGTGGGTCTTTGTCTCATATTCCATTGTCTCATATTCACCAAGCAATACTGCACTATCATTGCATTCAACATGTCTAAGATGTTTTGTTTAACTAAATATATGATTCTTTATGATCCAGACCAGTAAACAGCATATAAGATGTTCCCATCTTGACCCATACTAGAAAACATGCAAGTTCATGTTAGGTTAAAACAGGTATTGTTCATTCCTGTTATACTTTTTGCCTCTAGAGAAGCAGGGAGGCTGAGTACCCTAGGTACTTCTGCAAAATCTTTTAGGAAAACTGAATTGCCTCATTCATTACACATTGCTTCTGAACCAATAACTTAGCTTTGTAAATGACTGTATAAATAACCCCTACCTCCTGGCATGGGAAAATGATGAATTTCAGGCTTTGAAGATGTCCGGTTGTTATAACAGCTGCAACAAGAATTTAAACCTGCTAGAACTGAACAGCTATTTTTGTATGGAATAATGAAATCTGCTAATCATAGTATTTTCTTTTGTTGAAAGTGCTGCCAGCTCAGCTTAAAATTGCTGCAGTCCAAATTCCCACTTCTGTAACTTTGTCATCCAGTAGAATTGCATAAATGGGCTAATTTCTTACTTTGGGCAACAGGAGAAAAATATATTTTAAAAGCAGAGAATTAATTCTTTTCTCACCATCTCTCATTGTGGCTCTAATATCCAATCACAGATTGTTTGGATTAACCTACTGTAAGCGTTATTATACTATTAGTAGTCATTTTTTAAAAAATAATACTAATCTTGTTTTTGCAATGACATGGGAGACAAAACTTGTGGTTAGGAGATGGTTAAATCAATGAACAAAGCAGCTGTGGTGAGAATGGCCTTAGGACTGCAGTGCTGGTGAAGAGGGGTCTTAGCCCTTCCCCCACCCCACTGGTGATGTTTTTGTGAATAAAATTGTCCCCCACCCCCCAAAATAATACTTGCTCTGTAGAGATACTAGCAGCTAAGGGGCATAATTTTTATCAGGTGAACAAGATTTCCAGTGCCACAGTGCTAATCTGATTGGTGGCATGCTACAGCTACTATTTTTTAAATTATGATTACATTGCTGGGAGATCTTAATCATAGATCTTGCCAGTCATGCTTAGTTTAGTCCTTATGGTCCCTATCAAGAGGATTTTCATTCAACATTTGAGAACCATGACTAGGTGGAGGAGCTAGGAAGCAGGATGGGTAGCACTGGCCATTCCGTCAAACAGAGTGGGAGGGCAGCTGATTCTAGATGTATTGAATGGGCAGCTAATTATTTAGTTCATAACAGTAGTGTCTTGTATGGTGGTGCAGAGCTGCTTTTCCCAACACCGGCATCTCTGCAGCTTTCCTGAATGGTGCTAGATGGAGTGGGGCAGGGCAGTGGCATGGTCATGGTCATGGCTGGCACACCACACTAGAAGCTACAGATCTATAATGATTGCACTTTTACTGCCAGCGACCAAAGAGGCACATGTGGGATTATCAGGCTCAGATTGAAAAAAAAGTACAGAGGACCTCCTTGGTAGCAGCGCCTGCCCTGTGGAACACCTTCCCATCAGATGTCAAAGAAATAAACAACTATCTGACTTTTAGAAGACATCTGAAGGCAGCCCTGTATTGGGACATTTTTTATGTCTTATGGGGTTGTTTTTTTAAAAAAAATATAATATGGGTGGGGTATAAATAAAAATTATTATTATTATTATTATTATTATTATTATTATTATTATTATTATTATATCTTAATTTGGAGAGGGGGTGTCATGTGCTGCACCACTTCGGTTGATCCTTGGAATGGGAGTGTCAAAATCAATGAAGGTAGCAGAATGTTAGTTCAGGGAAGGCTAGAGAAGCTACTTAGGGAGTCTGCAGGGTTTCACAATTAGGCTCTTACAAGGGTGGTATTCTCTATTAATCAGTGCCATCTACATGGCGTTGTCCATGCATCTACTGCAATTAGTAAGATAACATAATCACACAGGTCATTGCAACTGCTTAGTTGGCCCCTGGGTGGGAGCACTAACCTATGAGCACCTCCCAGGTGTGGCCTCACGTTCTCCAGTGGCAAACATGTGGGAGATTTGCACTGCATGAGCCAACTCAAAGTGCTGGATCGTTAAGAGACCCCAATAGTGTAAAGGAAGGCAATGTTTCATTGGATGGAAGATTATGAAATAATATAATGAAACACTAACCCACATGGAATCTTATATTTATTAGATTGGAATGACATTTGCACAGAATGAACACTTTGTGCCATCCAAACTTACTTTTGTCTTTTCAATCAGTATTTTGTTTGTATTGCAAATACAGCATGTTCAAAGTCTGTATGAATCATGAAAATGTAGCTGCATTCTGCCATTAGAAATATTCTCATTTTCCATGCCTTAGATCTATGAAATCTGGAGTGATGAGTTAGTTTATGTCTGACAACAACAGCAGTTCATTTAAGAGAATTCAGCCAAGGCTTCATCTAACTTTTAGCAATGCTAGGGGATGCAGTTGTCATTTCCTATCAGCCTAAACTATGGTAACTGATGTGAGAAAATGCCATTGCAAGTTTGCTAGAGCATATTGGCATGCAAGTTGTAACACGACTACTTCAGTAGGAAACTTTACAAGCTTTCAGAAATTACAAAATGCATATGGTGCAGTATCATGGGAATATAAACTTGGCACATACTGTCTTTCCAAATTGCTATGGCAAAGACTGTTAACTTTTTTGCTGTTGTGAATTAACAGCTCTGCTTCTCCCAGTCCTTTGGAGGATGAAAGGCTGGGCTATCTCAAAATGAATATTTATCCTGAAACATGACAAGAATAAAAAACAAAATCGTATTTTATTTTTTTGAGAATTGCCTCACATTCAGACAGTCCATCCTCAGCTGGTAATGCTCATCCTATTCATAGGAGGAGGAAGACGGAACTCAAATCCCTGTAATCTTGAGGAGCTGATTAGGGCTCTCGGTGATATTCTTTCTTCCAATTCTATGAATCTATAGCAAGGAAGAGCATGCCACCATTTCAAAAACAATGGCTTTCATTATTTATTTGTTTTAAAAAATGTTTTGCTCATTTTGCTTTGAAAGTCTACCAAGTCTGCTGCAGAATTGAAGGGGGAAGTCTTGCCAATTTCACATTTTTAAAGTTTTATTTGGAAGAATGGTGTGTATAAGTTGAACATGGCATAGCTACAATGCCCAGAAGTTAGAAGGTATTGAATGAATGTTAAAATCAAAACTCTTACAAGGAAGACAAAGGACAAAGAAAAACTTCCACGGTTGTGGTTACAAATATGCATTTTTTTTAAAAAAAAAGTCAGTTTCTAACATAACTCTACAGTTTCTGCAATCCAATTGCAGCTTCCCTTCAAAAGAAAATAGCAGAGGGGGCAGGGATGCATCAAGATTGCAGCTTGTAGGGAGTTTAATTTCCCCATCATGCTCGTTCCCCCTCCCCAAATGGCAGTTTTTTTAAAGCAAAAAGGTTACGTTAAATGCATACATGTATTTAACATAGCACCTAGTTTCTCCCTTACAGTGCAACCCAACGCATGTCTACTTGAAATTAGATCCATTGAGTTTGGTGGACTTTACTTCCATGGATAGTCTGTATAGCTTTAAACTGGATTATACCACTAGTGCTGTCAGAGGTAATCTGCAGCCTCCTTCAGAAGTGGCCTGCATCCATTTCATAATTGAAAAAGTGTTTCCAACCCTCTGCAGAAGCCCCTTAAATCTCAGCTGTTGATGCTGATAGTGTGATAGACGGTAATGTAATGCCTCATTTGTTACCACTGATGCAGCTCCTCCGAAGAACTCTCTTTCCTGAACCTCATCAACACAGATTGCTGGATTTATAAATACAATGTGGCAAGCAATATGTTCTCCATAAGTTACATTATGAATGTTGACAATCCTGCATTCAAGCAAATACTTAGGTTTGTTTTCTATGAAACCCAGTAGCCGGTAATGTTGACATATGAGGTGGAAACAGTAAACTCCCAGTCAACAAATCCACTCTCCATTAGAGAGCTTGATAAAACATATTTTATCTCTGCTTGCAATAAGTCACACACACACACCCTTGTCTGGCAAAGGTTTTTTAAAGTCTTCCTACTTCATAAACATGGTTGGTCCTGCTGTGGCTCAAAAAAGGCACACAAAATTTACCTTCTCTCTGGTTCTCTTTAAGCCTGTCAGGCTCATGGACATCATCCAAATGATCCCATGTTAAAATGTTTTTGTTTGTTATTTAATGTATTGCATTTATATCCTACCCTCTTCTGCAAGGAGATCAGGGTGGTGTATACGGTTCTCTGTTCCTCATTTATTTCCCCATGACTCTTTGATGTAGGTTAGGCTGAGAGGCAGTTACTGGCCCAAGATCAATCAGTGAAATTAATGGCCAAGTGGGAATTTGAACCCTGTGGTTTCTAATGTTCTAGCCTGTCGCTCTAACCACTAGATGACAAGCGTGCTCTGTTCTAAAGTCAATATTGGCTCTTCCCATGTCCCTCCAGTGTGAGATCATTTTGCAAGCACTATACCTTAGTGTCATATTTCCTTAGTGGAAGTGTTGAACAGGAGACATTTAATTAGTAAGCAGGAAACTTTTTATCTTAGACATCATACAGAATTTGAGGGAACAAGCAGGCAGCAAAGACCAGGAAGTTAAGTATCACTTTGGATGTGTTCCTCAGAATTCAGCAAATGCATGTTGAAACCATTTCCACCACATTTTAGAATATCTGTCTTCACTTTTATATTCAACATTTCAGTGACACATTTGCTCCATGGACTAGAATTAGCTATACTCCTCCTCCTTTGGTTCAGCTGAATTTTATATTGGGCTGTTAAATGGCCAGAAGGTGTGGGCTGGCTGAATGCTTTATTATTTTATTTCAGAGTCCACTTGACCATTCTTGAAATGGACCATTGGCTAGCCTTAGGCTTTCAGTTCATGGATTCTTAAGAACACATTGCTTTAAATTTTGTAAGTCAAGCAACATAGGGCAGCTGTGTATGTTTAAATCCTTTTATTTTCCTTCAGGGATTTGGCTGATTTTTAGGACGCCTTATTTAGCCAGAAGGTATAGTAAAGCTCACTAGGGAGATTCCAGCTGGGGCTGAAAATCCGGCACAGTTTGTTCCACATGAACATAATTTAACATTTTCCAAAAAAAAAAAGGTATGGATTTGTGAAAGTAGTGATAATGCTTTGTATTATCTGTCTCCCCCCTCTCTCACTTAAATCTGGATATACCATACACCCCATATATAAAATTGAACTCAGGAGTCTTAGCACACTTCTTCTTGACTAACTGGACCTCCAGATTTGCAAAGAGAACAACTGAGAACTCAAGAGCCAGATTCCTCAGTCTCTTGTTCTGATCACGCTATCCCATAATCTTACCCTAGTAGGGTAACCATGTGTACTGCTTTACAGATGACAGTCCCCAATGTGAAGGACTTGGGAGCCGTTCTCTTTTGGAATGAGTTTTCTGAAACGATGTGCAGTCCACGTCTGATTTAAAGATAAAGAATCATAAGAAGGCAGAGCAGGAGCCTTGGAGCTCTGAGTCAGTGCTTAACACCTGTACAGCAGACTGAATAAGCAAGATCGCCTGGTGACAGCCTTCCTTGCTATGCTGAGATGTCAGACTCTCAAACCTTTATTGACATATGTACACTACTCCAGTAGGGTTCAATGGGGGTGAATTGCTGATTGCTGGGTGCTTGGGAACTGCAGCACAAGAGCTGCTTTCTTTAAGAATCAGCTGCATGGCCCACTTCCCCATAGGGAAGCCAGTTGCACAACAAGGTTGGATTCGCTGCCCTAACAGATTACAGGCAGTCAGTTCAACCTGACTTTCTGCAGGGATCATCTGTGCAACTGAAACAGTCATATCCCAGCCTGGTTCACACCTCATGGCACATACAACATTAGATTTGAGGCAGGTGGCCATGGTTTGAGGGAGCCAAATCAGGAATTTTGCCAGGCCTATGGCTTGGAGATTCCCCACCCCTGCCACACACCATACAAACTATGCCTCCATTTTAAAAAAGAGACTGATTCTAGTACAGTGGTGCCTCGCAAGACGAAATTAATCCGTTCCGCGAGCCTCTTCGTCTAGCGGTTTTTTCGTCTTGCGAAGCAACCCTATTAGCGGCTTAGCGGATTAGCGCTATTAGCGGTTTAGCGGCTATTAAAGGCTTAGCGGATTAGCGGCTAAAAGGCTATTAGCGGCTATTAAAGGCTTAGCGGATTAGCGGCTAAAAGGCTATTAGCGGCTTAGTGGCTTTTTTTTTTTTTCCTTTCTTTTTTCTTTTCTAATCGTCTATTCTTACTTAATGTTTTTCTGTAATGTGTATTGTTTTTCTTGGAGGGGTTTTTCCCCTTTTTCTTTGGTTGTGTATGATGAAGAAAATATAATAAAAAGTATTTATATACAAGAAAAAGGGGGGAAGCGGGGGAAAATTGGAACACTTGCAAGACGTTTTCGTCTTGCAAAGCAAGCCCATAGGGAAAATCATCTTGCGAAGCATCTCAAAAACGGAAAACCCTTTCGTCTAGCGGGTTTTGCGTCTTGCGAGGCATTCGTCTTGCGGGGCACCACTGTAATGCTTACCGCTTGTATTTTTGGTGCAAGGTCCTTCATTGGATTTTCCTGCAGCTTTCTCATGCAAGAAGCCTAGAACTAATAGTCCTCAGCAAGAAAATGTTTGAAAAAGCAGAATCATGGAGAAAAATTGATATTTTTGGCTGTTTTAGCATGTGAAAACATAGAACGCTCATTATTAAACACAGTGTTTGAGCCAAACTAAATCTGATGTTAAATTCATATTTGCCTTTATATGCGTGTTTTTTAAAATGCCCACAGCCATTGGGGGGGCAGGTCTGTTGAGCATTTGGGTTATTGCAGCAGGTGAGGAAGAGGAATATAACCCTTTCTTCTTTTGTTGGGTTCCTGACAAAAATCACTCCTTTGAAACTGCTATTTATAATGGGTGGAAATTGCTCCTTGGTATGTTCTTTAAAATGGGTTAAGTAAAGCAGCAGCTCCATCTGCTGATAGTTTCTATAATTAGTATTCAATTAACTCTAAAGTAGATTCAATGAAGCCTTTCCCCACTTTTCTAATCTCCCTCCTTCCACTAAACAAAATCCCTCTGCACCTCAATCTCCCATAGAAATGTGAACTAATTTCATTTGAAACAAAGCCTTTCCCATCTCAAAGCATTGAGAAGCCTTTTTCTTCTTCAGATATTATGGTAAAGGGACCCCTGACCATTAGGTCCAGTCACGGATGACTCTGGGGTTGTGGCGCTCATCTCGCTTTACTGGCCAAGGGAGCCGGCGTACAGCTTTCGGGTCATGTGGCCAGCATGACTAAGCCGCTTCTGGCAAGCCAGAGTAGCACACAGAAACGCCGTTTACCTTCCCGCCAGAGTGGTACCTATTTATCTACTTGCACTTTGACGTGCTTTCGGACTGCTAGGTTGGCAGGAGCTGGGACACAGCAATGGGAGCTCACCCCATCGTGGGGATTCGAACTGCCGACCTTCTGATCAGCAAGCCCTAGGCTCTGTGGTTTAGACCACAGCGCCTCCACGACCCCATATAGATAGATATAGATAGCTAGGTAGACAGACAGACAGATAGATATGAAACATGTATTATAGGAAACCAATCCAGAGATGCTTGTGTAATGCAACTGTTAATTACCAGCTGCACTGGCTCATAATGGTGATGCTTATGATTTGCCCCTATCTGCGTATGTTGGCAGCTCTAGGCTGTAAAAAACTAAAAGCTGTTAGGCCTGCAAATGGCCATTAAGATCCCTTCTACACTCCCTCACCTTCCCACCATAAGCTCCAGTTACATCAAATGCCGTGTTTCATGTACATCACCAGCAGCTGGAGCATAAAAGGCTATTTAAATACATGCTGCCTATTAATAAAGACTGTAATGTTTACGGCACATTGTAAAGTTTATGCAGCGGGCAGCAAGAACAACACAATGCAAAGAGATCTAGAAGATCTAAGTGATTTCTGAAAGAAGCCAGAAAACTGAATTGTGCATAATAGAGTTAATAGAGTTAATTGGTGGTGCCACTGGTTACCAACACATTTCTGTGTATTTCAAGTTAAGAGGCCTAAATCTGCAAGGCATCATTTACTATTTTGTAGCAAATGCTGATGTTTGGTAAAAGTAGTGTCAGAAAGGATGTCAACTGTCAATGCTTAGAGTATTAAAGTTTTAACAAAATGTCAGAGAAAATTGTTGGGAGAGGGGAGGGGAACCTGGTTAATCCATAGAAATCTGTCATAAAGATTGCTTTGTAAGGTTGCTTCAGCATGAATTCTGATGACATATGGGAGCTTAAAATATAATCTAATGATATATCTTCATGGGAGATGTTTATATAACATGATAGCAGCAGAACTGCCATGTCTTGTTAATTTGTTAAGATAATAAAAAGATGTTGTATTTTTGGTACAAATGTGAGGAAAGATGAAAGTAAATGCTGATGAGACCTTGAGCAATAGCATATTTCTTCAATGCACATTTGTGAAAACAGAAAGAGAATTTTTCTTATGTGCTCTGCTCTGCCAAGGACTGGCAGTTGTCTGAATGAAACCCTGCAGAGCTGTTAGATAGTCTTGGGTTATTGCTTTGAGCACTGGAGGATGGCAGACCAGAAATGGGGGATGAGCAGGTGAGAAAATAGTGTAAAATATGGCATTGAATGTCTACGTTGCAATAGAAGGTCAAATATTAGAATGGAGGGGAAATAGGTTCACAAAAATGTTTATTGGAGCCAGCAAGGATCAGAAATTGCATCACCAGGGTACTCCGGTGTGAACTTAAATGAAGAAATTTGATACCGCTCCTGGCATTTAAAATTGGAGATACTGAAACTTACAACAGATACATAAATGCATGAAAAGTGTGCTTTATGGTCTTCAGGATATGGACTGGGGGAGAACTCTGTAGTTTTCACCAACAGGAATTAAAGTCTGACCTCTAAAAAGGAAGGTCTTAGCACTACAGAGAGAGGCCAAGAAGGATAGGAAGAAACTAAAGGAGGCAGTGCTGAGTGCAGTGGCAGGGGATGTAAAAGATCTTAGCTGGGTATATAGATACTTTGCTGGGTGTCTAGATACCTTACCATGTCCATGGAGTATTCCCTAAGGCCTAGCTGATGGAATCATAATCCATTCAACTTCCAGTCCTATGGTGGGAGCTTGGCTTGTTCTGACAAAGTGCAGCATGTGCTCCTCCTAAGCCCAAACCTTATCAGCACTAGGTTTCAGTTGCTGAGCAATGATCCAAACGTGTGTGTGTGTGCACACATACATCCTGTTTGTGTAGGGTGGGAGGCAGGCTTGTAATAAATTAGAAGTTGCCAAAAAGGCTATTTGTCATTCTAGCAATAAGCTTTTTCCTCTTTCCAGAAAGAACTTCCTCTTCTGAAATTACGGGAGATGAAGAATGGCATAGAGATGGTGTAATATATCTCCAGAATTGATAGACAAAAATGCAAATGTGCTTATCATGAAAGGCTAAAAGACAAAGTTTCAGTTGGTTTATGAATCCAAGGCATTAATAACAATCCTATTTCATAGCAATCACAGTAAGGTATATTGATCCATAGCTGGATAAATATGACAAGTTTTTGACAGGCACCCTCAAGTATTTAGGTGTAAACCTAAAACAGAGTTACCGTATATTATGTGGACAAAAAATATATATATTCAAATATCTGGGGCCCCTGCTTCATATTACTATGTAAGCATCCGGCTGCCAGGTCTGCAGTTAAATAAATAAACACATTTTAAGAACCTCATTGCACCTTGATCTGGCCTGCCACTCATTTTGTACATGCTGAGCAAAACAAATCCAGAAGCTGACCCACTAGCTTCCCTTTCTTAGTCTGTCTTCCAGCTTGAAATATCTAAATACTTCTGGAACTGGAACTTCAAAAGTAAACCTTAGATTCCACACTTGGAAAGTAATGTTAGCAATAACCTTTAAGTGGTATAATATAAAAACAGCAGTGCAAACAATTAAATGATTTATTTATTTTTACAGAAGCTCACATGTTCCTTATGACAAGCAAAAGAACTTTATTTTTATAGTATCTAAGAGCTCAGGAATTATTGGGACTGGATAATTTAATTTGCTGAGTGAGAGTTCTGACTAGGTGTCCAAATGCTGTAGGTATGCAGTGAGCTGGAAGGAAAATGCCTTCAACACACAGACAGGTGGCATTTTCACAGCACAAATTATGCCCCAAAGGCTCTCTTGCTGGTTCAAAACTGCTGTTCAAACATTTCTTCTGAGAATATAATTTAGAAAGTGAGAACTGTTAAGCTCCAAATAATGTCTGAGAAGGAAAGCAAATGACAGCATTATTTAGTTCATTTAGATCATTTATTTATTAAATCCATTTATATATCAATCTTAGTTTTTAAAAAATTGCTGAGCAGCTCAGAATAAGAATATAAAATACACAGGTAGACAACAATACAAAATCATAATAAATAATCTCTAGCCTTTAAATAGCAAACAAGATAAAACATTCCCATAGATTGTTAAATTCATTGATCCTAAAGAGCAATCTCAGTAAGATTCAAAGGCCTTGGTAAAGAGGCATGTCTTCAGTATCCAACAGATTTGGAGTATAGGTGATGACAGACATGCCTCCAGATGCTGGGAAATCTACAGAGAGAGGGTCCTCAGCGAAGTTGCCATCCCTTAGCCTTGCTTTGGTGGTACCCTCTACTGATCTCCATGACCAGGTTGGGACATACCAGAAGAGGCACTTCATCAAGTATTTGGTCCCTGCACCATGTGCAGATCATGGAGAATAGGTAACATGCTGCACTAGCTGCCGCCTCCATGGACTCTTCAAGGAGTTAAACTCCCTTGAAGAAGCAGGTGCTGTGGCTACTTCTTCAATGAAGTTGACCCCAATCCAAAACAGGGCATCTACCTATTATCTTGACATCAAAGCAACCCACCAGTAGAGTATTATCTTGTCACAATTCATTTTCAGTTTATTGGCCCTCATTCAGGCCATTAGCACCTCCAGGCCAAGTCATCTCTGCTCATACTGCGTCCAGATCAGAGCATCTGTGAATGACTACCTCCAAAGTGCCTCAGAGGAGATGTATTAGGCAAAACTAGTGTCCTGGGGGGAAAGAGAGTTGTGGGGAAGGTGGGGCCAACAAGGGTGGTGGGAGAAGACCCAAGAGAGAAGGGTCAAATAGCTAGAAAGGGGGAAAGTGGAGTAGGCAGCAAAGGGTAAGGAAGCCCCAAGTTCTGTATGGAGGAAGCAAGCAAGCAAGCAAACAAACAAACAAACAAACAAACACAGCATCTAACAGAGAAGAAAAGAGGGGGCTACAAAAAGGAAAGCTGGTGAAATCCATCTGAGAGCGGGAAAGGTGTTTGCAGTTGCCAATTGTATTTGGGGGGCTTCTTTTCTTATACAGTACATTCCCACAATCTGGCAGGCATTTTTCCAGTGTACAGATAAATCGGTGAAAACTTGGAACTGTGCTGAATGTGGTTTTAAATGATTACTGGAAGATAAACTTCTGCTCAAATAAATTAAGGCTGTGTCCTTTTTCTTCCTTTCTTTTTGTGACCTTAGGTGACAAAATTTAATGAAGTCTCATTAAATTATATAGCAGAGTTGGAAACCTTTATTAGCCTAAAAGCTGCATTTGCTTCCTTCCACTGAAGGAAGAAGACAGAGGCAAAAGTGGGTTAGGCAACAGATGTGACTAGGTCGTACTGCAACCATGTAGAAGCTGGAGATTTCTGCACACGCAGACCTCTCCATCCAAGAAATAGGTATTGTCAGTTCACAGACTTATTTCACCAGGCAAAAGCACTCAGGGAGGATGCAGAACACAGGTAGCGAGGGGTATAGGAAGCCACAGGGTTGTGGCCTGAGGAGGGGAGCATGGCCTAGGGGAAGTACCCTAGATGGAGAGGCCTGGAGGGGCATTATTTGCCTGAGTTTCCCTACTGCTGTGATGCAGTTTCACAAATCTGAGCTCTCCCTGAGAGGAGGCTTCTTATCCATTCTTGGCTAGTTCATTTTAGTCCATCATCCTGATCCAGCAAAGAGAAACCCTATGCAGACATGAGTTTCCACGCTCTACTGTGTTATGCACAGAAAAGCCTGAGATATGACAGGAAGAAAAATCATGTTCCGTAAACCCTGTAAGGTACCTGTGCCACACTATGGATTACTCTTTAGAATATGGATCACCCCAGACTATGCTCTGCTAAACTTTTTTACTTGACTAGGCACGCAGTCACATATTCTTCCTCTGAGTTCCAGCAGTATATGATCAAGTTTCCAACAGTCCCGGGTTTCTTTAGATCATGGCTTAGTATTCTCCAATCATCCCCTAAATCTGAAGCCCTCCTGTGCTAGTTTATTTCATTGTTTTATTATTAATACATTCTGCTGTCGGTACAAGACTCACATACCCAGGCATAAATGAGCCTGTGTGGTGTTCTTTGCATACAAATGTAGTGTGTCATCTTTTGCTTTGAGGCCAAGTTCCTTTTATGTATGTAAAGATATTACGATATTATTGCTGGCTTCTTTTTAATGAATATTTGCATGCAGATATCCTCCTTTTCTAGCCCAGGAGGCAAGATTATGTAACACTCATATGCATATTGACATAATTAAGAGGCTACCACTGAGAGAACTTGGAAGAGTAGGTTAACCTCTTGGAAGAATCTGCTTGCAAAATGCAGGTCTTTATAGGCTGGTACCATACAGGATCTAGAGTTGTTGCCCTATTGTCTCTTGTCATGCTGAGACTTAGATGAACTGCTAAAGGAAGAAATCCATGTATACTATTGAGAACCATTTTGTGAATATGCATAAGAAATCCTTGTGCTCTTTCATGTTACTGCTTAGAGATACCGTACAACAGGTTACTATGTCCAGAAAGGCCAAAATGGAATGTCAGAATGAATTACTTTGTTTACATCTCCTGAAAATTACGGTACTCGTAACTCAGATGGAAATTTATTTTTATTTTTAAATATGAATAGGGCATTTTTCTGAGTACCCCTCATATGGCAACCCTAATACAACATAATTTCATAGTACAATTAAAAGCTCAATAAAAACTTCAGAGATATCTGTCATGTGAAGACTACCTGAAACAAGTAGATTTCCAAGGCTTTTGAAAACACTGTGGTGTGGTAGCCTTCCAGAAATAAGTTGTTATGAAGTTCAAGAGCTGTGAGGTCACCACAGAAAAGAACCTCCCTGAACTAACTGGTGGGCAGACTAGGAGGGCTCTGTTGTTGATTTTAACCTATGGTCAATTTGATATTAACGCTTTAGACAGTCCTTCAGATATATCAAGCCAAATTTGTTAAAAGTTTTAATTATTAAAGCTAGCACTTAGGAAGGCATTGACAAACAGTGCGCTTGCTGTAATGATGGTGTTACATGAGCCAACTTCCATGCCCAAGTGATATTACATGGTTGAGCTGTCAGGACTCTGGCAGCTGTATTTTGAACTAGCTGAAGGAAAGTTCAAATGCAGCCCCAACAGAGAGCACAATACCGTAGATTACAGTACCCAGGCCAGGGCATGACTAGAGCATGGATTACTGTGGCTAAGGCAGACCTCTCCCCAGGAAAGGGGAACAATTGGCATACCAGCCAAAGCTGGTGCAGATTAATGAAACACACTCATGTTACGGCACATGTGCCAAAACCCAAGTTGCGAGAATACAGTGTTGGTGAACAGAGTGGAAATTCCCCATAGGCATATTGTACATTTCCCTTTCAACAAAGGAAATTAGTAACTTTACATTGTGGGCATTATGTTTGGGAATTATGCTTTATTCCTTGCAACTTATATTTGTGATATAACTGTAGAATAATTGAACAAAGTTGAACACTAATGCAATTTCACTGCCAGCATTATTGGAGTTGCCAGATGTTATTGACTTCTTCTATTCATGGTTCTAATTCACTACTACGTTAGCCTGCCAAGCAAGTGAAATGTGGGGATAAGGGTTAGATGTTACATATTAGTGTGCTTGTGCGAAAAGCTTGACTTAGAAGGTATTGTTGTGCCTCATTTCACTGGTTATGTTTCATTAATCTTTTAATTTTGTACTGAAAGCTAGAATGAAAATTTGGGGGTTTCTGGCATATCCAGGCACATACATTTCTGTTGTCTTTTCAGTGCCAAAATGGCACTGCTAAGATTGTTCATAACCATCATCTTTTGTAAATAATGCCACTTCTCTTCCCCCAACCCTCTTTTATTTATTGATTTTTGCCAAATTGGGTTTATTGTTTGTTTGTTGTTTTGATTTGACCTCTTATTTTGGATTTCAGTTTCCTTCAGAGTAGAAGTCAAAATTGTTAAACAGCCTGCAGAGACTATAAGTAGCATGTCCAGGTTTAACTGAGTACAACAGCACTTGATGATATTTTGTATGGCACAATAAGCACCTTTGATGGGCCATTTCTGCATTCACATAGTATACCATAGCATCTGATATTGAGCAGGGATGGAAAACATCCTTGGGTAGAGATTTGGATCAGGGACTACATAGCTTTGTTGCTCTGCTGCAGCAAATAATGGTGTTATCAGAACGATGAAAAGGGAATTTCAAATGGTGTTTTGAAGAGTGCTGCAGGTGCTGCAGACATTGCTAAAATTCTCTTGTTGTAGTAGCTTGATCTGGGTCATGAAGATTAGGATTGTTTTCTTTGGATTTGTGAAATAGCATAGGTTACCTGGGATAGTAGTCAGTACCGTACAGAAGAATGAATTATTATGTCCAGGTGTGAAACAGGGTGAACAAATTATAAGCCCAGGAAGAATAGCTTGGTCAGCCCAACCTACAATTTTAATAACCAATTACCACTGAAGCAAACAAGAAAATCTGGGGCACTTTTATAAACGATACATAGAATTTGCAATAAATTGCATTCGCTTCACTTTTTAGTGAAAGAGAGATGCAATGGCAGACTTCAGGTTTCAGTATGTCTACAATCTATTCTGTAACATTCCACAAACAACTGGTGTCTGCATTTTAGATTTTGTGTGAATTTTTCACTTGAGTGATGGCATTTAGCTTTTGTGGTATATTTGTGGGAATGTTCAGGTGTCAGTGGTAAGCCTTTCAGAAAAATGAGTAATATATAAATATCAAATCTTTCTGTTCCAAAACACCAGATAATCCCAGGAAGTACAGAAGTATGTGTACGTTGTCGAATCATAAGAATACATGAAGAGCTCTGCTGGATCAGATTAAAGGCGAATCTAGCCCAACCCCTTTCTCACAGTGGCTAACCAGATGCTTATGGGCAGCTCACAGCAACAGCATGTAGGAATAGTAGCCTCTTGCTGTTATTCCCCATCCCCAGCAACTGTGTTCAGAGGCTGGGTGCATCTGATTCTGGAAGCAGCATATGGCTATGAAGACTAGTAGCCACTGATAGCCTCCATTAATTTGTCTAATCCAGGCACAGGCAAACTCGGCCCTCCAGATGTTTTGGGACTACAACTCCCATCATCCCTAGCTAACAGAACCAGTGATCAGGGATGGTGGGAGTTGTAGTCCCAAAATATCTGGAGGACCAAGTTTGCCTATGCCTGGTCTAATTTATTATTTATTAAATTGGGGAGGGCTGCGGGGATTATGGAGAAATGGTTAGGGGTGCCCTTAAAGAAATCCTACCACATGACTCTCGCCAATTGTATCTAAGCCATAATCCCATTTCACCTTGCTAAGGACTGTAGCTGTTGGGGGAGAGGGCCTACATCACAAAAATTAAGGGTTTCCAACCCCACCTTTCCATACTAATGATTTTTTAAGCACTCGAACAGAAACAATATGTTTCTAAACTTTTTATTTTCGCATCAAAATCTGTTATTCTGTATTCAAAATAAAAAAATTCCTTCCTGTAGCACAGTGTATCTGAAGAAGTGTGCATGCACACGAAAGCTCATACCAAGAACTAACTTAGTTGGTCTTTAAGGTGCTACAGGAAGGAATTTTTTTATTTTGACTATGGCAGACCAACACGGCTACCCATCTGTAACTGTTATTCTGTATGTTGAATTAATTTTGCAAATTTTGATCATTTTTGGTTTACAAGTGTATGCTTTTTTAATTATTTTTAATTATTTCTCAGAGATAATATTTTCCATGCGGTACGGGCCACATTTACCAGATGAGGGACTTATATTCATAGGTACAATGATATTACAAAAGAGCAGAGCCTAGTAAGGACATACCCATATCGAATCCAGATTAACACTAGAGAGCATTTGAGGGTGTCCTTCTCTCACAGAGTGCCTGTCCCTATGACAAAACATTCCTAAATAAATTTAGTGCTGCCCTGAGATGTGAATGTTTCAGAAATAAGACTTGTTAAATACCCTTTGCAGATGCTTTCTCGGGGATATATTAAAATTTGGGGATCCACATGTTTCAAGAAATTAGGATATTGGAAGATTCAGAGGTCTAATCATGACACCATCACCAATTATTGGGCTGTGTCTAATTTTAGGCTAGAACTGTTGTATTTATCTCCTTCATACAATTGGATCACACATGCACTAGAAGTTATGCACTTGTCCCCGGTGGTGGTGCTTCCTTACTGTTCTCAGCATGTACATTAAAACAGTATATATATTTGTGTATCTGAAAGTACAGAAAAATCAGGTAATGGATCTTGAAATGCAATAGAGTTGGTTTTCTACAGCACATTAGTTTTTCAGTCTTTCAGTCTTTAAGAAGAAAGTAAACATAATATGACACAAATCCAGTGAAAATGTTACAGTCAAGCGGAACACATGTCCACCAGTTTAGAGAAGGATTAAATATAATGACCCAGTTAATCCTTAAGAAATGAATGATTCATTCACTGAATTTTGTTCAGATGAAAATTCTGCAGCCTGTGTATTAAAACAGTTCTTATTCAGACCTCTGTTGGGTGGCAATGGGGAAATCCAGTTCATTATCGATAAGAGAGAACTGATGCCTTGATAAAACTACTGTGGTTGTGTGCATGTGTTTATGTATGGCCTAATAAAAGAAGTTGGACATTGAATTGCCAACTCAATCTTCAGTCAAACATTTCCTCAGATTGAAACCATTTTCACCGATATCAGTGAAGCTAGATTCTGTATAAATGTATTTAGGATTATATTTGTATTTGATGCATTTTTTCTGTATGTTCTTCTATAACTTGCAGGACCTGTGGCCATGCTTTCTCCCCCTGCAAACCCCCCTGCTCCCACTTGCACCTCTCCCACTGCCCTCCTCCCCACCTTAGGCCAGAAGTGGGGCACTGTTTTGGTTCTGTGGGCTGGATCCTTATCAGGATCTGCCTTGCAGTTCAAATTCAACAACTGACATCATGCTTTGAACTCTTGAAGTTGGAATTTCAATGCACCTTCTTTTCACCTTCCTTTTAGCAGCATGTTGACGCCTGTGGTGTGTTTTGAAGCTGCCCCCCCCCCAGTCCTTCTTCCTTCTTCTTGTGCTCTGCCTCACACATCACCTCTGCCTCCTCAACGGGTCACCTTTCTTCCTCTGCCCTCACTACCTCCTCCGCCCCAGGCTTAGTCTTTACTGTCATGTTCTCGTAATTGTCATTCTACTGTAGTGTGCCATCTGTGGTCAGCCACGTAGATTGCACCATGATAACAAGGTTACACAAATATATATTGGAGATATAGTCAAAAAGCTCTGCAGGATGCAAACAAAAATTGTTTGGAGATTTTAAACAGGAAACAGAAAGAAATATTAAACATGTGGTCTGTGCTCACCTTTGATGGAAACAGAATGAAAGAATGATGTCACTAATCAGTGCTTCCAGCTGCCTTTGAGAAGCAATCATATGGTTAACTCAGTAGGAAACAGCATGTTGGTGTCCGCTTTTTCCAGCGAAAGCAAAGAGTGAATGCTGCAGGCAACAAGGAACAATAGTGGAAATAAAGTTCAAGGACATCATCATGTTTACCCCTGATTTAAGCTCCATTTTTCATGCTACCAAAATAACTTCTTCTTTTTTTAAAAAAATGAAAAATGTTTCCAGAGATGCTAATAGCTGCATAAGAGCATGAAAACATAAATTTTTGAAGTATGAAATATTTCTCAGGCTTCGGTATAGAATTAAGTCTGTGATAGCAATGAGGGAAGTAAAAGCAATTAAGGCTGCAGTTCTCTACCCGTTCACCAGAGATTAAGTTTACTGGATTCAGTGGGGTTTACCTCTGAGCAGACATGGATAGGATTGTGCTGTAAATGGCTCAGAAGTGCCTGTAAATAGTTATTAGCACTGTATCCAAAGCTATCTGTGTGCGAGATTCCACTCACACAAGAATTCACCTTCATTTCCTCCCCCTGCCCTCCTCTACCCTGCATCTCCCCACACACTTTCAAACTCTATGGGGGGTGGGGTTTGTGGACCCATCAGGGCAGATTTTGGGAGTGCAGTGGGGGAAAGAAAGGGGGGCTCTGTTTCTAGTCTGTTTTATTTGCTTGCTTACTACGAATCACAAGAGTCTATTTCTAGGAAATCAATATGTCTTTGATTATTTCCCAAAGTATATTCATTGGATTGCGGTGGAACTTAAACTGCACTTGAGCATAACTAATTTAAATTCTTCATTTTTAGCTAAATAGCATCCTTAAATGGCTAAATAGACCCCTGTTGGGTCTGCAGGCTACAGAACTCATGAATCAGATAAGAGGAATCAGAGTCAGATCTGTATATCTAAAACTGGAGGATCACGTTGATACTCCTCTGCCAAGCCTTTGATTTTTCTCTCAATTGCCGCTTGTCATTTCCTGCATCAGTCCCACAGTTTCTTTGCTGGTGTCATCAACAAGCTGCACAAGTGACATTCCTTTTCCATTCAGGCACTTTGGCTGCAGGGGGTTGCAGTCCAGTAATGGTGAGAGGCAGTTTAGCATGATCGTTGAGCTGGTGCGGTGTTCCTGGTCGCCACACACCCAGCAGTCATGAGCTCTGACTCAGAAAAGTCTGTTTAGCACATGCTGTAAGTACTGGAAAGGCAGACTTGAAGAAGCAAGTGCAGCCTCGGAGGAATGAGAAGAAATATCTCATTTGCAGCCCAACAGCCCTGCCGTAAATCTTCCTCACTTTCCATGATTACTCCCTGACATTCTTTCTAAGCACATTGAAAGAAATGTGATACTTGTTTGAAAAAAGGAGTTTTAACTTTTAAGAGTGTTTTTTTTTTAAAAAAGGAGATGATTATTAGATATGTATATAATAATCAAAGCTCTAAACAGCTGCTATGGTTGTACAAACTGGGTATAAGAGGATTAAATTAGCGCAAAATAGAAATGAAGATTTCATTTTTGTTAAATCTGTCTTTCACCTGGTACTTCTGGATTCCTCTGTCAAAAATCTGAATCTGTCAGCTACTAGGCTAAGCTCATCAGTTTAGGCTATAAAGTAGTAGTTATTTCTCTTATTTATTTGTCTCAGGATTTTTAACCCATTTTCCCACTCCTTCATAAGTTTTTAAAACAACAAAACAATATATCAAGTGAAAACAACAAAAGTGTGAGGTGGTATGGGGTGAGGATAGACAGTCTTCTAGCTGCTCTCAAGGTACCATAACAAAAAAGTCCCTTTCTCTATTCTTACCAAGCTGTTTCTGATTCCTGTTCCTAAGTGGCTTCTGTTTCACTTGTCCCAGATTAAATCAAGGCCAGTTGAAATGTACAAAGTATGCATAGCAGAAGTGCTCAATGTATTTGAACTTTGTAAATATTTATCTCGAATAAGAATAAACCGAAGTAAAATGACTGGATTATTCTTGCAGCAGATGTGCTACTGCAAGTGTTCCATGTCCTAAAGCTTTCCTCCTTTTTTATTTACAGATGGCTACACAACAGATGATATTGAATTTTACTGGCGTGGGGGTGATAATGCAGTTACAGGAGTGAGAAAGATTGAACTGCCGCAATTCTCCATTGTGGACTATGAACTTATCACCAAGAAAGTTGCTTTCTCGACAGGTTTGTGAAGGGGTGCCACAAAGGAAATGCATCTATCTGCTTGCTGAAAAGCTTCTCATCAGTTGTTTTGGATAGTACATAATGACTAACTGCATGGATCGTATACAGAATAAACAAATGAGCACTGAATAGGCAAACCAATACAATTTATTCTTCATTAAAATAACTGTGCCGTGTCAGGTGCACTAAACCTGCTGTCCTATGCATGCTTGCCTAGAAGTTAGTCCCATTGAACACAGTACATAAACAAACATATATAGGACTGTGGTGTACATATAATAAATACTTTTGTATTCAGCCAATGTGGGTTGTCGTTGTTTTAAAAGGGTATCAACCTTAATCGACCTGAACGAATAAACTATTTTCTATTTTCTGCAGCAAGCTACTTTTCCCATACACTTTCATTATTAAAATATATGGATGCCCTTTTCTTATGCCTGATGGCACCATATGGAATCATAATTTGATACTAACCCCCCCCCCTTTTTTTTTCAGGGCCAGCCTGCCCATGAGGCGGACTGAGGCAGCTGCCTTGGATGGTGGAATCCCATGGGGTGGTGCCCGTGCCACCACCACTATGGAAGTGAGGAGAAGCAGTCACAGCTTCCAGCAAGATCTCATGCAACTCTCGTGAGATCTTGCTGGAAGCTGTTGTGCAAGCCCGATAAGCGAGGCTTCGGTGGGGGCAGTACATTCCTCAGATAGTGAAACAGGGTGTGCAACTCCTGCTTCTGCTACACAGACTTCCAATCCTAGTTCAGTGGAGCTGTTTTTTTGGGGGGGGTTAACTAACAAGCAACCCTCAAGAGAACAGGATATAACTGTCCGGACTGCTAATCAAGTCTGATTGCAAATACCACTTTTGCATTTCATGGATTTGGGCAGAACAGTTGTCCCAGTTTGATTTTTCTTGGGAGCAGAGATCAGTGGTTTGAAAGTATAAGGATCAGAATTTTGCTCATCACACAGGAGGTTTGTGTGGGAGGCCTAAACAAACCTCGGAGCCTAAACAGTTTTAAATATTGCTCTGTTTCTGGTGTTTTTACTTCTCATCCCCTTTCATTTCCCTTTTCCCAGCCCGGTCTATTCCACTGTTCGCTTATTTGGTTACACAGGGGCTATTTTGAGTTTTTACATGTTCTGGCATCACCTGCCAGGAAGATAATGATGAAGGAGCAAAATCATGCCATAAATACCCAACATGACAACTTGTTATGTTTGATTGATATGACAGCTAGTACAGTATGAATACTACTCTGCTTACCTGAATTTTGTGGCTATGAGTATATGAACCAGTTTCTGAGCCTAGCACTTCAGGTGATTTCAAAGTGACCATAGCAAGGTAGAGAAGGTCAAAATGCAGTATTGGATGCTGAGCTTCTGCAAAGCTTAATGGTTTCGGTGTATACACACCTGTTAGCAAAGGAGCAGTGAACCTTTGACATCTTTGTTTAGGCACAGATTAAAGAAACTGGCATTTTGTTTGTTTAATAATAAATTTTATTTTTGCCTTATGGGTGTTGAATTACAATAAAAGTCTGCGGGTTATAAACGTTAACAATGTGTTTGCAGGGCTACAGAACTGAAACTTGACCTTCTAAACATAAATTCTGTTCTAGGTTCCTATCCAAGGCTGTCACTCAGTTTCAAACTCAAGAGAAATATTGGCTACTTCATACTTCAGACCTATATGCCTTCCATTCTGATCACTATTCTCTCTTGGGTTTCATTCTGGATCAATTATGATGCTTCAGCTGCCAGAGTGGCTTTAGGTAAGCACTTTTTGCTCAGCATATATAGAGTGCTATCCTGTTGTGCCAGCCACCCATAACAGAAGCTCCATTCCTAACATAACAGCCAAATCCAATGGGTGACTTAGAATGGTGGAATTGTTGCACAGCTTAACTCTATCATTTACTTTTTATGCTGTTACGCTACTTCCACTTGTGATATCCATCACACAACAAAGCTCACCTGTGCTGCAGCAGCTCTTCTTGCACTAATGTTACTTTGGCTCTTGCCCATTGAATGTGCTTCCTGTACTAATTTTGGAGGCTGGTCAGGTTTACATATATTTAAGCACTGAAAAGCTTTCTTTTGAACCAGTTTGGATGAAATATTTAGAGATAATTTGAGTAAATCAAAGTAAATACAAGTGCTTCAGCTCAGCCAGATTGTGTGATGTTTTGTGCTGTGTTCAGCATTGTTGTGTGCTACTACCTATTAAATTTACATTTAAGATTCAGAATTTGAGTCATCATAGCCCAGCTAAAACAATTTCTTCTCTGAATCAGCTTAAAGTCATTGCAATTTATTGCAATCCACTGTTTACTTAATGGAGCAAACCTATATGAGGTGGGAAGTGAGGAGAAATAAAATTAGAAGAACCTATGCCCTGCCAATTCATGTGGAAAGAGTGGGGCACAGGTTTTTCCACCCCTTTCTAATTTGGTTGGAGGAGCACTAGCTGCAGACATCTCCATTGTCTCACAGAGAGGCTTATAAATCTAGATCTTACCCTGAGAGAGCAGACCTCTCTTATCAGGGAGATCCAAAAGACCATATGGCTTAGGTCACCTTTTCAGGGACCATAGAGTTTTGCAACCTTAGCTACTTTTCTTGCATTATATTTAATCTAAAAATTACAAAATATTCTTACCTTGCTGGTAATTCCTCAGACTCTGGGGAGGGTTCAAAGCTGGACAGAAATCATATTTTGCATGCAGAAGACCCCAAGTTCAGTCTCTAGGTTCTTGTTTCACAGGGCTGGGAAAGATCCTGCCTGAACTCTGGAAAGCCTCTATGCCCATCATTATAGAGAAGTACCGAGCTAATGAACCAATGGTGTCACTTTGTATCTTTTACTACACTCCTATCTCAACATGTAGTATTGTCTTCTTAGGTAAAATTTGGGTAAGGTTGAAATAGGATTCTACTTTGCAGGAGTATGGCTTCTTCTCTTAATGAGCATTTCAAATCCCACAAGTAAAATAGTTTACCGGGCTGAATCCTGATAATACCTGTTACCATGGACTTATTTACACCGTAGTATTGCCTCTGGCTACATTGGGGTAAAAACTCCAGGCAATGCAGACAAGGAATTCAACTGCCTTCAGTCACATGCCCTTGTTGACTTGTCTTGACATTTGCCAAGGCTGTCCAGAGCTGAGTGCAACTGCACCGAACCCCAGGTCTGGGCTTGAAGAGTAGCAAATAGGTTCTACATCTCTGACCATACAGCAGTAAAAGGCATTGCTTCTAGGATTTGTATCAGGCTTCACCAGTCACAAGACTTGATGTCGCAGAGTCCTTTTGTGCCTGAAGAAAGCTCTGAAGCCTGAGAACCTGCACAGTCTACAGTTCAGCTTAGGTCCCAAACCTAGACCCCACAATTCCTAGTTCAAACCCTCTTGTCCCTGACAGAAAAATTGACAAGTCACTTTGCTTTTATGTGGGTCTGTGAATGATGACTCTAGATTGTGTCCCAAGGCAGAATAGGAACAGCTCATGAGACACTGGCTTTGTCATGGTTAGTTTACTTTCTTTCAACTTGTGATTCATTCACCCAACAGTTATACACAAATCAGAGATTGAAAGAGTTTTTGTGTTGCCATTCCTACAAAACTAATAATGCAAACAATTCTTTTTAACCTCCTGGCGCAGTAAATCAATAAATGAGCAGCTACAACAAATGTTGCTTTGTTTTTAATATTTGGTTGGAAGCTGCCCAGAGTGCCTGGAGAAACCCAGCAGGGTATAAATCTAGTAGTAGTAGTAGTATTTATTATTCTTATTATTATTATTATTTTGCTTCTACAAACTAATAAAGCTGGTCTTTTAAAATTAGTTTACATTAGCAAGCCTTTTGAGTTTGCTGAACCTTGCATTCCAGCTAAGGATCCAACTCTAATGCAAATTTAAACTTAAGCCTCTTCAAGTTTCCATAGCTCTTAAGAAGAAACATTACCTAAAGGAAGGTTGAATGCATTCTCTACTGTTCCCTTGATTCACGCTAATGTATATTGCACAAGGTCTTCAAGCAAGATTTTTCTGAGAATTCAAACCAGAAGGCAACATGTACAAAAAATATTAAGTAAAACCAGCACACTGAAGAAAAAGGTACATTTTATAACCTGTGCAATACACAAGTGGAAAGATTTCCATGGTGTTGACTTTGAGAATTCATAGCATTTAATGGTTTTTTTGTTCATTACTGTAATAAGCATCACTACCCAAAAACCAAAAAGAAGCTAGTATGGAAAATATTTCTTCTAGTGCTACTCTAGAGTGAACTCCAGCTCCCCCTAATATTTTTATCTATATATCTATATCTATCTATATCGATACACGCACTCTATTTTGAATTTTTTGATACTTCCCCCCAGGAATCACCACGGTGCTGACAATGACAACCATCAACACTCATCTCAGAGAAACTCTGCCCAAAATCCCCTACGTGAAAGCCATTGACATGTATCTGATGGGATGCTTTGTCTTCGTGTTCATGGCCCTACTGGAGTATGCATTAGTCAACTACATCTTCTTTGGCAGGGGACCACAACGCCAGAAGAAAGCAGCCGAAAAAGCTGCCAGTGCTAACAATGAGAAATTACGAATGGATGTCAATAAGGTAAGTTCCAATGGAACATGATTAGCCTCTTATAGTTACAGCATTAGACAATTCATTTTCTTCCAAACAGAGCTTTTTTTTTACATTTGGTTCTTCTGCTGCACAAGTCCAGTAGGAATTTTATGGGCCGTCTTGGCTTTCACTATACAGCCTTTCCAGATGATTTTTAAAAAAACTAAGCAAAGCAAAACAAAACAAAACAAAACAAAACACCTTATAGTCTTATTAAATAAGCTTGAACTAACCCCAAGCCAATGTTCATAATATGATACTTCTAATAATGGATGAAGATGTAGCATTGTGGAAGAGATAAGATAGTTCATATGCCATGGAAAAAATAAATTTGTGTGTCTGCGCTCTGGACATATACACACAGACTGCAAAAGTGCTTTTATAGAAGAGTATTTGATCTAGAGGAGGCCTTTGCTCACAGAAGGGGCAGTTTTTGCCTCCTACCTTTACAGTTGCCCATGACACTTTCCAAACTGCTCTAGAACCCCCACGCCACTGAGCATATTTTCTAGGGGCTGAAGAAGAGAAGGGAAATCAGCAAAAATAGACTTCTCCACATCCATTAGTGGATCTTTACAAAAGATTTTATATCCACCCAAAAGAAAGAAATAGTGCATGGCTGTGATGGCTTTTTTAAAAATAATCAAAGCAATGCGAAAGTTTCATGAGATGGTGGGGGCATTAATGTATAGACAACTTTGTTAGTATTAGCTTTTTTCTATTTTCAAATTTTGATGTGCTTGTGTCCCATCCTCACCCCCAGCAAATATTTATTTGCTGCTGTTGTTTTGTAAAGTGGGCGGTTGACAGTAAAATACAATAGCAATAAACATTCAATAAATGTCACAATAAATTGGCATTTTAATAGTAAAACAGTCTAATAAGATGCACAGCACTACTAAAAGCATTAAACACATCAAAAGTGTCACAAGCTTATAAGAATTGGTGTTGCAAATTCTTTATAGAAAGTGTCGCTGATCATTCTTCTAAACAGACCCCCCCTCCCCATGGTTTTACATAGCATGAATTCTCTAGCTTGTTAAAAGTCTAACACAAGAGTGTAGCAGCTGAAGAAAATAACTTTTTCCCATTTAACATGGTGCTGTGCAGTGGTAAAAAATGCAATATTCCTACATTGGAAGAAGATCCATAGATGCCTGGATCCTGAGCAACCAATTGTCACAGCTGTACACTTATTTATTATGCAAAAAACAACAACCCCAAAATCATCTGGAAAGCCCTTGAATGCCTTGGGCTTTAGATACACTGTCACTTAGTGGCATTTTCCTCTTTCTGAAGCTTGATTTACAAGATGGATTGTATTCACTATAGGCTTTGCTGTCATCTGTCAGGCAGAAGGTTTGAAGACTTTAAAAAATTCATGAGTTTTCCAGCTGTTCCTCAGAGGAACAATCCAAAATGATGGCTAAACTACGACGTGCTTGAAAGCTGTGTGATACTCTGTAACAGAACCAAAAGGGGGTACAAACTTGACAGAGAATACAGAATCAATATAAGTATACTTGCATTTTTATAATGTCAGCAAAAGCATCATTTCAGCAACTATGACATGGATTTATTTGTAAAATTGCATAGATGTAAAACTTGAAATATTTCATAGGAAATCGTGTATTTATGTTTGTTTTTTTAAAAAAAATCCAAATTCCATGTCGTATTTTCTCCAATGTGTGAAAACTGAGGGAGAAAGAGTTAATAACTGTTGGATTCACATGGTTCTGGGCTAGACGTTTTGGTATGTTTCTGGGGTTTTTTTCCCTTTTATGCAAAGACTTCCCCTCATGTAGTGGAATGTCCCCTCGCTCTTCTCTGCCTGTGCATGCTTCCAAATCTGTTTTGGGATTTCCCTCAACTCTCCCAAGCAGATTGGGAAGGGGGAGCACAGGGAGAGAAGAAGAAGGGAGAGGTCTGTTGTGCAAGCAGAAATTATTGTGAATGGGGGTACTTTGTTGGATACAACTCTTCATTTCCCTGTTCCCTACCTGCAGCTTGTTACAATAATGGTACTATGGTAATTTTGCTTGACTTCTAGTTGCAAATAAACAGAGGTAAACTGCATAAAAACAGGAAGCAACCATCACAATAGCCTTATCTTTTCATAGTGGTGCTCAAAAACAGTTTATATAACACATACACACACAAAACTGTATTGGCATGTACATGTCTGTTTTCTAAATCTTTTTTTCAACATTTCAAATAATAAAACATGCCAAAAATGCCTGAAGGGGGGGTGCTTACAAAGAAAACCAATGAATAAAAGGTGGGCTAAGAATTACGTTTGGGCGCATGCAGGTTGAAAAAGAAAAGAAAATATGTTGTTCCTCACTTGAAGTTTTTTGAAAGTTAAATAATATAATAAAATGAATAGAAATCATTAAGAGTGCAGCTGTTGACTATGTGATAATTTGTAATATGGACTGTGGTAGAAGTAAATAAGAATATGAAATGCAGCAGTATTAGATCATAAAGAAGCATCAAGAATAGATTGTGGGAAACCTCTTAAACAAAATTGTATTAATTTGGAATTAATTTGTGTAATTGGGTTAAAATTGGAAAATCAATAAAAACGATTGGCAAAAAATGATTAATTTTTGGATATTAAATATTTGCTGCCAAAATTATAATTTCAAGTTTTATTTGGGGAAATGTGGAAGCCATTCACTCATAGAGCCATTTCACATATTACATTTTCATGCAAAGGTTTGCTCTATACAAAGGTTTTCTCATTGATACTCTATATGTATCAGCTTTCCAAAGAAGAGGGAAGGGACTCCATTTCCATACATGGTTCCTTTCTCTGTGCCTAGACTGTCTCCTTTTAGACTGTGGCTGATGGATATTCCTTACTTGCTTATTTAATATATTTCTACCTTTTGTAAATTAGACTTGGGGTGAATGATAGTACAACAAGATATCCAATGAAGATAGAAGCATAAATAAATAATAACAGAAGATGATGTCTAAAAAGAGAATAGAGCTGTCAAGGTTCAAGAACACAGAGCAGACCACACAAAATAAAACATGGACGGTGTGAAATGAGCATATGTAGGGCAGCAGTTCCACAATTTGAGTGCTGTGACAGAGAAGGCCATCTCTTCATTGGCCTCTTGCAGGGGCACTCAGAGGAGGGCTTCTAGGGAAGATCTGAACCAATTGTTTAGTTACCGTTGTAGAAGGTGGAACTGAAATATACAGGTATCAGGCTTAGGGCTGTAATGACCAAGACCAGTATTTTGAATTGAGCCTGTAAACAAACTGGGAGCCACTGAGGATCTTTTAACATCGACGCCTATTTGTCACTGCTTCCAGAAGCCCATGGAAGTCAGTGTGAAGTTTCAGGTGCCAAAGGAAAATGGTTTCAGAACTTTATCTCCAGAGATGAACCAACATTTTAGATACAACCAAGTGTTCCTCCAGTGTATCATAGGGCATGACAAAACTGTTGTAATTTTTTAAATCAAAGCATCAGTTTTTGTGGTGCTATCAGTTGTCTGATGTTTCATAAAAGGTAACTTGCAACATTTCTTATTTTCTAAGAGGTCACAATTCTCACTCTTCAGAAAACCCTTCTTGGAAACAACAGCAGCATAGCTTCATTTATTCTTTCAACAACCTTTGTGTGTAGCTTGGTGCAAGTATAAATTTCCCTAAATCCTGACGGGCCCACCTGATCTGTCTTCTCCATCTGGCCTGAATTCTCCCAACCCTTCTCTTTTCAGTACTGTAAACGGCACTCTAGTGTATAGGGCTTAAGTCAATGTGTGAGGAGGGAACAATGTCCACAAGCATACTAGTTCTGCCTGTTCATCCTCCTCATCGTCATCCTCTAAATGTTCCTCAATGGCTGTCCGCATCAGGGAGACCTGTATCTGTGGAGGTTCCTTCATGTTTTGGAACCCTCGTTTTGTGGGTTTTTAAAATGCTCAGAAGCCTCCATGAGTACAGGAGACTTCCCCACTGCCATCACAAATAGGGCAACAGCCATGGGGATGGGGCTGCAGCTAGAATGCCTGATTTATGGTTTCAAATCTCAGTTTCAAGTGTAACCATGGTTGGAATGGAAGCTATAGACAAAGGAAAAGGAAGAGGAAATCAAATAGGAGAGGAAAAGAACTGTGCATGCCAAAGGGGTGTTTCTCGAGCTCTTAAAAATTATAAAGAAGGGTATCAGTCTCAGGTTTTATTGATTACTTTATTGTTAATGTTTCTAATTCACCTTCCATACCAATGAATCCCAGGGTGCTGTATAATAATAACACCAAGAAAATACCAGAAGTAAATTATAACCCATTAAACTGATAAAATCTAAAAGACAACGGCTAAAAAAGCAGACCAAATGCACAGGCAGACAAGAAGCCTTTAACTTGACACAGAATAAATTGCAAAAACAGTCAAGTTTTGGCCTAATACCATTCCAGATAAGCCTATCTGAATTGATGCTGTGGATCCTCTCAACAGTGTCTCCCAAAATATTTTTGTTATTTAATTTTTATAACCACAGTCAGTCCCTAACGTTCCAGCTCCGTACAAAAAACAGAAAGCAATCTACTCAACATAATGATTGCCAGCACAGAAGCAAAATCTAATAGAATGTGTCCTGCTGCTCCTGTCCTAGTAATTGACAACCCTCAGACATGCTTAGTGGTAACACCTTTCTGCTTCTTGTCTATTGTCCTGAATGCAGCTGCTTGATGTTTACCCAAGTGCCATTGCGTGGACAGGCGGAGTCCCCAGATCCCGCGCGGTCCCCCCCCCCGTCATGTGAAATAACGACTCATGACAACGTGCTATGGAATTAAATTGGCCACAACTTCATTAACTTTCAAATGTGGGTAGACCTTGGCTCAGGCATTGGGCGTTCTCCCTCCCCAGTCCCCAGCCGGGGACCTAGGGAGCATCAGGGTTATCCAGTGTGTGGGGGGGGTGATGGGCTGGCTCTGGAGAACATATGTTCAAGCAGAGATAGCCGCCCCGTTATGCCGCCGCCGCAGGGGAGAGCAATGGCGACCTTCCGGCGTACGATCAAAGCCTCCCTTCAGAAACCCCTTTAACGGGGAACCATGGTATCGCCGCCGCAAAGAGGAAGATGGACTAAAGGATTCCGCCCAAGGCCTGATACCGCCAAAGTTGTGACGTTTTGCTACAGGAAAGGCGAAACCTGCCAATGCAGGGAAATTCCTTTCTGGCCCTTTAACAGCGACCTTAACGTAGCAGCGCCCGCATACCTGTGAAGAAAAGTTAGCCTGCAAAACCTGTGAAGAAAAGTTAACCTGCAAATAAGACATTAACTGAGGGTGGGTAGGGTGGGAGAAGCTCTGGAGCCAAGTGAGGACTCCCAGGTAAGATCCTCCCTCTATTGTGTGGGCAGGTAATCCCTCCCCTACCTGGCCTGGTCTCCTTGGCAACGCTTCCCCCAGGTGGGATTGGACAACTGACTGAGGTAGGCGGAGACCTCCAGGTATCCCACTTGAGGGAAGGCAAACCAAGCCTATGCTGTTGGAGCCGCTCCAGATCTAGGGGCTGCGCGCGTCCACGCAAAGGGCACCCCCCGTTTTAAGCGTGGAGCAGTCATTGTCAGGTTTTTAGCATTCCAGGGTGGGGTTTAGGGCTCAAAGGTTTGCCCATGAATCAAATATACTGTGAAATCTGTTTGTTCTGTTTCACATTCACATTCTGTTCTTACCAAGTATCTCCTTTTTGGGTATCCATGCTATAAGTATGTGAACTTTGTGTTTATATATTTGACTCTGCATCTCAATTCTTCCTTTAATTCAGTTTTGCTAGCAAAAGAAACATAAGGGTTTGCCCATATGGTGATTTCACAGCCATTTACCAAGAAAACATGCATTCATAGATCAATTATATTATATTTTACACATTAAATCTTGGTCCAAAGCTGCTTCAGTTCCATTGAAGCCCCTCTTCCATTGATTTTTCATGAATTCCCTTTCTATTATGTTCTAAATGTGTAATTTGTTCAGTGCTGACACCGCACATTCAGCCTGGGAAGATAGTGTCAAGACTACCATAATGCTTGTTTTGTCAGATCAATTGGTTTTAATGGCTTTAATTGCACTTACACCTCGACTTCTGACTGAATCTCCTGCAGTTGACTGTCATGTTATTCCTTATTCTCTTTACTTTCATCAAGCTCTCTATCCACTTAGCTCTTATAATTTACCTCCATGTGAGATCGTTTCCTCTTCTGCCATTCCATGTGACAATGTCTTTGGCTTTTTAAGAGATATATGATGTATTTGAGTCCAAAAAGCTCAAATCATTTTGGATATTTGACACAGGCATGACTAGCAAAGCCAACTATTGTTTTCTTCTGTGAAGCTCCGGTGTGTTCTGTTATCTTCTGTCTCACATTTAATTTAGAATATGGTCTGTAAATCTATCATCCAATTTCAAAGAAGTATTTAGAGTTATTTTACAACTACTATGTTAGTTCTAGCTCTGCTCACCATTCCCTAATTAGTAGAAGCCAAAAGACTTATTTAGCATATTCTCTACTTTGTCTTCCAGATCTTTTATAAAGATATAAAACAAAATGGGACCGAATTGCGATCCCTGGATCCCACTGGAAATCTCTCCCCATCTAGATGGACTGCCAGTTACGATTACTCTCTTAATACGGTTAGATAGCCAGTTTTTGATCCATTTGATTGTACTAATTGTCCAAGACATCTTATGTTGGCTTTCTAACCATAAGATATTGTATAGTGCTGTATGAAATGCTTTACTAAAACCCAGATAAAATATCCACTGTTTTCTCATCATCCATTACATTGTAAGTCACTTTGAATTCTTTTAGTAGAAAAGCAACAAAAGAATTTTTATATAAATAATCTATGTTGCAATGACAATTTATGAATTAATTTAGTAGGTTTAGCTTTAAGCCATGTTGATCTAGCCCTTTGTGAATATACTCCATTTGTTTTATTATTATGGAGTTGACTGCTAAGGTTCTAGTATGAAGTCACGATTTTAACTTATTCCTCATTTTAGTGGGAACTATGGCTCCTTCTAGATTATTTTAGTCTTCCTTAGTTTTTCACAGATTCATTGAGGAGTGCCTGAAAGTTGAAAAGTTTATTTTTGGATGCATTTCAGTTTGTCTTTTATTTGTATGAGACTCTCTGTGTATGTGTATATATGTGTGTGTGTAAGCAGTTACTTGTTTTGTGTAATCTATTTCCCAATATACTGAGGTTGAGCTTTGTTCTTCCATTTGTTCTTCCATATATATATATATATATATATATATATATATATATATATATATATATTCATACTTGAAGCCAACATGAAATCTTAATCCATAAAACTTTTCACACTGCTTGGATATCATACCATCTTGGATTTGCTTTGTTCCAGGTATTGTTGCAACTCTGTTTCCTTCAGTGAGCAATATTTTTTTTCTCTTCATTTTCCATGCAGAGTATGTAAATCATTTATCAATAACTTCTTAGCACTGCAAATTTTTTCTGGATAGCTTCTTTGGGGCTTATGCCTGTCTGAGATTTAACATTCTGAGCTTCCCTTGTTTCCTCTTTTGGGATCTCTTATCTCTTGCTACTGCTCTAACCTGTTTGATGCACCTTGCATGCTCTTATATGAAGATGCAACAGTAATAACAGCAGTAGTAATTTATAACAACCTAGTAAGCAACAGTATTTACATGAGAATGAAGGAGTTTTACTAAGCAGCGTTTAGTAGAAGGAGCCTAGAATTCTGTGCCAAGATTCAGTTCTTTTACATAATTGTACAGATTTGCACATGTTCTTTCTGGTTGCAAAAGTTGAAAAAGTTCAACTGCCTTTGCTACTAGCAAACTTCTTTTTAGTTTACTGCCTGAGATTTATTTGTTTTTCAAGTCTACTCACTTATAAACTCATTATTATTATTTTTGTCTAAACTTTTATCCCACAATATCTTTGTCCAATAATACACAAATAGGATCTGCTATTTTGTAGAAGTGTTCATATAGAAATCACTTCCTTTGACAATTAAATCATTTCAATATATGTTAATAAAACTTCCATTATTGATTCTATGAGGCAAACCTCTCTTCAGAATACAGTCTGAACTGATGTGGCCAGCATCTGCACTTTTGGATAAGGTATATTATGTGGACATGTTGGCTGTGATTTAAGAGTACTCTGCATATAATGATAAACTTTGGCTCAGTAGTCTCTGTATTATGTCACATATCTACGGACAGCGTGCTTGAAAACCTGGAAGCCTGTTCATTCTCTCAGAAACAACCAACTAAGGCTTACCTGTGCCTTCATTACATATCTTTAGGTACTAGGCGCCAGTTTCTCTTTAACCAGGCCTTTGGCTGATTAACATTACAGTGGTACCTCAGTTTAAGAACAGTCCTGTTTACAAATGATTCGGTTTACGAACACCGCAAAGCCGGAAGTAGTGGCCCGGTTTGCGAACCTTACCTCGGTCTAAGAACGGAATCTGAGCAGTGGAAGGGCACCAGCAGAGGGAGGCTTCATTAGGGAAAGCACACCTTGGTTTAAGAACAGTTTCAGTTTAAGAACGGACATCCTGAATGGATTAAGTTCATAAACCAAGGTACCACTGTATATGTCCTTTTAAATGTTTTTTTTGGGGGGTATCAGTTTGTGTTTTTATTTAGTATTATGTGTTCTCCTTTTGTATTTCTATGTTGTTTGAAAAGTGTCTCCATCTCAGGCAACTGGTTCCAGGTCATTTTGTTAAATCTCCCTAGCCAGAATAAGAGGTGGGAGAGGGGCATAATTAAGAAAGAGCAAGCCTGGGGGGACTTTAGCCAGCATTGTGTTTTAGTTTACTAGTGAAGGTAGGATTGAAGAACATGGTGAGAGACCTTTTTTGTGTTGCTCTTGGCTCCCATTTCAGCTGTCAGTGTCATTCAGTAGTTTCATAGGTCCACGAGAAAGTGGAAAGAGAATTGCAGTATAAAGGCTACCGATTTCCTGGCCACAAAGGAGATAGAACCAGTTCTGCTCAGTACTAAATCTCCAGCTACCAATCAAGTTTGCATCCCTTTTGCACTCCCACGATGACAACAAAAAATTCAAATGAATTTGAAATAAATGTAGCATAGAGCTGGTCCACTCATTACAGTTTCCACAAATATGCCAATGAAAAAGTGCAACAAGTGCAAATGTATTTGTATGATGATGCTATATCAGTGTCAGGTGGCAAACTGTGAATGACAGGGATGGGGAATTCATAAAGGAAATTTCATTTCCTCTGACATCCCAGTGCCTTTAAAAATTGAGTATTGGGAAAGTACCCCCCCCCCGAGCCAATTTCCAGGGACATCCTTTTGGAGGGTGTGGGACCCCATTGTGCTAGAGGAAGTCCTTGCACAGAGTTCCTGCTGATAGCACTCATTAGTTGAATCCTGCTAAGTGTTTGCCTTTATCTTGAGTTATTCCTACTGTTTAGGATATCATGAAGCTTTGATATGCTTATGTATACATGACTTTCCACCATGTAAATATTTATGGTTAAGCTTCAGTTCAAAACAGGGATGGAAAACCTGTAACCCTCCAGATGCTGTTAGACTCCAGCTCCTATCAGCTTCGACAAGCATGGCAAACAGTCAGGGATAATTGGCATTGTTGTCCAACAATATCTGCAGGGCTATAGGTTAGCCAGCTCTGGTTTAGAATGTGGTCAAAATCTATACGGCATACTTTGCAGGTTTAGAGAGTTGCCAAAATTAAAGCAGTCTGCAATAAATGACTACTTTAATCCATATTTTCCACATTGAATTTGTATTTTTTAAAAAGAAAGTGCCTAAAAGCAACTATTCATAACTATGCATTGCTGTTGTGTAAGAATTTTCTATAAACCAGCAGTGTGCACGCCATTGTTTTCCATCTCTCCATTAGCATTATGTAAGAATTTGCTTTGAAGGTAATGTGAGGCAGTGGTGGCAGCAGACTTTGCCTGTGGCCTCTTACAGAAAAGGTCACAAGGTAGCTTCTCCATACAGTCTGTAGTGCTATTCCTGGTGACATCAGAAAAAAGGTCAAGTCAGCTGTGTAAAGCTCTCTGTCCATAGCAACAATCTCAGAATGCCATCTTTAATTTGCACAAGGACAGTGTGTATCCAGCTTCTGCTTGTTTAAGATACATCTGTTATCTTACATAATCTGAAAGCCTGCCTTCCAATTCTTTCAGAGAGCTAAATAATTAGCTTTCGCCATGACAGAAAAATTCTCAGAAAGTACTTTTTTGTTGTTGTTGTTCAAGATCTTTTTATAGAGAATAATTCCGATACAGCTATCACAAATAGAATGTTTAAATGTAGCAGTTCAGACAGTATAGAAAAGTACAACTGCATAATGCTTCGACAGAAGCAGTGGTATCATTTGGGCAAATAGTGGGTTGCAATTACACACACCTATTGGTGCACATTTGTAAACGCAGATCTAATTTCAGTCAGCTTTATTTCAGATGTTGTTAAAATTATATAGTAAATTGTACATTGATGAAACAATTTCTCAGAAAATTTATTAATCTTAAAATGGGTCAAGTGCACAAAATGAGAGGCCGGATAATCTACAGTATATTGTTGTGATAGCTGTAGAGTAGCTGGAAGAACTGACTGTTGTAGAACAACAAGGCAAGCAAACTAAAGAGTCATTTGCTGCCCTGGACTGAACTGCTTTGATCCTAAGGTTCTCTGACTGCCATTGACTGAGCAATCCATGTCCAGCACAGGCTAAATGGCCTAGTGCAGTAGGTTTAGAATAAGACTATACAGCACAGGTGAAGAAAAGGAATTGAGAAGGTAGCAGGAAAAGGAAAGCAGAAGGTTTTGACAGAAGGAGCAGTCTTAAATAAATTGAGAAAAGAAAAGAAGAGTAGAGTGGAGGACAGTAAGGAAGACATACTGATTTGAAATGATCAGTCAGATCTTTTACTGAAGGGCTTTGTTAGGGGTGAAATGCTGAATGGATAAGACAATCCATCCAATAATTGGGCCAATTTTGACAATGTTGCATTAGTGCTCTCACACATTGTTTTCTTCGTTCCATTTGATTTTAGAATCAGAGATAATAATAAAAAAGTATGACAGTATTGACAGCTTCGTTTGTCCATGTTTTAAAAGTGAGTTGCTTGCAGGCAATGGAATTGAAGGGCTGAAATGCTTTACAGTACTGTGTCAGTTTGATGCATGTTTGATAGTAAATAATAAATGTGCACTACAGAAGCACCTCAAGAATAAAGCTGCTTTTTAAAGCAAGAAAGCTACTAATGTAACCACTAAATAAAAACTGTCACTTTATTATATAGGTATAATTATTTTATACCTGAATAATTTGTTAGATTTGTGTGCTGCTGATATTAAAGAGTCAACACCTATAGAGAGCCATCATTTTGGAGTTTCTAGATATTGGGAATCACCTGCCATGTAGGTCTATCTGCTATTTGAGCTGGGAGGATCAGCAATGTCCCATGCTCTGTGGTCTACATTTTGCAAGCTGATTTTAGGCCCAACAGTGAATTCTATTTTTATCACTTAATCATGTTATCATTTAAAGTGATTGTTTGATACCTCCATGATTATTATGTTCAAGTTAATATTTTGCACTATTCATCTTCTGTTTTTGTTACTTGTCCCCCTTTCACATGTTTACCTATTTTCCCTGCCCTGTGGATTTTTTTAATACATAAAGTCTGTCTTGCCCTATCAATAATCCTGTTATTTGGCTGAAGAACCACATCAGCATCCAGACTTCCTTCCCCCTACCACCTTTTAAATCCTCATGTTGTTCCCCTCTCTCCTAACTAATGTTTACATGTCATCGTTCCTTTCTTGGTCAAAAATGACCAGGTTTTTGTGTGTGCGGGGGCTGTACATTTCCATTACAAATTTGTGTTGTCTACAATGTCAGGGCCAAGACAACAACAGCACCTCTAAACCAAGGATATACTTCTGCTGATTGTTGGCTCAGATTGCCCTGTGCTTTTAATTAAAGTGCATCGTTTATGATAATAGCCTATAGTACATTAATTTTTAATGAAAGCTAACAGCTGCCTTTTCTCTATGGAAACCGGTCTTGATTTTATTAACTTACAGGACAGAAGAATAATTGGCACATATCATTGTCCAGAAATGTATTCAACAAAGGTATATTTTATTGTTTTCTAATGATTCTATCCTTAGAGACTTACAAGTGAGATCTTGGACCATTAGTGGTCAATTAAAGATCCCACGGCACTTTTTGCAAGAACTGGCATCTTAGTGCCAGGCTCCTGTCCAAGTTTTGGTTGTATTCTAAGTTGTCTTCTACCTTCTGAACCATTCCCACCACTCACCCACCCACTGCATAGTTTTAATTGGCTACAGCATTCTTCATTTCCTGTACTAAAATACAATGCGTTGTTTGGCGATGTTAGATAGCCACCCCATTTCGCCTGAGAGGTGATTGCACTTGTTGGTGAAGTGATGTCGCTTTCTAAAAATCTGTAAAGCGCTTTGGGATCCGTCTGGATAAAAGGCGCCCTGCAGAATTAATGTGTTTCACTGTTGTATTGTAAGCTTCTATATAGTTATAAGCATACATTTTCATTAGGGATGGGTGAACCTGCTGTATTGCAATGATGCTCTCAGTTGCCTTCCTAAAACTTCACTTCAGATCCAAAAATCAGGTCAATTTGCTTTTCATCCTTTTATCCTTTATCGTAACCTTGTGCATTTCCTGTTTTGGAAATGAAAGGTAGACCAATTTCCAATGGGGAAAAGCTTGAAGACATGTGCAATCACTTTCTAACTGCTATACAGTAAATCAATTGGGAGGTTCATCCATTACTAATTTACGGCTATGTAGTAATTTTCAATGTCTCTTTGGAAAAGGTGTAGAGACCTCCAGCCTTCTCAAACTGTGGTGTTATCAGACAAGGAGTCTGATAACAGCAGAAAAACATCTGACAAGAAAAAAAGAGTAATACTAAATTGCTTATATGCTGTTTTTCTCCTAAATTCTTTGGGTGTGTGACAAGTTATTCACATTGCAGCAACCGTTAATGGCATCTCCGCAGCAGCCATAGAAGACTCCAAAGAATTTGATTTATATTTATTACCAGGCACTTTTTTTCTCAGTGTTTCATACCCTCAATATTCTGTAAAGTGACCTTGTCAGAATACACCAACCCCTATTTTACATTCAAGCAAATTTATCTCTGGCCAAGTGCACAGTTCCATTTTACCTGAAGTGTGTAGAAGGCTGAAGACTGGCTTAACTTCTGAGGTCTGGACTCTGACTGGAAATGGAAAATGAAACTTTAAAATAGCTTTGCTACCCTGCTTGTGTGACTCACCCCATCCAACCAACCCACCACCCCCAGTATAGCTGTTCAGATTAACCAGTGTTTCTGTTCTTTAACCTTGGATGTAATTGAAAATGCCGTATTTGTTTTGCAGTTTTTGTGTCACAAGACTAACTTCCTTCGCTTTAAAATGATTTTTAAAGAACAACTTTATAAAGAATTTACTGTTTTCGAAACGGTGAATTCTTTAATAAAGCTTGATGCCACGAAATACATGTTGAAATATGCAATTATCCACTGTGGGGGGGTGGCGCGGAATATTCACCCCTGCCTGTTTACTCCTGTTTGGGATTGGCTGGCTGACTTCAAAATTCAATGACGGAGTAGTAGTAATGTCTTGTAAAATGAAATGGCTATGCTTATACATACATAAATGTTTGTTATGGGACTGCAGAAATAATGTGCTGTTTGTTTCGATGGGAAGTGGTAGAGAACCTACTCCAGGCATTCTGATCAGAATTAAGTTACTTTTGTTACAGACTAGACCGTAAATGTCTTCCAGCTCAGACATAAACTATGCAACAGGCATATTTTGTGACCGTGGAACCGATTTTCAATTGCAATGTTCAGAAAGAAATTATATGGGGTTTCAAACAATACCCAACTCCACATGATTTTGATAGGAAAGCAAAATTGGATCACTTTGACTAAATTACACCTTGATCTGTTGAAACCTAAATGTTCATAAATTAAGAAGCGAAGTCCCACATGGGTTTAGCATCACAACTTCAAATTTAACGTACTCAGCTTACTTCAGAATCCTTGAATTAAAACAACTTTTCAATATGATATAATGATAAACATTTAATGAGTTAAATCAGTTAAATATAATAGTAATAATAGTAATAATAGTAATAATAATAATAGTAATAATAGTAATAATAGTAATAATAGTAATAATAGTAATAATAAATCCTCACTGGTAATCTATAAACCTTCTATAAATATGTAAAACTTTGGCTGCAGTGTTCAAACCACTCATTACACATGTGTACATCCATATTGCCCCTGTTGTCTGTAGCTGTTAGCAGACAAATGCAAATGTGTGAGCACGTTAGTCACCTGTAGTGTGCCTATCAGATTTGATAAGAAACAAAGTTTGAGAAACCCTTGACTTAAATATTCTCCATGGAAAATTTTCATACATACTGTCAAACAAGAATTAAAATTCTCCAAGCCCTCTAGCAGTAGAAATTAACAGATGCAAGTGAGTGAGGACCTGTGAAATGGGGCAAGAATCCTGTATACACACTTGAGTTCACAATCATGTAAGGAATTGCTAGAGTGAAAGAGTACAAAAATGCTGTTTATTCTGAACTATTTATATATAATGTGTTAACATCAGCATCAATTTAAATTTAATTGTCTGATAAGAAAACTGGTTTATAACGGCTATTAAAATTAAGGATTGGTACTTATCTCCTGCCAAGCAAAGTGGCAACTTTTTTTGAGGGGAAAAATTGCAGGTGGTGAAAGATTTACCTCAGAGTAACAGAGGGCTCTGCCACTTTCCTTTTGTATAGTTAATTCCAGAAACAACATGGCATTATTATTTTTTATTACAGTATACTATATAATCTCACATTTTAAAAAGTTACTAATAATACTCCAAAACCAGTGTTGAGATTTAATGTGATTATACTCTGAAATGAATGCCTGGTTAGACTTGCCTCTGAAGTACAGCCTAATGCCATGGCCAGCCTTCTGTTCTGATGAGATGCTCCAAGATGAATTGAACACTGTTATCCTGGGCATTGCAACTTGAAAGAGGTCCTAGCGCAGGTGTAAAACAGCTCATCAGCTTTCTCCCTAAACACAGAATCTAATCTTTATATCAAAATATGCATTTTGAACTCTAGTGATATGAGAGTTCCAAAATTGTTCCAATGGATTTCACACTGCATCCAAACAGAAGGCCTGTGATGAAGTGCAGAAGTTATACCTGATGTATCTCATCGCTGTGTCATTCTTTTGAGCTCATTCTAATTGTAAATGCTGAGAAGTCTTGTCAGAACAGAACTTTTGGGCCAGCAAAGTGCAGCACTTCATGCAAACACATAGTGGCAGTGCCGCCAGTTTCCGAGATATCTGCCAGACAAACATGTGGCTACTAACAGTGCCATACAATGTCTTTGCCTGTGCTTTCAAAATACAGGACCCACAAGTATGTATGCCACTTTAAGTTGCATACTTCCGTAGGCCAACATTGAGTTGGACTTTTTGGGTCTTGCCTGCTTGATGACTGGCTGAGTCTGACGTTTCGTTACACACTCTAAGACAACCTCTTGTTTTTTCCAGATGGATCCACATGAAAACATTTTGTTGAGCACGCTTGAAATAAAAAATGAGATGGCTGCCTCTGAAGCTGTTATAGGCCTTGGGGACCCTAGAAGCACTATGCTGGCCTATGATACCTCAAGTATTCAGTACCGGAAGGCTGGCTTACCAAGACACAGCTTTGGCCGCAATGCGCTGGAACGGCACGTGGCACAAAAGAAAAGCCGGCTAAGGAGACGTGCTTCTCAGTTGAAAATTACCATCCCTGACTTGACTGATGTAAATGCCATAGATCGATGGTCACGCATATTCTTCCCTGTTGTTTTCTCCTTCTTCAATATTGTCTATTGGCTTTACTATGTGAACTAAAACAAAATAAAGCCACACCGCTATCAAGAACTGGATTTCTCTTCAAAATCGGTTGTACAGCCAAATGTGGGACTTAGGGAAAACAAAAAAAAACCTATTCAGGACAAAAAGTTATTTTAAAACACCTTAGTTGCTGGCCCACTCTATAATCTGTTTTGTAATGTTTGGGTTTTCTTTGCAAAATTGTGAAATACTTAAGTTACAGTACAAATGTATACAACATGACCTTTAAATATATAATAGCATTTGATATTTGGAGGCAGAATTTGAAACTTCCTCATTCTGTTGTTTCCACCCTCCTTTTAGCACTCATAAGTTTAAGCACAGAAAGAGGAAGCAAGAAAATAGGTTTGAGTTCAAAGAGCAATGTATCTCATGCCTCTCTTCACATCTGGAACGTACACAACATTACCTGGATGGAGAGAAGTGTTATACTTGCAATCCAAACCATCTTCCTGCGTTACCTGTCAAATGCATTGACTTGAAATTAAGTAGTGCCTACCGTCATACCATGCAGATGAGTATCAGAGGTTTCCCAAATAGATGATGTTACTGATGTAGAGAAGGGAAGTTTTGGGTGAGTGAGGAGTTTGCATGAAACTTGAAAGCATTTCATTTGAAAGATAAATTGCAAAGAGCTAATGCAGCACAGTGGTTACTGTGCTGTGTGACAATGACCCTTAGAGTTGTTTGAGAGATTCCCAACTATGTGCTACAGTGTGCCATGAAGCATAATGTCTAGAAGCATTCTAAGTGTAAAGTGCCAAATGTAAGTGGGCCAGCAAGTGACTTCATAGGCGGCTTTCTCTCGGTGCTCAGTCCTTCCCTGTGGAAGAGAGAAAACAGTGGCAAATGTTTCCAAATGTAAGGGACAGGTAAAGACTATACAAATAATTGGTGTCAGTTTGCTTGTTAGTATAAACCTCTCTTACGGATTCTCAGTTGCTGTTTTGATTTGTATCTCATTTCCACATCAAATAGATGGAATAGAATCATGTCTGCTGTTTAGACAATATATATTTTAAAAGACAGACAGCTTATAAACTTATAAGAGTTGGGTTGTTTTCCTCACCCAGTTCCATTGCATTCAGTTTGAGAAGTGTTTCTTTTTAGACGCAATACTTAAGGGAGTACTGGGGGGGAAATATTTATTTTAAATAGCTGGATTCTCCAGCATCTTCTGGTGGAAGAAGCTGATTTATTTTTCTCAAAATCATGAACCATAGAAATGCCCCCGTTTTTCTTCAAGTAATTCATACTATTATATGGTCCCCGTTCCTGAAACAGTGGGACAAAATAAAGGCAAAAAGTTAAATCCACTAAGTATTGTTGAATCTTCCAGTCAGTTCTGCAGAGTTTGTTTATTTATTTATTGGTGTATCTTCTCCACCTGACTTTTTAGTAGCACTATGAGTGTTTGAGCATTTCCTCTGTAAAGAATTTTAAAATTGGGGTAACTGAGCACCCAGTGTTCATACATCATTGTTGAGAATTTTGAACATCATGATGTATTTGTAAAAAATACTGATCACGTGACTCATGTTTTTCCATGTGCATTGGGGCTGAGTACACTTCACAGGTCAGAGCATCATCTGCCTTTTGATGTCATCCACAACTGCACTAGTCATGTTTTAAACAATCCTTGCTTAGGACATCTTTTGTGACAGCTGAGCTATGCTGTATTCATGGTTTATTCTGATTTTCATTTTCTTTGTACAAACACCCATTATTATTCTAAGAAATGAAGTTTAAGGAGTGTGAAAAATATTGACCTTGTAATTAATGCACGGGATTTATAGGCCTTCAAAGAAAATACCTTTTTTTCTCACATTGGTTCAACAGGTCAGCTATAATAAAAACTACAAAATCAGTTCCTAGTACTGCACTTTAAGATATCTGGAAGTTTATAGTACAAGCCATAATATTATCTGACCTTGCCAATGAGAGGATGAAATTCTACCCACAGGGATGACAAAGCAAGTAAACAATCACCTCCATGAGGTCCTTTTTGTTATTAAGGAAAAGATGCTTCCAGGAATAGACAGACTACCCTGTTTCTGAGCTAATTAATTCTAAATACTGTGTACAGGTGTACAGACTAGATTGAGCTTTTAAAAAGTGGGGGACCATAATATCGTTGCATAAAGCAAACTTAAATACATGGTTACCTTTGAATTGAGCTAAAATATACTCTCTCACAGTTTTGTTTGGTCTATATTTCCACATAATAATCACTCCATCTTTTCAGGTTTCAGGATGCATACTAGCCAGCAATTAAGGTGTTTTCTCTTCATCTTTGTGAAATTTATGGCAAAATTACTATATAATACGGCACAGTTTTAACAATATCTTTGCAATCAATGCTCTGTAAATATGTTCTGTATATGACTGCTAGTAAGTCTAATATGCATTTTCCAAACTAAAAGAATCATGCAGCATATTTGTGTTTGCCTAAGGAATGTTATGTTTCTATATTATTGCAGTTTTAATGACTGGGAAGAAAGAACCAAGCAATGTCATTCTGAACATTTTCTGTTATCATCCCCAGGGGGAAACAAAAGTCTTGAATAATAGCACTGAAGGAAACATCTGAGAATTTTTATATTCTAATATGGGGGTGGGATGGGACTTAGAATCTGCCAGACACAAAAGCACAAAGCATAGAGAACATGAGAGTAAGTGCATATATAGATAGATATACAATATAGATATATCTGGGGAACAAATCCCATTTAAGTTAAGGTAAAATGTACATTAACAGTGCAACTGAAATAATGGTTTTTTTAAAAAAAGCAAACCTGAAACTGTGTTCCAATTTCATAGTTAGCAAAGTTAATGTAAGCAGACGAAACAAAACACTAAACATTATCCAAGCAAACAACGAATATATAGACATGTATGCCAATATGTGTATATATATTCCTCTGTGTGTGTGTGCGTGTAATATACGTGATATATGCACACAGACATCCTAATCCAGTGAGAGCGACCCACATGGAAATGGGTTTCTGCTTTATTGAGGTGCAGGAAGGTTGCCAAAAGGAATTTGGGGGGTGGGGAGGTGAAATTCCAAGATCTATCAAACTGTTTGTAACCCTGGCAGAGTTGAGGGATCATGGTTTCTCCATTTATATCACATCCACACAGTGAGAAGGAAACAGGAATGAGGAGTAAGCAAAAGGTCACGTGGACTCTGTCTTGATGCTCCTGCCCCCCACTTAAGAGATGATCTGTACTGAAGGGGGTGAGATGCTTATACTGCCAGTCAGTTAGGGGAAAGGAGAAGAGGGCTCACAGAGTCAAAAGCAAGCACTGCCTGCTCTTGCCTTCCTGGTGGATGATCCGGGCTGAGACTAAGACGGTGCTGCTGAGCCCTATCTTTTCCTTTCTTTTCTTTCTTTCTTTTTTGGTACGCAGGCAGGCATCCTCCCTCCTGTAGCTCTTGTGGTTGTCTGGATTTGGGCTAGACTCTTACCTAGGTGTTTTAAAGGAATAAGCTAATAACAGTTTTCTTTCTATATTCAAATGATATGTGAATATTTTTTTGAGAAAGCAAATTATTAATGTAATTAAAATCTTACTATACAGGGTAACTGGGCATTTCTATATCAGCAGATCAATGCATATAATTCTTACGAAGCATTTCACAGTTTGACATTATGATAGTACTGTACCTCCTAGCATCTCAAAGTAGACTAGCTCTCACATTGCTTGCCTGTTTCTTCTCTTTTTTTAAAATAAAAACATTGTCCACTAGTAACTTTAAAAAAAAGTCCTAATACCTAGAAGGAGCAGAAAAAATATGAAATATTTATATGGAAAAAAGCGAAAAGGAAGGCCAGGGTACAATACTTTTAAAGTAGTGGTCATAACATTTTGCTATCTGTACATAGAACATACAAAGTGAGCAATCATAATTAAAACCGAACATGTGTAAATATTATCAGATTTCTTAACATTTTTAACTTCTAATTTGTACTTAATGTAAGGCAAAAAGCTGATTCTATTTATGGTTTAGGTTAGTGTCCTAAAATCATGTAAATATTTAAATAAGCTGTAAATGAGCAGTCAATAGAAACAGTAATTGTTCAGTGATTTTTTTTAAAAAACCAAGTACAATATTTGCAGTTCTCTAGCAGAATAATTTAAACACCCTTTTGCATAAGACTTGGATTCCAGAAAAGAATTTTAACACACAAATCTGTGGGAAGTGCAACTTTATAACAGTCAATGCACAGACCATTAGCTGGATCATTGACACAATGCAGAGAGAAAGCAAGCGACTGAGAGTTTTCAGTTAGCACCCCTTCCAGTGGCTCTGATGTACATGTGCGCATGCCCTATTTGCATTAGCATCTCGTAAATACCTGCACATATTGAGTGATTGATATTTCAGCTTTCTCAACACTAAAGAGACTGGGCAGTAACTGCTGGCGCAGTGCTCCTTCTATGATTGGAGATCCATAGCCGAATTTTGTAGACACGGCAACAGAAAGATGTGCTTTGATGTTCACTTGCACTAAAGCTATGATCTTGAGAGAATAGGGCTGGTGCAACTCCATTTTAATGGGCAGCTCTGAGTTAACCCTTGAGCTAATCAGCATGCTATAAAGTAGACCCCAGGCAACATGAGGTCATGTAGTCGAATGAGCATACCTATGGGTAGAGAGAGGAGACCTGACCTATGTGTTATAATGGGCTTCTTTAAAAAAAATTTGCCTTTTAGAACATAGTGGCTTTTTGCCATCATGACAGAGGAGCAAAGCTCATGTTTCCAGTTATGGGAGAATTAAAAGGCGAGCGGTCTGCACAATGGGCAATGCAGATGGACAATGCATGCTATAGTACGTGGGCTTAGAACAGAAGAACTGTGCCTGTGTGATCGTCCTCTACCAATGAGTTTACCATGGGCCTGGTGCCTCCGTACCAAACACCAAAGCAGGGTCATGCACATTTAGAGTTCCATGTGCATATCAGAACCCCACATGCTCTTTGCGTCATTCCCCTTGAGTATAAATGAAGGTCAGGCCTCTAGACATTGTTTCATGAAGGTAAATGTCTTCAGAAAGGCATATTTGTCAGTGTATAGTAGTCTCTTCCTTACCAACCTAGCCCTACTCCAGCCCCCCCATGCCAAAGAATCTTTACTTTAGAAATTTATTTAAAGGGAACACTATCAAGACACTGCTTAACACCAAAGGTAAAGTTTAACAAAATGCACTAGGAAACATTTGTCTGAATTTTTGAGGAATAAATGGAATGTTAATTAATCACTACCATATTTTAGCTTATACAGATAGCATCTCTATCCATTTTAATTAATTGATACATTGGAATTCATTATCTTTGCAGGTTATATACAACACATACCTTATGTGTCAAATTATTTCTGTAAGTGCTCTGATGATGAATTTGTTATTACTATTATTTTGAAATGGTGGCAACCTTAGCTGCAGTTCGATATTAGTTGAAGAGTTAGTTTAAATTATTTTCTTAATGCTTCACACATCTCTAAAAGTTATCTAATTCAAGTTTATCAGCATTTTATATGTTTTCATTGTTAATGCCATTTATAGAAAATTTCACCCGAAAATATATTTAAGGTTCATTGTACAGTTTGAGTTAGTTAACACGGGCATTTAAAACATCCAAAAATTCTATCAAGTTGACTATGTTTTGAGTTTTCACATTTTAATTTGCATGGGTGTTTAAATGGTTCTGTTAGTACTGTCTTTGCACCGTTCTTCTTTCTCTCTCTCTCTCTCTCTCTCTCTCTCTCTCTCTCTCTTTTTTTTACTTAGTACTATTTACTTCATAATGTAGTAATCATCAGCCTTACTAATGACCTTGTAGCCTTTCTAATATGCACATAATGCACATTTTCCAATGGCTAGAAAATGCAAAATACTAGTGGATATCATTGCATCAGATTTTCATGTTTTTCTCAAAAGGACTGCTAACCTCTGGGATCATGGAGGTAGTCAAATGATGATTGTAAATTGAGTAGCACATAAGAGATATTTTCTTGAATCTAAACTTACTACAGCCAGTTTCAGCATGTAAATATATAATAATGTTGGCTAGTGTGTAATTCTTAAACTAAAAAAAATATAAATAAAGAAAATGTAAAAGAATATTTGCTTTTATTATTGACTCATACCTCGCCTTTCAATATAAAATATTTCCAAGGTGCAAGTAGGTAGCTGTGTTGGTCTGACGCGGCTGAAATAAATAAATTTTAAATTGTCCCAAAAATTAGAGACCAAGTTTGTTCTGGGTATAAGCTGGGTATATGTACATGCACACTTCTTCAGATCAACTTTGTATCTGAAGAAGTGTGCATGCACACGAAAACTTATACCCAGAACAAACTTAATTGATCTCTAAGATGCTGCTGGACAATTTCTTAATTTACTTCCAAGATGGTTTACAATAAAAGTAATCTCCTTTGTGGTAGCAATATGACTATATGTAAAAGGCCAAATTGCAAACATTTCTCTTGCTGGATTTCCTCTATATACAACCTTGAGGATAGTCTCCAATTGGTGAATTTTTTACAGCTTAAATTGGGGCACAATTGAAGCTTGGATTTCATTATTTGATTCACTCTTAATCTGTCTCTCTCTTTCTCTGCCACTGACCTTATACTATTATCAGTGGGAACAAACCCATATTTTTTCCAAGCAAGTTCATTTCTCCATCTCAATGCAAAAAAGGGCCCATGAACAGTGAGAGAGAATTATGTCTGTGCCACAATTTGGAGCCAGTATCCCTGGTTTGCACCGTCCACACCAGTGCTTGGATGAGGATGGAGGTACATGCATTAGACTTCTGCAATAGAATCTTTCCAGAACACTGGTCAACTACCTACAGTTTTGCAAGGTGATCCAAGGGCTGCATTAATTTTCTTTTCTTTTAAAAAAAATAGTTTCTAGCTGTTTGGCACAGTACCTTCCATGTTTGTTGAAAATACATCTCAAAATGCCCTGGAAGCAAAATTAAAGGATTAAAAAAATTAAAGGATGTGTTCCCAATAATTTTATTGGAATGTGAGCTAAATCTGTACCCAATGAACCCAATTTATCTCCCAATATTGTTGCCATTTACAGCCTATTTGTTTTGCTGCATAGAATTCAGTGAGAGCCCCTGGACACTAAGACACCTTCTGATGCACAGCCCTGCTTTGGTTTTAGTTTTTCAATGCCGCAAAGCTATGCCCACTATTGCACTCAGCAAGATTTACTTCTGAACAGAAATGTGTAGGATTGCACTGTTAGTGTACAAGAGGGGGAATCCTAGAAGTGGGTTTTTATATACACTTTTGTGTATAATGTTGACATAATGTCATCTATGCAAATATGAGAGCACTTACAATGAAATAAGGCATTGCACAGAAGAGCTTACTGTCTCGACAAGCATGGGGAGTAGTTGAGAAATAGATAAGAGTCACAACGCCATGCAGAGAACCCAGCCTAAATCTTGCATCCCTGTGCATCACCCCGATATAGAAGGTTTTATGAAGGCAGAAGAAGTAGCTGGTTGATATTCATAGCTGGTTTTATTTCAGTGATATCCATGTGGATATTGTGAATGGGTTCATTTGCTGACTACTGCAACTCAACTGTGAAATGACTTAGCGGTAGACACACAAAAAAAAAGAGAAAAGGATAAGCACATTTAAAAGGTTAAATACCATATTAAATTATAGCCCATCATGCAATATCTGAGCAGGTTTTGACTTTCATGCTAACAAAGAAAAAGCAAGCATTAAATCTAGGAAGCAGGAGAAGATAAACACAATGCAGAAAAAGCAGGGAGTTAACAAAATAAAACCATGAGTGGAAGGCAAATGGTCTTCCCACAAATGGTCATACAGGACTTCCTCCAGTGCTATGTTTTCAGATTTCATGCTTCCACTTGTGTACATGATTAAATTTTCACTTTTCTATAATTTTATTTATTTATTGAATTTATATACCGCCCTACACCCACAGGTCTCAAGGTGGTTCACAGAATTAAATCAGAATATAAAACCACAAAATACATAACCAAAATAAAAACAACACATTTTAAAAGGGAATAGGATGTCTAGTGCGGCAAGTCCAGCACCAGGTATAAATTGCCTTGTCCTTTACAAGAAGCCACCTTTTGCAAATTGTACTGGTAATACAGGCTATGCCTTTAACCTTTGTTTTGCACCTTGCCTCCGTGTTGCAAATTTTTCCAAGCAGCTTCATCTAAATTCCAGCTTTCCTAAGGGAACTGAAACCACACAACCTATGGCGTCCTCCATATTGTTACACGTTTGGCATCTACAAAAGTGCAGCAAACCTCACCATCTTTCTTTAACTTCATTCACTGCTAAACAAAGCAGCCATCTTAACTAATGTCAATCCAGCGTAGGAGAGCTGTGACAACATTCCAATGGATGAGTGGGGATCTTGCGCTTTTAACAACTGACATAACCATCTGGTGGGCTGTAAACTCAGCCACCATCACATTCTGTAATTAAGCCAGCATCCTGCTGAATTGCAAACAAGAGATCATGAGATAAAGAGCTTCTCCTTGACTCTGAAGCAATTCTGAATGGGAAGTGCTGAAGAAACACAGTTTCAGTCAGAGAGGAAAATTGTGGAGTTTTAAATAGCATAGAAACCAACCTGAACCTTGCCTATGAGAAAGAAAATTCAGCAGTGAGCTTGCACATGAAAATTCATGTTAAGATCTGCTTTGGAACAGGATTGCTGTATTTTTTCCAGATTTTTGGTGAGTTAATATTGATTTGGGTTTATTATTATTATTATTATTATTATTATTATTATTATTATTATTATTATTGCATTTATATCCCACCTCTCCTCCAAAAACCTCAAGATGATATCGATGGTTCTCGCTCTCATCCCCACAGGGTTGTGTGGGAGGCTAGGCTAAGAGGGAGAAGGGAACTGGCCCAAGACCACACAGTGAGCTCCATGCCTGAGTAGGGATTTGAACCCTAGTCTCCCAGGTCCTAGTCCTACATCTAAATCAGTACACCACACTGGCACATTCACCACATTCCCCTTTTGGTATCAAATGGGGTCTGGAGGGGAATGAGGAAAGAATATGAAAAGCAGCACACACTTAAAAGCAGAAGCTGCAAAATAGCTGTGGTATGGTTGTGTCAAAACATGTGTTTGTGTATTTAGTCACCGGCTAATGACTTACAGTTGAGGTAAGCACTCTGAATTTAGTTATCAAATCAGATCTCTCCAAGTGCAATTCCTCATCAGACCGGAACTAAATGCTAGGTGAGACAGGCAGCTGCCAGCATACAAATCCACACCATATATTAAAAGCGCATCTAATGCACATTAAAAGCATGTGACTTCACCACATGAATCCTGGGAACTATGCTCGGAATCAGGAGTAGCAGCTTGGCCCCATGACTTGGCTGCCTGGGGCCATGGGTACCCATGCAGCGTGCATGGCCCTGGCACCAAAAATTGTGGGTGCCTGGCCTCTTCATGGGGAATTTTGTGAGTGCTCCAGGGCCCCAAGGAGTTGGCACCTATGCTAGCAATTGGGGTGAGGTGGGAGATACAGTTCCCAGGATTCTCTGGGGGGAAGCCATGTGCTTTAAATGTATGGCATGAATTTGACAGCAGCAACCCCAAATCAACTCCTCCTCCCCTCTGCAATAACTAGTAAAAAACATATGTGGGACAGCCCCTCTCCCCAAGTAGCAACCAAGGAAGTGAAGCAGGGTGGCAAAGCATACAGTATGGTGAGGTATTGTTAGCAGGGAAGAGAGAAGGCAGGAATGTGACTGAGGCTCCTGTTTTCAGAGGCAGCGACACATCTCTTGTGAAAGTTTGTTCCTAACTGCGCACAAATCCCTGATTTTCCAGTGGAAATACATATCTGTGAAGCTCCCGAAAGAGAACTTAATATTCATTAGCCTTCCAGAAAAAGATGCTTGAATCCCTTGCCTTTGCAAGCTTTTTTTTGTTTTGTTTTGTTTTTTAACATGCGGCTAAGGAGAGAGTGCTCAGTCATGCATTTGAAAAACAAGCAGGAAAACTACTTGCATCTATCCAATTTCAGATTCAGTTAACATTTCCCCAGTATTAATCTAGGTGCAACATCAACCAACATGTCTTTTATAATTGACAACAGTTCCTTTTCTAACTACTACAATTTACGATACCTGGCTCAAATTTCATAGTACCTCAATGGATCTGCTCTGAACTTGAGATAACAGAAAAAGGCTGCTGGCACACGCCTAATGCCAAAGAAAGCTGCTAAATTTATATGCAGTAAAAATCTACGTTGCATTGCAGAGTGACCCAGTTTAACTCTGATGCGTACATGGCCCTTAAAAAAGTTTCCCCTTTTCTTCCAGCTCCCTTTTATTCTACCACTTTAAGCAGAGGATAGAAAATCTATTCTTTTTATTGCTTGGTGCATTGTGAGGTTGTCAGTGTTTTATAAGAACTGGACATACTTTCAGCTTGTTTCCTCTGCCAACAGTGAATGCAAAGGGCAATTTTCTCTGTCAGACCATGTAAAGTTTTCAGGAATATACAGACAGACAACAGCAGATTGGCTCCTACAGCTTATAAAACTATTGCTTTTTAACAGTGGCACAATGGATGATAAAAACAGACAGTAAAAAAAAGGAAGATGCCTTGCTTCTATAATGCTGAGCAATATGATATTATTTCAAAGTAATGGATTTGTTTGTTTGTTTAGCAACTCAGAAAAAAGTATTCTGATTCCTCTCAAGGGCCATTGCAGCTCTCCACAGTCATGTCACCAAACTGATTATTATCACTACCAAAGTCCCCTCCCCCTGCGTCGCAATCGCCTATTCCACTGTCACTGTCGATTTGCCTGAGCAGAAGAAAAAAGTCCATGTGTTTTTAGACTCCTACTTAGAAGATCCATTTATCTGAACTTTAGAAACTTTAAAGTAGCTCCAAGTGTTGAGGTGCTCAAAACCAGCTGCACAGGAAGCTGTTGAATATTGTTATTAGAAGACAGGATAAAATTCCATGTTAAATTATAGTGTTATTGGGGGGAAAATACCAATTGGCTGACCCTTAACTTGCCCCTGAATGATTCCTCAATGGATGTTTCACCAGTTCTCAGAACACCGGTTCTGAGACATCTGCATTGGCTCCCAGTACGTTTCCGAGCACAATTCAAAGTGTTGGTGCTGACCTTTAAAGCCCTAAATGGCCTCGGTCCAGTATACCTGAAGGAGCGTCTCCATCCCCATCGTTCAGCCCGGACACTGAGATCCAGCACCGAGGGCCTTCTGACGGTTCCCTCATTGCGAGAAGTAAGGTTACAGGGAACCAGGCAGAGGGCCTTCTTGGTAGTGGCGCCTGCCCTGTGGAACGCCCTCCCAGCAGATGTCAAAGCAATAAACAACTATTTTACTTTTAAAAGTCATCTGAAGGCAGCCCTCTTTAGGGAATTTTTTAATGTTTGAAGCTGTACTGTTTTTAATATTCAGTTGGAGGCTGCCCAGAGTGGCTGGGGAAACCCAGCCAGATGGGCGGGGTATAAATAAATTATTATTATTATTATTATTATTATTATTATTATTATTATTATTGTTATTATTAGTTTCAGTACTGGATTTCTTCTCTCGGAGATAGATGATAGAGATAGATAGATAGATAGATAGATAGATAGATAGATAGATAGATAGATAGATGATAGATAGATAGATAGATAGATAGATGATAGATAGATATAGATGATGATAGATAGATAGATAGATAGATAGATGATAGATAGATAGATAGATAGATAGATGATAGATAGATATAGATGATGATGATAGATAGATAGATAGATAGATGATAGATAGATATAGATGATGATAGATAGATAGATAGATAGATAGATAGATGATAGATAGATAGATAGATAGATAGATAGATAGATAGATAGATAGATGATAGATGATAGATAGATAGATGATAGATGATAGATGATAGATGATAGATAGATAGATGATAGATAGATAGATAGATAGATAGATAGATAGATAGATGATAGATAGATAGATAGATGATAGATAGATAGATAGATATTCACAGAAATAATATTCTTGCAAATATTTGAATTTTATACAAGATTCTTTCAAATCCTAAGACTTCCCTCCTCCCCTCCATGGGTTCTTTAAGTAACTTTTCCAACTGCATATTATAAGTACATCTAGTTAACAGTCCTCCATTATCAGTGTTGTCTTTAGCATATGTGCCGCCAGGGTGCAAGGATACTCCCAGCACCCCCAAATTTCGTTTAGCCTTGTGAATGACAAGCACCGCCACTGGCACTGCACATCTTTGGTAAATGAGCACACAAAGTCAAAAGTGTTTTAGTGAAACAGTAGGTATACATTTCGGTAATACCTAGGTATATATGTATTTTGTTCTTCTACCTTGATCAAAATTATTATTTCATAACAGGTAGATAGTTAAGAGCTTAAGCAGCGGGTGCCTGGCGCCCCCCAGAATTCAGCACCCAGGTGCCCCACACCCCTGGGTAAAGGCGGCCCTGTCCATTATATCCAAAGTCAATGTATCATTGTAAGAGTTATTTAAAACCTGCCAAAGAGTTCAAATGTTTACAGTGGTCTTTCAAATACAATCTATATTTGTCCCATTCTCTGTTGATGTTTTGATCCTTCTGATTTCTGATTTTCCTGGTTAATCTTGCCATCTCTGCATAGTCCAATAATTTCATCTGCCAGTCTGCCCTCGTAGGTATCTTATCATCTTTCAGCTCTGGGCAAGCAGCATCCTTGCAGCTGTTGTCGTGTACATAAACAGACTTTTCGGTTCCTTCAGTATCTCTGCACCTACAATTCATAACAAAAAAGGTTTCTGGTTTTTTAACAAAGATTATTAAATATTTTCTTCAACTCATTGTATATCATTTCGTAGAATTCCTTGATCACTTTACAATTCCACTACTTATGGTAAAAGGTGCCCTCCTTCTCCTTACATTTCCAACAAACATTGTAGCTTGTCCTGTACATTTTGGCTAATTTACTGGGGGTTACATACCAGCGGTACATCATTTTCATATAATTTTATTTCAATGTATACCACGCTGTAAATTTCAGATCCTCTCTCCATAGTTTTTCCCATGCTGCAAACTGTATATTATACCCCAAATCTTCTCTCAGTTTTCTTGTACAGTCACCCAGGCCTGAATGTTCTATTTGTGATGCTCTGCATTTGGTTACAGAATGAATTTAGTATAGTTTCTAACCTCAAAACATGGGCTGAGAAGGAATAACCAAATGCATCCCTAAGACCTACAATGTAAATATCACCATTGTGAATGACATTAGGGAAAATGTCAAGTGTCTGCTGGAAGAGGAGGCGACAGACTTTTAAAGAAGATTTTCCTAATTATGTCTGAATCTGCACTCTCCCTCACACGCTAAGAAAAACCAAATAAATTTTAATATGACAACAACCAAGAAATCTCCAAAAAGATCCATTGGACATCAAGAAAGTTCATGCATGACCTGAAGGTTCATAAATAATAAACGGTTTCCTTAAGCTGACTTTTGTGAAGATCTGGAGTGTTCGCATGTTAAGCTTGGAATCTGAAAAGGTTAGAGGAGTTTTCAAGCACCATTGAATCTGGTGAGGTGGTGGGGAAATGGTTATACAATTTGGTAATCCTCTCCCTGAGACTAATTTGTTAGGACAATTTGTGTCTTCTAGCACGGAAAATATTTATGCTCAGAAAGTTGAATACTCCAGAGCACATAGCAAGAAGAGCTATAAATTTAGTGGCAGAGCACACATTTTATAAATGGTGCTTTGATTCTAATGTCAGAAGCATTATGCATGCCTCTGAATACCAGCTGCAGAAAATCACAGGTGGGGAGAGTTCCACTCAGGACCTGCTTGTGAAGACAATGAAATACTGGTATGATGTGCTCAAATCACCCAGTCCCCTTTAGCAATCTTGCACTCATATTCTGAATTATTTCAAAGGCTGGCCCATATAATCACCCAAATGTATGGATAACTGAGGCCAGGCTGCACTTGGCATACCAGCCTAAGTTGTTGAACCTCCAGCAATAAAAATGGATCAGATGGTTACCCTGATCCTTTAGGGTGAGTGCAACCCCTCTGGAACAAGCTGAATGCCACTTACCTGGGCAGATAAACCATTCAAAAGTATCTCCATCTTGGCATCCAGGCACTGACTGAGCATTCCCGCCACCTCTCCGAAAAGATGTCATGTTCAAGGGTATCAGGATTCAGGAGTCATTGAGAGATCTAGGAGAATCAACAGGGTTTGCCCCTTTCCTTTTTTAAAAATAAATAAATCATTTTATTGGGTTTTTCTTTTCTTTTCTTTAACAATATCTGTAATCATTTCATTACATTCAAATTTCAATTTCCCCCTTCCCCACTGACTTCCCTCAACTTCCATCCCTGGTTGATTACATCTCATATCACATTCTGCTGTTTATATATACTTCTATATTGTCCTACTATTATGTTTCCTATTTTTTTTTATAAATAAAACTGCAAATGTTTATTTAAAGCCTGCCAATGACTCTATATTTTTGTTGTTGTTTCTGTCTGCAGATATGATGTAAAAGGTTCCCATTCTTTGTCAAAATCACTATTGTCTTTTTCATGCAGTTTATCTGTTAACTTTGCCAACTCTGCATAGTTCATCAACTTCTCTTGCCATTGTTCCTTTGATGGCATTTCTCCTGGGTTTGCCCCTTTCCTGGCAAAGATTATCCCCCAGGAGACCAAGGCAGTCTCCAAAACCGGACCTGAATCCTTGATAGAAAAGGATCCATAATAAAAATAAAAAAATCTACTCATACAGTGGAATAGTTGCCTCTTGAAGAGTTAGTGATCAATCTCTTTATCTAGGACAATAGACTCTATTGTCTCATAGTAAAGGTAAAGTTAAAGGGACCCCTGACCATTAGGTCCAGTCCTGACTGACTCTGGGGTTGTGGCGCTTATCTCGCTTTATTGGCCGAGGGAGCCGGCGTACAGCTTCTGGGTCATATGGCCAGCATGACTAAGCCGCTTCTGGCAAACCAGAGCAGCGCATGGAAATGCTGTTTACCTTCCCACCAGAGCGGTACCTATTTATCCACTTGCACTTTGACATGCTTTTGAACTGCTAGGTTGGCAGGAGCAGGGACCGAGCAATGGGAGCTCACCCCATCACGGGGATTCGAACCACCGACCTTCTGATCAGCAAGTCCTAGGCTCTGTGGCTTAACCCACAGCGCCATGCGTGTCTCATACTAGTTCTCAAAACTCACTGGCATCTAATAGCCTTGTAACCTTCTAAGTTGAGTTTTCCATTTCCTTCATTTGAAACTTTCTACAAATGAAGCTGCAATATCTCCTGCGAGGGAATTACTTTACACTATTTTCTCTTTAAATTATTGGCAAATGTGTTTCCATTTTGACCTCAATGCTTTCTTGGCTGGCAAGAAGAAATATATCCTGAGGCAAGGATGAAAATCAATTTCCAGTTTTTGCCTGGGTGGAACCAATAGGTGCATTTCACTGTCATAATGTTATTTTGCTATATTAATTCACTGATCTGCTCCCCATGAAATGTTGGGTTTTTTCTTGTTGTTCTTGTTCCTGAAATGTCTTCATAGCATTATCTGCTGTGGGCAATGAGTCCTGCTCTCTTAATTGTGAGTTCATCACAAATTCAGGATGGGGAAATTTGTTGCAGCTTTTTCTGCAGAGTCAGATTGGTAGGTGACTGCTTGAGTAATTTCTCTTCAGGTGTTCCATTCATTTACTCTACACCCAGGAAGGGAACAGCCAAGAGAGCATCACCACACCCTGCTCAAGGTGAGGTAATTCTGATGTTGCTTTAGCAACAGTGAGCTTTGGACTGAGCCTTCCATAGCAGCAGTAGTTCTATATCAATTGTTAAGTTCTGCCCTTACTGAAAAGTGCCTCTTCAGTTAAAACGGCCCAGCACACACCAGCATTCTCACTCTGATAAAGTGGGGGAGACTCTGAATATCTTGGGTCTTCTGTAATGGTGTCCTCTGAGACAGAGGACTGCAATGTAACATCCTTGGACTAAACCAGCGGTTCTCAACCTATGGGTCCCCAGATGTTGTTGGACTACAACTCCCATCATCCCTGAGCTCTGGCCTTGCTAGCTAGGGGTGATAGGAGTTGTAGTTCAACAACATCTGGGGACCCACGTGTTGAGAAAGGCTGGACTAGAGGGACACTGGTACCACAGGTTCATCTTATACAACCTGCTTTCTGGGGCTGAGCCTTTATGCAATTCCCCCCTTTAGAGCTCTGAATCTCAGACCCTGAAGAAAATGGCACGGCCCAGTCCCAGGGCGATGACACCACTGTCCATGCCCCTGACAACCGTACATTCAGTGGGCCAACTGAAAAGGAGCACCAACACAACTGGGAGCATAGACATCAGGCTGAACACCTACATGCATACAGCTGTGCACATGGAAGGTGCCCTTTTCCAGACATCCCACTAATTATAGGGATGTAGATGGAGTCATGGCCAGTGAGTGCAGTCCGGGTTCCCTACAAAGAGCATAAAAGCATAGAGAGAAGGACAAAAAGGTGTTATCAGAAAAATAACATTTTTTTCTTTAAGAACACTCAATTTTTCCTAAGGATTACCACTGAAATCAACGGAACTCAAAAACATCTCACTTCCCCTGGATTTCGATAATCCTGTTAAGAAATTTAAAATGATGCTGTTTTAAAATCAATCTACCAACAGATGAGCCCCAACAACCAACCACTCTAAACCAGTTCATATGTATCACCTCAAAGTCCTAATGCAGTGATTCCCAATTAGCTAATTACTGTGGACCCCTTGTTTTTGAAAAGCCAGGCCATTGACTTTTGAACTTTTTGATACCTCTGTGATAGTTTTTGCATTGTGAATGGTCCCACGGACCCCCTGGGTGGGTTATGCACACCTCCTGAGTCCACAGACCACCAGTTGGGTACTACTGTCCTAATGAATTTGTGTGCTGCTCTTTTAAAGGTATTTTTGGTTGTTGTTTTTACATAAATCCTAATATCAGAAGGGAGGCAGGCCTTGTTTTACAAGGTGCTTCACAGTGAGGGTGACACCACTGAAATGGCCCTGAAGCCAGTAGCAGACAGTGTGATGGGACACAAGAGCTTCTGACCTCCCAACAGGTGAGTCACTGCCACACTGAAGCATCAGTGAGGCTGGCGTGGTACAAACGCACCAGTAGAACCAACCTGGTGCTTCTACCAGTGCGTTTGCACTGTACCACTAGCAACAGCCCACCTGCTGGGAGGTCACTTAAGCATCTCTGCCCCACCACACCATCCACTGCTGCCTGGAGCTGAAAGTTTCTGACCCGACATCAGATGGTGAAAATACCTAAACCGGACATCAAGTGCCAAGTGTATGTAAAACAGTGTAACTCTGGGCCAGATTTCAGCCGCAGGTGATAAACATGCCACTTCTTCCTCTCCTTTGCTCATTGTTATGACTCATCGTGTTTGCATGTTTGTTCCTGCTAAACCACAGGTTTTTCTCTTTCAGAACATGAGATGAATTGATATACAGGCATGCTGAGAATACCGTGTAGTTTCCAAGGAGGTGGTTGCCTAAGCAACAGATACTGCATAGCATTCAACCAAATGTCTTTCCCTCTTCTTACTATTTGAAAATTGGAACGTGTCGCATGGTTTTTATGGAAGGGAGAATGCTGGTGGCGTTGCCTTACCAATGCAAAGGTTAAGCCTAAGTGATTCTGTCTTCCCCTCTCCTCATCCAAATGCCCAACTTTAAATAAAACAACAACAACTGGGGGTGAGGAAACAGACCATCGACATGCAGGTCACCGCCGCAACAGTTTTTAAGTGCTGCAGAACAGGATTCGTGCTGCAGGCGACATTCTCGATTTTATGCATATAGTGATGATACTGAAAGGTCAGGAAAAGGAGCTGCCAGTGTAATGTGGCTTTTTCTGGTTAATTGCACCAGACACTTGCCTGCCTGCTTACTGGAAAAGGTGCAGTGCAGCCTTTGCCAAACTGGTGCCCTCCAGATGTTTCTGACTACAACTCCCACCAGCCAAAGGCAACAAGGCTGCCATCTGGAGGGCATCAGGCTGGCAAAGGCTGACATGGCAATAAGGAACGGATGTTCTGGTGGGCTAAAAGGAAGAATGAGTCTTCATGTGGAACTGCCCTTGCAGGTGTGATTGGATTTCAACTCCAATCAGCTCCAGCCAGCATGGTCAATGGACAGTTTTACTGTCAAAATCCTGATCAGGACCCACAGCCTATGCTTTTCTGGCCCTTCACAGTGTTTCCCAAACTTGGGTCTCCAGCTGTGGTTGGACTACAACTCCCATCACCCCTGAACTAGCTAGGGATGATGGGAGTTGTAGTCCAACAACAACCGAAGACCCAAGTTTGGGAAACAGTGACCTAAGAAGAGACAAACTCACTGATGGCATGAAAATGGAGTGAGATACCAGCATCGCTTATGCTTCAATGTAATAAGACTTATTGGGTACCTCTAAAGGAAGACATCTTAATTTGATCTCTTGCCTTGGTGTCAAAATAAATCTTCACACACTGAATCTACACAAAACTGAGACAGGGAGCGCCACTTCACACACCTGCCAGATGCACGGGCAACACACACAGTGACAGTGGGAAGTGTAGCTAATTGTCACAAACCTGAAATCCCCTCACTCCTGCTTTCAATGTATGAAGGTGTTCATGGGAGCCCTTAATATAACATAACATAACATAACATAACATAACATAACATAACATAACATAACATAACATAACATAACATAACATAACATTGACTAAGCCTTACAGCAGGGCCTCTAGATGTTGTTGGACTACAACTTCCATCAGACCCAGCAAGCATAGCCAGGGGTGGCTGGGAATTGTAGTCCAAAGCTTCCCCACAGCTGCCCAACAGAACCGATTCCTGCTCTTGCAGCTGGTAGAAATGATGCCTGCCCAATGTCAAGATTCGCTATGATTCTGCACCTCTGGGGAACTGTGAATAAAGTTCTTGAGAGATGGTCTTATTACAGGTCAAGGAGCATGTGGAACAACATAGGCAAACCTGAATCTTCTTCCGAAAGAAGAGGTGGTCTTTTATATAACATCCTGAACATGGAAAGAGAAAATGTTTCTTCTAAAGAAAGGCTTATTCGTTTAACCTAAAGAGGGCAAATGAACATTAACCTGTGTTGTGCTCCACCCCTCTTTGACAGGCATTTCAGAAAATCTGCCTCCTAGCAAATCTATTTACCGTGAACATAGCTCCAGCTTCAAATATGTCACCCTGGGGTGAAGTGATATGAAGCTGAACACGCCACAGTGCTATGAGAGTGACGGGCTTTTGAAAATATTGTTTATCTTGGATTTCATTTTGCTTTGTTTTCCAAGGTTCTCATCAAACAGGTCAGGGTCTCTTGCTTCCCATCTTTCAGATGTGACCCTCAATGGGAATATTTTTGCTGTATCATTTGATTGTTTTCAGAGCAGCGCTTTGTTTATTTGCTTTCCTCGCCGTTGTGGACCAACTACAAGGCCATGAAGTGGCCTTCATACCTGAAGTGTTGATGGAGAGTTTTCAAAAGGACATAGCAATATATGGTTAGTACAAGAATCAACGCGAATGTCAGGGACTGGGCAGAGGAGAAATGGTGGAGACTGCCTCCCCAATCCTGATCCTTCCAAAAGGAAGAATCCTTCCAAAAAGGAAGACAGTGCAGATTTACAACAGGGGTTTGAGGAAGGTCACAGCTCAGAGGCAGATGTGGGGGGAGTTGGTAAATCTTGGGGGAGTCAGAGCATTAGAAAGCATTCCAGACCCACTATCTCCCAGAACCCTGTGAGTCTTAAAAGTAGGAGAGCAAAGAGTTCAAAGACAGAGGAGGTGATGAGGAAGTGGGAGAGATGGGTGGAGATTCTCTCAGGACAATGCCATTATCCAAGAGGCTGGGTTCTATAGCCTCTCTCTGTAAAGTTTGAAATAAAAAAGGACTGTAAGAAACTTTTCCTTGTCTTTATCCTTTCCTGGGCAACCAGCTGGGAGCTGCTGACAGCATCCTGACAGCTAACGAAAGGATAATGGAACTAACATTCACAGCTCTTTTTGCCCAGAGAGGTTCAAATTAACACCACCTGATCCTTGGTCTGCATAATGTATCAAATACTGAAAAAGCACACGCATGCATTTGCAACTGTGTGCAGATTCACATGCCTAGGATTGGTTGAGAAGGGGGTCAGGAAGTATAATCTCCAAGAGCAGCTGGCATGTTATGGCAATGCAGCACTCCCGCTGGCAGACTTAGGCATCATTGGAGTGAGTGGGGCACGCTTCCCAGCAACACAAGAGCAGCAGGTGGCCATGGGGATTGGCGAGTGAGGTCCCCTGGTGACAAAAAGGCATGGGAAAGGATTGGGCTGGTGGCCCTGTCCTCTCTCAGCCCAGCAGGTCACTTCACATGGATGTGTGAAATTGGACAAGCACAGGCTGGGTGTGGCCTTATGATCAGCTGCAGCTCATTCCCTTCATTTGCTGCCCTGACGCACTTTTCTCAAGATTTTGTTCTGAGATCTTCCTGCATAATTCAGAATGAGTGCCCAGGGTTTTCTGAATCTGTTTTTGGAACCCACCCCTTTCTCTTGAGATCCTATCAACATGTTTGCTCTTTTGTCCTTGATTTTATTTTATTTTTAAGCCTGTTCCTGTTTCTTCCCTCCCTTGTTCCAAACACTTGAGAACTTGAATAATCTTCTGTGGTGGTGTAATACTTGTCATTTATTTCCAGACCTGAGCATGAATGAGGATTTTATTTTATTTTTTCACCTTTTGTTTTTGCCTTGCATCCCCCAAAAGTTTCCATGTGTAAGGGTCTCTATAATGAAAGACAGTAAGTCAAGAGTAATTTGACCTTTCTCCATATCCTCTCTCTTTAAATGCAGTACAGTCCTATTCATGTCTACTTAGAATTAAACCCAATTAGTTTTAATCATTCTACAGTAGTTACAAAAGGGAAGCAAGTATAGGACTGTGGCCCTTGTGACATAAAAATTGGTATAATCTTGGGGAAATATTTACATGAATTGCAAATCAAGAAAAATGTTTTTGGCAGCACTGTATATGTATGTACACACACACACACACACAGAGAGAGAGAGAGAGAGAGAGAGAGAGAGAGAGAGAGAGAGAGAGAGAGAGATACATGCATACATACATACATGCATGCATGCATGCATGCATGCATGCATATTGATAGATTGTGGGTGTTGGTGACAGTGCAAACATTTGCCCTCTATAGCAAAATGTGTAGATCTGGCACTGCTGGTAATAAATTAAGATCCCTGCTGCAATCCTTTTTCAACTTCTTACCTCCAGGTTTCTTTTTGTCATTGTTGCCATAACTACCCAACTATAATAGTATAATGCTTTGATTGTTTGCAGTTATCCACTTTCAAATACTTTTGCTTTGCCTGAAATCAGCTTCCACAATAAATTCATTAAATATAGAAAATATTTCATTAGAATGGATTTCCCTTCTTTTCTTTTTTGATCAGACTCACAAATGGGTAAATCAAAAAGTAACAATGTCTTCATGACAGAAACAGTTTTTGCAGATGATGAAATGAACAAACTGTGTTTTTTGGGAACCATCCTCTTGTGTTCAGCTGTTATAGAAGTACTTTTCAAAGATGCAGTGCATTCCTGTTGGACTCCTTTTTGAATTTACCATCTTCCAGAACTATTCCCTTATCAACATAATCCTCTCTGCGATTGTATTGCTCGCAATAAATTACTTCTGCTTATTCTTTTCTTTTGTTTTAGCTCAAAGTTATCCTAATCTCTCAAGAACATTTCAGGGGCACTAAAACAGAGCAGGCACTCAGAGCGCTGAAGCTTTCCAAAATACTGATGAACTGAATAAGCTGCTGTTGGGGTAGAACAATGACTGGATAACATATTTTCGTGACCTTGTCTAAGCCATCACCTTTCCGACTGCTGTTTCCTAGTATGTGCTAGAAACATTAGCAGCAGTAAATAAGCAAAGTACTCAGTCAACTGCCCTTTCCCATTGCCGGCCTGCCCATGAGAAAGACTGTGGCAGCAGCTTCAGGTGGCAGAATCCAAGGAGCATCTTCATTAGCATGCCCTTGCCGATCGAAAGGTCGGCGGTTCGAATCCCCGCGGCGGGGTGCGCTCCCGCTGCTCGGTCCCAGCGCCTGCCAACCTAGCAGTTCGAAAGCACCCCCGGGGGCAAGTAGATAAATAGGTACCGCTTACCAGCGGGAAGGTAAACGGCGTTCCGTGTGCTGCGCTGGCTCGCCAGATGCAGCTTTGTCACGCTGGCCACGTGACCCGGAAGTGTCTCCGGACAGCGCTGGCCCCCGGCCAATAGATGTGAGATGGGCGCACAAACCCCAGAGTCTGTCAAGACTGGCCCGTTCGGGCAGGGGTACCTTTACCTTTACCTTTACAGCTACTGAAAGGAGAAGTGGCTGCAGCAGCTTCCAGGCTCAAGTGAGATATCTTGGGGCTCTCACATGATCACACCAGAAGCTGCAACTGTGCGACCCTGGTAAGCGAGGCTTTGGCGTGGGTGGCAAGGAGGGCAGACAGCGCCTAGTTAGTATATATAGACAATAAGCCGCACCTTCATCCAGAAATTGATTTCAGGGCAGTGTGCATCATTTAAAATCTGCAACACAACATTAAAACAGCACAAAACATATTGTAAAAGTGAGAGAAATAAAACCATTCAACCAGCTGAAAATACAATAATTTTAAATGCCTTAATTTAATTACGGGGTATCAATTTGCTCCTGAAAGCATGGTGTCACAATTGTGATGAAAGCCATGTGAATCACTACAAACTAGCCATTCAAAAGTTGGGGTGGCATTCGGGGGAGGGGGGGACAAGAACGCTGTTCCTGGAGAGAACTAATGGTGTCAATCCCAAAGAAGAAGGATAACACAGAAATGCTCTGTATCAATTATTTAATCTATGTGTGGTTTTAAAAAGAAAAATGGGAAAGAGAGAGCTCTTACAGTGTTTCAGCCATTTGGTGGTCTTATTGCAGGCACTTGCTTGACTTACAGTGCAACCCTTTGCATGTCTACTCAGATATAAGCCTTGCTGGGTTCCATGGGAATTACTGCCAGCATTGCAGTCTCAACCTTGAATACAAATCATTTGCACTTATGCCCAGTGCTATGTCTCCAATCCAGAAAATCACCTTACAAAAAGTGTACCTGAGCTTTCGTTCCTTTTTCCAATTCAGGAGCACTGTGTAATGTTCTGGAAGGAGTCCATTCTCAGCTTAACTATTATGCTCTTTCAAGAGGACGCAGGATTCTCAAAATATCCATGACTCAGAACCAGGTGGCAATGCAAAATTATTCCCTCTGTTACAACCACTAAGGTACAGAAGGAGGAGGTTACTTCTCTATAGGCTAGCAGTGAATAATTTACTTCACACAATAAAAGGGATTGCGGTACTTCTCAAACCCATCAGGTCAACTGTTTCTAAATGGAAGCAAGCACACCTGGGCTCGAAACGTGTAAGAGCAGGTGCATGCTGCCTTGGCCAACCATCAGCTTTGTCACCTAAGCAATTCTTGGTCACAGAACAATTCTAATTTGATGCAGAACTAGTCATCATCTTGGTTTGATCCAAAAGTAAGAGACAACGGATAGAAATTCCCATTGGTTTCTGAAAGAGAGCTACACTAAAATGCAGAATGAATACCAACAGTTAAAATTGTGGAAGCCAGTGTGGTTTAGCAGGTAGAGGGTTGTACTAGGACCTGGTGGACCATGGTTCAAATCTGCACTCAGCCATGAAACTTACTCATCCTAACCTACCATGCAGTGGGCATTACTTGAGGAAGGAGGCAAACAATGTACTCCAACTTGGGTTCCTTGGAGAAACGGGTGGGATTAAAAATGCAATAAATAAATTATGGGTGTGCAATTGCTTCAGATGAATCTTGAATTCATTTTTTTTAAAAAAAATAATATTTATTAATTTTCCAACAAATTAAACACAACACTACAAAAAAACCAAAAAAAAAATACAACAATACAATGCAGTACAAAAAACACTACAAAACACTAACACATACAACTAACAAAACAAAACAAAAACCATTTAAAACACAGTCCAATTTCAATATCTTATCTTTCTTTCACTAATTTCCATGACCTCCTCACACCTCCCTTTTTGTATTCCACTTCTATTAATTGTTTCAGCAATTCCTTTCCATCTTCCTCTGTTTTCTATACTATAATTATCTTAACACATTCTAACCTTATTTTTCCCTTTAATACTCTATTAATCTATTTATACTTAATTCCTTATAACATTTCTACTAAAGCCATATAACTTCATAGAATCATAGAATCATAGAGTTGGAATAGACCACAAGGGCCATCGAGTCCAACCCCCTGCCAAGCAGGAAACACCATCAGAGCACTCCCGACATATGGTTGTCAAGCCTCCGCTTAAAGCCCTCCAAAGAAGGAGACTCCACCACACTCCTTGGCAGCAAATTCCACTGTCGAACAGCTCTTACTGTCAGGAAGTTCTTCCTAATGTTTAGGTGGAATCTTCTTTCTTGTAGTTTGGATCCATTGCTCCGTGTCCGCTTCTCTGGAGCGGCAGAAAACAACCTTTCTCCCTCCTCTATATGACATCCTTTTATATATTTGAACATGGCTATCATATCACCCCTTAACCTCCTCTTCTCCAGGCTAAACATGCTCAGCTCCCTTAGCCGTTCCTCATAAGGCATTGTTTCCAGGCCTTGGACCATTTTGGTTGCCCTCCTCTGGACACGTTCCAGTTTGTCAGTGTCCTTCTTGAACTGTGGTGCCCAGAACTGGACACAGTACTCCAGGTGAGGTCTGACCAGAGCAGAATACAGTGGCACTATTACTTCCCTTGATCTAGATGCTATACTCCTATTGATGCAGCCCAGAATTGCATTGGCTTTTTTAGCTGCCGCGTCACACTGTTGGCTCATGTCAAGTTTTTGGTCAACCAAGACTCCTAGATCCTTTTCACATTTACTGCTCTCAAGCCCAGTGTCCCCCATCTTGTATTTGTGCCTCTCATTTTTTTTGCCCAAGTGCAATATTTTACATTTCTCCCTGTTAAAGTTCATCTTGTTTGTTTTTGCCCAGTTCTCTAATCTGTCAAGGTCGTTTTGAAGTGTGATCCTGTCCTCTGGGGTGTTAGCCACCCCTCCCAGTTTGGTGTCATCTGCAAATTTGATCAGGATGCCCTTGAGTCCATCATCCAAGTCGTTGATAAAGATGTTGAATAAGACCGGGCCCAAGACAGAACCCTGTGGCACCCCACTAGTCACTCTTCTCCAGGATGAAGAGGAACCATTGATGAGCACCCTTTTGGTTCGGTCAGTCAGCCAGTTACAAATCCACAGAGTGGTAGCATAGTCAAGACCACATTTTACCAGCTTCTTTACAAGAATATCATGAGGCGCCTTGTCGAATGCCTTGCTGAAATCAAGGTAGGCTACATCCACTGCGTTCCCTTCATCTACCAGGCTTGTAATTCTGTCAAAAAACGAGATCAGGTTAGTCTGACATGACTTATTTTTCAGAAATCCATGCTGACTATTGGTGACCACAGCATTCCTTTCTAGGTGCTCACAGACTGTTTGCTTAATGATCTGCTCCAGAATGTTCCCTGGTATTGATGTCAGACTGACTGGGCGATAATTATTTGGGTCCTCTCTTTCCCCCTTTTTGAAAATAGGGACAACATTTGCCCTCCTCCAGTCTGCCGGGACTTCGCCTGTTCTCCAGGAATTCTCAAAGATGACTGCCAGTGGTTCTGAGATCACATCTGCCAGTTCTTTTAATACTCTTGGATGCAGTTCATCTGGCCCTGGAGACTTGAATACATCTAAACTAGCCAAGTATTCTTGTACTATCTCCTTAGTTATTCTGGGCTGTGTTTCCTCTGCTGAATCATTTGCTCCAAATTCTTCAGGTCGGGCATTGTTTTCTTTATCGGAGAAGACTGAGGCAAAGAAGGCATTGAGGAGTTCAGCCCTTTCTGTGTCCCCTGTTTGCATTTCACCATCTTCTCCTCTGAGTGACCCCACTGTTTCTTTGTTCTTCCTTTTGCTACGGACATACCCATAAAAGCCTTTTTTGTTGCTTTTAACCTCTCTAGCAAGCCTGAGTTCATTCTGTGCTTTAGCTTTTCTGACTTTGTGTCTACATGTGCTGGCTATTTGTTTGAATTCCTCTTTGGTGGTTTCCCCCCTTTTCCATTTTTTGTACACATCCTTTTTTAATCTTAACTCAGTTAAAAGTTCTTGAGATAGGACTTCCGGGTTGGCGCCATCGCCGAATGGCGGACTCCCTCCGAGCTCCGGAGGGAGTCTGCTCGGCAGGGGCTGGGTCCTACCGCGCCGGCGACGCAGGGACCCTTAAAAACCATGGGCACGGAGCCCGTGGACATGGGTGACTCGGCTGGCACCATTAGCGCCCTCCCGACTCGTGAAGGAGCCTTTTTAAAGGCTACGGAACGGGTGCCGGGGAGCGGCGTGGTGCTGTGAGTCCTCTGCTTTCCCTGCCGAGCGAAGCCGCATGCCATTCGACGGAGAGCGCTGACTTCTTCTATTGAAAATTCGGACTATAAACAACAACCTGTGAGTAATTTGGAAACCGGGTTTAAAAGGAGAAAAAAAGAAAATTTTTTCGGATTCGGCACGAGCGGGGGAGATCCAAAAAGGAAGTCAGTCCCCCCCCCCCCATTGTAAACATTCTAAAACAAGGATTGGGTAACCAAGGTCGAGAGAGAAGTGTATTTCTGTTTAAAAAAATTTAATTCCACGATGGGAAATTATAAGAACTGTGCTGGAGGAGAAGAGTGGAGGGTGAGAATGAAAATGTAACCCCCCCCCCCGGGAACCGGGGCGATTTGTGAGAGAGCCTGGTGGAGAGAGACGGAGACTTTGACAGCTGTCAAAGTAGCTGTCAAAGTTGGAGAATATAAAGAGGACTTTGCTATGAGGACTTTGCTGGTTAATTTTGCTACAATTTGCTACAATTTGGATATAAACTGTTGAAAATAAGGAATAACAATTTGACTTTTGGATCAGAGGAAACAAAGTTATTACAATCCCCCTAGAGGGGTTTCGGGACATTACAAGAACGATCGTAAGTGGAAAAATACTCTTGGAATCGTACAGACTTGTTATCTCCTGGGAAAGCTGCAAAACTGAAACAGTATTTCGTCTACAGAGGTGTTTATATTAAAGGAGACAATGGAATTTTCTATTGAAGAAAGGAAGGGACTGGATGTAAGTTTTTGTTCCTGAACAACAACAACCTCTGTAGAGGTACCAAATTTCTGAATTAGAACGTTTTAGCAGCGGAACAGGACAAGAAATCTGAGAAAGTGAGAAAAAAGAACAAAGGACTGATTACGACTTGGAAAGAACAAGGGGGGAGCTATAAAGACCAAGGAAATTAAAGGCCCTCTGGGGGCCTTTTTCAAGTTAAACATCATTTAAAAAAAAAAATTTTAAAAACCGGCAAGGTGGAACTGGGGGAAAAATTGGCCATGGATTTGAGATCTCCAGGCTGACAATAGACAGACTGATGGATATGGGGAATTCAAACCAGGGAAGGGGGGGGGAAGATTTGGAATCCAAAGGCTGTGCAACTATTTTTTGAATCTTTTTATATCCTTTATTTTTTATATCTTTTTATATCTTCTTGTATACCACTTTATTTTGATTGGACGTGTTTATTAAAAAAGGGAATTCGTAGAAGGAAACTGGGGTGGACTTTGGGGGGAAAAAAATTTTCTGTTAATGATGAGGGATGGTGGAATGATTGTATAATTTAAATTGAATAGTGGGTTAAACAAATTAAGCTTTAAATTGGGAGTAAGAGCTTGTAGAACTAAATTAATGAAAGGGGAATACAGTTGGGAGGGGGATGGGGGAGTTCCAGAAAGTTGGCAATGAAAGTAAGGTTTTAAGTGTGTTTTATTTTTATTTTTTCTTTGTATTTCTATCTTTTGTGTTTTGGAAACTTTGATAAATATTATTTTTTTAAAAAAAAGTTCTTTAGATAGCCACCCTGGCTTCTTTAGGCACCTTCCATGTTGGAACTTCATTCCAACATTTTTCTAACATTCATTAATTTTACAGTATTTCTGTAAGTAATCTTTAAACTTTTCCCAGTCTTCTTCCACCGATTCTTCTCCCTGGTCTCGGATTCTGCCAGTCATTTCTGCCATTTCCATATAGTCCATCAACTTCATCTGCCATTCTTTCCTGGTGGGTAAACAGATGAATCTTGAATTCAGAACCAAAGTGGGTCAAACTAAAGACATTTGGGACTCATCTGAAGTGAAGGAGGGATCCTCCAAAGCAGAAGTAATACTGTGGTCCTGACTTCCAGCACCACCCTGGACGCAGGAGATAAACTGCTATGGGAGTCCATGACAGCTTCCATCCCACATCAAATAGCATCTGTAGCCAATATTCACTAGGGCTATGGTGCAGCAAGACAGCCTTAAATGGCCATCTGTGAGCCACAGTCCCAATCCTGATCCTCCCTCCAGGGCTGCTATTTAGCAACAACAAAAAGCCCGGGTACTTTACACGCCTTTCGCGTATCATCTAGTTTCCCCCACAATCTCAAAATGTCTGTGTGTGGGTGTACACCATGAAGGGTGATATTGAAGCAACTGTTGGTTTTGTTATGAATACACACACCAGAAAGCTACTTGGAAGATTTCCAGTTTTGGATATATGAATTTCCTATGCCTGGACAGCTAAACAGGTGGTGCTGGGACTATTGCTAACAGAAAGTCAATTGCAGTCTAATCTGAAGAGCAGAACCTTGTCTGTGAAAGAGATGGCAGCAAATCTTCCTTAAAAAAAAAAAAACACAGGAACTAAAATGACAAATTTATGGTTAAAGTTATTTTTGTTCCTCAGCAGATGCATCTTTGAAGGCCTTCATATTTAGCACAAAAAAACTCGTGTTATTATTGTTCAAGGTGAATTTTCATAGGCAACAGCACATGGCATTGACAGAGATGTATCTTAACTGAAATGGGACCTCACACTCTGAGTTCTGCATGCCAAGAGACTGGAGATAACCTTATTATCAAAGACGTTCTCTTAAGGTTGGAAGTCATCTAACAAATGGGATCTATGAAAAGTAGCAGACAATGAACCCATCCACATTGTGATGGTCATTTTAGCTCCACTGAAATGGCTGGATATGTTGTGTTTTGCTTTTCATATACTGTGGGATTGTACCAACAGTTGTGTATGCCAGAGTTGGGTTAGGGTCTGTTGATTCATATACCAGGTCTTGCCCCAATGATCCACTGCTTAACACAACAAAAGATAGAATATAATAAAACAGAATAAATAAACCCATCATCAGTCACACCGACAAGACAGCAGAATCTCAGCGTTGGGGTGGGGGGCAGGCAATAATAAAAGAAAAGCTTCCCAAACGAAACAATGAGAGTTACTTGAGAAGAAAGCTTATCCATTGAGAATCAAAGATTATAACTATCCTGGGGTTTAGGGCAAACAAGTAATCATAAAAACAATTTTCTTGAGACTACTCTGGATTCCACTATCAAAAGGCTCTCAGATGCTTGCTGGTGTCCCTCTTGTGTTGTTCTAGCTGCCTGGTCTCCACATGCGGCAAAAAGGGAAGGCTGTTCCAAGCACCCAAGGCTAACAACTCTTTTCAGGTACTTACTAACTGTATGCTGTTGCCTGGTAGGGATGGGGGAAAGCCTCAGTAAAGACCTTGAGGTAGAGAGCTCTACCCTTCTGAGAGCTGGCTTCAAGCAAATGTGTCCTCATCATGAAATGGTTAATTTATCAAGTGTCCTGCTAAGAAACTCCAAGTAGCTTACAAAGAGTTGCCAGGCCATCTCCCGTCCAAGAAGCTCATATGGCCGGACCTGCTTAGCTTCAGCCAAACCACCACACCGTATACCTGAAGCTCCTTCTCTGGGCCGTATCACCTTACTGCCCATACAGAGACCTTAGACAAGAAAACAAATGTTAATGAGCTGCAGCTCCTGCAGTATAATTAAAACTTTGGAGCATTTTTAAAGTATGCAAGCTGACAAGTGCTACACTGTAAGCAGCTCTGCCGTTGACATTTGAGCATCTGGAATATATTCAGAGGGGAAAGGTCCCCAAGGAGATTTGCTTTTCTCCCTCTCTCTCTTTGCATCTCTCTGTAAGCATAATTCATGATGAGATTAAAATAAAGAAAGCCATGCAGCAAGCTAAAATAAATATAGCACTTGTAAGTACAAGCGAATTTCACTTACAAATGTTTGGCCGGTAATGAATGCTTGCTCTCTCTAGGCAAGGGCTTCCAAAATATATAAACAACAGAGCCTTATATAAAAATGTATGTGCTGCAGACAGTGGCTGGGCATCTGCCTTGCCTACTAATGAGGCTAAAGACACTAGAGTGAAATGCGTTGCCAGGGAAGATGTTGTTGTGCTGAGATTTCAGGGTCTAAGAGAGCTCCTCAGGAGAGGCGGGGTGGTGGAAAGGAGTGTGCAAAATAGCAGTCAAGGCTTCCAGAGGCTGGTTTGAAGTGAAATGGTCACATGGCCCATTTCAAGAAAATTACTCTTCCATCAGAGAGTGAAATAGACTCCCAGTTCAGGTCAAGGGAGAGTGCATAATGGTGTTTCAAGTGACTTGTTGATGTCTGGAAACCGCTGCTATGAACTGACACGGAGAATTTGATTCCGTTTCATTTATTCTCTGTAATTGTCACATTTTCGGCTTCTGCTAATAATTCTGAAACAGTTCCAAGAATGGAGGAATGGCTGCCTTCCCAAAGTACAGAATAAATGTCTTCAATATTAGCGGTGCTCTCCTAGGCTCTGGTGGTTACCACAGTGGCCACAGGATCCTGCCTGTCTCCTGTGCTGGTACATCTTGAAGACATGAGGCTGTCACCACCGCCTGTGTTTCACCAGAAGATCCCACGGTGGGTTACAACAATATATAATGCTGACTGAACATAGAATAGCCAGGGGAGAACTCTGGCAATGGGAACATGGCACAAAAAGGGAGCACTTTGCCCAAACAGCCTGGCATCACAACCAAGACATTTGAAATCAGTGGGTGGGATCTGCTTAGGTCCAAGGCTGTTGTGGCTATGAAAGAAGCCAGGACCCTCTTGGAGTGTAATGCTTTGAACCCCTCCATCACAGACTCAGGGTGTATATATGTGTAAATAAACCATACATCCTAAAGACAACACAGTCACCGCTGTGCCTCATTCCCAAAAGGAGACACAAACCCTGGATAAAGCATGCCTTGAACTCACTGGAATCTCACACTGCTTAGTGATTGGGAGTGGCATGTAAGACAAGTCTTTGTCTGGTGGGACAAGGCTGTGGCCCAGCTTTCATTCCTTTATAAAAAATCTGCAACACAGAAGAATTCCTCAGAGGAAGTCGGCACATATTGAGAACTTCCTGGCATGTCACTGTTTGGGGCTTTGGATAAAAGTATCTCTGAATACTGCCAATCTCGAAAGACATACAGATTGAGTTGTTTTATTCTGCATATCAGACAAAACAGCAGCAGCACTTTGAAATGCGGAATACTCTCTCTCCCCCTATTTTTTTTCAGAGGATGTTTCCATTTGCTTTAATTAAGTTGCCCCTGGGTACTCAGGCTTACTTTCCTAATACTTTCCTTACTGTGCCAGTAGGCTTCTTGATTTAGTGCTAGCAAAGTAATATACAACAAGCCTGTTCCATATGATTTTGGTGGTGGCATCATGTTTGTGGGATTGAGTTCCTCTGGTGTGGTCTGTCAGTCCCACCCTTTTCTCAGCCTTTGAAAGGATAGTTAAGGGCCAAAACAGCTGAGATATGGGACATCCATGGGTTTTTTTGTTGTTCTTTTAAAACACACACACACACACACTAAAGCAATTGTGGAGAGCTCCAATTCTCATTGGAACAGAAGCACTGGGAAAGAGGAAGTTTCCCATTCCCCGACTGAGTGGGGAATGCCTGGTGGCTATTAGTTCCAAGAAGGGGGAATACAAGTACAGTGGTACCTCAGGTTAAGTACTTAATTCATTCCAGAGGTCTGTTCTTAACCTGAAACTGTTCTTAACCTGAAGCACCACTTTAGCTAATGGGGCCTCCTGCTGCCGCCGCACTGCTGGACCACGATTTCTGTTCTCATCCTGAAGCAAAGTTCTTAACCTGAAGGACTATTTCTGTATGTCTGTAACCTGAAGCGTATGTAACCCGAGGTACCACTGTATGCTTATCATGCAAGCTCTCTCTCTCTCTCTCTCTCTCTCTCTCTCTCTCTCTCTCACACACACACACACACACACAGTGTGTGTTGTGGATGTGAATACATTTGGTGACTGAGACCACTTCTGCACCTTGCACCTAGGGAATCCTGGGAAATGTAGTTTGTTACAGGTGTTGGGGACCATCATTTGCCAAGGTCATTCGCAGAACCCTATTTCCCTCACAAAAACACAATTCCCAGAGTTCCCTGGGAAGAATGATTGATCGTTAAATCATTCTGCTCAAGTGGTATAACAGTACTTTAAATGTATGGTGTAAACAAGGGCTGAGGTCAGGAAAATGTCGTGAACGGAAAGCGTGGTGTGAATGGAGAGCGTTAAACACCACCAGCCAGGACTCCGACTCCAGAGCACAAAGAGAGAACCAAATAGCTAAAGGTTAGGGTGGAAACTTCATAATGGTAAGAGCTGTTGAGCAATGGGACAGGTGGTTGGCTCTGCTTCTCTGGAGGCTGTACCAGCCACCTGTCTGCCAGGCATGCTGAAGTTGCATCCTGCACTGCACATCCTGAACTGCACAACCATTTGGACTGGATGACCCCCAGTGTCCCTTCCAACTCTATGATTACATGAAAACATATGACTTCTTAGCTTATCTTTTTTAAAAAAAATGTACACAGATGTCTGTTTCTGCCCTAAGAACTGGTTGTTAGCAGAGCTCCACTGGTTGAGCAGGGCGCAGCAGGGTTGTTGTTATTTAACGCATTGTCCCTCTGTGCCGTCTAAGTGTATTCCTTCTGGTAACGTTCTTGTTTTATCTAATTGTATGTGTTGTAAACTACTATGAGAGCTCTGCTGGGGAGAAGGCTGCCAGGAATAAATAAGAACAAGTGGAATTGCACAATAATCCATAACGTTACGTTAGGGGCAAAGGGACAGAACTTCGTCCCCTCCTCCTGCTCGCTGTTAGCTCCCACAAGCTGCAGAAGGAAATGAGTAGAGGGAGAGAAAGCCAAACCTCTGTTCACATGTACACACGAACGATGGAGAATGGGGTGACGAGGCTGAAGACATATTTGGCAAAACACAAGTTGGAATTGGCTGTGTCTGCCAACCCAGCATCCTAGATTAATATGGATATTAGGGTAGTATTTGTGAACCTCTGAAAAATGGAGGAAAGGAATCAGGTTGTTGTTGTTGTTGTTGTTGTTGTTGTTGTTTTGTGTTTAAAAATAGTTTATTTGACACAGCATATATTCTGAACATTCTCATAATCTTAAAAAAATAAAATAATATCATGTGCTCCAATCTCAATAAAAGGAAGGAAGACATTATATCTAAAACAATTTGAAAGGTTAAAATGTATACTTCTAGTATTCTGAACTATGTTACCCATCCCAACCCCTACTTCTCCCATGTGCCTCACTACCTGTGTGTTCAAAAAATCGCCCCATACTGCGTAGCAGTTATCATTTTTCTTTTGGTCCCTTGCTACCTGCAGTTTCCATGTTAACTTTGAAAGGAATCATAGTTAGAACTCACATTTTTCTGCAAGACCAAGAGAACTCTCTGCTGCCTGGTCCTATTCTTTCATTTGTGTCCTCAGTCATCCAGAGGCAGACTACCCAAAAATAGAAAATAATTTAGACACCTTTAGCACATTGTTCAGTATTATCCTCAATTTGATGCACTGCTATTGTAAATGGAGAGGGAAGAAATCATGAATTGAATTCCAAAAGGAAGGAAAGTATAATTAGGTATGGTGCAATGTTAATTATAATATAATATGTTGCATGCACTGTAAAACTACGGTGTTTTGAATGACCCAAGCCTGAAGGTTCATGATCTAACAATACACGTGCTATTATTGTATTGTTCAGAAGTTCCACAACTGAATTGTGCTCAGTTTTTCCCATAAGAAACTAGCATGTGGGTGTATGCAACGTATTATAATCCTCTCTCTACTTCTGGCAGGAGAACCATAGAGCAGAAATAGCCTCATTAAATGCAGGTTAAGAGAGACTTTTTGACAATTCCAGAGCCATTCCGTTCATTTAATGGCTATTCCATTGGCTGGCCAGCGGCATTGCTTCACAATGAAGCTAAATAGAATTAGTCATAACTTTAAAAGCTGTTGAGAATCACACTTACATTATACTAAACAGAAGCATTTCCAGCTGGTATGGCAGCTTGCAAGGCTTGTTTGGCAGCAGTATCGTGTAATCTTCCAAGAGACACAAAAAGGGAAGAGTTACTTACAATTCGGTTTATGGGTTTTTGCTACATCGCTGATAATGCAACTGCTCAGAGAAGTTAGCACAGTTAATCTGCCGCTGCCACTGCATTTAATACAAAAAACACACATCATATTTAGCACCTGGACTGGGAGCCTGGCATGACAAATGGAATGGCTCACTTTCTGCAGACGCTTCCATCAACAAGGACCACTCACAGGTGAAACTTATTACTCAGGGGGTGAGAGGCCTTTTGAGGAGCCCCTAGTACAGTTCTGACAGCACAGAAAAATTACATGTGCAGGATCACGTCCTTGTTCCCTGTATTAACCAACCTGCATAATTACCACCCCCTGTGGTATCACAATAATTAATACAGATTATATAAACCCATAAGCATGAATGGAAACAGTGGGAACTGAAAAATTATTTGCCCTTTAACTATCCTGATAATGAAGGTTTCTCAAAATCTGTTACTATTCCTAACCCCCATTTAGTGATACTTCATATATCATAGAATTGCGCAGTTGGAAGATACTCCAAGCCTCATCTAGTCTACCCCTGCCATATAGATAGATGATAGATGATAGATGATAGATGATAGATGATAGATAGATAGATAGATAGATAGATAGATAGATAGATAGATGATAGATAGATAGATAGATAGATAGATAGATAGATAGATGATAGATAGATAGATAGATAGATAGATAGATAGATAGATAGATAGATGATAGATAGATAGATAGATATGAAGTAAAGGTAAAAAAGGTAAAGGACCCCTGTATGGTTAAGTCCAGTCAAAGGCGACTATGGGGTGTGGTATTCACCCTGCTTCAGGTCGAGGGAGCCAGCATTTGTCCACAGACAGCTTTTCCATGTCATGTGGCTAGCATGACTAAGCCACTTCTGGCGCAACGGAACACCATGATGGAAATCAGAGTGCACAAAAACGCTGTTTACCTTCCCACTGCAGCTGTACTTATTTATCTACTTGCACTGGCATGCTTTCGAACTGCTAGGTTGGCAGGAGCTGGGACCGAGCAACAGGAGCTCACTCTGTCACAGGGATTCGAACCGCTTACCTTCCAATTGGCAAGCCCAAGAGGCCCAGTGGTTAAGACCATAGCACCACCTGCATCCCTATATTTGAAGTAAGTAGTGCAGAGTATCATACACATTCTCAAGTATCAAACATGTTCTCAGGTAATCCCAGAACATGGTAGAAGTTAGGGGCAATCACGTTTGGTTCCACAGACAGAGCTGCAGCAAGTGTTTGCAGTATAATCCTAAATGTGTCAACTCAAAAAGAGGCCCCATTGGGTTTAACAGGACATGCTACCAGGTAGCTGGGTATAGGATTGCATCTTTAGACAATCTAAACCAGGCATAGGCAAACTCCAGCCCTCCAGATGTTTGGGACTACAATTCCCATCATCCCTAGCGAACAGGACCAGTGGTCAGGGATAATGGGAATTGTAGTCCCAAGCATCTGGAGGGCCGTAGTTTGCCTATGCCTCATCTAAACCTTGACCCACCAGTCCTGCAAACTAACCTATAAACCGGATTTCTTTTAATAAAAAGAAATTCAATTCATGTGCTTAATTAATTCATTTCATTTATTTTTAATTTCAATGACACGGCATAAACAGCATGGCAATTCTTCCAACTGTAGGTGTGCGTCAGCACTCGTGCCAGGCAGAAGGTCTGCTCCAGATTGCATCGCATTGTGTCATATGATGTGGGGCTGACCTGCTATTGACTAATGGCAGCCTTGTATTCCTCTGGCACCTACATAGTTTATGTTGAAGTGCCAGCCGCCTAATGCCACCCACCAAGGAGCGCAGCCCATATGTCTGCAGCCCTCTGGCTCTCCCACCTCACTGTTCAGGGGTGGATAACGCAGAGCGTTGCTCCCTTGGCACAGATTCTCAATGGCGTCACATCATCTAGGCTACTTGCCAAATGCTGGATCAGAGCATCTTCTGGAAACCTTGCTCAGCTTTCCTTATTTGGCTGGGCTTTATGCCACTGGAGTTCAAATTGGTACTTTCAGAGAAAAGTGTAACTAGGGCTACTTAAGTCCCCTGCCCCCGCCCCCGCCCCACCCGCATGCACTATGTCTGTTCTTTGCACCTATGATCTGCCTCAGTCTACTTCCCGCATTATTAATTCATCATGTTTTGAGCAATTAAAATGGCTCTCAGGATGGAGAACAGGGAAGGAGGCAGGAGCTCCGGCAACCGATGCAGCCGAGCAAAAGAGGCTTGCATCTCAGAAGTGCTCAAAGCTCATTTTCAGGCAATAAGATTTGCAGTCAAAATGGGGTCAGTTGATATGATTGAGATATAATAAGGCTCTATTAACCATACGTGAAGATTTCGGCACCGTACAGAGCCGTAGGTCCCTTTCTCCTCCTGCCACTGCATAAATCATTTATGTTATCCAGGTATAATGAATATTAAATGGCCTATGGAGGAAATCATATTAACAGACTTCTTTTATTATTTGAACGACCGCTGGGAATTATGGTCAGTCACTTTAGTGAAAGATGTGTAAGACAAAATAATAAAATATGGAGATTGGAGAATAAATCATTTTGACCAGGTATGAAAGTAATAAACACACAGAAATGAAACAGCTACCACATTGACTAATGGAGCCATTCGTTTCCTGTTCCCAGAGGGTTTAATCCTTCCTTCTTTCCACAGAGAGAATGAGATTGCAAAAGCCAGTGGGTTCTAAGAGAAATATTTCTCCAGTACAGAGTAAGGCTACAATCCTGTGCTCACTTACCTGGGAGTAAGTCCCAACGCACTCAGTTGGGCTTACCTCTGCATAGACATGCATAGAAGTGAACTCTGCCTGTATCATAGCTGTCAATTTTTCCCTTTTCTTGCGAGGAATCCTATTCGAAATAAGGGAATTTCCCTTAAAAAAAGGAAAATGTTGACAGCTATGGCCTGTATTTGTTTTCTGTATTAAAAATTTCCATCTAGTCAGTCAACGGGAGTGTGAAATTAGCATGCTTGTCAACAACCCTTCTTCTGTAAACAAGGGGTTTCCTTCAAGGATCTACCTACTTTGGGCAGGGAAAGGAGAATCCTTGATATTGCTGCCTCGGAATTAAATGGGGGGGGGAGACATTATTTTCATAATCATCCCCTCAATGCATCACACACATCTCTTCTCTTTGCCCCACATGCCACCACCATTGTCTTCCAGCTTTGGAAAATCCCTGGAGCAATATGAAACTTATGGTATTTAAAGTACACATATTTTATCATAAGCATTGCTGGTGGGAAGTATTGATTTGCCCCAATGAGGAGCTGTGCTTGAAACATGTGGGGCACTTACTCGCTGAGTAAAGCCTTTTAGAGCACACAAGGCCGTCTGTCACATGCCTAGTGCTGACCCTTTTTTGTCTCTCTCTTGTGTATGTGGATCAAGAATTAACAGGAGTATGTGTGTATGTGTGTGTGCGCGCATGCGTGTGTGTGTGTGTGTGTGTGTGTGTGAGAGAGAGAGAGAGAGAGAGAGAGAGAGAGAGAGAGAGATGCTTTAGAATTATGTCTCTTTCTGAATGAATGATTTATTTCAGTCATGGACTAATAAAAGTAAGTACAGACACAAAGCAATATTTCTATAATATGATACCTAGACTGTGCTGGCTAGGAAAAATATATGTCAAATATTATTTTAGGTTCTTGATGGTCCAGCTGATTCCACTTTTTGCTGTGAAGGCTCCTTAGCCCTTCACTTCTATTTACATCAGTAAATACCATCGTCAGGGGGTTGATGATCAGGTGCCCATAGGCACTATGGCACCCACAAAAAGCCTCACTGGTGACCATGGGAAGGGCCCCCGACTCCGAGCTTTCTTTCAAGTTCATCTTTAGTCCTCCTAGAAAGAAAGTTATGAAGCAAAATGTGCAGGCACCCTTCTAAGCAATTTTTGTGAAATGAGTCAGCCTGGCTGCTCTCCCTGATCAAGTTTTTAGCCAATGAGGGAAGTCAAAGCTGTGATTATTAAGTGAGTTGTTGGGACACCAGGCAGTATGTCCTGCGCTCTCAAAGAGGTCCTGCTGGTCCTGAGGTCTTGGGGTCCTAAAGAGCTTCTTTTTCATGTCCTTTTCCTGCTTCTGTCTTACTTTCTAGTAGTTCATGAAATCTCCCTTTCCTTTTCCCTAGCAACCAGGATGCATCTTTCCTGTAGTGGGTTTGTCTGAGCGCAGGTACTCCATAATATCATTCTCCAAATACTACGACACAATAAGTTACAAATTATATTCTCACTAAACGGCAAATGGAAAATATGAAAATGTTGTAAAGAGGCTTGGCTCTGTCTACTTCTGTGCAGAACCTAAAGCCAGGTACACATTAAGAAGACACTGTACAGTGGTACATTGGCTTAAGAACAGCTTAGTTTATGAACAACTTGGATTAAGAATTCTGCAAACTCGGAAGTAGGTGTTTTGGTTTGTGAACTTTGCCTTGGAAGCAGAACGTTTCGCTTCCTGTTGAGTGTGTTCCATTTGTAAACGGAGTCCCCCGCTGCTATGGGAAAGCACACCTTGGTTTAAGAACGCTTTGGTTTAAGAACGGACTTCCAGAACAGATTAGGTTCGTAAACCAAGGCACCACTGACATGCACACAATTTACAGTGCAATGGTATGCATGTCTACTTCAGAAGGCTCTTTGTGCTTAATTGGGGCTTACTCCCAATAAGTAGGTACAGGATGGCAGCCTTGGCTTTGGTTTAGGATTGGCAATGGGGAGGGGGAAAGGATTATTTTGCATTTAACTGGCTGGCACAATTTAGTTGTTATCTCTACAGTCAGGACTAGGAGGCCATAACTGACTTTGCATGGTGAGGATAAGATTGCCCCAGAAAGTTGAGGTGAAGATGGGAACAAGCAGCAATGACTGTACTCTCTTCAATTCTGTGTTATGCCACATCCCCATAGCAGCCATGTTGTGCTTGGTCTCCAGAGCACTGTCTCAAAATCAGAAGTGTGCCCTCTGGTCCAAAAAGGCACTGCTGAAACCACATGTTCCTATAAGAAATCATGGGTTGTGGTTAGACATTTCCATGCAAAATGTTCGGTTTCTTGAAAAGACAGAGTGGAAGGGAATTTATAAAACTAATCAAATCTACATATTCTGAGCAAAACGGTGGGCAGGGCAGAAATCCCATGAGTGAAGATTTCAGAACATCTAGTTTGCCTTACTTTTTTACAAGTAATGCTTTTTAGTCTTAATATATCTAACCAAAGGGTGTGTGTGCAGAGTTCCTCTCATTCAGGGGGACTTCCCCTTCCTCTCCTCTCCCAGTGCACTCCCAAAACCTGCTCAAGAGGGTTCCTCCCAACCCACTGCAGTACGTTTTGAAGGTTTGCAATGGAGCAAGCACTATAACAGCATTGGATACGATGTGAAGTCTACTATAAACAGCCTATTCTAATGTGAGCCATGTAGAGGCAGTGCAGAGAAATGTCCACAAAAGTCTACGTAGACACAGCTGTGACAGACGCATTCATCTCAGTGAGATAGTAGTTGGCCACACTACATCCAATGATGTTAATCTAGCTGTCATAATGTTAAATTTATTTCATTTATCATGTGTGTGGGGGGGGAGATATAAAGGCAGAATCATTTTACTGTGAATGATGCATCCACTTAGTGCTGCAAATGGGTGATACATAGAAGATTGATAGGCACTTGGAGGGCACATCTATCGAAACCACCATGTGCATTTTGCCATGGACTTCAGAGTGGAACAAAATTCACCATATTCCTCAAAAGGTATTTGGGGAGTTTTTTCAGATGCATCTCAAAAGGCAAACCAAATTTTTCTGGAGTTAGAAAGGCCTGGTGAATTTGACTGCAATCCGAACCATGCTTACCTGGGAGTAAGTCTCAGGGAATTCAATAGGACTTACATCTGAGTAGACATGGTTAGGCCTGCAGCTTTAGTTTATGTGTGCTATTATTGCATGCCACCCCAATCTCTGAGTGGTGCGAAATTCTAGGGACTTACCCAGGGTTTGGGCTTCCTTTGGAATGAGGTGCAGTAGAGAGTGTCTTTATGGTATGTGGTTTATTTGTGAGTTCAGACCCAGAAACCTCCCCCCTAAATAAATTCACAGTTGACTCAAATTTTTGGTTTGGTTTTTGGCAGAATTTAGGCCACAACTTTATTGATTACAGAAAGTGACTGGTTGCATAGGCTCTGGTTCGACTAGCTCCCTGCCATGCAGGTAGTGCTGACCCAGGGTTCCAGCATAGGTCAGCCAAGAGTGAACACCTGAATAAGCGGATAGCTGGGAACGGGCTAACTCCGCCACCCAAATATCCCCCTGGACTCAGGCACGGGTACAACCCCCTCACAGGGGTTGACCAAACCAACAAGTCCCTGGATTCCTTTAACGGAATACCCTACACATAGGGATGGTGAGAGCGTTCTCCCATTCCTATCGCCTGAACCAGAGCCTATCCGCAACCTTACAATTTGTGACGATTTGCTATGCAGCAGGCGAAACCCAAATGGCAACAGCCAATCAGCCAATCAGCCAAGTGGGGAAAATTCCTGCCGTGCCCCTGTCCCAATGACAGACAGCACACGATGGCATAGCAAGGTCAAGCACAAGCCCTAAAAGTAGGGAGATGTGGATGAATGTTCTGAATGCACACACCGAAAGAGGAAGCTCTGGGTCACGTGCATGGGCATAAATAGGTCCCTCAAATCGTTTGAACTGCGCCCCATTGGCCAGCTTATACCCAGCTTTGAGGGACCTACCAATCAGGTGTTGTGGCTTACCAGTTGTACCCACCCACAACACAGGATGTCGGTTGTCCAGGTCTCACCGCAATATGTTCCCTCTTTAAGGGAGGACCTGATTTACACATATATACAATCCAAGCCTATGGTGCAGGGGTTTACATCATTAAGGGTCTTGAATCCCAGCAGAAATCAGGCAAGGCTGTGTCTCTCAGCTGTCCAGCCTACAGCCTGGCAGCTTCACTTAACCCAGGCTATCACCTTCACCAGGAATCTAACCTGGCTTATCCAATAATTAGAAACCTTGATTAAATTATAACACTTGCCAGATCCAGAGGTTAGAGGAGTCTAGCACACATCTTAACATCTCAAACTTATAACAGTGCTATACTGCAAGTTCCAAACTGAACAGCTACATTCATTAACATCAGTTGGAGACCACAAATGGAAAGTAAGGTGGCAAATCAGAGGGGCAGCGAAAGATTCAGAATATTTTAAATTATATAAGAGGCAGCTCTGGCAACAACAAAAGGAAAAAATGGTGCTGCGGTACAGTTGAAAATTTCATAGCTAGAAATTGACAGTAATTTAGAGCTTGCACAATCCTGGAGTAATTTGGGGACACAGTGTTATTTCCAATATTCCTCAAACAATATGAAAAGTGCTGTTCTTTAAAGGAGAATGGCCAAGAAAAATGCAGAGACTTTTTCACATCCTTAGCTGTGGGCTGGATAGAATGCCACAAGCTTGCCTAAGATTAAACAGATGGAGGAAGATGGAGGTAAAAAGTGGACCACAAAGTTAATTGGTGGAGGTCGCTAACGAAAACCATCACTTCTTTGATTCACATCTCAGGGGAATATAGAAAATGAGCTAAGAGGGGCTTACTTGGCTAATACTTCATGCCTGTGTCCTTGGGAAGCAAATGTCCTGCTGGATATTTCTCTGTAATGGGATGGATTCCAAGCTAGTGGCTAAACAAAAACTGTCCATGTGCACACTCCACGGGGCTGAAATGCCCTCACACCGGCCAGATGGTTACTCTATGATGTAAACATATCCATTGTAGCGCTGCCAGCTTATCAGCATTTTCTTCTAGAAACACCCTGGCCCTAAACATATTTACATGGATGCGAGCATTTAATTAATTTTGGATAAGAAAAAAAATTGCCTGATACATAGTGAGGCATATATCACTATCAAATCAAGAGAACATGCCAACTTTAGGGGACGTTTTGGGGGAGAATGATATGAAACAGGATTTTGTTCCAAGCATGTGTTTATTTGCATTAATTTATTCAAAACAGTTCTAAGCCAACTTTCTGAGTAGAACTTTCACAAGGTGGCTTGCATTATTAAAATTCAAAAATATAAGAGTAATTCAAATGTGTAAAATACAACATAATTTTTATTTTAAAAAGCATCCCTACTGCTTAACGAACTGGTAATACAGTCGTACCTCTGTTTTCGAACAGAATGCATTCTGGAAGTCCGTTTGACTTCCGAAACATTCGAAAACCAAGGCGTGGCTTCCGGTTGGCTCCCGATTGTGCAAGAATGCTGGAAATAAGAGCAGAAACCACATCACATGTTCGGCTTCCATAAAAAGTTCCAAAACCAGAACACTCACTTCTGAGTTTCAATTGTTCAGGAGCCAAAACGTATGAGTACCAAGGCATTCAACAACCAAGGTACGACTGTACTAAAAAAAGCCACTCAATCCAAAATATAAAAGCACAATTTCTTCAGTTCATTCTTTATTTTTTTTAAAATAGTACACTAAATGATGATGATGATGATGATGATGATGATGATGATGATGATGATGCTTTGGCCACCTGAAACAAATAGGTCTTCAGTGTTTTCTAAAAAGACTGGAGAGGTCACTGTCTGGAGGTCAGCTGGCAATGAATTCTAGAGCTGTGGCGCCGCAATGGAAAAGGTCTTCTCCCCTGTGCTTACCAATTTAGGACCATATTAGCAAGTTTGTTGGAGATCCTCTTTCTATGGCACATTGGGAACACATGTAGCATTTTGAACCTTTAAAAGATACTTGGAAGAGTGTGGAGACTGGCAGAAGATGCTTCCATGTGAAAGTGCCTGTGGGAATGTGTGAGACTAGCTCTGCCCCTTTGGATGAGGTTGCAGTGATCCTGAGCCAATGTACTGTCAGTTGCCTCTGAAGCATGGCAGTTCATCAGCCAAACGTGTACCAATACTACAATGGGAACCCCGGTTGGATCGTGTTCCCGCATTGGAAACTCTTCATAGATGAACTACCAATCATGTGTCACCTTGGGAGCATTGCCAGAATGAGAGCAATCTAGGGGATGGAGCTAGCCCTTCATTTTTCTACAGGCACCTTCATATTTTCTGTGGCAAAATTCTAAGACAGAAGTTTATATGGTGACAGAAGCTTCTGCGGTGACCTAAAAGTTTGTAACCAATTTGCCATGTAAATTGGTTTAGTCAATCTAAACAGCTTACATTGTCTAACCATTTTTCTTTTACAGATCCAACCACAAACAACCATCTCATGGTGGGCTATAATTTTTGAATAAGCTCTGAAAAGTAGGGGATTCTTATTTGGCTGGGCTTCTTCCTATGTTTAAATGCATTTTTTAAAGTGATGCTTAAATGGATGTGTTTCCTTTACCTGGAAAGCAGTCAAGCAACAACAAAATGACTACAATATTCATTTGATCTAAACATAGTTCATCATCACTTTTGTCAATGCATTAAAAAAATTCAGAAGTGATACAATCCCGGCTACATTTCTAATATCACTTGTGAAAACGTTCGCAAGCTTGGATCTAGCTGCTTATGCCCCAGCCTGCAAATTGAGGATAAGATGAATACGTTTTACCTTCACTGCTGCGGGCAGTAGGCTTCTGGGTAGCAGTTACCCCCATTGTTCAGCCCGGACAATGAGATCCAGCGCCAAGGGCCTTCTGGAAGTTCCCTCATTGTGAGAAGTGAGGTTACAGGGAACCAGACAGAGGGCCTTCTCGGTAGTGGCACCCGCCCTGTGGAACGCCCTCCCATCAGATGTCAAGGAAATAAGCAACCATCCTATTTTTAAAAGACATCTGAAGGCAGCCCTGTTTAGGGAAGTTTTAAATATTTAATGCTGTCTTGTTTTTAACACTCGATTGGGAGCCGCCCAGAGTGGCTGGGGAAACTCAGCCAGATGGTCGGGGTATAAATAAATTATTATTATTATTATTATTATTATTATTATTATTATTATTATTATTATTATTATTATTATTATTATTAACTACAGGAGGGGAGAGTGCTGTTGCTCTCAGGTCCTGCTTGCTGGTTTCCCTCTTATGTTCTCATATAAGACCCAGGGAAGCCACTGCCAGCCAGTATAGTCAATACTTACTTAGATGAACTGATGGTCTGACTCCATATAAGGCCACTTCCTTCTTTCTTTCCTAGAAGGAAAATCATGGAAGGTACACTCTGGAGCTGATGGCCAAGGAGAGTACTTTGATGTGTGATCTGATATATATGCTATTACTTTGTTGTTGTTTAGTCGTTTAGTCGTGTCCAACTCTTCGTGACCCCATGGACCAGAGCACGCCAGGCACTCCGGTCTTCCACCGCCTCCCTCAGTTTGGTCAAACTCATGTTCATAGCTTTGAGAACACTGTCCAACCATCTTGTCCTCTGTCGTCCGCTTCTCCTTGTGCCCTCCATCTTTCCCAACATCAGGGTCTTTTCCAGGGAGTCTTCTCTTCTCATGTGGTGGCCAAAGTATTGGAGCCTCAGCTTCATGATCTGTTTTCCTTAAGAATGGATAGGTTTGATCTTCTTGCAGTCCATGGGACTCTCAAGAGTCTCCTCCAGCACCATAATTCAAAAGCATCAATTCTTCGGCGGTCAGCCTTCTTTATGGTCCAGCTCTCACTTCCATACATCACTACTGGGAAAACCATAGCTTTAACTATGTGGACCTTTGTTGGCAAGGTGATGTCTCTGCTTTTTAAGATGCTGTCAAGGTTTGTCATTGCCATTTGATGTGTGATCTGATATATATGCTATTACTAGATTCTACTAAACAATATGGAATGCTTTGCAAACTGCAACACTCTTTTTATATTCTGGGATCATTTTATTCTTTCCATTTTTGTCTGTAGCATACTGTGTACGGGATTAAAAAAAAAGGATTGAACAAGGCTTAATTTATCCACCACCATATTCTTGTCTCTTTAATAAACACACAAACTGTCCTGATAAAGATAAGCAAATGTTGTGTTGCTGGAGAAATAGATTTGGGGGCGGGTTGTTTTGTACCTCTAATCTTCATCCCTGCAGGAGGACTACTAATAATAGCTTTGCTCTTTGGAGCTTAATTAAGAAAAAGTTTACAATTTTCTTATTGGCATTCATACAATTGAGTGTATTTAGTAAAACTCCATATGTGCACTGACAGAAACGTTCAATGCTGGCAATCCAATCAAAACTAATAAAGAAGGGTGGAATACAGATTTATTTTTTCATCAGAGTGCAGTAGTATTGTGAAGGCATTAACGATCAGTCTTTTTTTATTATTTGTCTTAAGACTATTTCAGTTAAACGTGTGTGGTGTGGGCTAGTCATATTAATGAAGGTGATCAAAACAGAATGATAATACTGATGGGTAGGAGATTAATAGACCATTCAAACTGGTGGCTCTCAAGGTTGTGGCTAACATGGTTCTTGGTCTTTGTTGTCTCAGTGTAGCATTCTATTCCTTTTCTATTCCGATTCTGCCTTCTGCAGCCTCCCAGTTTGGTGTCATTAACAGTGGCGTAGCGTGGGGGGTGCAGGGGGGGCCGGCCGCACCGGGCGCAACATCTGGGGGTTAGGGTTAGGGGGCGCAAATCCACGGGTTAGGGGGCGCAAATTACTTGCCTTGCCCCGGGTGCTGACAACCCACGCTATGCCACTGGTCATTAAAAAAGAAATATTGTCCTACTGCACAGTGCTATGCATGTTTATGTAGGAGTAAGTACCACTGACTTCAACAGGGTTTTCTTCCAAATAAACTTGCATGGGATTACAATATATGAGTATCATTGGTAAAATTCAAAATGCTGGTGCTTACTTTAAAGACCTACAGGACATGCAGCCCCAGAACCCCTCCTTCATTGCCTGGTGCAGATCCTGTTTCACCTCTGATGAGCCAAAACTCTCCACACCACCCAACTTTGCCACAGAAAACACCAAAATGCTGCTTTCAATTACAGTATGGTGGATAGAATAAATGGCACCAGTAAGGTAATGAATAATCAAATGAATAATAAATTCTGTGTTTATTTATAATCCCTCTGTCTGTCCCTGTCTATAAAGTATTATTTTTTTAAAAAATGTGACATCATCTTGTTTAGGAGTTTTAAAAATGGAATGTTGCTACGTTAATGCATGCTGCTGCTGCCCTTTAAATTTTGTCAGTGTCTAGGAAGCTAAAATTGCCTATTTTCCCACTTGCATTTCATGCAAAAAAAAAAAATCCTCAGGAGACTTCATCAAGGTAGAAAAAGCAGTGCTGTGCAATCATCAATCCTCTCTGTTTATCCCCTGAGTCGGCAGAATCTTCTCAAAGAACAAGTGGAATGATATGCTAATATCACATTAGCTTCTTCATTATGCAGTTTGCTTGATTCTCTTTGATTAATAGGAGTATTGTTAGAAACTGGGGGAAATTCACTACTCTGTGCTCAGGCAATGAAAACAGAGTTTCTGGAGAAACAGACATCACACATTCATCTTATTTATAGTTGCTAGATTCCCTAAAGATAACGTGCATAATGGATAGGATCAAGTAAAAGCTAAAAACTGCCTGAGCCTATATTTTGATCAGAAGTTGAAAATGCAATATGGCTGAGAGGAAAAATAATAGGCAGGCATCTTTCTCCCAACTGCTCTGTTAGCTTTGGCAATCGGGGATAAGCTATCCATATGCAAATGGTGAGCGTCTGTCTCCTTTTCATTGCTGTCTTTCATCTTGATGCTGAAGAAGCACAAATTAATTACTGTACAGGAATCAAGGGCTGTGATTTAAGTAGCCACGGGTAAATAATTAATTGATACAAATCTATTATTTCATATGTTATCTAATTATAAATTTGCAGAGACCACTTCCAATAGGAGGGGAAATAACTATGTCAGCTCCAGGGTGGTTTGTTTGTTTGTTTGTTTGTTTGTTTGTTTGTTTGTTTGTTTGTTTGTTTGTTTTGCCCTTTTCTGGGGTGTGGAGCTGTGGTTTCAAGGTCTCCCCTGAACCACCCTCAGCACATGCTGAGACCTCCATCTCCATGGCAAAGCAGGAGGCCCAACGCACTCTACAGCCTCTCTCACAGCCATTGCTTACTAACAGCCATTGCTTTTCACAAAAACCAGTGGTATATTTCTAGAAAAAGAGGTGACAGAACTCACCATGAATGCCTCTCTTGTTCTCTTAGAATGGCAATAGCGCCCACCTGGGAGGTGCCAGAACTGAGTTCCGGTGAGTTCCAGCTGAAAAAAGCCCTTCCAAAAACCCACCTAGAATCATAGAGTTGGAAGTGACCACAAGGGTCATCTAGTCCAACCCCCCACCTTGCTCGGACCCACAACCCTGAAATTCAGAGTCTCACGCTCTACCGACTGAACTACCTCGGCACATTGCATAAAATGGCACATAAAATGCCACATGTAAGGTTATGATCCTGGAAACACATTAGGAAGAGGATCCAAAACATAAGCAAGCTCACCCAAAGGAGCAAAATCTCTCCTAAAATTCAGGGAAGAATATTTAAATATCTGTCATTAGTAGCTATCCATGCATAGGTCAAATAATCTTCATGTTACACCCATCTATTCTCATGATATTTGATATGCTTTATGAAAAGACCACAATGAGATGATGAATTTAATAGAATCTGGGAAATGTGAGTAGGTAAAGAATTAATTAAGAACAAAATCGTAGGTGGGTTCATTAATTTTTATGATATCAAGGACAAAAGTGTTGCTGCTTATTTAAATCATTTGATAATTGCTGAATAAATGATTTTGCAGCTATTTTTTATCTGACTGCTGGAAGGTAAACTGTGGAGAGTAAACAATCTAGTGAGTCTTGCTGCCATAGTTATTTCCATTAAATGTGTTATTTTCTTACCTCTGCTCACATGAGCTAGCTCTGCAAATTGGGTGAATGGCTATTAAAATAGCAAAAGCAGTTCAATGGAAGAAAGTGTGAAGCAATGCATACTGAGGCAAATCAATAAATAAATCCTAACCTCACAAACACATTGATGGGGTTTGTACTGGTTGTTATTAACCAGGAAAGGGATCTTAGGGCTGTGGCAATGGATACCATGTTATTATTATTTTTTATAAATTTTTTATTGGTTTTACAAAATTTTATAGAACAAACAAACACTTAAAAAGACAAACATACACGTATAATTTCATATCATATTTTCATAAACCTCTTTTCTGGGACTTCCCCATACCCCCCCTTTCTGCATCCCAATGTCCATAATTTTATAGCAACTCCCATTTGTTACTTTCCAACCTCTGTCATCTTAGTCATCTCTATATTCTGACCTTATATCACTGTATCCCTTTGTTCCTGAAAACCACAACACTATAACATTCATTAAGTTTATAATAGTCCTTAAGATAACTTTTAAATTTTCTCCATTCTTCTTCCGCCGTCTCTTTTCCTTGGTCACGGATTCTGCCTGTCATCTCGGCCAATGTCATATAGTCCATCACTTTCATCTGCCATTCTTCCAGAGTGGGTAGATCTTGTGTCTTCCAATACTTTGCGATGAGTATTCTTGCTGCTGTTGTAGCGTACATGAAAAAGTTCTATCCCTCTTTGACACCAATTGGCCGACAATGCCCAAGAGAAAGGCCTCTGGTTTTTTAGGAAAAGTACATTTAAGTACCTTTTTCATTTCATTATAGATCATTTCCCAGAAAGCCTTAATCTTCGGGCACGTCCACCAAAGGTGGTAGAAGGTACCTTCAGTCTCTTTAGATTTCCAACATTTGTTGTCGGGCAAATGATAAATTTTTGCCAGCTTGACTGGGGTCATGTACCACCTATAGACCATTTTCATAATGTTTTCCTTTAAGGCATTACATGCCGTGAATTTAATACCGGTGTTCCATAACCATTCCCAGTCAGCTGACATAATGTTATGACCAACATCCTGTGCCCACTTAATCATAGCCGATTTGACTGTTTCATCCTGTGTATTCCATTTCAGCAACAAGTTATACATTCTGGATAAATTCTTAGTATTGGGTTCTAACAATTCAGTCTCTAGTTTTGATTTTTCCATCTGAAAGCCAATTTTCCTGTCCTGTTTAAAAAACTCCATTATTTGATGGTATTGAAACCAATTTTGTACTTTATGTTTCAATTTCTCATGACTTTGTAATTTCAACTTATCTCCATCCTGTTCCAAAATTTCCCAATACTTCGGCCATCCGACCTCCATATTGAGTTTCTTCACTGCCTTGGCCTCCACTGGTGACACCCATCTAGGGGTTTTGTTTTCCAACAGATCTTTATATCTTATCCAAACATTGAACAATGCTTTTCTAACAATGTGATTTTTAAAGGCACTATGCAGCTTGATTTTGTCATACCATAGATATGCATGCCAACCAAAAGCATTGTTAAAACCTTCCAGATCTAAAATGTCTGTGTTCTCGAGGAGCATCCATTCTTTCAGCCAGCAGAAAGCTGCTGCCTCGTAGTACAATTTTAAGTCCGGCAGGGCAAAACCCCCTCTTTCTTTAGCGTCTGTCAATATTTTAAATTTAATCCTGGGCTTTTTGCCCTGCCAGACAAATTTCGAAATATCTTTCTGCCACCTCTTGAAACATTCCATCTTATCAAGAATCTGCAAGGTCTGAAACAAAAATAACATTCTAGGCAATACCTTCATTTTAATCACTGCAATTCGGCCTAACATTGACAATTTCAAATTTGACCATATTTCTAGATCTTTTTTAATCTCTGACCAACATTTTTCATAGTTATCCTTATACAAATTCGCATTTTTGGATGTCAGATAGACCCCTAGGTATTTCACCTTCTTAACGACCGTCAACCCTGTCTCCTCTTGGAATTTCTCTTTTTCCATATCTGTTAAATTTTTCCCTAGAACTTTGGTTTTTTGCTTATTCAACTTAAATCCAGCTACCTGGCCAAACTGTTGGATTATTTCCAGGACCTTTTTTGTACTAGTGTTTGGCTCTTGCAAAGTCAGTACTAGGTCATCTGCAAATGCTCTTAACTTATACTGTTTAGCTCCGACCTACACTCCTTTAACCTGCTGGTCATTCCTAATCATATTCAGCAACACCTCCAGAACTGAAATGAAGAGTAATGGGGAAATTGGGCACCCCTGTCGTGTTCCTTTTTCTATCTTAAGTTCCTCAGTTACTACATTATTTACAATCAATTTAGCTTTTTGTTCAGAATATATTGCAGCCATACCATTCTCAAAACCTTGGCCTACCCCCATCCCATGAAGATTCTTTATCATAAAGCTCCAAGAAATATTGTCGAAGGCTTTCTCCGCGTCCACAAAAATCAGTACTGCTTTAGTATTTATATTCACCTCTAGCTTTTCCAAAATGTCTATTATATTCCTTACATTGTCTGCTAGGTGTCTTTTTGGGAGAAAGCCTGCTTGGTTCATATGAATCTTCTCCATCAGCACTTTTTTAAATCTTTTTGCCAAAATGTCTGCAAAAATTTTGTAATCCACATTAAGTAGTGATATTGGGCGGTAGTTCTTCAGTTGAGTCTTTTCAGTCTCTGTCTTTGGTATGAGTGAAATATATGCTTCTTTCCACGATTCAGGTGCCTTTTTTCCCTCAAGGATCTCATTACAGACTTCTTTTAGCGGCTGAATCAACCATTCCTTCAGCGATTTGTAGTATCTTGAAGTCAGTCCATCTGGTCCTGGAGATTTGCCCAGTTGCATATTCTGAATGGCAGCCTCTATCTCTTGTTCTGTTATTCTCTGGTTCAGATCCATCTTACTTTGATGAGAGATTTTTTGTAATCCATATTTATCAAGGAATTTGTCTATATCTTCTTCATTTTGCGGGCCTTGAGTATAAAGTTTTTTGAAATAACTCAAGAAGCAATTTCTAATTTCATTAGGTTTAGATATATTCTTTCCATCCACTTCTAGGCTTGTAACTGTATTTAGTTTCTGCCTTTTCTTCAGTTGCCATGCCAGAAGTTTGCCACATTTATTTGCTGATTCAAATGTCTTTTGCTTCATCTGCTTTATCTTCCATTCAATCTCTAGGTTCATCAATTCCATATATTGTGTTTGATATAACTTAATCTCTCTTAAAATCTCCTGGGACTTTGGTTTTGCTCTTAATTTTTTCTCTCCTTCCTTTATCTTTTCCAAAATCTTTTCTTTTTTCTCATTTTGTTTTTTCCTCTTTATTGAGTTTTGTTGAATCAAGAAGCCTCGCATCACCGCTTTGCTTGCGTCCCAGATCACTCTTTTCTCCACGTCAGCCCTCAAATTTATTTCAAAATAGTCTTTTAAAGTTTTTTGGGCCTTCATAAGGATCTCCTTGTCTCAAAAGAGGGTGTCATTCATTCTCCATCTAAATTGACCAGTTGTTGTAAGTTTCATTTCCATCTTCACGGCGTTATGGTCGGAGCAAGTTTTTGGGCAGATTTCTACCTTCTTAATCTTTGGAGCCATGCCACTAGTAATCCAGATTTGATCAATTCTGGTCCAGGTCATCATTGCTTGGGAGAAAAAGGTTCCCTCTCTCTCCAGAGGGTTCCTTGTTCTCCATATATCTATCAAGTCCATGTTTTCGGTCATTTCAAAAAAAGGTCCTAGGAAGTCTCCCTTCTTTGGTAACTGTTAGTCTTTGTGCCTTGTCCATGTTGGTAGAGACCACACCATTCATGTCTCCCATGATTATCATGTTGTAATCCAAATAGTCCGTCAGAGTTTCATGAAGTCTCTTGAAGAAGTCAGATTTACCTTCATTTGGTGCATAGATTCCAACAACTAAAAGTTTTTCTCCTTGTACTTGTATCTCCACTGCCAGATATCTCCCTTGCTCATCTTTAAACATCATTTTTGGGGCCCATTTCTCTTTCACATATATCACAACTCCTCTTTTTTTAACTTTGTCTGATGAGATGAATTCTTGTCCTAGTCTTTTGTTTATAAGTAATCTCCTGTGAGCTCTGGTTATGTGGGTTTCTTGTAAACATATCAAGTCCAGTTGTTCTCTGTTCAAAATGTGAAATACTTGTCTTCTCTTCAAAGGCCCATTGAGCCCATTACAATTCCAGCTAAGGAATTGCAGAGCCATCTTATTATTTTTCTGACACTCCTCCAACAGCTCCAAGTTGTTGCTCTTCTTCTGATGGTGGTGGTTTTTGTCCAAGCGAGAAATTCAGAATGTCTAATGCTCTCCTCTGTTCTGCAATTGGATCCACAGTCCCCTTCTGCAGGTCCTCCTGATTTCTTCCCAAAAATTTGTCTTTGTCTTGAATTGTCTTTATTTTCACCTTCTTTCCGTTGTAGTCAAAAGATAGTCCTTGTGGGAATTCCCACCTGAAGCGGATGGAGTTTTTCTTTAACAGAAGAGCTAAATCCTTGTAGAAGTTTCTTAAGTCCAAAATATATTTTGGGATGTCTTTAAAGATCTGTACAGCTGAGTTTCCAATTTGCAAGGCCTTTTCGAAGTGTAGTCCTAATATTTTGTCTCTTTCCTCCTTAGATCTAAATGTAATCAGGCAGTCTCTCGGAGTCTTTCTGTCCTGTTTTTTGCCCAGTCTAAAAGCTGTTGTAATTTTGAATTCGTCTTCCTCCAGATCCCAGCAGTCAACAAACTCCCGTGTCAAGTACTCCGCAAGATTGTCTCTTTCATTCTCTGGAATCAATCTCAATTTCAAATTTCTCTCTTTTCTCTGTAATTCCCACAGAGCCAAAGTTGCGTCATGTTCATGGACCTTCTTGGCAATCGGCTCTAAATTCTCTTGTGTCTCTCCAGCAATAGCTTTCGCTTCTTCGGCAATTTTACGTGTAGTAGAATTTTCCTCCACCAATTTGTTTATAGATTCTGTATTCTGGTTGAGTCTTACTGATATTTCTGCTAATTTTTGTGTATTTTCTGAAGTCTGTTTTGTCAGAGACTCCAGAGATTGATTTACCTTGAGCAGGGCTTCTGTCACGGCTTCCATAGAAACAGCTGTCCCTTTTTCTTGTCCGGTTGTTCCTGCAAGTCCGGCAGTTACGCCTGAAATTGAACCTCTTTTCTTTGTCTGTTGTTGCTGCAGCTGTTGTTGTTGTTGTTGCTTGGTCTTGGCTCTTGTGACTATCTCCTCTTGTGGGCCACTCATGTCAAGGTCGTTTCCCACGGGAGCTGTTCCCCACTGGAAAATTCCACTGTCTTAAGCTGTGCCAACTTTTACTTTACCCTCTAGGGGGAGCAAATCAAAATGGCCAAATATGAAATGTCCAAATGCAGAGACAAAGAGAATATCCAAAGACGTAGAAAAATTAAAGCAATTAAAGCAAATATAGCTGGAGGCTTGTAGCTGCAAATTGCCACAGTTTTCCAGTAGATACTGTTTCGTCTTACTCAGATGTACTGTAGCCAAACAATACAGAAACTTTGTATCGCAGTGTAACTTTTACAGGAAAAAGTCAGTTCAGTGTCCTATTGTCCTAAAAGGCAGACCGTTTCGTGCTCTTAAGTAGCTGAGACAGCAGAGGATTTTTCTTTTAAATAAATCATGCAGTTACCAAAGTCTCTTTCACCTCCCCTCTGCCCTGCTAGCTAGAGGGGAGATCCAAGGTCCAAGTGTCAGGTTTAATTAAATAAAAACAAAGTTTTGACGGATGCAGCTTTAAAGTTCCGTTGCTTTCACTTTCATGCAGTCGGGGGGAGGCAGACTTCCTTGATTTTAACCTCCCCGCTTTCAGCCAAATCTCCGAATTTTAGATCCAAATAAAAGTTCCGTTTTACTCACGGGTTTTTTCTGTCCGTAATTTACAGGAAGGAATCGGCGCTCTCCACTAATAGCGACGCGGCTTCACCCTGCGGGCTGGGTAGCGATTCTCAGCACCGCGCTCCCCCGATGTCGTTCCAGAGCCTTTAAAAAGGCTCTTTCTGCGGTAAAGGGGGGGCGCTTTTGGTGCCCACCGAATCTCCTCGTTCACAGGCTTCCGCGCCTGTGATTTTAGGGGTCCCCCGCTTGCCGTAGCGGGGCAGACCCGAACTCGCAGGGCAGTCCTTCTCCGGAGCTCGGAAAAAGGACCGCCATTAGCGCTGGCGCCGACCGGAAGTCCGGCAATGGATACCATGTTAGGTATCAAAAAGAAAATTCCCATTATCATCATGTAGTTATACAAATCTGTGGTGTAACCACATTTGGAATACTGTGCCCAGTTTTGGTTACCACATGTCAAACAGGATTTTATAGAACTGCAATAGGTGAATCACAATGATCAAAGCAACTGCCCTACAAGGAAAGTTAGTGTTTGGGGCTGTTTAGTTTCTGAGAGGGATGTGGATAAAGGGAATGTGATATAGCTGTACAAAATTATCCCTGGCTTATAAAAGTGGATTGATTTCTCCCCTGTCATAGTACTAGGATCTGAGGTTATTTAAAGGTAAAGGTAAAGGGACCCCTGACCATTAGGTCCAGTCGTGACCGACTCTGGGGTTGCGGCGCTCATCTTGCTTTATTGGCCAAGGGAGCTTCTGGGTCATGTGGCCAGCATGACTAAGCCACTTATGGCAAACCAGAGCAGTGCACGGAAACGCCATTTACCTTCCCGCCGGAGCGGTACCTATTTATCTACTTGCACTTTGACGTGCTTTCGAACTGCTAGGTTGGCAGGAGCTAGGACCGAACAACAGGAGCTCACCCCGTCACGGGGATTCGAACCGCCAACCTTCTGATCAGCAAGTCCTAGGCTCTGTGGTTTAACCCACAGCGCCACCCTGTGGGTTAAACTTGAGGTTATTTAGTGAAGGTCAAAGGTAAAGGACCCCTGGATGGTTAAGTCCAGCCAAAGGTTGCGATGCTCATCTAGCTTTCAGGCTGAGGGAGCCGGTGTTTGTCCACAGACAGCTTCGAGGTCATGTGGCCAGCATGACTAAACCTCTTCTGGCGGAACACCGTAACGGAAGCCAGAGCGCATGGAAACACCGCTTACCTTCCTGCCACAGCAGTACCTATTTACCTACTTGCACTAGCGTGCTTTCAAACTGCTAGGTTGGCAGGAGCTGGGACAGAGCAACGGGAGCTCATCCCATCATGGGGATTCGAACCACCAAGCTTCCAATTGGCAAGCCCAAGAGGCTCAGTAGTTTAGACCACAGCAGCACCCTTGTCCCTATTTAGTGAAGGTGAATGGTGGAGATTCAGGATAGATAAAAGACAGTACTTATTCAAAACAGTGAATAATTAAATTCTCCCTCACACACATACATGTTAATGTGTGTGCACACTCTTGCACACACATGCACAAATGGTGTCTCTTGCACACACAGAGGGGGGGACATGCAGAGAGGGTCATTGGTGTGTGTCTTGCATGCACACACATAATTTTGCACAGGCATTTGTGTGTGTGCGCACACACAAACACAGAGAGAAATGGACATGTGAGGAGGATGGCAATCTCTGCACAGCTATTTCCCCATTTAAACCACACATCTAGCTCACCAAACAGCTGTTGGTGAGCTGGGCATGCAGTTTTTAATGGATTCAGGAAAAGATGGGTGGGGTTTTGTAGGGCTTGGTGGGCCACAGGGCCTGTATGTGGGTTGCAGAAACTGTTCCAGAACCCTTTCCTACAAACTACACATAATTCACGGCAAAGTGATTAACGTCAATATATGACATCTAGGCAGTGTTTAAAAGGAAGTTGGTTTGCACAGTTCATGTAACAATGCATTTGTGAAAAATAAATGTCTTTTCAGGAAAGAGATCCCTTTGGGGACAAAAAGATTTTTAAAAAACCACCACTGTTTACATTGTAGCATCAATGTGATGCTCACTGGTGAAGCAGTAAAAGAGTAAATTGAGCATTCAAGATTACGAAGCAATCCAAACTGTAAGGTGTGAAAAACTCTATACTTCTTTAAATCTGCTTCTTTTTTTATCAAACTGTAAATGCTTGAAAACAACTGCTTGGAATTGCATTCCGCTCTGGCGTCTCTGTTTTAGAATTGTGCCGCTATGTTTAGTAATATACAATTAAGAAATAACAACTTGACAGTGAAGGAAAGTACTGGTTATTAATTTAACCTTTGCACAGTACAAAACAGTCACAATGTTTTCCTTTATTTTAATCTCCATCCAAACAAGCATCCTACGAAATTCCTTGTAGGTGAGATATTAATACGTTTTCCAGCATAACATAGATTTAAATTAAATTGAATGTTCCCCTGGCGACGGGAAGGGTGAGGTGGTGGAATGGTGGAACAAATGGGCACAACAACCTACTGGAATGGAAAACTGGCCATGACTTTATTGATTACAGATGTAGGTAGGTTCTGGCTTAAGCATTGGGTGTGTATCCTGCATCAGCCTTCTGCCTGATGGCTGAAGTTTTCAACAGGCCCCTTTTCTGGGGTACTCTGAGATATTACACCTGCTCGAGGGCGGGGCTGATGCACCAACTCTCCACACTGCTGGAAATAGACTCAGGATTCACTCAGTGCTCTGCCGACTGCGTTGTCAGCTCCAGGTGCAGCTGACCTAAATATTCCAGAAACAGACCAGACTGAAGACTTGTTCAATCCGGTCTGCTGCCAAGGCCCTGCCCCCCCCGCCCCCCATGGCCTCTATTGGCCATTTCAAATTTAAACTCTAAGCGGGCAAATATTGTTATTTGCCATGAGACCAAAACAAACAGCCAGCCATGAGGAAGGGGGATTACCCTGGAGAGCCAGCTATCACCCAAACCCAAATTCTGGGTCAGCAAGCTTTCTGCTAACTTTATATCATTTCCTCCCTGTGCTCTGTTGCCTTTATATTTGCCTATTTCAAATTGGAAGCTCCACCTTGATTATGAAGCTCTAAGGCAGTAGGTAGATTGAGGGCACTACATAAATAAGAGACGGGTAAGACTCCTATCTTAGCTATCCAGAGGATATTCGGCATGATGCAACAAGGTAGCAGGAATGTGGGGAGGAGAGAGGCAGGAGGGAGGCATAAAAAAAGAGAAAAGGGTGTCCCTTTTCTTATTCTGTTCCTTATTTGTCCATCCACTTTTCCTCCCTTGCTTTCTGAAGCTGCCCCGTTGCTTTCATTTTCCTGCAGATACCCTTTCCCTCTTCTCCTCACACAAACTCACATTAACCAAACATCAGGATATAGCATACCAATTAAAAAGCATTTTACTGACATGCTCAGTGTGGGTGTATCTTAATATTCTTCCAATGCGACTACACCATAACACAGGCACATAAGGTGATCTTTGACATTTTGTATCTCTCCATTTACATAATGTGTCCATAATAAAAATGCATTCTATCAAAACAAACATCTATCACGGTGGTCTTGTGATGCTTTGTGAATTCACACGCCTCCATGTGCATGTTTCTGCTCATGTGGGTTTTATCTGCATAATATTATGTCTTTGAGGCTTTACCTATATAGCCAGTAGCAGGCTGGGGGAGAGATTTTCGATGGAAGGGATGCTTAAGGAAGAGTAGAGTATTTTACCTGGGCCATTGGGGGGGGGGTGAATCTGCAAGCATTGTAAAGGCAATGGCCCCTGAAGCTGTAGAGCGGGATAGAAGCAAACTTTGGTCAAGAAGACGCTTACTTGTAGCTTAAAAGCAGGCCCAAATGTCTGCAGAAATGTGTCTGCCTGAACTCTGCTGGATTGTGAGAAACAGAAGGGTTGGCAGTGCTTGAGTCGAGCTGAGGTCATATCCCTATGCAAAGAAGATACAAGGTGTGAAACTCCCCACAGCCAGCAGTGCTGGGAAGCCCTGTGCTGGAACATGAGATCATGACCTCAGTGCTAAAACTCATTTTGCTTTAATTTTATTTATTCTTTCTTGGCTCCAAGTTCTGCTTGTTTGGACGCCCTTGGAGCCCAGTTGCCTCCCGCCCTTTGCTTGGAGATAACAACAGGTTTCCTGATTTGAGCTTGTCCTTTCTTCAGTTTTTGGAACTTCTCTTAGCCGTTTACTCTGAGCCTGCATTTGAGGGCCTGGATGTTTGGTTCATGAACAGTTTTGAATAGATTCCGTTTTTAGAAGGTTTTGTTTTCCTTCACATCCTTTGATTTTGCCATCTGCTTATTCCTTTGTGAGACTCAAACTCCACTATTTCAATTATAAACATTTCCCCTCTATTTTTACCTGAACTATTTCCCATTTGGAAATGCACTCTCTTTAACAATATTGTTATGCCTTTCAGTGACTCTTGAAAGTGAAGACTTCTCAAAAAAAATCCCAAATCTGTGATAATTAAAAGGTGAGCATTAGGCTACCTTTGGACTGTGTATTACTGATAGTAATATATTCATATTAACTATGCAATCTCAGTATCTCACTGTTGAAAAGTCACAAAGAAATTTGTATTATTGGTGGAGTGACACAATCAATAACCTTTTTTATTATCGTTTTCCCACCCAAATTTTAAATAATATGCTGTATAATGGAATAACACATTATTTAGGATATGAAAGGATTTCATACTCTGTTGCCACATACATTCCCTGAATGTTTCCATTTTTCAGCAGAATGACAGTTTGATAAATGTGTTTGCATGATGTTGTTCTTCATGTTCCTGACTAGTGATAATGAGGCTCTATTCAGGCCTTCACACTTACCTCTGAATGTTTTTGGAAAAACTGCTGTATAAAATGACTTCAGACAAGATCATTATTAAAGACTCACAGTGTGATTTCCCCAAACCGGTTTAAACTGCCAGGGTTTAAATCATTTCGGAGGCAGATTGAGGGGAGCGAAACCAGTTCAGTCACACTCGGAGCTCTGCAACTCTTGCATTGAATGAAAGGTGAGAGGTGGGAGAGAATTTGGCTGTTGCACAGGGTGCCACTGAAATCTGAGACCCCAAGGTCCACCACTGATCAGTTGAGTTCCGAGGAATTCCCGTTAGATTGTTGTAGAGAAATCAGCTAAGAGTCTTTGTGACAACCTTAAAGACTAACAAGCTTTTGTGGCCAACAGTCTATATCATCAGATGCATGAACTGTGCAGTCACTGAGAATAAATCACTTTAGGAGAAGTGATGTAAAGGGGACATTCTTTAAAATCTGCCTGGAAATGCAAACATAAAAATATAACAAATCAAAGTATGGATGAGGCAGACTGAGGGCTACATGCTGCCTTCATCCAGTGTTGTTGTTTTTTAATCCCCCTGTTACATGGAGGTGGCCATGATTTTCTCTCTCGCTACAGTTCCCCCTGAGAGCAATGGACTGTCATCAAATCCTCTCCCTGCCAGGGGGACTTGCTCTATTCTATTCAAAGCACGCAGCAGAAAGAAGCTCACATGCCAGCTGCACCAGCCTGTGAGCAGCAGGACAACTTCTGGAGCTTTGTAAAATAATAATGAAAAAGTAATGTACAGCATTGCTGCTCTCGAGTCACCTCACGACGAGATCTTTTGTGGGTTCTAAAGAGGACTGAAAGGAATCGTGAGTCAATCCAGGTCATGTTCCACCTGGATCAAAGTAGGCAAGTCTGATGGGGAATCCAGGTTTTGCAGATTTTTCCTCCATCCCTAGGTGACACTAAAACTGGATCACGGTGAAAAAGTATGGTTGGAATTGATCCGAGTGGATAAACTCTGAATCATTGTCAATAATCACATTGTGTAAATGAGGTAGGGGGAGTGCTGTGGCACTTAGCTGCTGCTTGAAGGCTTCTCACCAACATCTGATTGGCCACTGTGAGAACAGGATGCTGGACTAATGGGGCATTGGCCTGATCCTGCAACCCCCTCTTATGTACCAACATTACCAGCACTTCTTTGCTTTGCTTTGGCTTTCACTGTGAACTTTCCTACCCCCCCCCCACACACACACAATAACCAAATCATAAGCAGCAAAACAGAGGCAGAGCATATTCCAGAGATGGCTGTACTTTCTGTGGTTGAATTGTTCTAAGTTTGGCCTTCTGCCTCAAGAGCAATCCCTGGGGTGCTCTAATTGCTAAGAAATGTGTTGCTTGTTGTCTTCTTACTTAAGAATGCGGTTTGCCTTACTCTTTCATCGCTCATTAGGACTCAGAAGCAGACATTTAACAGCACAATTATCACTCCTCATTCACAAAGCATTTAATGGCTCTCCGTGCAGCCTCTGTGCTCTGATTAAAGGGGCGCTTTGGTGCACCTTTGCGCAGGCTACATGGGCCATTATGCAGCTGTGCTTCTTAAACAAACCTCTGACTCTGGGAGATGAAGGACTTGTTCAGTGCTGTTGTACCCTGAACGAAATTCGTTCAGCTGCTTTGGAAGGATTGGAATTGCAACAGCATGCTGGAAGAAGTCTTGGGATTCAAACCGGCTATAAAACCTTCTTGGAGGAAGATGGAAAATATAGCCAAACCAAACGATACCTATGGCAGAAAATGGCCACAATCCCTGCTCCTCATCTCAGCTGTGCTTGTACACTCTTCAGGTACCCACTGTCTTCCACTCTCCTCATTCTGCCCTTTCTTTGTGCCCCTCCAAAGCTCCAGGTCTGTACCTAGAACAGCATTTCAGCAGCTATAAGCAGGTCTGACATCAGCCTCTCTTGACCCTCACTGAACATCCAGACCTTCTGGTGAGCTGGAAGGGAACATCACTGTATCTTGGGCAATGACACCACACCTCTCTGCTACATTTCATTCTTGCTCTGTCCCTAATATTGCCACAGCCACCAGAAAATTGCAACATTGGCTGATTGCAAGTGGCCCCTAAAATAATCTTTTTGGGCCCTTCTTCAGGTGGTCCTGCCAAAGGACGTGAGATGGGTGGCTACGAAACGGAGGTCCCTTTCACTGGTGGCTTCCAGTTTGTGGAGTGTCCTCCAACAGTGAGAGGGAAGAAAGGGGGAAGGGGGAGGGGAAGTTGCTCCTCCCCCCTTCTCTCTATTGTCACTCATACTGGGCAGGGCTCCTACTCAGCTGCACTAACAATGACCACTCCCCGTTAAAACGGGGGGCACCCTTTGTGTGGACGCGTGCAGCCCTAGATCTAGAGCGGCCCCATCAGCATAGGCTTGGCTTTGCCTTCCCTCAGGTGGGATACCTGGAGGTCTCCGCCTACCTCAGTCAGTTGTCCAATCCCACCTGGGGGAAGCGTTGCCAAGGAGACCAGGCCAGGTAGAGGAGGGATTACCTGCCCACACAATAGAGGGAGGATCTTACCTGGGAATCCTCACTTGGCTCCAGAGCTTCTCCCACCCTACCCACCCTCAGTTAATGTCTTATTTGCAGGTTAACTTTTCTTCACAGGTTTTGCAGGTTAACTTTTCTTCACAGGTATGCGGGCGCTGCTACGTTAAGGTCGCTGTTAAAGGGCCGGAAAGGAATTCCCCTGCATTGGCAGGTTTCGCCTTTCCCATAGCAAAACGTCACAACTTTGGCGGTATCAGGCCTTGGGCGGAATCCTTTAGTCCATCTTCCTCTTTGCGGCGGCGATACCAGGGTTCCCCGTTAAAGGGGTTTCTGAAGGGAGGCTTTGACCGTACGCCGGAAGGTCGTCATTGCTCTCCCCTGCGGTGGTGGCGTAATGGGGGCGGCTATCTCTGCTTGAACATATGTTCTCCAGAGCCAGCCCATCCCCCCCCCCACTGGATAACCCTGATGCTCCCTAGGTCCCCGGCTGGGGACTGGGGAGGGAGAACGCCCAATGCCTGAGCCAAGGTCTACCCACATTTGAAAGTTAATGAAGTTGTGGCCAATTTAATCCCATAGCACGTTGTCATGAGTCGTTATTTCACATGACGGGGGGGACCGTGCGGGATCTGGGGACTCCGCCTGTCCACGCAATGATACAACTGCCATTTTGGGCTGGCCAAGCTCAACAGGAAAAAAAGGCATCCTGATTGACGTCCAAATAGGACAGGAGACACTTTTGTCCAAAAAGAAGGCAATCACATTTTTCTAGGAATGACCTTACCTATAAGTTACCTTGCCATAAGATGGGATTTAAGTAGCAAGCCCCACCAGCAGAAGCTTGTGTGTGGGTGCTTCCTTCCTTTCTCCCTGTAAACCCCAAATTTTTAGGAGAACCCCAGGAACAGCAGGAAGGGGAGGAGAACACCAGTCACTCCATACCAAGCAAGCAGAAGTGCTTGTGTAACACAGGAATCTGCATGGAGCTATGCTGAATCCCTCCCATAGTCTTTCCCACTATGGGGAGATGTATTTCTGTTTAACATATATGAATTATTCTAAATTTTCATGTATAAGACACATAAATTAGCCCTTGTGCATTATATGCAAATTGCCACTCCTTTCTGCCCTCTTTTCTGATGCTTTGTTTTCTCATTTTTAGGCAATGCCCCCCCCCCATATAAGACATATCCTATACTGTGGTACCTTGAGTTACAAATGCCTCAGGTTACAAACACTTCAGGTTACAGACTTCGCTAACCTGGAATATTTACCTCAAGTTGAGAACTTTGCCCCAGGATGAGAACAGAAATCATGAGCTGGTGGTGCTCCAGCAGCAAGAGGCCCCATTAGTGAAAGCATGCCTCTAGTTAATAACAGTTTCAGCTTAAGAACAGACCTCCGGAACAAATTAAGTTCCTAACTAGAGGTACCACTGTAATATGATCCTTCTGCACATACAATGTGGCTCACCCCCGCGGCGGAAGGCATGCATTTAGTCCTGCCCAGCGCAACATTAATCGTATCAATCCTACCAAGAGTCATTTCCTCTTCCCATTTTTATTCTCATCAGCTTTTCATAAGCAGCGGCAGCTGTGGGGGTAATGAACTAGCCTGCTTTGCTCTGTCAAGCAAACCATTCAAAAAGCCCAACTACTTCTAACTGCTGAGTTCTGATACATGCAACAGTGCCTCACAGCTTGGTTTCCATGTTCCCTGGGATTTTGTTAGAAGTATAATTCATCAGCAGTGCAAATCTGGCCTGGAAATCGGCAAGACAATGAGCATATGCAGGATTACATGAGGCTAGATGCATTTCTTATTTTTATTTGGCATGGGTTTTTTTAAAAAATAATTATACTGTAATGACCTATGACTAGGACATTAATAAAAGGTCTGTCGTGTGGGCAGGTGGGTGGGTGGGTGGTGCTGTGGTCTAAACCACTGAGCCTCTTGGACCTGCCAATCAGAAGGTCAGCAGTTCAAATCCCTGTGACAGGGTGAGCTCCCATTGCTCTGTCCCAGCTCCTGCCAACCTATCAGTTCAAAAGCACACCAGTGCAAGTACGTAAATAAATAAGTTAAGAACTGTTGTGGTGGGAAGGTAAATTGAGTTTCCATGAGCCCTGGCATCTGTCACGGTGTCCTGTTGCGCCAGAAGTGGTTTAGTCCTGCTGGCCATATGACCCAGAAAGCTGTCTGTGGACAAACACCAGCTTCCTCGGCCTGAAAGCGAGATGAGCGCCGCAACCCCATAGTCACCTTTGACTGGACTTAACTGTTTAGGGCTCCTTTACCTTTTCCCTTTACACACACACAATGTACCTTTGCAAAAAGAGATTCTGTAGAGGGACTAGTGTGAGAAAGTGATTCTGTTTGGTACAGGATATTATTAATCAAGATAGCATTTTTCGCTGTAGCAAATGCTATACAATTTTCAACTCAAATTTCATCCCATTTCATCAGAGCAGCTCTGTGAGATAGATTAGGATGGCAGGGAGCGGATGACTTCTCCACAACACTCCAGTGAGCTTCACAGCTGTGCAGGCATTTGCACCTGGGCAAGTCAGTGAAGAGCCAGTGTTCAGATCAGTAGCAGACAGAGATGGTGTGGCAGCAGTGCTCACCTGATCTCTGCAGCCATATCACTGCTGCTTCCTGGGAGGTAGGGGGGCAGAGTGGATTTAGTGAAAATGTCCCAGTGGAGCTATCCCAATGCTCCTTCTGCTGGGTGTTCACTGTGCCAAACTCATGGGATGAATTAAGGTGAGCACCCTTAGCTACGTTTGAGGGTAATGGGTGCTTCCTGAAGCTTGCCACTTAGGGCTAAGGGACCCATGGGCAAAATACACAATGCTAATCTTGGTTACCTGAGTGGAGTTGTGGGCCCTTGGTAGGAGGATATTGGGAAAGGTTCCTTATGCACCTGAATGATGGAGCTTAAAGGGAAGAGCAGGGATAATTTCTGCCATTTTCATTCAGCAGGAGCTTTTCTCACCTGATATACATAAGCCTGAATCGGATAGCTTCCTGCACTGCCACCACACTCTGCAAAACTTTATTGTAAATTAACAAAATGTGGCCAGCTATTTGTGCATTGCCTCACTGTTCCCAGCTTGGTTTCACATCGTAACTCATGTAAATAACCTAGATTCCAATATGCAAAAGCCATTGATCGCTGCCAATTTTATAATGATTTTTGTTATTGCACTAATTGTATCTCCGTCAATTTCCCTCTGTATAAAAACATTCACGGTTGTTTGTTGTTAGCTTCATCTGTTTGGTAAATAATGATCCTGGAGTTAATTGTTTTTAGGTTGTTATTCCTTTCTTTAATTATCATTGTTGTTTTATTGTGTCGGGTAACCTTTTGTCTTATATTTTATATTGATCTGCTGTCATGTGCTTGATGTGCACTTTGTGTTGCTGCTGAAGCTATAAGAAAGAAAACACGAAGAGAGAGAAAAGTTTGCAGTTGCAATTGCCACATGGAGGCCCACTTGCAACAGTCTCTGCGTGAAAGCTGCTATGGCCATAACATGTAGACAGGCTCACAGCATAGCATGGCCCATCATGAGAGATCCCATGACACCACCAGTCATTTCCAAGGATGAGAGGCTTCACATATGCGGATGATCTGCTTGACAAGCTGTTTTATGTGGTATGGCTGCCATGTGCAATACGTATCACATAGAATCCGATGCTGGAGACCTCCAAAAGATAACAATGCTATGAGACTGGCAATTATACAAATTATTGGAGTGATCAATGGCTATTTGACATGACTGATGTATATTGCCTCCAGAATCAGAGAGGGCATGCCTAGCCTGAATGCCAGTCACTGGGGAACAGCAGTGGGATATTGCTGTGGAATGCCCTTCCCTCTGCCATATGTGAAGAAGTATCAGTTGCTTCAGACATCTTGTGAAGGCTTTCCCTGACCTATAGGAATGGGCCCTGTTTTACATGTTAGAAATTTCTGACTTTCTGTTTTATTCATTTTTCTTTTGGGGATTGTTGTTGTTTTACCACTGGTTTATTGGTTTTAGGTTGTATTTTCGTGCTTGCTTTGATGACATGTTGTTTGTTTTTTAGATTGTCAGAGATTTTTGACATATTAAGACTTTTAAATAAAATAATATGAATGTCCTGCTTGTGGGATCATGTAACCAGCCCTTGGTCTGATCCAACCGAACTTTTCAACTGCTGTAAGGTAAAGGTAAAAGGTTCCCTGGACAGTTAAGTCCAGTTGAATTTGACTGTGGGGTGTGGCGGTCATCTCCGCTTTCAGGCTGAGGGAGCCAGCATTTGTCCGCTAACAGCTTTCCAATGTGACCAGCATGACTAAACCACTTCTGGCACAACAGAACACCATGATGAGTGCTAGAGCGCACGGAAACAATGTTTACCTTCCTGCCACAACACTATCTACTTGCGCTGGTATGTTTTTGAACTGCTAGATTGGCAGGAGCTGGGACAGAGCAATGGGAGCTCACACCATTGCACAGATTTGAACTTCCAACTTTATGATCGGCAAGCCCAAGGTTCTCAGTGGTTTAGACCACAGCGCCACCCGCATCCCATTGTGCCTGACCAGTCTACAATCTCTAGGACTGCTTGCCTGTCAGGCTGACATTGCCAGAATGTATCCACAGCCCCACTTTGTGCTTTCCACTCTGCCAACCTTGTCCTTTAAAGCAGAGCTTTCAAGGTTTCATCATCCTGTACTTTAAATAAAGGTAAGTCTTTTGTTTGCTCTTATCTGAACACGAGTTGCGCTTTCTATTTTGTCCCAATAATCACCACAAGAGGGATGAATACATTTTTATGCCAGCCGTGTTGCTGCTGTTTACCCGTCCATCTGATATTCGCCTGTTGCTCTTGTGCTTCATCTTTCTTGATTTATAGTCAGAAGGCATGCTAAAATAAGAGTCATTTGTACTACACAGCAGTACCAATGCAGTGCTAGAAAAACGCTCAGGATGAATGGCTTGAAGGGCACACAGATGATTTCTTTTCCTGCTGACTTTGCTTCTTTGCTGAAAATCCCTGGATGTGATTACAGTTTGAGGAGAGAGGGAGGTCCTGTCTGCTTCAGAGAAATTTCTGGATTGTTATGGTCACTGTATACTAAAAAAACAGAAAGGAGGGAGGAGATGTAAGACAAGGAATAGTATCCAAGGATAACACAGCACATATGCTGCTACTGTTTGGTCCTGTCATGATTTATTTCATTTTATTTATTATAGGATTTTTATCCTGCCCTTCAACCAATTCCCTCGCTATTTAATCCATCAACCAATCCCCCCTGCACTGAATGCCCATGGCATTCATTGATATCTTCATCAGAGTAACTGGAATAATACAGCTCACATTCATCTTTTTCCTCTTCAGGCTGAAGGAGTGCTCAGACCCTATTTCATGGGTAGGCAAACTAAGACCCGGGGGGCCGGATCCGGCCCAATCGCCTTCTAAATCCGGCCTGTGAACGGTCCGGGAATCTGTGTTTTTACATGAGTACAATGTGCCCTTTTATTTAAAATGAAACTTTGGGTTATTTGTGGGGCATAGGAATTCATTCAATTCCCCCCCAAAAATATAGTCCAGCCCCCCATAAGGTCTGATAGACAGTGGACTGGCCCCCTGCTGAAAAAGTTTGCTGACCCCTGCATTTGTTACCCATCCCTCACTGTGAGCCAGTGTGGGGCAGTGCCCTTAGGTACTGAACAACTCAGATTTCTTTAGACAATGAAACCAAAAGAGTAATTTTAATCAATTCATTTCTCAGCTTTATTTTATAAGGTTGAAATTAGACTACGTTAGGGCCGCCCCAAAATAGATATAAACATAATGTGCCAATTTTAAAGGTTGCATTTTAAAACTTCTGTTTGATATGCATATATTAGGGATGGTTGAATCGATCACAGCCTGCCCTGTCCTGCTTCCATAGGTGGATGTGAATGTGTGTCCTTCCTCATTTCTGTGTGGATTTTGAAGGACAATTCCAGGGAAGTCCTTTTGTGACATAAAAAGTCACAAAAACATGCACCAATGAGGTATACTTATGAGGTGAATGGAATATTTTCTCTCTCTCTCTCTCTTTCTTGTTTTAACACTTTTAAGCTGCTTGGAGCAGTTTCAAACTGTGGCAACTCTTCTGCACAGGGTATTGTACAAAAAGGTATTGTATGTTGAGACCCCGCAGCCACCCCCTCGTTGGAAATAACTCACACAAGGACACGGACATTAGGTTTATGTTATTGAGCAAATTTTGGCCACAACTTTATTGAAATTACAGAATGTGAGCGGTATTGGCTTAGGCATTGATGGGACCTGACTATATCTGACTCCTGCCCATTGTACAGGAAGTCCAGTGAGGGTAAGCCACCAGTAGGGGGAGCCCTGTCGATGCGAACCAACTCAAGCTCCCCCTGGCGTTCCCATTGGGGTTGTGTCAAGGCCTTAGCCCCCCAGCCGGGCTTCAGACTAGAACAACACCCCCAGGTTCCTTTAACAGAATACCCTTAAGCATGGAGGGGCAGGTGATGCAGCACCTCTTCTGCACAGGGTATTGTACAAAAAGGTATTGTACATAAAATAAAAAGATTCCTGCCCCCATGTCAGACTGGTAGAGCTTAGAGGCAGAAGGCAATGTTCTCAGTGTTGATCTAGCTCCTCCCAAGGAGAACTAAGCCCAACAGAACATCCTACTCTATGGTCTTAATCCCTTCATTCCTTAAGTAGACTTGGTTATATGGGGCTGGTTATCCCACAAAGTTTCCCCTTGTTATATCCAAGGTGGGTCGTTGTAATGCACATAACAGAGTGTGGAAACTTCAGTTAATCTGAGACAACTTCTTCCACTGGTATCTAATGTGAGGTGCTTTGATCACATTGCCTGAGGGCTCTTTCGGTCACACTGGCTCCCAGTTTGCTAGCAGGCTCAATATACAGTACCACGGTACCTTTAAGGCCCTAAAAGTGGTCCAAGTCAGGGGCTTCTTCCTTCGGTCCTCCCTTCAACAACTGATGCTCTAGTGAACATCCCGTTGCCATTTCAAATTCAGTGGTTTGGCTGCAAGGCCAAAACCCTTATGGGGTTGTGGAATGCTTATTCAGGGATGGCTCGTATAGCAACCCTGAGGCTCAGTTATCAGCAAGCAGCTGAAACATGGCTTTTAGAGAAAGCTTTAGGATCTAACCAATTTAATTTGTAGCAGTTGCTGTTCATTTTTCTTTGGGTTATTTTAGAGCCCTCCCCCTGACTCTTATATCATTAACATTTTAAAACTGTGTTTAAAATTTACAATGTAAACTGCCTTGAGAGCTTCTGACAGAAAGGCAGGATATAAATTTGTATAGCAAATAGATATGTAAAAATATTCACTTGTAAGGCTCTCCTTGATGAAGCAAACCTTTATCCTAATGAGAACTGAGTCAAACAGTCGTTTCAGGAGTTACTGCTGAATTGCTTTACAACATTCTGGCTACAATGAGCAATAAGAGTTCTCAATGAGATGAGAGCTGATCTGCCATCTAACAGCATCTTAAATCAACATTTCCCTCTGAAAGGACTGCAAGGTTCCTTACTATATTGGAAAATTGTGCACTCCTCAACAGCCACTATTATCCAGGGGAAAGGAAGGGAATGGAGCTATGTAGGTCAGCATCAGAATTGTTAAGGTTCAGCTGAAAAGTTCACTCAAAACTATGCCCGAATCACTAGGAGGATGCAGAGATGGCCTGGCCTCCTCAACTTCTGTGACCCCATCCCTTAGCTACTGTTTTTTATGGGGTACATTCACAGAAATGTGCCAGGATATTAGCTTTTCAAGTTTTATAAATAAGTGCCATTTTTTTCCCGGAGCCCTAGGTTGCCAGTTACCACCTAGAGCTGATTAAGCCACTTCAGCCCTCAAATTGTTGAGGGTTCAGTTCAGGTTTCCTACAATAGTAATTTGCACTTAAGGAGAGTCTTTGTGTTCCTTTTCTATTTGTATTAATAAATACATATTTGCTCCAATAACACATATTTTTTCACATAATACATGTGTATACATCTAAAAATTAATTGACTGTGAATTGACCAACAAAATTGTAAGTAACTTTCTGTTGGTTAGAACGTGGTGCTGATAATACCAAGGTGGCAGCTTCGGTCCCCGTATGGGACAGCTGCATATTCCTGCATTGCAGGGGGCTGGACTAGATAATCCTCAGGGTCCCTTCCAATATGACAGTCACATTATTCTGTGAAACCTTGGATGATAAATTGAGAATTTATCAAACTTCAGATAAACCTTTAACTTGGAATGTTGGAACCAACATTCTTCCAGTTTTTTTGTTTTTGTTTGTAAACAAAAAAAACCATTATCCCACTTTGTGAATTAAACTGATAACATTTACCCAAAATTCATCATGGGCTTGCTTTGAGTCAGTGTCTTTTCTTAATACAATTATTCCCTTGACTTATTTACCTCTTCGAATTCTTTGTTATTTCTCATGAACCATTCCCATTTTGCTACAGTTTTCTTTTCTTAAAAACAAAACAAAACAAATTCTGTTCCTTTTTTGGAGATGAATTGTGGGTAGCCATTCTTAGCAATTCCAGAATAAACACCGACATCTTTATTGTGATGTCTGCCACAAGTGAATATGCATTCTGTTCGAGTCAAAGTTGTTGGAGTACGTATAAAACAGTCAGCTGGGGGACAAAAGCACTGGGGAAATAAGTTGAAGACTTAAATCAGGATGGAGGAATTAGCTGTCTGCAAACTGTCAGTCAAAAGGCACAGTCTGAAGGCACCGCAGCAGCTGTGAGCATTAAAGAAACACTTAACTCTGGGCAATGATGAGATTCTGGTTCTATTCGGGTCATGTGAGCAACTCTCCTTCTTTTGTTCTGCAGCAGTAATCACCTTTCTTGTTCAGGCTCCATAGGTGAGGAGCACCTGTGATACTGAATAGAGACATTTCAAAGTGTGGAGAGCTGCAGTAAATAGATTTCACATTCCAAGGGCACTGAAGAACAGTGAAGTGTGAGTGCAGTGCAATAGTGGAATCTCTTTGCATGTGCTCCCTGGGAACTCATGGAAGTTGTTTCTACCATATGTTTCATGAATTTAACTTTTCTCTCAGCCTTTTTTTCTGCCCTTTCTTCCCTTCACCTCCTGCTTTTGGAAAACTTGCTAAAACAGCCCCCAAAGTGCTTTGAGCTGCAGGGACAAATGCATCTTCCATGGTTTCCCTTGGAAAAATTCTGCAGTGCAAGATTAATTCTGTAGCTACAATTAACCATGGGGAGGGGGGGAATGCCATGTTTTTAAAGCATTTTGCTGCCGTGTTTGGCTTGCTGTATGAATGGCGTTGCGGTGTTAAGATCCAGAGTCTGCAAAGTTTTGTTTTATTGGACTGGGTTCAGCTAAACAGTTGTGCTAGTGGGAAGCAGTGCAACGAGTCCTGCTCCAATGGGGCTTTTCCTCTCTTCTCCTTGCATGCCCAACATCATTTTCTGTTGGGAAAAAATCGTAATAGCATGATGTTGAATTCCTCCCATTCTTTCTTTGAATTTTTCTGTGCTGCCGTGGGCACATAATGACATGCCATCTAAAATAATTTACTCCAATCTTTTTATGCAATGGAAATTATTTTGCCTGAAGTGTTGGGTGTAACCCAACAGCTTGTATACATCTTTCAACTACCAGCTGGGCCAATAAAAGCTGCTGTCACCTCACTGATTTCTATGTTTCTGTTTCTGTAGGACATGCTTGACCTCCAGCATCTCAATCTAGATAAATGTTGCAACATGTGGCTGAAATATTTTTGGTTCTCTATAAATCACCTGTCACATTATCTGTATCTTGGCTTCTTGTGCACCAGCAACAGTTATTTAAGACATTGTTACTGACACTGGTTGATGTGATGATGAAGTTCAGTATCTGCCTGGTGACTCTAATAACTTTAAGTCTATGGAGGTGTCACTATGAGTGATACGGCATACAGTTACTCACAGCCCTTTCAGGGATGCAACCAAAGAGTGGGATTCTGCCAACTGCAGAATTTGAGAGCACCACAATAAGGAAATCCAAGCCGGTGGCAACAGAGAGGCTGCAGCAACAACTGGAGTGCATTACACTAAGGTACAGAGGGTGTCAGCAAATAGGATTCTGTGGCTGTGCAGCCCCAAGCTTAAGGGAATTGCTAAACCAGGTCTAGCGTAGCTCTAAGCTTCCCATGCTAGGAACAGTGATTCAACCCTTAGCGTTTTAGCCAGTAAAGTTCAGCAATCCCCTCTTTGAAGCATTCTGCAGGAGTTCAGCTCTACAATCTTGTCTCCCCTGCATTTTCTCCTCTCCCTAGCCCAATCTGCCACTTCTGCTCTCCAGGAGTCATTTTTGCTTGCAGAGAACCTTGCTCTTGGTTGGCTGACCTGCACCTTTCCATCCATCAGCTTATACCAACAGTAGTATAATCAACAAAAGTTGTTGGCCAAACAAAATTTTCAATCTGGGTGCCATACGCCCAGGTTTTCCCGGAAGCCATTTTTGAAGGACCAGTCCTGGCGATGTCCATGAATTTCCAGACATGTGGCAGCCCTCACCAACAGTTACTACAAAGTACAACTCTAACCAGCCTGCAAATGAGTGTGTCATGCTGAGTTCAGACATTACGTTTTCTCTCCACTTTCCACTTCCAGCCACTTGGTGGAGTGTATTCTTTTCTCTACAGCTTTACACAGACAACTGACATTTTGGCAACCTTCAGAGGTAATCTTTAAGAGGAGAATGCAGCAGAAGTGAGTGATAACTTTGTAACAATCTGTACATACGTACAGGTTGAGCAGGTTGTTGTAGGGTTGAATAAGCAAAGTACATAGATACTGCTACATTCTATTCAGAGCAGCACCAAGAGAGTTGTCCCAAAATTCAGACAAATCTTAGGCCAAATTTCCCACCTGTCTGCCTGCTTTCAGCTCCCTTGGCATTCTCTCCCTCAATGAGTCTGATTTCAGCTCATATCTCAGCAAATGGATGTAACTTAAGGTGCATTCCAGCTTCTTGGTACAAAGAATCCAAATGCCTCTTGGTGTCCATTACAGTAGCCATCCCTTCCTTTTGCATAATGAAACCATGCGGCTCATGCCATTGCTCTCGCCACAACAGGAAATGAGAACTTGGAACTGCATCTTTCAACTGCTGTGCAAACACAGTGTCACAAACTGTGCATGCAAATATACTGACATTGCAGAGATGCTAAAGGAGAAGATTGCAGACAGACACTCTGGTGCAGGATTGCGGCAGCAATGAAGCATTTCAAATCAATGTTTGGTTTTGACTGCAATCTTACCTGTCAATCTAAAAACTACTTACTTGGAAATAAGTTCCATGGGAATTGAGGATGCAGCAATAGAGAGGTCTTTGGCACCTTTAACTGGAAATGAATTTAGTTAAAATCAATGGACCTTACAAATAAATGTGTTTAGTCTCCAGGCATAAGGATAACAGAAAGTTGCACATATTTCTGTGCTTCATTTTTTATATATTCTTCTTCTTTGGCGATTACTCGTAGCCGAGTAAGATTGTCTTCCATAAACACAGTTTTAACATTGAGTCCGTAAGTGACTGTGGAGACCAATTCTGGATCCACATATACTTCCACAGTGGGGACATTGGTTTCTGGGCGAGAATTGATCACGGTGTGGATTTGCCAAGCATGCCTTCCTCTTAGCATATTTCTCCCTTGCGTCCTGAGTTTGAGTGTCTTCAAAGCCCACGATACCTTTGGTAAAGGCTGTTCTCCAACTGAAGCACTTGCAGGCCAGTGTTTTCCAGTTGTCAGTGTTTATACTACATTTTTTTTTTAGATTTGCCTTGAAACAGTCTTTAAACCTCTTTTGTTGACCACCAGCATTACACTTTCCATTTTTAAGTTCGAAATAGAGTAGTTGCTTTGGAAGATGATCATTAGGCATTCACACAATATGACCAGTCCAACGAAGTTTATGTTGAAGAATCATTGCTTCAACACTGGTGATCTTTGCTTTTTCCAGTACACTGATATTAGTTCTCCTGTCTTCCCAAGTGATGTGTAAAATGTTTCAGAGACACCGTTGATTGAATATTTCGAGGAGTTGGAGATGGCGTTCATAGGTGGTCCATGTTTCAGAAGCATATAGTAAGGTTGGTAGTAAATAGCTTTGTAAACAAGCATTTTGGTTTCCTTGTGAATGTCCCGGTCCTCAAACATTCTGTGCTTCAATTGGGAGAAAGCCACACTCCCAGGCGATGATGGATTTCGGCATTTGGGTTGGGTTTTTGGAAGACGCCTGTGCGTGAATTTGTTTTATGTGTGTAGATTAGAACTTGAAGCTTCCTCTTTGTATTCTTCTCCAAATGAGAAAAGATTGTGTGTTTTATGGTTCTTTGGACTGCAGATAAAATGAAGCATACTTTTCTCACTGTAGAGTTTGACAGCCAGACCCTTCTAACCTCTATCTGCCATAGCAGACCTCAACAGGATCAGCAGAATGCATCTTTTTAAAAATTGCAGAAGAATGCAGTGACCTTTCCTTTACACTCCCCTTTCTCAAACTCTGAAGCTCATGTAGGCCCTGACAAGTCTTAACTGTCCAGGGGTCCTTTACCTTTACCTTTAGTGTTATGCCACACTAAAAGATTGATTAACTGCAAGTGCAGAATGAACTGTACACAACTTGTGCCAGTTCCATAGTACAATCTTTTTATTCCAATGGAACCTATGCCAAAATAACGCATATGGGTTCAGGCATTGACCTTAAAGTTCTTACTTGTAATTGGGTTCTGAATTGAAGTTGTTCATCAGTGGAATACCAAAGGAAGAATCATTTGCACTGTCTTAAGTGTTCTTGAATGGCAACCTTAAATTTGTTTCCTTTTTGTGTGCAAGAAAAATGTCCCAGTGTAAGAATGAACCCAAAGTGTTTTAAAGGCCAGTACCACAGTGTACTTTGTCATTTGATACAAACAGTCCGAATAGAGTCAAATATGCAAATTATGTACTTATTTTAGGTCAGGTAAAAGCAATAGAGCAATTTAACTTAACGCTCTCCATCCAAAGTCCCATGCACACACTTGCAGTACACCTCTGGCGAACTTCCTCATTTACTCAGTGGAGGGCTGACTCTGAGCATCACCTTGGTCTTGCAGAGCTGTTCCCTTTACTGAAATGAATAGAGAAACCATAGTGGGCAAAGCTGCTCTGTGTGTACATCAGAGCTTCCACACTTACATTTGGTAACTGTGGTGTTCATTATAACACACACACACACACACACACACACAAACACACACACGCACATCAGATATGTTTATGAATGCTGAAGTATTATTTTTATTTTGAGATCTCTGTCAGAATGAAGTCATTTATTGACCAATGTGATTAACTATGCCAATTATATCCACTCCTTGGAACTTGTTAAATAATTATTTAGTGTCTCCTCTTTCTGAGTAATCAATTATGTTGGTAATTCCCAAAATGAAGAATGAATATGATCTTGATGACTGCTTGCTGTTTCACTCAACATAAAACATCTTGATTCTTTACACTCCATTGAATCCAAACCTTGAGAAAATGAGGCATGTTGATACTTAATGCATAAAATTCATGCAGAAGCTGCAAAGCCTCAATAGTTAGGAAATGGAAGGAAGCATCGGGTGACGATTTAGATCAGACACGTACAAAAAGAGGTGTTGTTCTGCATTTGATTTTGTTTCTGAAACTTGGCTGTGCCTTGAATTTCTGTTTTAAAATGGTGCTTCTTTCTAGGCTTTCTCCCAGGCAGACACTTGTTTGACAATACCAGGAACATTATTGATATTCTGGAACTGTTGCAAACCAATATTAACACTAAAGCAGTGTTAATTTTCATTGACGCGGAGAAGGCCTTTGACAATATTTCTTGGAAGTTCATGAAGAAGAACTTGGAAGGGATGGGAGTGGGACGGGGGTTTGAAAATGGTTTAGAAGCAATTTATTCAGAACAAAAAGCTAAGTTGATAGTGAACAATGTGGTGACAGAAGAGTTTAAAATTGAAAAAGGAACACAACAGGGGTGTCCCCTTTCCCCTTTATTATTTATTTCAGTCCTGGAGGTGCTTTTGAATATGATTAGGGAGGACCGGCTGGTTCAAGGAATACGGGTCGGAGTGAAACAATATAAACTGAAAGCTTTTGCAGATGACTAGGTTTTAACACTACAGGAGCCAGAATCTAGTACAAAAAGAGTTCTAGAACTGATTCATGATTTTGGTCGGGTGGCGGGTTTTAAGTTGAATAAACAAAAAACTAAAGTTTTGGGGGGAAATTTGACACCTTTAGAAACAGATGGGTTTCAGAAGGAAACAGAGTTAAATGTGGTTAAAAAAGTGAAATACCTGGGGGTCAACTTGTCTTCCAAAAATTTGAACTTATTTAAAGATAACTATGAAAAATGTTGGTCAGAAGTTAAAAAAGATTTAGAAACTTGGTCAAGACTGAAACTTTCCTTGTTGGGCCGAATAGCAGCTATAAAAATGAATGTTTTGCCAAAGATGTTGTTTTTATTTCAAACCCTACAGATCGTGGACAGAGTGGAATGTTTTGGAAAATGGCAGAAGGACATTTCAAAGTTTGTTTGGCAGGGCAAAAAGCCCCGAATAAAGTTTAAAATATTAACTGATGCAAAAGAAAGAGGGGGGTTTGCCCTGCCAGACTTAAGGTTATATTATGAAGCTGCAGCCTTCTGCTGGATGAAAGATTGGTTGCTTTTAGAGAACACGGATGTCCTAGATCTGGAAGGGTTTAATAATTCGTTAGGATGGCATGCATATTTGTGGTACGACAAGGTAAAGACTCACAAAATGTTTAAAAACCATATTGTCAGAAAAGCAATATTTATGGTCTGGACAAAATATAAAGACTTACTAGAAAGTAAGACCCCGAGGTGGTTATCACCAGTGGAGGCTAAGGCTCGGAAAAAACCCAATATGGAGGCCGGCTGGCTGAAATATGGGGAAATAGTAGAAAAAATTGGAGAAAATTGGAGATTACAGAGCTATGAAAAACTAAAGAATAAGGTGCAAGATTGGTTTCATTATGCTCAAATTCAAGAGGTGTTTAAGATGGATAAAAAAACAGGATTCCAGGTGGAAAAATCGAAACTAGAGACAGAATTGTTAGAACCAAAGACTAAGTTATTATCAAGAATGTATAACTTGCTGCTTAAATGGAACACTCAGGATGAGACAGTTAAATCAGCCATGATAAAATGGGCTCAAGACATTGGGTACAACATTATGTTTGAAGACTGGGAAAAGTTATGGACCACCGGTATGAAATTTACGGCATGTAATGCCTTGAAAGAAAACATTATGAAAATGATATACAGGTGGTACATGACCCCAGTCAAGCTTGCTAAGATATATCACTTGTCTGATAATAAATGTTGGAAATGTAAGGAGGCTGAAGGGACATTCTTTCACCTATGGTGGACTTGTCCAAAAGTGAAGGCCTTCTGGGAAATGATTTACAATGAGTTAAAAAAGGTGTTTAAGTACACCTTCCCTAAGAAACCAGAGGCCTTTCTCTTGGGCATTGTCGGCCAAAAGGTGTTAAAGAAGGACAGAACGTTTTTTATGTATGCAACCACAGCAGCAAGAATTCTTATTGCAAAATATTGGAAGACTCAAGATTTACCCACACTGGAAGAGTGGCAAACGCAATTGATGGACTATATGAAATTGGCCGAGATGACTGCCAGGATCCGAGATTAAGGAGAAGAAGCAATGGAGGAGGACTGGGGAAAATTTAAGGACTATTTGCAAAAATTTTACAAGCTATATGAATTATAAGAATTTGCATGATTTGGAAAGATTAGCTCCAGCAATGAGAGTGGATGATATATGAAACTAAGTAATATCAAGGAAAGGACTAATGTTTAAATGTTTAAAATAACATTATATTTGCTTTTAGAGTTAATCAATTAAGTAATTTAAACTGAAAATGCAATGATTTGAAAGTACAAAAGAAACGTATGAAACAAGGTTATAATTTGCTGATATTTTTATTGTTAAGAATGCACGGTGAGGGAGATGTGGGGAAGTCCGGTAGAAGACTGAAAAAAAAGCTTCGAACTGATGTATCTTTTTTTCTTTTCTTTTCTTATTCTTGTTTCTTTGTGTATCTGACTGTGTTTTTATCTGGAAAAAATGCAATAAAAAATATTATTTAAAAAAAATTAAAATGGTGCTTCTTTCTGAAGCCGATCTATCAGCTTGATCAAAAGGAGGGAGGAAGCAATTACAGCTCAGCATTTCTAATAAGGTGGCTAACAGCTGAGTTCCCATTAAGTTTTTAAGCTCTGATTTGAGATGACTGGGAGGTATGAACATCACCTTTCTAAGTGGGAGTTCATGCTATATTGTTTACAGTAGCATCAGCATGGCCTTTTTTGCAGTACATACAGAGTGCCGAATCACCATTTTAAGGACAAAACAAACAAACAAAAATATACTAGAAGTCAATATTCCAGCAGAGGTGTACAAACAGTATTTGCTCCTTGGCTACTTGCCCTCCAGAAGAAATTGGAGCACTGCGTGGGAGCCTGCCCTTTTTGGGCCATGGATCGTAGGGAAGGCAGTGAGAAGAAGCTGGTTCATCAGTGACCCTGGTAGGTAATTGGGCATCTTCTCTTGTTTTTCTTGAAAACACTGTGCCTTTGCTCTCCTGCCTCCATAAACTGGATGCGGAGGAGAGTAGAGATAGCATTACGGCAAAATTTGGCTGCAAGGGAGATTGAAAAGGAATCTGAGCTGCCCAGGACCACCTCACTCCATCTCTGCCTTCAACTTCAGGTCTTTATCAACTTAATTTTTTCCATCTTTTCCTGCTTCCAGTGGTGCCTGTCCAATTGTCTTCTGGAAGCTTGCAAGCGGAACATGACGGCAACAATCCTCTCCTGTTGCTTGTCCTCCAGAATCTGGCCTGTTGCTTCTGAGCATGAATGTTCCATTTAGCTATTATGGCTGAATAGGTGTGGGTTCTGTGGATGCAACTTTGCATGGGTGGAACTGAAGGAGGGTGTTGTCGGATGTGTGTTGTTGGAAGTGCCTTATAGCCCCGGGAGACCTAAGCATCATCTTTTTTTGAAGGCATGATCTGTCCTTCAGCAGCACTTGTTATAGATGTGCCATATTTCCCTTAGAAAGTGGAACTAGATATAAAGGAGCTCTCTCTGCCTCTCTCTCTCTCTGACAAAATCACCCCTTGTGCTCTAAATAGCATCTTTTTCTGAAGTGGCAAATTTGTACCATTCATCACCTTTGCACCTGACTGGATGACCTATAGATAAAATATCAGAGGAGAGTGATAATGGGATCCAGGGAGCGCAGACTGACACCAGTGACTCAGGCTTTGCTTTCAGGGCTTTGCTTATAAGGTTTATCTGCCTCAATCTGGAGATTATCAGTGTAACAGATTTGCTGTCCAAATAAATTAGTCTAGATTACAGAATTGGGTGATTGACAAAGCTCCAAATGCATCATTGCTTTACCTGCTATCTATCAAATCTTACCTGAAATATGAACCCCATCTAATGCTCAGAACGATATATTGAAAAATCATGTTTGATTAAACCTGTCAGTAGGAAATAACTCTGATTTAATAGAATTCTTGCTTGAACACAGTGAATTTGACAGGTATAAAGGAAGGAACTACAGACCCTCTTTCCATTCCACAAAGTTTCCCCAATTACCTAGCAACACTGTCAAATTAGTGGAACAATTTGTTTAGCTACATGTACACGACATGTCAGAGCGTCATAAAGACAGGTGAGGGACCACAGCTCATCTATAATGCACATGGCTTTACATCAGGGGTGGGTAACCTATGTGCCCACCTAGGTGTTTTTGGACTACAACTCCCATCAGCCCCAACCACCATGGTCAATGGACAGGGAGGATGGGAGTTGGAGTCAAATGACATACGTAGGGTCACAGGTTATTTATCTCTGCTCTAAATTTATCAGGTCCCTTGGCATTTCCTTTTTTAAAAAGGTTGAAGGTGATAGGAAAAACTCCTCTGTCTAAGTCCCTATAGAGTCACTACCAGTGAGAGCAGATCATCCCAGGCTAGACAGGCAAATACTGTAGTCTTTTAAAAATCTATAACTCACTATCCTTCCGTGTGTGGGTGTTAGTGCTGGATTTACGTATAAGCTAAACAAGCTATAGCTTAGGGGCCCACTCTCTTGGGGGCCCCAAAAAAATTTAAAGGGGGAAAAACTGGATGTACATTTCCAAAAATAAGATAAAAAACAAATAAAATAAAACCTACATACAGCAACAGTGTTTTGTGTTGTGTAGGCTCCTATTTTTTATGTGTAAATGGCTTTAGATACCTATTAGGTCCATAGATTACCATATAGCATATATTCAACACAAAAACAGTGACAATTTGTTGTTGACCAAGGACAGCTGGACATATAAAGGGCCCAGTTACCTTCAGTAGCTTAGGGACTCATCAAACCTAAATCCAGCCCTGGTGTGTGTAATGATAGAACAAAATCACCACCCCACCCCACCCCCCCCCCACACACAAAATCTGTAGCAAAAAATTCCTGCTTCATGGCCTTACCTTGCATTCCAGAATCATATAAGCTTTCTGTGATTCCCACAGTGAACTCAATCATGCAGCCACTCCTGGCAGAAAGCAAGCATGAACATACCACCCATCGGCTGAAAAGTCAGCTGCATGACTGAGGTTCCCATTGGGAATCTGATCAAGAAACCCATCCCTCCAAAAAGCAGCTTTGCCAGCCCAATGCTTAGTGCTTGGGAAACATGAAGAATAGGTGGTTGTCGGGCATTTAGCCCTGAACACGGCACGGCCAAAGCCCCATGCACTGCAGTTCCCAAGTGACCAACAACCTGTTGACTGTTGGACACCTGGGTAAGAAACCTGGCAACCCACCTATTGATTATCTGGCATCATATCAGGTGATTGGCATGTGAGTCGCCCTGCCCTAATTTTCTTTTTAAATAAATAAATAAAAGAACCCACGTGCCCATAAATTTGCTGATGCTGACATCTGGCAAAAGAAAGAAAACAGCTGACCTGCCTCTTATCAGAATGTTGGCAACACTGGCTTTAATCTGCCGCATAGTTATGTGTCCTTCAACTGATTGAAAGGGGGATGCATAACTCCACACTTGATTGCGACCATTGACGAGCCTCCCGCCCCACACTATAGGCCCTTAAGACCTGCCGATTTCAATGAAAACGCAAGTGTGCACAGCTGTTGGGCTGGACAGCAGCCACGGCAAGTCAGTTCTGGAGCTGGGAATAAGCTTTTAGCGTTGCGATCAAATCTCCTCCGGTTGTTATTTGGCAATCGTGAAAGGGGACGTGAGCTGAGCAGACAGGAGGTTCCTGGCTCCGCCGTGAAGGGCTGTAACAATGAAGAGGTAATCAAATTGGGCCCACGGTGTCTTGGTTCACTCAGCTGTGAAGGATTAAGTATGTCTCTGAGGGAACAGACATGTCATAAAGTATACAATGTCGGAGAGATTCAGGTGACATTTGGCTGGATGCTGTGAGAATTATGTGTCTCTAAATCGTTGACTGCTCCAGAAAAATAGGGGGGAGGGTGAATGCACCCAAGTATTTTGTGCCGACTGACCCCAAACTGAAAATAAAGAGAGCTGGCATGTCATGGTGAATGGAGGTTTATGTTTCTCATTTATATAGGGTTTCTGGATGACATATCACAGCTCTGTCTATTCTCATTATTGGACTGCTGTATCCTCACTCAGCTCTACAAGGTACCTGGTTTCATGACTTTGACACTGCAAAATACTTGGCAAGTCTTGCTCTCTCGAATACAAGAACTGTCCTGCTAAAATTGGCATCCAGAAACCTGTGTCAGGTATCATGTTGCCTGCTGGAAACGTGATTCTGCCCCTTGGTGCTCCTCAGGCTAACAAGCATGAAGCTCATTTAGGTTACATCCTCTAAGACCCTCTGAAATCAACCTGACTAGCACCTCAAAATCTCTGTGTGGCTGTAGGCCTAACCTTCGTCATGGGGATGCTGCTCAACATCACATCCTCCTGCCAAGTGTTATGTTGCTGTCCAGACCAATATGTCGAGAGGCTTTTATTATGCAGATTTGCCTCATCGTCGCACATGTGGCCATGCTGCTGCTGTCTTTGGCTCCCAAGCAGATGACCTAAGAGCATGGCTGCACAAGAGCGAACAGGAGGAGGCTGTTCTGTGTAGAGAGATCTCTAAATGCCAGAGTGGGAACAAAGAGATCACCATGGGGGTTGCATTTTCAGCACTATTCCCATAGTATGGGCTAACATGTGCTCCAGTTTTTAAGGGTATCTGTTTTGAAATGGGTGAAGTAGAATTTACTTCCAAGTAAAGGTGCTTACAGCTGTTGCCTTGCATGGGTTCAATCCATTCTGCCTAACTTGTTTGTGAATTAGAGCCAAGGTTGTCATTCGTATTTATTAGGCCATTGGCTGTTAATGACCAATAGCAATTGCCAGGATCTAACGTGCAGTGTGTCGCCTTACACACACACACACACACACACACACAAAGAGAGAGAGAGAGAGACTTTTCAGTTTTCCTCTTCCAGACTCAGTCTGCTCAGATGCAATGTCACCTGAAGAGCAATGGACCCAACTGAGCCATGTTCCATTAGGTGGGAATCACAGTCACCAGAATTGCAGCTGGCAATTTCCCACAGACCATGCTCAGATTGCTTGGGACCATGATAATATACTTTCATGTGTGTTCAGTTCTGTCTGCCATCACCATTCATCATGCCCAGGGTGCCCTGTGTTTCTCTCTCACTTGCTGCTAGGTTTCCAGGCACAGTCCACAAAGCTTCATGTCTGAGCACTTTTGATGATGATGTCGTTGTTGTTGTTACTCCGGAGCTTTCCCTTTGAAAACCCACTCTTTAAAACTCAATTGGAGCAAATGTCATTCCACAGAAAACCCAAATGGGTGTTTGCTCCAATTCAGCTTTAAGGATCAGGTTTTCATGAGGAAAGCTCAAGGCAACAACAACAAAAAGCTCAGACACAGAGTGTTAAAGTGTGGGCCTCTGCCTGGAAAGAGTGGAGCAAAAGGAAGTGTGGATAAGCCCCACCTCTCCCTTCTAAAATTTATACTTCCACCGGGTAAAACAGAAGTTAGATATTGCTATTGCCAGGTGGGAACACTGAACATTCTCAAGAAAAAGGTGTGTTCTCCCACCCTTGCCCTATAGTGCTGAAGAAAACAAAAATTACATTATACAGTATTACAAAGGCACACTCTTACCCATATATATCCTAGAAACATAGGAAGTTGCCAAGCTCCCCAATGCCTTGCCCCTCTCCCTTCCCTTTCAGAAACTGGCAATGATGTGTGGCATTGGAAAACCTGGTCAGCAAAGCCACTCCACCTGTGCCATCCCACCAGCCATATCTGTCCTTATACCAGGTTCCACTGTTTGTCTGTCTAAGTCAGCATTGACTGCAAGGAGTCAAGAGGAGTTACTTTCCATTACCTGAGATATCAAGGAATGAACCTGGGAGTTTTGGCATGCAAAGCATGTGCTCTGCCACTCAGCTATGGGTCCTCCTCCCACTACTGAGTCCTTCTTTCCTTTCCCCAAGTGAATGGTACATAGTTTTCCTCTTATTCATTTTCACTGGTCTTGGCCTTTCTGGAGACTGTGCTTGATTCCATGGGTAGCAAGATACAGCTTGTGGCGAAGTCCTATCACGTCAGTCCAGACCACTATCCCAATAAGCAGCAATCATGGAAATAGATGATTTGGGTTGTTTGCAAACATTAACTAACAGCAGCTCTCGAGCTGGGCCCTGTCTCCTCTCCCCCCAATTATTTCAGGTGTTACACATTTGCTGACAGCATGGATTTAAAGAGGAGGCAATTAGCAAACGTTCAAATCCACACCTGCTCGGTAACTCACAAACTGGTCTGGCACCCAGGAGTCTGACATCCTTTTTATTTTTGTCACAGTCTGGAAGATTTTCAAACAGCTGTTGGATGCTCACTGTACTTTCAATCTGGCTGGATATGGCCACAAAATTCACATGTGAAACTTCCAGTTTCACTTCCGGCAATTAAACTTCATACGGGGCAAAGATTTATGGAGGAAACAGCAGACCACCCAATGATGGCAAGAAAAGGGTAGTGCACACTCACAAATATCACCCAAGCTTCCAAGTCCTTCAAGAGCATGAGTGATTAATGCCTATATCACTACATTTGTTCACTACAAAACATATTTAGGATACAACATGGCTTCCAGTTCACCACTTGCCCCATCAGCACCCTAGCACATCACTTCTCCCAAGAGCCTTGCATAATCACACTGGTAGTAAAGGCAACTGGGTCTAGAGTAGGGACATCAGTCAATACTGGTGCAGTGGTGCAACATACTTAGTAAAATCATGATACAAGGGCAATGCTACAGGTTGTGACTGCACATCCTGCACATTATTCTCTAACCCTGAGGCACCAAACTAAGCTGAACAGGATGCCACCCAAGTAGCCTTGCACAGGTATGAGTGTGCTCTTTCCACCTTGTATTGGTTCACCCAGAAATCTCACTCTCTGCACCAGTACAAAGAACTTGGGTATCCTGCTACATCAGTGCAGCTTAAATGCACAGATCTGCAAAAGAGCTTAGGCAGGACCTAAGTGAGTGAAGACAGAGCATGATGCGGGATGAATATAGGAGCAGTTGGGCTGCTTCCCATTGGCCACTTCCTTCATGGCCACTGCTCTTTGCTGTCTCCAGCACTCTTGTTTTTTCAGCTAAGTTAGTGATGGCACTGACTGCCAAAGCTGCAACCTGGGATTGAATTTATAGCCCAGTTGTGGACCAGAGGAGATAGAGCTCTACCTCTGTTTCATGCCACAAGCTCCATGCTTCGCAACCAAGCCTGCTGATTGGTTCCTGGAATGGGGACAACCCAGGACATCAGCCAATGCTAGCCAATGAGGTAGCTAGCACTAGTCCATCGTGCCAGGAGCACAAGAGAGTCCCAATACATAATGGTCATGAGTCAGGACTAATAAACTTCTATTGCATCTCAAATCTTGCAGCATCTTCCTTCTCAGGTACACTACAAAAACATAGGAAGAGGTTCCCAAAACACAGAAAACACATGTCACTGCAGGTTTTCTTTGAATTTCTCACTATCCGTGTGGCAAAACAGCCATGTGCAAAGACCCCTATACAAACAGTCCTCCAGTCCTCACAATATCACAAGCCCAGTGTAATGGGAGTGGAGTAGAGACAGAGAGCTTCTCTTTGTATGCTGGTCAACGAAGAAAAACCCATGAAGCTCTGGGCAGAAAGGTAAAAATGCCCAGTTACTTGTTTATACTCTCATTTGCTGGTGCAGCAGCTCGCAGGATCAAGCCACTGGCATTTGGAAGAGGAATGAAACCCTGCCAAACAACTTTTATCTATGCACAGCAGATCAAGCATTTTACAGGGTCAAAAGTACCCTTTTTCTTTGTCAGCAGATGAATGTTGCCTTTAACCTAACCAATCTTGCATGCTATATGCTTTCCTGATAGCCTCGTATGCTCATTAGCACAGAATTGATTCTCTGCCCTGGCCTCTGTTACTCAATCACTTGTCTCAGTTATCTCAGAAGAGCAGGCAATCATTGTCACTGGAAGGGTCAGTCTTTACTCCTTTGCAAATTTAAGAGGCCTAACTCTTTGGGGGAGAGCTTGTGACTGTTAAGTGAGCCATGCAACAAAGCCCAAGATTCCGCTGGCTGGTCAACAGAATGACACCTTTTCTGTTGTTTCAAGACAGTACTAAAAAGAAGCCTTTATAGATCTATGCATCTTTAAAAATAAAAAGGAGGGGGAGGCAGAGCTTCAGAAGCTTATAAGCATTCCACATTTTTAACTGAAAAAGATGGAGTTGTAGTCCATTTAGGCTGGCCTCAACCAAGGCTGTGGCCCTGATCTGGTGGAATGCTCTTGTCACAAAAGACTAGGGCCCTGCGGGACTTGACATCTTTCCGCAGGGCTTTGGTAATCCTCACAGAACTCTAGCCCAATGGTTGCCATTAATTTGATTTTAAACTGATTTTAAAATGAATTGATTTTAGAATGCAGTGTTACTTTTATTGTTAGCCGCTCTGAGCCCGGCTTCGGCTGGGGAGGGTGGGATATAAATAATATTTTTATTATTATTATTATTATTATTATTATTATTATTATTATCATCATCATCATCATCATCATCATCATCATCTGTGCATGGCCAGCCTTCTGTTTCCATGATCTTTCATGCCACTGTTTACACATATAATTGTGGCATTGCATCTCACTCTTGGGAAAGATGTGGGACTCACCCAAAGGGAGCATATGTATTGCATGCACAAATCTGTCCACACCCTGCTAAAAGATGAGCACCACAAAAGAGGCCAGAATCATAGCAAGGTACAATGAAAATTAATAGCCAAAAACTGACAAGGATGGTGCCTGGTGTGCTTTCTTGGGCAAAGCACTCCACAAATGGGGAGCCAGATAGTCGGATGTGCATGCTTCCTACTTCTAGGGTGTTCAGCTATGCTGTGTTTACCATTCCTCCCGTTATTCACTGTGCTACAGTGTCTGCCAAAAACATAGCAGAGTATAGAGAAATGAGAATATTGTTACTTAGGATTTTAAAATGTCAATTCTTGGAGCAGCCTTAGATACTCTTAGTCATACTGAAACAGGAAATGCAGTGCTGCTTCCTGTTTTTATTATTAAATGAGATACTATATTATTTTTCCCAGGAAAGCTGCAAAAGCTCCCCTTTTGAACATTTTGGAAGAAGTCCAAAAGCAGGAAGTGCAGCTCCCGGCACTTGTTAGAATGTCTGAAGCAAGAGTTGGAATGACAGTTTTACAGCCTCTCTGCTTAAACAAGCCCAGGAAAAAGGTGCTTGCCATCCTCTTTCACTGCACATCAGTTTTCTCCGCTAATCTTCTAAACTACATTTGCTTTTATTCTTTTTGACTTGAGCTAATGAGATGAAAATAGCTTCAGAATGTATCATTTCTTTTCCAATTCCACATAGCTTCAAATCTTTTATTAGACAATGATGGCCTTCAGACCACTCTTGCAAAGGCATTTTATTCTCTTAATTTTGTCTGTGAGCAGATAACGCATCTGGTGTCACTCACCAAAACACAGCGCATAGATGACGAGCGTTTAATTAGTTCTTGGGGTGTGCGTCAAATGGAAAGGACCCTTCCTTTGGATGAAAGCACTTACCTTCTAGAAGCTGTCAGCCGGAAGTTCAAGAGAGTGTATTATTTAGTACCCATTGAAAGGTATCTTATCTGGGTAAACAGATCAATGGACAAAAAAGAACAAGAATCAAGGTGGGAGAAGTACAAAGTGGAAAAAGTGCTGAACATTATGTGCTATTTTAGCCCATTTGGCTTTTTTTTATTTACACACATGTAAGATTTCTTACCCGCTCTTCACCATAAGTTACCCAGGGCAGCTACAACAGTGGGCCCCATAAAACAAAATGCCTTAAGGCCAGGGTAATGAGGTGCATCTACAGCAGGGGTAGGCAACCTAAGATCCGGGGGCCGGATGCGGCCCATTCGCCTTCTCAAGCCAGCCCACGGACAATCCGGGAATCAGCGTGTTTTTACATGAGTAGAATGTGCGCTTTTATTTAAAATACATCTCTGGGTTATTTGTGGGGCATAGGAATTCATAGGAAGACAGGAGTGCCTGGCGTGCTCTGGTCCATGGGGTCACAAAGAGTCGGACACGACTAAATGACTAAACAACAACAGGAATTCATTCCTTTTTATTTTTCAAAATATAGTCCGCCCCGCCCCCCACAAGGTCTGAGGGACGGTGGACCGGCCCACGGCTGAAAAAGGTTGCTAATCCCTGATCTACAGCATCCAGGGAAAGGGAAAGATGCTAGACACACCTCTGCGGAAGGGAGGTTTCACAATTTAGGAGCTGTCACAGAGAAACCCCTCTCCTGGGCCACCATTTCTCTCACTTCTGGGGGTGGTGAAATGAATATATATCCTAGAGCTAAGGAATCATCATACAAACACTGGTTATTACGTATACCTTAAGAGGTGTCCAGATACACCTACTAAGGTTAGCAGCTACATTCCCCCCCCCCTACAGTGCATACTATTTGTGGCATATGCAGACATGGTGCACACAATTCTTCTGTTGCTCAGGGGTAATATATATGGGTGGAACTTCAGCTGCCATACGTTCTGCCGGCTTCCTATACTTAGGACACTCTGCTGGTGTTTGCATATTCAGCAACACTGCCACACATTCCACTTAAAACCACCAGCTCATTTTACAACCTGAAACTGCAAAAATAAACTTCAAGTAAATTACTCTCCCTCACCTGGCTTTAATACGCATCCAATAACATGGTATTACTTTTTTTACAGCAAATGATTTAGAAGATGCCATTTTCTTTCTTTCTCTCTAGGGAATCTGATTTTGCAAGAAACATTCTTGACTTGAGTGTGGAATAAACTTGTAAAAGTGCTGTTTTTGCATATCAAAGCAACCAAATGGGTACATCCAGGGTGAAGGCATTATTCGAGTAAATAAATAAATATCCATCAGGCTGCACTAATTCTTGTTCTGCAAGCTTACTTGGTAATGAATCTCATTCAGTTCAATGGCACTTGCTCCTAGGCAAGTGTTTATAGGATTACAAATTTAGGCCACAGACATTCACTGATTGGATGCAAGTGCTTGCTCTTTGCTACAGGTCCAGCTGACCAGGATTGTTTATTAGTGTGCATTTAGACTTCAAAGAGGCCATAATGTTTCACTGACTGCATGAAGCTTCTCTGAACCCCGGGCTATTGAAAGCGAAGCAAAGGTTGCAGGTGGTGAAATTCTGCTCTTCATTCTGTGTTCCAGATCTGCGACTTGAAAAGTCATAACATAAGATGATGATGATAGCCACTGCTTCTTGTCAAAGTTAATTTCTGCATGCAAAATACTCCCGGGTGGGGGGATTGCATGTTGGAGAGTCATGGGGAATACCATATGTTATTATGACTCTTCAGCAAGTAATTGTGAGGTCAAGCTTCATGTCACTCATGAAGCTACAATGTCACTACAATGTTCCAGATTCGTCCTGCTCCTCAAATTATTGAAAAGGCACAGCTGTCTGGAAAAAAGAAAAGAAATGCAGCACACAGTGATCGTATGACCACATTATCTGAAGAAGTCAACTAATGGAAAAGTCAGAAAGAAACAGGCCTCCAGAAAATGAATGAAGTTTTTGTGCTTTTTAAAATCAGAATAGAGAAGCCAAAATGGTTTAAAAATAACCCTGTCTGATGGGCAAGAGTGGATTTCATAGGTAAAAGAAGATAACAAATAATGGGGATGCTAAATACTACATAAATATTTACTAAATTGAGACAAGAACTTGACAGGAATGATATGAATAATCCTATATAATATGATTTAGGATGCAGGAAAAAAATTACGAGAATAGACGGGCCTGGATCTGCTCTTTTTAAACTTACAGAATAATATTTTAAATGATTTGTGTGTAGCACAGCAAGCTGTTTAAATACATTGTAATCCCTGTGCTTGCCTCTCAAATCTACTTTGGTAGAGGGAAAGCAGCATCTTGAGTAATTTTAATTGCAAATCCTGGATTTCACAGTCATTGAACATACAGGAACATATTGTCCCCCTGTCATTGAATGTGGGGAATGGTTTTGCCTTTGAGGGAATGGAGTATGAGGCTTGGGGTGAGGCATTCCAGACTGTGCAGCAGCTTTGCCAGTGAGAGACCAAAGTTGGCATGCCTACATTTGGCATCTGTGCCACGCCCCATCCTTTAATAAGTGTAGAGGAGCTGTAGTAGCAAGAGATTCACACCCGGTTGCTTTGAGAGAGTCTCAGAATTTAGTCTGGTCAGCAAATTGTTAATATTTTTAGATGAATCTGATGGCTCATTTTGTCAAGATTTTGGAGCAAGAGAGAAATTGGGGTGGGGGGGACCATGCAGATAAGCTTGACATCAAGATTTTCAGAAAATTTCAGAAAATCAAATTCTTAGTCAGCTCACTATGATTCTGTGATCCTCTCTCTCTTGACAATTCCATCTTTGCTAATATTGCTTTTTCTTTTTCTTTTTACAATTCTCAATACCATATGGGGATTTATCATTGGATAATCATCAGCCAAGTGAAATAAGCCATTGGTATAACTTTTTGGCATTCCATTTGTGTGTATCATTGTTTGTAACATGAAATCTTCACTGAAGTTTGAGATATTGGAGTGAATTTTTGTATGAATATTCAGGACAAAAGTATACCTTTCATATTCAAATACCATTTGGTGTTGGAATGCTATCTCAAATCCTGTCTTAAAGAAAGAAATTGGGATGGAAATTAAGTTACCAAACACAAGTCTTTGAAAGACTGGACCTTTTTTGGGTTTTTCCAAGGAGACTTTTCTCACCCAAACAATAGTGTTTGTAGAATGCACCAGAGAACCTCAAAGTACATGCATTTAATAAACCAGAGGAACATAAAGAATTTGCAGTCTCAGTGCTATTCATCATGGAAGCCTTTTAACTAATCATCCATGACAATCCTGCAATAAAATATTATGTTAATGTTGGGAAATGAGATTGATATAAAAGCAGCTCTTCGATGGTAAGTGTTGCATTAAAAAAAAAAATCCTGATTCCTTGAAAACTAAGTACATTGACTTCCCATTGCCCAGGAACAGAAACTCTTCAATAGCACTGCAAACCTTCCAATCCTAAAACTTTGTGTGGACTTCCATGAAAGTTAAGAAAGAGGAAACTTTCTGATGCACAGGGAATTACTAAAATGGTAGCAGGATGCAGTTGATTCAGAAGTCAGACAACTCACCCACCCACTTGAGATTGCATCTGTGAACACTGACCAGTTGTATACACAAATCTAGGCCAACACATTCAGTGCCGGAGATTGATGGTGATGGCAGAGCCCTGAAAGAGCAATTCTCCCGGATTAACAATGCTACCCCTCCCACCCAACCCACAGTCTGCAACTGGTGGAGGACAGAGAAACCTGGGGGTGGCATCTCATGCAGGGAGACTACTTCACCTTCACACACCCAGGTCTCTGTCACACAAGCCAGGTCAACCCCCAGTGAGATAAAAAAAAGTCTTGCATGGTGGCGGTTTTATTGCCTATAGACCTGGCATTGTACAACACCAATGACAGAGGAGGGTAATCCCTGCTCACCTTCATCCCTCGGGATGGGGCATAGATTGGAAGGGGTTCAAGTATCACCATATCTCAAAACCCTTTGCCTGTAGTATCTACACCCGCAGCCATACCTCCCTTGCCCTTCAACGGTGGTGATCCCAAACCCTGTGTTGGCATCCTCTATAAAGGAATCATATCCCCTCACTAAGTCGTCCCTGGACCAGGTCTCCTGAATCGGAAGGGTATAATGTTGAGATATAAAATCAGCAGGACAAACATCCCCAATAGGTGTAGCCCATCCCGCCGCACCCCAGGCAAGGAGGGCGACCCCATAGTGGCTCGCTAGCTGTCAATCCCTCCCTCCCTCATGGGATGGCTGAGGGGCTATTAACTCTTTCTGAGCCTTTGGGAGTATTAAAGAGTCATATGCTGTAAAATGGGGATCACTAGCCAGCAAAGAGCCAGCTTCATGCTCAGGAACTCCACCCGTCCTATCTTGCCAGGGATGTAATAGGGAAGAACGGTCGTCCTCGTAGATTTTGGGAGTGTTGAGCAAAGGTCCTGATATAACCTGGGTGTTTAGTTTCAAGAGTCTATCAGCCTCTTCCATTTTTATTTGTCAATGAACCTGACAATGTGTCATGGCTCAGCCCAGTTTCATGTAAGCTGATGTGGTGCTTTCTGAGCATCAAGTCTTCCCAGAAGCCTCAGTCTAAGATGGTGTCCTAGAGCCAGCTAACTAACCCCCTTATGACCCAAGGATTGCTGCCACTTCCTGACAGAAACTATGGTTGAGGGAAGAGACATGCTTTGTTTTTCATTTCTTCTCATTATCCTGATAACTGTCATTCAGCATTGTTTTCATACATTATCTTGACTTTCAGGTCCACTGTTCAGATCTGAAATAAATTTAAAGAACCAGACAGAGAAGAATATGGTTGAACACAGAGTTGAATGTATATTCATTCAGAAAACTGTTCCCCCCAATTCTCGAATATGCCATTGATTTCTCAACACTTCCTGATTCATTGCTGAATGTGTGAGCTGGCTGTATTAGAAATCATGATGATAAGGTCAATGATATGGGAGTGCTATTTGTGTGTCTGATCTGGGATGGCAAATCACCAAGTGATACCGATACATGTGGTATGGAGGTTACATGTCAGATTTAGGCCTTGGACCAAAGCGATCTCAGTTCAGTTCCCTAGCCAGTGTGAAGCTTCTTGGCTGACTTTGAACCACTTCCTGTCAGCTGAATATTACATCACAGGTCTGTTGTGATAATAAAATGTGTGGAAGAGAACAGAGAACCTTGTGTTTTGTCTCTGAATTCCTTGGAAGAAAGGCAGGATAAAAATGTAATCAATCAATTAATGCTACAGCTATCAAGTTATGAACATATATGTGTGAAATGGCTCTTTGTTCTGTTCATTCTGCCCATTCCTATTTTGTGCATTTATTTAACTACCGTGGCAATACTCACATACTTTTGGTGACATTTAGCTGGTTCATATAAAGGTATTACCTTACTGTGATATGCAGAGGAGGGGTTCCTATGGACTAATGAATGTGGCAACCTACATCTTTTGCACTGAAGTACCATTTCTGAGGTAATGGTACTTCGGGACCAAATGGTACTGCCGGGACGCGGGTGGTGCTGTGGGTTAAACCACAGAGCCTAGGGCTTGCCGATCAGAAGGTCAGCGGTTCGAATCCCCGCGACGGGGTGAGCTCCCGTTGCCCGGTCCCTGCTCCTGCCAACCTAGCAGTTCGAAAGCATGTCAAAGTGCAAGTAGATAAATAGGTACTGCTCCGCCGGGAAGGTAAACGGTGTTTCCATGCACTGCTCTGGTTCGCCAGAAGTGGCTTAGTCATGCTGGCCACATGACCCGGAAGCTGTACGCCGGCTCCCTCGGCCAATAAAGCGAGATGAGCGCCACAACCCCAGAGTCGGCCACGACTGGATCAAATGTTATGGGGTCCCTTTACCTTTACCTTTACCTTTACCTTTACCATTTCTGAGTTCTTCCCAAACAAATGTATGATGGTCGTTTGATGCATAATAAAGAAAAAGTCACATCTCATAGGATGTGCCTTTAATTGATTTTTTTTTTTTAATATTGTCTATAACAAGCTAACTGAGCATGGCAAACCAAAGCTAATTTGTCCTTTTGACATTCGATGCAATTTCTGACAATGTAGCACTTCTGAAAGTATCAGTGTTTGACATCTTGCACTTAACTTGCATTATTCCTGTGTGTAAATTTGTATCCACAATAGCATAGAACTTCTGTTAGCTATGGAAAATATGCACAATAAAGAAAGAGAATTAAATATATACAAATACTATTCTATTATACTAAAAATAGTATCTATATTATTATAATATAAAATATCAACATCATGAAAACTTTACAAAAACATAGAGAATCCCAGCAAACAAGGAAAAATATGTGCCACCAGCTGCAGATCACTCAGTTATGAATGTTTCTCAAGTTCATGCAACTAACTGATTGATGACATTTATCAAATTCCAGCTTGAATCAATAAGTACTAGTGTGTGTCGCCCCGCCCCGCCCTGCAATGGCTTTAGGATAGGTGCAATTCTTCAGACTTGCTTTGTCACTCTTTATAATGAATTGCTTCTTATTACCAACTTAGCTGCTTTTCAGAAAGATTGTATCTTGAATAGAAGCAGAGTTGGTATGTTATTTAGAATGACACATTTAAAGAATTGCACTTATCCTACTTATTATTGATTCAAACTAGAATCTGATTAAGAATTTTTGCCAAGGAATCAGAAGCAATCCATCAATTGCATGAACGTGAGAAAGATTCATCACTGAAACAGACTTTCACTCTTAGTCAGTGGTTAATAATATTGTTACCCAAGGATACTGTATGTGTTTGTAACGTTTTCATATTGTTGGTTTTTATGTTAGTATATATGCTATTTGTACACATTTGAGTCCATTTATTTATTCTTCACATTGTTGCAAAGAGTACCATTGTTCTGCTTATCTTTAGATATAAAGTCCTTGAAAATAACCATACTGTTGTTGCAATTCCGTTTCTCTTGGTTTCTCCTTTTTTTCAATCTTATGTTTCATTGAGCATTCTTCTGGATCAGTGTGTAGTTGTTTTGATTACTGCCCGTTTAATAATAGACACATTTTTTTCAATAAATTTCCCCTGGTATACACATCACTGCAAGCAATTTCTTCTAATATAATGCATGTCCTTATGTTTTTTCCACAAATATATGCATTTTCATGCACACTTTTTCTTGAAGTTGTGTAATACTTTAAGTAGTGCACACTGGTGAGAGCCAGTGTGGTGTAGTGGTTAAGAGTGGTGGACTCGTAATCTGGTGAACCGGGTTCGATTCCCCGCTCCTCCACATGCAGCTGCTGGGTGACCTTGGGCTAGTCACACTTCTTTGAAGTCTCTCAGCCCCACTCACCTCACGGAGTGTTTGTTGTGGGGGAGGAAGGGAAAGGAGAATGTTAGCCGCTTTGAGACTCCTTCAGGTAGTGATAAAGAGGGATATCAAATCCAAAACTGGGTAGGCTCACATTCAAAATGTGAACTTAACTTACTTTCTCCAACATTCCTATATGAGAATCAAGGTCAGGCATAGGCAAACTCACCCTCCAGATGTTTTGGGACTACAACTCCCATCATCCCTAGCTAACAGGACCAGTGGTCAGGGATGATGGGAGTTGTAGTCCCAAAACATCTGGAGGGCTGGGTTTGCCTATGCCTGATCAAGGTCTTACAAACATACCCCTATTTTCATTCACCTGTGAAATGTTGGAAGGTACATCCCAGATGCAGATGCACACCTGGGATGGAGAAGTTCAAGGAGGAAGGGAAGCTGGCACTGTGTGGTGCTCCTGCTAGTGGGTCTACACAGCACCAGCCCTCCTTGCTACCTTGCCCCTCCCATTCTTCCTCCCAGTTAGCAGCAAAAACATCCTTCTCAGGAGGCCAGCTGTATGCTGCTGTCTCTGCCTACTGGCTACTCCCTACTAGATCTAGGCAGGACTAGTTGCTTATAATGACAAGTGCACAGAACTAGACTCCATGTGAGTCAGTCAGAAATAGAAGTAATATCAAGTTCATATCTGGTTTGAAACACAGGGGAAGAGGATAATTCCTCTCACTCTTAAGCAGCACTCCTGACACCCGGCCTGTGAAACAATTCATTCCCCGTGGATCCGTGGATTGCATTTGTGACATAAACAAAGCTCTCACAATGTGATGGGAACCAAACTCTCCACAGCTCCTAGTTAGCCTCTCCCTCTGAGAGCCTCTTGATGCCTTTTCTAAACAACAATAACTGAAGCCTCTCAAACAGCTCTGTGTCACAGGGAATTCTTGTACCAGATTCACTGTACAGTATTCTGGTCTCTCTGGGCGTGTGCTTTATGCCCATACCCAAGTCCTTGCCAAATTAAGAAAAGAAAAGAATATTCCACCCTCCTTCTCGAAATGAAAATAGAAGTAGCTAAATAGTACAGGAAGTAGCAGCACGGACATCTCTCTCTCTCTCTCTCTTTCTCTCTCTCAATAAGATCTAAGTTGCACGCCATTCTTCATCTATTTAAAAAATGTATCATTCATGAAAGATACTAATTACTCTGCAAACTGAAGCTTGGCTGACTGGCTGCTCATACATTACTTTGTGTAAGAGTGCTTCTGGCAGGGCTTCTGCTCTCTCTGATAGCTAGGGAAATAAATAAAAATGAAGACAATTTTTATAAAGCAGCAATTAGCTTTGGTTCAATGTAGGCCTAAGATAGTCCAGTGGGAGTTCTTCATATTCTAGCAGAGATTGTTATCATTAGCACGCCCTGTTCATAGGCTGATGCACCGCAGTGCTGCTGTTGTTCTGCTATTATTATTATTACATGAGCAGCAAGGGTTTAACTCAGTAGGGGGAGATCTAATTGTGCAATTTAATGTATTCTATTTACCATCCTTTACTGCAGCTTTAATCATATCAAGTGGTGGTGGTATTTAAATAATAATAATGAATGGTTTTGGTTTCGTGTGTGCCATTCTGATCACACAAATCTTTTTATAACCATGAAATATTAAAGGTGCCAAATATATACACGTTTACTTGGGAGTAAGCCCTATTTAGATACTTGCTTCTAAGCAGGGATGGGGGACAAATTCAATTCAGTTCACATTTAAAGGCAAATCTTTAAAATTTGCAATATGCAAACCAAAGCATGGCCATCCTTCAAAATTCAAATTTTGCGATGCAGTCCTCACACCAAACAATGTTTACATAAATGCGTATATTGGAGGACAATGTGTACAAAAATGCATACATTTGTTAAAACAGCATTCGAAATGCATTATATTGTAATAAATTGTTTGCAAAAATGTGTACATTGGTCACAACTGCCAATGGAAACATGTTTAATAGGAGAAATTCACACTAAAATGCTGAATAATTTTCATGATTTTAATAACCCACAAATGGCTGCAGAAATGTGGAGTTTTGAATTTAAGACTGGGAAAATGAGAAACAAAAAGAGCCAAAATAGTTAATGCCTTCCATTGCTACTTTTAAGTCAACACACATAGGATTGCATTATATCAGTTTTTAAAATATCTGATGAGAACTACCGGTAGTTGGTTAATTTACAGATTTTTGAGCAGCAGTTCCAACACTTAAGGACATTTTTGACTGAAGGAGAAATGTTTCAAACTGGTAATGTATTGGTAATGTGATGGATTATCTCCTGTGGGCAAAGACCAGCTGCTTGTATTGATGAAATTACATATTTTAAGGATCATAATTACTGTTGACTGGTATTATGGATATGGTCGCAGCATGACATTACAGAAACAAAAAAATTCACCCCCTCTCCTGTCTTGCTTTTTTATTTCTTTCCTGTCAAGAAGACATATAACACCTGTTTTAACACAGCTCTATTGGTTGCCAGTTCATTGCCAGGCCCAATATTAATGCTCAAATTAGTTTAAAGTCTTAAATGACTTTGGGTCTCACCTATCTGAAAGACTGCCTCCTTCACTACTGACCCAGTTTGTAGCTCCACCACCCACAGAAACTTGGGTGCTGGTGGCTCAGGGTATGGCATTTTCTGTGGCAGCCTCTAAGTTGTGGAATTGCCTCACCACAGAGGTGGGCGTGGCACCTTCACTGTACAATGTTTATTGTTTGTTGAAGATGCACCTCTTTACCCTGATCTTTGACACTTTATGCATACTTTTTAAGGCCCATCTTATTTCTGTATTTTGTAATTTGTTTTATACTGTTTTGACTTTTTTATTGTAAATTGTTGTGACCCGTCCAGGAAGCCTAAGGGTGAAAGATAGGTAAATAATAATAATGTTAACAAGCAGCAGCACCAACAAAGAATGCGCAGAAGGCCATGTGATTCACCTTTGCATACAGTGAAATCTGAAGGAGCTATGTCCAAACAGCCAGTCATACATCCAGTCTATGATTAAATCACAATTCCTCTATACCAGGATTGGGGAACTTGTGGCTCTCCACATGTCGTTGGACTGACTACAGCTCTAATTATCACTAACCAATGGCCACAGATTTGCTACAATGATTAATAATTGCTGTAATGATTAATAAGTAAAGATTCTCAGTTGCAACACAATCTACGAAGTGCATCTACAGTAAAGAGGATCTTCTTCTGAACACTTTACAACTCTCTTCCAGTGAATTGTTCTGGCTGCCTGTTAATGATCACATTCAATTCAGCATTTCAGTTTAATAGACAAAAGATGAGGTTGGCTTACAGTCCCTGCTGTGAGTCTGTCACCATTAGAGCAGGCTCGTTTCCTGTATAAAGATTTCCTGTGCTGAGAAACTAGAACCATCTCCATACCTGGCCTTATTATCTCTTGTGGCTGGAACTCCTTCTCAGCTCCATTGTTCTCTCTTCCCTCAAATCCTCCTTCAAGATTCACTCTTTCCATTAACCCACAAATAGGATGGTCTCTAAACCCATAATGATGGTGACCATGGGTCCTACTTTACACTCCTCTAGTTGAAGCACTGTTTGGTCCACATCACTGCACACTGCACACTTTGAACCACATGGCTCTCTCTCAGGCACGCCTCAGAAACAACCACAGGCCAGAAATTACCACAAGGAGCCATCAAGTGATTTGAAAGAGGCCACTCCACCCATAGTCCTCATTCCTTTACTGCTTACATTTTTATCCCACTCTTTTCCCATAGAACTTGGAGTGGTATCCATGTCTCCACTGAGCCATTTTATTGTCACAAGAATCCTGTGAAGGGATTAAGCTAAGAGCCTGGGCCAAATGCATCCAGTGTGGTGGGAGTAGCCAGGCCACCGGGCTCTCCATGGATTACTATGCCTCCAGGGAGGAGGCGAAGGCGGCGTAGAGACAGGAGGCAAAAGCGAGGTTGTCGGGCTGGCGTCCTGGTAAGATTGCAGAGGAGTCCATCTAAACCACCGCTCCCTAGCATATTTCTTGCTAATGTGAGATCTCTTACCAACAAGATGGATGAATTGAGGCTGCAGGCAGCAAAGAACAGCCTTGTAAAAGATTGCTGCGTTTTATTTGTCATTGAGACATGGCTTCAACCGTCCATACCAGACACAGCTATTCAGTTGGAAGGCTGTGCGGTACATCGTCATGACCGAGGCATGGACTTCGGAAAAACCAAAGGAGGGGGGCTGTGTGTATATGTGAACAAATGCTGGTCCAATAATTCGAAGACTGTGGGCAGTCACTGTTCACCGGATTTGGAATATGTGGCTGTTAAATGTAGACCAGCCTATCTCCCTAGGGAGTTCACAGCTGTTATGTTAACTGGTGTGTACGTGCCACCAGATGCCAATGCCAACTTGGCTTTGGGATGCCTGCAGGACCTTATCAGCAGCCAGCAAGACAAGTATCCTGAAGCTGTGCACATCATTGCGGGAGACTTCAACCATGTTGAACTTAAAACAGTGCTCCCAACGCTCTATCAGCATGTGAAATGTCCCACAAGAGGGGACAAGACACTGGATAAAGTTTATTCGAATGTAAATCACGGCTATAGGGCTTTACAGCTGCCACACTTGGGCCAGTCCGACCATATGTCTCTGTTCCTGGTACCAGCATATATCCCAGTCAGGAAACGGGCTCCCACAATATTAAAATCTGTTAAAATCTGGCCTGAAGGTGCTATTCACCAGCTGCAGGACTGTTTTGAGAGAACCAATTGGGATATTTTCGATAGTTCAGACCTGGAGGAGCACACGGCGGCAGTTCTGTGCTATATCAATCACTGCACAGACACTGTCACTGTAAATAAATCCATCCAGTTTTACCCCAATCAGAAACCCTGGATGAATAGAGAGGTCCAGTGCCTGTTGCGGGAAAGGAACAGGGCTTTCAGGTCAGGCGAGGTGCAGCTTTACAGTGTAGCAAGAGCAAACTTGAGGAGGGGTATTCGACGGGCAAAATTGGATTATAGGCTGAGGATTGAGGATAATTTAAGGAGCAACAACACAAGACAGATGTGGCAGGGGATTCAGCATATTACCAACTACAAACCTAACCTTGGTGCTGTCGACGGTGACCCCTTGCTGGCGGAGGAGCTTAACCTCTTCTTTGCTCGCTTCGAGAAGGAGCCACCTGAGACGCCGGAATTACAGCCACCAGCCCATAGGGGCCCCTCATTCACGGTAGAGGAACATGAGGTGAGACAGGTTTTGAGGATGGCGAATCCGAGGAAGGCGGCTGGACCTGATGGCATCACTGGAAAGGTGTTGAAGGGCTGTGCGGATCAGCTGGCGAGGGTCTTTACTAAGATCTTCAATAAGTCCTTACACCAGTCTATTGTCCCACCCTGCCTGAAGTCGTCAACTATTGTCCCTTTGCCTAAAAAATCCACAATCAGTAGTTTGAATGACTATAGACCAGTTGCACTGATTCCAATCATCATGAAGTGTTTTGAGAAACTGGTGCGCCGTCACATTATTTCCTGTCTTCCATCAACTTTTGACAACTACCAGTTTGCATACAGAGCAAATAGATCCACAGAAGACGCCATCAATACCACTCTCCATGCTGCTCTGTCCCATCTGGAGCAGCCGGGGAGTTATGTGAGGCTGCTGTTTGTGGACTTTAGCTCTGCTTTTAACACTATCCTCCCCCATAGACTGGTGTCCAAGCTAGAGGCGATTGGACTCTCCAACTCCACCTGTCTCTGGGTTTTGGATTTTTTGTCAGAACGTTCTCAGAGGGTTAGAGTAGGGTCACACATGTCCACAGCCCTTAGCCTTAACACCGGCTCACCACAGGGTTGTGTGTTGAGTCCCCTGCTCTACACTCTCTATACGTATGACTGTACAGCCATCTATTCCAGCAACAAAATCATCAAGTTTGCTGATGACACTACGGTGGTAGGGCTCATTTCAGGAGGGGATGAGTCCACCTATCGGGACGAGGTGGAGCGGCTCTGTGTTTGGTGTGGTGAGAACAATCTGGCTCTTAATACGGCTAAGACCAAGGAATTGGTGGTGGATTACAGGAAAAAAAAGGCGGACATTCAGCCCTTGTATATCAACGGGGAACGGGTGGAGAGGGTGGCGGAATTCAGGTTTTTGGGAGTAGCTATCGATCAGGGCATGACTTGGAGCGCACATACCACTGCTCTGGTGAAGAAGGCCCAGCAGAGAATTTATTTCCTCAGACTTTTAAAGAAGAACAATCTGAGTGAGAGACTGCTGGTGTGCTTCTACCGAGGCTCCATAGAGAGCATTCTTACATACTGTATTTGTGCTTGGTTCTCCAGTTGTACAGCTAGGGAGAGGAAGGTGCTCCAGAAGGTCATAACCACAGCCCAAAGGATTATTGGTCATCCTCTCCCATCCTTGGAAGAACTGTACGGTTCCCGTTGTCTTAGGAAAGCAAATAACATCCTGCAGGATTCATCTCACCCGGGACACAGTCTGTTTGCACTACTGCCTTCTGGCAGGAGATATAGAAACATCAAGTCAAAGACAAATAGACTGAAAAACAGTTTCTATCCAAGAGCTGTGGCCTTTTTGAATGCTGTAACTCGATAGTGTGACCTAGGAGTTTGATGGGTGTGGTGTGGGTGTGGCTGGAATGTGGTTTGTTTGGTTGTTGTTGTTGTTTTGCTTTTGATGTTTTAAGGGATGGCATCCAATTTCGTTGCACTTTGTACAATGTTGCACTTGTGTAATGACAATAAAGAATCTATTCTATTCTATTCTATTCTAGACAAGTCTGTGATTAAAGCCTGGGTGTTGTTGGTCCTAGGCCCAAAACTCTCACCATGACACTACACTGGCTCCCCAGCTAAAATGAAGCCCTAGTTACTCCAGCTGCATTTGTTCGCATCAGTTCCTAGTTCTTCCTTCCCTCTGTTCCCTATTATTTGTTACATTCACCTCTCCATTCCCTCCTCCTTCTATTGACATCTTCCGTATTTGGCCTGATTTCATTCACTAGCTCATCAGGTAAAACAAAGAGAGATGATTTGACATATATTCACCATCTCTCACATATATTATATGGGGCTGACATTTTTAAAAAGCAGCAACACCACTTTCTGGGGTGGGCGAAATGCAAAACTTCAACATGCAGCCCAAAATGCAACGTAACATTTCATTTGAGGTCACTGGCTCGATTTAAAGCTTGTAGTGTTTTTCAACATGCTTGATATCTTCATGTCGGGAAAAGGTTAGAAGTGTCATGCAGAGACTGCAAAGGAAAAGTTATATTCACCTTGGCTGACAGAGTTGAAAACAGATTGCATGTTGAGACAGACGATCAAATAAAGAAAGCCAGTAACCCCATTTGTACTAAGTGTCGCTTACAGAACACTGCAAGTTGCCCAGAAGGTGTGAGGCTGGGAAAAGACAGGAACCTAAAAGGCTGCAGCTGGACAAATGAAATTGATTTGAATTGTTCTTTTAACCCCTTGTCAATAGAAAAAAAAATACTGTGTGTGTGTGTGTGTGTGTGTGTGTGTGTGTGTGTATTACTGTATGTTTTGAATAAACATTCACAAACCTTTTATTGATAATTATCAGCTAAATAGTTTGAGGATCTATACAACTATGTAATATGCAGAAAACAGCATTTTTAGAGAAATCAAAGACTGGAACTGAGGGAAGTCAGGGGGGTTCTGTGGGGGGAGGGAGAAAAAAAGGGAAAATAAGGATGATATGTTTCTGGATAATATGTTTTGTTTTAGTTTTGAATAAAAAAGTAATTTAAAAAAATTAAGGGGGAAAAATGCTGTATAAATCCAGTCTGGGGGTCAAGCATACCCCAAGACTGCCAAGAGATGGTATTAAGCCTGTTCCCACTTCAAATAAATCGTCATCGTCACTACAAACTTTCATTTTTCAACAAAACAATATAGGTGCAAAGAGATCACTAAGGTAAATAATATGCACAATGTAAAGTAGACAACACCCAGAAGAATGGGAGGTGTTAATTGATCCCACAGATTTATATTTTGTTTGCTTGCTTGTTTTCTCATTTATATCATACAGGGTGGTTGACAAAAGCATAAGAAATTGACTGTGGTATCATTCTAGGTCATCTCTTTTTGTTGGGACTTGGCAGCATGGCCTTACAGTGGCTGCAGTCCTTCCCAGGGGATGGAATGAGAAGGTGATGCTGAGGGACTTTTGTTCTGCCCATCAGCTAGTGATATCTGGTGCCTCAAGCTCTTCAACATCTATGTGTAACAGCTAGAAGACATCATCCAGAGATTTGAACTGATGTGTCATCAATATGTTTACTGAATGCAGATTTTTTAGAAGAACTCCCAGCTCTACCAAAGTAATCTGGTGAATCAGGGACTGGCGGCAGTGAAACTGACTGAAACAGGCTATATTCCCTATATTTTTCTATTCAGCGCTGGAGAGCTCACCTACTGGTATATACTATGGGGTGATATGCAGTCTAGAGGCATTTTTAATGTTACAACAGGGGATTAGAAACAAGTAATAATAAATACAAAAACTAATGTTCACCAGCAACACCCTAAACAGCAAGTTCAGACCCACAATTTCCCCTTGTTAAAATCGTGAATGTCTAGTTGTAGGCTAACAAAACGCAGATTTGGGGATTAGTGACATATCTTTTGAAAACCGACGTCACCATTTATTATTTATAAAAGTGCCAAATACGTACTAGATGGTATAAAAAAACAGAAAACACAAGACATGGCCAATAGGCTCACAATCTAGAAAATATCATTAATGTTGATGCTTTGGGCTTTTATTAATTTTGTATAATATTTTTAAACTCATTAATTTTGGTTGGATTTCATCCAAAGTTTGCCACTCTGTGAGAGAACAGCACAAGCAACAGCCTCATATCCCAAGCCTATAATCCTCTAAATAAGAAAGTGGCTTGTAAGATCCAAGGCTGCTTGCCAAGAGGTGGCATTGCAAGTAGAGTTGCAATTGACTTTCCATATGAATGGGAAGGTTCCACTTTTCCTCACCCCACACCTTAGCCTCTTTTCTGTTGCCAGTCACCCCTTTCCAAAGCAGAAAGAAGCCAAGCATCAGATCTGTTAGCATATAAATTAGTCCTTGACATCGTGACTGCGATTAATGACATTTCCGAGCACGTGGAGGGAAATGTCTCTGAAACCTGAAATGCAAATGTATGATAGAATTTGTCATCTTATCTATTAAAGAACCTGATGATGTTTTAACAGGAAAGAGGGGCATGAACTTGGCCATCTGCTGTATCTGGCAATAAAGCAAATGCAGCTAAAGCAGCGTCAGGTGGAAAAGCTACAGGAGCTGTTCTAAGGTCACAACATGGATAATTATAGAAAGCAGAACTGGGAAGTTATTTACTCTACTTTCAAGCATCACTAAATCAAGAGCAAGATGTCCCTGTCCTAAAATTTGTGGCAGTAGTTGCAGGGCACATTAATCTCTGTTGTGATGCAAAGGCATCAACTATGGTGTTATACTGGCCTTGAAACCAGTATATGGTACATCTTGGTACATATGTTTGCTATTGAAATCCTGATTTGTTGTTCTATCCCTATCTAGGAAGCTGATAATAAACAAATAGTGATCACTCTTTGATAAGCAATGAACTCTGTCAACTATGAGCAATCACCCCAAACCCTTTCAGTCAAATTGTTCAATAGCCATCAAAACAACCCCACAACCAGACATCATAAAAACTATCAGGGGGCACTCAATTTTTAACTAAATTGGCCTCATCCTGTGATATCCAATAGAATTGGTTAGAGCAGTGGTTTGGTGGCACTGCAGCTGTCTCCGTGTGAGGAAGCCTGGATAAGTAGTATGGGTAATCCACATATTTACACAAGTGTGGTGTAGGTCCACAAACTAGCTTACAATGCCTTTCGCATGAGCAAAAGGCAGTCAACGCAATACCACTAAGTGCTTTGCAGCACCTTGCAGTACCAGGATGATCATAAAGCTGAGTAATTCCTTATTATTCTTACAAACATGTTGAAATAATCACAGTAACAGTTCAAATAGTTATGTTCAGGAAAGCCCCAGCATTGATAAACTAATTGCCATGAAGTGGCAGGATTTCCGGGGTGGGGGGGAGAGGAAGAGGATCCTGGGCAAGCTGGGAATGGGGAAGGAGAGGTTGGTGTAAGAAATACTCATGGGCTGGTGGAGGATGACTAGGGGATGGGATCAGTGCACAGGAACCAGAGCAGCAGGACCCATCACCAGAGCCAGAGTAGCCACTGTGTCCACGGACATGGAAGGCTCTGAGGCATCTCCAGATGTTTTAGGACTACAACTCCCATCATCCCTTGCTAACAAGACCAGTGGTCAGGGATGATGGGAATTGTAGTCCCAAAACATCTGGAGAGCCGAGTCTGGGGTTGCCTGCTCTAGGAGGGTGAGGCAGGCAAGGGCCCATAGCCCAGCTCCCTAGCTGGCCAGCTGGGGCTCACTAGCTCTGATAGGTGTGTGATTCCTCAGCTGAAATAGGCTCAGGACAGATGAGGGTCATGTGCCTCATCAAGCCCAGATGTTGCAATCAGCATGCAAAGTATAAGAGGGAAGCATTGCTGAGGGGTTGTGTCTGCTCAACTTCTCACGTTGATTGGACCATGGCTTGGATGGTCCAGGAAGCTCTTTGTGGTTGTGTGTGTGCAGAACTGACCTCCAGGTGCCCTGACCCTGTATTAGCTGCAGAGGTGGGAACCTGGCCTGACTGAACTTTGGACATTGAACCTGTTGGCCGGCTGGACTGCATGCTAGCATCTCCCATGGGATCATGCACTCCAGAGGGACTTGCTGCCCAGTACCCCGTGGTTCAGGACACTAATTAAAATATGAAGTTGGATAGAAAGGTATCTGGATTAAGTGTACAGGTGGTGTTGTTGTTGCTGCTGTTATTAATTATCTGCCCTTCATGCGAAGGTCCTAGAGTGGGTTACAAAAACTAAAAATTAATATTAAGAACGGTTTTTTAAAACTTTCAATCACAGAAATAGGGTGGTTCCTAAAAATGCACATCTTAAGTGAAAAGCCATGGTAAAGAGGTGCATCTTCACTGCATTTAGCAAATTCATATTGGAGCCTCTGTTTGAAGTTGCAGTGTTTAAGAATAGTCACTTTATTTTTTTTTTTTTATAAAATTTTTATTGGTTTTACGAAATTTTTTTAAAAAACAAACAAACACTTAAGAAAACAAACATACACGTATAATTTCATAACATATTTTCATAAACCTCTTTTCTAAGACTTCCCCATACCCCCCCTTTCTGCATCCCAATGTCCATAATTTTATAGCAACTCCCAATTGTTACTTTCCAACCTTGATCATCTTAGTCATCTCTGTATTCTAACCTTATGTCACTGTATCCCTTTGTTCCTAAAAACCAAAACACTCTAACATTCATTAAGTTTATAATAGTCCTTAAGATATCTTTTGAATTTTCTCCATTCTTCTTCCGCTGTCTCTTTTCCTTGATCACGGATTCTGCCTGTCATCTCTGCCAATGTCATATAGTCCATCACTTTCATCTGCCATTCTTCCAGAGTGAAGAATAGTCACTTTAGGATCGGTAACGAAGTGTCCTAGGAAACTGAAATGTCCCCTTACTAGTTTCTGATTACCTCCCTTTCTGGTGTCATGTTAGTGCCTATTCTTTTTGTGTAGAGATCCACTGGTTTGTCCTATGCAGCATGCAAACCAGCATGGCTGACAAATGATAGCACACACCATAGTGGAAGATGAGCATTGGAATAAAGCCTTGATATTGTGGCTGATATTGCTGGGTCCTACAACAGTGTTGTCTGGAACAGAATGGAGGCAGAGTTAGCCTATGAGTCCATTGCAGGGTCTATTGGTACAAGCAAGTAGCCATGTCAAGTTAGAGGACTGTCTGTGAGCCAAGGTAGTCCTACCACCTAAAGCCCATGAAAGAGAATAATCCTTGTCCAGGATAGACTGCAAATTATTGACGATACACCAAATTGTTTGAGCTGGGAAGTATACATGACAACTTGAGGGGGTCTGTCTTATGGTAGATTATTCCTGGACTCCGGTCTGGCTTTTCCCCATGGCTCTCCAGATAATATGCAGCTTTTTGTGGGTCACATACCTTGCTGTCTCAAATTACCTTCCTTGCCACTGGATTGGCCTAATTATACAAGACTATTCTGTATATATAACTTGACCTGTGCTTGTTCAACTTGCCCCATGCATCTTTTGTACTGCTTACGTTTTCATCTCCATCTGGAAGTGCAAGCAGACAGTTGGCATCCCAGCAGACACCAGCTCAACTATTAGTTATCTGGCAAGCATCAATATCTGTTCATGTACTTCCACTGACCAACATGGTGCTTTTGCTCTATTTTCCCTCTGTGCACTTGGCCAAGTTGCCCTTGGCTTTTGGTTGGTGACACAAAGGGATCCTTTGGCTCTTGAACCAAGCTGGCATGATATGTTCTTGACGACTAGCAAATACAGGGGCAGAACCGTTCTCAAGTGTTACTTCATTCTCTCAATCTGGAAGACATCTAGTCCTATAGCCCTGTATGAAGAATATTTAGGCTAAAGGGAAATATGTGAATACCACACCACCATCTGGCAGCTCCGTTATTTTGAGCACTGGTGTTTTTTTTAATAACTGTATAGATCTGTTATTTTTGCCCCCAGAATGTAATGCAAAAACAAATGCCTTTTGCTGACAGTTCTTTCTCAAAGGCATGAGATGACTGCCAGAAGTTTCTGAAAAGCATTTGCCTTTAAGGTGGCGTCATCTAACTTGAGTCTGTATTCTCGTCCCTTTAAAAATAAAATAAAAAATATCCTCTTCTTTAGGCTCTTGCAGTTAGAAAGCACATTGAACCTTAGCTACTGCTGCCAATAGTTTGCTGACATTCAAAACCCAACTGCAGCTTTTCTCAGCTTCTCTCCCCCCTCTCTCCCTGCTCTAAGATTCAGCAGTGCATGGTGCGTCGCATATGCTGCTTAGTTCTGAGGCTGGCTTGTGTGCTGATTTGAGAAGGGAAAATATGCTGATATCCTATGGGACAAAGCTGCATAAATCCTTTTTAACAACAAAGCCCTGGGATGTGTTAAGGCAAGCAAGCTGTGGTTTTGGGTTTTTTTACATATGCAGCATTTTGATACAGTAGCCCTTGTTCGTGCTTGATGGCAAAAGAAGGAACTGAGCTTGCAGCACAGGCCTGTGAAGGGAGAATCTGATATTTATCCTAATTTATTGTTTCACAGGCTCTCACTTCTGTTCATTGCCGGTCTTGAAACTTTGTCTCTTCTTGCTCCTTAGCTTCCCCCCAGATAATATTCATGGCTGTCAGAACAGTAGTCTACGCTGTGCCTTGAAATTCCTGCAAGGTGAGGAGACATTCAATATGTGCTGAGCAAAACAGTGATGGGGAAACTATATGGCAAGCGTTTCCTTCCCTAACAACTTCAGACGGCAATCCTTCCACCTTGAATGACCTTGAGCACAGACTTTTGTTGCCTCCCTCTGCAGCAGGGGTAGCCAATCTCCACTGCTGAAGGCAACACTGATTGCCAGTTGTTGGGACTCACAAGTGGATAGAGTTCTTTTGCTCCCCATAAGCCTTGGTTGGCCACTGTGAAAACAGGAGACTGGGATGGATGTGCTTTTGGCCTGCTTTTCTCATGAGCTGTGGCCAGCATAGTCAGTGGCAAGGGATGAAGGGCGTTGTAGTCCACAACATCTGAAGGGCCACAGGTTACTCACGGTAGCAGCCAGTGGGTCAGAGAGAGGTAGGGCTGAGCTGGCTTTCTCATGTTGGAGTCACTGCCAGTTTTTGAGAGGAGGAGATGGAAGGTTGAGGTAGCATGAAGGTTAGGATGGTGTAGGCACAGCAGCAGTAGCAACAGTCTGCACTACACCACCCTGACCTCCCCACCACTTTGCCTCTCTCCCATTCTCAGTGACTGGCAGCAATCCTGGCATTAGGAGGCAGGTAGGCATTATGGGCCCACGTTCTCCTGACCCACTGATTGCTACTTGTTCCTCATTCTTGCTCTGTCCATGCAATGACCCAACCTGTTCCTATCTCTCTGCCCTCCCTTCCGCCTGTAGTTGATTTAAAACAGATTGTATTTTATTTGCAATTCAATGAACAACTTGCATAAAATTAAATCTGTTTTCCTCTGGAGTGTAGAAGTTCTTCTAGGAATTGCTTTAATTTATGAATTAGTCAGGAGAACACCTGTTTAGGTTCATCATAGTTTTAGCATGAAAAATACAGATTAAAACTTTTCATGGGATGTTAATTTTTCCCTCTCATCAAGCTGTGAAAATTAGGTTGAGAGACACAAAAGGGGGGAATCCATATATCAATGGGTGTTAATCAGATGATACTCTCAGTATCACTTACAGAAATGACAGTGACGCTGATTAAGGGAACCTTAATACCAGAATGGGTGCCATCCAGGTTTCCTCACACAGAGATAGCTGTAGTGGCTCAAAACACCAGAGGTTTTACTAGGTGTAGGGGGAAATGGTAGAAGGAATAACGGGCTAAAGGACTTGTGGCTCGTCTACTGTCAGAAATATAGCATTTCTTGAGTACAGCAAGGAGGAGGGTCACCTGAACTCCCTATGGTTCTCTATAGTTGAACATAGCAGAGCAAGGCCTGTAATTTCTTTTGCAACCACAGAAGCAAAATATGTGCATTGTGGTGTTTTTAATGCTGTTATAAATGTTATTATTAACAACAACAGCATAACATAAAATACGGAGCAGAGGAAAAAAGCTGTACAGCCCCAGATCATATTTAAGATGCCTTGAAGGCAATAGAGTCTCGTCTTTCTCCTGCAAGCAAAATTCTACAACCCATGGTACATCATTAGGCTGTGGCATTTAAAGCATCTTGTGGCACAAAAACTGGAAAGAAAGTAGCATGGTTCCATGCACTGGCAAAGGAAGAGGAGTGCGGGGGGGGAGTGCACCGCCCCCGGCAGCACAATCCCGGCAGGGTGCATGCCACGCCCCTGTGAGCAGCATGCCCCGTCCCCAGGATACACGCCAGCCCCACCCCACCTGCTCTCCGCCCCCCGATGCCAGAGCATGAAGCTCCGCCGCTGGTTCCATGATATATCCACCCCAAATTGCTTCTGCAAGAAACTATGGAATACATCTGAGAAGAAAAGAAAAAGGAAAGCTACATAAGGTTTGAAGATGGACTGAAGAATTTACAGTAGGCAAGATGTCCAGCAAGATTCACTCCACAAGTCTTGTCTGAGCACTCTGCCAAATGGGGCTTTATTAAATGCTTATTAAGTTTATACCCCTCACCTTCCTCCAGAAGAGTCCAGGGCAACAAACATGTGAATCCTAAAACAATTCATTTAAAACTTCTAAAACAGTTTCAAATTCCTCATTTGTGCTGTGATCTTTCTTGGAATCGAGAAGTGAATTCCTACTGTTTTAAGCAATCACCACCTCTCAAACTGATAACTGCAAACTTGCCAAGGACAGAACTTTCAACCATCAAATGCCTCGGTAAACAGGAATGTTTTAAAAACATTCCCCAAAAGTTAATAGATTGATGCACCTCACTAGGGAGGGTGTAGCAGAAATGTGGGGCCTCCACTGAAAAGGTCCTGTCACAAGTGTCATGGCTCACCACCAACCAGGCAACTCTCAATGTTTGCATCACCAGCAGGGCCTCCCTACACTTTCAACTGTATATGGAATCAATTCTGCTTCTAAATTTTTGCATGGTGCAATGCTCTGCAGTACTAATGTGCTTCGTATAGTATAGCCCAGCCTTTCTCAACCTGGTGCTCCCTAAACATTTTGGACCACAAGCCCCATCAGTCCTAGGCAGCCTGGCTAATGGCCAGGAATTATGGGAGTTGTGGTCCAAAACACATATAGGGCACTAAGTAGAAGGCTGGTGTAGCCCCTACTTTGTGGACAGACAGAGCCTCATTGACTGAGGTCTACACAGCAATAAAGTCACACATGTAAAACACAAGAGAAGAGCAAAGCATTGTGCCTGATCTCTAGATAATCTTTGCATGGCAAAATGCAGAGAATGGATATTAGAATGGTAGACTCTCTGCAGTAAATGAGAGTGCTAATGAGCAGTTTAGTTCCAATCCTTGGGGATATGCCAGAGCCCCGAGAAAAATATATTGTGTAGCAAAATTTCAAAATAAACAGGCTCGATCATTGTCAGATAGCTCTTGTGTTATCAGCTTAAGCAGCCCTTCCACCCTTTTCTCCACAGGGAAGAAAGCATTGCGGCAAGAACATCATGTCCCCTTTTGCACTCCAGGTTTGGCTAGGTGTCTCTAGTATCAGAACACCAGCAGCATTCAAGCTTTCTTGTCTGATGCTTGTGCAAACAACCGTGGTTCCCAGTCAGATGATGGTGCCAGCTGCCTTTCAGCATTGCCATGGAAATTTTTAGAAAACAGGCATAATGGCATGTGCTTCTCCCATCCCTGTCTCAAAATGAAATATACAGTCCCATATGATTTGGTCACCTCCCTCGATCTATATGGAGATTCTCCTGCCTTTATGCAGACAGTGTTTGCGGTTTTGCTTTCATTGTGGATTTCCAGGAGGAGAGATGGCAGCACCTTTGTTCTCTTGAAAGTCTGTAAGCACACAAATCAACTCAGATCACTTATATAACCTTCAGTGGATAACATTTACCAGCAAAATGCTGGTGGTTCTTCCTAAAGATCAGTTTACAAACCAACTAAATACACTAGAAAACTAATTCTCTGCAATACATATAAAAACATATATGCTATCTTGTTATTTTCTTTGTATTGCTCTGTAAACTTCCTGGCTGGATATTGGGATATATACCGTATTTTTCGCTCTATAAGACGCACCAGACCACAAGACGCACCTAGTTTTTGGAGGAGGAAAACAAGAAGAAAAAAATTCTGAATCTCAGAAGTCAGAACAGCAAGAGGGATTGTTGCGCAGCGAAAGCAGCAATCCCTCTTGCTGTTCTGGCTTCTGGGATAGCTGCGCAGCCTGCATTCGCTCCATAAGACGCGCACACATTTCCCCTTACTTTTTAGGAGGGAAAAAATAAGTCTTATAGAGCAAGAAATATGGTAGATGTTGCAGATGAACGACAAAGAAATCGCCCACAGAACTGTATAGCCAGGATCAGATCATTCTCTGGCTCAAGGGAGAGCCAAACCAGTTGAAGTTAGCTACATATGTGCAAGCCCAAATTTTGGTGGCCCCAAATGGATCACCTCCATTTTGCACCCCCTAGGCTCAGCAACCTAAACCTGACACTGTCACTGCCAGAGACCCAAGGGGACTCTGCTGATTCCCTTCTTCCACCTTCCCACCAGCCCCACAACAGGCACAAATAAGACAGGGGGCCACTAAGTAGAGGCCAAGGGTTTGGCTTTCTTGCTGTGAATAAAGAAACACTAACCAAAGGAACACAAGTGAACAGCAGAGAACCTGCACAAGCAACGCTGACACAAAACCCTACATATATTAAGTAAAATCGAAACATCGCCACCCAACCCCAACCCCACCCTTCTTCCCCCCCACCCCCCCACCTCTTTCCCCCTTTTCTTCCTAATGTCTCAACAAATGAAACCGATTTGTAAAAATGTTACATGGGGAAAAAATGAGAGAGAGAGATTGCACACTTTTGTTAATCAAGAAAATCTTTAATAAACAAATAAATAAAAAGAATAAGGCAACACTATTTTGCCCCCTTACTACATGACCACCCTCCAAAGTCAGTATTAAGGTGCTACCTCTCTGACTGGTGTTTTACAAACCAACTGCTTTTCTTTAGAAGTTCAGCTACTTTGATATGCCCTGACTAGTTAGTTTGCATATATGTAAATCAATTAGTCTGTGCACATTTGCAAATGTATATTTCCTTTTTTATTTTTTATCAATTTACTAATGCATCTGGTAGACTCTCATCCATGAAAGCTTATGCCATAATCAGTGGGTTTGCCTTCAAGCCCTTTGTTGTTTTTGCTGCAAGACTCTAAAGGGGCTGCCCTTTTGGAAGCTGTTTTATCATGGGGATCCTTTTCCTTGTTTCATCTTTCCCAGTGAGACATTATATTAGAACACATATGCCTCCTCCCTGCCAAATGGCTTGCTTGCTACCTATTACGGCACCGTAAACCCACAAAACAATAACAAAATTGTATTGGCTGCAATTCATGAATTGAATTATCATAAATGTTTTCCCAGTACTGTAAATGGAGAGCACAATTCAGAACAAGCTCAATGCAATGACCATAAGCCAGTTCCTTTTAAAATGCTGTAGAAACATTAGTTAATCCAGACAGCATTTTTCAAATGCTTTTCACCCACAAATAAGACTGCAAAATCTGCAAAGTTGTGCCAAAATGCTCTTTGCTGCAAGATTCTTGGGTCCGCCTGCACATGAACTGGTAAGTTAATCCGTTGTATTGTAAATGAGATTCCGCTCTTTGTTTGCTGAATGAGTGGCGTGGAGGAGCCACCCAATGTGCAACACACTTGTCATAATCGTCCTGACCCTCAGAACAAGTCCAGAATTGGCAGGATTGGGACTAGGACAAGACACCTTATAGCGTGGCTTCATCCCTCAGAAGATGACAGGCAAAATCTGACAACAGAATGTAAGTGGCTGTGGCTAAAGCAGAAACTAGCATTTCATTTTAGCATGACTCATGGATGGTTCTTTTCTTCTAGCTACCTGATACCTGGGGAAGTGAGAAAGGGGGCAAGGGAACCAATTCTTTCTTCTGCTCTTCAGCATATTATTAGAGTGTATTTGCTAGCTAGGCAGGTTTTCATTGTGTTAGCAGGAACAGAGGACTCCCACACTGACCTCTGTGACAGCAATCTCGTTTAAAAAAACAAAAACAGCCCACCAAACCATACCGTTCCTCCTTCACTCATTATGTAGTCAGCCAGACAACTGGAGCTGAAAAGACAATCTTGGTCTCTGTATAGCTTGGGATGGGTTTCAATTCCATGCTAGCCTGCACAACTTGGTTTTAAGAGGTAAGCAAGAGTCACTATTTCCAAGGCAACTTTGTACCTTCATTTCTGTGGAGGGATGGAGTGAAAGAGAGCCTGTATTTGGGCAATATAGTGATCTGGAAATATATAAGATAGATGAATGAATAACTATAGGTAAGCAACCAAACCCCCACCAGTAAATACTAGTAAATACTTGCTGGCCTTGGTAACATATGAAAAATTCAATTCAGTTGAGGGGACGGGGGTCTTCCACTTTTCCTTCTCTCGTCTTGCCTTCTCTTTCTGGTCCTGCCCAGTTCTGCTACAACTTGCTTCTCCTTCTCTCCTGATTAGTAGGAAGCTGGCATACAAAGTGTGAAAGTGGGCTGGCAGTGAATGGGTCTGATGGTTTGAGAAGGTCACGGTTGCACCGGGACTGTTGCTGTTTACTGAATTTTTGCAGAAAGTGAACAAAAATGGATGGGATATCTATGTATGTAGGGGAGGAGATGTGGAGAATGGGAAAGTGGGAATAGTTTGTTTTCATATAGAAAATAAGTATTTAATAAAATATTAACCACAAAACCAGCTTCCTGTTGGAAATCACAGACAAAAATACAGACCTTCATATTATGAATGATGAATAGCAACATATTTGAATAGCTTTGCTTTCTCTTGCTCCAAACAGATGTTCATACAACTTGCTTCTCCTAATTAGTAGGAAGCTGGCATGGGCCGGCAGTGAATGGTTCTGAGGGTGAGAGGAGGTCATGGTAGCACGGTTCATATTATATTATTGTGTGTTTATTTTGTTCATCTGAGTATTTAAATCCAACCTTTCAGTCCTGACTTCTCTTAAACATCAAAAAATCTCAAACCCCCATAAACCCTTAATAAACAATAATCCCATGGGGAGAGCACCAAAAACAGCAGCATTAAATCAATCAAGGCAAATAAAGAGTAAATGCAATATTTGTTAGAGGCCCAAATCAGACTTTTTACAAAGATATACGCTACAAGACTAAACATGAAGCAACTCCTATTTAATTCAATGGGGCTTATTGCCAGGCAAGTAGGCTTACAATTGCAGTCATAGTCTAGTGGGATGGTTTAGCTTACATTATATATGCTGCTCTATTATTGATCTTCTGTGATAGTTTATGACTGAATTGCATGCAGAATGTGGATTTTTTTAAACTTTGAAAATAGATAAAGGCACAGAGCTAAGTTCTCCTCACCCGTGCATAGCTATCAGTTCCCCCTTCCACACTTTTCAGAGCTGACTTTTAAAAATAGTTAACATTAACACATTGTTTTAGTGGTGTAGCTAGTATTGTCACCAGTCTTGTAAATGCTTTGACGTATATTGAAATGGCAACACACCATCTCATCATGGTGACAGTAAATTTATTTTTGAAGATTTTCTTCAGGGTGGATTGAAACACTTGTTTCAACCCATTTAAGTGAAAATAACAGAAAGTATCTCTACCCAGTGAAGAGGGTAGGGATGCTTGGGGTAGAGATCAATGTCAGTTATTACTGATGGCGCAGGGGGAGAAAACCATACTAAAGCCATAGGTTTGATGGTATGATGAGGAACAGAGCTCCAAACCAATCTGTCCTTGCAAAATTCCTTGCCGCATATCATCCCTCTTGAAAATCCAAACACTCTCTAGAAATTCTGTCTCTGTAGTAGGAACATAAGAATCCGTCTTATAATGAGACAAACCAATGGTCCATTTAGCTGAATACTGTCTGCAGTGACTAGCTGTGGTTTTCTAAGGTTCTTCAACAGTGGTCTTTTCCAGCCCTACCTGGGCATGCCAGACCTGAGACCTTCTGTATGCAAACAGGTATTCTGACACCGAGCTATGGCCTTTTATATGGAAAACTATATGGTGGCCCGCTGATAAACAGGTTCTTAAAATTTTGTCTGCAGTTGAGTGGTGTGGGTTTCTTGTTTTTTATTATGTCCTTACTACATTCAATGATGTGTGTTTTACACTCCCTTAAATCCTGTAGATCTCCAACTGCAATCTACAAAAGAGGCTTCCCACAGTTACCTCCTCACACCTTGTGCAATCGTTGAGCATTGTGCCTGTTTCTTCCTGCTATATTTGGCACTAGTTTGATGCAATTTGTTTCTTAAACTAGATTTAATGATGATGCTTCAAGCAGACAGTTCCCTTGGAATGAAATTAATATCGGTGCTGCTATTTATTTATTTTTAACAAGCATCTCTGTGAGATAGACAGATAATATTTGTTTTGATATTAGTTTTTTGAAGCCTATCCTATTGGTCAGGATTGGGCTGGCATCAGCACCCAAAATGGCTAGCAAAGTGCTGGGGTCCATAGGCTCCACAGGGACTGCCACAGCTAATGCCAGGATCGATTTATTTAAAAAGGGTGGCAGAGTGACCTCCCCTCCCCTTTAAGTACTTTCACTGAAAGGAGTCTTTGAGTTGTTCTTGCTCCCTTCTAATCAACCCTCTTTTTGTAGAAGCACCACTTAGCTCCTGAACATGATAAAAGTCCAACCCCAACCCCTGATAAGTGGAGTTTCATAGAAGACTGTTTCAGAAATCAATCATTTTATTTCACAGCCTGACTCCCTCCTTTGGCGATCTTCACAGAACTCTAGCCCAATGGTTGCCATCAATTTGATTTGAATTAATTTTATAATGAAATTATTTTAGAATGTTGTATTATTTTATTGTTGTTAGCCGCCCTGAGCCCGGCTTCGGCTGGGGAGGGTGGGATATAAATAAAATTATTATTATTATTATTATTATTATTATTATTATTATTATTATTATTAGGCACCTTCCCAAAGCCCAAACCATGCTAAAGGAGGCCCATATAGTATTATTCCCATCCTTCTCACAAAATGGCGCAAGGGTATACAAATTTTCCCCCTCCTTGCCTCACCATCACTCTGGACACTTTGAGTACTTGGGTCAAGTAAAATGTCTTCCTTTTATAATGTGACTATTGTGGTCAAGTGATTTTTTTTCTGAGTGGGTTGCACAATACAGCTCCTTGCCAAGGGCACGAGGGAGCCTGGGTATGCCTCTGGGTGGTGGCCATAAACTTGAATGGCTTTAAATGAAGATTGGAGAAATTCATGTGGGAGAGGGCTATGAAAGGCTACTAGCTATGATGGCTATGCCCTGTCTGCACAGCTGAAGGCAACAATGCTTCTGAATACTAGTTGCTGGAAACCACAGAATGGGAGATGGCTCTTGTGTTCATGTCCTGCTTCCCACAGGCATTTGGCCAATGTGAGAACAGGATGCTGGACTAGATGGGGCCATTGGCATCATCATCATCATCATCACTTTTAATTTATATACAGTGGTACCTCGGGTTACAGACACTTCAGGTTACAGACGCTTCAGGTTACAGGTTCTGCTAACCCAGAAATAGTACCTCAGGTTAAGAACTTTGCTTCAGGATGAGAACAGAAATCGTGCAGCAGCAGCGGGAGGCCCCATTAGCTAAAGTGGTACCTCAGGTTAAGAACAGTTTCAGGTTAAGAACAGACCTCCAGAATGAATTAAGTTCTTAACCTGAGGTACCACTGTACCGTCTTTCTATCTTACAATACTCAAGGCAGTTTACAAGCTGAAGAAACAAAGAAAGTACACCTTATAACAACCGAATGCAATACAAAAATGTGTTAATAAAACGTAACTTTAAAATAAGCAACCTACATCAAATTAAGTAACATTCAACAACCATTAGAATATCAGCATATAAAAATTAAACAGAAATCTACACTTGACAATTACAATAAATAATTTCTAAACTACAATCAATAAAACAACGTCAAGCCACAGTTCATAAAATAATACAATGCAAATTGAGAAGCAGAGACTGGAGGGTGGGGCAAGGCAGGTGGAAAGAGGCCTTGCCTGATGAGGTCTCTCCCCTCACAGTTCTTCCTCCAGGCACAGCTCCATTATGAGGACTCCTAGGGCAGGAGGGAGGGGCAAACCAGGTGGAAAGATGATCTAGCAGGCTATTACAGAATCATGTTCATAAGTTCTTACTTTATCTTGGAAGTGGACAATGAGTGATGACACCTGTGGGTACAGGGTGGTATACAAATAATGATGATTTTAAAAAGTTTAGATTCTTTTATATCAGGGCTAAAAGATACATATCAGCTTTTTTATATATAAACCCCTGGGGAAAAACACTCTCCTCAGTGGCAACATGGTCATCATGATGGTGTTGCTGTCTAGCTGAACAGGAAGTGGAATTCCAGCAGTAATTTCCCATGTGAAACAGAAGTGAGATGCCATCAAGGCCTATCTAGAAATGGTTTGCTGCCAAAATTAGTCGGGCTGTACCCTGATTGCCTCAGCTTCTTAAGCAGATGTTCCTATTTCTGACATCTTTTGATCATGTTTCCGTATGTTTGTTACTGTCGCAGAAACCTTATGCCTGCACTCTGCAAGCTCTTATCGTCGCTTATTTCACCCCACCTTTTTGTGGTACAAGCTGTATAACTAATTTAAATCACCTCCTGGCAAAATTGCTGTTACTTAAAAAGAGAATAGCAAGCAAGTGGGAGGTAAAGTCAGATAAAGAGCGACCTTCAGAGATTTATGATGAATCTATGCTAAGGCAGGAGAAGGCTGTGCACAGAAGTCAACGCTTTGTAACAAGGTAAATAAGGTGTCCTAATTAGTTAAATAGATGATAGTGCAAATCACCCAAGAAAATCAATGGTGAGGACAAATGGATTTTAGGAAGCTAAGTCACTGAACAGTTAAATGGTGAAAGTAAATACTTTAAAGTGGCACAAATAATTGAATACCCTTGACATTTTTGTTGCCTCCAAATTCTTCCTAAAGATCAACACGATCTTTGTCTCAGTTACACAAAAAGTTAGTATTCTGTAAAACCACATATAAGTTTGAAAAGCTGTCCTTCTGATAACAAAGGAACCACATTATTATAAACGTATCACGTGTGTCTTGTGTTTGTGTGACTAACATATATATATCTGAATGAATATGAATGAATTCACCACCAACTTTGCAGTCCCAATTGGTGGAGTCCAGAATGAATATTTTATTAAGTGTTCACCCTGATTTGTTTGCACAAGGTTTGCAGAGAGGTTATGTGACATCTACTGTTGACTGAGCTTCCCTTCTGATTTGTTTGCACGGATGATGTTTTTTTAAACAGTTGCTATCGCAGGTGGCGCTGTGGGTTAAACCACAGAGCCTAGGGCTTGCCGATCAGAAGGTCAGCAGTTTGAATCCCTGCGACGGGGTGAGCTCCTGTTGCTCAGTCCCAGCTCCTGCCAACCTAGCAGTCAAAAGCACATCAAAGTGCAAGTAGATAAATAGGTACCTCTATGGCGGGAAGGTAAACGGTGTTTCCATGCGCTGCTCTGGTTCACCAGAAGCAGCTTAGTCATGCTGGCCACATGACCCGGAAGCTGTACGCCGGCTCCCTCGGCCAATAAAGCGAGATGAGTGCCGCAACCCCGGAGTCGGTCATGACTGGACCTAATGGTCAGGGGTCCCTTTACCTTTTTATCCTACACCATCCAGTGCACTTCTTCCGCACCTTCCTTACTTCAAAAAGTCTGTGGTTGGGGGCCTAGGTTGAAGAAGGTCTGTTCCACAAGAGCTCCAGATCTGCTCTAATTTGCCACTATGAGATTTAATCCCACCCGTAAAATAGTCTGGAAGTGGCCTTATGCTTGGTTATGGGATATATATAACTTTGTTATTGGGATATAATACCTTTGCACTGTTTTGGTGTTGCTTTTATCTTAAAAATAAATACCTCAAAACAGAACCTAATGCTTGCTGGCTGCTAGCTTATAACTATGCAAGCGTGTTAGCATAGCCACTGGACCTGTTACCTGCTAGGAGATGCCTTATCTGAAACTAATTAATTTAATTAAATCTAAGATTAGCCCCCTTGGAGATCTTACTGCAGCTAAATTTGAGAACACAAAGCTGTCCAGATTCCTGAGGTCAAGAGATCATTCATCTCCCATAAGGTTTCCTCTGTTCCCCTCCACGTTGATGACATTGGCTATGCTGCAGGCCTCCCTTCAGCAGAAAAAGAGGCTTGCCCTGTTCTCCCTCCTGTGTCGTTTTAATATGCTGATACAGCAGACATGTTTTTAATGAGCATTCTTGTAATTAATTCATCCTAATCTGTTATGAACAATGAGCAATCTTGCAATTAACTGAATTGGATACTCAAGTAATTAGCCAATGTGACAAATAACCAAAGTAAAGTTAATTTAAAAAAACAAAACAAATATTTTAATTATAGTACACAATTTCATTCAGAGTCACTATAAATGCTTAAACCTATAATCCAAAGAGATTTTGGATTGTTATGCCTTGTGTTTATATATGTTTTTTAAAGTAAAAAAAAAACAAATATTTGTTGACTTTTATTAGAGATACATGTCAAGAAGTACAATTGGTGCAATGGGGGGGAAAATGTCTCAAACAAAGAAGCCTAAAACAGAATACAAGCATGTTGTACTATATCAAAGAACCACAGAATTGTAGAGTTGGGAAGGACTTCAAGGGTCATCTAGTCCAACCCCCTGCAATGTAGAAATTCATGACAGATGGCCATCCAACTTGGGCTTAAAACCTCCAAGGAAGGAAAGGCCACCACCTTCTGAGGGAGCCTGTTTCACTATTGAACAGCTGTTGAATTTTACCATCAGGACTTTTTTTTCCAGCTGGAGCTCACTGGAACTCAGTCCTGGCACCTCTCAGGTGGGTGCCCTTGTCATTCTAAGAGAACAAGGGAGAAGTTCATGGTGAGTTCTGGCACCTCTTTTTCTAGAAAAATAGCACTGTATGATATCATATTATATTAGTGTAATATACTACATTATTATATGGTACTTTTATTGTCTCACGGGAGTCTGTTCCACTGTCAAACAGCTCTTACTGTCAGAAAGGTCTTCCTGATGTTTAGTCCGAATCTCCTTTCTTGTAACTTGAAGCCATTGGTTTGAGTCCTACCCTCCAGAGGAGGAGAAAACAAGCTTGCGCCATTGTCCATGTGACAACCCTTTAGCTATTTGAAGATGGCTATCATATCTCCTCTCAGTTTCCTGTTATCCAGGCTAAACATACCCAACTCCCTCAATCACTCTTCATATATATTTCACATAAGAAGGTTGCTAGTCTAGTAAATAGAATAAATTTATAGCTGCAACGAATGCTGGCAATATGTCAAACTGACATATTGGCCATGCCTTCTCATATGCGAGGGTATGTGAGGGAAGTGAGTATATTTAAAATGTTTCTAAATGCTGCTGGTTGTAACTAAGCTCTTGAATTGTGGTGTTCTGCTTTCTTCATTGTATTCAACAAAGTTCTTCCTGGCATCTTGCTGTCTTGAACCTAAGAGCAAAACACACTGATGGAAATAAATACTGAAATGGTCTGAACTCAGAGCAGATCCCAGTGGCACCTCACTTGTTCCAATATGACAGCAAATCATTAATAACTATTTTCTGGCTATGACTTTTCAGCCCATTGAAAGGTAGTTAGAGCAAACAGTGTTTTCCTTTGGCTCAAGCATTGAAGGTTGTTAAAGTAGGCCATGTGTAGAGACAGGATTAAGGAACATTTCTTTCATGGTCCATTTCTCCATTGTTGGGTCTGGATTTTGGAAAACGATGAGAACCAAATTTCAAGGGCACCATTTTCAGTTTCAGTAAGAATGGGGAAATAGATTTTGATACAGCAGGGCTGAGATTCAGCAAGGCTCAAATTGTTGTTGTTTAGTTGTTTAGTTGTGTCTGACTCTTCGTGACCCCGTAGACCAGAGCACGCCAGGCATTCCTGTCTTCCACTGCCTCCAGCAGTTTGGTCAAACTCATGCTGGTAGCTTTGAGAACACTATCCAACCATCTTGTCCTCTGTCGTGCCCTTCTCCTTGAGCCCTCCATCTTTCCCAACATCAGGGTCTTTTCCAGGGAGTCTTCTCTTTCACCCTCATTAAAAGGTTCTTTCATTCCTCCTCACTTTCTTCCATCAAGGTTGTGTCATCTGCATATCTGAGGTGGTTGATACTTCTTCCGGCAATCTTAATTCCAGTTTGGGATTCATCCAGCCCAGCATTTTGCATGATGAACTCTGCATATAAGTTAAATAAGCAGGGAGACAATATACAGCCTTGTTGTACCCATTTCCCAATTTTGAACCAATTAGTTGGTACATATCCAGTTCTAACTGTAGTCCCACATAAGGCTCAAATACCAGCTGCTAAATGCATTCAAGGTTCACTTGCAAAACAGCAGTGTATTTTTTTAAAAAAAATGAGTCATCTTTTTGCTATATATCAGAATAATTATAGTAGATTTATACAATGCTATTGTTCTAGAAAAAGAGATGCCAGAACTCACCGTGAACACCTCCTTTGTTCTCTTATAATGGCAGTGGTGCCCACCTGAGAGGTGCTAGAACTGAGTTTCAGAGAGTTCCAGCTGAAAAAAAGCCCTGGTCTTATCAACACAAGGCACACAGTGTCTAAGAGTCTGTATCTAGATCTGTGCCTTCGGTATGCATATATAGTAAACGTATATATGTAGAGTGCAGTCCAAACCCCTTGGCCATCAGAAGTAGGCCTTAATGGAGAAGAATACCCACCTTGACATTTACAACCATGCCACTCACACTGGTCTATGTCAGAAGGCAAGGATCAAGGGATATGCCAGCTTCTAGGCTGGTGCAGCAAAGATACTTGGATCAGACCCAATGCCATCATGTGGTGGCAGCAGGGCCAGTTCAGAGTCCAGTAGATCCTGTGCCAACTTACGTAACTATACCCCTAACCCCCTTTTTTTAAAAAAATGAGAATTCCTTCTGGCTGCTGCTGGCAAGAATTCCACCAGCAGTGTCTTCCTACCATGTGCCACATTAGAGCACGCCTTGGGGGTGAAGCTCCCCCAGGAATACCTGCATGTGACAAAAAAAACCCTCCAGAATGGATGATCAGGAGTTTAGATTACTCTGCCCATTGTTAATAGTTGTTCAGTGTGTAGAATCACCTTTTCAGTATAAGCTTCCTTTGTGGGGAGCAGTTGTCCTCTGTCAGTGGCCATAGGAAACAATCAGTTCTCTTCCCTCAGCAATCCTTTTTTTCCAAGTTATATTTGAGGAGCTAGGAAATGTTAATCAAGTCCTGGAGAGCCAACTTGAACCTAGATACCAGGTGGAGCCAAGGTCTGCACACTAGATGGATCTTGAAGTCTAGAGCTGACATCATTATTAACATTCCACTTATGCTGTTGATAATGAGATGCTGGTGTGTGCTTGCTAACCTGGCCCTATGTGTAATTTAAATTGGCTTCCAACATGGAAATATGTGAAGCTTAAGTGATTAGAAGCCGGCTAGAGTTTCAGCACTATTTGCCTCCGTGTGCCAATGCTGTGCTCAGCTTAGTTAATGAGCTGCCCATTTTGCCTACGGTGATAAAATCCTTTGCATGGCTTGTTGTTGTTTTCTCTGCAAGTGAATTTTGCCTGAAATCCTTCCTGTGCTGAATTCCATAAAGCAGGCAAAGTTTTGCAAATAGTGAAGTGCCTCTGGACATTACTCCATCAGACAGCTCTAAATCTCACTCTTAAGAATCTACAGCTGAACAAAGACACAGCTGGAACAGAAGTCAGAAAGATATGTTTAGTGCTGAAGGATGGCACAACTCATCTTGCATGCCAAGGTCCCGTGACCCGCAGTTCCCTAGTGGATAATAAACACAGAGACATGAGTATTTGGGTTTCTGGGTTCAAATAGGCCACAACTTTACTAGTTACAGATGTGAGTGGCTTGGCTTAGGCACTGGGTGAAGCCAGGCTATATCTCGCCTCCCACCCATCTGCAGGGAGTCCATCTAATGGTAAACCACCAATAGGGGAAGCCCTATGACTTACATGAAATAGGGGCACCCCGAGGGATCCCTGTTAGGGTTATGGCATGGCCCTAGCCCACATCCGGGCATCAGACAGGATCCACACCCCTGGATCCCTTTAACAGGATACCCTCAATGAGGAGGGGCAGGCGGGGGCTACAACATCCCCTCCATCCAAACAAAGGCTTACCCAATGCCTAACCCAGGCTTCCTCCAACTCTGCCCTCCAGATGTTTTTGGCCTACAACTCCCATGATCCCTAGCTAGCAGAACCAGTGGTCAGGGATGATGGGAATTGTAGTCTCAAAACATCTGGAGGGCCGAGTTTGAGGAAGCCTGGCCTAACCTCACCAAGTTGTGGTGGTTGCTACAAGGTAGGCAAAAACCAAACGGCTGGTGCCGATTTTCCAAGTGGAAAAAGTCCCTACCCGGCCCCAACAATATGGCAGCCTACGTTTGTCGATAGCAAGGTTGGGTCAACGCGGCCAGGATGGCAATGAGGGCAGCGTCAATCCCCGTACCCTACCAGATCACTTCAGAAGACCGGATGCCTGGCCGCAACACCACCCACCAGAAATGTGAGCAGATGTAGTCTCGACTCATGGGTTGTCTTTGCAGTGGAGGTGGGGATCAGAATATAAGGTCGATGCTATGCTCCTCAGCTCTCTGCTGGTGGCACACAATAATTTGGTTTGAACTAATTTTAGGGGTATATACGACTGCTTCCAATTCAGTTCATGATTCAGCCTTTTTTACTTTTCCATTTTTTGGTTCACTATTGCTTTTATCTTTTGTTATCTTTTTGTTTTTTACTATAAAATTGCTTCTGAGACTTTGAATAATGTGCTAATAATAAATCATGTCAATAGTTGCTAAGTTTGTGTTGTTAGTATTATTTTGGAAGAATGCAAAGGGATGGGCCATGAAAACCAAGGCTTTGTGTGTACATAGGAAAGGAATACAACAAGAGAAATGAAAAACACCAGTACAAGCATCAATGTTTTTCTCTTTTCCTTTCCTTTCATTTTTTAATATTTCCTGCTCTCTTCCTCTCAACATGGATGCTAGTAATGTTGAATTTCATTGGGTGCTCCATATGAATGCCAAATTCTTGCAGTGCTTTCTCCTCAAAAAAGGGAGGAAAGCTCATACAATAAGTGCACCCAATGGGGTACCTGAGTAATATGTAATATTATCTTTGTAATGGAGGTGAGGCATAAACACACATTTCCACCACCACATGGTCAGTCATTGTCACTGAAGGCATCTGAAGCAGGCCTGTTTCCTCACAAGCTGAACTCACTCTGATCTGCACTCTGAATGATTATGAACAATTGGCCTGGAGGGGTTTTTGTCACAGTGTAGGTTTTCCTCCATTGGGGAGCTGCTCTAATGTGCTTGTCCACATGGCAGGGAGCTACTGCTGCTGGTATTCCTGCCAGAGCAGGCAGAGGGAAACGCCAAAATGTTTCATAGGGGAAAGGGAGTTGGATTGGCACAGGATCTGCTAATAGCATTTGTAGCTATTTTGTCATAGGGAATAAACAGGGGCAATTGTGCTGGAAAGTAGACATTCACTCTTGCCTTCTTTGAAGAAAGTGGGTGGGAATGCCAGTGCTGGGGTATTTTTGCAACCTAGGCAAGGCAAACTACTTGCGTGCGTGCACACACACACACAAATTGCCATCTTCAATTTTCAAAATAAGATGTCTTGTAGAAATGGTGAAATTATTCAAGATATAAAATGATAGTTAAATATTATCAGAAATGTATCTGGTACAGTGGTGCCCCGCAAGACGAATGCCTCGCAAGATGAAAAACTCGCTAGACAAAAGGGTTTTGTGGTTTTTGAGCTGCTTCGCAAGACGAATTTCCCTATGGGCTTGCTTCGCAAGACGAAAACGTCTTGCGTTTTTTGCAAGTTTGTTTCCTTTTTCTTAACACCGTTAATACAGTTGCGACTTGACTTTGAGGAGCAACTCATAGAACGTGGTGTGGCAGCCTTTTTTGAGGTTTTTGGTGATTTTTGAAGCTTTTCCAAAACTTTTCCGACACCGTGCTTCGCAAGACGAAAAATTCGCTAGACGAAAAAACTCGCGGAACGAATTAATTTCTTCTTGCGAGGCACCACTGTATAACAAAAGCTAATCTGTATAAAATGGTGCTTCTCAAAGGTCAGTACAGTGCTCCTCTGAAGTCTGCACTGTAGGTGGTTGCTAGCTGGTCTCATGATAGCACTGGACCTGTGCAGTTAGCAGCTGAAAGTGCCGTTTCAGACTGCCTGGGAAAAGAAAATATATGATAAAATATCAAGTGGAAGAAGGAGATGGGAAACTTCTCTTGGAATTGTGAACTGTGTACTCTAGGGTTGGATGTGTGTTGGGGGAGAGTTCCCCTTGTCTTGCTCAAGAATATGTCAGATAAGTTTTATTTCCTTCTGTGGTAAAGCAAAGTTAACTTTTTTTCCCCCACCCACCAGTGTTCTGTCTTGATAGACAGGCTTCTGAGGAGCGAGCCAGTGCTTTCCAATACTAACAGTGCTTTTTTCAACAGAATTGTGAAGATTACAGCTACCCTGTTAGAACCATGTGAAAATAATTAACCCTAATATACGTGTGAAAAATGGCAATATGGACATGGTTGAGCGAAAATCACTTTGAAACCTTTTTGTTTTCAAATAAAAGGAGTTTTGAAATTCCATTTAAATATTGAATTTAGATATGCTGAAAACTGGAAATTGCAATTGCCCTCTACTGCCACCGTTATTATTTCCTCCCTAACTGTTTCTCCTTTGTCAGAGGTACTGATTTTATGAGCTCATTAATTTTGCTGTGCTAATGCACTTTCCTTATCTTCTAATTAGCCACGACTCTCCTTCTGGCATATTTATGATGTTCTCACCTCTTCACATTTTTGTCTTGCCATATTCAGAAAGATGCCCACCGCAGTAATCAGTACAGTTGGGCACCCTCATATTCCTTCAGCTGTCCCCACTGTGCCTCCTAACATTCACAATTCTTTTTATTTATCTTTTTTTAAAAAGATTGGGACTCTGGATCACGTAAAGTAAGTAATAGGTTTTCATATCTGGAATAAAGAGAGCAAAATTGAATCTGTGTTGTGGATTGTAATTCATTGCTTAAACACTAATTCTGGTTTGGTTACTGTGTGTGTGTGTGTGTGTGTGTGTGTGTGTGTGTGTGTGTAAAGCTTCACAAGTTTGCACAAGCCTGACCCTTAACATTCTCAGCACAAACTTGAGTGAAGGAAAATGAGGCTGGCTAGTGATGCACCCATCATTATGACAGCCTGTCTCTCCCACACAAATTATGAAGCAGTAACTGTTCTGGGTATAGTCAGGCAGCAACACAAACACCCCTCCTGCCCTGGGCTGGATTTAAGTATTTATGAGAGCCCCCAGGCTAAGCCAGCACACTGCAAGTCACAAGACACTCATTCTGCCTGGTGTATGTTACAAGGAATTTCCAAAATGCAAAGGCTGTTGGCAGTCACAAGGGAATGTTGACAGTCCTGCAACCGTTCTGGTGAATGTCCAGAATTATGACATTACATTTGTGAATGGCAACCACTGCTGACAACTGCAGTGCTCATTAGCCTACCTCCACATTTTCAAATATTCTCTGGACATGGGAGGGCTTGCCAACATTCTTCTGAAAGAACAATGGCCAATGCAAAAGATAGGATTTCTGGTGAGGAAGTGATTGAGGACTGCCATGATGAACATTCTTCATTACGTACTCACCAATTTCTTTTAGGAAACTTGTCCTTGCTCTATTTAATTTATTTACCTGTTCTCTTGATTGATCCAGCACATCAAGCCTGCGGGTTTGTTTTGCTTAAATTGGTTAAACAGGTGAAAGAAGCCAAGGGGTGAGAAACACTTTTAGCCCATGGCAACCTAGTGAGGAGGATCAGGGCACGGCTGCTGCCTGTGGTGAAGAAGCAAATAGGATCTCTGCTCCTCAGCCCATGTGCATGGTAATGTTATTCCCCTTCTGTTTGCTTGCTTGTTTATAAAAGTATTTATATACTGCCAACTCATGTACAATGTTAAGGCAGTGTACAACATACAGTAGAAAACTCCATAAAAACAATGCAAAATAATAATTACAATTACTGACATCTTTGGTGTCTGGGTCCAAAAATTCCCATTAGTGTCTCTCCCCCTCCCTGGGAGTAAAACACAACAAGAATTTATTAAATAACTAATTTGCTGCCCTTTATGGCACTTATAATCAGCTGCCTGAGGCAGCCTCCTCATTCTAACTAATGTTAGAACCAACCCTGCTATGAGCAGTATTTAAAAAGAATAAGCAGAAGGGAGAATTATGGTGGGTTGCAAGACAAAGAGGAAGCCATGGTTATGTATGTATGTATGTATGTATGTATGTATGTATTCATTCATTCATGGTTCTTATATCTTGTCTCTTCCTCCAATCTAGAGCTGAGGGTAGCTAACTATCAATACATTAACAAACATAACACATCGTTTAAACCAAAAGGCATAATAGCAACAATTCATCAGTAAATAATATCAATAAAACCACAACCCAAAAGTGTTTATCCCATTATAGGTAAAGGTAAAGGACCCCTGGATGGTGAAGTCCGGTCAAAGGTGACTATGGGGTTGCGGCGCTCATCTCGCTTTTCAGGCCAAGGTAGCTGGTGTTTGTCCACAGACAATTTTCCAGGTCATGTGGCCAGCATGACTAAACTGCTACTGGTGCACGGAAGACTGTGACAAGTGCCAGAGCACATGGAAATGCCGTTTACCTTTCCACCACAGCGGTACCTATTTATCTACTTGCACTGGCATGCTTTCGAACTGCTAGGTTGGCAGGAGCTGGGACAGAGCAATGGGAGCTCACCCCGTCGCGGGGATTCAAACCGTCAACCTTCCAATTAGCAAGCCCAAGAGGCTCATTGGTTTAGACCACAGCGCCACCCAAGTTATCCCATTATACAAATACCTGGCTGTGGTATAAAAAACATCTACAGCCTCCTCGTAAAAACAGTATTCCTTACCGCCATCTCCATCCCTCAGCCCAGACACATTGTCTCAAGCAAACAGCTGGGACTTCAAAGTGTAGTACTTGATAAACAACAGTTTAACTAATCTGTAATGCTAGACCAATGAGAATACAACAAATAGAATAATCAGCTAATGGTAGAGCAGTAAAAATGCAATAGATATAAAAATGATTGTCAACTAATAGAAAACAAAAATGAGCAACATTCCACTTTACCCTTCCCCTTCCATCTACCTCAGATGGTCATCTTTAAATACAGATAAGCCAAACACAGTACTAGCATCATAATTATTTTGATGGGTACCAACATAATAAAGATCTAATTATAGAATTATGGAATTGTTGAGTTGGGACCACAAGGATCATCTAGTCCAACCCACTGCAATCCTGGAATCTTTCACACAATGTGGCTCTCAAACCCACGACCCTGAGATTAAAAGTATTCTATTCTATTCTTTTCATAAAGTCAGCTTAAAATGGAACTTCTGCTGGATTTGTGGAAACTAAACCACTATGTCTACCCACTAGTGCACAATTTGGTTGTTCTGTAATGTGACTGGAATTTCAAAGTTGTAAATTCACACAATTCACTCTTAAATGGTAAAGGAACGTCTATTCAATAAAGACAACACATTATTTCTGCATCATTATGTATCACGCATGTGTGCTGGCAGTCACTAATGTGGCACCCACAGACGCCAGTGTGTCAGGCAGTATCTCCTTTGGCACCAATGAAAGGTCTCAGTAAATATACCCTCAAAAATCTAGGTGTGACCTAGATGAAAGTTGAGTTTCTTAAAAAGATACATTTTGCTCCTGCTCCTGCTTAGATTAAAACCATGTAGAGTTTTGCCATTGTAGATTGCATCCTGTGTCCTTTTATGAGCAGGTGAACTGGTAACATCTTTCTGTTACATACTTTCTATAGTTTGTCCTCTCTGGGATCTTATTTAATTCTTTATTATTATTATTTTCCCTTTTGTACTGAAGAACATGTAATTTTGAAGTTTAAAGAAAACTTGATTGTTGTTATTTCTGCCCCTGGAAATGTTAACAGTTAAAAACTTTCTCCCCAATGGATCCATACGAAGTTGCTTGTTTCAGACCGAACTCTTGCTGTCTCTAAGCCATTTTTATTTACCCAGCATTAATTCCAGTCATCTTTTAGGCCCTAATAGCATTTTCCAGAGCTCTGTTACCTGGGCAGGCAGGAATTGTATTTTAACAGGTTATAAATTGGAATCAATATGCTTCTGACTGGAGTTTATCTGAGTTGACTTTATTCTACAAGCAACTATAATTGCCTGCAAAGTAATTTCTAGCTTTCTTGTTCATTTATGTGTATTGGCTGGGCCATAAGGGCCAGGTAAGCATTCAGGCTGTGTGCGGAAGTCACATTAATCAGATACTTTACTGAGTTGTTCTTTATAGTCAGATGTTTTCACTTACAAATGTTACCTTCACAATAAGCTCCATACAATCACTAGGGATGCAATCATTTCATACAATCATCAAGGCTCAGAAAGGCAACTCAACACGGATCCTTTTGTGTGGAGGAAAAAGTAGGAAAGATAAGTATGGTTCCTGAAATAAAGCCATCTTCCATTATTAGAGTGGGTGGGTGTACACAAAGCAGAATTTGTTGTCTCTAGAGTGGGTTGTAGGTATAGATGTTGGCATCCCATCCTACACCAAAGCACTTTTCTTTCCCCTTTTCTAGACACTGAACATCCTGCCAAAATATTTATGAAACATTTCACACAGGGGGCCACCATGTGCTATTTGGACAGGTGGTTGTGTGGGAATAGAAGGTCAGCAATGAGCTGACATTGTGTGTTCTGTGCATGCATGTACACACGTGAGCATCAGAATCAAAATGCACCTGCCTACTCTCTGCCCTACGGAGAGCTTATTTCTGGAAACTGGAAGTCCCTGTGATGTGCATTTGGTCACATCCACACGATACATGTAAAGCATATTTCTACCAATTTAACAATCCTGGCTCCCTACCTGAGAGCCATGGGGACTGATGTTTATCCCCTCACAGAGCTACAATTCCCAGAACGCTTAACAAATTATAGTTCCCATGATTATTTGGAGGAAGGCATGTGCTTTAAACGCGTGAACGGTTTTAATTTCTGCAACAGATAATTTTATGTTGTTTTTTATTATTTTATGACAACTGCATTTTAACTATTTATTGCTGTAAGCCACACTGAAAACACCGTAAGCAAACAAGCAAGCAGCTAATTGATTGAGGATATGGCTGCAATAGCTACTAATATGGCTGCAATAGCTACTAGCCATGAAGGCTATGCACAGCCTCCTGTGACAGAGGCCATCTGAATTCCACAACATGAGCAGAGGAGTGTTATTGTGCCCATGTCCTGCTCTTGGGTTTCCTATAAGTTTATGGTTGACCCCTGTGAGAATGGGCCTTTGGTCTGAACTCGCAAAGCTCTTTTTATGTTATTCTAAAAAATTAAAAAAATTAGCTCACTGCTTTATGAAGCAGTGTTTGCTCTGGGACAAAAACTGACTCCTGCTGAAATTGGAAAAAAAATGCTAGCATAGCAGGGGAAGAAGACAAAGGGATGTATTTTAAAAGTATAAGCATGGTAGGATTTTTCTTTTAAAGAATTCTGAAGAAAGGGAGATGGAAACATATTGTCGCATGGAACCCCAGTCTCCAAGTGGTGTGAGATTCTAAGAGTTCCAGACACTTATCCAATGTCCATGTTTCCTTTTGGGAATGAGGCACAGCGGCGACCATGGTGTCTTTATGACATATAGTTTATTCACACATATATACAACCTGAGGCTACAGTGGAGGAGTCTTGTTCCTCCCATAGCTGCAGCCTTGGATTCAAACAGAATCTACCATCGTGCTTGACCCTCTCTCCAGCTTTCTGCCTTTAGCAGCCTGCAACCATTTTTCCTCTAAGTCACATCACAGGCAACCCAAAAACTCTCCCTCAGACTTTGCTTTTGTCTTCTAAATAACTCTGAGTTGAGGGAGGGGGCCCTCCCATTTGCCATCTAGCACAGAGCCCCCCCCCCCCTTTGGCTTTCCTAATGGCTCATCACCTTCCTTTTGTTGTCCTAATTTCCTCATCAGGAAACTGGCCTGGCTTATATTTTAACATTTGCTGAATCCAGAGGTTCAGTGTCTGGAACCCAGAAACCCCTACCACCACAGGGGACTCTGAAACTCACAAGGGAGATTGGCACCCACAAACTCAACCACAAATCAGGAGGCTGGGATTTTAAAGCCCACCAACGGAGTGCCAAATACGTTGCTGCAGGTCAAGCAGAGGAGCAAGGAGGAGAAGAGCTCATTTTGGGGTCGCTTGCTGCTCAGGGCTGGAAAGATGAGAGATGTAAAAACTTGGAAGCTGCAGCCTATTCATCTTCTCCCCAAGACAGCTCATGGGCACTCTGCCATTTATAGCATGTGTAGTAGCCCAGAACTTTGTGAAGCAGCAACAAACTGAAAAACAAACCGCTCAACCACTCTAGAAAATGTCAGAGCAGCTACATCATGGCTGCATTCCCAGTCTTTGTTTCCATCAGGTTTATTGTCACAATGGCCAAATTGGCAAATAGAAGATGTGGTCCTGTGTGGATAAATGTAGAATTTGGCACCAAGTGGACTGGTCTCTTCAGCATGGGGCTAGCTCACAATTGTGCCACTCAGGCTTTGTGAGCCATGTCAGAGTCACAACAGTAAATTGTCCTATAGCCAGGTTCCCCCAGCACACTGTGTATCCATTTTGCCTTCCCCATCCTCTAAATGTGGGCTGGCTTTCATAGAGAGAACACCGCATCAGGCAATGCAATAGTAACATAAGCTCCTCATGCCTCAAGCTTGGCTGCCTTTGGCTTCCACGTGTGTCAGCTGAGCCCAGCAGTTCTGAAATTCATGGGGCTGGCTAACTGCATTGTGTGAAATCGTGAAGCTGGCTTGTTGAACTGTGAGTTTATGGGGGCTTCCAGGTAGGGGCTCAGTACTGCAAACAGGTCATTCAGTGATCACAAATGGGTCATTGGCAACAGTTAAAAAGTAAATAAACCGTCCTGTCAGAATTGTTTCCAAAAAGGGTAAATTCAGCTACAATGAGGGTAGGGTGACAGAATATGGGCTGGCCTTCTGGTGCCAATGACATCACGTGGACTCTGTGGGAAATTTGCATGTTGGAGCAGCTCCTGCCCTACAAAAAGCCCCCTTCTGGAAGCACCCCAAGGCACATCCAGACAGCAGTCTTCTCACATTCCATTTTCTTTATCTGCTGTCTTCATACATTCCCTATGTACAAGTACTTCTTTCTTTAAGGCTTTTACTTTTTAATGAATGCTACATTTCTTCAATTCATGAAGAAATGAATATGCTACAGTTCAAACCCCAATACAGATCATGTGTGTGTGTGCTTAAAAATAAAGAAAGGGGGGTCGAGAACCTAGCTGGGATCATGAAATAGCTTTTGATAAAAGGACATTAGCTCAGCTCACACAACAGCTGTATGGACGAGGGCCAGGCTGCGCCAGGCTGTGCAATGTGGAGAAGTGGTAACCATTTCCTTGATCACAGCTGCATTTTGCCCACTTACTTAGAAGTCACTTGGTGGATCTGGAAATGTTCCATTTAGATATTCCTTTAACATATTCAAGCATTCACAAAGGCAAACATTCTTTATCTGTACCACAAAAATGTGATATTGCATTCCTATATGTAAAGCAAGTCTTTATCTCCTAACGTTCTTTTTAGCGTCAAGTTCCCTCCACTCTCAAGAAATGTGCCAAAGGACAGGGTGGGGCACATGGTCACTTTATCTCTCTGGCAATTCCAGTTTGTCCAGCTACTAGGGGAATAAACTCCATTACGTATCTTCTGACTTTGCCAATACACTGATTTTTTCCCCCCTTTGTCAATCAGTAAGCTGGGGCTTTGGTGCTGGAAGCCGGGCTGCCTGGTTCATATTCAACCTTTTGGAAAATCTATGTTGTGATCAACACAGAGATATGACACTGGGAAACTTCCGGTATATGAGATTGCCAGAGAAGAGATTGGTCAATTGGGTAAGTAATTCTTTTCCAGCTCTAGCCTCACAATTATAATAAACATATTTTTGTTCTTTTCTGTTTGGATTCTGAACTCTCCAGTACTTAGGTTCGAGTTAAACTCTTGTCTTTGCATGTAAAGTTCAGTAGATTGTCTTACATAGCTGTGGGCTATTGAGTCAAAGCCTGGGGTGGGGTGGGGTTGCTAATAGCCCAGAATGATTGATTCATGTTTTCTCAATGAAAGCTAATAATTAGGAGATATTTGGAAATTTTCTAAATGCTAGCCATTAGAGCATTGAGAAGGTGATCTTCCTTCCCTTTTACAACTGAGGGTAAGGGCTGATGTAAACTCTGTGTGTGTAGAAATGGCAGTTTTAAGACAGAGAGAGAAAGAGAAGCGAAAAAGAGAAGGAATAAGTAAAAAAAAATCTGGAAGAACCATGCCTCTCTGGGTTCGAGAAGCAGTGACTTGTGAAGAGTATGTCTCCTGCATGCCTCCTTTACCTGTGTCCTAGATGTGTTTGTGAATGGACTACAGAAACTTGTCACAGGAAGTTAGATCCCAAGTAGTGGTGACCCAAAGCTTCTCTCCACTTGGGGGAGTGCAGAGCATGTAACAATTTGTATTTTTCCACCTGTTGACTTTCATTGCGGATTGGAAGAACTTGACAGTTTGTGGAATTATTTAAAAAATAGATTCAGAAGACCATCTTGTATCCAAAATCATTGATTAATTGCTCCTAGAACATATCAGTTCTGTGACCCATGCTAAGGCTGTGAGAAGATTAAAGAAGTGTTTTGGTGTGGTACCATCGAAGAGAAAGTGATAGCAATATTGACTCATATACTTACTCTGTGATGTTTGCTTTTCTCATGGCTTTTCCCCACTTGCTGGCAAACTAGATGTGCCAGAGGCACCCCTGCCAGCCAGCAAAAGTAAAGGAGCACTGAGACAGACTGCAAAGCGGAGCATCTGTTTGTGTTGTTGTCCAGTACAGAGAGCACACTGTCCCTTTATACATACACAGGAAGTGATGTGCATTCAATTTCTCTTCCCCAATTAGTCCCTCTATGCTTTGGTCTCTGATCAAATTATATTCCTGGTTTCTTTTCTGGAAATCTGGATGGTGTGAAATGCAGAACCTTATGTCTCTTGGCCCCTGACATTTTCACAGACAAAGGCCACCAACGAGCATTTCTGCAAATTTAAGTTTTCATCACTCTTAGAAAGGAAGGCACCTTGCAGAACACACACAGTAGATGGAAAGAAACAGCCCCTTCAGCTTCTTATTCTGAGCATGCAATCCAGAAAGTTCAGAGAGGCCATATTGCTGCTTTCCTTTTATGAGGTTTGGGGAGACAATGCTCTTGGAGCCTTTCCCCTCCCTCCCCCCCCCCCTTCCCATAGCTTTCTTATACCCTTTCACACAATTGACCTTAAACTCTCTATGCCCATGGGTATCCTTGCCAAAAGTGAGAGACTAATACGAGAGAATATGAAGCCATTAATTGGGGTGGGGGTTAATAGGAACCCTCACTTTCCCTGCCTTCTCCCAATGGTCTCAATCAAATTTTCCATCTTTTGACCTTTAGGACTTGCTCCTTATTTGAGATTCCTGAATGTATTTAAAGGGAACTTTAGCAAATCCTCTGCACAGTCAAAACACCCAGTAGCTGTACTGCCTCTAACAGTGGAGGGTAGCCATCAGGGTTAAAATATCCTTATATCCTTCCTTGTCCTCCATGAATTTGTCTATCCCCTTTTAAAGCCATCTAAACATCCTTTGGCAGTGACTTGAATAAATTAACTATGCAGAAAAATTCCGCAACAGAATCCTAGCTCCTGGGGAGCAACAGCAGGAGACAGCTATTGCCTTCATGCCTGGCTTGTGGGTTTCCTGGATGCATCTGGCTGATTACTAAATTGCTCACATTTAACTACAGAAGGACAAACGGGAGCCTCTGCTAATGGGAGCCTTTTGTTTTTATTTATATTTTCACTTGTGCTTGCGCTCCTTGTCCAAGGTTGCCCACGCACTGACACTTAACAAGAAAAGACAATGAGGAACTGGGTCTTGAATCTTAATTCTGACCTTACTGATTGTGCAGCAGGATACAATTTGTTAAAAATATAAATTAGCTCTCACTGTGTAAATTTCACCACTTTCTAATCTTTCTCTCTAATTTCTGTATTGATTGGAATTAATTGCTATTCATGGAGTCACAAGCTCTTGCCTATGACCTTCTAATGATGCTCTCTACTACTTGATGTGAATTTTAACTGCGAGCTGCTTTTCAGCTTTAATTTGCAGCCTAGAAGTGAAGTTTCCATTATCAAAAGCAGTGCGGTTCAAAGCTTCGTTTTACATGGCTCAAAAATATAGCATGGCTTGTATTCATGTTTAAATCAATGGCAAAGCTTGCTAGGTTTTCCCTGTTCTGTGATATGGCAGGTTATGATGTACGAGATATAGTTCCTGGGGGGGGGGGGTCTTACTTTCCTGTATAGTCCACACTTAGCTATCATGGTTAGTAGCCACTGAAGCGTCAGGAGTACAATCCTATACTATCTGCCTTGCATGCAGAAGGTCCCTAGTTCAATCCCTGGCATTTCCAGGTAGGGCTAGGAATGCCCCTTGTCTGAAATCTTGGAAAGCCACTGCTAGGCAGTATATAATACAGTATATATACTAGGCAGTATATAATACTGAATCAGGAGAACCAATGGTCTGATTTGGCACCTGGGTTCCTGTGTATATTCACTGGGTATAGCATGGCAGCCTCATCCTCCATGAATTTATCGAGCCCTTTTTAAAGCTGTTTCAATGAGAGGCCCTCAACATATATTGCATCTAAGTTAACTACCACCCTCGATGACTTTAAAAGAGGCTTGGACAAATTCATGGAGGAGAAAACTATCAATGACCATGAGTCCTGATGGCTATTTTTACTTCCAGTGTTGCTGTGCTCATGTCTTGCTTGCAGGCTTCCCATAGGGATCTGGTTGGTCACTGTGAAAATAGGATGCTGGACTAGATGGGTTGTTCTTATGTTCTCAACAGTGCATTCCATATCCAGTATATATTGTGCAAAATCTTTCTTTTGTATATACCTCGCCATGCAGGGGCTAGCAAGATAAGAGAGAAAGCTCTGTCTGCTATCTCCACACCATTAGTAACTTCATCTGTCTTTATCATGTCACCACAAACTACCCTTCCTCCAAAAGGAGTATAGGAACCACCTAACCTGAAACGACAGGTTAGGTTTGCTTTCATTATGTGGAGTTGAAGTATTTTTAGCCAGCTGAATCCATATGGGTGAAATCCACTGCTGCCATTCCACAAGCCATCTGCTACCACCAGAGAAGGGGAGGTAACTTTTTATTATTTCCCCTACCCCTGGCAGCCTCCTGCACTTCCTCCCCAAAATCCACTTCTGCACGTTGAGGGAATGCTTCAAAAGAATGTGGAAGGTGGTAGAGGAGAAAGACAAAATCTACAACCTTCCTTTTATTTATTTTCTTTCTTCTGTTATGCAACCAAGGTGGCATATATGAGGTTCCCAGGGGGTCTCCACTTCAGGAGCTTACCACACTCAGACCTTCTTGCTTTCACCAAAGTGGTAGCCTCATTTGCCTTCAGACAATAGTCTAGGTCTAAGACAACTGTTTTCTTAGCACATGCCTCTGCTGAATCAACACTGGATTTCACCTTATGAGACTTTGCTGCGACACGTTTCTTAGTTAGTTTGACTTTTAATGTTCATTGAGGGATGCCTGTTAACTTTCTAGCCTTCGTTTCTTGGATGCATCCATTTTCATGAGTTATAGGAAATTAGCTGGTGAGATGATAACTATTTAAGCGGAGCAGCAGAACAAATCACACCTGGTTTTTTCTACTCATCTACTTTAACAGTAAATGCAAATGTATAGTTATGCATCATTCATTTCTCTACCCATCCATATCATTGGAATGGAAGCTCCTTTTTGTCAGCGTTGTTGATTTGTGCTTTTCTGCTGTGAACAGGTATATTAAGATCTTGCTGAAATAAAACCAAATTTTGCAAGTATGTGCATATTCTCATCTGCCCAGCTACTGAATCTTTGAAATAAATCAGAAAAAAGATAAAAGCATCAACAAGATTTCAAGAATTTTAATTTATAACACAGATATCTAAAAGATAATGAGTGCAATTCATGCAACACTTCCTTCTGGCAATGTTCATTAGCCAAGTGAAGTGAGAGTCTCGATTTAATTTGACCATGTGGCATTCTTTTTCTGCTTGTTAGTAGCATGTTAACATCATTGAACATTCAGAAACTGGGTGAAGTTTTGTGCATCTGAAGTTTGAATGTCAGCTCAACTCCTGCATCTGCCACAAGCCTCAAACACAGCAGAAGCTAGGAAGGAAAATCAGCATTCTGCCCAAAAGTTTTGTTCCTCCCTCCTTCTTTTTCATTCTTAAATCCTGTTGGGTATTAATAGAATAAACTCAACCTGTGCTCTAGTTAGCTGGAAAACAAGAAAACCCATCTCTCATATTTCCTTAGCGTGCTTTTCATAGCTAATTTTCTGTGTAAGGAAGCAAACAGCTGTGAAACCTAAGGGCATAGGGCAGCTTCACACGCTATGCATTAAGCACTATATTGCTAAGCCAGATGCATGAGAAATGGAAGGAGATGCCCATCAGGAAAGTCCCCTTGCTCTCCCCTGCCCTGTCCCCCTTTAAACACTGAAGCCAATTCTTCAGCCTATACTACAGTGGTACCTCGGGTTACAGACACTTCAGGTTACAGACGCTTCAGGTTACAGACTCTGCTAACCCAGAAATAGTACCTCGGGTTAAGAACTTTGCTTCAGGATGAGAACAGAAATTGGGCGGAGGCATTGGGAGGCCCTATTAGTTAAAGTGGTACCTCAGGTTAAGAACTGTTTCAGGTTAAGAACAGACCTCCAGAATGAATTAAGTTCTTAACCTGAGGTACCACTGTATTCCTGAATAATATCTAAAACAAGCCCTGTACTGAGATGCAATAGAAAAATTATTTCATTCCCATGGCAATATATCACCAGAGTTATTGCCTTGACATCTGCTGGGAGGGCATTCCACAGGGCAGGTGCCACTACCAAGAAGGCCCTCTGCCTGGTTGCCTGTAACTTGGCTTCTCACAGTGAGGGAACCGCCAGAAGACCCTCAGCTCAGGACCTCAGTGTCCCGGCTGGACAATGGGGGTGGAGATTCTGTTCAGGTATACAGGACCAAAGCCATTTAGGGCTTTAAAGCTCAGCACCAACACTTTGAATTGTGCTTGGAAGTGTACAGTCTAATATGCATCAGGTCCAGCAACCACAAACTCATAACAATACATTGCTGGAAACCACAGAAGTGGGAAGTGCAGTTGACCTCAGATCCTGCTTCTAGACTTCCCTTTAGGCATCTGGTTGACTACTGTGAGAAAAAGGTTCTGGGCTAGCTGAGTGCCTGGCCTGATCCAGCAGGGCTCTTCGTGGGTGCTTCCTGAGTAAAAACAGAAAACCAGAACTCCTCCTCTTCCCCCCTCCCCAACATTTGGTTTCATTTGCTAATATGAGCCAAACAACAGCCAGTGCTGACAAGCACAACAAACAGCAGACAAAGATATTTAATTAAAGGGATTCCAGATGCAATGAAACACTGAGTTGCTCCTTTGTTCTCTGAATACATTTTGAATGCCTGTGGTGATGTTCCCTATTCGACAAAACCTTCGCCCTGCCCAGTTCCACGGAATGCTTGCTTTTGGCATAGTAACCAGAGAGATTTTATGGGAGATAAATGTGTCTAAGTCCCTTTGCAACCTGCATTTGTCTACATGGTAGAGAACAGTGAGCAGACAAAGATAATGCTCAAGGTGTATTATTACGACGACAACAACAACAACAACAACACTTAGCCTTTTTATGGTGCTTTACATCACATTCATTATCTAGTTGTGATTTTCACAAGCTTGCAAAGTAAATGAGTATTTTTATCCCCCATATTGCAGAGGAGAGAACTGAGGCTGGGAAATTTCAGCCACTTGGTGAATTCATATCAGAAGCAAAATTTGAACCAGGGTCTTCTGTATTCCTAGCTCAAACTACAGTCCCACTTTCACTTACAGGGCCAACATCACACTTCATGGGCTCTGGGCATAGTGCCACTGATGTCCCCTCCAACCAGGGCAGGGCTCCTGCTTGCCACCATGCACAGGAGCAGAAGCAAGCCCCTCTCTCTAGGCCACCCCATCCGAAATGCACTCCAACCTGCTTACTACTGTGCAAAGGGACAGCATCACTGCCATTTCTCCTCCCCTTGGCCACCACTCATCACCCTGCCCACCAGAGTTCTTTCGGTGCTGGTTGGGTGATGCTGCCAATGGGAGCTTGGCTCCCATCCATGGTGGCTGCCCACCATATTTAGTTACTAGTAGGACCATAGAGCTAGTGAAACTGTAGCTGGGACCAGGATTATAGTGTGTGTGTGTGTGTGTGTGTGTACACACACACACACACACAGTGGTACCTCAGGTTAAGAACTTAATTCATTCCGTAGGTCTGTTCTTAACCTAAAGCACCACTTTAGCTAATGGGGCCTCCTGCTGCCACTGCGCTGCCGGAGCACAATTTCTGTTCTCATCCTGAAGCAAAGTTCTTAACCCGAGGTACTATTTCGAGGTTAGTGGAGTCTGTAACCTGAAGCGTATGTAACCTGAAGTGTATGTAACCACAGGTACCACTGTGGGTGGGTGGGTGTAAGTTTTACATTGCAAATTTAAATTCAAACATTAATCATCATCATCATCATTTAGCATTCCCTGAATCCTTTGACTCCCCTCCACCCTTCCATGGTTACCATTTTCAATCTTTTCCCACTGCTTCACTTATTTGCTATATTTTTCTTAAATAATCCAGTTTTACCTTAGTTTTTAATACACTACAAGTTCCTCTCTTCCTGGTTTCTGATTTTCCCAGTCAATTTTGCCATTTTGTCCATCATCTTCATCAGCCATTCGTCTCTGGTTGAGACTTTATCTTCTTTCCATCTCTGGGCCATTCTATAGAAGGTCTGTAGGCCAGGAAAGTGCATTTTGGATAATCAAGCAAGGTGAGTGGCCACCACAGATAGAATCTGAAAAGAAACAGGCTGGCAGGGGGAGTGGTTCTGAACCCCTGAGACCCTCTGCCAGTGCCTGAACTAGCCAAACACTGTTGCAAGGCCTGGCCACTTCAAGTATCCTCCGATTCAGAGGGACTTGCTTCTGACTGAGGAGGCATGAATAGGTTTGTACAGTCAGTTTGTCTGAGGGTGCCTTTAAATTTGCCTTCCAAAGTAGCAAACAAAGCATGGTGCTGAAAGTTTCATTGTTGAAGGATGTTTTACTTCTGCTTGGAAATGTTTGCTTGTTGCCACTGAAACTAACCCTTGCTAGTCATAAATATTAGCTCTTAAAGTTATGTGTTCTGCCTTGTGATGGGGGGGGAGGTCTGGAATTGTTGATGTAAGTTATTAAAAATGTCCACAGATGGAAGGCTTCATGAATAGATGGGATCTTAACCTTAAGACATTGAATTAATGCAGTCAGGTTTGCTATAAGATCCCTGATCATTAACAAATGAACTGTTCTATTACCTTTCTAATCAAGCAAGCCAGAGATTTTGTTTTCTCTGTAGATGTTAGTATAATTACCCTTAATGACATCTACTAAATTTTCATTAATTTGAATAGGCTTTTTCTTTTCCACCACAAATGCAGAAGTTCATGTGCATTTTCTCTGCCCTACTGTAAACTGTTTCTATCTAAATTTGGTGCATATTAGAATTGACAATTGCCTGGATCCAGCAATAAAGATCCAAGTCCAAGAAAGATCTTTCTTTCATTTCATTTCCTCCTTTCTTCCTTTCTTCCTTTCTTTCTGTCTGTCCGTCCTTCTGTCTTTCTTTCTTTCACATTCTCTGATCAACCATTTTATAGATGTCAGTGCTGTTGTTTATGTTCCACTGACAGCAATGCTGTTTATCTTTACTCAGAAGTGGAGTTTACACCATACAAAAATTATTTAGGATTACAGCCTAAACTGTCATCTTAGTGGCTGGAAACAAGGAGCAGTTCCCCTCAGATTCTTATAGACCAGCTGCTCAACTGTACTGAATCCCACTGATCTGTTTGGATTGAATCTTTTGATACAAATGAGGATGTTCATATAGGGCCACTGGCTGTTGTGCATGACTAGCTGCCCACAACAAAACTGGATCAAATGCCCCTTTCTCCTTTTTTAATTAAATACCAACGGTCTAGATGCCTCTTAAAAGGCATATTCTCATAAAATGACCCTCAGTTTTGTTTACTCCCCTTTACATTTAGATCTACACCATAGTTTTCACAGCACATGTGCAGTTTCTAAAGAACTCACCTCCAAATTTAGCAACAAGTGAAGAATTGTCCGTGATTCTTTGAGGAAAGGATTGTGCTTTGAATGTGCTTTGTAGGTATATTGTGTAAAGGTAAAGGGTAAAGGGACCCCTGACCATTATGTCCAGTCGTGGCCAACTCTGGGGTTGCGGTGCTCATCTCGCTTTATTGGCCGAGGGAGCCGGCGTACAGCTTCCAAGTCATGTGGCCAGGATGACTAAGCTGCTTCTGGAGAACCAGAGCACTGCACGGAAACACCGTTTACCTTGCAGCCAGAGCAGTACCTATTTATCTACTTGCACTGGTGTGCTTTCGAACTGCTAGGTTGGCAGGAGCTAGTTGATTAGACAGCCGTAAATTGAACTCAGCTTGGGTTGGATCCAGAGGAACTTCCTCCATCAAAGGATCCACACTGTTGCTAGTCTGATGAGATTTGCATAAGAATTTGCCATTTCATTCTCAATCCATTCTGGCCAGATTGAAAAGAGATCAGGGGAGACTGTGTTTCAAATTGGGGTTGTTGTTTTTTTAAGCCTGTTTAAAGTGGGTCTGAATGCATCTTGCTGTGTGACAACAATAGTTTTTAAAATGGTACCTTGCTCTCGCAGCCACTAGGCAAAAGAGCAAGTTCTGCCAGTTTGAATTAAGGCAATTGTACTTTAAGGAGTGGCAGGGACAGAGGCATCTGTGACTGACTGCCCCAGGAGTCCTTCAAAGAGAACAAGGGAAGTATATTGTTTGGACCAAGCACAGCAACATCCTAAAAGCAAAACCAAGCACAAAGCCCAACTTGGTAGCCAAATTAATCTCAAGAAGGAATCCCGAAAGCAAAATTGCCAGTGTGTCAATTCAAAAGGGTGTGTCAGACTAGTCTTGGGGGGGGGGGTTGCTGTCCAGCAGATGACTTTTTGTTTCATAGTCATTCTTTTGATCATGCATTTGTTATAACAGCTTCTGTCATCTGTGGTTCTGAATCCATCAGTGTAGCACAGGGAAATCTGTCTCTTGCCAAGTCCTATGAACACACCATGTTTCTTGGCTACCTTGAGGGTTGAGATGGGGAGGGCAAGGGGAACGGATCTTGCATTAAATCACTCTCTCTAGTCGTTAGCATCTGTCAACACTTGCCCATAGCTGGTAATAAATAACCTGCTAACATAGTGCTTCCTTTGTCAAGGATTTGTCTTAGTTAGCTTCTAGGCTGTGCTTATGCCAGCTGTCACTGAATTAAGAAGCAATAGCTTGGCCTAAATAGACTGGCAATTGGTACATGCCAGGGAAACAATATTTAGAAAGTTGCATTTATTTATTTTTCTTTTGCACAACTGCTAACCTCTTGTAACTTACTGGCAGTGCTTCTCAAAGTCACAAGAGGGCAAGGGCCGCAAGCCAAAGACCACCTTAGACTAGACAATCCAACAAGAGCAGAGCAGGTTACAGGCAGACTTCATGGGGCATAGTCCCACATTTTGGATTATTTTGAAGTGTAGTGCAAGCCATTTAAATCCAAGATTTATGAGAATAATCTGCACAGGAAGGTTGGGCAGTGAGGTTCTGCTCCATGCTTGGAAGAGAACAACAAATGTAGAGGCCTCTAGGCCAGGCATAGGCAAACTTGGCCCTCCAGATGTTTTGGGACTACAACTCCCATCATCCCTGACCACTGGTCCTGTTAGCTAGGGATGGTGGGAGTTGTAGTCCCAAAACATCTGGAGAGCCGAGTTTGCCTATGCCTGCTCTAGGCCATGTGGCATGCCTAATATATCTCAGCCTCCAGACTCATTCAAGTTAAGAATGTATATTGGGGAGGGGAGAGAGAGAGAGAGAGAGAGAGAGAGAGAGAGAGAGAGAGAGAAAGGTTGATAGGCCAATTTAATTCCAACTTTTACAGCAGGTTTGGGAAACCTTTGACCCTCCAGATGTTGCTGAACAACAGTTCCCATCATCTCTGGCCACTGGGCCATATTTGTTGGGGCTGAGAGAAGTTGTAGTTCAACAACCTCTGGAGGGGCAAAGGTCCCTTGCTTCAGGGACAGTCTACCTTCAGGTCATGTCAGAGCTGCTTCCTATCAATATGAGCTGGCCACTCCAGAAGGTTTTACCCTGGAAATTTTTGAGGGAGCCCAAAAGATATTCAGAAAAGGTTGAGAGAGTGTTGATTATTTTAGGTACTCCAGTAGCTGCTCCGATACCATAAATATTGCTTTCTCTGCATTAATGAAGTCCATATCTTGTCAAAAAGAGCATAACAGCTGCAAGTCATGAGTTCTATTAGTGAAGCTGGTCAAATAATATAGAAAAATCATTGGGTGTTTGTATATAGCATATGGCTGTTTTGAAAGGGAATAATGGGATTCTTGAAAATGTTATCAGGTTTTTATTAGTATAGTGCAAGCGCAAGAGAATATTTATTCATTCTCCATGTATTTATAAGTGACATTTAACTACTCCTTGGTGATTCCTTTCCTGAGGGAACAAAATACAGTTTCATGCATACTGTGGCTTTGTCTGTCCTTGCTGAAATACCAACACTCTAATGGCTCATTGTCAATAATGCTGTTGAGAGAATCGCACAATATATCTTCCTAGCAGCATATTTCCTGTATTGTTGGAGAATCCGGTGGTGACCCAGGTGTTGTTGCCTGCCCTCCTAAAATGTAAAACTGGAACTGAAAGAAATGGAAAGGCATAGACGTGTTGAAAAGGTCAATTCGAATTTGGAAACTGATGCATGCTTTGGGGGGTTTTCATGTTATTACATTCAGCTCAGGGGTAAATTCATTGCACTATAGTATAATCTTTCAAAGTTAGGACTGTGCTGTTTTTATTAAACAGTGTGTCACTTGAAAATTTCTGGAGGACTTATATTTGGTGCAGATAAATCCACCAGACAGTCTTGTTTAATCTTGCTCCTTTCTTGAACCGCTGGCATATTACTTTTATAGCATGTGAAAGACAGTTTGTCCTCTACTGTCAAGTGAGCTTGATATAATAACACAGAATTGTGAAAAAATTCAATAAAATATGGCACTTTCCTTTGAGAATATCTATGCTCGTGTGCAAACTGGTTTTTCTATCCTTCTTGAAAACAGTGTCGAGTTTTTAACCAGCTTCTCAGCATGAGCGTTACTCTAATTTTGTGAGATGGGATACTCAGCTGGCTGAACTACTTTTTAATTATAGCATTGTTTTACGTGGTGAAACTACCATTCTACCATGTTGTTTGCATTATATTCCATTGTAGCTATTTAAACATGGTTTTAGTGGTGGCAGGGTTGGGCTGTATAGCCAAAATGAGGCTGCTAACCTGTACCCACTTATATGGGAATAAGCTTATGGAATGCACTGGTGTCACTTGAGTAAATATGGATAATATTAATATGGATAATATAAATCAATAGGCACAGTTCTACAGATCTTTATTGCCATGCATTGCAAAATCTGTTTTTGTCTTTACAGCTTCCTAGCAGCTTCTGGCATTTGTGTGTATCCTTATCTACTATTAATATATCACTGATAAGAATATAAGATAAGAACTTGCTGAATCAGACCCAATGGCCCATCTCATACAGCAGGCATATCCAACTTTCAAGAGTCTGAGATCTACTCCCACTATAAAAAAACTGGCAGTGATCTAACAAAGTTCTTGAGCTTTTTTTGGAGGGGGTTGGGGGAGGGTCCCGCGATCTACCATGGACACCTCACCTAACAATAGATCACAATATACCTGTTGGACATCCTTTTCTCAATAGATGCCAAAAAAAACAGAATCTGAGCACAAAAGCTGGGAATCCCCATGTGATTCCAAGCAAGTGGAATATTGCCTTTGACAGCAGAAGTGGAACATAGCCTTCGTAGCTAGTAGCCATCAATAGCCTCCTTGGAAAGCCCTTTAGACTTGATGGGGATTATTTCTGTTGACAGCTGAGACCAGGCAAACTGTAGTAGGTTTGTCTGTTAATGCTTCTGTCACTCAAGATGAGATCTACCATCCATTGCTAACCATAATTCTAATCAGGTAAGTTGATTGAAAGGGAGCTGCAGAACCTACTCTTAAACCTGAAATACTGGAGGAAACTTTTAAAAAACCAGTTTCTTTTCTTTTTTCAAAAATAAGAATGTATTGGGGGAGAAATACTATTTAGAACCAGCATTCAAATACTGTTGTGGGTTTGCGGAGGGTGAGATCCCCCTAAATACCTGGCTGCCAGATCTTCTCCATAATTCCTTGATTTAGTAAAAGTTTGACTTAATCAAGGTTTGATTACAGTTTGATTACACTTTGCCAAACATGGAAACCCCCTGGATTTAACTATGCTAATGAGCCAACCCAGCTCAGCAGAGGACAAAGGCTGATGATGGCTCATCAAGGAAACCATCAGAGGGCAAGACTGCCAGGCTAGGGGGAGTGGCGACCCCAGAGGTGAAAGCCAGGTTTAGAGTTTCAACGTTGAATGACGTAGGCTAGTGGGAGGTCCTTGGAGTCGGTAAGCAGTGAGAACAAGAAGAAAGGGCAGAACTCCATGTGAATGGGGATGACAGGCTGGAACTAAGAGGCACAGAGGGTGGCTTTTTGCTGTCCACTGAATCCAATGCTGCCCTTAAGGGAGAAGCCAGACCCTCATAAGAGCTGAATGCAATCCCGCCGTCTAAGTGCAGGTTCTATATATGTGTAAATAAAGCCATATATCATAAAGACACCACAGTCTCCACTGTGCCTCATTGTCTCAAAAGGGAACATAGACCATGGCAAGTGTGCCTGCAGCTCCTGGAATCTCGCACCACCTGTGGAGATTGGGGAAGTCTGGAGCACTACCAATTGCCCTGCCAGCAGAAAGAGAACATGGAGAGAGTCCATCTAGCCTCTCTCAGGAGGGAGGGGATTCCTCAATATGGGAGCAGCCATAGAAAGGGCTCACACGCAAGCATCACATTTACAATAAACCAAAGGCTTTGCACAGATAAGTGTTTGAAGTGCTTGCCTGTTCAGAGTCATGTGTTCCTGCTGCTGCTGCTGCAGTATATTTGAAGCAGAGAAAACACAGACTTCCCCCTGCCCCGCAACAAACAAAAAATGCTTTTGAGAAATATTGAACTGAACTACCAGAGCAAAAGGACAGAAGAGTTTATTAAATTGTTAGCTTCCCTGGAGCATAAAAAACACATTTTTGGTCCCATTTTTAGGTGTTTCATTTTTAGTTTGGTACTGTTAGATATATTCTTCCTTCATATATATGTTTTAAGTACTTGATGCCATATTTTTAAATAAAAAGCAACCTGATAATTTTGTTTCATATTCTTTCAGTACTGCTTATCAGTATGTGACGTGAGAAAGTGTTACACTTTATAGTCACTATCCAATTTCTTATGTGTGTCCTTCATATACCGTATTTTTAGTGCCCCCCAAAAAGGATTTTTTCCCCCAAAATGTATTGGGCCTGGAATGAATTTCATTTCAAGCACCTGGAGTTGTTGGGTTTGGCAGGGAGGGAGCAGTCGCTTTCCCATATAAACCCTTTGAATATTGTAATGCTAAAAATGCTACATGTATCACACACACAAAAAGAGAACAGAGAGTTGCATCAAGTATGAATATGTGCTAGTTTTCATCTATAAATACCAGTAATTATTTTAATTTAAATAGGGGGGGGAGGAATCTCGCCGTAGTGGGGAAGGCTATTGACAGACAGCTTCAAGGCAACCAGGGTGCCAACTCATGAGAGCTGAGCCCTTTGGGGGGGGCAATTTTTGGGAGAGGGAACCCCCCCCCCCAAGTCCCAAAAATTCAGAGGGCAAAGGAGGTCGAGCATGGAGCTGAGTGTAGCTTGGCTTCAGTGGCCAGCTCCTTCTCCTCCTCCTCCTCCTGCCACAGAGGGGGTCAAAGCAGCCCCCTGCCAGTAGCAGTGGCAGGACAAGGAGCCACCGGTCATTGAAGCTGTGCAGCTGCTGCACTTGGCTCCATTCCAGCTCCTTCCAACGTCCTAACATCACACACAGCATCACACGTGCAAGTTGTCGTCATTGTCCCCATCACCATTACTAGATAACGCTTCTGAAGGCAGCTGATTTGCCCTCTTAGGACTGGACTGGAGCGTCTCCTCCCCCATCGTTCTGCCCGGACACTGAGGTCCAGCTCCGAGGGACTTCTGGCGGTTCCCTCACTGTGAGAGGCCAAGTTACAGGGAACCAGGCAGAGGGCCTTCTTGGTAGTGGCACCCGCCCTGTGGAACGCCCTCCCATCAGATGTCAAAGCGATAAACATCTACCTGACATTCAGAAGACATCTGAAGGCAGCCCTGTTCAGGGAAGTTTTTAATATGTGACATTTTAGTGTATCTTCATCTTTGTTGGAAGCCGCCCAGAGTGGCTGGGGAAACCCAGCCAGATGGGCGGGGTACAAATAATAAATTATTATTATTATAACTAGTCTGCAGTCTTTATTCAAAATGGCATCCAATTACATCTAAACACAGATGAAACCCTGCTCCTTGATCTCAAGAACCACTGTGCAAAATTTGGTTGTGATATTTTAAAAGGCATCTGAATGCATAGCAAACAGCTTTCCAAAATGCATATACAGTGGTACACTTCAGGTTACATACGCTCCAGATTACAGACTCCGCTAACCCAGAAATATTACCTTGGGTTAAGAACTTTGCTTCAGGATGAGAAGAGAAATCCTGTGGCGGTGGTGCAGCGGGAGCAGCAGGAGGCCCCATTAGCTCAAGTGGTGCTTCAGGTTAAGAACAGTTTCAGGTTAAGAATGGACCTCCGGAACGAATTAAGTACGTAACCAGAGGTACCACTGTATAGTGTGTGCAAACATTTTTGCTCATCTGTTTTGTTGCCTGTCATGTTACAAAATTGCATGTGGTTGGCATGGCTCCAACTCTTCATATATCTTAAGTAATTAATGTCCATTAAATTAAATTATATGGTTCCTACAGGTTAGCGTTCCAATCTCACACCTACAAAATTAAAAAGAAAACATATCTAGGTAGGAGGAAGCCCCACCCCCCACCCCCGTTATCTCAGGATCACTGATGTGGGCACAGCCTTTGGTGCTCTTATATTTGTGTTTTTGCTTTGCACTCACAACTGCAGTCTTCCTAAAGCAGTCTGCAGTTTAAATGCTGGATATTTGAAAATAATATTTGCTCAAATTCTGCTTCATAGATTCCTGCTTAAACTGAAGCCCAGTGCTAACCACAAGAGGACAGAGCAGTGGATAGCAAGGGTAAAGAAAATAGTTTTTTTAAAAAAATTAGACAGATTTTTGCTTGTCAGAAAAACTCTCTTAAAAAGGAGAGAAGCTGTAAGCAGTGTCCCAAAGGGGTAGCCCTTGGACATCAGAAATGTCTAATATATGTGCATGTCTGGCAGGAAGACCAAATTGGTTAGTTGCTGAAGAAACTACATCTGAGAATGCAGAGATCACAAAACAAACAAGAAAGGAGATGTGAAATGAAGAGTAGGTGAGATGTGGTATTCCCAGGGAATTTAAGGAAAACAATGTTGCATAGACAAAAAAGAGTTATCCAGTTAAAGTTAAATGGAATTGTGAGATGCCAGGCTGTGAGCATTACGGTTTAGCCACGTAAAGAAACAATGAACAGAAACGTCACATAGAAATCAGATTGATTGTTTTGTTTATTGTTTAGAAAAGGTTTTGTGTAATACCGTACCATAGAATATCAGGGTGGTATATTTATAAAGCATAAAGCACTGGGGGGGGGATTACAAATAATCATTAAGGGGCAGGAATACTAAGACTGTATATGGAACAGCAAAATGAACAGTGTTGTATAATGGTTAGAGTGTCAGAGTGGGACCTGAGAGACCAGGGGTCAAATCCCCACTCAGCTATGAAAGCTCACTGAGTGACCCTGGGCCAGTCACTGCCCCTAATCCCAATTTCTCTCATGGGGGTTGTAGCAGGGATTAATTTTGAGTGGGGGGTGGGGGAGACCAGTTATGCCACCTTGAGCTCCCTGTGGGAAAAGGTGGGGTATAAATGCAGGAAATAAATAAGAACTTAAGAGCGCCCTGCTATATCAAGCCAGTGTCCCACTGAGTTCAGCATCCTGTTACCACAATGGCCAGCCTTGGGATGTCCATGGGAAGCTTGCAAGCAGACCCTGAGCACTTCCCAGAAGCAATGCTGCCTCTGACTGGGGAGGCAAACGTGGAGGAAATTGTCCTTGAGGGTTCAAGTACAGAGGTTCACACCAAATTCCCAGTCACTCAGACTTTATTCAGTAATGCATGGTGGGGCAGAGCCCAAAGAGTCCATGAGCCAAATATTATAGAAGGGAAAGTGTTGTCTGTGCTGTTTCACTGAGCTCTTCTTTACACTGGGTCACCTCCAGCCAACATGCATTCCTGTCCAGTGTCATCTCAGGCTAGTTGCTTCCAAATGAAAAAATACGGCAGTCAGTGCACAGGAGGCTCCATTGCAGAGCCTACTATTACTCAGGGGCCTTGTTATGCTTCTCACAATCATAAAGCAGCACACTGCCAGGTGAGGACTCCCAGGAAATCATTCTTTGTTAAAAGCAAGTATTTTGTTTTCACTGTTAGTAAAGTTATGTTTCATTGCCCCACTGAGAAGCCAACTGTCTTGCAAAGCAGGCTTCTTGCTTTGGGATGTTTGGGTTGACTGGCCAATAATAATAATAAAGTCTTTTCTCCAGATTGAAACATTGTGTGTTGGACTGGGACATCCCCAGGGTCCTTTCCAACTTAGTCATTCTGGGTAAGTGTCTGCTAAAGTGGTAAACTAGTTGGGCAGGAACTTACCTTTAAAGCCCTGGGTCAAGACCTGGCCAGTCTTTTAAGATGTGAGAAAAGACCATTGAGTAACCCTGATGCTCTGGTGATATATTGCCATGGGAAAGAAATAATTTTTCTATTGCTTCTCAGTACAGGACTTGTTTTAGACATTACCCAGGAATACAGTGGTACCTCAGGTTAAGAACTTAATTCGTTCTGGAAGTCAGTTCTTAACCTGAAACTGTTCTTAACCTGAGGTACCACTTTAACTAATGGGGCCTCCTGCTGCCGCCGCACGATTTCTGTTCTCATCCTGAAGCAAAGTTCTTAACCCGAGGTACTATTTCTGGGACAGTGGAGTCTGTAACCTGAAGCGTCTGTAACCTGAAGCGTCTGTAACCCGAGGTACCACTGTACTGGCTGAATGATGCTGATGTCATGTGGCAACATGCCAATAAATCCTATAAAATCAGCAACTGTTCAACTGTAAATGCTCAGTGTGGAAAGCCTCAAAGGAGCCCAGCCTGTTCCTGCCATTTTCTACTCTGACAGCATGGTGGGGTGGACTCACCCCTCACTGGGGGCCACTGCAGTAGGCTCCTCTGGGTTTGAGGATGGCAATGTAACATTATCAGGCCGGAAGGCCACTGGCATTGTAGGCTTGTCTTGTGGGAACACTTCTGGGGCTGGCCTTGTGTTCCCTTCTCCCTCAGAGTTCTAGATCTCATCCTCTGAAGAAGAGGAATCTGACTTCAGGGTCATGGCACTGAGGTAGTAAATCTGTGTCATTTCAGACAGCAGCTTTTTTATGCTTTTCCATATGGAAAAGTTCCCTCCACATTCAAAATTATACCGTGAGGAGAAGAATTCTAGCCCAGACTTTACCCTAACCTGCTAGATTTCAAAATTGTTTTAACTGATGTTAACATTGCATTTTCACATGGTTGTAACCTGCCTTGGGACCTAATGTTGAAGGACAAGTAAGAAATTAACAACATATGCAGAGATTATTTATTTATTATTATTATTATTATTATTATTATTATTATTATTATTATTATTATTATTATTATTATTAAGAGGGTCCAATCATATATGTAGTGTGGAGCAGGTTAGCCAAATACAGGCTTATACCTCGGAGAGAAGAAGGCAGTGGTGGCTGCTGCTCAAGGCAACCAACCGGCAGAGCCAGGCTCAGTGACAGAGTTAGTCATTCTAGTTTTCTCCTCATCCTCCTCCCTGCTGAGTACTAGGATGGCAACACTGAGACTGAAGGAGGAGGAAGCTTTCAACCATTGCCAGTGCCTGGGTTGGTTGTAAGAAGGCAGGCAGTTGGGCCTGGCTAATGCTGGTGAGGCAGTGCTCCTAACAGGCTAGCCCAGGGGTCTGCAACCTTTAAGACAAAAAGAGCCACTTGGACCCGTTTCTGAAGGGAAAAAAACCTGGGAGCCGCAAAACCATTGTGACATTTAAAACAAATATATCTCCGGAGCCGCGATCTGACAGCGGGCGGGAAGGTGACGTCGGGACGGTGCGTGACTAACGCACGCACCACCCCCATGCGACGTCACAGCCAGTACAGCGCCCGCCACAGTGGGGAGTGTCGGGGCGCACAATGCGCCTCCTCCCCTCGCTAGTATCCGCCCCGGAGCCGCGGCAAAGGTGTAAAAGAGCCACATGCGGCTCCGGAGCCGCGGGTTGCAGACCCCTGGGCTAGCCTCTGCATGTCAACATGCAGACCTCCTAAAGGACAGCACTAGAGAAATCTCTTTCTTTCCCTCAGTACATCCAGTTACAATAAATATGATGAAAATGAATGTCCACAGGTACTCCCCAAATGGAAAGTGTTGTGTAAGTGGAGTAAAATGAAGCCCCATCCCCTAACCAGAGATAGAGAAAGCAAGAGAAAGGCTTAGATTTGAATATACATATATATAATTTGTAAATAGGCTATATGCCATGGAGGACAATGGGGATATATATGGGGAACATTGCATACAAAGTATGAATATAAAAGGGGTTAATAGGTTGTTTTTATTTTGATTGTGTATTTTGTGGTTTTATATTTTGATTTTATTCTGTGAACTGCCCTGAGACATCCAGGTATAGAGAGATATATAAATTCAAATAATAATAATAATCTTTGTAAGCAATCTGTTAATAACAAAAACTGAAGTAATTCTGTCAGAACCACTCTAGTCCATCAACCCATGAAGAAAAGATAATAATAAAACAGCCTTGCATTCCTTTTAGAGCTGAACAGAACACTTTGATCCCTGTAGTTCCCCCCCCCCTTTGAACTTTTCTTTTTTTTGAAAAAGCAGTGATTTTGTAATATTATTGATGTCTGGTTTGAAGAGAAACTTAAATGTGGCCTTTTTAGCATGACACAGCTAGAAATGGGGGTGGGTAGGGGAGTCCAAAGCAAAACACTACAAAAACACTTACAGGTAAGCCACAACCCCAAGCATGAAACCAAACTGCCCCCTACTGTACATTTCATACTCTGGCTCTTCACGTTGTCGAGAACAGTCTCTGAAGTGCAGTGAGAGAAAGACTAGCAAAGAGAAAACCTGAAGCCGCAATTCTGGAGCAAAGAATAAATGTGTAAGGTGCCTTATATAGCTGTGACTGCTGTCTTGAAGGAGGCACTTTAGAATAACCCCTATCTTACATTCAGGATAGCAAAAAGATTTAAATAAATACAGTCACTCTATTCCCCTCCCTATATGTTATGAACCCCAAAGAACAAAAAATATTTCCTTAAAGCAGTGATCTTTCTGCAGTTTGTCTATGGAGTGTCCCGGGTGCATATAAATGACTATTTTTGCTATTGCTCTGCAAGACTTTTTCTGTCATTGCTTCTTGAGGGACAGGTGTTCAGCTGGTCAAAATGGATGTACCTTGTTATAAAGGCTGTAGCAAAAGATATGGCTGTGGATTTACAGGTATCCTGTGTGTGTAGTCTGTGATCAGTTTAAACATTGACTGATGTCGGATGTGTAAGGTAGAGTGGAAGGAAAGTTCACAGTGAGAGAAAAATAAATTTGACAAAATATGATTCATCCCTATTCACTTTCTGGAGTAAATTCTCGTGGCCTTCAAGGTGAGAATTGGGCTCCCAGATCCATGTAATTAGTTAACGAAAAACAAGATACTGTCTGTTATGTATTTAAGCCCCGGTCTAGTTTGGTGTTTATATAACCTGGTGGAGTGCCATGATTGGCTGCAGCACTGATGGAAATGCTAATTTCCACTGAGGCTCCCTTTATTAATTAATTTGCCTTACAGCTAATGATATTGCTGAGTTTTGGAACAGGGAAAGGGGAGGTTTCACACCCTCCCACCTAACTTCAGAAATAAGCAGCTTTTTATGAACCGTCAAAATCATTTGAATTTTGGCTCAGCTCATGAATAAGCTCGTTATTCTAAACTATATCTTCCCCCAATTCTGTTTGCTTAGAATATATGCTCGAGAGGCAGGGGACATGAAGGGAAAGGCTGAGTTTGCATTAGACTAAAGGGATTACAGGAATATTACAGTAACTGATCCCTGAGAATTGTCATTGGCCAGCGTCTCTAGGTCCCTGATGAAGGTACAAGGAGTAGCCCAGAGAGAGAGAGAGAGAGAGAGAGAGAGAGAGAGAGAGAGAGAGAGAGAGAGCGCTACTGGAAGGTACCTTTGGCCAGAAGGAATGGGGGTTGGGTGAGAAGGCTTCCAGACTATGTTGAAAAAAGTGAAGGGAGGTCTTGCAAACAGGAGAGACTTCTGCACACCCAGCTTTTCTTCTCTCCCCATAAGTTTAGGAAAGAGGAAAACTTTTTCTGCAAGGAAGGCTAAGGACGCAGAGAATTGACAGGGAAGCATTTGCCCCAGGCCAGGTCATCCTGAGGTGTTGGAGAACTTTCAGCAAAAGTCCTTGAGATATTTCTACCTTGTACCAGGCAGTGTTGAAATGCATTTGCCTAAGGAAACTTATGAGGTTGCTTTCTCCTCTTGTAATGTTTTTGACAGCTCAGATGTATTTTCTTCCTTTACATTTAAATGCCATGTAAACTGTGATTTCCTTCTATATTCAATTCTATTTTTCCTTTGCATATTGTGCCTTGGGTTTTTTAAGCACTGCTTACCATAGCTGTGCATTTAAATCTAGATGCTTTGGCAGCTTCCTGCATTTTTTGTAGGCTTTTGAACCTTTAGTTTTGGGAACTGCTGAAGAAGCCGCCACCACATGCTACCCTACCCTGACCCCAAAGTATTCTGTTGATCACTGGAACTTACTTTGAAGGGCTCAATTTAATTCTGCGTGAGCAGCCTTCTCCTCACATATCCCTAGTTTGTATATTGGAGGGCAGGGGATTCATTTCAGCCCTTGATGCAGAGTGTTTTGTTTTTCTTTCCAGCAAGAGTTGGGTGAATTTAGTTTGTAACTTGCCAAAGTCTAATTAAATGAGGATGCTCATCCCTGTTTGGATGTTGCATCATTTGCCCTGGAAATCTTCAGATTAATCCCCTCCGTGTTCAAGGTTCACTCAGCTGTAAACAAAGGCCCCATGAGCTATATTCAGAAGCACTCTCATCTTTATGATTTCACATCTTCCAGAGCTGAGTCCAACAAGTTTTGGGGGACAGCCTTGAGATGCCCAGAATTAAATTAAGCCCTAAGGAAAACCACCACTGCATATATTAGAAGTTACTGTTTATCTTTCTCCTCCACGGTTCAGAAAAATTAGCCTTGATAACTGGATTGTTAGGGTCCTTAGAGAACAGTTCTCCATCTTAAAATTTTGGATCTTCACTACAGTGAAACTTATGGATGTAGGCAAAGCATTTAGATTTTGTCTGACTCTCAACTGGGGGGGAAATCACTTTGGATGGATCTGTGCCCTGCCTTTGAACTGTTTCCTTCTAATTATTTGTGAAATCAAAATTAAAATTTATTGTTTTGAATAAAAAAGGAACCCAATTAATAAAAATTACAATTAGGACTGTATCCAGTGCAAGGCCAGAGGATACCAATGAGATCAATAAACATCACTAACTTACATCCTTTAATTTTATTCTGAGTAGAAGTTTGTTGGATACAACCCACTGATAATTTACTGCGATATTCCTTGTGCCTGCAAGTGAGCATATGGGTCTGCCTCTCTCTTATATCTTTGGAAAGCTGATGCATGTGTTTTGGAAACCAGAAAACTGGAAGGGACCCACTCAAAAGCCCCTTCTTGTCATACACATCATAATCTAATGTATTTCATAATCTATTGTATCTTCATATATTTTAGTACACTCTTAGCAAAATGGTTATAGTTCAGTCACAGAGCGTATGCTTTTTGTGCAAAAGGTCCTGGGCTCAAACTCTGGTCTTTGCAGCCAGGACTGAGAGAGACCTTGTCTGAAGCCCTGGGGATTCACTGCCAAACAGTATAGACAATACTGAACTAGATGGACTGGCCCAGCTTACTATGTTCCTAATGCTTGACTTTCTTCAGTCTCCAAGAGAAGGTTACATCTATGTAAGATAGGTTCTAAAAGTGCCTAATTTTCCTTTGTAAATCCTTTGCTTCACTCTCTGTGTATGGTGTCATGAGTGGTGGCCAACCATACTAAAAGTTGGAGGAGGGGCCTGTGGAGCATTTAAGCACTCACTTTGACCAACTGGCAACATACATTGAGGATAAAGCCACTTGACTTTGGAGTGATATTGACTCTGCAGTTGTTGTGATTCCAGGTTAATTATCCAATGCTGGAGACATGGATGTGTTATGGGACAGGCTTCAGCTTGTACAGTCAGCTGATGTGGGCAAGGGGCTGGTAGTTATATACTTTTCCACGTGGCCACCTTGATCTGTATCTCTCCTGGCTTATTAAATTTAGCAGAGAGGGATTGACTGCTTCCTCACTGTGTGAGTGTGTGAGAGAGAGGGAGGAGTATTGGTCAGAAGTCATGACAAAAGACCCATCAAATAAGTGCATAATGTTAGCATTTCAGCATCCACGTCATTCAATTACCCACCTGTTATGAATGGGGGTGGTAATTTTGTAATGTTGGAAAGGATTTGTGTTTTCAAAACTCTTTCTCTTTTGATACTGCAGTTAGGGAAATGGCACTAAATTTGACTCATAATTGAGCTCTTGGAAAAAGGGTTTGCTGATGAATCTAGCAGAGGCATCTTTTTAAAAAGCCCATCTGCATTTGGTTTTAATAATGCAGTCATATTGCCGCTACTCTCTTTTTAACCGTACTGCCTAAAGTGGTTGCACAAGATAATTAGATTAACAGGCTGATGTTTGCATCCCTGTGGCTTTGAAAAGGCATCAGCACAGTTTCCCACAAGACAGGATTTGGTTAGTACATTTCGGTTAGAGAACATGAGACCTGTAATCAAGAGAGAGTGTTTGTCATAGGATTTTCACTAAATATTGTCCTACTTGTAGTGCTGGCAGAACCTTGAACTTTATCTTAATATTACACGGAGTCAAAACATAATGAGATTTGATGTCTTAAATTACCAAAGTTATCATTTCGTCATTTGTATCAAAGACCAAGACATTACTGTTTAAACAGCACCTTTCCACTGTAGCCACTGAACCAAAAAGTTGTAAATTAAAAGGCTTCTGTGCTGACAATCTAGAAGGACATAGGCTTCAACAATCTAAGGATTTGGCAACAAAGAGGCTGGCCCAAAGACTTATCCTTAACTTTAGAGCCCTTCCTGCAAGGACACTACATAACAGAGGGTATATAACAAAAGTAGCAGAAGAAGAAATAATCCTGATGAATAAATTGCTATACTAAAGTGGCCTTCTGTTGCACAACTCTAAATGATGCCACTTTGTTTCATGCATTATGTGGTACATTAAGAGAAGAAACCTGGGAGCAATTCTGAGGAGCTGTACCAAGAGAATGGAGCCCATCTGGCAGTCCTTCCTCTTGACCCCGACTCACTTGACTTTGACTGAGTACTGCCCCAGGAGTAGCAGTCTGCAACAGTTCAACAGAGCTGGGGCTACAAGCATACATCAATCACTGAGTCCAAATGGAAAAAAACCCCAATAAAATCCAAGTTTAAAACCATCAGATTTACCAAAAACATCCAAGTATCAATGGCTATTAACCACTATGGCTATGTTCTACCTCCTTCCACTGTCAGAGGCAGTATGAATACTGATTGTTGGGAATCACAGGTGAGGAAAGTGCTGCTGCACTCAGGTCTTGCCTGCAAGCTTCCCATGAGCATCAGGTTGGCCACTGTGAGGACAGAATGCTAGACTAGACTTTGGCCTGACCCAGCAGGGTTAATCTGATGTTCTTCTCCATAAGCCAATAAAATCACAATGACGGTATGTTTTGGGTAATAATAATCATGGGTTGTGGTTGCAGTTGTGAAACTTCTCAAAAGCTTTCACAGGCTTCCTAAATTTTGGAAGGGTTCTAAGTAGCTGCAGCCCCCCAGGAAGAGAATCGTAAAAGCATAGTGCCACAATAATAGCACTTCCTTGTCAGATGTTCGTCTGGGTAACGTGGCATTATCTGTGCCCACTTCTTCCCACAAGCTTTAGTTTCCAAACAATTTAAGAGCAGCTCCATTTTGAAATAACTGATCCAAGTGGTTACAAAGTACAAGTTACACTTAAGGTTCTCAGTCTGTCATTTAACTCTGAGCTGATAGTTGACCTATCTGTTGGGAGGGACAGAGCTGAGGATATCAAAAGTAGTTCCTACCAAAATGAAACGTCTAAGAAACATGTATACTGTGTCACTGGGAGAGGAAAATACTCCAAGCATCTGTTGAGGAGAAGATAGAAGCACTCTCCAGCAGTACAGAAGAAGGAAGAAACTGCAAGCCCAGTAACTTGAAGAACAGATAAACATCAAAAACAAACAAGTTTTCAAACAAGGGAGTTTCAAACAAGGAAGAGTATAAAGGGTATTTTTAAGAGCCAGAGAGATAATTTAAGAGTCAGTTTAGAATAAACAGGGAGAGAAGGAAGTGTAGTGATGGAAGGAGAGGGAAGACAGGCAAAAGCAAGTCAGCATTCATATCTGTTACTTGTAATGTAAATATGGGAGGAAGCCAGATTTTCCCCATAGTTGAAATATATGTTACAACTCCAGTCTTTTCACACCATGTTTGTGTGCAGCCATAAACAATTTGAATAACAAAAGACTATTGGACCATGGGGTATTTTAAAAAGTAGCTATCAAGATAATTACAGGTGTTGCTTAGGGCTTCCTCCACCCTTTGCTGGAACGGCCCGTGCTTTAAAGCTCCATGTCCATTTTTGTTTGTTTTGTTTTTGTTACAGAGCTTTCCCTGTGAAAACCTGCTCTTTAAAGCTGGATAGGAGCAAATAGCAGTCTGCAGAAAGCTTGAATTGCTGTTGGTTGCTCTTCAGCTTTAAAGAGTAGGTTTTTGTGGGGAAAGCTTGAGGGCAAAGAGAGAGAGAGAGCTTGGACTTAGAGCTTTAAATTGCAGACCTGTGCCTGGAAAAAGCAGGGAAACAGGTAAATGTGGTTGAGCCCTTAGTATCTCTGGCTCTCATTTTAAACAGTGGATTGGGTGCCCTGCATGTTGCACACAATATCTTTTAAGTGGAAGAAGAAGAGAGATTATACAGATTACCCTAACTCTCACACTCTCTAAATTAAAGCTTCATAGCAATGAATTGTCTTCATCTATTCCTGGTTTGTGCATTTGCTTCCATTTTGTTTCAGAACTTACATTGTTTCATACTTAGCATTCTACGGCAATCTGTAGAGAGCTGAAGAAATGTTGTGTAACATTTCAAAATCAGTATTCCAGCCAGGTATCCAGGAACACTGAAATATAATTTTCTGAATTCTGACCAGCTAGGAATTTCTGAGTGCAAAACTACTATCATAAGCATACAGATTACAAGCCTGTCTAGTCCTTTTATCCTGCATCAAATGATACTGAGAAAATGGCATGGGGACTCTTGAAAAGCATATAGCAAAGGGGAAACCATGTCAAAAGGTTGCAATAGAAAGAGCTTGCCATTTTAATTCATTTTAAATGGAACACTGAATAGACTTTGCTTTCTGATAGCCTATAGATCTGCCTCAAAGACTTTTCTTACTCCAAGGCATTGTATGCAGTACCTTTTAACACAGCATTGCAAGTATTTTTGCAAAGTCATTCCAATGTTTCTCTCCAACTTCCCATTCTCCTTTCTCCCCTTCCCCCTCCCATGTTTCAGAATTTGGAAGTTCCGGGAGCCTAGGCCTGATAAAAATTAGGTCCAGTCATGGCCAACTCTGGGGTTGCGGTGCTCATCTCACTTTATTGGCCAAGGGAGCCGGCATACAGCTTCCTAAGCCACTTCTGGCGAACCAGAGCAGTGCACGGAAACACTGTTTATCTTCCCGCCGGAGCGGTACCTATTTATCTACTTGCACTTTGACGTGCTTTCGAACTGCTAGGTTGGCATGAGCAGGGACCAAGCAACGGGAGCTCACCCCCGTCGCTGGGATTTGAACCACCGACCTTCTGATCGGCAAGTCCTAGGCTCTGTGGTTTAACCCACAGCGCCACCTGCGTCCCTAAAAATTACAGATATGCAAAATAAAGACTTTTCCTAACCAAATACCTATGATAAGCCCACACGCAGGACTGTAATCCAACTTGTTATTCCAGGCAACTGGTATTCAGAGACCTACAGTCTCCAACAGCGAGGGTAGAACATAGTCTTTGTGACTGGTAGCCACTGGTAGCCTTTTTCTCCACCAAAGTGAGCAGATGTGCAGCAACAGCTGCTCTCATTCTCCAACCCTACCCTCTTTTGACTCTTTAAAGCCAGCAGGGGCTGTTGGGATAGCCTGTGGGCGCTGCTTACAGCCATAATACACTCCATTTGTCTCTGTAGTGATGCTTTTAACGTTTGGTGATTCGTGACCTGTATGATTTTATACAGGAACTGTAGAATTAGAAAGTCAAATCAGCAGTGCATCTTAACGTTGCTTTTTTGCATTAGGGACATCGAAAGCAAAGTTTGCCATTTCAAGAAGAGTGTGTAATGATGTAAATTGTTGAGCGATCTGCATAATATACATTATGTTCAGGTTCACTGGCAAAAGGCAATATGTGGTTCTTTAGGACTGCATGCTATCTTGGAGATCCAGTTTTTGTACCATTTGTACACAGTTAGGTGACTTATCTATACCAAGACAAGACTAGACTAGGGCTGTTTCCGAGTTCACATCCACACCCACACCCGAACCAATTCAATTATTTTTCTTCACTAAGGGTTATCTACTGGCTAGCAAGCACTAAACCTCCCTTCTTCTGCCTGCCCTAGACTTTGATACATCCAACAAGCACCAGCAATTGGTGCACAGAATAAATATATGTTGTAGCCATTTTAGGACTGCCAGGGCTTAATTAAGTACAATTTGGGATTTGCAGAGCTCATACTGTCCAACATTTCTATGATTAAAATAGGGGCATCCCATTTCATAATGATAATTTTACTATTTGTACCCCACATATATTACTGGGTTGCCCCAGCCACTCTATATATATATATAATTTAAAAAAACTTCCCCATACAGGATTTCCTTCAGACGGCTCAGGAGTCGGATAACCCCCATACCCTCCAACATTTCTCCAATAAAAATAGGAAAGTCCTAAGGAAAAACAGGACATTCCAGGATCAAATCAGAAACCAGAACAGCATCTCTAAATCAGGTACATCCCTGGAAAATATGGACACTTGGAGGGTCTGAGAGCTCAGTGTTTCACCTGAAGTTTCACAGTCTCAGATTCTTCTTAGGAGAAGAAGTCTCAAAGTGAAGGGCAAGAATTAAGGGGGGCAGCTTTTTTGCCTTTCACTGTGCCAGGCAGTTTTTCATATTCATCAGGCTGCAGCCAGAGTTACCAGGCACAGCCATGCTCCCTCTCAGCCAGGTCTTGGATCAGCTCCATCCCAAGAGGTTCCACTCCTTTGGTTTCCAGGCATGAATCAGTAGCTCCCTGCTTCACACAGCATCCCCGGGTCTGAGCCTCAGGTGATGACCTGACAACCCTAATACTGCTGGAGGGTACAGGGATACGTTAACTTGTGTTGGCTTATAAAGCATTTCCACAACCCACTGAGCTTGTTGTCACACCAATGCCATTAGCTTGTTCAGCTTCAGTACAGTTATTTCCACTGGTAGGAGCAAATAAATAACTCTTCAGAGTGTCCCGTAGGAACTGCATGGATTTCTGCGGTGAGGCAGAGAAAATATTGCTGTGGGCATAAAGAACACAAGAGAGTCACTTACAGTAAAAGTGAAAGAGTATAATAAAGTTTTGCAGGCTGTGTTACAAGGCCAAAAGATAAAGAAAAGTAATAAACTTCAAATTAAACAATGAGCTGTAATGGTTACACACAGGAGTAGCTGCTCTGATGGAAAAGGAAGCTGCCTAGCAGACATCTTGCATGCAGCGGTGTTCCTGGTTCTCATTTCCTTCTCTATTAAATTAAGCCAACAAAAAAACTTCTGTACAGCTTGATGTGCAGTTGTAGTTCATCTTTTCACCATTAACAATATTGGCTAAGATACAATCAACAATGATTATGAGTAACTAGATTAGAGGTACCATTGATCTAATTCAGAATGCGGGACCTGCTTTAATTCTATTTGTGTTTACTGTTGGATAATTTCAAACTTATTTGATGCTGAAATGTTTTGTTTGAATGAGTTCTGAACCACAAGTGTGTGTGTGTGTGTGTGTGTGTGTGTGAGAGAGAGAGAGAGAGAGAGAGAGAGAGAGAGAGAGAGAGAGAGAGAGAGAGATGTGACCATCACCACAACACAGAATTAAAAGTGCATATTCATTTGTGATCATCCTAAATCAATTTATAGAAATGTGATACTGAAGGCAAACCACAAATCTGTGCCTAGTAAAGGACAGAGATGGACATAATGCATCAGATCTGGAATCTGAATATGAAGGCAATATCTGGTTATAATTTAATGAAAGTAAACACAAGCGTGTGTAGCTATACATTTATAAGCTTACCATGTAATTTTACCTTCCAAATGTTGGTTCCTGTTGTTTTATCTTCGGCTGAAGCACTTCTCCAGATACAACTCTAGGGGAAGCTGATTTGGTGTTGGTGACCTGCCTGTGCAATGCTATCTGTAAAGAGATGCACTCAGTTACCTACAGTTCCCAGACATTTGAATTTCTATAATGCCGAAGACTGCAATCCTAACTCCACTTACCTGAGAACAAGCCCCTTTGAATTTAACTGGACTTATTTCTGAATAAGTACCCAAGCCTGGACCTGGAAGTGTCTCCGGACAGCACTGGCCCCCGGCCTCTTAAGTGAGATGGGCGCACAACCCTAGAGTCAGACACGACTGGCCCATATGGGCAGGGGTACCTTTACCATATTTCTGAATAAACATGGTCAAGATTCCATTGTGAGACTACTGTGCATTTTTAGCTGGAGACTAATATATTTTTTAATACTATGGATTTATTGTGTATTTTAGTGTTATGTTGTTCATTCCTCTGGAATCTATTGGATGAAGGGCTGTATAAAAATGATTGATTGATGATAGAGATGATAGATAGATAGATAGATGATAGATAGATAGATAGATGATAGATAGATAGATAGATGATAGATAGATAGATAGATAGATAGATAGATAGATAGATAGATAGATAGATGATAGAGATAGATAGATGATAGATAGATAGATAGATAGATAGATAGATAGATAGATAGATATAGATAGATAGATAGATAGATAGACAGATATTAAGAGCAACCATCACCATTCCAACTGCAGTAGGGCGAGACGCAGGAGCTTATAAAGTAATAGCAGGTAAAGAGGAAAATAATGGTTGCATTGTTTATCAAATGTTTGTAAATGTAGGCAATGACTACATGGAGAAGCAGAAAGAAAGGAGGGGGGAATGTGGTCCAGAATAGTCCACTCCTTAACCCCCTTTTCTTCAGTGATCCACTGGTTCCACAGTGAATCTTCAGTTCCACAAATTCTCTCGATTGGAGGATTGTAATATAAACGCTACACACATTTTCAAGACAGGCACAGCCTATATTTAAACAAACTATAAAGCAGTGTAATTTTTGCAGCTAGTTTATCCCATCTTTGATGTAAAAATAATTAATTTCTCTTTTTATGGATCTTTTTAATGTATCTTTGCACTTGGAAAATAACTGCTTCCACTTTTGTGTACTTCAAAAAGTACCCATTCTTAGAATAACATTCTTTTTTTAAAAAACAAAAACCCTCCACAAATTTTTAATCTGATATTGACATCTGGCATAGCCTGACATGGTGCATTTCCTCATCTGTGGACTGTTTGGTGTAGATGTAGCCCATGGTATCTAGAGACTACTGCAGATGGAGTATGAAATCATTTAATTTCAGGTTCTGGTTCTGCAGAATTTGTCAAGGGTAAAACTACTGGAGAAATCTTAACACCATGCACATTTCCAGGTTTTTCAAGCTGTTCACTCTATAAATTACATTTCACCCCTTTTAAAGGTTCCAGTTAATTGACTTAAGAAAGATGGAGAAAACAAACTTGACAATATTATTTGAAGCTTTGAGTAGGCAGTTATGGAAAATTACATTAAAAGCATAATTGATTTTTTCCAGGAATATCCAGGGCTGCAATCCTATACACACCTGGGAGCACTGAATTGAAGTTGCACTGAATTCAGTGTGTCTTACAGTACTTCTGAATAGATATGCATAGGATTGTAGATTACTTTGAAGGGCTCCATTAGCATATCATAAGATGATCTAGTCTTTGCTAGAATATGATTTGTACATGAATCATGCATCTACCTAGTACTTTTGAGTAGGAGAAGACATTAATTGGATGTTCAGTCATTTGAATAACCTTGTTTACGTAGCCATTCCTTTGGTATTTTTCACTCTGTAATTTTAATAATGTTAGAAGCTGGTTTCCTTTCACACTTTCTCTTTCAATACAAGCAGCTCTGGCACAAAATTCTAAAGTTTTGTGTCAACTTGAACTTTAAAATTAGAAACTTTTCAAATGTTCTTTCTATGATTAAGGTATACACTGGTGATTATCAGATGAGGTTCTTTTCATTCCCTGTGAAATATGATACCTACATTGCACGGCACATAAATTTGAAATGTCTGTCTTTGCTTTTTTGACCATATTACTGGTAGGCAAAACTGCAAACAAGTACAGTGGTACCTTGGGTTAAGTACTTAATTCGTTCCGGATGTCCGTTCTTAACCTGAAACTGTTCTTAACCTGAAACTGTTCTTAACCTGAAGCACCACTTTAGAAAATGGGGCCTCCTGCTGCCGCCACACCGCCGGAGCCCAATTTCTGTTCTTATCCTGAAGCAAAGTTCTTAACCTGAAGCACTATTTCTGGGTTAGCGGAGTGTGTAACCTGAAGCGTATGTAACCTGAAGCGTATGTAACCTGAGGTACCACTGTAATATGAGTGGTTCAAAGATGTTTCCAGTGCCATGTGTGAAAATGCATGTAGGCTACAATTCTAAGGACACCTATCTGGAAGTAAAGTCCATTGAACACATTGGGATTTCAGAATAAACACTCTTAGTATTGCTTTGCAGATCTCATTAAGTAAGGGTGGTCACATGCCTATATTTTCAGGCCATTCTTAAGTGTGGTCAGATCTACTGAAATCCAGGCTTGGGTCCCATGAAAACAACAAAACACCCTTAAGCATGCTTGACTCTGTATTGGATTGTGGCCATACCTACGGTAGTCTGCCTTCTGCCCTCAAACCTCCCTCAAACTATGAGAGTTATAAGTGAGTCTTAGTGAAGTTTAAAGGGCAGAAGGTAGGAGGTAGGGCTCAGCGATATCTGGTTTTCAACATAGTGATATCAGCAGCTAAACGCCGTAATACTGTATGCCGATATATCCCGATGTCCAGAATGTATCTTGACTGCAAGACTTGGTGGCTATGTTAATTACCCAGGTTCAGAGGTAGAATGGCACTGAATACTAGCTTCTTGGAGCAACAAGAGAAGTGGACTGCTGCCATCACATCCTGTTTGTGGGCTTCACGGAGGAATCTGATTGGCCGCTGTAGGAAACGGGATGTTAGACTACTAGATGGACTGTTTCACTGATCCAGAAAAGCTCTTCTGAAAGTAGACACTGCATAGTCCTGGATCTATCTATCTGCAATGGAAGAGAAGTGCAGGTGTTAGAAATTGTTCTCAATTTCTTATTACACAAACCTGAACATCATTTTTAAGTGTTATGAAATAAAGATCTCTGGCCTTCTTTAGCACCTATAAATAAAACTGTATCAGAGGCCACCAGTCCAAGTCACCCTCATTTATCTTACAAATCCCAGAAGGTCTCCACAGCACAGTGTTAAAGTGAAGTGATAATTAATGCAAAGAAAAATGTCAGTTCCGTGGATTAGGCAATGAATGTGCAATTGTCAAAACATTATGTTGTGCAACGGAGGACAATCAGTTCCTCTGTTGCCTCAGGCTAGTCCAAGCTCAAGTAAACAGCACACTGTAACAAGCAGACATTAATAAATGATAAAATGCATGGGATCTCTCTTGAAAGTGCAGAGCACACATAGCAACTCAATGCAGTGCTCTCTTCCTCCGCCCTGGTTTTCACAGATTCTCTGTCTCTGTTGATACCAATGGTCAGTTCATTGAACTTTTTATCAACTATCTATTCAAGAGCCAGGAATGGCTAAAAGCATACAGAAAAGGGAAATTAGTCTGATTAGTCTGAGAAAATTCACAAGGAATATCTCAGAGAACTTAATGTTTTGATTGGTTGGCTTTGTTTCTGACCCTTCTTGACTTCCCTAAACAATTTTAAAACCACCCTATAAGTCACAGGACTGAGAATTGTTTTAAGATGTTACATTTCAGTTGAATTCCCAAACTAAAATACTAATACAGTGGTACCTTGGGTTACATATGCTTCAGGTTACATACACTTCAGGTTACAGACTCCGCTAACCTAGAAATATTACCTCGGGTTAAGAACTTTGCTTCAGGATGAGAACAGAAATTGTGCTCCGGTGGCACCACAGCAGCAGGAGGCCCCATTAGCTAAAGTAGTGCTTCAGGTTAAGAACAGTTTCAGGTTAAGAACGGACCTCCGGAACGAATTAAGTACTTAACCGGAGGTACCACTGTAGTTAAAATAAATGTATTTCAGGTATTAAATATCACTTTATTGCTCAAAAGTATATTGCAAAAAATATATGTGTAGACAAATTTTCCACGTCTCTGATAATAAAGAGCTGGATGCTAAAACAGAACACTAGGCAGAAATAAGAGGTGTGTACTATAGCCAAACAGACATATGGTATGCTGCAATGAATTGACATAGGCACGCTATCCAAGGCAAAAGGAAACACTGTGAAAGAGTGGAAGTGATAAACATAAAGTATCCAGCCACCTCCACTAATAGTCCAGTTCTTTGAACCTGGGGCAACATACAACATTAAAAACTTCTAATATAATGTAATCTAGTCTAAAATTACTAAAATCCAGTGAAATCTCATCTAAGGAGCTGCAGCAATCACAAGTGTACTATATAAGAAAGGACAATGCCCCAACAATAAAAAGTCATGGCCTATAAAACTGCTCAATAAAACAGTACACCAAATTCTCAGGTCCCTTAATACAGGGCCAGCTCTGCAGTGCAATAGCACAAAGCAATTTGCTTCAGGCAGCACCATGAAGAGGTGATAGATGAAGGAGGAATTTGTGTCAGGCACAGCAAGATGTTTTAATGTCCTGGTCCTAGCAGGGTTCCACTTCAGGCAGCAAAATGCCTTGGGCCAGGATTGCATTAATGTCACTGAATGCCCCCTCTCCCAGTTGCCAACCTGCCAACTAGTCTGCAGTAGTTACCAACTGGTGGCTAATACACTTTTTCTTGAGTTGTAGGGGAGCAGCGGCATCCATTCTTGGATGAAACTGGTTATCTAGACCCATTTCAGTCTGGACCCAAACTTGGCTTTGGGGCTGAATAATCCTTCGTCGCCCTGATACACCATTATCAGGTGAGGGCAAGGAGAGTGAGACCCTATTTCTCCTACTTGACTTCTATGTGGCTTTCAATACCATTGGCCATGGTATCATCCTTGACCAGCTCTGAGGGATGGGAACCAGGGACACTGCTTTACTGTAGTGCCAGTCCTGCCTGCAGAGTCAGTTCCAGAGCTTGGAATTAGGAGAATGTTCTTTGGGCCTCTGGCGATTGTGTTATGGGGTGCCACATGGAGGTGTTTGTTGCCAGTGCTATTTAAGATCTACATGAAGCAGTTGGGACCAGTTGTAAAGTGTCATCAGTCTGCTGCCTTCTTTGTTATAGTACATTGTTATAGTACATTTTGAGGAAAACAGTTGATTTTGGACCTAAATTGTGTAACATTTAGATATCTGTTGTAGTGGAGTTTTAGGTATTCAATGTTAGGTTTCTTTAACACTCCTACAGAATAGTAATGAATTCAGGAACTGCAGTCGTGGCTGATGTTGCTTAGCAGGAAAAAAAGAATGATGGATATAGGTTGTTCTAGGTCATACTGTAAAGCTTCCTATCTTTGTTCTTGTAAAGTGTATTAAATTGAAGTTAGAGCAAAGGTTGTTAGCCCCTTTCAGCACTAAATAAAAATTAAGAAAGACGTTATGTTTGTTAATCACCATTTAAGATTTGATTCTTGTTTTCTCTACAAATAATCAGCCGATAAATGATGTAATGTTGATATAATAATATGAACACCTTGATAAGTTACACTGCTCCCTTTTCTAATGAATTGAAAACGGATTGCATTATTTCATTGTGTGGGGAAATTAGTACTTCATAGAAAAGCTGTCTATAAATATTCCTTCCAGCAGCAGAACTTCCAGTAGTGATGAATTCAGGTAAAAGCTTAATGTAGATGAATGGTTTCCTTAGAATTAGCCAGGTGAGTCTGCATGAAAGCAGATGCACATCATTCATGCTAATTACTTGCCAGGGTTTCTTTCCTTTCACATCAGCATTCTCAGCCAGGCCTAGTGGCACCAGCTATGCATTTAAAAAAAGAAAGAAAGAAAGAAAGAAAAACCCTTATTGTACACTAATTCGATTTGCTAGGTAGAACTCTCGAAAAAGACAAAGGGTTTATCTCTACGAAAGATGAGCTAAGCAGTACCTGAACAAACTGCGGCATGTGTGCACATTTGTCTTTCTCACATCCAGGCCTGCTGCCTACTTCCTATCGTCCACACATACTCAGTGTGTTGCATCATGAGGTAAACTTCCAGAAAATGTTGTTCTAGAGAGGTTATGTGGCCTAGGTTTTTCCAGTGTAGGACTTTGTCTAACAGAAGTAAGGGCCAAACTTCACAGGAGGCTCTGTCGTATGCAGTACGTCTTTGTTTTACAAAAATGCAGCCTTGGGGCTTGCAAACTGGAGCAGCTCATTGGAGGCCAAAGATTTTGCAGCCCTTTCCCCCTTGTGCCATTATTCCGCTAACTTCACTGTTCAGCTGCTTTTTTTTGCCAGACAGTGGAAATTGCACAACTACCCATTGATTTTCCCTTTAAGGGGCGAAAAGCAACAGGGTGTCTGTGTAATTTTTAGCAGGAAAAAATAGCATGCAGGGAAGGGGTTAGACTTTCTTTGCCATCCTGGTTTTCTGTGCAGTCTTTGCAGCTGTATTTTGTGAGACCATCTCCAACAATAAGGGCAAATTTTGTACCACTTGAGTCTCACATATAGTTTGGCCATAAGTGCCTGTCAGCTCATTGTTCACATGCATGTTCCATGAATGGCACAGAGGGGAGGGGAGATGTGTTTCTATGAGGAGCTTTTCATCACCTAACAGCAGGTATCTGGGTGGCCTCTGCTGGTTGCAAAATTCTGGTACCTGGTTTGATCCATCAAAGCAGTTCCTGTCTTTTCTGTTTTCAAAACATTTAGGATACTTTTCCTTCCAAAAGCTTCCAAACATTAAAGGAAAAGTACTTTCCAAACAAAAAAGCAAAATTACTTGTGTGTGTGTACATTGGGTGAATAAGCTGTGTCATTTGCTGTTGCCATGGTGACAGGAATCATAGCTTTACCTATCTGATTCCATAACCATTAGTAAAGCACAAATTACTTCTGTCTTTGGATCCAATAGCAATGCATTTGCCATATTGGCCAAAAATCCATTTGAGATCTTAATGTTCTGTGATCCAGAACAAAACAAGCTGGGTGCTTAAACCAGAAATACACCACCTAACCAGCCTTCATTCAAATATGGAATTAAAAGTGTTATCTCCTAGTTGCTATTCAGATGAGAATCTGATTATATCCCAGATGCTCCTTTCATTAGAAATGATGTCAAGTGCTTCTATTTCAGAGCTATCGGAAGCATAAAAAATGGAGATCAGATTTAGATTTGTCAAACTCACGATGCCAAGATTCTTTCTTAACACTGTGAAAGTCACATTCAAAATTTGCAGGAGGCTGTGCCCCTTTTTCTTGCTTTTATGCTATGATTCCTGGTTCACATGCCATTTCTTATAATTTTTATACATTGTGGGGGGAGAGGGGAGAAAGAGAATCTTTTTTGCAGAAAACAAGGGGGGAGTATCTGTGAAAACTCCTGTGATTTGTATCTTTGGCCTCTGAAACAATTGTAAGGGCTGTTTGCTACCTTAGCATTTAGGAAAATGGATGAAAGAGGTAAAGGATCAGTTCAGACATAACAATCTGGCTCTAATAAGCAATAGTTTTTACTAGGGATGGCTGAATCTATTATTTTTCGGTTTCTCTGGGTCTCTTATTTTTCCTGGTTTGTGGTCAATATCTTAAATTAGTTTCCCAGTTTGAATGGCAAAGGGCGGTTTAAGAAACCCTTAGCAGGAGAGGAAGGGAGGAAGGAGCATACAAGCCCAACACTTGTTCTTATTTTATCAGACCAAAATCTTTATTTCTTGAACTGGGCCTAAGTAAAATTAAGTAGAATTGATGGAGCCATAAGAATACTTGCATGTGCTAGATGCCAACAGCTCTTGTAGCAAATTCTAACTCACATCGCTCTTACTAATGACTCTTACCACAGAGTTGGTTGGTTGTACTGCAGGAATATGATGGTCTCATTGTGTGCCCAGGTGGAGACCCCCCAACCCCGAGAGACCACCAGAAGGAATAACAACTCATGACAATGTGTTATGGGATTAAAACTGGCCACAACTTTATTAAACCTTTCAGATGTAGGAAGACCTTGGCTTAGGCATTGGGCATGTATCCCTCCCAGCCCCCCAGTCGGGGAACTGGGGCTCCTCAGGCTGAATGGGATAGGGGAGGGTGCACTGCAAGATGCTTGTGTACGCAGGCAGCCCACCTCATATCCCCGCAACGCAGGGGAGTTCACTGACAACCTTTCAGTGCATGGCCAGGGACTCCCTTTTCACCAACCCCTTTAAGAGGGAACCCTGGAATCGCCGCCACGGGGGGGGGGGGTGAGTCACCACTTCACACACACACCCATTTAGGGAAGATAGACTAAAGGATTCCACCCAAGGCCTAAAACCATCAAAGTTGTGACAATTGCTACGGGGAAGGTAAAACCTGCAGAGCAGGGAAATTCCTTCCCTACTCTTCAACAGCAACCATCAAAAGACTGCAACAATGCCCACTGAAAAGGAAGGAAAATGGTTAACCTGCAATGAAGCATTAGACAAAGGGAGGGTGGGTGGGTGAAGCTCCAGAGCCGACTGCATGCTTGCTGCCAGCTCCGCCTCCTATTTAAGCATCTCGAGCGGACCAATGGGAAGCCTGCCCATTCGCAGTCCACTTGGCTGGCCCCACCTCCAACAAGACACTGATAGATTAAACTGGGGTTTGGCGGGAACCCCAACAGCTGGTGACAGGGAGGTGGGCCAGCCCAACCAGCTGGTGAGTCCCACGTGGCCCAGGGGGGTGCTGCATGCAGTTCTGCAAAGGGCACCCACAATGGGAGGCATGAGAACTCATACTTACAGGAGCATCAAGGCATATCAAAATACTCATCAAAACTCATGCATCAAAACTCATGACATGGTTTCATTGTGCTTTGCATCCCTCCCACAAGAAGCAATGTATGAGATGGCAGAGTAGAGAAATGTGAATCTAAATGACTTCACAACACACTTTTTACTGCATACACATTGTGGGGAAGAGAAGGTTGCAGTAGGATGACAAAATCCTGTATCCCATGGCTTACAAGTTTTCAAGTTGCATCAAACTGACAGGTATGGTCATGGCAGATTGGAGCTGGTGAGCTTTCTGATAAAATCAAAGACTCTAGCAAGACAAGCCCTTTTAAATAAAGCTACCAGCCCCATGGGCAGCATTCAGCTATGTTTTACTCAGAGTAAACCTAATGAAATTAATGGACCTAACTTAATCGTGCTCATTAATTTTAGTTGGTCTGCCACCCAAAATTTCTAGAGACTAGTCTACAAATGAATGTTCTGTCCACAGTTTTGAAGGTAAACAAAGCATAAGCTCCTGAAAATATTTTCTGACAAATGTTCCTGAATGATATCCTGTTGAAATCTCAAACTGAACACAGCAAAGACAGAGTTCTTAAGCTTTCCTTTCAGACTGTTGTCTTTTTTCACATCTCTTGTCACTGCTGGAAATTCTGTTATCTCTCCAGGCTACCAGCATGGAGTCGATCATATTGACCACTCCCTTTCCCAAAAGGATAAGAAGGCAACTAGAAAACTTAAAAAAAACAAAACTTGCAAAGATACATACAAAATAGAGAATAAAAAGCTTAAGGAAACAAGAGTGACAGCAGAGAAGCTGAACTTTATTCCTGCATACCCATATATTTTCTCAGATGGAGGGCCATGTTCCTATCTGGGAAATCGTCAAGAGACCACACGTCAATAGTGGGTGGAGGAAGAATCAAAAGTGGCCAGAGCAACAAATATAAATTTTACCTTCGTTCATTAGCCTAGTTTCTACAGAGACTTACACACTTCTCTCTATCCTTCACCGAAGCAGTCAACAGCCATGATCAGAGTTCAAGAACACATCCTAGCAAGGCAAATCCATGTGAGAGGAGCAGGAGCAGGGAGGAGTATGGCCTGACAGAGCCTCAGTGACTGGATAAAAAGGCTCAGAGGACCACATTTGGCCCCCAGGTATTAATTTCCCCACCCATGAGATATACACTTAATCTAGGAGCTTCAGTGAACTCAGTGGGGCTTACTTCTGAGTAGGCATAGACTTGCACTGGCATTTTAAAAACTTTTATTGGCATTGTTGTTAGCTGCAGAAAATGGTTATGAATCCCAGTCTAAAGAGCTATTAGAAATCATCAGTAGAAGGTACTTCAGAGACAAATGGAAACTTAATGCTGATATATTGCTAAGACTGCATGGACACTTTGCTGAAACAATCAGAATGAAACAATCTACCTCGGGCAGCACCAGGTGGGTGGGGAGGTTAATGAAGACAGGAATTGGTGTCCGAATGGTGCCACTGGGCTTTTCAAAAGTGCCACTCCTAGATGGGTACAGAGGACAATTTGGCCTTCCCTGCAAACAGTATTCTCCTGAGAATTAACTTTCTCTGGCAACAATTGTACCTCTAACTACTGCAGCCAATTAGGCGTAAAGAAGAGTCCTGAGGCAGAAATGCCATATATGCTCACACCAATCTTAGGTGCATGACTCCTCTTGCTAAGGAAGCTAGCGTCTTCATACTAATCCAACAGGCAGTAACCCTCCAAGATCACAGGCAGAAGTCCATTCCATTTTTCTGATCTGAAGTCCTTTCACTGGAGATTAGACTTGGGACTTTGCATATATAAAGCCAATTCTTTACTACAAAGCTATGAAGAGTACTACACCTCCCCTTGCTGCTTCTCTTCCTCTGGCTTCCCCCTAAATAGAGATGGAGAAGACCTCAGTTCAGTTCACATTTAAATATGAATTTACCTAATATGTGAACCAAAACACAGCCATCCTTTGAAAGTTGCACTTCTCTGAATGTTGAGATGCAGTACTCCTGTAAAGTAATGTGTAAAAAAACTAGGGTAAAGTGCTCATAGGAGGACTTACCATAGTTGAATACAACCCTTGGGGCAGCAAGAAATCTGGCCTATCATTCTTTTAATTTCATACCACTGGAGTAACCAGGTATAGTGAGGTTCAACAAATCCTATAACTTTGAAATTCTGGCCTCTAATATCAAGTTTCTCCAAGCCCCAGACAAACCCAGTGCTGCTTTCAGACATAATAAAAAATGTCAGTTAACAATTCTCATTTTCAGTTACAAGGACTAAAAGAACAGAGTGTCTCTAGTTCATGATAGAAGTTGGTTTACAACACACAGTGAATTATCAAGTGACCCAAATTGTGACATCTTGATTGGAAAATGCTTCTATTTTAAGATATCTGTATGAAATGCTATGGAGTGGGGGGGAAGGACTCAGCCAGGGACTTTGAACAGGCATCTCCTACAACAAAGGAGACCCATAACACCCCCTCCCCATAGCAAGGTAGTCAGAGTATGCATCTCACTATAGACCATATATCTATTCCCTTCAGATGAGATCCAGAAAAGGGAACCCCCCCCAAAAAAATAATAATAATCATTTGTGCTTTCTTCTTTGTCCCTGATAGAATTTCTGAAGCCACATGCTTCTGGCAATTTCATAACTTCCTTCGGTGCTTCCCTATTAATAGTTCCATTTCATACATCATTAGTCTGAAGCCTTTAAAATAACAAAAAGTTATTTCCAAGGCTCCTCACTGTTCAGCTTTTTCTCACTGCCTGTATTTTCTCTGTAGATCTAAGCAGAGCTTTATTTCAGCCAATAAGCATTGCAGCCCATTTATTTAACCACGGTCAGCCTGGGATATGTAAAGAGACAATAAGCACCTGTAAAATATGCTTCCTTCACTGCTGAACAGCCTTCATTCATACATCTGAAATTAGAAGATGAGATGCCAAGATCTAAATATTTGTATTTACACTGTACTTAAGCTGCAACTAGATCTAAGCAGTGATTGTCCCCTAGACCAGCCTTCTTCAACCTTGGGTCTCTAGGTGTTGTTGGAATAAAAAATTCCTTCCAGTAGCACCTTAAAGACCAACTAAGTTAGTTCTTGGTATGAGCTTTCGTGTGCATGCACACTTCTTCAGATACACAGATACAAGTTGTTGGACTACAACTTCCATCATCTCTGCCCACTGGTAAGCTGGATGGATATTATAGGAGTTGTAGTCCAGCAACAATAGCTCTGCCCTGGGCTACCAGACAGTGGCAGTAGTAGTATAACCAGTTGTTGCTGCCGAGCAGCAACTGAAGAGGACCAATCCCATCCTGGTGGGTTTGGAAGCAGACCCTGGTGAGGTCAGCTCCATTCCATGCAAGCACACATCCTTGCCTTCAGTAGCTGCTAAACAGCAAAAGCCATTTATTGCAGTCACATCACCTTTCTAGCAGCTGTTGCGACTGCACAGTTCAAATCTCCTCCCCCCCCCCTTTAAAAAGGCTCAAAAACCAAAATTATTTCAAGGTTTTGGTCTCTGTCCCAAGTTCACAGCTCTTGGTTTTGCAATTAGCGTTTATTCATTATGAAATTCACTGCTTGCTGGCTGGTGTTCCCTTAACGTTAAGAATCGGCAGCGCATTGAGAAAGACTGCCATATCTTATTTGTTTTGACATCCTTGGCAGCCCAGGAAGTGCTGTGTGGGGCACATTCCTAGGAATGAAAAGGAGCTGCTGTTCTATTTCCATGGTGAAACATAACCATGAAACAGACGCACAGAGAGCTGAAGACACCGGGCTGATGCTTACAAGCTTACCTACGGTGACGAGGCCTCTTTGTAGCCAAGCCGCAAGAATTATGTTGCAGATCCTTGTTCTCTGCCCCTAATTTAAGCCAGGTTTGCAAGGCTTATGCAACTTTCCTTAATACCTTCCCACACAAAGCTCTCTTGTAAATAATGTATTTCAAGCAGAGATGCCCTGGAAATTAGTAAGTGGAGTGTTGAAGATTTGGAAATGGTGTTCTCTGGCAGGTAATCTCCTAGATGGGATTTACCAATGACCAGAGGGGAAAGGTTTCTGCCTGGAAAATGACAAACAGTGTGACTTGAATAATTCATTCCCGCAGTCCTGCAAAATAGTGTCTGTCCCTTGCTCACTGCCAGCCAAGCAGCGGCTATCTGTTTATACTGTTGCTATACCTACATGGACTTCTGTTGACATATAAACATTTTCTCCCTATTTCCCTCACCCTTCCTTGTGTTTACTAAAGGGATAGGTCCCTGAACAACAGGTGGTGGCCAGCACACACATGCAGCAACTCTGAAAGCAGAGCTCTGTGCTTTTATGTCAAATATTAGTGCTCTTGTAGAAACAGCTCAAGAGATCAAGAGTCATTAATCATTAGCAGAACCCGTCTCCATGGGGATGTATTGTAATTGGAACTGTGTCAGCTTCCAAAGCAGTTGTGTAACAACATATGGCCTGGCTTCACTGACATCTGTTGTTGCTAAGCCTCGTTTGTTGACAATCGAGGTCACACCATCCACCAGTTACCTGTCTTCAACAACACCTGACCACAGGTTGTGCTTTTATTTTCTTTCTTTCTTTCTTGGCCATAGAAGATGCACTAGCAGCTCTTAACCCCTGCTTACTTCTTTGCCCTGTTTCCTGGAGTGTGCTACTAGCAACAGGCAACAGAAGCAGACAAATTACAGCCAGCAGGAGGTATAGCAGTGACACAGCTCTGGTGTTAGACATGGGCATCAGATTACAGGATTCTGTGTCAACAGCAGAGGCAGCAAGCTTTGGGAATATAATCATGTTCTGAGGAGAAAGGTGACAGGATAGCAGGGTTTCACAGCAGCCAAGCAGATATGGGCCACTTAGCTAAACAGAAGCTTAAACTGAAAACCAGGCCTGGCCTCAGCAAACATATGCTCCCTTTACATCTTCCCAAGAAGCTCACTGTTGCAACGTTTCCTTGTCTCATTCCACTTTTTCAATAAGGAAGCAAACTCACCTATTTGGCCTTTGCACTTCTTGCAAAGTCTACCATTAACTCTAAGTGATGTAAGCATCAAGGCTACCAAGTGGCAAATCAAGGAAGCAGCATTCTCCCAGAGAAAGGGTGCTCCCATGCAAAAGAGGATAGGCCTCCCATGCCTTTAATGGTCTTCTAGATAAGGAAATTTCAGCAGCTATAACTTGACAAACTACACCTGCTGAAATTCCCACTTTGACACAGCTATTGAAGGTGCACCAGCCCTGTGCTTTTCAGCATCTGTCCGTCCTATCAGAGACTATACTTTTGTGTCTCTTATTCTCTTTCAGTTTTACTACAGATTATGCATGTAATTAGCACCTTAACATCTTTGTTTCTTAATAATCATTTTTTAATTAAACGTTTTCAGCATAAAATACAACAAAAGCCCATTTCTATAGACCCCAGATGACATCTGATTTCCAGACTTATTGCCATCACAAAATGCTTGTCCTGGAGACATGGGTGCTCATGAATTCACAGGCAATACTGTACAATGCAAAATATTGCCATTACTCTGACAATGCTGAGCTCTGTATGTCTTTCCCCATAAATCCTGACATCTCTGCAATTGCCCTGCTGAAATGTCTGAAGGTGCATCAGTAATATTCAGTAGGCCATTCCAGGATGTTTGACTTGATAAGGGTAAAGAACTGGCAAGAAGGAGGTCCACTTTATCCTTCCTTGTATCCCTGGAAGAAGAGGAGGTACAAGTGCAGGTAAAAGCCCAGGAAAGAACACAGGTCTAGTCTACAGCCATGTGTTAAAACCATCTAGGTAATGAACATGGTTTCAGGATGTGTTCTCCAGCTGCACAGTTTCCACGGTTTCCCAATGCCAAACCTGGTATAATCCATATATGGTACTTGATTCATTTATATGGCTATCTAAATAGGTCTCTCCATCTTTTGCAGCATGTTCATTATACAGCAGTGTGCTGAATAGAGCAGAAACAGTGGAGTGTCTAAGCAAACAGATTCAGATCTGGAAGAATGATCTACTTGGGGACTTGGTTTTTTTGCACACATAGTCTACTGTTACTAGACTGATGCAAATGAATTATAAAAAGATGCTAAGAACAGTTCCCTCCACACACACATTATCTTCTAAATAGTAATGAAAATGGAGTCCCCATCTCAACATAAACAGATAATTAAAAGAATGTTGTCAAGGCTGACAAGTTCAAAATGTGTGTAACCCTAAAACCCTGATAAAAGAAAGTAACATTTTCTGGGATGAAGGCTACAGCCATGTTAATACATTGTTCTCTTTTCCAGGCTAGCAGTATTGTTATTTTAGGGGGAAATCATGTACATGGGATATGATTATGCACGTACAAGAAGTCAGGATTCTGTTACCATACAGACATACAGAACAGATCCCTTTCCCCCTTCATACTATATGTTTTAATGCTTTCTTTATCAATTGTGTGTGTGTGTGTGTGTGTGTGTGTGTGTGTTTTTTCTAAACTATGGTGCCAGCAGTAATTCTCTACAAACTACCATAACCGTGGAAACCCAATGAACCAACTATTTGTGTCATATTTTCTGGTGCAAAAGTAAAAAATATATTAAAAAATCCTATGTGCTCCAGGTGCTGCAATAAAAACCCAAGTAACTAGGCTGATTACGTGTCTCTGCATTTCATCACTCTGTACAATGCGCCTCTGCCCTCTTTTGGTCAAATATTTTTTACATCCTCCTTCCCCAGCGTTCTCTCAACTAAATTTGTCAGGACAACAGAGTCGAAGTCATTTGCCACAGTGAACTCATCAAGCTTTTGAAAACATTATTGCAATATAATTGCCTTTATCTTACGTATATTGTTACAATTGCTATACCAAACACACTGCAAAACCGGAAAACGGAGGTTTTAAGTGATAAAACCATGAGTGATCTTCATTCCCTGTAATAGCAAAATGAGCAGCTCTAGTCCTGTGCTGGTTGCTTTGGGAGCAAAGCAGAGCCGTCCACAAACAGCATGAAAGATAATGAATATCTAGGAGACCCCGAGTTAGGCTGGAAAGATTTCGGTTCCTTTTGGAAAGGAAGAATTACAGTTCACAAGGTTTGGCACTCAATGGTATTCTTCTCTCTCTCTCTCTCTCTCTCTCTCCTCCACCAGCTGCATTCTTCCCCTGATGAATGCATATGATTCTTCATATGATGGGAAGAGTGGAGAGATGCTGTCTTTCTCTGCCTCCTCTGTCAACATCCCTGTCAGCCAGCCCCACCAGCCTCCACAAATTGGTAGGCAAATGTCTGCAGCAGGAAGCCTGTTGTACATTGAGAACCCACCGCAATGTGATTTACATAGAATCATGTGTGATCAGGAGCCTAAATTGCATAAAGCCTCCATTGCAGACATTAGCCCTTCAAGACAAGGGAGAGCTGGAAGGGGTGGGACTGGGCAGCACATCTGCACTCTTCCTCATGCTGGTCTAACCTCATGGGGAAATTGCATGTTACCTATTCATAGATGGACAGCATTTGAACCATATCCTTATACTGGAGGAAAGCATTCAGGTTCAAACAAGGAACAGAAGCCTCTGTCCCTGCAACGGCTTTCTCATTCATTTCGCTGGGGGTGGGAGATCTACAATAACATTGCTTTGCACCCATGGGTGAATCTGCTACCTCAACTGAAAGAATGAGGTGGCCTGCACATGCAACACCTCCACTTGTACGTGTCTTAGATTGAAAGTTTGCCACCTGGTTATCACAAATTATGCAGGATTATGATGTCTGGCTGGCACGCAGGCCATGAAGCTATCCAAACAGTAGAGAAGCCTGCCAGAAGTATAGCCACAAGCCAAGCATATAATTCAAGCATTAACACCACTTTGAAAGTTTGTGAATATGCCATTTGCAAAGAGCAAAACAGAAATGTATCGAGGAGGGGACAAAGTAAAACTGACCGCATTTAAACTCTCTTCCAAAAGCTGCCAGATTTGAATCCTGCCTGCAACATTTGGATGTTAAGAGTTTTCCTTGGTCATAATGTGCAGCAGTTACACAACCTGCCCCTAACCCTTAGTCCTGCCTCATTTCTGTTTATAGACACTTGGTTTCCCACCTTGCTGCTACTCTGGTGCCATTGCCTCCTACCCCTATTTCATTTCCAGCCAATCCAGGCCCACATGGTTGATGTGATGACAATACAGTGCCACATAGCCAATCAGATTTGGATGCAGAGTAACATCATGCAGAGGGAAATCATATGGGAGGGAGGGACGAGAAATGGCCCTGGCCCTGTTCTAAAAGGTCAGCCCTCTCTGTTTTGGAGCAGCTGACCCAAAGGTGCTTTGTGTCTTAGAGCGGCTCACTTGCACTCCCTTTTGCAATGGGACATAAAAGTTTTACACATTAGGAACTCTTCAAAACCAAAAGCACCCCCTCCATCCTCATTTCAGATCAACTCTAACTGAAATTGACTTTTCATCTGTAATGGAAACTGCTTTTCACTTTCAGAAGCTACCACTGTGTGTAATCTCAAGAACATCTCAATATAATGGAGTGAACTGAAGAAGAAGGAAAAACAATTCTGACCCCAGAGTTGATAGGAAAAGGTAATCATTTGGTTTACATTTTCTGCGGATTTCATGACTCCTGTCCCCCCTAAAGGTGACCAGGAAAAATTACCTTAGGTGGGAGCAGAGGCTTGGCTATGGCTTTATTTGATCCTTTTCTTACCCAGTTTGTAGCTGCAGCCTGCAAATTCTTTAGTCAGGAACCTTCCACTTAAGCTGGTTCCACAAGCAGCCTTTAGATCCAGTGTCAAACCAGCAGCAGCATCCCAAGGGACCAGGAGACAACTCAGGCTGACTTGCATCCTCATTTGGTCCTGGTCTGGTCACTCAAGTGGGGAGGATGCTTATTCCAGGCCAGGTAGACAGTTGCCAGATGACCCACACCTTCCATTCTCAAATTTTAGTGCTGTTTTACTATTGAATGTGCCCACAATACACCCCCCCCAAAAAAAATAACCCCAACTAAAGCAAGCAACAATATTTTTTAATCGAATTTTGTAGCATATCCTTAGAAGCAGGCTCTCTGGATATGCCAAAATATGCTTCTTGGATGAGCATGCATTATTTAATATAAGCCTGGCAAAGAGAACAGCCCATGGCTGCTTCTCCTCCTATATTATTGCCCGTGTTCTTGTTCTCCGTGAGCATGGGATGTGGTAGCTGCAGCGAAACAGCATGAGCAGAAGGTTTCAGATGGCCTGTGATGTGTGAAGAGTACTGATTCCAAGCGTCTCTGGTTGAAAGGTCTAATTCAGTTGGCACAAATGCTCATCTTTAGCTGTGTATCTGGAAGCAGAAGCCTGTCTATTAGCCAAAAGCACTGATGTGAATGCTGATGAGAAATGAGAGGGGAAAGTACTCTGTCAGCCTGCTGGAGCCCTTACAGCTGCATGAGCATCCCTCGGGGTCTTCTTACTGAGAGGCGTGTGCATGGGAGAATCATGGAAAGTCAACCTATTGGCATCTTTATTGTTGATGCTACGGGGCTTTTTGTATTTAGTGGTGGTAAAGGTTAGTGCCTTCCTTAATGAATAAACTTCAGCAGGAATATTGTTTAGAAATGCATATTTACATTTATCAAATCCAGGATTGAAAATAAAAGAAGAGCTATCAAGTCAGGTCAAGTCAAGGACCATTGGTTTGCCAACTGTAGACAGTCAGTGTGGAAACAGACTATCTCTTGTTGTGCGTTCCTTCCCACCATCTGTTACTCTGATCAGGGAGTTCACAGCTGATAGTCATTGACATGCACATCCTTCTTCTTTTATTCAGTTTTTTAAAATCTGAAGTATTTTTTTAAACAATACAATACAATAAAAAAAAACTCATGTTCTGAAACATTTTGTCAGGGGTGAATGCAAGTGTTCACTTCCTCTGCTCATCTAACCCTTCCCCACACAACTGCAGCTCCCACCCTTGAATATCTTTCCATTGTCCCAAGACCCCAAACTTCAAGATGCCCAAATCATATAAGACTTTCTTAACTACATTAACAAATAGATTAAAAGAGCATAACGAAATAAAAAGCAGTGAGGGGAGGGAGACAGGGAGGAGTTCTTTTCTTAAAGTCATTGACAACTTTCCCAGCTAATCAGATATTCCACATGCCTTTTCAATCCCCAGACAGGTCAAGAAAGCATTACCACATAGATTTTCTCTTTTTATATGTCACTTTCTCATTGGCTGCAGGGGTCAATAGGTCATGAGATCAGCAATCTCTATCTGGTTGCATCCAGGCCTTCCACTTTTGTGGGGTCATCCTCTTGACAACAGCACTCCATTTGAAACCAGGCTACTTTATTCTTGCTAAGTCCTTATATCTGAGGGATGATGTAGCTCATAATATTGCAGTAGAATTGAAGACTGCACATATATGAAGATAGACCTATCCTTGACTTTCTTTACTGTAGTTATGAGTGCGATCACTGATGCCTGAACCCACAACAGATGAGGCGAACCCAGGCACATACTGGGACTAAGGTCAGTTTGAGGCCATCATGCACCCATGACTAGTTGTACACCTCAGCTGCAGCCCTCTCTGGTCACCCCAGGTCTCCACAATTAGAGTTTACAATGAGTTCAAACTGAGTCCTGTTTAGAAGAATGAATTATGAACTTTATGATACTTGGAACAAGGATCCCACTGGCGTTCAAGAAACTGGTGAGACAGGGCAGATATAAAATCTTGGTCCCCGGATGTTGCTAGTGAAACACCCCCTTCAGTCCAGCTCCTAGTCTTGTGCTCTACTTCTGACTCCCTGGCTGGATAGTTCCCCTCCTCCTTCAATAACCCTGCCTTTGATCTTCTCATTGCTGTGCTGGACAGCTCCCAGGCCACACTGGCAAGACAGAAAATCTCAGGTTGCTTCCAGACAACCTGCTTTTGAGCATTCATCATGATTTGTTTGCACAATTCTGTGGACAGATTATCTGCAACACTAGTTGTTTACTGAACATCTATGCTGATTTCTTTTCAGGGAGGCTACACAATGTTGCATCAAGCAGTTGTTATCTCACATTTTCCAGTACATTTTCCCCATCATTTTCCTTACTGCAAAATGTCCAAGAGCGGTTGAAGTGATTGTGTTGCACAAATTTAATTGTGCAAACTGAATTTGCTGGAATATGATTCAATCTCACACACAAAATAGCAACAGTCGAGAAGCACCCTCGGTCAAGCAGCTCTGTGTTGGCAGGAATGAAACATCTGTCTTGGAAAAAACCATCTAGGTTAGTGGCCTACAGCATATGTCACATCACAGCATTTTTATAATTTCTTCTCTTGGGTGCTTCTTTTTCATACTCAGTTATGAAACTCAGAAACAGACTGGATGATAATGGCAAGATGTGTTCCCAATATTCAGTTCCAGCTGCTAGCCTATAAGCTATGATGTGAACTAATTACAATCTTCAAAGGAAGCTCCATGTGCAGTGCATTGCAGTAGTCTAACCTGGAGGTTAGCAGGACATGGATGACTGCAGTCTGGTTAACCATATTAATTGCTCCTTTCAGTTATTTATGAGGGTTAATCTACCCAACCATTTTTTGAAAAGCACCTTTTTGAAATGTCTGCAGTAACAGCCCTAGATCAGATCCCATAGAGTCATACATACCAATCTGTTGATATATATGCTTTGTCTCTTTCTTGAGGTTTGGGTAAGGGTTTTTTTTGGGGGGGATGTGAAAAGTAAAATAAAAAGCACACCCCTCATCTTTTGAAGGAGACAGAGATAAGAAGGGAAATGCAAGGGATATAGCAGGCCCTATCTATAGAGAATAGTCTTGATATCCCATGTGAAAAGCTTTTGCAATCCTTTGTAAAGTACATTATTTCATTATTTAATGGGAGTAAGTGCCATTAAACACTTCTGAATAATCATGGACAGGGTTGCTCTGCATTTTATGGAAAGTTACAGTGAATTAAAAATAGAAATTCATACACTCTTCAAACTAGGACAGCCTTACAACACCATAACAAAATGCACATAGTTGGATTCTTGAAGCATGTAAAAACAGAATGGAGGCCCATAGAATGAGTAGTGCATATGGTCCAACTAGATTGGCAGAATGACTATTTCACAATTTATTTAAATTCCAGCATCTGTGACCAAATATCCATATTGACTTTTATTCCAGTTACATGTAAAGCTTGTAGGCATGGATAAAAGGGGGCATAATTTGTATGTTGGGAAGGTTCTCTGTTGTCTAAGATGTCCTTTTTGGTATGGGTTGCTATGTTTTTTGGATCCAGAGCACCATCTTCCGTTATGTTACACACTGAAACAAGGAACACCCTGTAGCATCCCCTGCAGCGAACTTTGAAGTTCAGTGGTTTACAAACATGGAAATGCTTACCACAGCAAAAGCAGAAATATACAGAGGTGACTTTGGATTGGTATGAATTATTCTCACAACCTTATGGCCATGTTTTCTTTAGCCCTGCTATATCTGTCTGCAGTGAGGGAACTAGTTATTTCAACTGAGGCAAAATGGCCCCAAACAATGCTGTTTGCAGGCTGCAAGCCACCAACTTCTGTTATCTGTGGCAATTCTTTGGGGGCATTCTTGTGGTGGGGAAGTAGCAATATCTTGAGTAAGCTTCTTCATAACCCCAACCATGGTGCTTTCATTAAAAAAATCAAACCATCGGCCATATGTCCCCAACTTTTCAGAGCCATGGATACAGCTGGAATTTTCAAAAGTGCCATGAGCACTACCACAAAATGGCTGCCATGGGAGACACCCCCAGTCACAATTACTTGGGAGTATCCGCTGCTTACTTACACTCTGTGTATGTGTGTTTCTTGAACACTAAAAGGAAGGGAGGCAAGCCAGAAGGAAGAAAAACAAACACATAGGACTGGGAAAACAAATACTGACTCCCCAGGAAAAGTGGGAAAAGCCAACACCCCCAAGAGAAGGGGGGGAAACATTAGAGAAGGATGATGAACATAAACAGAAGAGAGTGGGGAACTGACCGATCCACCCCTTGAGAGCAGGGAAAAACAAAAACATATAAAGAAACCCAGAGAGAAGGGTAGGAAACAAAGCAAGCAAAGGCTTCACAGGGGCTGGGGGAGGCTTTCATATGAGTACTTCATTGGGGACATCAGCCCTAGGCCTTCTCTCTTCACCAGCCCACATGCTATAGGCCCAACCTGCACTATGTATTTAAAACAGTATCATAGCACTTGAAACAGAATCAGACCAGAATCCTGGGAACTGCAGTTTGTTAAGGATGCTGAGAGTTGTTAGGCAACTCCTATTCCCCTCACAGAGCTACGATTCTCAAAGTTCCCTGGAAAGAGGGATTGATTGTTAAGGCACTCTGGCACCTTCCATGCCGGCAAGACTGAGCTACTAAATGTGCTTTACTGTGTTAGGATACAGGTATAAAGAGAATAAAAGACACTTCTCCGCTTGACACGCTGCTCTCATAAGCATCTCACCAAGCTGATATCTGGCAATTTCTATCAGTACATTATATGACCGTGGGAGGCCCATTTGCATCTTCGTCTAAGGTGTGTGCAGCTGGCCCATCCTTGTTATGCTATTGACAGTCCGCCCTGCTCTGTTGTAATTACTGCAACAGTAACAATGGAAGTGGCATGGATTTTCCTTTTTGTCTTCATTTATCTGTATGAATTAAATGTATTACACAGTCTTGGAAAGCCCACCTTGCATTTCTATCTAGTTGTGTGCCCAACTGACCCAACCTAGTTCTGCTGATAACTTGCCCTACTCTGTTGTAATTTATGCGCTGTGGTCTAAACCACTGAGCCCAGGGCTTGCCGATCAGAAGGTTGGCGTTCCCTGGAAACGATGCCTTATGAGGAACGGCTAAGGGAGCTGGGCATGTTTAGCCTGGAGAAGAGGAGGTTAAGGCGTGATATGATAGCCATGTTCAAATATATAAAAGGATGTCATATAGAGGAGGGAGAAAGGTTGTTTTCTGCTGCTCCAGAGAAGCGGACACGGAGCAATGGATCCAAACTACAAGAAAGAAGATTCCACCTAAACATTAGGAAGAACTTCCTGACAGTAAGAGCTGTTCGACAGTGGAATTTGCTGCCAAGGAGTGTGGTGGAGTCTCCTTCTTTGGAGGTCTTTAAGCAGAGGCTTGACAACCATATGTCAGGAGTGCTCTGATGGTGTTTCCTGCTTGGCAGGGGGTTGGACTCGATGGCCCTTGTGGTCTCTTCCAACTCTAGGATTCTATGATTCTATGAATCCCCGCAACAAGGTGAGCTCCCATTGCTCGGTCCCTGCTCCTGCCAACCTAGCAGTTTGAAAGCATGTCAAAGTGCCAGTAGATAAATAGGTACCACTCCAGCGGGAAGGTAAAAAGCGTTTCCGTGCACTGCTCTGGTTCACCAGAAGCAGCTTAGTCATGCTGGCCACATGACCCAGAAGCTGTCTGCAGACAAACACCGGCTCCCTCGGCCTATAGAGCAAGATGAGCACCGCAACCCCAGAGTCGTCCGCAACTGGACCTAACGGTCGGGGTACCTTTACCTTTACCTTTAACTGTGAAAATGGGCATGGGTTTACATAATCATCCATTTATTCATGTGCCACTTTCTCCCCAGATTGTGCCCAAGGCAGCTTATAACATGCCAAACTTAAAACCACACACACACACACCTGGCAATAGTACTTTAAATCGAATCCTAGGGAAAATATGCAAGTTTGTTGTGCAGTGATGTACTGTGAGAAATGGGGAGAGGAATGTGTCCTATTTCTGACCTGAAAACAAGACTTGGGTGAATTTCAAGCCTTGGAGCCTTGGGGAAACTGTTTATGGATGTTTAGAATAAATAAAATCCCTCCTAGATCAGGATCTGTTTGCACCACAGCCTCACTGCCACAGTTTCTAAAGCTACCCCTGAGGGTACATTTTCTTTATGTCTGTCATCAAATAAAACTAGGGAAGTTATGTATTTAGGAACAAAGCTGGGGAGTCATTAATAAGGCTCTAGGTTACAAGGAACTCTTTATGGTTCTTTCTCTATTTGGATTGATGGGGACATTGCTTGAGAGCCATTTTTCTTCCGCATCAATTTCCTTCCCTTGGTGTGAATGATTGTTTGTCTGCTGACAGCTGGCAGTGTGATCAGCACACAAACTGTTCATAAATGTAACTGCTTTCAAGAGAGCTATTTGTACAGGCGGGAAAGCTTGATGTCTAATAGAAGAAACTAGTAGGCAGGGTATTTAGATTGTAAAATAAATCCGTAGCTGGTTAGAGATTGGCTGTAGCTTAGAATGGCTCACTCCCCTATTAGAAGCAGAAACTGCGTGTGTTGTTTTGGCTTGGTTTGATGGTGAAGAGCTTCTTCCTTGATACATTGGTAGTCTGTGCACCATCTCCCACTTCAGGTTCCAGATAATATTCCATGATAGTTATACTCAGAGAGGACCCATTGAAATTTATGGGCATTAATTTCAGTGGATCTATTTTTGTTAAGTTGTGGGTGAACATATCAGACGACACAGCAGTTCTTCAAATAGCTCTTGTTTATTGACAGGCCAGAACAGAACTGAACTGAAGGGTTCAGCCAGCCTGCTTATATAGAGCTCCACTAGAACGCAACAGTAACCATTTTCTGTAACTATCCAATCACTGAACGTCACTTTCAATCCCTTATTTGCATATGTGGACCTCAGTGAAAACTATCTACAGTATCCCCCTGCTGGCCCAGTGTGAGAACTTCAGTACATAACAATTTTGACTATGCTTAACACTGAAGATCAACATAGGAAAGCAAAACTCCAAATTCTGTTTCTGGGCAATCCATTTTCTGTGCATGCGCACATGTGTGTGCGCACACACAAAGTGAAATTCCATGGCTCACAATAATTATGCAAACTGAGCCTATAATGAACCCTTTTGTTTTCTTTAGCTGTTAGTGGGAAAGAGAAAGGGGCTGTATGGAGCAATAAAGTATTTTCTTCAGAGCCACACGCTGCATATAGACAAGCTACAGGTCTGTATAAGTGTTTGCAAGCAATATTCCCTGTTGAGTATGACTAGAATCGTAACACCTAAAAATGGCCCATTTAATAGGTGGCTACAATAATTCCCAATTGAGTGTTGTGTATGTTGGGCAGGCTATAATGAATAGGTGTGCGAGTTTCAGTCATGTGACAACAAGTGCAGCAAAAGTCATAAATGAAACACGATTGGTGAAACGCACCTTTGACTGCTGGAGAGGATGGGACATTTTAAAACTCTTTATTTGAGAAGCACGTTCTTACCGAGGCATGTTTGTTGAGGCAGTTTATCTCAGCCAAATATCATATAAAGGCAGCTTTGCACTTTATATGGTGTACGCTCAAGCTTTTAAAGTGTGCTCCTAAAATGTAAAAACATGTCCTTCCAAGGACATGTATCATAATGGCAGGCAATAGCACTGCTTTTCTTACCTCCCATGGTGAGGGTGGTGCTCTGACTGGAGAGTTACCTCAGCTTTGTGACAGGTGAGAGAAAGGTTAAGCCTCTCTTCCTCGTGTGCTGTGTTCCCAATGAAAATTGCCGCTACATCCTTAGTATTATGGCAGTTGGTTTAAGTTTTTCTATTGTGCTTGTAAGTCTCTTTGAGTGAATTGCCATAATAATGATAACAATCAGTGCTTTTCTTCTAGAAAAAGAACAGTGCAGTCAAACCTCAGTTCCCAAACACTTCCGTTATCATACGTTTCGGCTCCCGAACGCCAAAAACCCAGAAGTAAATGTTCCGGTTTTTGAACATTCTTCGGAAGCTGAACATCCGATGCAGCTTCTGCTTGAGTGAGGGAAGCTCTTGCCAGTGGCGTAGCGTGGTTGGTGCAGGGGGGGCCAGCCGCACCGGGCGCAACATCTGGGGTTAGGGTTAGGGGGCGCAAATCCACGGGTTAGGGGGCGCAAATCCACGGGTTAGGGGGCGCAAATTACTTGCCTTGCCCCGGGTGCTGACAACCCACGCTACGCCACTGGCTCTTGCAACCAATCAGAAGCTGTGCCTCAGTTGTTGAACATTTTGGAAGCCAAACGGGCTTCCGGAACAGATTACGTTTGACAACCAAGGTTTGACTATACATTGGGTACCCCCCAGAAAAAAGCACTGAGAATAATAACATTAAAGGGAACAAACACTTCCTGAGACACATTTAACATAACATACAGTTAGACCCCTAGCTGTATCAGAGACACCAATAATAGTTCACCAATGGTTTTGCAAATCCCAGTTTATATTTTACACACGGCAGACACAGGCAACTTAACAGCCTGGAAATCATACCTGTTACAATGGATGTGCCACCCACTTCTCCACACTAGTCTGCTTATTTCCACCCCATCTTATAACGCACCCTTCATTATAATTTGTGACCTAAATTAAAGCAGTTACTCTAACAGAGGCTTTTCCAGGGCCTTGGACCATTAATATTTCCTCAGGCCTCTGAAAATGCCTTGCATAAAACATTCTGATCTCAGTTGTCTCCTTTGCATCACTTTAGCTGGAAGCTTTGTGATGATACCTACCGTACTTGTGAAAGGTCTCTTCCGACTGAACACTTTGGGATGCAAGTAATTTTGTCAGGATGAAAATTCACTGAAAACAATTTCAGAACAAGGTGAGTTAAGACTGTAATAACATTATCTAATTGAAAATCCCTTTAAGGCCTTTGAGACCATATTATAATAACCTGGCTGATTAATTTATAGGCAGCAGAGATTTGGAACATAGAGCACAGCTGGACACTGGCCAGTCTGATGTGGTCAAAATCAACTAATGAGAGAGTTTCAGTCTGGTAACTGAGATACTTAATGAAAGTGGGATGTGAAAATGGAAATTAATTACTTCTTGTAGTTAAAAGGACGATCTTTGAAGCTAGTATACCTATGGCAGGCAACTTAGTGTGACACTTCACAAATCAAACAACCCAGAAGAGGAATTTTAGAAAACTAAAATTCATTAACACTTTAAACCAGCACTTTAAAAAAAAAAGTAAGTTTTTTAACTATTTTAAACTGTGTGCTAAATTACTGTCCTGGGACCTTAGGATGAAGGGCAGGTAATAAAACATCATCATCAACAACAACAACAACAACAACAACAACAACATAACGAACAAGTGTTTTTATTTTTCCTTGTGGTCTTCTTTTAGGTATATATAACATCCAACAAGGAGGTACTTCTTGAATCCTCTGAAGAGTTATTGTTCAGCTCTTGCTTTGCTTGTTTGCTATCTAAATAAAATTGTAGGGAATGTATATGAAGGCTGGCTAATTATTTCATTGGAATTTGACTCCAAGGTGCCAAGGTTAACTCCAGTGCCAAGGTTAACACCCTCTTCTTACAAAACCCGTTGCAAGTACCAGTGGCGTAGCGTGGGTTGTCAGCACCCGGGGCAAGGCAAGTAATTTGCGCCCCCTAACCCGTGGATTTGCGCCCCCTAACCCGTGGATATGCGCCCCCTAACCCTAACCCCCAGATGTTGCGCCCGGTGTGGCCGGCCCCCCCTGCACCCCCCACGCTACGCCACTGGCAAGTACTCCTGAGTACAGGTAGAGCTGGATTTCATCAGAGAAGCAGATTGGTATCTGGTCTTCAAAACTTGTCGACTATTTATAGCCCTTGTTTCCTTTGGGGCTCTTCTACAGCTCCATTGGCCCTGCCGCTTTTCCCTAGGGAAACTGGCAGTTTACCACTGAACATATCAAACAGCAATCGGGTTTTCTGTGCATTGCCGTTTGTTCCAATTTAGTGACCAAGAGCGTGCTTTTCGGGGGAAAGCTGTGCGGCAAATGCAATGCTACTCGGACTCATGACTAGAAAGCATAGGACAAGCAGAAAAGACCCCTACTTTCTAGCCATGGGAGAAGCGAAAGTATGGATGAACCAGGGCTGGATTTAGGTTTGATGAAGCCCTAAGCTACTGAAGGTAATGGGACCCGTTATATGTCCTTTGTCAACAACAAATTGTCACTGTTTTTGTGTTGAATATATGCCATATGGTAATTTATGGCCCAAATAGGTATCTAAAGCCATTTGCACATAAAAAAATAAGTATTTTATCAAAGTAATTGTTGAACTGAAATACAGTTAAGATGAAGTATATTGGGGGGGGGCAAGAGAGTGGGGCCCTAGGCTATAAGCTTGTTTAGCTTATACGTAAATCCAGCACTGGGATGACCCCTACGTCAGAGCTACCTCCAAAGTTGCAGTTCTTCCAGCCAGGGGTCTAGGAAGGGGGGTGCAGGGGATGCTGTCTGTCCCGGGTGTCATCCTTGAGGGAGGGTGACAAAATGGCACTTACTGCGGGGCTTGGCCTGTAGCGCGCCTGAGCCACGCATCTCTCCTGGGAGAGACATGGTGGCTCGGGCCCCCACACTACCCAAAACAGCAGGTTTCGGATTGCTCACTGGTTTGATTTTTTAATGATAAGTAATATACAGATTTGTATAAATAAATAATTTGTATGTATGAATGAATTTGTATAAGTAAATAAAAAAACGCAGTGCTCTGTTGAACATCTATCATGCCAATCATCCATCCTTGGTCAATACACATCTGCACAACCGTATTTGACAAGACTAGGTTTATCACATGATTATCTGAACTTGTTGCTGCTCTGTTTGTTTCAGGTGAACGAAAACCACAGAATTACAATTAGTCCATGCTTTCTCACTTTTTTGCTTAGGGACTTTTAACGAAGACACCAGGGCCTGGAGGCAGAAGTGGAAACAAATGGGAAGAATACAAATGTCATTAATAGGTCAAACCAAGAACCCATATAATCCAGAATTCTTATTTTCAACAGTGACCATTCACAAACAAGGATAGTTTGTTGTTGCTGTTTACTCATTTAGTCGTGTCCGACTCTTCATGAACCCATGGACCAGAACACGCCAGGCACTCTTGTCTTCCACTGCCTCCCGCAGTTTGGTCAAATTCATGTTGGTAGCTTCAAGAACACTGTCCCACCATCTCGTCCTCTGTCGTCCCCTTCTCCTTGTGCCCTCAATCTTTCCCAACATCAGGGTCTTTTCCAGGGAGTCTTCTCTTCTCATGAGGTGGCCAAAGTATTAGAGCCTCAGCTTCACGAGGGATGGTTGGTGCCTCTAAATTATAAGGACCAATCCACCCTTTTACCTCCTTACCAATTAATTTCTCCTTTAATTACATTTGCTTCAGAAGTTCATTCCTCCCCCTCCCTCTCCCCCTGGGAAAAAAAGCATAAATTCTCTCGAACTCTCAGCTACTTAATTACCATCTCAACAAGATGAGACAACAAGAGAGACAAGTCCAGGTTTTCATGATCATTTCAGCTTCCTCTCACTCCCCTTCTTTCAGTTTTATTTATTTAACTAGAAATATTTATTAAACACTTAATAAAAATTCTAACTTGTGTACAGAAAACAATATAATGCAATTATCAGTAAGACAGATAAAATCAACAAAAATTTAAAGACAAGCATAAATAACTATGACTGGGGAGGCTTGCTGAAGTAAAAAAGGAAGTCTTTAGCAAGATTCTAAAACAGTTTGATGAGAGGTCCTGCCTAATGTTATTATTCCACATAAATGAACCATCTCAATTTTTCACTCAGTTCAATGGCACGCCTAGCCAGCTTTTCCTGTCTTCCTTTGCCATTATTATTATTATTATTAGTAGTAGTAGTAGTAGTAGTAGTACACTGCTCATCTGACTGGGTTGCCCTTCAGTTCAGACACATCTCAGTATTTTTGGCCAGCTCTGCCTCCAGCTTAAGGAGGTGGGGAAACAAGAATGTGTAATTTAAAATGCAAAACACTGATTTATTTCGCTTGGATGTGCATCCTGATATTTTCACTGCTTTTATTGGTCTTTCTCAAGACAGCAGGCTGCCTGTGCTTTGTGCAGCCTGACTAAGCACCTCAAACTGCTCATAGGGAGAGCATGAAGGTGATGCCTATCCTCTCTGATTCAGTTTCCCACTTCCAGTACTACCTCCCCAAACATGAATGTTCCATTGGGTTATAATGAGTAGTAGCCACTCCTGGCAATAACATAATAGCAGGGAGCAATGAAACAGCACCACGTCTTCAGAATTGGTGGTACTGGTGATTTCAGACCCTTTCATTTCCACATTCAGCGTAGCAGTTTTTTAAGGAGCAGACTACAATTTCTCAGGGGAGAAAAACATAACCTCCGCCACCACTTTGTGACCAAGGGGGCAGTGTGTTGGGAGGCTCAGACACTTCACAGTGACCAGAGGAAGACCTCGAGCACACCACGGCCCCCATGGGCACCAGGTTGGCAACCTCTGGCTTACATGATGAAGAGGTTAAAGGACATGCATTTGCTTGCAGTTTCAATGCTTTTTTGGCACATAAGTCATTTTGTAAGTGACTTCAGTGCTTAAACTGAAGTAGATATTTAAATTATTATTTTAGAATTAGACCTAGCTGGATTCTAGAATTGCTTGCTGCGTTGCACTTTCTTCTAGGTTTTTTTCCATTCCACAAGTTGTGATCACTTCCAGTACTGAGGAAGCATGCAGTTTATTAGACTTTGATCTAATAAACAACTATATGCATATTTCATTCCACAGCATGCCAGATATCCTTTCCCCTGGTTTTCATATTGTAACATTTCGACATCTGCTGTGACTCAGTTTACTGTATGTTGGCATCACCTTCCCACTCTGTTTGTATGAAATGATCTCTGTATGAATACTGCAAAAACCCCTGTATGCATTTTAACAACAAAACTGTGGTTTATTCCAAACAGTTAAATAGTTTGTTCTTTCTCTTCTCAAAGTATTTTTATTGTACTTGTTAGCCTATGCAATTTGTTCTGGAAACACAATATTTGAAATTCAGGCAGCCAGTACATTAACTTGAGATGTTCATTTGCTGCCCTTAAGCTTCACTAGCAAGAAATGCATTTGCTCCCAAACTGGAATTGGTTTTCAGCCCTTGTTATGTGTTTTTCTTTCAGGCAATTCCATAGGTGAAAATGGCTCTGTCAGTAGACTCTGCTTGGTATCGCTGGCAGTCTCGGTGGTCCGTAGAAGAGGTCTCCCAGACTCAGTTGGAATCAGCACCTCTGTTGTCAGCTGACAAAGAGAGGCAGAAATACGTCTTGGACAAATGGAGAGTTGTATTTCCCAGTAATGAGAGATTTCAAAAGGAATCAGAGAAAGTCTGTCGTGTTTATTCTGGAAATGGGATACGGACCACCAAGTACACTTTGCTGACTTTTATACCTCGAAATCTCTTCGAGCAGTTTCACAGGTATTTCTATACACACCACAACTATATAGATAAAAAGAAAAAAATTCCTTCCAGTAGCACCTTAAAGACCAACTAAGTTAGTTCTTGGTATGAGCTTTCGTGTGCATGCACACTTCTTCAGATGCATGCACACGAAAGCTCATACCAAGAACTAACTTAGTTGGTCTTTAAGGTGCTACTGGAAGGAATTTTTTTATTTTGACTATGGCAGACCAACACGGCTACCTATCTGTAAATAGATAAAAAGGTTTTGCATATATTTTCAGGGATGGAAAGGCATTCAGAAGAAATGCTAGAACGGTAAAGCAAAGCAAAAAGTGTTAGATGGGGTAGTTTGATTTAAAAAGTCTAACCTACAGTAGTTAAATCTGAAAACTCAATCAGTGTAGTGTACTGTAGAATTTAACAGAAAACATTCCAATTTTCATAGGGTACAGCCAGGTTAGCTTGGGGAAAAATACACAAAATATACCATATTCGATACGGCCAAACACCTACAACATTAAAAACAATAGCGTCCCATGGCAACTTAAAACCCCATGTTTCATATGGGTAAAACCCCATATTTCATGGCTGCCATGATAACTAAGAGACTAACCCAATACATTAAGGTAAAGGGACCCCTGACTGTTAGGTCCAGTCGTGGACGACTCTGGGGTTGTGGCACTCATCTCGCTTTAGTGGCCGAGGGAGCTGGCGTATAGCTTTCAGGTCATGTGGCCAGGATGACTAAGCTGCTATTGGAAAACCAGAGCAGCGCACGGAAACGCTGTTTACCTTCCTGCCAGAGTAGTATCTATTTATCTACTTGCACTGTGTGCTTTCGAACTGCTAGGTTGGCAGGAGCAGGGACCGAGCAACGGGAGCTCACCCCATCATGGGGATTCAAACATCTGACCTTCTGATCGGCAAGCCCTAGGCTCTGTGGTTTAACCCACAGCACCACCTATACTAGCCCACATATACTTCAGATCATGGTCTCAACTTGATTTTCTATTTCGATTGAACAAGGAGTGGCCTCGTATGAGGCGATTAAGTATCTCCTTTGTCCTTGGCAGAGCATTCTTTAGTGAAGCCCAGCGGCTTGCAACCCTTGAGGGGGTGAGCATCTCAAGAAGCTGATTGATCCAAGTAGTGCAGGGGTCAACAAACTTTTTCAGCAGGGGGCTGGTCCACTGTCCCTCAAACCTTGTGGGGAGCTGGACAATTTTTTTTTGGGGGGGGGGGGAATGAACCAATTCCTATGCCCCACAAATAACCCAGAGATGCATTTTAAATAAAAGCACACATTCTACTCATGTAAAAACACCAGGCAGGCCCCACAAATAACTCAGAGATGCATTATAAATAAAAGGACACATTCTACTCATGTAAAAACACGCTGATTCCCAGACCATCTGTGGGCCGGAATTAGAAGGCAATTGGGCGAGATCCGTCCTCCAAGCCTTAGTTTGCCTACCCATGAATTAGGGTTTCATACTTTTCCTGTTGTTGTTAACTACCCAAAAAGAACCAAATTAAGAAGTGGAAATCAAGTGTAAAATTATCAATCTCTTTTAATAGGATACAATTTTTTTTAGGCTGGCCAATGTCTATTTCCTGTTCTTGGTGATCATCAACTGGTTCCCACAGCTAGAAGTCTTCCACAGGGAGATTACAATGCTACCTTTGGTTGCTGTGCTTTTAGTTATCGCAATTAAAGATGGTGCTGAAGATTTTAAGAGATACAGGTTTGATCAGCAAATCAATTCTTCCAAGACTAAAGCATACAATAGGTAAGCCTTCTTCTGCTTCATTAACTAATACTCCAGATCTCCATTCCAGTGCTCCGTTCCAGCCTTTTCAGTACTGGCCCTGACTTGGTGGAACGCTCTGTCACAAGAGACTAGGGACTTGACACAAGAGACAGGGTCTGCAAGACAAAGCTGTTCTGCCTGGCCTTTGGTTTGAACTCAGTCTGACCCTTATGTTTTCCCTCCCCTTACGGTTTTGATCCATGGGCTACTTTTAAAATGAGGCTGCATTTTAAATTGCATTTTAACCTGTATTTTAAATTGGTGTGGTTTTTTTCCTATTATGATTTTACTGTAATTTTACTGGTGTTAGTTGCCCTGAGCCCGGCTCTGGCTGGGGAGGGCAGGGTATAAATAAAAAATTTTATTATTATTATTAATATTATTATTATTACAATTAAATAACCGGCAATCATATTCTGTAGTAGGTGATTTCTGCTTTAAAATTCATGCTGAAATCCTCTTCTGGCTCTAGATGGCATCTTAAATATTTATTTTGGCAAACATATTAGAAAACCATTCTTGTGTTATGCTGGGATTACTTGAATTCCTGCCAGACTGCAACGACCAGTCTGCATGCTTCTGCAGGAGACACATATCTCTACATAGTTGTGTGTTTTTGTTGCTGTTGACAAAAGGGATATGTAACTTCCAACGCACCTAGTGCCCACCATGAATGTTCTTGTGCTCCTGCTTGCAGGAGGAATCTGCTTGGCCACTGTGAGAACAGGGGATGCTGGACTAGATGAACCACCATTCTGTTTGTTTGTTTTTAATAATCTTTTATTAGGTTTTATCAATAGAAAAGTTCAGAAAAATACAAAAACAGAAAAATACAAAATTACAAAATACAAAGATACAAACATTAAACACAAAAAAGAAAAAGAAAAAACACATATAAAAGAAAACAAAACTCCCTCTTTTTTTGATTTCTCATCTTTAGTTAACTTATTTTCCTGACTTCCTCACGCCTCCCTTTTTTGTATCCCTTTTAAAAATTGGTTCAGCAAATTCATATCCAATTTAGCTTATCTATTATCAATCCCATCTTACATTTTACCTTGTTGCTAGAACCCCTTCAGTTCATTTCAACGTCATCAACATTCAGAAATTTTACAATGTTTCTGTAAATAAATTTTAAATTTCCTCCAATCTTCTTCCACAAGCTCTTCTCCCTGGTCTCGGATTCTGCCAGTCATTTCCGCCATCTCCATATAGTCTATTAGTTGCATTTGGATGAACCATCATTCTGATCCAACAGGCTCTTCTTATGTTCTTATGGCCATACAAAACACTTAGGCACCAGGGAGGAATGCTATTTCCTAGGGTCTCTGATGCCTGTAACATCATCCCAACATTCCAGCAAGTGGCACTTTGCATTTTAATGAGACATTACCTAATTCGCACTTTGTGAACCAAAATGCAAACAGAAATGCTGCTATCCTTCAAAATTAATACTTTTTTCTGAATTTTGTGATGAAGTTATCCAGACAAAGAATGGGTGGTAGTCAACTATGTTTTACTCAGAATAAACCCACTGAAATTAATGGATGTAACGTAACCTTTCTCATTAATTTCAATGGATCTAATTCAAGTAAATCTGCACTGAGTACCACCCATTGTGCATCTGTTAGAAGAAAATGTGCATAAAAGCACACATATTAGTGAAAGTAGCACGCACAAAAATGCTTTTTATTAGGGGAAATGGCTTGCAAAACTGTATCTTAGGCAAAATTGCATATGGAAATCTGTTTATTAGGAGAAAATTGCAATGAAAGGCTGGTGAATTTTCATGAGGATCTCTTTTAAAACCACAAATTGCTATGGAAATGTGGTAAACTGAATTTAAGATTGGAAAAAATGAGAAACTTAACTGAGACCCAAACTTGACAGTTTCGTCCATCCCTCCTCACAGTGTGGGGTTAGAAGACTTTCAGGAGGGTATTTGGCTTTTGCTGCAATTACATACAAATATGTAATTGAGACTTGGGCTCAGAATTAACCAAGCTACTATATTTTGTTTTAAATGGATTTTCTGATCCCAATTCAAATCAAGCCATGTGGTATTTGCTTGTCACTAGATCTGTATATGTTTTTACAACTGCCAATGGGCACTGAGGAAGTGGAAACCTCTTTGTGGGGACTCCTTAAGAAGTTTTGGGCTGTAACTGGAACAGTCCTGTAACTGGAAGTGTGCCTCAATAACTAAGGAAGGAGGCATCAAGTTGCATTGTTCTATGTCTTGGGGGGGGGGGTTACAAGTGCTACAGTGCTTTGGTCCCTGCCCTCCTAACACCACACCACAGAAAGTTATTCACAAAATAAAGATGCAACCTGTTTTCAGCAGGTTTCTCCTTTCTACTTCCTGGTCCAGGCCCAACTGGACTATTTCATTTTTGGCTACAAGAAGGAAGCAGAATGCAAAGGAATAACATTTCCAGAGGCTGGGAATCCTCATGGTGACAAGAAATACAATATATTAAGAAAAGTAAACACAAATATGCAAATGTTCTTTTTTTGTGCAAATAATGCAGGCTGTGGAATTCATCTTTGGTCTGTGTGTAGTTTAGTTTTGTTGCATCGAATTTCTTTGTGCAGAAATTTGATTGATTTTGAGCCCTGTATGCATGTGCACACACACACACAGCATTTAATATATATTAAACCTGTGATATCAAGAATATGTCCCAAATATTCAAATAAGAGACAAATAGGCTGAAACATTGTCTGCTGTTCACAGTGAGATTCAGGAAGTTTCTATACAAGTGTATATCTGAGGAACAAAGTCCTCATTCATCACTACAAAGGGCAAGCACTAGGACCTAGGATCACTCACTTGGATGACTGGAAAACCGGTTTATAGGAGGCTGATACCTGTGTGCATTTGTGACGTAGGTGTTCCAGCAGGTGTTGACTAAAAGCAAGTGAAAGCAATCACTTTAGTTAAACTCAAACCGGCACTTTGCCGTACAGCGAACCTACTTAAAGACTGAAGCTTAAATTTTCAGAAACCTGTGCAAGAAAGTGTGGCTTTTAAGGGGCAGGAAGATGTCAAGGAAATGTGCCCTATAAAATTCCTGAGGGACATCTTTCGGTTCAGAAGACCATGCTGCCAGAATGCTGCTTCTGATTCTGAGAATGAGGAGCCTGAAGAGAGAAGGACGAGGAGAAAAAAGAAAGAAGAAGCAAAAAGAGTCGTCATTTCTAACTTGCCCTTTGAAGACACGTGGAAAGAAAACCCAAACAGACATTATGTGGGCAACAGGATCAAGACCACAAGATACACCCTTCTGTCCTTCATCCCTAAAAACCTGTATGAACAATTTCATCGATTTGCTAATTTATATTTTGTGGGCATTGCAGTACTCAATTTTGTGCCAGTGGTCAATGCATTTGAACCTGGCGTATCTGTGATCCCAGTCTGTGTTATCATGGCCATCACAGCTATCAAAGACGCTTGGGAGGACTTTCGGAGATTCAAACTGGACAGAGAGATCAATAGCATGGGCTGTCTGGTATACAAAAGGTAAATAAGTCATTGGATTCAATTTGGGGAATGCTTCAGAAACATGCATTGAAATATTAGATTAAAAGGCGGGTCCTTATTGTGGGTGGATTCTGTAACACAATAATAGTGTGTTAGTGATGTGTTTATTCTGCTTAATTAGTTCAACAATGCTTTACCAATAATATAGTAAAAGTGGGACAAAAAATGCCCAGAATGTTTGTGGTATCAAAAGTTATGGAATTTCAGCAGGAAGTTATAGGTTATGTACACTGACTGGAAATGAAGCAGTATGACCCAATACCTTTGCTGGTACAAACAGTATTGAAATTGGGACCACTCCAATAGCATGATCAGCATAATTTACCATGAATGCACAATAGAAACTATATCTGGAGGGGACTGAAATGTCCCCCTGCACACTCAGACTTTTGCCGGAGAATTGTTGGCTAAAAATTGACCTGTGATTCAGAAACACAAACACCATTTCTAGTTTCAAAATAACTTGGAAGGAAAGTGTTCTTCTTAAGTATTTCTAGTGTTAGTAAAAGCAGTGCATTCAGTGAAAGGGGGCAAATTCAGAGACTGCCTGACAACAACGTGTTTCCTGGTTTCTGTGCATGATTGCTTTGTAAAATTCTAGTAATCTCATCTCTTACTTTAGGTAAAAGGGGAGAATTGTTGTTTTCATAGGGTGCTACAACCTTACACCTCAACCTTTTGAAAAATAATATTGTTAATGGTGTAGGACGTATTGGCAAAATCTGAGTTGCTGAAATTGTTGTCAACCACATCAGAGCAGGGATTTTTTTGTAGTTCATTTCCTGGTTTCTTGGTCTCTTCATTTCTTTTATTGTACTATTCCAAAGATAACATGAGTGGAAGCTAAGCCATGCTTAGGCCAGGAAGGCCTTATGCTCAAATGTATGCTTCTCTACCTCCCCTTATGTGCTCCGGTTTTCTCCCTCACTTCCTGGTGCTTTATAACCATAGCAAGGGCAGTATCCAACCAATGCATTCTGTCATTGCAATGATTTCTGCATTGTAGCTTCCTTCCTTCTCCTTTCCTGCTCCAGGGATTTAGGGTACACACAATGGGAGGAGAGAGGGGAAAGTTCCATTGTACGAGTAGAAATCCTTGCAATGACGGAATGTGCTGCCTACCCTTAAATTGGATACAATCCTTTTTCAATACATCCAAATAGGGCAAATGATATTTAATGCCCAAAACAATTTGCCTCCATACAGAACTGGAAACCACACTGTGAACTGGGTTTCCCATTCTGGCTTTGAAGTGAACAATGGTTTACAGTAACCTAATTTGCCAACTTCAGACCAAATAACAAACCATGCTTATTGCAAATCAAGAAGTGAGTGAGAGAAGTGTCTCTTTTATGCCAGAGATCTACATTATCCATCACCACATTAGAACTCCATCAGAAATATGAAAACAGAACTGTCTTCCAATTTCTGTAAGAAATTCTGTTCTCTCGCATCTTCAAGTTACTAAAAGATTAAGGAAGATTGCATCTCAAATTTGTCCCACCTACAAGGATAGTACAACTTCAGTTTAGATTGGCTCAAAACAAGCATGAATGATCTCGAGCTATTTGCCCTGCAATAATTTTCTGCTGTGTATCCAGTGTCTGATTGTGGCACAGTGTGGTCAGGATTAAGTGGGAAGATCTGTCTTTAGAACTGGTCAGTCTGATATCTTGTGAATGGTAGGAGGCAATGCTCCCTGTCAAACATGAGGGCAAAAAGAAAACGATAAAATTAAACACTTTCCATGTGCATTAGAAATTTGAGCATAGTTTCTATGGTAAGGTATAAAACTTAAGGTAAAGGGACCCCTGACCATTAGGTCCAGTTGTGACCGACTCTGGGGTTGCGGCGCTCATCTTGCTTTATTAGCCAAGGGAGCCAGCGTACAGCTTCCGGGTCATGTGGCCAGCATGACTAAGCCACTTCTGGTGAACCAGAGCAGCGCATGGAAATGCCGTTTACCTTCCCGCCGGAGCGGTACCTATTTATCTACTTGCACTTTGACGTGCTTTCAAACTGCTAGGTTGGCAGGAGAAGGGACCAAGCAACGGGCGCTCACCCCGTTGCGGGGTTCCGAACCACCGCCCTTCTGATCAGCAAGTCCTAGGCTCTGTGGTTTAACCCACAGCACCACCCGCATCCCTCGTATGAAACTTAAGAGGCCTTTATTTGATGTGCTGTGTGATTCTTAGTGACTGAGGAGTATCATTCTCCTCTGGAAAACTCCACTGAAGCATTTATTGCACATGTCTGGATTGATTGCCCTGCAATTACCTCTTTTTTATAAAAAAAATATCTAGGCCTACCTGCATAACAATAGAAGAGGACTATAGTCTTCTATAGGGCTATGCACTGGGTTGAGGCAAGGGCTAATGCCTGGGCAGAATCGAGGTGATTCTAGGGAGTCTGGGCGTTGCTCAGGTTGGGTTGAGACACCCAGAGAAATGCAAAATTCCATCTTGTCCCCCTTGCTACTTAACATCTGTCTGAAGATGCTGGGAGCTGCCATCATGAGATTTGGAGTAAAGAGACATCAGTATGCAGGTGACCCCCAGCTCTGTCTCTCTGTTCCATTGGAATTGGGAAATGTGGTTGAGCTATTAGACCAGTACTCAGAGGCAGTGAAAAGACAGAAGTGTTATGCATCCCAAATTCTCATGTTCAGGAGGTGGGGAGATGGCCTTTTCTGAATGGGGTAGCAGTTCCCTGGAAGGAAGAAGATGCAGCTTGAATTCAACACTGTTACAGGAGACTCAGATTGCTTCAGGGGCTAGAAGTTCTTTTTCCCCCCACCTCTGGTTGGTTCACCACCTACAGCCCCATTTGGACAGAAATGACTTAACCACTGGACTCCATACTTGAGTAACTTCCACATTGGGTTGTTGCAGTGTCCACTATGTGGTGCTACCCTTCTTCACTATACAGTTTTCATTGAATGTTGAAGACACACCTTTTTATTCCGGATGTTCACACCTAAGATGTATATTTTAAGACCCACTCGATTTTTGTAATTGTAAACTGCTGTTAAACCATTTTTTAATATTGTATTTTATATTGTGGCAATCCACCTTGGGACCTCAGAGTGAAGCACAGCTAAATAACAAAAACACTATTTTGGAGGCAGAAACGGAGTCCCTTTAAAGTTAACCTAGCCACATGGGAGCCATTTTCCCGTTACTGTGGTTTGGGTAACATTTGAATAACTCATCCTGGGTGGACAAGGGCCAATAGTGTGCTTCTTCTACCCTAAATGAATTGATAGCTCCCCTCTCCTAGCACCGCACACAAATCTTATGTTTAGGACTCTGTTTTTGGCCCCTGCTGTGCATGTGGTTGGGTCATGGAGAGCAATTCCGCTCAGCTAGGGTAGCTTTTAGGGGGCCTGATAGCCATACAAAGGAAATGGGGGCTTATTGTGTGGTATATCAGCCTCAGCAATTTCAGTACATAAGAGGCGATTGGGCTTCTGTGTAACTAGTTAACACGCCTTCCTTCTATAACCCCTCTTCCTTTCATTCCCAATTTCTTTATTTGTATTCTACTCAAGAATTTTCTACTGACTCCCCCAATTTTTCAGACATAGCATTTCCCTTTTCTCTTCTAAACTCTTGTTCCTTTCAACCATTTCTTGCAAGGGGGAAATACAGTGGTACCTCGGGTTAAGTACTTAATTCGTTCCGCAGGTCCGTTCTTAACCTGAAACTGTTCTTAACCTGAAGCACCACTTTAGCTAATGGGGCCTCCTGCTGCCGCGGCACCACCGGAGCACGATTTCTGTTCTTATCCTGAAGCAAAGTTCTTAACCTGAAGCACTATTTCTGGGTTAGCGGAGTCTGTAACCTGAAGCGTATGTAACCTGAAGCATATGTAACCCGAGGTACCACTGTAAAGGTCTGGATCTTTCCCTTTGCGGAAATCACACCGCTTATTTTATAGCATAAATTGGTTTGCATTTTATTTGTTCTTCCTTATATCTATATTCCTTTTGTTTGAATAACAAAGAAGGCTAAGAAATATGCTGACCTTTGCTCACCGAACACCAAAGTGGCACTGGTGCTTGAAAAAGAAAGAAGGAACAGGGGAGGGCAACTTCCGTGTATGATCCTGACGGCACTTAGTGACCTTGCAGCTTCGGTAGGTCACTGTAGGATGCTTTTCTGCAAGACACCCTCTCCTTGAAGACCCTAGTGCATCAAAAGCCCACTCCACAGCAACTTGGGCCAGGGCTTTCAGTGTGGCTGCCCCTGTTTTTGTGGGACAGCGTTCCTGTTGAGATGCAGCAAGTGTTCACTGTTTTTAATTTCTGGAAATAATTAAAGGCATCTTTGGTTCAACAGCCTTTTTCTAGCTGGAGGACAGGGAGGGAGGGAGTAGGTCTCTGCCTTGGTTGTTTATATGTGTACGGTGGGATTTAGCATCACGCTATGACAAACACTTCGAATGTACAAGCATTTTAACTTGCCATGTGAAATGATACCACCTCTCTTTCTCCCACACACTGTTCCAGGGATTCTCCTGCCCCACCCAAGCCAATTTCAGGGTGTGCACGGGGGAAGGACAGGGAAGAAAGTCTCATTGCACAAGCAGCTGTTTTTCTGCAGGGTTTCTGCTAATGAGTCTCTCTGGTGAATCATAGAATCATAGAGTTGGAAGGGCCCTTGTGGATTATTTAGTCCCACCAATGCTTTTTAAATCTATCTTGATTTTTATGTTGCTTTAAAACCTATTTTAGTTGTTTTTATTGCATTGCTATAAATGCCTTGAGACTTCAGTGAAAGTTGGTTCATAGATTGATATTAATAAGAGAACAGGAGTATATCAGAAAGGCCTCTTTTGTCTTTCATCAGCTAACACGGCTCTACAAAATCCTCCCTCCCCCCAGAAAAAATAATAATATTGAGACTTTGTCCTCAAGAAAGCTATTTGCCTTCCCAGCTGAACTGTATCCTGGGATTATCGTTTAAGCAATAGTCATTTTTATGTGGTGCAGTTTTCCTGGTTTTCTTGAAAAACAGCTACTTCAGGGCTATGCCCCTGTACCACTTTTCAAACGAACTTAATATAAATTGCAGATTGAATGGTATCAATATATACTGAGGCAGTTTTATGAATGCACACTGTGTATCTTATGGGGCATATTTGTAATGCTGTGCGTTGTACCGATTTGCAGCTGTAGCCTGAGGATAAGTTGCTGCAAGTTGTCTGGACTTGCTTTTAAAATCTCTCAGTGCTTTAGGTTCTCTCTCTCTCTCTCTCTCTCTCTCTCTCTCTGTGTGTGTGTGTGTGTGTATCTGTGATCATAAATAGAGATGAGTGCTTTCTGTGCAGCACACTGACTTGGGTGAAGAAGTGATCTTTCATTGGGTTTTGTTTTTTTCTTTCCAACAGTGAGGTGAGTTAGGCTGACATGATGTGTTAACCTGAAGCCAATATGTGCAGTCAATGGAAGCAGGGAGTGATTGTGTGCTTGAGAGAAACAGAAATGAATGTGTACTTGAAGCTCATTTGGTGGTCTAGAGCAAGTCGCTGACCCAGCTCAGACATGGCATACTAATAAACCATCCTCTTTTAAACCAAAAATAAGTGATGTTTTGCACACTTCTTTCCTTCTTGTACACACCATAATAGAACACTTCTAGGCTGTGTTAAAGTACTGTATAGGGAACTACACAAATGTGGTTGTACTGTTTTATTGTTGTTAGCCGCCCTGAGCCCGGCTTCGGCTGGGGAGGGCGGGATATAAATAAAAATTATTATTATTAATATTATTATTAATTTCTGACTACAAACAAGGATATTAAGCAAGGTTCTGAGCCATGTTTTTTATCCTGGGGTAGCATGAGTTAGATTCTGGCTCAGGATTCCCCAAGGACATGCTCTACGGGGAGCTGGCTTCCAGCACCTGGCCAGTTGGCAAACCAACTCTGTGTTACAAAGATGTCGGCAAACATGACATGAAAGTTGGCAACATCATGTGGGAATCCCTTGCAGACAACCACAGTGCCTGGAGTCAGGCAGTCAAGTCATGTATCCATAACAGTGTCCAGAGGAGGAATGACTACTGGGAGGAGTGAAGAGAGAAGAAATGTCATGGTGCATCTGCAGCAACACATCTGGATGCTTTCATCTGCCCCAGATGCAACAAAACATGTCTCACCTGCATCAGTCTCTACAGCCACAGCAGGCACTGCAACCTTCCAACAGCTTGACCTCACCCACAAAGGTGCATTCCTCCATTGACTCCCAAGACGGATGCCAGCACCTATTCACAGAAAGTCAATTTACCCAGCTCCGTATTTGCATGCCTTTTAATCTCTTGGGAGGGCATGAGGCTCCCTCACAGCACCACCGAACGGTGGCTTCTGCGTCACAGAATGAAACAGCTGTGAGTCACCAAAGCCTCCACTCCTAACCCATTCCCAACAGATGCCCATCCGTTCTGGAAACATCTCATGAAGTTTCACCCTGTCAGACATTATGCTGGAGGCACAAGGCTATGCACCCCAACCCATCTGTTCCTGACTTCGCTGCATTAAATGGCAAGGTCTGAAGGGGCCTTGAAAGCACATTCACTTGAAACTGCTGACAAGCCTTGGTGAGCTCTGGAAAGCTCTGTGATCAGGGTTCCTGAACGCAGGAAGGAACCCTGTAAGCAAGTTCAGTGGTGGAGGGGCAGAGACAGAACGCACAGGCCCTTGCATCTGGCATGCTCTTGGACAAATGAACGGCTCGTCTGTTTCATTGCAGAGCTGCTCTGACGGGATTTATTCTAATGTTTAACCTCAAGCATTGGCTTGTCAGCAGGAAGCATCTCCAGCATGGTGAGCTATTTTGGCTCACGCTCCAAGCTTGTAGCTAGTTTTTACAGCACTGCCACTCCAAGTGTGAGGCAAGTCGTCACAGGGCACTAGGAGTTGCTTTGGAGAAGAGTGTCTCGCTCTCCTGATCTCTTGATCATCTTCACTGGTCTGAGCGACTTGCACAGCACGGCTTCCATTGAGCAATGGCTAACCAGAGCTGAGTCCTAAAGGGAGCAGGTACTTCACATAATGATAATAACAGACACGCTGTGACATTCAAATCACTCCAGGCGATGAATTAATTTAGCTGTTTTCATTTATCAGCAAGAGAGCCTCATACTTTTTCTTTCCCTGGCAGAAAAGCAGGTGGAAATAATGCACTGGTTCCCCAGACAGAGGCAGCAGGTGCCTCTTTCATCAAGAACTGTGACACACCCTCTGTTTCTATTGCTGTGCCTAAAGTGGGTCAGAGAAAATCCTCCCTCCCCACAACCAACTCTCGACAGACAATGTTTAAACATGCTTCTGTATAAGATATTCCCCTCCCTATTTTCATGATTAAAATACTTTTGAAAACCTCATTTTGAACGTCTGACATTGCTCTCAGCACAGCAGGAAAGAACCGTATTGGCACAACAGCACAATGTAGGAGTTGTGCATTGGTGCTGGCAGACGGGTGCAGCCAGTGTATGGAGTCCAGATCTCAAGGCAGCCTACTTGGCCCTGTAGTTTCCACCTATTGTGTTTATTACCCACCTGGAATAAGGTGACAGTGAGTTCAGGAGACCACATTCACATGCCCACAAGGTCTATTGTAATGGGCTGGAGCTTCTAAGGGATCCAACCTTTTTCTTTTTTTTTTTCTTTTTTTGAGAGAGAGAGAGAGGAGAGAGAGAGAGAGAGAGAGAGAGAGAGAGAGAGAGAGAGAGAGAGAGAGAGAGAGAGGTGAATACATGGCTCTGTGTTGTGAATCTAATTGGGTTCTGGAGCAAAATTGGAGTTCCCTTTATTCTTAAACCCAGGTTTATTTATTTATTATTTGTGGTGCGGTGTAGTGTTTAAGAGCGGTAGTCTCGTAATCTGGTGAACCGGGTTTGCGTCTCCGCTCCTCCACATGCAGCTGCTGGGTGACCTTGGGCTAGTCACACTTCTTTGAAGTCTCTCAGCCCCACCCACTTCACAGGGTGTCTGTTGTGGGGGGGGGGAGGGAAAGGAGAATGTTAGCCACTTAGAGACTCCTTAGGGTAGTGATAAAGCAGGATATCAAATCCAAACTCTTTTTCTTCTTCTTTATTTATTTATACGTACCCCGCCCATCTGGCTGGGTTTCCCCAGCCACTCTGGGCGGCTCCCAACAGAATATTAAAAACACAGTAAAACATCAAACATTAAAAACTTCCCTAAACAGGGCTGCCTTCAGATTTCTTCTAAAAGTCAGATAGTTGTTTATTTCCTTGACATCTGGCGGAAGGGCATTCCACAGGGCAGGCACCACTACCAAGAAGGCCCCCTGCCTGGATCCCTGTAACCTCGCAGTGAGGGAACCACCAGAAGGCCCTCAGAGCTGGTCTCTAGGATAAGATCTGAGAAATCCCTGCTGTGCAAAATTACTCACAGCCAGTGGAGACTAGAAGTGGAAGACAAGATCTGGCCAGCAGACCAGATGTGAAACTCCCCTGTGCTCTGCAGACCACTTTTTGATTGTTGTTAGCCGCCCTGAGCCCGGCTTTGGCTGGGGAGGGCGGGATATAAATAAATTTATTATTATTATTATTATTATTATTATTATTATTATTATTATTATTATTTTGCAGATGGGCACATCCACCCACTTGTCAGTTCCCTGATATCACCATGATCTCAGGTGCTGGAGATTCCTCACTTGTGTGAATTCAAGCTACATCTGTGAAGGAAGACACTGTACAGCTCAAGCCGTGGCTGTCAAAGAGCAGGGAGCACACTTAACAGTTCTTCCTTTTAGTCACAGATTGACATTTCAACCCATGGTTTGGACTTTCCCACACCAGGTGAAGGTGTGTGGGTTTGTTCCTTTGGTGGAGGGGAAGAGCAGGATAGAAATGTAATCATAAATAAAATGACAGTAAATAGATTGGGTCTGGCAAGTCTAATTAGGAGATTCCCCACCCCTGGTGTGGAGAGAACATTGAGTTAGATGGACCAATCATCTGACTTGATACAAGGCAGCTTCCTATATTCCTGTGTTCCTCTGCCTCTATGGGAGGAATTTAACACTACATAAGCAAACTCTCATTCAACAGGATGTCGCCTTCCTCTTCTCCTTGCTGCAGCCCCCATGCACCCCAAAAATCTGCCCTTGAACCAGATTTTGAGGGCACACGGGGAGGCTGCAGGGGGGAAGAAGGGAAAGTAGAGTCCCGTTCAGTCAGTTCCTTTGCACCCAGGCAACTTGCTTGGAATGCAACACTTTGCTGTCATTACTGTATCCAGGACTTTCAAGTAAGCCAAGCAAAGTGGAAACATTTTTCTTCCCGAAGTGCAATACTTCACATTTGTCTTCATTGTATCGATTGCAGGCTAACTCTCCTATTTATCAAGATCATTTGAGTCTCTAATCCTATCTTTTAAAGCATTTACGATCCTTCATCACAGTTCTGTTTTCCAAACAAATACGCATTTTGTTCTCTGTCCATGTTCTTGATGGAAATATTGATTCAGTGCAATCTATTCCCTTTTCAGCGGACGTCAGAGTCATAACCACTATGTCTGTGATCACCAACTTTAATTTATTTCCTGTTACAAATTCCCAGCTTAGGGACATAGATTGTGAACAAGTTCTGAACACAAAATGGAAGATTAAAGAAAGAGACCAGGCAGCGGAGAAAGATACCTGCCACAGTACCTCTAAAATACCTCAGAATTGTTTGAAAACTTGGTGGCTTTTAGGCAGTACTAAGTAGCTGTTCCAATCACCCCATAGCTGTTTGGGTAACCAAGGGAGAGGCTCTGCAGAAGCCTTTTTCACATGAATCAATTCCTAGCAGGTAGCAGATAACCTATCCATTCTTAAGGAAAGCAGCCCTGAGTGCTCACTGGAAGGACAGAGCCTGAAGCTGAGGCTCCAATACTTTGGCCACCTCATGAGAAGACAAGACTCCCTGGAAAAGACCTTGATGTTGGGAAAGATTGAGGGCACAAGGAGAAGGGGACAACAGAGGATGAGATAGTTGGACAGTGTTCTCGAAGCTACCAACATGAGTTTGACCAAACTGCAGGAGGCAGTAGAAGACAGGATGCTTGGCGTGCTCTGGTCCATGGGGTCACGAAGAGCTGGACACGACTAAACAATTAAACAACAACAATTGCGAATCTACAAAGACTTCTACAGTGCATCTTTGTTGGGGGTGCCTTTGAAGGCTACTCAGAAGCTTCACTTGCTTGAAAACACAACAGCCAAATAATTGACTAGGATTAAACATATGGAATCTACCGGTATCTTGTTGGTATTAAACATCATCCATGGTTTCTTATATGCTTCCAAGTACAATTGAAAGTGCTGGCATTGACCTGTAAAGTTATCTAAAGCTGAATATCAGAATATCCCAAAGGCTGGTGTACCCATACAAATCTGCCCATTCATTAAAATAATCATCAACGGCCCTTCAGGGATTAGTCAAGTAGTGACAGGAAAGAGAGATTTTTCTGTTGCACTTATGGAACAATTATGGAACACCCTCTTCAGAGGTGCTCATCTATCACCTGCTATCATGAATTTTGGCCAAATAATTCAAGAGTTTTAAAAACAAATATACATTATTGTACTTATTATATGTCTGTGATCAATAAGTAAAACATTTGGCTTCAGCTAGGGATGGGTGGATATGCCAATTTCAGTTTCCCTCAGTTTGTCATTTTCCTAATGTTAAATTCAGTTCTCATTTCTGCAGCAATTAAAAAAAAAATCTTAATGAAAATTCATCACCCTTCACCATAAAGTTCCAGGACAAAAAGGACATAAAATTACAGCAATTTTAAAACACAATATTAAAAGGTGTTCATAAAATCACAGTCACAAGGAGGTACACACAATTTTTTTGTATGTAATTTTAACTAACATGCACATTTTTGCACTCAATTTCCCCTAACAAAGTGAATTGTTGCATGTTAGTTTCACTAGTATATGTAAAGATATGCACACTTTCCCCTAGGAGGTGCGTTTTGGTACATACCGGAGGCCTGCATCATAAAATTCAGAGATATGCAAATTTCAAGGGATATTTATACTTCAGTTCACATACTGTTCTGAGAAATGTCAGTTACAAAATTTCTCATAAAAATGCAAATAAAAATAAAAATGAATTTGTTCCTCATCCCGTTTGAACCACTTCACCAGCCACTCCTGTGCCACAAAGAAAAGAGATGCTCTGTGACTTTGATGGACCTGTCACAGGCCATTCAGCTGTGGTGTCTTTTCTCATAACAGGAAGAAAAAAGCCTACATTGAGACGTGCTGGGAAGAGGTACGAGTGGGAGACTTTGTGCAGCTGCAATGTAATGAGACCGTCCCTGCGGACATCCTGCTGCTCCACACCTCTGATCAGAAGGGGATCTGTCACTTAGAGACATCAAATCTTGATGGCGAGACGAACCTTAAGCAAAGACAAGTTGTGAAAGGATTCTTTAATCAGGTATGCCTGGAAGCTACTTTTGCAACTTGTCTTCCCTCTGTTCTTTTAGTAGTACCTCGGTATGCAAAGAAATTTAAGACAGAAGCACACAACTGTCCAGCTGGAGGGAACCTTTAGCAGGATAACTTCTGGCAAACCCATTTGGCAAAATGTGCTTTGATTAGCTTGCACAAGACCATTTCCACAACTGCCACCATGTTGGCTTCAGGTGCAAGATCAAATGTGACTCGGAGCTCCTGTGTGGCAAAGTGGTCTGAAGAGATGTCGTGTGAACCAGCCTCAAGCCTTTGGTACTGAATTACTGTGTCTGGAAGGCAGGGCAGAGAGATGACACTATTCTAACACTATAGTAATCCTATATATAATATACACTGGTAGGTGCCTCTCCAAAACTATATAACTACAGCAGTGAGAGTGCCTTAATCCAGGCTGGCACAGCCAGTGGAATGCCAGCCATTTTGTGTGGCTTTTAACAAATCCCTCATTGATGCAGACAAGAAGCATGGCAGAGCAGTGAAACAAAGGTGGGCCAAGCAGATATAAAATCAGCAGGTTTACACTGTAATGCAAAAAGAAATGGTCTTCTATTTCGGGAGATCAGAATCACATAGTAACTCGAAGAGATAAAGGAAAGAGGCTTTCAAAATCTGAGAGGGGGACAACATTTGATTGTTCTGAAAATGAAATTTAGACATGCTGGGGAATGGAAACTCAAGCTGGTAAAGTTAAGGTGTCCAAATCTTAGAAATCTGGCCCAATTCAATGTGCTAGTAAAAAGGTAAAGGTAAAGGGACCCCTAACCATTAGGTCCAGTCGCGGACGACTCTGGGGTTGCAGCACTCATCTTGCTTTATTGGCCGAGGGAGCCGGTGTACAGCTTCCGGGTCATGTGGCCAGCATGACTAAGCCGCTTCTGGCGAACCAGAGCAGCGCATGGAAACGCCGTTTACCTTCCTGCCAGAGCGGTACCTATTTATCTACTTGCACTTTGACGTGCTTTCGAACTGCTAGGTTGGCAGGAGCAGGGACCGAGCAATGGGAGCTCACCCCGTCGCAGCGATTCGAACCGCCGACCTTCTGATCGGCAAGTCCTAGGCTCTGTGGTTTAACCCACAATGCCACCCACATCCCTAATGTGCTAGTACTAGCATATAAAGTGCTAAATAGTTTGGTGAGGCCTTGTTGGTGGTGTTCATGCATTCAGAATCACATTATTTTCTTTGCTACTCATTCTTTAAGGAAGATAGTTGTGTGTGCAGCCACAAATACATTTGATGCTACTTTTTACAACACTGTATAATTGATGTCTAAGCAATGTTTTTATATAGAAATACACACACTTAAATACATAGGCCTGAAAACACACATACATTATAACTGGGTTCAAAATTAGAACACATTTCAACCTGACAGGTTAATAACAAATATTGGGCTCACTGTAAATTACAGTGTTGAGTGGCAGTTGTTTCTGATGTAAATTTAAATGCTTGATGTTCCTTTTTCACTACGCAGCTTGTTATTCTTTCAGAAATAGTGCACTGATTTGCTCCTGACATAACAGGAACTCACTGTGGGCTTGGTTTTGTTGCAGAATGCTGAATTTGAACCAGAACTTTTCCAAAGCACAATTGTTTGCGAAAAACCCAACAACCATCTCAACCGATTTAAAGGCTATGTGTAAGTACTGCAATGTTTATCCCTACATTCATAGATGTCTCAGACAAACTTCATTTGTACCTACCTATCTATAACCCGGAAGTATCTGCGGACAGCGCTGGCTCCCGGCCTATAGAGTGAGATGAGCACACAACCCTAGAGTCTGGCAAGACTGGCCCGTACGGGCAGGGGTACCTTTACCTTTATCTATAACCTGCACAGCTGGCACTGTTGCACAACAGAAAGCAGAAGGAACCTCCCAAGATCTTCATACACTGAGCATAAAGAGTGCTCTGCAGAACCGCTCTTTGGTGACTCTGATGTGGACCTTGGGCAGAGTATCTGTAATGTAGATACTCTGCCCTTGGGCTCTGGTTTGAAGCCACAGCATGGCCTTGAAACAGGGTGGCTAACTTGAGGTCACATGTTTGGGGATTCTGTTAACCTTGACCAGCATACCAATGGTCCAGGAATGATGGGAGCTGGGGGTCCAGCAACATATGATGGGCCACAGGTTAGTCACCCCTGGTTTAGAAATGTGATATATTTGTGTGTAAGACTGAAGTCCAGTACATGGTTACCTAGAAATAAGTCTTGTTGAACTCACCAGGGCTTATTTTTTTAGTAGATATGTGTGGGATTGCACTGTAAGAGCCAAGAAATAAATGGAAAATCCTTTTCTTCCTTGTAGGGAACAGCCTGACCTCACACGAATTGGTTTTAACAATGAAAGTCTCCTTCTTCGTGGATGCACAGTGAGGAACACAGAGGTTACAATAGGAATTGTTGTCTATGCAGGTAATGTTTTTCCCCACGTAGTTGCTGAGAGAGTGCTTTTAAGTCTATTCAGCCCAGAAATATGATTTGTTCCTTTGTCCCAACAGTCATCCATGCAACCTGAAATTTGTTTTGCACTCGCAGAGTCTCATCTAATCAAGGTAGCAATGCTAGATAAACTAACTTAGGAGTAAGTCTGACTGCATTTCATGGAACTTGCTTCTGAGTAGACATGTAGGAATGCACTATAAGTATGCCCAACAACAACAACTGCGTATATAAACTGTTATAAACTTCATATTTGAAGGATCTACCTTTTTTAATCAGTGGGATTAATGATTTGATATGCCATGCAGTAGAGTCGTAGATTTGGCATTCCCAGTCCTCCCTTAGACCTATGTCTATATAGCATATTAGTGTTAACACTCATTTGTTTGCCATTGGGGTTTACCATTGTAAATGGTAGGGAGGTCAAGAGTGGCTTTGGCTAAACTTGTTGCTTTATGAAAGGTCAGTTTATGGGGATAAAATGTGCATCAGTGAAACCATTTGGCTGCCATACCCGTGAGTATGCTTAGATACAGATTTGTGCTCTAATTGTGTTTTGTATTTTCTTCTTACACAAAGACACCCTGGGAACTTTTATAAAAGAGAGGGGAATTAAATAAAAAAGTTATACAGTATTTGAGCAATACCTAACCAGGAACAGCCACAAACAGTCAGAAGGGAGACAAACATGTCTTGTCCCACTTGGTAATCCAGAATGCGTACCCAGAGAAGCTACTTACAAAGAGAACTGAATCCACTGTGAAGAAAGCACTTTTATAATAGAGAGCAAGAACCTGGTTCCCTCCAGATGTTGATGGACAACAACTGGTCATTGACTGTACTGGCTGCAGCTGTTGAGTGAGAGTTGGAATCAAACAACATCTGGAAGGCTTCAGGTTGCCTTTCCCTTTTTTAGGTTTTCCAGGGCTCCAAGACTTTTCAATCTACTGCTCTGTCCTGTGCCCTCTTGTCTGGAAGTATTGCTGAAAACAATGCAACTTGCTCTGAGTAAACATTTTCATGACTGGGAATGTCAGCATGTTACCCAACTGCATGCCCTTGGACATCCATGAAAAAAGAAAGTTGCAGCTGTGGTTGTGATCCTGATCAAGACTGTCATTCCAAAAAAGAGAGCATTTTGAACTAACTTCCTTCCCCTGCTATGCCTGTTTCAATGACAGCTCCTGACTTTAGGACTGTGCCTTTAGGAATACTGGGGAGGACCTAAAGGCACATTTTAGGAATATTCATTCCTAATAAATCCCTCTGCAAAACTGTCTATTTGCATCGGAGACCTTTGATGCTGGGACTGTCACTTGATATCTTGTTCACACACAGCTCCACAGTGGCCATGCTCAGAGCAAGGGAAAGCAGGGAACTCAGAAATCACCATGAGGGGTACAGAATAAAGTCTGGTTTCCCTTTCATGTTTCGTGGTTAGAACTTCAAATACCCGTCCACTGAAATTGGAGCGATTTGATTCTAATTTAGTACACATTTTCTTTTTGGGCCTGCTGTTTTGTTGGTACTTCAGATTCACTTCAAGAAGAGCTAAGTAACATTAAAATTACTCACTGCTGGATCTGACATATTGGGCTTTCTTTATGTTCACACAGAAAGTGCACTAGCAGCTTCTCATTAAGTCAATTTGGTTGCTGTGAAATAGTCAAACATACTTAAAAATCAGTCGGCCATCTAATTAGATTCTAACACTTTTAAGTACTTTGTCTCTTCTAACCTCAAGTAGCTGTTCATTGTGAATACAGTGTATGTTTCTACAGTGTTCAGACACTCACACAAAATCCCTTTCTTTGCTGACTTCAGTCATATTTTGGGTTACAGACGCTTCAGGTTGCGTTTTTTTGGGTTATGGACTGCCAAAACCTGGAAGTACCAGAATGGGTTACTTCCAGGTTTCAGTGGTCGCGCATGTGCAAAAGCACTGAATCGCAACCCGCATGTGCGCAGACACGCTGCTGCGGGTTGCGGACGCTGCGGGTTGCGAACATGCATCCCGCACAGATCACATTTGCAACCCGAGCGTCCACCATATAAGGAAGTGACTCAAAAGGAAATATCCTACACTAATAACGGTAATAGTTATAGCAGGTTATAGTAATAGTAATGGTTGCACAAGCTTACCACTCCCCCAAACAGTGTATTCAAGTAATACTTCCAGGAGGTGGATTGTTGTCAAATGTATTTCACTGAGTAACATGCTCAAGGGAGCTCTATATGAACACCCACATCATATTGTAGTATTAGGAAACTGTGCTGACTTTAAAGTAAGGTATCTCTAGACTTTAGTGTAGAACTGGGTAGAACATAACAGTTGTCTTGCTGGATCAGATCCCACAGCAACCAGATGGGCCTCAGGAGCTCACAAGCAGAGCATGATGGAGAAAAGCATCATCTGTGGCATGTTCCCTGCACCTGTTAAACAGAGATTTACTGCTTCAAAGTGCAGAGTTTCCTTTTAACTGTTATGGATAATAGCAATTGATAGATTGATCCTATATGTGTCTAATCCCTTACAGCTAGGTAAGGTGGTGAGCATCATAACATATTCTGGCAATGAATCGCATAAGTTAATGATATAATGTGTGAGGAGCGACTTCCTTTTAATGCACAGAACCTCTGGGAATGACAGTGGGGAGAAAGAGAATTCCTCTCTGTTCATTATAAAGGGTTGCTGGGATAAAGCTCTGCTTTCCCCTGGTGGATTCTTCCTCAGCAAGGCATCTACCCTAGAAACAATATTAGCCTTAGGTTGTGTACAAACATATTCATGCCCATCCCAGGGTTTTTTTCCTTCAGCTGTTCTACAGCAGCTTCTCCACACAGGTGGACATCTTACCCTTTTTTATTCTTAGATAGCTGAATGTACATTTATTCAATCAACAGCCCAGCCCTATGCATGTTTACTTGAAGATTAGTCCTGCTGTTTTCTATGGGACTGCTTCCCTGGTAAGTGGGTTTAGGACTACTGCCTAAATATTTTTAAAACATTGAAAAGGGGCTTCAGGGAGGAGTGTGTAGGTGAGTTTCTTGACACTGGTTTCCTCTGGCTTCTCTTGTAAATGGCAGAACTGGTCAACATGCAGTGTGTGCTTCAATGGTGAGAATGCCACTCAAACTATGTACAACTCAAAATACACTTAGTGATGTTTTACACCAATTTACCTAGGGCAGGCACTAGACTAAGATTCTTGTAAGTTCACCAAACCCCCTCAATCCTTTTTTAAAGATTTGTATTTTGTTGGTTACTTTCCAAGTACTAATTTGTTCTAATAAGGAGGACAGTTTTAATGGTAAGTGAATATATTGTTCCACGCCTCCCCAGCTGAGTAGCTGCACAAGATTCCAGGGGTTGCAGGCATGCTGCTCGGGGTTAATACTTCCTTTGGGAATGAGGCACAATAGATGCTACAGTGTCATTTTGTTATATGCTTTATTTACACATATATGCAACCTGAGCCTATGTGCCAGCTTATAGCAGCAACAATGAGCCCAGCGCCATGCTTTCTCTGATGCCTATTTTGCACTGCAGGGCACAACCCAGCTAATGCTTCCTGATTACACCATTCCCAACTCTAACCCCATAGCCTCTCAGTTTTCATTTTCTATCTGGGAGGAGAGGGAAGTCTCACATTTGCATTCTCACACCTATTTCCTTTGATCCTGTGTTGTGCCAACACCTAATCCTTTGATGCCTGAACTTTCTAAGTGTTTATGCCCACCAGGCAGTCACCTCACAAAGAGGTGACTTTATTACCTGTCTGACAATTTATTATTGTCTATCTTTATTAACCATTGTTCCTTTGGCTAAGATTACAATGTCCAATACACAATACAGGAAGTGTGCCTAGGTTCATTAACTCTTCACATATGCTCATTCCAGGGGATTAACAGTGGCTAACTCACATTTTAAATACACATGAGCCTGGTTATTACCAGTCCTAACATACCAGTTTTAATTAAATCATTAAACCCAAGCATTTAGCACCCACAGATCTATAGCAATATTGTTGCAGCACCTAGACAAGGTTTCCTTTTATTAGGTAGATTGCTGCTTTATTGCCCAGAATAGCGAGCTAATGGGAGCCAATGGCCGTTAGCATCCCCTCACTTGCTGTGCCTGCATGCAATATGCACCAGAAATTTGGGGAGGTAACACAGAGACCCCAGCTACAGGGAGGGGATGCTATAACCAAGTATGAATGTAAAGAATGTTATAAGAAAAAAAGCTGCTCCTTTATCCCTTATGGGTATCCAAGAGCCCATACAGAGTCCTTATGTAGGTTTCTATCGGTAGGAGAAAATAGCAGAGCCAACCAGAGAGTATTGAGAAGCAAAGCAGCTATCTTTATTAAACTGTTGCAACTCCCCCCACGCAGGGATGGAGGAGAGGAACCCAAAACCCAGAACACTGGTGTGCAAGCTCTTATATAGACTTTTGAAACTGCCTACCCTTTAGCTCTAAGGGACGCAGGTGGTGCTTTGGGTTAAACCACAGAGCCTAGAACTTGCTGATCAGAAGGTCAGCGATTCGAATCCCCGCGACGGGGTGAGCTCCCGTTGCTCGGTCCCAGCTCCTGCCAACCTAGCAGTTCGAAAGCACGTCAAAGTGCAAGTAGATAAACAGGTACCGCTCCAGCTAGAAGGTAAACAGCATTTCCGTGTGCTGCTCTGGTTTGCCAGAAGCAGCTTAGTCATGCCGGCACATGACCCGGAAGCTGTACGCCGGCTCCCTCGGCCAGTAAAGCGAGATGAGCGCTGCAACCCCAGAGTCAGCCACGACTGGACCTAATGGTCAGGGGTCCCTTTACCTTTCACCCTATAGCTCAAGACCACCCCCCAAAACATCATACATACATCACAGAAAGAGGTGGTCCCCAGCAGAAATTTAAGTGTGTTGCTTCTCTCCTGTCTGCCAGGATACCTGATAATGCCTTATCTGATTGCCTTTTCTGGGTAGCCTGGCCATTCCTTTGAGATGGTAAATATTTAGTTCCTGAATCTCTTACGCATATTGATAGTGTGCTCAGCTTAACAAATACTTGCCAGACTGTATTTACAGGGAGGTGTAAACCCTACAGTCCAAAGACAATTGGAAAGCTTTTCCCATTTCCTTCCTCCTTGCAGAGAAATATTTGAGGTCAATTTGGGAGAGTCAAAATGGCTTCAGGATTGTTACTATTTCAGACACGTGGTTTATATACTTATGTATGTGTTTGCCTTGTACATTTATGAACATTTATTTTTTATATATAAGACCTTAGAATTCCTATAACAAGAAAAAGAAGGTTTCAGTTTACAACTTCAGATCATAAAGTCCTTTTTACAGATCATTTATATTTGATGTGAGACTTAATGTTGTGTACATGAATTTATCTAAAGTCTAGCATTCAACCATTCTTAAGATAATAAAGTCATATGACTGTTCCTTCCTCCTCTTCTTTTTCTTGAAGGCCCTGAAACAAAAGCCATGTTAAACAACAGAGGTCCTCGTTATAAACGCAGCAAAATAGAACAACGTCTGAATATTGATATATTCTTTTGCGTGGGGCTGCTCTTCATCATGTGTCTCACTGGAGCGCTAGGTATGGAGTAATGATGGAAACTTTGTTCCTGCATTTCAAGAAGCCTTTGCAATAGGGATGTGCTTCACTGCTAAAATTAATAGCTTATTTTTGGTGGGCTTCCTAGATTGCTGCTGAGAGAACCAATTGCTTTCAATATGTAGCAGGGAAAAGGATTGCTTTGTAGCAATTTTACGATAATCCTGTCCTACTGCGACCACGATTTGCTGGGGTGTCAAACTCTGATGAAAACAAGACTATTGAGCCTTCCACAAATAAATATTTGGCAGGGCATGTAAAGGTTCCTGTAATTGTATCCTGGTTTCTAAGTGGCAATACACAAGTGAGTTGCAAAACACAGCACTATGCGTTGCAAGGTTTCATAGTGAGTTTCTTTTTCCCAGCATAGAGTGCCCTGGAGAAATCTGGCATGACATGGCAGTAAGCCAGTCAATTAACCAGACTACTACTGAAGGACCCAGAAGTGAAGAATCCTCTTCAGCTGAACAACAGCACAGATTTAATTATTATATTTTACTGTTGGTACTTCAGCTCAAAATGAGTTTCTTGACTTAACTGACATTGCAACTTGATCGGTTTTCCGGGTGGATGGTGGATGTTCATCAGAAAAAGGAAAGGGGTTCAGGCCAGGTGGGATGAAAACGCAGGTGTCTTACAGCACAAACCTTTACAAGCCTATTCAGAAACAGGGACAGCTCAAGTTATGCTGGAGCCCTAAGCTACGTTGAATTTAAGAGGCCCCATAGCATTACCAAAAGATGTGTATTATTCTAACAGAAAGGGAAATGAAAATAGAAATAATATTTTTTTTATATTTGCAAATATCCTGGTACCTAGTCAAGGATGCAGCTAAAAATTGACACTAACAAAAGCACTGATCTTGCAATAGGCCTGGTTTTTCAACCAATTGTGTGCAACGTGAAATAAAGTGACTCTTTCTATTTAGAGGCCCTTCATAAGATGAAGGCCCTAAACTGTAACTTTGTTAGCTTGCATATAAATAAATCCAGGCATGCTCAGAAGTACAATGCATTGCATGCAATGAGGCTCACTCCCAGTTAAATGGGCATTGGATTGCACCCTTGCTTGTCAAAGATATTAACATGAATTAGCATTGCTCTCTGAAGCTTCATCCCACCAGAAGTTCACCAGATCTTCTTGCTCAGCTTTGCTCAGCTTTTCAGACGTACCTTTTGGTTACCAGAGAACAAGAGCAGCTTTGCCTTCTTTTTTCATTTTTTTAAAATCAAAATGTTGATAATGTTCAATTTTGGGGGTTTTAATATTGCATTTTAATACAAAGATATTTACTACATTTTGACCTGTTATGAAGACTTTGGTCAAAAAGCAAGCTGTAGGTCTATTAAAAAAAGTAAACATATGAATCACCTATTAATTTCAGACAAAATCTAGTTTCCCAACATTTATTTTCTGAATATTTTAAAATCAGAAAGAATACCTTGTTCGATGCTGGCATTGGAAGGGACCTTAAAGGCTGACTAGTCCAGTCCCCTGCTCCATGCAGGAAATACACTGCTACATCATCCCTGATAGTTTGTCTGACAGCACTCATAATAATAATAATAATTTATTATTTATACCCCATCCATCTGGCTGGGTTTCCCCAGTAAAAATGTCAAAGTTCCCTAGAGTGTAAATCCTTGTTTGAGCCATGAAATAAAGATAGTATGAACGATTCTAGGGAGTGAACAATAGTTTCTATAATTATTGCAGAAAGTTACTTAGGGCAGAATATTTCCACCATAAGAGGAAGTAAGTGCCTTTTGTAGCAGAAGTTCTCCAACAGTTGGGACTGTAGGTTGTTAAGTTGTGTGGCAGTTCTATACCATCTATGTATTGCCTTAAGAGAAGTCTCACTAACTGGTACAGAGACAGATTTAAATTATTTCTGAGACCATAACCCAGACCACACAGAATCCACTATGATTATCCATAAGTCTTCCTCCCAGTTACTTTTCAAACCTGACAAAGACCCCAACTGTGTATTTAGAAGAATTGCAAATAGCCCAAGGTGGTATCTAGAGGATGATCTACAAAGCAATGCAAATCTCCACACACACAAAGCAACCCAGCCACACCCACATTAAACTACTGTACTGCAGATTTAAATGGTCCAGCTTCTTATATGCATTCTTATTTTACTTCTGTGTGATTGCTGCTAAAGTTTGTGTTCCTACTTAATAGGTAGTATGTGAATTGAGTAATCGCCGTTGTTCCCAGTGTGCACTTTTCCAGGTATATTCTTCTAAAGTAGTTTGTATTTTTATGCAGGTCATGGCATTTGGAATGGGCACTTCTTAGAATACCCCTTATTTGTCATTCCTGATATAAATGGCAGCTATCTCGCTCCAGCTCTTGCGGGTTTCTACATGTTCCTGACAATGATAATCCTCTTACAGGTGGGAAAATATTTATTGCTAATGAGGAAATAGGTTTAAGACTGAGGATTAAGTCTGATTGAAATTGGGTTGGAGGCAAGGGTGCTTTCTTCCAAGTAATTGATAAGCTTATGCTGTAAACTGTGTAAATTGAGCAATGATAGTGGCTATGAGTCTGAGTGTCATCTGTGAGTCAAAGTTCTCAGATGGGCGGGGTATAACTAATAAATTAATAAAAATTAATATATTTCCTCATCTCAGCCATGAACTCAACAGCCTTGGACAAACCTGTCCCTCTCTTTCTTTCTCTCTCTGTCTCTCACTCCCAGCCTCCCCCTCCCACCTTGGGGAGAGGGGAGTGAAATACCAGGGGTCAGCAGACTTTTCCAGCAGGGGGCCGGTCCACTGTCCCTCAGACCTTGTGGGGGACAGGACTATATTTTGAAAAAATAATAACCCAGAGATGGATTTTAAATAAAAGCACACATTCTACTCATGTAAAAACACCAGGCAGGCCCCACAAATAACCCAGAGATGCATATTAAATAAAAGGACACATTCTACTCATGTAAAAACACGTTGATTCCCAGACCGTCCGCGGGCCAGATTTAGAAGGCGATTGGGCCGGATCCAGCCCCCAGGCCTTAATTTGCCTACCCATGTACCAGCCCATCTCACTGTAAGCATCGCTGAAGTAATCATATGAAGCACGTTGAGCATGCAAAAGTACTATATACATTCTCTGTTACTTTTCCAGCGGACAGAACATTATTAGGGACTGAGAGGAATGTTTCGGTGTTAGGATTAATCCTCCCAGCCGCATCCTACAAAATTACTGCAGGATTTTAGAACATTGCTGTAGACTATTTGGCTTCTCCTTGTTTATAGGAAATATTCTTCCTGTCTCCCTTTATATACTAGAAACCTAATATATAAAACAAATGACCCAACCAGACATTGCTTTGGGAGCCCCATGATCAGGTATCCTGTGTTGCTACTTTTTCAAAAGGCTGAAGTAGTGTACGCGGGTGGGGAGAATCAGATCACAGCTGCCCCGCCAAAAGAGGAGGGTGTTGTTTTTACCTTTTCTACTATAGCCTTTTCTCCGTTCAGATCACACCATCACTGAGCTGCTGTTTGCTTTGTGGAGCAAAACATGCAGGTTTATGTGGGTAACGTTGTAAACAAAATCTGCCCTTTTTCTCTTATGAGGTATCCAAGAGCCCGTATAGAGTCCTTACATAGGTTTCCTATTGGTAGGAGAAAATAACAGAGGTCACCCAGAGAATATTGAGAAACAAAGAAGCTAGTAAGCCTGATCATTATTGATCTGCTGCAACAACGTGCTCCCCTCACACACAGGAAAGGAGGACGACCCAGAACCAAGGTGTGCCTGCCCTTATATAGACATTTTAAATTCCCTGCCCTGGAGCTCCAGACCACCCCTCCATACATCATACATACATCACAGAAGGGGTGTAACCCAAGACCACCCCCCACAAACATCATACCTACATCACAGAAAAGGTGGTCTACAACAGAAATTTGAATGTTGTTGCTTTTCCTGTCTGCCAGGTTTTCTGATAATGCCTTACCTGATTGCCTTTCCTGGTAGTCTGCCCATTCCTTTGAAAAGGTGATTACTAAATTCCTGTAACAAGGAAGGTTTTTTTCACCTCCTCCTTCCTTGCAGAGAAGCATTTGGTCAGCTTGGGAGTCGAAATGGTTTTAGGACTGTCTACCTGTGCTGCTTCAGACATGTGGTTTATATTTATTTGCTTGGTTTATTTATGAACATTTATTATATATCTAAGAACTTAAAATTCTTATTTCAGTAGCAGTAGCTTCTGCCCTTTGGAGAAGATACAGCTCCAGGGACCAAATCTGGACTGGAGAGAAAGCATAAAAGGAAAGGCCAGATGTCCCATTTACACTAGGACTTATCAGGTCTCTCACCACAGCTCCTCTCAGCCCATTTAAAGCTTTTAGATAAATACAACACTGGTCCTGAAGGTTGGAGGATTTTCCATAGTGGCATTTGATATGGTGCTGGGGCAGAAACCAGAAAGAGGAAATGTAGGGTTGCCATATTCCCCAAATGAAAATCAGGAAATATTCTTTTTTTAAAAAAAATAGCCCTACTTGCCATACGTCCAGGTTTCCCCAGACATTTTGTTGATTTAGCGAAAATCCGCCTGGATCCCATCCCGATTTCTAGGATGGCAGCCCTAAAGGTTAGGGTTAGGGTGCTCACACACAAATGTAGAGGAGCCCATTTAATCCATTATGCTAATAGTCTTCTTTTGGTTTTCAGTAGCAAGTTAACTCACCTCAGCTGTTAAAGGTGCAGGAGCCCTGTCCTCCATTTTATCTTTTCAACTAATTGATACTTCAACCAACAAAGTTCAACAAAACCGGCTAACAAAAAGAATAAATAATTCTCATGACACTAAATAATAACACTGAATATCAGTATTGGTGTAGGGATAAAAAGATAAATTGGGATTGAGATGTGTCCAGGTAGTGATATTTGAGGCCCATGTGAGAGATAAGAAAAAGACATTTATTTTCCATTTTATTGTAGTAGCTGATGGAATGTAAATAAATAAATAAATAAATATGGTTATGAATGACAAACAACCTTCTGAGCTGTTTTTAAAACTCCAAAGGGAAGTTATATTTTACATTAGAAATGTAACTGAGCCCATTCAGCAAGGGCGGGGAGGGAGAGAGGACATATTTTGTTTTTCATAACAAATACGAGCAATGTAAGCTTGTCCTTACAGACTGTATTTAAGATGATTATTAGCTTTCCAGAAGATACCTCTGGGAGTTTGACCTTATATACAGTTAATATGTCTGTGTATTATTACCACATGAATACTGCATGTCTATTTCCTATATTTATAGGTCACCCCATAGCAAAAAGCTCTCCAAATTAGAAAGATGTAAAGGCTGTAGCAAAATTTGAAACATCTAGAAAAACAAACATGTACTTTCCTGGTGTTCAAGGGCATGAAAGTAGGCACCAAGTAGGCACCAAGTAGGTTTCCCAGAGGAGGGCATTCTACCACTGGGTAGCCACTCCTGAAAAGCCTCTTTCACTCATTACCAGGTGCCACACCTCACATGTTCCTCTGACAAGTCAATAGGTTTATTGTTCTAGTTGACGGTCATGACACATTCCTCTCATGACAATCTCTGGGCACATGTCGAAAGAGGCAATCCTTCAGATGTTGTGGTCCCAAACTGTGAAGGGTTCTGAAGGCCGAAGCCAGGCTTTTGGAGTGGGCCTGGAAACAGACTGAAGACTAATCCACACTTCTTGTCCCGTACCTAGAAAGAACAAGTCTGAGCAGTTGTCTCCTTCTCCCACTCCTTTCCAAGGAAAAGCCAACTCCTTGTCCCACTCCTTTCCAAGGAAAAGCCAACTGCTACACTCTTGTATGAAAAAAAATTATGGCTGTGGCTGACTTCTGTTGCATAGTCATGCATCCTTGTCCTGTAGTATGAATCTCTTGGCAGTACATCACTCCTCTATAAAGGTGGAAAGTTATTTGGTTCTCAGTAGCAGTTCATTTCAATGTCCAAATCTCTTTTGTTCTGTTTAGCTAGCGTCTGGTGATCCAAATGCTTTAGGAGCACAACCAATGCATTCACTGTGGAGTCTAGACAGCAATGAGAAAATGTGCAGGCATTTTTGCTGTCAACTTTTATCTACTGGGTTTTTTAGTTAGTTCCCTCCAGGAAGTCTTGTTAGAGCAGCCAGCATGAAATCTTGCTTCCAACGAATTTCTAACATTCTGGGCAATGTTCTCTTTCAGATTTTGATCCCCATTTCCCTCTATGTATCCATTGAACTAGTCAAGCTAGGTCAAGTCTTCTTGATTCATAATGATATCGACCTGTACAATGAAGAGCTAGACTTACCCATACAGTGTCGAGCACTAAATATCACTGAAGACCTGGGGCAAATTCAGTACATATTCTCTGACAAAACAGGGACCCTGACGGAGAATAAGATGGTGTTTCGACGTTGTACAATTGATGGGAGAGAATTCTCACATCAGGAAAATGGTAAGACGTGTACTGTCTCTATAACCCTGGGCTACATTGAATGTGAAACATGGTCTTTCTGCCATATAATCTGGAAGTTGCTTTGGAAGACAGATGATCTTAGCTTCCTTCCCTCTTTAAAAGCCATGTTTAGCACACACAGATGTAAAGAAAGTTTATGAGATCCAGTGTGGTGTAGTGGTTAAGAGCAGTAGACTCGTAATCTGGTGAACCAGGTTTGCGTCTCCGCTCTTCCACATGCAGCTGCTGGGTGACCTTGGGCTAGTCACACTTCTCTGAAGTCTCTCAGCCCCGCTCACCTCACAGAGTGTTTGTTGTGGGGGAGGAAGGGAAAGGAGAATGTTAGCCGCTTTGAGATTCCTTCGGGTAGTGATAAAGCGGGATATCAAATCCAAACTCCTCCTCCTCCTGAGCAGCTTTACCTGTATCCCCCAGCAGTCACTGAGGAGGTGGGAGATGTAGACTGCACAACCAGGCCATTTGAAGGGGATTTGTGCCCCCCCTGTCTGCAGGTAGGGAGGCTGGGTCACATAGTACAGCCATCTGGCAGCAGAGGAGCCTCCGGCAATTGGAACCTTTGTGACCCATTTCTTCAACTCCCACCTTCCCCTTTGCCCACTCTCCAGCTATATGCAGGGCTATGTAGGGGTACGAGTACTAGATAGCCCTGTTCCCAACCTGAATTTTATGCATGAAATAAGTGGGTGAAGCAAGCCCAGGATGCCAGAGACAAAGGTGCTTAGGCTGTTGTGTGTCTCCTTGTTTCATTGAGATCCTTGCTTTATTTATTATATATCCTGCTTTTATTCCAAGCAGCTCAAGATGGCATACATTCTTCTCCCCCTCACCTTTTTCTCCTTTCAACAATCCTGTGAGGGAGGTGAGGCTTGGAGCTGGCGATGGGTCCAAGGTTCACATCTGAGTGGGGATTTGCATCCTCGTCTACCAGATCCAAGTCCAACTCTTCAACCACTACACTACATTGACCTGGGCTAAGAGCTCTGCTTGTGCACTGCTCCTACACATTATGCTCACGCACATGCTGAAACTCTGCACTTTGTCCTCCATTGGTGAGGACAGAATCATGGCCTTGCAACCTTCAGGGGGTCTGGTTTGAGGAGGTCTGCATGAAGTTGGACAGAAGTATTGTCTGAGAGTCCCTTCAAATAATGATGGTGGTAATGCAGCACATTTATTTTATCTCTTATAGCCAAGAGACTAGAAACGTACAAGGAGTTGGATTCAGATGCTGAAGAATGGGCGAAACATTTGAGTCTACCTCCAAACAATAGTGGAGAAATTCTCAGGCGGAACAGCACTGCTAAGCCCTTGAGGAGGTGGCAGAGTGCTCGGGCTCGGTTTCAGGGACACACAAGGCAGAGATCTCTGGGTGGCATCTCTCAGTCTCAAGTGGCATTTAGCAGTACCATTGTAAGTAAGACTTTTTGCTTCTTTTAATTATAAAGTCTTTAGGAATAGATCAGAACAAATGGCAATCTGGAGAAAACTGGTATTGCCTTTTGTTCCAATTGAGCGCCTAAAGAGCAGTTTCCCCAGCGGAGAAGCAGCAAGACAAAAGGAAGTGTGAATAAGCCCTAAGCTCCAGCTAAAATACACACACGACAACAACAGACTAAATATTTTTAAAGCATAACAGCAGTAACAAGTTTTCCTTTGTAGTGTGTGGTTCTTTTTTTTAAAAAAATGCACACTAGCAGGCTGCGTTCAAATGTTCGTCATGGTTTCTATAAATACTAAGCAAAACATTGATTCATGCTAAAAGACACCATGTTCATACCCCCCCCCCCAAAGGTTCGTGCAGTACAGTTTATGGGTTTTGCTTACGAAATGTCAGGTTTCCTAGCGCTATGTGCAAGGCATAAAAAGTGGTAGCCTCAGGTAGAATGACAATGGAAGAATTTAACACTGCTGAGAAGATTCAGTAGTTCCTGACTAAAGGTCAGTACAACATCTCCTGCAAACACCTGCCTCTTAAGCCTATTGCCAAGAAATCTGATAAGCGGCAAAAGAGCACATCTGATGTTGAGGTTTTAATAGAAAGCGTTTGCACTAGCAGCTGTCAAAGGAATCACCAAAATTAAATCCAGACTTTTTAAAAGAAAAACTTTGAGGCAACAGTCCTGATCCAGATGCTTGTGGGCAGATCTGCACAGGCAATTGTGGCCCCTTCTTTCTCACTTAGCCATAAGAGATTTTCAAAGCTCCCTTGTGTTGGGGATTGAAAAAGTGAGAGAAATTACCCTTGCATGCATTCAAACTGAACTCTCCCTTGCCTGCTCAAAGGAGCTTCCCAAATTGGCCACAATCCACAAGTCAAGTCCTGCTTATGTTCACCTTGGTTGACAGGGATGCCAGTCTCCACTGCTGTAGTTCCCCTTCTGGCCCTAGTACTTATAAGGTCTTCTGCCAGGCCAGGGGTCAGTGTCATCAGACATCTGCTAACGTTTTGGCACACCAAGGCTGACAGGACCTTCTAGCTGTCACAGCCAGATGAGTGGCAGTGAGGCACCAGTGATGCTGCCAGCAACCCTAACCAGAGGGAGGCACCAGCGTCAGGCAGCAAAGGCTGGGATACGGTAAAGAGAAGCAAATTTTTGACTTTATATGCTTCATTCAAGCCTGTGCTGCCCTCAGGTGTGGTGGAGGATGCCATGAGACTGAAAGCTGGTCTGGACATCCTCTGTAGGGAATTGGGGAGGGGGCATCTTATCCTTTGCCTCAGGTGGCAAAAAGCCTTGGGTGGGCCATGGGCCTAACTTCCTTCTCACAATCCCTGCCATTTCTCTGACTCTTTAGTACCCGCTGGTTTTGAAGCTGATAATAACACTGTGATTCTGTACGCGCAATGTTCTTTGAAACTCTAGAACACCCAGCAGAAGGTTGTTTTTCGCACAATCCTAACAATGTGAAGATTTTTTAAAAAACTGAGTAACATGTATTCCAGGAGAAGGACGTGACCCCAGATAACAGGCTGCTGATGAAAGTGAGAAATGCATCGTGCCAGATTGAACCTTTGACACCATTTATGTTTGCAAAGACCACCTCCTCCATCACAGACTTTTTTCTTGCTCTGACCCTCTGCAACACTGTTGTGGTCTCCACAGCAACCGATCCAAGACAAAGGGTAATCTCTCACTTTAACGTCTCTTTTAGGAAATGAGTTGAATTTAATAAAAGACTTGAGAGCTTTATGATGACAACTTACTTGGGGAGGTAAAAAAAAAGTCTGCTTTTGGGGGAAAGGTAAAAAAAAAAGTCTGCTTAAGGGTAGAGGGGTTTCCCCTTTAGTCTGCAATAATTCTGCAGAATCCTCACTCTGTCTCCCTTCGTATTTCCTGCCTAACAACTTATCCTCATGTCCCTAAGGAATATGCTAATTTGAAAGTGAAATAGTATTCCCCTATATTTCTTGATTATGGCTGCAAACATCAATTGATTAATTGGCATGATTAAATGATTAAAGCCTTAATTGCAGCTTCTAAATGCATTCCAGTTCATCAGGGTAGTTGCTTCCTTTGTAAAACAGATTTTATTTTTTGTTATGAGCTTCTGAAAAAAACACTCTTGCTTGAGCCAAGGCGTATGGAGCTCAACCTCCTCCTCCTCCATATGACCCCAGTGCCACCCACTTGTTTCCATGCCTTGCAAAAGGAGGTTCTGAATGTTATGAATAAGCCATAGATACCCATTAGAAGGGTATGTTATGTTTTAAATTATGCCTGAAAGGCACAGGGTGGGTGGGTGGATAAACATAACTCAGAAATCACTAGTTTAAACACACATCCCTAGGACTTTCAGCAGGGTCCCCTAAGCCTCAGTGTAGCCTTTGGAGACTGGGGGCTGCCATGAGGATAACAGGAAGGGAACGTCAGCTTCCTCCAGCCTCATCACACACCCCAAACTCAGAATCCAGCCCAATGAATGGGAGCCTTTTGCCTCTTTTCTTTTCTTAAATTCTTTGTGAACACATAATGGAAGAATAGCTGTCGCCTTCATTTAGGATCACCAGAAAAAGCACTATTAATATATGCAAATTGATTAATTAACTGAGTAACTAGTTAAAAGTGAGGCAAATGACTGATTTGAAATAGCTTGGTTGACAGCCTTGTTTTTGTATATGGCAGGGTTCTCAAAGGTACATGTTGCTGTTTAATTATCTCTGTACCTTTGCTCATTGTAAGTTGTTTCAATCTTCATCTCCTTCTCTGATACTAAGAATATAAACCAAACAAACAAACAAAACCCCTCTTAAATCTAGATGCTCCCTTAAGGAGCCCCTCATTGTACCTAGAGACATCACCTGATGCATACATCTTTGTCGTATGGTGATAGCAGTGTTCTACTGGTTAGAAAATGCCCCCCTTGTGTTGTAGTACATAATTTCAGCTATTATTAATCCTGATTCCCTCTTTTCTTTCAAGGTTACCATTCCATCACCGATGAAACCATCAGCACTATCCCTGGAGAAAATTCACCAGCTGTTCCAGCGTCTAAAGCTGGCAAGCCTCAGCCAGTCTCTTTCATCAGCTCAGTCAAATTCAGACTTAGGAGAGAGTTTGACTACAGAAACCACCAGAGTCTGTGCTGACTCCGAAACAAAAGATTATTTTTCTTCTCAGAGTTGTTCCACTTTAGCAGATGATTACAGTTTTAGAAGAGATTCAGTCACTGAGAAAGACACCTTTGGAGACAGCGATCCCATTCCAGCGGAGATCTGTGGGGCGGCTTACCAGGGAGCTTCCCAAGTAGAGTTTTGTTATGAGGCTGAAAGCCCAGATGAAGCTGCTCTTGTCCATGCAGCCCGGGCTTACCAGTTTACATTAGTGTCCAGGACTGCTGAACAAGTGACTGTGAGGCTGCCAGAGGGCACCCTCCTGACCTTTGACCTCTTGTTCACTTTGGGATTTGACTCCAACAGAAAAAGAATGTCAGTGGTGGTGAGGCATCCCCATACTGGCGAGATAATTGTCTACACCAAAGGGGCTGACTCTGTCATAATGGACTTATTGGAAGAACCTTCCAGAGGTAATTTTTTGCATTTGCCAAGAAACTATCTATTGAGAATGTGTAGCCTAGGTTGCATGAAATATAGTTCCTGTCTACAAAACTACAATGGAAGTAAAGGTGTTAACCATACAAGCCATAGTGCAGAGAGAGCATGAGTAGGCAAACTAAGGCCCGGGGACCGGATCTGGCCCAATCGCCTTCTAAATCTGGCCCGCAGACGGTCCGAGAATCAGCTTGTTTTTACACACGTAGAATGTGTCCTTTTATTTAAAATGCATCTCTGGGTTATTTGTGGGGCATAGGAATTCGTTCATTATTATTTTTTCAAAATACAGTCCAGCCCCCCTCAATGTCTGAGGGACAGTGGACTGGCCCCCTGCTGAAAAAGTTTGCTGACCCCTGTATAACATGTAGAGCAGCCTAATTGGGAAGCCAAAATGAATAGGCTTTATGAGATCTGCAATAATACCACAATTATCTTGCACACTGTGATGCTCTAACTATTGGGCCAGATAGGCAGTGACATCCAGACTTGCCGTTGCCTTGCAGCTCCCCCCTGGAGAAACCAGTTCTTTACTGCTGCACTGGAACAAATGTCAATCGGGTTTTCTTCAGATTGACTTTCACTCCAGATTGGGTTTTCTCCATATTGACTTATTAGTAAACAGCGGGTTTTCCTGGGGAAAGCAGTGGGGCAAGAGCAGAGCTGCTTGGATCCATGCCTAGAAAGCATGGACAAGTGGAAAACTACTCAGACCCATGCTTTCTAGTGATGGGACAAGCAGAAGTTTGGACAAGTCCTATGTAGCAGTGAGATGTCAACTATAGTGGTCCCAGGCTAGAGAAAAGCAAGTGCACTAAAGTCCCCCTACAATTAAGTGCTGAAAGGGTGATTTCAATAGGACTTAATGCTGCATTATATGGAATCATAGAATTGTAGTGTGGGAAGGATCCTGAGGGATCTCCCTGGAGCCTGCTCCAGCTCTTAGCCTTACCTTTCCCCCTATGATTCATGCGGGTTGTAAGATAGAAATTGGGTGCTTGGGTCCTCCAGGTTTTCGTGGACTACAACTCCCATCGTCCCTGACCATTGGCCATGCTGACTGGGGCTGATGGGATTTGGAGTCTGACAACATATGGAGTGTTACATCCCTGCTGTAATACTTGCTTATTTTAAAGTTTCACAAGTTCTGTGTACCTGCTTATCCAGTCATTCATTGCTTTTTTTATTTACAAAAACAGGAAAAGAGTTTTTGTTATATTGTTCCAGGAGTTGAGGTGAAAAAAGCTTCTTTTTAGCATTATGGATGCCAGCAAATCAGTGTCAATCAATGACCATTTCTGCTGTGATAGATAGATAGATGATAGATAGATGATAGATAGATAGATAGATAGATAGATAGATAGATAGATAGATAGATAGATGATAGATAGATAGATAGATAGATAGATAGATAGATGATAGATAGATAGATGATAGATAGATAGATAGATAGATAGATAGATAGATAGATAGATAGATGATAGATAGATGATAGATGATAGATAGATAGATATAGATAGATAGATGATGATAGATAGATAGATAGATAGATAGATAGATAGATGATAGATAGATGATAGATAGATAGATAGATGATAGATAGATGATAGATGATAGATGATAGATAGATAGATAGATAGATAGATAGATAGATAGATAGATGATAGATAGATAGATAGATAGATGATAGATAGATAGATAGATAGATAGATAGATAGATAGATAGATAGATAGAGAGATGATAGATAGATGATAGATGATAGATGATAGATAGATAGATAGATAGATAGATAGATAGATGATAGATAGATAGATAGATAGATAGATAGATAGATGATAGATAGATAGATAGATAGATAGATAGATAGATAGATAGATGTCTTCTAAGAACTCGGTCCTAAAAGGAAAGTGATATCTGGTTGAGCACAGTAGGGGGGCTTCTAAAGCAGCTCTGCTGCTCTGACAGTACATGACATTTATGCACCAGAGACAACACACTTCACATTTATGGGCTTGGAAGAGATCCTTGTAATATTAACATGCTTTTACAGGTGTGAGATGGTGATTTGGCATAATCTGTAACTGGAATAAGCATCAATCTGCTTGTGTTTCACAGCTAACCTAGCCATGGAAAAGAAAATAAGAAAAGTCAGAGATCAAACACAGAAACATTTAGATTTCTATGCACAAGATGGCCTGAGAACTCTATGCATCGCTAAGAAGGTAAGCAAAAGATTTTTTTTTTTATTTCCTTCGTCTGAACAATCTTACTAAAAGGGGCAATACTCTAAAGAACCAATGCTCTTCTTCTGCTCTTCTTATGACTCTTTCCAGACTGCTTTTAGAAATCCCTAATCAAATAAATATTCTCTTTCATGTAGCTTTCTGTACTCCTCCTATGCTGATTAATCATGATATAAATGGCCTGAAACCTGCAGCTTCTTTCTGCTTTATTAGAGTAGCAGTGAAGAATTCCCATCACCGCTTGTGTAAGCATTCCAAGGCTGCTCCAAAGATCATCATTTGTGGATTATGGTCTGGAGCCAATGAGCTGGAAGAAGGGAAGGGTTGTTTAGGTTTTAATGTTCCTATTAACATTTCACATTATCTTGAAATGGGTGTTTGGTGGGGGGAGGAGAAGCTGCTCATCATGACACAGAAGTCAGTTTGCATCTCATTCTTAGAATTATTTCAGGCATTGCGTTAAACCATGATTTGCAGTAACTATAGTTCAGACTTGAAACCATTATTTGCATTCCCAACATAGTCCCACAAGTCTGTACAGCTTCCTCTTTCTCCCACACTGTCTAGATGCCAGAACAACATCCCAAGCCACAGTGGCGTAGCGTGGGGGGTGCAGGGGGGCGGCCACACCAGGCGCAACATCTGGGGGTTAGGGGTAGGGGCGCAAATCCACGGGTTAGGGGGCACAAATTACTTGCCTTGCCCCGGGTGCTGACAACCCACGCTACGCCACTGCCAAGCCAAATAAGTCTCATTGTGTTCAGTGGGGCCAACATCCAGATGGATATAGGATTGCAATTTACTCACTGAGGCACACTTCTTAGTAAACATGCTGAGTTTAATGAGATTTACTCCCAAGGAAATGTGCTTGAACCTTAAACTGCAATCCTATATCATGTTGCTTGTGGTGCTTTGTGGCACTGCACCCTGGTTCAGCCAATCCAGAACACTCCGGTCTATTGACTAAGCTAAATGTCAGATAGAAACATTTGTGTTTGAAACATTTACTTCAAACAATCCAACACACTGCAGGAACCTAATGTCTTTGCCATCTGTAATTGTGAGCATGTGTTGTACTAGGTCCTGAGTGAAGATGACTTTCAGATATGGGCCAACTTTCGTCGTGAGGCAGAAACAGCTATTGACAACAGAGATGAGCTACTCATGCAGACAGCGCAACATCTGGAGACGAAACTCACATTACTAGGTAACTTTTAAGACAATTCATTACACAGTAAAGTGTAATGATATATCCTTGGCAACTTAAAGGGATGAATTGCCTGTATCCAATCATAAGCACATTTACTTGGAAGTGAGTCACAATTTAAAAACTAGCCTCAGCCTTTGAAATGATGTTAACATTGCAGTCTATGACAAATTTCATCTTTAATATCTTCCTGCATAGTTTTGCAAATTAAACAAGGCAGGTGTGGAAAACCTGTTGCCCTCACGATGTTACTGGATGCCAACTCCCATCAGCCCAACCAGTGTAGCCAATGGTACACTGATGATAGGAGTTATAACCAAGCAACACAGTGGTACCTCGGGTTACATACGCTTCAGGTTACATACGCTTCAGGTTACAGACTCCGCTAACCCAGAAATAGTGCCTCAGGTTAAGAACTTTGCTTCAGGATGAGAACAAAAATCGCACGGCGGCAGCAGCGGGAGGCCCCATTAGCTAAAGTAGTGCTTCGGGTTAAGAACAGTTTCAGGTTAAGAACAGATCTCTGGAACGAATTAAGTACGTAACCAGAGGTACCACTGTATCTGGAAGGCCACTGGTTCCCCAACCCAGATATAACAACATACAAAGCACACCTATACTTATGTATGTAGATAGAAACAGTATCTACAAGCTTAACAGTGAGTTCATGATGTGAAATATATGCTTGATCCATGAATACATTATCTTGCCTATAAGCAAAACCGCAATCATCTTCGGTGAAACTTCTGTCCTATTTCAATCACCGTTCTGCTGTTTTGAGCTAGAGTTTTGAAAGGATGCAATAGCATTTCCTACAAACTCAGTTAAGATCATCTTATCTGATCCATTTCCACTGTATATGTATGCATGTTGTATACATTTAAACACATACAGTTGCAGAGTCTTAACTTACATTGTAAGTTTTTTCCTCAGTTATGCATTGTAAAATTAGAACATTTTGTGTGCTTTGCAGAAGTAATTTATTACTTTAAGTGTAATGTACAAAGTGAGGTTCACAGAACTTACCTGCCTACAGTTCTAAGTGATGTTGCTGGTCAGAGCCAGCCCTATCATTAGGCAGAGCAAAGCAGCTACTTCAGGCAGCAGGGGATAGGGATGGGGAGCAGCAGCAATATGTTGGAGAACAGAGCAGTGTGAGCCATGTGGCCTGCACTACAACACACACCCCAGCCTGTTGTCCACAGGTGCAGTAGAGGATGTCGTCCCAACTACCAGTCCCATCAGTTTCTCTGCATAGGTTTGGAGAAAGGTGTCCACTTGTCATCTGCCTCAGGTAGCAAAATGTCTTGGACTGACCCTGCTGCTGGAGCTTCTTCCTTCTCCACTTCTATGCGATGTATGAACTACAAAATGTAGTCTATGTGCCACTGGAACAGAGAGTATTCTAAGCAGAGCTTTAGAGTTATAAATAACCACATCCTTTAGAAGTACAGTTAATGATGTAGTTTAACTACCAAAAATTTGTTAGTTTGCTTTAAGTCAGCAGTAGCCAGTCTTCTGGGTCATTGTGCCCCAAATGCCCACAGCATGAAACAGTGTCATTTGAGTGCATGCTACAGTGCATATGTGCTGCACACCATGCCTTGATGCCTTGAAGCCAGTGTGGTGTAGTGGTTAAGAGCGGTAGACTCGTAATCTGGGGAACCAGGTTCTATTCCCTGTTCCTCCACATGCAGCTGCTGGGTGAAGTCTCTCAGCCCCACTCACCTCACAGAGTGTTGTGGGGGAGGAAGGCAAAGGAGAATGTTAGCCGCTTTGAGACTCCTTTGGGTAGTGATAAAGCGGGATATCAAATCCAAACTCTTCTTTGTCTCTGTACTACAGAAACAAGAATTTAGGAAGCATTACATTATCAGAAAAACAAGTAGTAGTACAGACCAGACAATGCAAGGCCCTTGCGCCTGTATAAATCTCTACTGCCTCTGCCACCTTTTAGCCATCCATGCTCTAAGCAATAATTTGCTTTTTAATATTCAATATTTATTGTATTGATTTCCATTCCTGACCTCAGGCAAACATACAAATTGTGGCAATATTCACTCAGATTTCTATCTCCAGAAGAACTCTCAGATTTCCCTGGCTAGATGATGTCTTCAGGAAAGGGCAGCTTCATTTGGAGTTAAGTTAGTTGTAATAAAGCACATGAAAAAGTCAGACCTATCTCAGCTCTCATTTATCACTGCAAATAATCTAATACTGACCTCTGGCAGAAGAGATGCTATTACTCTCTCAGTCATTAATTACCTTTAGCATTCATTTGGCCTCTTACCTTAGTTTTTGAGCATCTCAAACAAAGAAATGTAATATAACTTCCCTACTTTCTTTAATGTGACAAGGAGCTGATCTGTTTAGTGAATTAAAAGGGTCAATGTTCAGTTCAGTTTTGTATCTTTCTTGTGATGCTATGGCATCTTTGAAGACATAGGTTATGATCTGGTGATTATGAGCAGGTGAAAAAACCAAAAAGATTACTACCTGCACAGTACTGTGCACTGATGCCTAAGTGCTGGCACAAATTATGAGTATAATGAGTGAATCTAAACTTAGTTCTGCACACAGAGAAGATTCTCTATTTTCCTCGCATGCAAAGGCTATTGTAGGAACAAATGAACTAACTCTGCATGCTAAAACCTGTTCCCAGAAACAGAGAAGGATCACTGCTCCCAATTGGCTCAACAATGCCAACCTCTTGAAGAAGGTCCTGGGAACCACTCAGTCCTGAGACCAGGGTTGCCCTGCTCTGGTCAGTTCCAATACCAACTGTTGTAGGCTACAGTCTTCTAGGGTTTCTCAAAATTTTACCTCTTTGTCATGGCTAGAACACATACGTTGACATTCTGTGTGAGGGTAGTTGATGTCCCCCATTTCTACAATGTCTCCTCTTTTGGATGCTTTCTTGATTTTGTTCTTCATCTCAAGATCTCCCTGAGCATTTTGATCAGGGGGGTGATAGCACATCCCCAGTACTGAATTACTCTTGGGGCCTGGTATCACCACCCACAGTGATTCTGTGACAGAGTCTGCCCCTTTGAGGATTTCTAGCCCTGAAGAACCTTTGAGGGAAAATGCAGCAGAAAAACTGCACAAACTTACTTTCCTACGTCTTTTCAGTTACTTTTCCTTTATCTTTTATAGCAACTGTTGCAATAGGTGAATAAACGGACAGGTTTGTAACAGTGCCATGTACAGTGGTACCTCGGGTTACATATGCTTCAGGTTACATACGCTTCAGGTTACAGACTCCACTAACCCAGAAATAGTGCTTCAGGTTAAGAACTTTGTTTCAGAATAAGAACAGAAATCGTGCTCCGGTGGCGCGGCAGCAGCAGGAGGCCCCATTAGCTAAAGTGGTGCTTCAGGTTAAGAACAGTTTCAGGTTAAGAACAGATCTCCAGAACAAATTAAGTACTTAACCCGAGGTACCACTGTAGTTTGTATGCAAAGTACACTCTGCACGCTCAGTCAAAGCTTGGTTCCCCATTCTTCCTTTTCGCCAGGAGCAACTGGTATTGAAGATCGGCTGCAAGATGGAGTGCCTGATACCATTGCTGCTTTCAGAGAGGCAGGGATCCAGACTTGGGTGCTGACTGGAGATAAGCAGGAAACAGCAGTCAACATTGCATATTCTTGCAAACTTCTGGACCAAAGAGACACAGTCTTTACCATTAATACTGAAAGTAAGGTGAGTCCAAATGGCCTGCAAGGGACTCTGTGACGACTTCTTTAATGATCTGCCATGCAAGCTTCCTTCATCTTCAGTGCAGCATTAAAGTGAAAAACATGGGTCAAACTGTTATTTGGGGAAAACATGATCCTTTTTGAAGCTGCACTATGCTGTGTTATCAGAATTCAGGAAGACAAACATTTGGCTTTAATATCTCACACTTATTTGGCAGTTTTCAAAAAGCCTTGTCTCCAAATAGCATTGAGGTTTTGCTAGCTAGAAGGCTTGCTGTCTGTCCCTTAATAGATTTGTATACAAAATAAGTAACTGTCCTATGAAATAAGAGCGTGTGGCAAGCCTACTTGCTAGATAACATTTCACTGGCAACAATTAAACTGGAAATGTTGCCTTTACCCTGTTCAAATCAATTCATTCCTGCAGGGGATGCGTATGGCAAGCCTGCACAACTAGGGACCCACCAAGTCACATGTAGCCCAGCAGCCAAATCTGATGGACCAACAACAACCCAGTAAACCACAGGTTTGTGCTGTCTGCCTTTTACTGCAGAAATCTGGGGATGGGGGTATCAAGCACCTCTGGGCTTGACATCCCCCATGTGACCGGCACCTGTTGCTTGGCTGGTCACATGTTGTATAGTTCAGGGGAGAGCTATCATTGGTCCTGAAAATTCAATTTCTGACTTGATCAAAGTTCCCAGACTAATTTGCAGACCAAAACATGCTTACCCTTCAGATTTTACTCTTATCCAGTAGGTGCAGTACACTTCTCAACTTTAAAAGCATACCAAATGTATTTAAAATGTAGTTTGTGATAAAATACATTTAGAAATGTGAGGTGAAATGTTTATTTAAATACCATGTAGGGATAAAATGCATATTGAAATGTGTGTTTACTAGCTTTTAGGGAGATTTAAAACACAGAGAAAGGCAGATGAATGTGGAAGCAGAACAGAGCAGACATGAATGAATGAATTCATCCAAAGTTAACCCAGACCAGAATTAGAGTGATCCATCTATTTCTAGTACTGGGATTGGGCCCCTAAACAAGGAATGTACTGATATGGGATCTTTATCACCTAATACTTGAGCACCAATTCCAGCGACTCAGTTTAATCATCAGACCGTAAAGCAGCTATGCTACTACATTTATATACAGTAGAATGGTCTATTCAGATACATGCAATGATATCGGTTTGAATGCATTTGCTATCAACTTACTAAAATTACTTCTATGTATTCCCTGAGGATAGCATATCCTATGAACAATAAATGAACAAGGCAATTCTCAAATTGTAAAACAAGGGCCTTTGCAGCTGTTTAATTTATATTTTTGATTAGAGAGTCACCTTAATGGAAATCTGTATTTTTCATTATTATTTTTAAATGGTGCTTTATGTTTTATGGAAGTAGATAAATATTTAAATAAATAAATAAGCTAATAATTTGTATAATACAAATTAGATACAAATTATGGTTGCATTGATAAGTCATGACTTAGTTAAGTTCAAAAAGGGAATTAGAAGTAAATTGAAATTATCATTACCAAATGTTTAATAAAGTGACGTTGGAAGGCTTTGGTAAGTCAACACTTGGTTTAGATTCACCAGTCTTTGGGATACGCAAACAAAATGAAAGGCTGTGGGCTTTTTTAAAAAAAAAAAAGGTTAGCACAAAACTTTCTAATAATGGAACAAGTCCTGCTTATAGTGCAATGGAGAATACAACTTAACACAACTCTCTTTTCATAGGAAACCTGTGAATCACTGTTGGATATTACATTGGAAGAAGTGAAGAAGGCACAAAGCATTGAAGGGATATCTTGGACTGTTTTTGGCATCAAGCTGCCATTTTCTATGTCCACCACTGTGACTGCAGATCCTGCAATTGGTCTGGTGGTTGATGGAAGAACTCTGAATACCATTTTCCAGGGACAACTTGAGCATAAGTTTCTGGAACTAGCCAAGTACAGCCGTTCAGTTTTATGCTGCCGGTGTACCCCCTTGCAGAAGAGCATGGTGGTCAAACTTGTACGGGGTCAGCTGAAAGTTATGACGTTGGCAATAGGTGAGTAGTTGCCATTTGAGCATCATGATCTCATGACTTGGCTGCTATTTAGCTTGAAATGTGAATGCTAAAGCCATCTCGTATCCTACACCAGAGGGGCAAATATGTCCATTTACTCAGAGGAACCAGTGGCACATTATGTACTAACTTGCATCCATCACAGATCTAACACCATTACAGATCTAACACCAACTGTTAAATATCGCCTCATCTACCATCATGCACATTTATTGTCAATAGCAGCTGTTTGCATGTCTAAGCGCAAGTTGTCAAGTGATGTGCATGTGTAAATCAGCCTTCAGCAATACCAGATTGTTTGAAATGTGATGTCAGGTGTGAGTGTAAAGTGGCTTACTCATAATATTTAACTGATCACAGCTCTGAGGTATTGCTGTAACACAACAACTTTATAGAGGCATTTTAGTCAAGTTCCAAAGAATTGAGGAACTCGACTCATGAGCTCAAGAGGCTTTATATGGTTAATTTACTCAGGCAGTAGACCCCAAGCCATTTGACAAGGTGCATTTGAAGCCAAACAGAGTTTTAAAAGCAGCTAGTGACATGCCTTTGCAGTGAGGGCGGCACCCAGCTGTTCAAAAGGGGATGAGTCAATAATTCCACCAGGCTGAAACAAGCCTCTTGCGTGAACCCAAGTTGCCTTCTTAACCATTTGACATCAAGGGTGGTATTCAACACAAGTATTACCACTTGTGCAATGGGGTGCCCTCCCCTTCTCCTCACCTTGAACCCAGAACAAATTTAGCAGAAGAACATGCATTTATGCAAGAATAAATCCTTGCAGATGGAACCTGCAACTCTATGCTATGTTGAATATAGCCCTTTGCATTAACTTACAATTTGTTTCAACTATTGCTGTTTCCCACTTTTTTAGGTGATGGTGCCAATGATGTAAGTATGATTCAGGCAGCTAATGTTGGAATCGGTATTTCAGGACAAGAAGGGATGCAGGTATACATAATAACTGAAGTGTATTCCTTTGTCTTTGGCAGCTACTGCTGGGGCATTTGTCATCAGCGTTCAGAATTTATAGACGGGTGTATTCTGTGTATAACATGAACGTAAGCTATCATTATGGCTATCTGACATAATATGCTAATAAACCAAGGTGAAATGTCCTGTCTTCACAATTAATCAAAGCGCTTATGTGCTTGCCTTGACTTAAAATATCACTGTTCTTCATGCTAATGTCCAGGGCTAGAAACAGTTCCCTGCCTCGCTTCTTATCCCAATAATGCAGAGAAGTGATGCTGAGTCACTGGAAACCCAGAGGCAGGTTGCGATTTAAACCTCACCATGTCCGGCAGCCTCCACACAGGATTCCACTGCCTGTAGAAAACTGCTGAATTAAATAGTAATCCTTGAGCACTTTCCCCAAGTGTCTAGTACTTCAGGCTATCTCATCCAAAATTGCTCCTATCCTCTTACTGGAATAGGATCATCTTCTATGTGATTACGTTCTTGTGACAGACTTGGAAAGGCAAGCGCTTGCAGTTTCATAATGAAACCATAGCCAGTTTTGAAATCAAGCCAAACTTGAAACATTTTGCACTTCCTCCCAGTCATTGCTTTTGCCCAGCTGGTTGGTGTTTGCCTGTCTTTGGTTTGTTTTGGGGTCAGATAAAGCAGAGGAAATAAATCTCTTCTTTTCATTTCTGTTTCAGGCTGTCATGGCCAGTGATTTTGCCATATCTCAATTCAAGCACTTGAAGAAGTTGCTTCTAGTTCACGGACATTGGTGCTATTCCCGCTTAGGCAAGCTGGTGATATACTTTTTCTATAAAAATGTGGTAAGTTTCAGACATCTTCCGTTGCCTCTGTGCCAGCTGCAAATGCTTTCTTCTCATAGCCACAGATGATGATGACAATGAAGGTTCATATTTGTACTGATTAAGGATCCATGCCAGGCAGCTTACAAGCTCCAAAAATACCATACAGAACATTCCATTTAAAAATCACATTCAGAGCCTGAAATGATGAATAACCATCCAATAAAAAGGCACAATAAAAACAGATTGGCCCTTAAGTTGACTACAGAGACTTGTTCCCATTTTTTCCTCAAAAGCTGAGAAGGAGACACTTCTAAGTCATAATCCCCTATCTTAAATAATAATGATTTAAGGAAAAAAATGTTCTTACAACCATAGGTATCATCCTGGCTGTGTTTCTGCATGCAGAATAGTAAATTATAACTACTCGGAATGGGACTTGGCTCTGTATTAGGCTGAAAAGCCTGCCAATACACTTAATTTGATGAGAGCCACATGCTAGCAATTAGCAACAACAGTAATCAGCTTTACCAACATAATGGGAAAGCACTGTTGAATACACATACACACACTACACACCTCCATTTTCAAGTCATGTATTTCCATTAGGGAGGTAACATGAAACATCACACTTTTTAGAGATTCAAAGCTCAGGTTTGAGAAGGAATGGAAGAGAAGCAAGTCTTCCATGGGAACTATCAGAGCTGTATCACCTTAATAAACTCCTTTCACGAGTTTTCCCTTCCCATCATTTTCTTTTCAAAAGCCCGCATTCCCCCTCCTCTCATCCACCGTGGATTCCATTTTCCCTTTTGATACTATTTTTCTATGTATTGTTTTTCTGTGCTGTCTTGAAGATACAGTGAAGATTGTGTCTAATGCAGTCCTACCCACCTTATTCAAATGACCTGGTGGTAGGTATTACATGAACTCACCCTTCTCTACTAGATATCCCATTCCTGTGAACAGGGATATGTCGGCTGGAACAGCAATATTTGGGTTGTAGTTTGCCTACTTTGCCAACAAGATCCATAAGGGTTGTTTCTTTTGCGCTGGGATCTTTCCACCTGCAGTTTGGTCTCTCACACACTATATATTCTCTCTTTTTTCCGTTTTCTCACTTCTGTATTCTATTCAAAAAGGTGTTGAACATGTTTAAACTGAAGAGCTGTTCCAAGAGCAGAGTTTAAATTTGTGAAAACAACCTTTGAATAGCAAATAAATGGTTCCTGGCCATCAGCACATAAGGCTAACTGCATACAGTGGTACCTGGGGTTAAGAACTTAATTTGTTCTGAAGGTCCATTCTTAACCTGAAACTGTTCTAAACCTGAGGTGCCACTTTGGCTAATGGGGCCCCCCGCTGCCACCACGCCGCTGCCGTGTGATTTCTGTTCTCACCCTGAAGCTAAGTTCTTAACCCAAGCTACTATTTCTGGGTTAGCGGAGTCTGTAACCTGAAGCATCTGTAACATGAGGTACCACTGTACAGATGTTTGCTACTAAGAAAACAACCCACCCCAAGACCCACTTGCTGGAGGCCGTTAGGTTGGTGCAGGGGGTGCATTGTCCCTGGAGCTTCAGGAGAAAGTGGGCGTGCTAGTGCAAAAGGTTCTCAAACCTTTTACCCACCAGCTGCTTCCCCGTTCTAAATTTCCCCAGCAGCAATTTCTGTCTATGGTAGTCCAAAACCTAGCGCAAACACACTTTTAGAAGTTCATGGTAGGAATAGCAACTTGGGGACGATTTAGAGAGAAGAAAAAGGAGGCAATAATATCATACAGAAATATCAGTCAAGCACCCTTTCCCTCACTTTTATTTAAATTCCCCACTCCCAATGCTGCATTTCTCTTTTAAAAATAATTTCAGAGCTCAGTTGTAGTTAGCTTCTCAGACTGATCAAAAACCTGATTAAGATCAAATACTTGGATTTTTTGAAGTCATTTGGACTGAATTGCCTTAAATCAAAGTACTTAAGCATTAACTGAGTCACAGCGCAGGCTGTAACGTGTTCTAGGAGCTTATCATCTGTACACATGTAAGAAAGTGTGCGTGGAAATATCTTGACTAACACAAACAGCTAATGTATTTTGCCTTTTAAACATTTTCCCACCAGACCTACGTCAACCTGCTGTTCTGGTACCAGTTCTTCTGTGCATTCTCTGGAGCCGCCATGATAGACTACTGGCAAATGATCTTCTTCAACTTGTTTTTCACTTCTGTGCCACCAATACTTTCCGGAGTCCTGGATAAAGATGTTTCCGCAGGAACTCTGCTGAGCTTGCCTGGTCTTTATAAGAGCGGACAAAACTCAGAGGTACACCTTTCTTGCTCAAGGAAGCCTCACAAGTCCCTGTAGTTTTTCACATATCCTTCAACACAGTGGGTGAAAAAGCAGTTTGGGGAGGGCAGTTTTAAGGTGGGGAGGGTTAAGCAGCCTCCCTCTGTGCAGTCTTACTCCGCCTAAACTGTAATGCACAACTGGAACTTTGGCTACAGTCTACAGTCACTTCAGGTGACTTCTCTTGCACTGGGAAAAGAAATGCAATGAGATCTAAATATGTGAAGAATAAGAATTTTCAGAAGCATTTTAGAAAACATAATGTTCTGTACCCTATTCTCTGGTTTTATAAAGTATCTCAATAGGATTCTGTTTTATTCTGAACCTTTAGGTTATTTATTATTTTTCATGTACATGGTACTATTTGTATTGAAAGTTATTTACCATCCATATCTCATTTATCCTCACAATTGCCCCTTTGTACATAAATTGGGGGATTGTGACTTGCTGAAGGCCATCCCACGCAGTTTATGCCTGAATGGGTGCTTTTACGGCCCAGTGCTGTAAAAGGAAAGCTTTCAGTTATTCTCCTCCATGATGGCTTCCCCAAGGAGGGGGAAACTGGAGAGTATTGACTCTCTCTTTTCACAGAGGACTCAACTGCCACATTAAATACAAAACAAACAACAACCTCTGACTGAAAATCAAGTGTTTCTCTTTGTGTTATGATTTGCTGCAGGTTTACAAGCCTCTGACGTTCTGGGTTGCCATTTTGGAATCTTTTTATCAGAGCCTTATCTGCTTCTTTGTCCCTTATCTGGTAAGTATTTAAGGCACTCTCTAAGCGGCTCTTAATGAAACAAAAATTGTGTCAGTCAATAAGCCTACAACTATTTCTGTTTTCCAGGCATATCTTGATTCCGATATTGACATTTTCCGCTTTGGAACAACAATCAATACAGTCGCTCTCCTTACTATTCTGTTTCACCAAGCTTTAGAAATTCAAACATGGGTATGTAGATAAACCCTTCAGTAACTATTATAGCTTCCTGATTGCCTGCTTTTAGAAATGATTATCATAACTTATGTACCCTGTGCTAGCTTGTTCTGCATCCCTTTTAAGATTTGGCTAGTCTCCAAAATAATAAACATGCTATTGTGATTAACAAAACAGAGAGCAGGATTCAGCTAAGGAGTCCCATCAATGGAACTTGCACAATGGAGTTGTCCACTTGCACAATGGAGTTGTCCTTGTTTTGGAAGCTGAAATGTTTTGCTGCCACATAAATGAAATGATAAATGAATGAAATAAATGAAATGAAATGAAAAATATTCTAGTTTGTTAATTATATATATATATATATATATATATATATATATATATATATATGCGCGCACATCTATACCTGGCTGCTTCTGCATGAACATCCTGTTTCTGCATGAACATCCTGCTGACCAAACTTGCTGCCATAATGGTTCCTTTCCTCACATCTTGTCCACAGACTCTGTCCCATGGAATTACAATCACTGTGAGCATTCTTCTGTACTTCATTTTCTCAACCATCTACAATGCCACATGTGTTGTCTGCAACCCTCCCACCAATCCCTACTGGATTATGGAGTCTGAGATGTCGCAGGCGAGCTTTTATTTCATATGCATCATTACTCCAGTCATAGCACTTCTTCCAAGGTTTGAACATATGCTTCTTTTTGTACCTGTTGGGTAGAATACCATGTCCTGGTCAGCAACAACCTAGTCCCTGGGTAATGGTGGGAAGGGGCTTTAAGAATGGATTCCAACAGACTTAGTGTGCTGTTTCTTGTCTCCCCATCACCTGCTGTGCCTCTGATCAGCTACTTTCTTCTGATTTCTGATGGTCTCTGGAAGGGAGGCTTAAAATCCTTGACAGCCTGTTACCTTTCATGCTGTCACAACCTCTTTCTGGAGTTCGGGAGGCATCAAGTCTGTGTACCTTGGCTGGAACATAAAGGCTTTGTGGTTGTGCTGTGTAATGGAGTTCTTTGAGAGGCAACCTTTGAGCATTTCAAAGCAGAGGGGGAAACTGCTTTTCTGGTGCTTTCCTCTTCAGCACTCGAATATGGATCTAGTTAACTGTCAGGTCTCAAAACTTTTTCCCAGCTGTCAACAAGGCCTTGGAACAACTACAAATTTACAGTGTTTGCTTCACCACCACTGCTATACAGAGAGAGAAAAGGAGACAGAGAAAGCAAAGCATGTAGAAGCAGAATCTTCTGCTCATTTGATTTGGAAATCTTGTTCTTCATCTATCCTACTTTATTCACTCACTATAAACACATATTGATTTGAGGGCAGATTCAGAAGGAGAACATTAAAGCTTGTTTCCATAGCATTCTGCTCCTTTGGTTTTGGTTTTCTCTTAAAAAAGAAATCGGCTCCTCTGTTGTGAAATAATTATTCAGGCTGGAGTTTCACAAGGGTCCCTGCAGTCTGAAGGTTAAAAAGCTGCCATACATTAACCGTGTGAGCCCTGCCACAGTTGTATGTCAGTGATGCACTCCCAAGTGCCACCTGTATGAGGATGGAATTTAGAGCAAGTGGCTGCATTCAGACATACATAATCATAAACATTGGTACATTCTTACTTGAATGAGCTTGAGCAAGCCTTGGACTGCCATACTCCAGCAGACCATGAGGAGATCGGAAGTTTTTAATTTTTAAAAAAACAACTAACCACAGTTTGTCATTATGTTTAAATCTGAACAAACAGTGGTTTATGGAATTGACTTATTTCAGTAAACTATATATAAATCTATGATTGACTGCAGTTTAGGGTTCACTAAGTCCAGGTCCCCATTTATGTTAGGAAGCTCTCTTTGTCCCTACCATAGGAGCAGGGGTGAAAACATGCTGGTAGCCACAGCAACAGAGGTTTCCTGGTGTGGTGCATGTCATCTTCTCTCTTGGGAGAGGAGCTAGATTCAGGCAGCCCATAGCACTAAACTGCAGTTAACAAAAATTGGAAGTGAAGACTTCTAACCTCCTCTTCACGGCTGCACCAAAGAGGGTAAGGACTGTGTCACTAAAGGACGAGGCTCATTAATGCAATAATGAACCATAGGTTATCACCAGATCCAACTTCAGTCAATGAATGTATACAAAGATCTTACCAGGGACTTTGGCATGATCCATCTTTGCAACCTGTCATGTCCCCATGTAATGAGGAAATGTGATGTTACCACATACCACCCTGATCTTGAGCAGGAACTAGATAGCAACCCCTGACCTGGGAGTCCCTCCTTTTATTTGATTCTCACTACAGCAGACTAGGGGTTGTAAGGGATCAGAACTCTATGATCACTTCCCGAGGGGAAAATAGGAGGAAGAAGGTCAGGCATGGTGGGCTTTTCTCACATTCAAATCTCCTATGAAGTGGAGCAGGGAGAGATGAGAACTGAACTCTAGTTCTCAGGAGCTTGGCAGGATGGAGTTATTCTACTCCCTCTGTGTAGAGCTGGACTGTGTCCCACTTTGGCTTTGAACTTTCTGTACCTAGTTATTCTTACACTAGTGGCTATCAGGCAAACCAAGAAGGGATTGCAATAAGGCTAGAAGCCATGTGAGCAGAGGGTGCTAAATTCTCTCCCATGGGGAGTTTACAATCTAAACAAGCCAAGTCAAGGCAGAATCTGAGAACTATTTTAGGAATTGATTTTTACACAGATCAGCCAGCCACATGCGTGTAAGCAAATAATGTTATATTCCTAAAAGGATTTAGCTCTGCCCACAGGCCTGGTCAATCTGTGCTGAAAACTAGTTCATAAGGCTGTTAGCACCATACGATGATTTACAAATATGACCCAGAGCTGCAAAACTAATAAGCATTGTCACTTTCTGCTTAGCTTGCTGGTGTTGAACGACGGTGCCAAAACAAGATACAACCTGTATTTTTTCCTGCTGCTCACTACACGGAAAGGAAAGAAAAAAGATATTCCCACTCAAATAATTACCTCTACCCAAAAATGGCCCCCTGGAATCAGTCACCAGTTTGTTTATTTCTTTTGACATATTTATAGCCCACTTGCTTCCTAAGATCTCATGGTAGGGAACCACAACACTTCATTTAAAACTAGAATCAATTAATCAAAAATAAAAATAACATCAAATAACATTTCAGTTACAGCCAATACTAAAGCAACAGAAATGTCTCTAAAAAGCCCAAGCTGGACCTCAATATTTTCTAAAGGCTTGAATGTTTTACGCTGGCACTGATTTTTTTTTTGGGGGGGGAGAGTAGATGTCAGCTGAATTTCAGAGGGGAAGGCGCCCCACAACCTGGGCACTACCACACAGAAGTCCCTTTCTCACATCCCCTTATACTGTGTGAGGTGAGACACTGTTGTAAAATTTTAACATCCAAGTGGGATTACATAGGGAGAGGTCTCCTTCAGATATTTAGGTTCAAAGCATAATCTTATTGGCAGCCAGTGCAGTTCTTTCAGAACCAATGGGATGTGCCTGGCTGTTCTGCTCATTTTGCTGCAGCCGCCATTTTGAGTCATTCAAAGAGTCAACCTACACAGAGCACAATTCAATATTCAGAATGGAAGGTTATCAGAGTATGAGTTTGTGCCCAGGCTGTCTCTGTCCCAACACAGCCACCGCAGGTGGCAAAAGCCGGCCTAAGGTACTTCACACCAATGAGGACACTTGAATCTCCCGTGACAAAGATGGATCTCAGAATATTCCCAGACTATGTACTTGTTCTTTCAAGGGGAGTGTAGCCCCATCAAAAGCAGTGGTTTACTGACACTCTTTGCCCTAAGAAACACCGCTTCCAGGAGGCTTTTGGATGAGGGGGAACTATAACTGCAGTATTTAATGAATAATTGGGTGTTGCCATTTTTATTGTGCATTGTACTGATATAATTGTTTCTTAATGTTTTGTGTTGCTTATGTTATTTTTATGTTGCAAACCACCCTGCGGCCTTTTGACAAAGGACAGTAGATCCATTTCTTAATGACTAATTAAATAAATTGTTTCCAAACCGTAGCACTCTGCCTTGTCAGGATTCAGTCTCAATTCCTGGGCCCTCATCCAGCCCATCAAAGCTACCTTAGTGCACACCATTTCTAGCTAGACCACAGAGACCCATAGAGAAATGCAGCAGGTGTACTAGCTCCTGAACCTTGCCCCACAGCCCTCTTCCATGCAATATGCACAGGGCAGCCCCACAGTATCCTTGCCCCCTTCTCTCCTTTGCAACCCCCTCCCTCCAACAAAAGGACTTTCCTATCTTCAAACTGTCTCTAACAACTCTCTATATATATATTATTTGTCACTCATATAGCCAGCCTTTCCTCCAAAGTCTATAAAGCAGTGTACATGGTTTCTCCTCCCCTGCAATCAAGTGAGATGGGTCAGGCTGAAAGAAAGTGACTGGCCTAAAAGCACATCATGGCTGATATGACCCTCCTACAAATTCCAAGCCCTCGGCTGGCCTATCAGTGTTATAAGGTCACTGTAACAAGCAGATTGTCTTCATAAATGATTACCCAAGAGCATTACAGTGGTACCTCAGGTTACATACGCTTCAGGTTACATACGCTTCAGGTTACACACTCCGCTAACCCAGAAATAGTGCTTCAGGTTAAGAACTTTGCTTCAGGATGAGAACAGAAATCGGGCTCTGGCGGCGCGGCGGCAGCAGAAGGCCCCATTAGCTAAAGTGGTGCTTCAGGTTAAGAACAGTTTCAGGTTAAGTACGGACCTCCAGAACAAATTAAGTACTTAACCTGAGGTACCACTATATACTACCTCATCAGATATCTACAGAATAGGAGAACCAGGAAGAGTGAAAGCTTGTTTTTATGAGGCTACAACTAAAGTTGCTTGTTTGTTTGTTTGTTTGTTTGTTTGTTTAGGTATCTTACCTTGGCTCTTCAGGGAACTTTTGAGGTATCGCCCATTGTGAAAGCACAACACTTGGATAAGCTCCCTAAAGAACAACAGGACTGGGAAATAAAGAAATGGAAATTGAGGGAACAAGGCCAAGGTGTCTGCAATGATGAGCCTGAAGGACCTATTGCAAACATGGGTGTGTCCTTGCCTGACATTGCAGCAGAGCGCACATTTCAAGGTCTCTGTCCTCCAGAACAAGAAGCCCTCAGGAACCAGGCATCGAACAGAGGAGGCAATGACTACACCAAATGGTGGGGTGGGGAAGAGGATGTGGCTGCCGGTTTCCTGTCAGCAGATGCATCACCTGGGCAAAGTATACCAGCAAAGCCCTTTTCTGGCCTCCTGACCAATGGCGCTGAAAATTCCAGTCAAAGGAGCCACCGGCGGTCTGTGAGTGCAGTGACTCTATGAAAGAGCTTGAGTTTTTGATTAAAAGAAATTGAAATTGCTTCTCTGCACATCCTCCACCTCCCACATGGTGAGCAAAGGTAGCAGAGGGAAGATAGAATTTCTATTTATATTAAATGGCAATGCCTTGTGGAAAGAGAGACCTAAAGTATAATTTCACCAGCCTGGCGGAACAGTGTGTTTTATCTTCACAATGTGCTGTTCCTCCGGTATGTGCAAGTGAACTTACTGTGAGGAAGAGAAGTTCCAAACAACTTGGAGAAATATTATGCAAGAATCCCTTCGTCAATGTGAAATGCACTATTTCCTTGGAAACGGACAGTATAACCTGAGGAGAACTATTTTGCTTTATCCAATAATGAGCCCCTTCTGACTTCTGAATCTGACCCTGAACATGTCACTCTGAGCCTCCTGCTGATTGGCAGCTACATGGCTGCAATACAGTTTTGATCCATTTTGCCACTACTATAGAATTGTTTCCTAGGAATTTCTCCAGATTACAGCACTTTATGGTAAAACAATCAGTTTTAAAGACCAGAAAGAGATAAGTCAACAGTGCTGAATTCATCAACCTGGGCATTTTGCAATTCAACATTTAAAACCATGTGTAAAAGTATTTTATAAAATGTTTTTATAAGTGTGTGTGTGTGGTGCATTACTAATTGAACAGATATATGTTTGGTTATTTGTGTAACCAACCCCCTAATCCCTAGCACACTTACTTTGATGTAAGCAGTGGCGTAGCGTGGGTTGTCAGCACCCGGGGCAAGGCAAGTAATTTGCGCCCCATAACCCATGGATTTTAGCACTCGAGTGCGAGCGCGCCCCCCCCAGATGTTGCGCCCGGCCCCCCTGCACCCCCCACGCTACGCCACTGGGGCTGCGGGCGAGCGAAGGAGCCAAGGACCCCCCCCAAAGGCTCAGCATGAATTTATTAAATTTATTATTTGCGGAGCCCCCGCGGGCCAAGGCAGCCGAAGCCCCCTCCCCTCGGGCGCCTCCCCGCCCCCTCCTCTCCTTGGGTTGTACGTGGAGCTCCAGATCCGGGCTTGGCGAGCGCCTCTCCTCCTCCCGGCCGGGTCCGGAAGCTTCCAGCCGTGCTCCGTCCTCGCCCCCCCCCTCGTGGCTGAGACTTGCGCTGAGAGCCGGAGCCAGCAGTGCCCCCTTCTGCCGGGAGACCCTTGCCCGCCCGCCGGCTTCCTCTCGGAGGGTTTTGGGGAGCGCAGGGCACGGCGAGGCCCCTCGGAGCTCTCCTCCCTCCCAGTCGGCAGAAGCAGCCGCCGCCTGTGGCTGGGCCGAGGGGATGGTGGAGGTGGCGGGGTGCGGAGGCTGCCCGTGCCCGGCCAGGCGTCGGTGGCAGCGTCGGCGCTGCTGCAGCGGCTGCTCCTCCTGCGAGCAGTGAGTGGAGCGCAGCCGCAGCGGTGGCGGGTGGCGCGCGCGCTAGGGCGCAAGGCTGGCGGTGGCGGCGGGGAGCCCGGCAGAGGAAGGAACTTGTCCCTTCCCTCTGGACTCGCGCCCCCCCCCCAGATGTTGCGCCCAGTGCGGCCGGCACCCCTGGCACCCCCCACGCTACGCCACTGGATGTAAGGTCCATTGGTTTCAAATGAATTATTTCCCAAAAGAGACCACATCAGACCACGTGAGGGTTGGCACTAGGAATGAGTGTGTTTATTCCACTCATCTTCAATTGCAGTTTTCAGTATCTTCCAAATATGGACACACCACATTTCTTGTCTTCAGATGTTGTAGGGAGGAGAGAGGATCCAATGAGGATATGTGTGCTAGCTCCACCCCCTTCTGCAGCCATTTTTCTCATCTTCCAACTTGAGAAAAGTACCGTACTTTTCCGTCTATAAGACGCCTCCATGTATAAGATGCCCCCTATTTTGGGGGACTCAGATTTAAGAGAATGTAGGGAGATGGCCCAGAGTTCTTGAGCTTTTTGGGGAGAGGCTTACCCAGGGTTATTGAGCTTTTTTTAGGGGGGATTGCCTAAAATTGCTCACCCACATGCATCGCTAAATCCACCTCCCATCTGTCCCATCGCTGGCAGAAGCTACCAATCGCCCGCCCAACTGCTGGAGTGTCAGCCAATCAACACCATCCATTGATGCAGCAACCAATAACACGCACAATAGCCACTGACAACCTCGGCAGCAACCAATCAAACATCCACCCTATGCACTGCCCATGTATAAGACAACTCCCACTTTTTGGCATGATTTTTAAAGAAAAGAACATAGTCATATACATGGAAAAGTACAGTAGCTACCTGCATCAGGGAGCCTTTTGTGTCTGTGTGGGCTCCCCATGCGTTTTAGAACCCTGGGAAATACAAGTTCTATAATGTGTGGGCAGCCTCTGCAGATACAAAAAGCTCCCTGCTACAGACAGGTACCTTCCATGCATTGGAAGGTGACAAAAATGGCAAAAGAAGGATTGGCGGTAGCATGCTTACCCTCCCATATTGATTGTCACCACTTTGGAATGCCTGAAGGAGAGCTAAGGCATTCTAAGGAGTGCCAACAAAACACTGCAACCTCCCCAGAAACTGACTGACATTATTGGGATAATGATTTCTAAAGCACTGCTTGCACTTAAAATGCTATGGAAATGTATTGTTTTCAACAGAGGCATCATCGGCGTCCAACTTGCCTGCATTCCTTTAGCATCTCCCTAATTCAGAAACTCAATTCATTCAATTAAGAGGCACAAAATAAACCCGTTGGCTTTATTTATTTACAAAGAGAAGATGCAAAAGTAAAATGGAGCCACAGCCTTTAAGTGCCCCCCTTTGTCACTGGTGTAAGATCTGTTTAGTTCAGGCACCGGCTATTCCGTAACTGGGCCACCCAATGAAATTGCTGCTCACCTTTTGCCTAGATTTTCTCAAAGCATAATGCCTTTAAAATTAACAGCGCATCGCACCACAGAGAGTTGAAAACCTGCAGGTTTGCTAAGCCGGAAAACATGAAGGCAACATCTCCTGAAAGAAGAGATGAGCTCAACAGCTCATTAACTCTCGGGACCAGAAGCAGTAGCTGTCCTAAGTTAAATAAGAAGACAAGAACCACCCAGCATCTTTGGAGGGGGATTTGAGATAAAGTTGGCCAAATATTAACATGGGAGCATATTACATATGGTAAATGAATGCATGTGTCACCTATTGCTGGACAGTTGTGCTAACCGATCTCCTGCATAGTTTGCATTTATTGGGTTATAGCACCAGATCACTCCACACAGTTTCGAGCTATGACGATAGCATGTAAGACACAATGTGACTAGATGCTTGCAAGCATGATAATGGTAACCGGTTTAAATGGAACAGCAACACCTTGCTTCAAACAGTGTGACAGGCAAGAACACCAAAATGCTGACCATTTGAGGTTACTTTCATACTGCTTAGGAATGGAATTCACTGCCTTTGTCAGCTTCTCAGCATCTCAAGTGTTACCTTAGAGTTCCTCAAGTAATGCTTGAGGAGGGAGGGATACAGGAAAATTCAGTTTGGTTCCTGTGTTGATTCAAACCAGCTAACTGGCAGGTCCCAAAACTGCAGATGATCAGAAATATAGGTGTGCTTTGCAATTCATGCTTCTCCAAATTTTGTGATGGACTTCTGCAAAAAATATTTAAAAAAACCCTAAACGTGCACAGAAATGCATATATTTTTAATAATGCATAATTTGTGAAAAGAGCAAACCAAAATGCATTATAATGAGGAAAACTGCTTTACATGCATAAATGTTAAAATCCAATTCATATATACATATTAGGAGAAAATAACATAAAATGCTAATTTTTCATGTTTTTTTTAATTTAAAAATTGTATCTGCTTCCCTTGGAGCAGAATTTGAGGGTGCATTGGGGGCCGGTATGTCCTAATCTGACACTCTAGTCCAGGGGTCAGGAACCTCGGATCAGAGGGGGTCAGATATGACCCTTCTTGTTTCTCTTGACACCGCACTGGCTTCTGCATAAATTATAGCATTTGCTTTGAATCTGCAGCTTTAGGAAGTCTTTTTTTTATTAAAAAAAACCACCACTAAGCATGTACAATACAGTCGTGGAAATACCCAGAAACTTGGCTATCAAGCATAAATATGTAATGCTGGCACTGAGCAATGCATACATATTTAATGCTAGCACGGAGCAATTTAGCTATTTTCTGTCCTGTATGGTCCTGAAAGCGAGAATAAAAGTTGGTGGTTTCTTATTAGTTGAAACATCTTTTTCAAGCTGTGATAACATGAATACGGGCATGAAATTTTTGGCTACTAATTTTTCACTTTTGTTAACAGGCTCAAAAGCAGAGACGTGAAATAATGCCGTAAACAGTAGCATACATTGAGGCTTCGATCCTAGACAGACATACCTGAGAATAAGTCACATTGGATTCAGTTGGACTAACTTTTGAGTAGACATATCTAAGACTCCAATGCCATTGTCAGTTTTCCAAGTCTAGCTACCTTTTGTAGTACTTAAGCAGAAAACAAACATCCCACTTGAAAAAGAAGCTTAGATGTTGGAGAGTTAAAATGTGCAGTTATGAGCGAGCAAAGTTTGGGCTTTGCCTAGCTTACAGTATGCTCCATCTTTTCACTTTCAAGTATGCAGCTTTCCCTAAAACTTAAAAGACTCCAGAATGATGGGGCTCAGCATTTTCCACAATGAAACGGGAGTGGGGAGTGCTTGCTTTTGTAGGAGCATTCCCTACTGTGCTGAATGAGCTCAAAGAAAAATGTTCTGTGCTGCCAGTAAGGGATATGGACCTGGCGTTTTGGGACATCGAGCAACTATCCACCTTTTTCCAGTCCATGTCTCCATCACATCCATTCTTCCATGTATCTAACAAAGGCAAAAAGCCCTGGTAATTCTGTTAGCAGTCATGCTAATTAATGAATCAACCTAATGACAACAGGAAAGGATCCAAGTAGCACTTTTGTGCTTCTAAAGGACCCTGTTTATTTAAAATAGAGCAATTGTGTCTGTGGTTGTAAAAGCTAGCAAGTCATCTTTGTTTAAACCTTTGCCACTAGTTCTTTTGAAGTTCCCTTTTAAAGCAAGGGGGGAGTGTATAATAGCAGACAATACTAAAGTATTCGCTGTTAGCCATGTTCCACCCCTAGGCCAAGTCCTGGACATTTAATCCACTTCTTGGGAAATGGACTCCTCACAAAGTTATACTTAGATTTGAAAAGATTTGAGGAAGAAAGAGCACTGGTCTCATTTAAGGCACTTCACAAATGTATGGGAAAGATAATCTCCACTTTGGCCTGATGTCAAATGTGGCATAGTGGTTGGACAGCATTCAGTAAAACAGTGCCCAGGAACCACAATTCCCCAAGACTACCTGGTCCAAATGTACCTTTTGTTTTCAGATAGTATAAGGTGGGCAGATGGGTACAAAAGTCCTAAAACTACTCCATGCTAATCTGAAGCCTGCAGTTCTATATGCATTTACATGGAGGTAAGCCACATTGAACCCAATCGACTTACTTCTGAGTAAACAATAGCAGTGTGCTGCACATTACTCCTCTCCTGACTTGCAGGAGATCCTGAAGGCAACATAAGTCATCTTGGGGGGGCAGAGGGGGTGAAGAGAACTGCACTGTGAAATTCAGAGAAGTGTGGATTTCAAAGGATAGCTGTGTTTTGGTTCTTGTATCATTTTGGTAAGTGGGAATTCTGTAGGTTTGCCTTTAAATGTCATCTGAATTGAATTTCTCCCCCATTCCTAGGGGGAGGGGTGAAAAAGAGGTCACTCCTGCACCTTTAACAGTTGGGCATAACATATAATTACAGCAGGCGTAGCTAGTCACATAAGCCACATCTGATGAAATCCCCTCTTCTACAGATATGGTGGCCTCTTTTTCACCTGGCCCTCCTGTTTCCCAGAGAGAACAGAGAAGGAAATAATAAAATTGTAGAGTTGGAGGGGACCCCAAGGGTCATCTAGTCCAACCACCTACAATGCAGGAATCTCTTCTCCCATCCAATTTGAAACCAGACCAGACCCTGCTTAGCTTTGCAGATGTGCTAGCAGTTTTATTGCTGCACCACTAGATCAAAGCCCGTGTCAGCAACTGGTCCATAACACAGCTTCGTTCGGACACCCTACGTTGACCACAGTGCTCATTTGCATTCCATATATCACAGGTCCTTAGCAAGTAACCTTTATCATGCCACACACCTCACTCCAGAGCACCCCCAGACGCAATCCAGTATTCATGTAGTTTGTGCATGGGCTGCACCACCAACATCAGCACCATGAGTACATCAAATCCATCTTGGGCTGCCCTCAAGAGATTGCTAGTCCAGGCCAATGGACACTGAGCTTCAGAAAACCACTTCTGCCCCTGGTAGATCAGCATATTGTCGGAATTAAAGACCAGGAAATACTATGCACACTATATTTTTTTATTAAAAAAAAAATACAACAGACACTTTCGATCATAATTTGATAATTCAGAGGAGGAGAAAATGTAGGTTTTGGAAATTTCTACCCAACAGAGAATAGTTCTGCCTCAAGAGCTGCCTATAATCAGACACCAAGACAGAAATCATAATGATTCACCTTCTGCCACATTGCTCCTCTTAAGAGATCTAATGAAACCTTCCTCCCCCCAAAAAACTAAAGATGAAGGTGGCTATATGTAACAGTGCCACCTAGTGGCATCACTATTTCTGAGAAGGCTCACACAGTGAACAAGATCAAATACCAGCAGCCGCTCTGGACAACTACCACAAAAACCTCACAACAAGGAGAATAGCAGCTCTCTTTTTTTCAGACTGGTATTCAAAATGTAATGTGCAGGCTTTTGAGTTATATTTTACTATTCCTCAGGCTGGATGCTCAGCAAAAGAACAACAAGGAGTAAACACAGATGTTTCTGAGAGCTAGGGCTTCTAAAAGCCGGTTTATCTAGTGAGCAGAGTTGCAAAGCCTTGGAGTGCAAGCCAAAGACTTGCAGTTTTGGGGTGCTTTCAGATGTGAGGCTTAAAGTGCTTCTTGCTTCAAACTGGTCTATAACACAACTTCGTTCACACACCCTACGTTGACCACAGTGCTCATTTGCATTCCATATATCACAGCTCCTTTCCTTCCACATTAATACTGATCAAGCATTCGCATAAATAACGTGAGCAAAGTCCAAAGGCAATTTACAGATACAAAACATAGCATTCTAAGCCCCCCTTTGCACATGCCTCTTGTATAGGAGCAGCTTGCCAATGGCCGCCTAGACACTGCTGGACTTAAAGCTCACATCTTCCCTGTCCACTGGCCCTGCTGGCTAGGTTGATGAGAACTATGGTCCAGCAACATTTAGAGGACCAGAGGAAAGCCACTGCTGCCCTAATAATATGGCTGTTGCCACGTCTAGAGCTGCTCCTAGCCAATGGTGTGCACACAAAGCCATCTACCTGTAGGCTATGCTTCCTGCAGCATTGTGATGGACCAGGCAATTGCAGATATGCAGCTTCTGGGAGCAGTAGGAATGACACACACCGGATAATACTGTGTTGAGTGAAATCAAGCTGCAGCTTCATTGATGATGATAATGATGATGATGATGATGATGATGATGATGATGATTTAATATTTATACCCCACCCATCTGGCTGGGTTTCCCCAGCCACTCTGGGCAGCTTCCAACAGAAGCTGTATCATTAAAATACAATAGTCTATTAAGCATTAAAAGCACTAAAATACAATAGTCTATTAAGCATTAAAAGCTTCCCTAAACAGGGCTGCCTTCAGATGTCTTCTAAAAGTCTGGTAGTTGTTTTTCTCTTTGAACATCTGGTGGGAGGACATTCCACAGGGCGGGTGCCACTACCAAGAAGGCCCTCTGCCTGGTTCCCTGTAATTTGGCTTCTAGCAGCAAGGGAACCTCCAGAAGGCCCTTGGCGCTGGACCTCAGTGTCCGGGCAAAACGATGGGGGTGGAGACACTCCTTCAGGTATACTGGAACAAGGCTGTTTAGGGCTTTAAAGGTCAGCACCAACACTTTGAATTGTGCTTGGAAACGTACTGGTAGCCAGTGTAGGTCTTTCAAGACCGGTGTTATGAGGTCTCAGCGGCCGCTCCCAGTCACCAGTCTAGCTGCTGCTAGTAAGTGGCTTTGGCATGGCAATAGGGTGGAAGACTTCTACGTGCACCTGTAGCAGCATGGGAGTTGCCATGGAGAAAGCCAGAAGTGAGGCATGCAGAGAGGAGGACTAAGACAGCATTGCTAAGCAGGCTTAACAGGATGCAATAATTCTGTAGGACATACTCCCAAGTAAACATCTTTCAGAATAAGCCGGTGGCAATTAGGTCCGTGCAAAGCCGTGTGCTCAGATTTCGAGCAGTTGAACAAAACAAAACCCCGACACAAAGCCATTGCGGAGAATCTCTTCCCTGTGAAAACACAAACAACAGCAGCAAGGCATGTCTAGAATACCCAATTTGCCTTTTGTCAATGTTTGCATTCTGCTTGTGCAGTCTCCTTCAAGAAAACAATTTGAATCTAAGGTGTTGCCACTTTCAACCCAATTAATACAAATGTGTTGCTCTCCGAGTAATGACATGGTTGTTGACCTCTGCCGCTGTATCCCCACCGTGGTTTCCCCCTTCTGCTCACATTTTGCACAGCCATCATTTACCATCTCATAGGTTTTCCTTCTGAGCCTCCTACTAACGGGGTTGTTTCTAAACCAGAACCGACAGCTGCCAGCCCACTTTGCAAGTGCTCAGTGCAAGGCTATAATCAAGATATCTTCAGCAAAGAGTTGTTTAAAGATGTTTATCATTGTTCTAAAGAGTGTTAAGACAATAAACCAGTCAATTCAGACTAATGGCCAGGTGTACTCTAAGCATTCAAAGGCTCATAAATATTGATTTGTAGATCCAAGTGTCATGGCTGCCAGCTGCTATGCCGACAGTAATTGAAACACTGTAAATATTTATGCTCAGACTTTTTCCTTTTTGAGATATTGGATAAATAGTAACATGAATAATTCTGTATTCCACTGTAAATGCTTCCTAACCTATTGATTTGGCAATCTGGTGATAGACAGCGAAATGTAGAGAACCAGTTCAAGAAAGCCACGTATGGTTTTTACAGCTTTTGCTAGCACCACTGCAAGAACCCACCACAAAGTCTGACAAATCCCCCTTAAATCCCACTACATCTGCTACCATATTCTGTTTTGCACGGAATCTGGCAGCAGCCCTTATGACGATTAGTAAAAGCTTGTGCACGAAATTACACAGCTGGATGCACCCTAATACATCAGTTACCAATAGCATGCTCAAGTTCTGTGAGCCTGACCCAAGCCATGGGTCAGATGTTGAGCATCCCAGCCACACAAAGGCATGATCCAAGACCAGGAAAATGTACTGGTTATTTCCCATTTAGTATTCAAAGCAGAGATGGTTTGTTTTCTTCATAGCTCAAATCTGCTTATCCCTTCTTCTTTTTCTTCCCCCTTAAATATCCCCATGGTAAGAAAGAACTTATTTGCTATTAGATTCTCTGTGCGAAATTTACTGTGAAATTGTCAGTGTCCAATTTCACATAAACATTTCCACTACAAAATGTCATGAAACTGTAAAGGAAGAGTTGTCACAGAACATGGCTTAGGGTGCCTCTAGGCACTGTAGTCTTTGCAGGATTGTCCTGCATGTTCCCATGCAAAGGCATGATGTTCAGTCCACACACAATGGAGATGGGGATAGCTTTGGTGTAAACGGGATAATCTGGTCTGCATGATCTGTGCTCCAGGCACAAACTGGAAGTTCTCAGCAGGGACGGACAAATTCATCCAATCCTTGCCCATGTCCCTTTTGCACATTTTTACTCCTATAATTCCATTCCAACATTCATTTGTGAAATAATTTTCATTCTCCCGAAACAACATATTTTAAAACGTGTATTTTGATACATATAAACTGCTGGGAATTGCATTGCAGCATTAGAAGTGCAAAAATCCAGTGGACAGCCAAGTTCTAATTTGCACTTTAACATGAGAAGTGCAACTCAGGTCATTTCTTATTGAGCATAAGAAGACGTGATGTTTTTGAAACAACAGATTTTAACCAATCTCTGGGGCAATTGAAACACTATCAATGCTACCTTTTGGAGGTAATAACCTACTTCATCAGATGCAAGTCATCAGTATTAGAAGAGCCCTGCTGGATCAGGCCCAAGGTCCATGTAGATCAGCATCCTGTTACCCACAGTGACTAACCAAGTAAGTGCCTAAGGGAAATTCAAAAGCAGGGCTAGAGAGCAGCAGCTGTCTCCCACAAGTTAAACATGAGAGAGAACTTTGCTAAGCGTTAGAATATTCAGTAGATGAAAGCTTCTTCCTTGAAAGTTTTCAAAAGCAAGTTGTCTAGCACCTTCTTTGAAGCACCTATGTCACTTGCTTCAAACCATAGGACCCCTTGCCCTAAGGGCGGGGAATTAATCATATGAGTGAATGGGAAGGTCACTTCCATTTCTATGATGCCCGTGTGAAATCTGATGCTGCATAAGGGTCCTAGGGTCATAGTGTGTGCATAGAAGAGAGGAAATTTGTTTGGAAGGCTAAAAAATGGTGAGTAAAGGGAGAAAGGACAGAAATGGATAGAGAGACTTTTTCTCCTCTTCTCAAAATTCCAAAACCCAGAGTCATCCATTGAAACCAAAGGTTGGAAAAGTCAAGACAGGACCACTTCACACAGCACATTGTTAAATATGGGATTTGCTGAAACAAGACGCAGTAATGGTCAGGTTTATAAGTATGTGAAGGATAAGGCTATCAGTGGCTATTCTCCATGTTGACTGTGGTTTGCCTGCACTGTGGTTGGAGGCCCAGTTGCTGGGAATCACCAGTGGCAATCACCAGGTTCTCGTTGCAAACTTCCCAAAGGCACCTGGTTGGCTACTGTGAATGCAGGAGGCTGAAGCAGATGGGCCTGTGGACCGATTCAGTTGGACTGTTTCTAGGTTTATGCATATGCATGTCTTGTGTTTATATTCATCAGTGATGCTGTGAGCAGTGCTCAGTAAGTGTCTCTGACACTCAAACAACCGTATTCCAGACAGCAGCCCACGTCACCGTGGCCCACCTGCACTTGTGCCAGGCCTAGATATGTGGATAAATAATAGGATTAACAATTATGTCTTGATGTTCAAATTGCTGAGAAGAGACTACATCCTAAACCAGAAAGGCTTCTCAAAGGTGCTGGATCTTGTGCAACTCATGTGCTACAGCAGCTGCACACCTGCCAGGCAGATAATATTTTTGAGTGGTGAACTTTGACCTGCTGAGTCTGTGTCTCTGTTACATCGTGTTGTGTTTTATTTGTTTGTTTGTTTGTTTTATTGAATTTATATACCACCCTATACCCAGAGGTCTCAGGGCCATTCACAGATGGTTGTTTTTATTGCAAGATTGTAAATTTCAACTATTGTAAACTTCCCTGAGTAATATATAGACATTAGAAGGACATGCTATAAGTATAGGAACAAATTAAAATACTTTCTCCTATAAACAGACCTCATGGAAATCACCCACTTTAGCTTTTATTAAAGCAAATGTATTAACTTCACTTTTTAAAAATTAGCACTGCTTCGTAATTAATAATTTGGGTAAGGATTTTAGCCAAGCACGCAGGTGCAATGTGTTGGAGAAAGCTCTGTTAAGAATAGACCACAGGTCACAGTGTCACTTCCCGCATGGAGCAGTATTCCCTCTGGGACTGTCTACCTAAATGATGCAGACCATTTATTAAAACAACTATCATAAGCCCTCAGCCCTTTGGAAGTGCTCCACTGCACCTGCTCCGAGGTTTACAAACTGTGTGTTTCTGGGAAGCTTGAAATGTATACTTTTGAAACTCCCACTCTTCCCGCCCTCCACCAACACACCCCATTAGAGTTGTCCCACATCTCACATTACAATGGCCTCTCACTGTGTGCTGATAATATATTGGTTTATGGGTACTTAAGGTGCTAAAGGGTTTTGCTATTAAGCCGCCAACCTCCTTAAGATGGATAAAATGTTTGCATTAGTAAATAACCTTGCTCTGTGTACTGCGGTAGAAGGAGCTGTCTTTCTGTTACATAATTTGCTGTCATTCAAAAAGCTTGCAGTCAGTGTCATCTGCAAAATTGGTCCCCTAAAAAGCATCACTTTCCACACTTTGGATCTCTTCCTATTTAGTCTAGCAATCCAGGAAATATAGCTTCTCCCTTCAAACTGTAAAACAAAGTATCTTGCCATCATTGAGTGACTTCATTTTCCTCCCCTTTCTTCCACAATAAACCACAGTTTACCACAGAGCTTTTTATCTGCACACCCAGAAGGATATGCCTCTGTTCAGATTGCAGATTTAGGCAGACAATCATTTTTGATAGGAAAGGAATTTGATTTACTCTGTAAATATGTTTTAGGAGGTTCTGAAACCTGGCTGGGGAGGGGTTTGCGTTTCAGCCTTTTGTTTTAATTCATGCAACGATATGATTTGATTTTTGTATTCCATGTGTTTGGGAAATCAAATGTAAGATGAGAGAATGGAAGGTGGATGAAATTTGCATGAATGCATTTAACTAATTGCTAAAATCAGGGGAACAAAAAGGGTACATGAAGATTTCCCCCCAGAGTTAGAGCATAATCTCATTTTTATCCACCTTATTACTCTGAAATACTGGGCTCTAAAGGGACACTCTCTAAGTCTGAAGTGATATTAAATCATTATGCAGTGTTGCTGCACTATGTATGAATTTTTAAACTGCATTTCTGATGCTAGGTGGCTGAAAGCTGGTGTACTTTACTAACCAATCAGTGCAGTGCAAATGTTGTGGTTATCAGATCAGCAGAAACCATGCACGTCTTGTCTATTTTTGAGGTTCTTCAGTCAACTGGGCCAGGCCAGGGGGAGAGGGCCATACCTGTTTCAGTAACGAATGAGTCATTCAGAACTATCAATGAGCCAAAGGCTTGGAAAAACCAACAATCTCTGGAAAATCACTAAGGAGGTTGCTTATGCATGCTTATGCATGCCAGCTGCTGGAAGCCACAGGAGGGGACAGGGCTCCTGTCCTCATGTCCTGCTTGCAAGTGTCCCACAGGCTGGCCAAAGTGAGAAGAGGATGCTGAACCAGATGGCATAACCACCGATTATTCAGGGCCAAAGAACAGGTTTGTGTCAAGGGAACTGTGCTGTATTTATCAAAGGCTGTAAGATGCATTGAGCACGTCTTTTGAGGCATGTAAAAAAATTAATAAATCCATAAATGCAGGTAACAAAATTCCAACAGTCACTTTAATTGACTGTTTCAGCAACAGGTGATTTGGAGAAGGGTGGTTGCTGCTTACTGCTTACTGCTTACCTCAGAAACTTTTTTTTTCCTCTTAAAGCCCCCATGCCACTCCAAGTTGCTCAGAGCTCCAACTGTGTGTTTGTGAGGGCCTATCTGAAGCATGACGGGGAGGGACAGGCTGAAACTATATTCTCTTTGCTAGTACACATTTGCCATCTCAGCTGCAAAATTGGGATTAAGCCAAGCTCAAACCACAACGGAGGGACTGCAGCAAGCCTCCTTTTTATATTACATCTTGACTTCCCTGGTAGACGAATATATGTCAGTCAAGATAGCTCCTATTTTCTCCCATTATATGACTGCTGCAGTGGTTAAGCGACAACTGGATAAACAGAAACCATCTCCAGGAACCAGAGAGATTGGGTTACATAACCTTTTTATTTATTTAGAATGATATCAAAGTTGTTTCTTATCATTCCTCAGGTACATTGTGCTCAGGAATAAATTAAACTGACAATCCAACAAAGAGGAATCGGGAGTTTTTTTCCTCCCTTGGCTAATTTTCTCCCTATATATTCTCACTCTATTATTAGGGAAAATAACAAGCTTAGGAAAGTCAGGATAATTCTGCATTCTGCAGCCGCTGTTGCTAGGAAGCACAGTCCAAGTGGTCCATCTATCGGTCTCTCAAGGCTATGACAAGACAAAGTCAAAAGTACAATTAGGCTTTCTTTACATAATCACTCGCTGATGTTGACAAATATAGTGACAGCTGTGCCCTTTTAGGGTAAGATTTGTGCAGAAATCAAAATCATGTAAATGAATTTCCCCGCTTCTGTTTCTCTGCTGTTGCATTACTAGGCATGAAGCACTGATGAGAAGACGGCAGCCCTAGGCCTGGGCAATTAGTATGTTCTGAGACTGACTGGTAAGCAGCTCTTGAGATTACAGCTGCAGATGGCCCTGCTGTAGCTGATGCATGGGCCATAAAATCTGCCAACATTTCTATCACTGGCCGCTCTCTACAGATTCCCAAACATGCAAATTGTGAATTGTGGCATGCCACAGTTTCACTCCTCTTCAATCAAGTGCATGTCAAACAAATATCAGTAAGGCTGATGGGTGCAAAGGGAAAGGAAGGTATTTCACCCAGTTCACACAGCACACTATGTCAATGAGATCTGTATTTGACATGGGGAGCCACTTAGATCCTGTTAAGTATAATTGTTTAATTGACACTGAAATGGGGAACGCCTAAATGTGTTAGTACTGAAGGCTTTAATGTGGGGAAATTCCACTGAAGTACTAAGTGGTCTCTGAACTTGATGGGTTGATAATTAACTATTGTTGTTCTGCTAGCTAACACATGAGTGTTTAACCTAATATCTGGTAACAAATGTATTTGGTTGCAAAACTCTTTGTTCCCAGGTCCACTACTTCCTTTTCTGGTTGTACTTGTAACTACTTCCAGTCCCCACACCCATTGTATGCACATAGCCTTGATGCGGAAGAAATCCCCAGCAATATTAGCAGTACTTACTTGCAAGTAAATGTGCTTAAGACTGGAATCAAGGACATTGAAAGCTGCAGAGTTAATTCTCATGGCAACTAAAAGGCACTAAGGCTGCCTTAACATTTAATGTTTATTATTATAAATTTCCCATTCCCTACACATTAATTGCCTAATGAAAAATTTAAAAGTGTGCCAATGTTTGTTCTGCATGTGTTAAGGTCCAGGAGTAAGACAAATGGAGCATTAAGACAATGCTGATGTAAAAGCAATATGGGAAATTGCTATTTCAAATAGCCTTTTTCCTCCCCAAGAGGGACATTAGATTCCTGGCTCTGAAGACAGTCCCATTGTATTTGCAATTAACAGTTTAACACAAAGTTATGTAGTGATTGGCTAAAGAAACGTATAGACCTGAGATGTTCAGTTGATTTCTCATGGACTTATTCAATTCGGGCTGTAAGCCAGAGGGAAGTGTGGTTTGTCGCCTTGTACAACGCTGGCTCACTTCCGTGTATCCCCTTGTGAGTTTGAGATGAACGAGCCCTTTCCCTCCAGTGATGTGTTTCTCTCACATGTGAACCATGGCTCCTTCTTTAACACCTCATAATGCATTTCTTTATCATGTGTTCAAGCTCTACAATACACGCACAAACCATAGCTGTCAACGTTTCCCTTTTTTTAAGGAAATTCCCTTATTCCAAATAGGATTCCTTCCAAGAAAAGGGGAAAGTTGACAGCTATGACACAAACATGGGACGCGGGTGGCGCTGTGGGTAAAACCTCAGCGCCTAGGGCTTGCCGATCGCATGGTCGGTGGTTCGAATCCCCGCGGCGGGGTGAGCTCCCGTCTTTCAGTCCCAGCTCCTGCCCACCTAGCAGTTCGAAAGCACCCCTAAGTGCAAGTAGATAAATAGGTACCGCTCCAGCGGGAAGGTAAACAGTGTTTCCGTGTGCTGCACTGGTGCTGGCTCGCCAGAGCAGCTTTGTCACGCTGGCCACGTGACCCAGAATTGTCTCCGGACAGCGCTGGCCCCCGGCCTCATAAGTGAGATGGGCGCACAACCCTAGAGTCGGACACGACTGGCCCGTACGGGCAGGGGTACCTTTACCTTTTTATGACACAAACACTCTCTCTTCCCTTGTGTCACTGCTTGTATAATGTATATTGGCTTTTTACTGTGACCTGAAGTAATTTCACTGCACTGAAGTTGCCTATAATAAGAGGGGAAAGTCAGGGCCAACCTAGGACAATTTACTGCCAAAGATGCATTCCACTGACAGAAGCCAACCAGATCAGCCATTGAATCTCACTTTAATGACTGTGGTGAGGCAGTACCCTCCAACACACCCAGCTTTGGGAGGTCCTGATGACACACAACGCCTTACCACTGTTCTCTGCCACCCCACCCCACCCCTCAGTAGCCACCTGACTCTGCCTAACGGTAGGACCGGCCCTATGAAGAATTCACAATTTTTGTAGGGTTTCAAGGTAATGCTCTCTGCCTGCTGCGCCTTCAACATCTCTCTACATTTTGGTGGATTTGTGCTCTCCTCAGAAGCTGCCTTGCTTTCCTTGTGTCTAACCATCCCCTTCTAAAGCGATCTATGGCAGCGGACAATCATTCCAACTTGAGGCAGTGAGCTCCTTTAGTGAATTCTGTGAAGTTCCTTCCTTCTTTTTTCTCCCCAGAATCTATGGCTGCCCAGTTTCAGCTAATGACCCAGAGTTCTTAATAAGATCAGAATCTGAAGTACTGGAAGCTAGCAACTTATTCAGGCATTATGTGCCAGAGATTGAACCTAAAGCCCAAATCGTGTGTAGTCAACCCAACATATTGGGTTCAATAGCAGGTGGGATTGCCAAAGCCATTTTCCCCGGAACCTCATACCTTTTCTGTCCCCTTTTTATTCATTAAAAAAAAAATACAAATGCCACTTGCCTAAAATTCACACAAATTAAATGTGTGTAAGTTGCAGATTTACAATACCACAAAAATATTAATGGTAATTTCAGGGGAAAAACAATGTGATCCACTTTCAGCTCTGCCTTCCCATGACTGAGGGAGAAAGTTTTAATTGCAGAACAGGATACACTTCTACGTTCATTATGTCCCCTACTCAGTGGAGCTTCATGCCTCTTTCAGGTGCTAAGCCTGTTCTACTAATGCAATAGATACTCCCATAGTAAACATATTTGTCTGGAAGGAAGCCCTGTCTTTCAGATCATTTTCTTTGGGTTTTTAATCCTTGTCTGCTTGTGGGGTTATTTTTTTCCCTTTCAGTTCAACTAACTGAGGAGAAATTTTAAATTTGCATGTATTTAAATGAAGACGTTTCAATTAATTCCCCTTTACAAATTTAAAACAGCCATCTTTTTGTCTCCTTGGGAAGAATGGCATCCTTAGGACAGCATCTTTCTCAGATTCCTACTTCATAAAATTTATTTGAGGCTTTAATTTCAAATGGGAAATACTTTTGTTCAACAAAATACTTGTTGAAAGTATAAATGTCAGATAAGAATCTATTCTCGTTATTCTTCATTAAGTGAAATACATGCTTATTTCTCTTCCTTTTGCTTACTGCCACATATTATAAGGATTAATAGTCCAGTGATATTTCTTTTGTGCCACAAATTAGTTAACTGGGTTCAGCAGAAGAAAAATAATGTTCAAATACTGGCAATGACATGCACTTCAGCTTTTGCATTCGTTCAATTATCTGAGCATGGAACAAAATGTCTATGAAAACACTCTTTTTTCTTTCAATATGTGCTTAGGAAATTGAGGAAAACAAAAGGGTAACTCATTAGACATGATTTGTGGTTCTAAGCAATTTTTCTTAGAAATGTTTCATTGATTTCAGTGAGACTTGCTCCTGAGTTCATGCACACAGGATCACAATTTTGGCATTCAAAATGACAAATGAAGAACATAGGATGTCTGGCCAAGCATGCTAAAGTTCAACTGAAACCAGAAGTGTTTAACAATCTGTAGCTTTGTACTTTACAGGAAGTGTTGAAAATAGGGGCACAAGTGACTTATACAACATCCCATAAGAGAATCATACAACTATGCCATGGGGAGATGTCAACTAGCTTGTCTCTAGCTGCCATACCAGATGTGTGAACTATGCGCACACTTAATTTGTGCAACTCCCCCCAGTGGAGATCCATAAGCTGCTGTTTCGGTTGTTTACCATTGCAAACACAGATAGAGGTACATGTCATAAAAACATAAAGGTAAAGGGACCGCTGACCATTAGGTCCAGTCGTGGCCGACTCCGGGGCTGCGGCGCTCATCTTGCTTTATTGGCCATGGGAGCCAGCGTACAGCTTCCAGGTCATGTGGCCAGCATGACTAAGCCGCTTCTGGCAAACCAGAGCAGCACATGGAAACACCATTTACCTTCCCACCAGAGTGGTACCTATTTATCTACTTGCACTTTGACGTGCTTTTGAACTGCTAGGTTGGCAAGAGCAGGGACCGAGCAATGGGAGCTCACCCTGTCGCAGGGATTCGAACCGCCGACCTTCTGATTGGCAAGCCCTAGGCTCTGTGGTTTAACCCACAGCACCACCTGTGTCCCCATAAAAACATAGGAAGAGCCTAACTCCAAAAGCCTATCTAGTCCAGTATTCTCTGACAACTGCAGTATGCAACTACATCTGGATAAAGCCATTACTCTATAAGCAAAATCCATCCACCATTTTCAAAGGAAAACATTTTAGCCCTCTAGGGTAGCACATATTCACACAATCCAGTAGCCCCTTCTCCAGTTGTTGACAACGAAGAGGCTTTAGAAGAAAAACAAAACAAAAATCTTTAGCAAAGAAGGGAGGGGCAGGAAAAGCTTCCTGACCCTGATGGATCATTACTGAGGACTAAGAGTAAAACTCATTATATTTTATCCTTCATAAAACTTATCCAGCTTGGTTGAAAATTAATTAAATTAGATTGCCTCTGGTGAGTTTACCTCAGCTAATATTACACTAATTCAAGAGAAGATATATTTAAGGAGAAAATATGAAGCAGTCATCCTAGGATTATTTTCATTTGCTTAAATTCCTATCAAATAGTAGTTTGCAGCCTGCACTGTGGAAATTAAATACTCTGTGTTGAATAAGTCTCTGAAACCAAATTGATGCTCCTTACTGCACTCCTGAAACAGGGTTCCTCCACTCCTCCCTTCCTTATTCTTACCTCTTAGTTACATGAATTCCACTGTCATCTCCAGGACAAAGAACTTGTACGGACACTTATAGCCCCCAAACTTCTCATGGATGAGTTAGAAATTCCTTAAGTAATGGTTTCTAGCGGAAGTGCTGACGCAGGCATGGATTACTCTGCAAAGGTAAAGTAAAGGGCCTTGAGAAAGCCTGGCTCTGCATGACTGATCAGTCTCTTTAGGGACCACCTGCCCACGTATCTGACAATACTCATCCAGGAAAGCACTTGGCTTGCCTTGGTGCTGTGCATGTCAATGAATTCAGAAGTAAACAAATCGGTGCCTCAAAGTAGCATCCTATTATGCATTGGCACATCATTTTGCATTGGAACAAGACCTGCATTTTATAATAGGTATCAATATCGCCTTTGGGCTTGCGCTGTGAGAGGGAAAGCTCCAGCAAAAATTAAAGAAACTGTCATTGTTTTTTAAGGATTTGAGCAAAAGGCCTTTCCTACTGTGCTATGCTACCAGAAAACATTTGCTGCTAAAACTAAATAATTATGACAGAAATCAATTTGTGGTGAGGGTAGAGTGAATAAAATATTAAGCCACAATTATTCACCACAGTTGCCGTAAAAGTACATCACTTTGTTATTTAATTTTGCAAAATATTTCTTACCCAAGCATCCTTAGAGCATTGCCAATATGCCTTTGAAGTCGCTGCAGTATCACAGAATAACAGGAAGCCTAGCAGGAAGGAGGAGAAATCATTTGCCCTCTGGGCAAGCTGAAGGAATGCTGAAGTGGACTGCACCACTTCAAACTGTTGAAGGGGCCTACATCTTTTTTATTGCTTCCCTACACTGAAAACTCCCTGCAAATAAAAGGTACGTCATCCTCCTTCTGAGGTTGTTTGTTGACCTCTGGTCCCCACCCTGCACTCAGCTCTTACCTGTGGCTCCTATAAGCTGTCAGCATGCAACAACAGCCACACCCTGAGAACAACTTCATTGGCCAGCTAAACCAGGTGAAGGTAGCCAATGGGTCTCAAACACTCAGTAAGAACTTGTCCAGCGTGTGAAGGCAAGCTCCAGTGGATTGTGCAGACGAGACCAATAGTGGAGCCAAAGGTCAATAAGGCGGTTTCTGCACGTGCTGTAGAGGGAAGTGAGGGGCAGATGAGATTTGTCAACCTGTGAAGGTAGCCCATCTAGGAGAATGAAAACTCTGGTCTTAAACCTCTACTACCTTGCAGGATATCTTATGGAGAATAAAAGGTTAAGGAGTAAACCCTTCACAAATCCAGAGTGGAGTCCCTCGGGCACCTTCTGGCAACTCCTGCAGCCAAGTTGGTGCTAAACATATTGCTCTGGTTTCCTTTGGACCATATCAGTGAGGCCAAGAGGGAGGTCTTGTCATCAGGGCAGCCTAGGACCTCCATACACACTGGCCAGGCTTACACTCCGGGGAGGTTACTTCAATGCTGCTAACATAGTGGTTTGACTTCTCCCCCAGAGGTAAACTCCATTATCTCTCAAGACAGATGGATGCCAACAAGAAGGCTTTGGGGGCCTTTGAAGGGTGTAGAAACTTTTTACATTTTTTTGGAAAAACTGCTCTGCAAGTCGGTGGATGCTTCTTTCCAGCAGCATTTTGTTGGGCAGCTGCGGTACAAAAACTTAAATTGAATGCTGGTCTGAAATGTACCAGGAGGAGGAGTGGTTTTACCAGAACTACAGCGTTCTACAGGCAACCTGCAACCAGAAAGGAAGGGCAACGGGACAACTTCAAAACATATGGAAGGCAGCACTGGCTGCCGTTTTTGAGAAGCAAACATATTGTAACAAGATTAATTGAGTCATGTATTCGGAAGCCAAAAGGGACAAATTTCATTATCTGACCTCCTGCAAAACACAAGCCAAAGAATTTAATCCTATACAAAGCAATATGTTCCTTTCCCCCAGGTGGATCATTTCCATTCCGTTGCCAAATTACACGGGTCTGAACTGTATACCTCTACAACCTCTCTTCCCCCACAACACTGGCGCTCACTGCGGCGCTAACAGCACACTAGTATTTGCAAAGGGAACTTGGGGGTCGAGGAAGGATGAACACTGCATTTCTTCCAGCTCTTAATTAAAATGGGGATATAGGAAACGGAGCAAGAAAATTGGGGTCAGAGGAGGTAGCAAGGATTGCAGGTGCAAGTAGAATGCAAAAGGGGATTTGAATGTAGAGCTGGAGGGAAGAGCCTGAGGCTGCAAAATTGGTGGTGAACAACGTATTTGAAAACATGCATAGCCTAATGTCAAATGTTTAACTGTTTGGTGAGAAATTCTATAGTACTGGCAGTACTAAGTATTGTAATACACTGAATAATTAAATTACTTTTATTTTAGAGAGGGAGAAGTATTTCATGTCAGCTCATTAATTATGGGTTTCATTTTACTTAACTGTCCAGCTGTGTTTTAATTGTTCATTCTGTTAACTTCAGCATTTTTCTCCATCCCTTCATCCTTCTAGCAAAATATATGAATTACTAGTTTTTTAGAGTAGTTGTAATATTGCTGGCATACATGTCCTATAGTGAATTTCCCCTCAGAAGGGCATGTGATCATAGAGAAGAGGAATTACTAACAACTATAGAAATGGCCACTGATATTGACCTCATCCTGCTTCATATCATAACCTGGTGCTGGTACCACCAACTGAAGGAATAGTGGGTCTTGTTGTCTAGTGTTGGCATTCCCTAGGGTTGAGTTGATGCAGAATGTGATGTCAGCCTTCCATCAAAGGCTTGTGCATCAACATGTGAACTATCTCCACTAAAATGTGTTTGGTGTAAGACAATGGGTTGCATCCAATTTTAGTCCTACCCAGAGGAGATTCATTGAAAATAATGGACATGAGTAACTTAGGTCCATTAATTTCAGTGGGGCTACTCTGAGTATAACTTAGTTGGCAACAACCCAATGTGACTGCGGCATTTCACACAGGCTGTCATTTGATGTTGTGGTTTTTAAAGGGTGGTTTTCCATGACAGCACCTTTTGATTCCAAAGAATCAATTCTTTCATTTCAAATCAAAACCTTTCCTTAATCAGCCCACACAACATGGCTAGAGACAGCTCTACAATCAAGGAATTCTTGTTTATCTGTTGCACCAAGTTCTCTATTTTCAGTTGGTTCCAGTTCAAAATCAGCCCCTTGGCACCCTCATTTATCTCCTGCGTTTGAGCATCATGTAGAAAGGCATCATGGTTACCTTTCTTTGCTTTTTGCCTTTTTCATTCAACATCATTGTTACACAATAACTGCTGTCACATTTCCTTAATAAAATCTGTATTAAAGATCAAAGATTTCCATGGGGCAAGTCTAAATCTAAGTATAATTTTATGGTCATATATTGCTCTAATTCAGCTCCAACATAAAAAGACTTTCCCTTTTGAACTTGGCAGGAAACAAGCAGCTAAACCAGTGAGTACTCTGCACTGAAAATATTAAAGAGATTATGAAACTGAACGGAGTGAAATCCAAATTGGGCCAATCTTTTAATCAAGATAAGACATTCAAAGTCCAGCAGTTGCCCTCATTCCATAATTTTATTGGGGTGCCACAGATGCCACAGATGACAGCAGCCCTGGAACATAAGAGGCACACAAAAATTATGAGAGTACAACCAATATCTACTAATTTCTTGGATCAAAAATGCCTGCGTATTACAGTCAGGCTGCCCATAATACCCATCATGGGAATGTTGACAAAAACAGCAAGGCCATGAGGAACTCTTCTACCCCTCTCTGCTGTAATATCTAGGATAGCCTTTCTCAAGCTTGGGTCCCCAGGTGTTGTTGGACTACAACTCCCATCATCCCTAGCTAGCAGGACCAGTGGTCAGGGATGATAGGAGTTGTAGTCCAACAACATCTATGGGCCCAAGGCTGAGAAAGGCTGGTCTAGGAGGAGCACCTGACATAGCATCATCACATGGCTATCTCAGTGAGGATGAAGCAGAGGCCGCAACATATGCTCCATGATGGGTATGGTATGTGTGGCCTGGCTCATAAAAGTTTATAATGATGAGAAGTGTGGCACTTATTCTACACAGGGCTTCTCAAAAGACTAAAATAAGCATGCCTGAATTTATTCTTTGTGAATTCTGGTACAAATGAACCCGATCAAGTTACAGTACTAGATATAACCCATGAAACATTAAATTACTTAGGAGATCTCTAAACAATGGGAGGAATTCAGCATAGTTCTATGGCAATCATTCTGTCATCACAAGCATTTCTGATCCTACTGAGTCCAACAATAACTATCCATCTTGTGTGTAACTTTTCATATTTAATATTTATGCTGCAATCTGAACCCCACTTACTTGGGAGTAAGCCCCAGTGAATTCAATTGCAATTCTTCTGGGTAGACATGGTGAAGACCACACTCAATATATATTTTTACATCATTGTATTCCTGCTTTTTAAATTTCTTTATCCCTTCCCTTCATTTCCATCCCTGCCTTTTTGTATTCCCTTCCTGCCTTCTGAATTTCTCTGGGTCTCCTTTCCTCTGTCTTTCTCTCATCCTACCCTTTTCCCCATCCCTCCTCTTCTTGCCCTCTCTCCTTCCTTCCCCCACTTGTCTCTGCTTCCTACAAGAATGATTATCGATGACCTTGACACTACTGCTGGAGACAACTTGTAATTAATTGCTTCTGACTGGGGATGAACTGTGGTGATTGCTATTGAATGACTGTGGAGATTCATCCGAATTAATCCTGACCAGAAATGAACTATCATGATTGGTCCAGACTTCCTGAAGAAGTAAATGTATTTGTTCTGAATTGCTGCTGATTGCGGATTTCATACCATGTGGGGATGCTGGAGGAAAATGTTATTTCCTTTACCTTCTTTTTCCTTCCCCCACCCTCAGCCCTACCTTCTTCTCCCTCTATCCTACACAAAAGGGCATAATCCAAAATTAAATACACAGTTTCACAAACGGAGTTGGCTATGACTGGTCCATACCTCTGTGAATTCAGCATCAATCCTTGAAGTTCTTACTTACCAAAGAATTGCTTTGCATGGGCATTCCAAAGGTCCAATGTAATTTGCCCTCTGTTTCTTTGCCCCACCTTCCCATCACTGGCATCCCTCCCCTCCATTGGAAATGAACATCACAGAACAGCCAGAGGAGCAGGGGACATGGATGGGGAGGAACTTTTAATTAAGTAGGAGAAGCAACCAGAAGGAGCACAATTGAGAATCAAGAGAGGATTGGTATTCCAGGCTCCTGCATATCAGAATTCACTCTTTGAAAGGCAAAGTGAGAGAGTGTCAGGAGCTGGAGTCAGGTTTAGGTCAGCAATAAAACAATAAAAACCCAATGTCAGTGAAGGCAATTTTTCATTCAAAGAAACAAAACAGCTTAGTCCTAGTGGTCACACCAACGCTTCCCAGTAGGTCTTGCCCCACTGAAGTAGTAGCAAGGACTATAAGTTCCTGTCTTCCCATCACTCTCTAAGGCTCTTCTCCTGGTTCCTTCCCCAGCAACCTAAGGTGTCATCTCCTGCCTCTTGTTGCTCCACCCTCTCCATTTCTCAGCATGTATGGAGAGATGCTTGTTGCAGTGGAGAGGGAAACTGCCTTGACTCTTCAGCAGCCTGCCTCATCCCTGCCTCTTGGCCTCCAGCCTCCTCTTTGGCCTCTGAGCCTGGACTGACTCTGCCCCAGCCTCTTTCTGCTCACTAAATCCAGTTCCCTCTTCAGCTTCTGACACATCCTTCTCCCAGTCTGATCCCTCTTCTCCCTCTGACCATTCATTGTCACCCCACCACCAGTCCCCTGGCTCTGAGTCTCCTTCCCCTGGGGGTTCTTTTGGGGGATCCCCAGCTGGTGCCTCCTCAGCATCCAGCCAGTCCATGACAGATGGTTGCTACTAATGTACGCCGTGTGGATGGTTCCCTGGAAAATTTGACTTGAACAGCCTCCAACTCACATTGAAGCTTGGTGTGGCGTGGATAAGGCCTCTCTCCCACTCTTTTCCTTTAAACTGAATAGTCTTATATGGGGTGGTATCCAATGGATGTCCCTTCACTGGCAGATGGGGGAGACACATTTCAGCTGTTCCCCTTCCCTCCCAAATCTCCTCCAAAAGATTGGGAGACCCAGCACGTCAGATTTGAGAGCATTGGGGACTGCAGGGTGTTGTTGTTTAGTCATTTAGTCATGTCTCTTCGTGACCCCATGGACCAGAGCACGCCAGGCACTCCAGGCACTCCTGTCTTCCACGGCCTCCCGCAGTTTGGTCAAAGACTGCAGGGTAGAAGAGGAATTGTCCAAAATTGCCTCTTTCCCTGTTCTACTGACAGATCCCTTTCATCACAGGATGGAACCAACTGGTAGCTACACACTAAATGTGTAACAAAATGTGGGGGCCGGGGTCACCTTAAAGTGCTACAGTACAATTCACTGGTACAGTTTAGAAGAAAATAAAACAAGTGAATATCAATATACTTCATGTAATCATATAACTAAACATTCATGCCTTCTACATCATTTATATCCAGTTACATTGTCAGTTATTTCTATATGATCTAGTAGTTGGGGACAAATATTCCCATTTCTAACCTCTTATTCTGCTTTCTCTGTATGTAATAATGGTTTTAAAGGACTTATAATTCCTTTCAATTTATTCTCTCAGATATGATTTATTACATACCTTTCTTTTTCCATTACTGAAGTACAAGGCTGTTTGCTCTGATTAATAAATGTGCTGTTATTTTCAGTTTCTGGCTTGGTACCAATAGTTATTGAATTATCTAAGAATCAATCATTTCAGATCCATTGATACTATGATGCCCTTTATCTCTGGGATTTTAACTGCAGCTTGTCTCCAGTACTGGGGAATCACCAGGAAAATTTCAACACCTACTTCATAGAAAATCAATCTTTTAAAAGTTAAAAAGGAACCATTTGTTATTGAGTACTTTAACCCATGCTGCAGAAAGCTCTTTGAAAGAAAGAGGCATGCAATATTCACAAAGCATCTCTTGCTGGAAGTGATTCTAAATCCAGAAAAAACCCAAATGGTAACTTTTTGATCATCATCAAAGAGCTTATTGTATTAACCAAAGGCCATAACAGTTTCATTACAATGTGCCAAACTGCAAACCATAACATACAGCATACAACAATTACATAATACAAAGCATCAACTGTTTAAAGAAAGGGCAGCAGAGTTCAAAAGTATCCACTGCTAACTCATATCCAGCATAATTTCCTCTGAATCTCCAGTGCAACTTGTTGCGATTTTGTCCATCTCTCTCTTTCTTATCGTTCTTGCAGCAAGACCATAAAGCCCCACTCTATGTGTTCTCTGTTAGCATCACTCTAAAGGAGTATTGGAGTTTTGAGAGCTTTGGGTGCGGCTCTTCGTGCCTCAGGTCCTGTGGTGACCATGTTGGAGCTGAAGGAATCTCTTACAAGTCTCAAAATATATTAGCATTTGGTCCTCGACTTGTAAGACCTGAAACCCTTGGTGCATAATGCAAAAGAAAGTAACTGACATCAAGTCTCCCAACTCCTGGACTCATTTTCTTCTGGCTGGGAGCTGTCTCAAAATAAAGATGAGAGGAAGAAAAACACAGGTCTTCCATCTTCACCATATTCTCTGGGTTGCCTCTTACAATTAATTCTCCTGTTGAACTTCAAGCAAGGGGGGGCAGTGAGACACTCCTTTCGGCTTGGCTCCAGGCAAAGCAGCAGCTGTCTCCCTTTAAAACTGATTAACGATTTTTGGCTCTGTGGAGAATAAAACAACACTAAAATGGTCCTTGCCCCCAATAAATTTGGTAGCTGCTGAGCCAGCAACAGTATTAAATATCAAGGGTCTAGACACTAAAAAAAAGAAAAACAAACAAACCTCAATTAAAACCATTAAAAGAGACTGCGGAGCTCAGCCAAGAAGAAGAAGAAGAAGAAGAAGAAGAAGAGTTTGGACTTGATATCCCGCCTTTCACTCCCCTTCAGGAGTCTCAAAGCGGCTAACATTCTCCTTTCCCTTCCTCCCCGCCATCTTAACAGGAAGTCACTTTTTACTCTTCTTCCTCCACTATTACTTGTTTTATCTATGCAAGTTTTTTTATCAGAGTATTTGTCAGAGTATTGTGAGGGATGATGGGAGTTGTAGTCCAAAACATTTGGAAGGTACGGTATTGGCTTCCCCAGGACTAAAGGGAATGGATTATTTCCTTACTGAACTTGTTTACTGAATCAGTTACCATGTTATGGAAAGCCACCACAAAGTCCTTCCCTCCTACACAAAATATTGCTAACAAATTAATACAGGTGTTCCAGTTGTTGATTACTGCCCTACTTACCACCTCATAGAACAGAAAAAAGTGTAGTTTTTCATTCATGTTACTGAGGCATCAGGCATAAGCCTGCATTTTATTAATGTTTGATCAGGACTTGTATATTAAAGAGGGCTTAATTTTCAAACGTTTCATGCCAGGCAGAGAAAACCTTGGCCATTCTCCTAAGACAAGGGGCCCCTTTTGATTTATAGCAGAAAACAATTCTCAAAGTCGTAAAAGCTGAAAATACAGACTAAGAGCAGGACATTGACCCTACATGTTACAGAAGATAACAAAGGCAGAGATAAATATAATTAGGAATGGGCAAATAGTAAAATGATACCATGGGCCTCTCTTAAACCTTGAGCTGTATTTTCTAAGGCCAGAGGCAAATGGGAGAAAAAACATCTAGCTGGCAGAAAGAGAGGCTTTTTGGGAAGTCTTTTTAAAGCATCTAGCTGGGAAGTCTTTTTAAAGCTGTTTCTTCCTTAAACAGATAATGGGAAAAGCAGCTTGCTGAAGGGGGGGGATGTAAACTGAAGAGCCTTCTTCTGAAACTGTTTTAAACTGAGTTCTTCTTTTTTTTTCTTTCTCTCTCTACTTTAAAAAGGCCTTATTCCTTTTAAAAGGTTACCTATGATAATGTATGAAATATATTAGCTTAAATATATTGGCTTAAATGTAACTATGCAAAGGATTTAGAAAGTAACAGATTTAGATGTTAGATTCTTATTTCATAGAATCATAGAGTCCTAGAGTTGGAATAGACTACAGGGGCCATTGAGCCCAGCCTCTTGCCAGACAAGAAGACGCCATCAAATGCTGTCCTGATATATGGCTGTCAGACATTTGTTTAGAAACCTTCAAATGAAGGATATCTTTCAATGTTGATGTGAAACTCAAGATCCTTGACATATGTTTAAGATAAAATTTAAGATTAACCATTTGTTTTAAAAGGCAATAGGGCAGGGAGGGCAAGAGGTGAGCTGGTAATTAAGATTCCTTGTTGAGACACATGTAAGATATATTACTACTTATTTGTCATTTATAGATGTAACAATATATAGCTCTTTGTGTTCCTTATAAGGACAGGAGGATGTGGGTGTATCTTTTAGGATTGGATATAGCAATCAGCCAATAGGAAATCCAACCAGGCTGATTGGACAGAGGCAGCCCAAGGAGGAGCAAAGGGGGCTGGATTAAGGGAATATAAGGGCTGGCCATAATGGCAGGAGCCAGGCCAGAGCTTGGTAACCATATACCACTGTGCCTCTCATTTATTTGTCTGACAAATAAATAATTATTTTAATTTCTCTATTGCTGCGTTGAATATTTCATTCCAGCTAAGCGTTAACCACAAGCAGGGTGCTACATTACGTGTGTGTGTGCATGTGCGTGTGTGCGCATAAAGGGGTCAAGACAGGTAATCGTCAATAAAAATAAAACAGCTTCAATTCAGAATAAATGAGAAGCCATACTGAGATCAAGTTTTGGCAAGATTAGATGCCTTTCTAAGCCGAAGGAGAAAAGGCCAAGTGTTTGATTTTCTCAAGCAAATCTGTTGATGCTGCATTGAGAAAGCACAGGCAAAAGCTTCAATTCATTGCCTGTCACTTCAACTTTTTATAGTGCTTCCAAGACAAATAAATGGATCAACTGGACCTTGAGAAATTCAAAAAGGTAAATAGACCATTTTAGAATGTGTTCATATAAATCACCAATTAAATTGAATCAGCTGAAACTTGCTGCATCTGTCAAGATTAAAAACGTGTTGGCAAGGGAAAGAAGAAACTCACTCATTCGTGAGAAGGGCATTATCTGTGATACAATTCAGAAGTACATACATAGCAATATGTGGCTTTCTTGTAGATGGTTTCCCCCCCCCCCCTCTGCAGAGGCCCCGCTTCAGTGAATATTGATGTGATCAACATGTTTCGTGGAGTGGGGCAAGTACATGGGGTGGGGCAGTGGAGATAGTAGGGTAATTTTAAAAAAAAATTATTTATCAAATTTGACTCCTCCCCTTTCTGCTAAAGGAACCCAGGCTGGTTACAGGTTAGTACTTTTGTCTTGAAATACAGTTCCTTTTCCTTATTAATTCAGCTTAATAAAATAGAAAAATGGAAATAAAGAAGGTGAAGGATTTGTACATCTGCTTTTTAAGGAAGGAGAACCGGAAGGCTACATCCGATTGAGGGAAAGAACCACCAACCAGCAGACTCTTTTCACCATAACAATTAGCCATTTTAGTTCAGCATCTCTACTTCTGACAAATAGCCTTTTAATTGTGTGTGGGCAGTTGTAGCTTTTATTTCCCCCAAATGTGTGCATGTAAAAAACAAACAAACCACTTATTGGTTTACAGTGGTACCTTGGGTTAAGTACTTAATTTGTTCCGGAGGTCCGTTCTTAATCTGAAACTGTTCTTAACCTGAAGCACCACTTTAGCTAATGGGGCCTCCTGCTGCCGCTGCACCGCTGGACACAATTTCTGTTCTCATCCTGAAGCAAAGTTGTTAACCTGAGGTACTATTTCAGGTCTGTAACCTGAAGCGTATGTAACCCGAGGTACCACTGTATTTAAAATACGACCAAAGTACTAGCTTGTTAGGTAGGTTTGTGACAGGGCTGTAGTCTTTGAGAGGGGGGAGTAACATGTCCTCCATGTACCAGGTAATGTTCTTGTTTGACTTCTAATGGCTCTTTTTACCTTGTACACTTTCTAAAATTAGCTTTGCTAATGAAAAGTGTTGCCCTTTATTTCTGCTCTCCACCTCACAAGAGGAGATGGTTATAAAAACAGCTAGATTTTATACCTTTCCAAATGTTGTTGGACTACATCTCCCAACATCCCTGACCATGCTGGCTGCGACATGGCCAACAACATACTGAGGGCCTCAGACTCCTCATCTGTGTTGCAGAACATTGAGGGGGAAGGGATAATCCCTGCTGACACTGTAGTACATCCCACATAAATCTTAGCCCTTAAATATTCTTCCCACACCATTCCTGAAGTGTCTCAGAGAAACAGATGACACCACAGGACTTTCACAACTCCAGACCAGAAACTGAGTCTATTCCACAGCTAGAGAGCAGATTTGTTTTTTTGAAACAGCAGGCATATTCCAATCCATTTTTTCAGGAACCTAAGGCCTGCTTCATGCAGGATGCTTTTCCTACCCAGGTGTGCACAGGTATAGGGGTTAAAAACCACCAAGTGCACCATTGCCATTTATAAGGATCACATGCATATATGCATGTGCTGAGAATCCACTGTCAGTTGTGGCTTTCCCATACATGATGAACCTATATCAAAATAAATAACTGACTTTTCTCTGTCCTTGGAGTGGGGTGGGGGGATCTTGTGTGCTGTAACTCCTACTGTTAACAACATGCTACAAAATATCTACATTTTGTAAGATAGTTCTATCCCAGGGCGGAAAAGCAGTGAATGATGTGATTCATTTTCAACTTGCTTAATAGACTCCTTGCCATGTGCGTCTCAGTATTCTCATCCTCCTCTATTATTCTCTTCCCCCCCCCCTTAAATTAATATTAAGGAACTGGACAGGCAGCCCTGAATACTAAAATGCTCTAATTATCTACTGACAGCAGAAAGGGAGAGAGAGATAGAGACAGAGAAAGAAACTACCACTTCTCTTCCATTTCCCTTCAGGAAAGAACCCCTCGGCATGTCCATCTTTCTCCGTATCTGTCCAGTGCGGCAGTAACATCGCTGCCAGAATTAAAATGGTTGCCTTTGTATGTTTTGTTTTGTTTCCTTGGGGTCAGTATCTAATCGCTACAGCTTCTGCTGCAAGCTCTCCAGCCACCAAATGATAATGAATTCCTGCTAATCCATCTCATGAGGGCTGCGCTGGCACCAGCACCCTAGAGGCAAGTGGTCCTGCATCTTATTACTGAGCTGAAAAGCCCCCCTATGTCTCTGGATAGATTGCTGCCAGTGACTTGCTTTTGCTTTTGCAATCTACCGCAGTATTCCTCCATTCCTTTCTGTTAAAGTGAAGCCCCGGCAACAGGGGCTGCTACAACCACAACAAAATGTGTGTGTGTGTGTGTGTGTGTGTGTGTGTGTGTGTGTGTGTGTTTCTGTATGGGGAGGGAAGGAGGAAATCCCATGACTGCTTCTTGTTTTTACAGCTTTGGTATTTGTTCTGTTATACCTGAATATCAGCAGTTCAAAAAGAGAGACGGAGGTTATGAATTTTAATTACCTCAGAATCCTGTGCTTGGCTACCTAGGTCATTTTACATTTAGGTGCAAGTAAGTGAGGGTCTCAGCCTCTCACACGACGGTCTCTGGTTAGGGCTTGAGGCATTCCAGAATAGAAATGTTCTTTCAGATTTGCAGCCGGGACAATTGGCTCTTTCCCCCGTCTCCACCCCCCCTCCCCTCAAAACATAATGTGAAGTTTGAGCTAAAAAGCTAGTCTGAGGGCTGGGTTTTCTAGGATCCTATAAGCAGTTAGGGCAGGCTTCCTCAAACTCGGCCCTCCAGATTTTTTTTGGCCTACAACTCCCATGATCCCTAGCCAGCAGCACCAGTGGTCAGGGATGATGGGAATTGTAGTCTCAAAACATCTAGAGGGCCGAGTTTGAGGAAGCCTGAGTTAGGGGGTTCCATCAGGCCAATTTCCTCCCAACTATTTTGACATTCCATGGTTCAACTGTGCTCACATTTGCTAGACTGACACAGTGTGCCCAAACCCCACTTCCATTTCTCACAGTCCAGCCTCTGACCATCAGTAACCAAGTGGATTATATTGCAAAGCTAATTGCAAGCCACCCTCTCAGTCTTCCCTGGCTGCAATATGGGGATAATGAACTGTATTGACTTTGGAGGGGGGAAATCACATGAAATAATACCAGAGTTAGAAAATGATGGATTGATGGTAATAAAATATTGGATTTCTCCATTGTTTTCTATGGGCATTTTCAAATAGGAAAAACCTATAGAAAAGTCCAAGAACATCCTTCTGGAATTCTTCAGCTCTCAGTTCCACACCAGGGAAGACTAAAAATTACAGTACTTGTGAATCCAGAATCTCCCTCTAAAGATAATGAAATGAGTTACTCTAGGGGTTTTTTTTCCCCTTGTGTATTCCATAGGTCCTGAAAAGCTTCAGAAATTCAGACAGTCAGGGGAGTGGGGACATATTTTTATTTGTACAAGTGCATTGTTCTGTGCACCTAGGGAATCCTAAGCATGTCTAAATCTTAGGTCAGTGTCCAAGAACGCCTGACATGCTTCCACATGGATGTAGACACTCGACTACCTGAGTTTGCTATTAAAGGGAATCACTATAATATTTTTGCACGTTTCTTTTGAAACGCAGTGCCAGAGGATTCAAAACTATAAATCAGTGACTCTTGGCACTGTTGTGATTTCACCCCCATTTATATTAAATCACATTAAGGTGTCAGGAAATCTTGCTGCCTCTGGCTCAGTCTACAATACTTGGTGCTTTGGGACCTCATCTAGAAAGATCCTTAGATTGTCCACTATCTAGAATTTAAAACAAGACTGGTGACAATCCAAGCAAATGAGCACATCTAGTGGCTATCACAACTGTATCTCTAGAAAGCAGCCCATCTTAACCTAAAAGACATAAAGCCAGAGAGTGGCAGCTTCTTAGAATATATATTTGTCAAAGCATTTACTTCACAGTAATGGCATTTACCTCTGAGTAGGCATGTTTAGGAGCCTATCCTACTAAGAAGCTCTCTGTCCCTGCCCCCCAACAGTGCTAGGCCTCTCTTTAAGCCCCTGCAGGGATGAGGCACATCTGCCAGGGCCAATAGCTCTGCTGCTTCTCATCTTGTACAGTGGGACCTCGGGCTAAAAACTTAATTCGTTCTGGAGGTCCATTCTTAACCTGAAACTGTTCTTAACCTGAAGCACCACTTTAGCTAATGGGTCCTCCCACTGCTGCCACACCACCACCACACGATTTCTGTTCTCATCCTGAAGCAAAGTTCTTAACCTGAGGTACTATTTCTGGGTTAGCAGAGTCTGTAACCTGAAGCATCTGTAACCTGAAGTGTCTGTAACCCGAGGTATCACTGTATTGGGATTGCAAGGACTTTGCGCTGTCCAAACCGCTCCTGAGGTTGGGACTTACTTTTGTGTAAACATACACTGACGAAGGCTGTAATCATAATCCCACTTATCTGGGAGTGACCCCCCATTATTTCGATGGGACTTTTCTCTGAGTATACAAGTTCAGGATTGTGCTGCACACATCATACACATTAATTAGACAATAGTTATTCATCGTGATCAGGGGCAGACCCACATTTGGGGGGCCTTGAAACTGGAACTGTCAAGGGGAGGGGAGGCTTTGCAACCAGCAATGAGGTCTGGGTAACCAGTGTTATCTTCTTCAACATTGGGGTTGTTCCATGACAGATCACCACACCCAAAGTTTGACAGCCAGTAGCACAGATGCTGTAAAGACCCCAAAATTTTCAGCAATTTTAAAGTCACTCAGCTATACAAAGATCTCAGTGCCAAAATCTCCAACTACATATAATTCTGCTCCAAAATGCATGTCCTCTTAATTCACTCTGGGTTGGTTGGTTGGTTGGTTGCTTGCTTGCTTGCTTGCTTGCTTGCTTGCTTGCTTGCTTGCTTCACAACTACTAAGCTCTGTGAGAGCCATATTTTAAAAACAGGTGCCTTCAATGAGGGTTTGTATCCAGGATATACAGTTTATGATTTTGAAGCACTGGCCTATATGATCTATTCTGAAAAGGCTGCTATCCGGCTTTCTGCCTGTCCATCATTACTTGTCTTTACTTGAAGTAGATCCCGGTGATAAACTGCAGGCTGTTTTCTGTTACATGTCTGCTCTCTAGAGCAGTGTTTCCCAACCACTGTTCCGCGGCACACTAGTGTGCCGCGAGATGTTGCCTGGTGTGCCGCGAGATGTTGCCTGGAGGGAGGCGGGCGAGTCGGGCGGCGAGAGGCGGGGCGGCGGCAGCAAGGAGAGGCCGCCCAGCGCGGGGCTCTCGCCGTCTGCCTGCCTGGCTGCCTGCGAGCTCGGCGGGCAGCGCCTCCGTCCGCAGCACCCGCCTCGCGGCTCTCATTCCCTGCCCCTGCCAAAGCTCACCCAGCCAAGCCGCGCTCTCCTTCCTGCCTCGCTTTGCTGCCTCCTCCCCCCCCCCACCCGCAAAGCTTGGAGGTTCCCCAGCAAGGGGGAGGGAAAAAAATTGAAACTTACACTTTCGTGCGTCCCTCCCGGCGTGACGCTGCGCGCTGACGTCACGGGGCTGTAATGGTGGTGTGCCTCGAGATTTTTTTCATCAAACAAGTGTGCCTTTGCCCAAAAAAGGTTGGGAAACACTGCTCTAGAGGATTAAAATGTCACTGCCTTCCACGGCAGTCAAAAAGCTATACAGTGGTACCTTGGGTTACATACACTTCAGGTTACATACGCTTCAGGTTACAGACTCCGCTAACCCAGAAATAGTGCTTCAGGTTAAGAACTTTGCTTCAGGATGAGAACAGAAATCGTGCTCTGGTGGCGCGGCAACAGCAGGAGGCCCCATTAGCTAAAGTGGTGCTTCAGGTTAAGAACAGTTTCAGGTTAAGAACAGACCTCCGGAACGAATTAAGTACTTAACCTGAGGTACCACTGTATTATGGAAAACATATGGTTACATATAACTTAGGAAATGCTTCAAAGATGGTATCATATAATGAAATCATTAACAAGATGCAACAACAACCATCCTCATCTTTTTTTCAATATTTGCAACTCAGTACTATTGTTTATCCCTTAATTATCAAATACAGTTCTTTAAGAGGACTTACCAAATTTGAACTGTCAATGTTGAAGGAATACCCAACACACATGTGAAGCAAAATTCATAACATTATTGTGAATCAAGAGAATTTGCCCAATTTCTATCAGTCCAAATGGGGAAAAGAACAAGGTCAGAAAGTATCAATAAATATACATAGATGGACATGGCTGAATGTACCACAGAATATGTCTAGTGTAAACCTTGATTTTTAAATGGTATCTAATGCCAAAACTTTTTAATCGTACTATACACAAAATGGCAAATACTTTTGTTGGAGATGTGAGGTGTCTAATGCCAGTCTCTAACATATATTTTAGAACTGTCCTAAAATAAGAAATCTTATTAAAAAAATTAAAAACATCACAGATCCTACTTTGCTAACATATTCATTGATCCTTTTATTGGTTGTAACAGATGCAGTGCCAACAGGAGATAAAGTGATAGTACTTAATAACTGCAGTCCATATAACCATCCTTTATAACTGGAATAAAAGTTGTCCTCCAACCATGGAAGACTCCCAAATTAATGTTTGGGACATGGCCTGTATGGGTAAGACAGATCTATGAATCTTTTACTGAAAAGCGGGTACTGGTGCAATAAGACTTGAGAAATCTCAGGTGCAAGTGTTTTGTTAGGAAGATTTACAATTTTTAATTTTGAACTATGGCTGGTGAAATATTAGGAATTCTTACCTCTTCAACTAGATGTATCAAATTTTTCAAGTTTCTTTTCTTCTTCTTTCCTTAAAATGGTTGGCATAAAACTAAATACAGTGGTGCCTCGGGTTAAGAACTTAATTCGTTCTGGAGGTCTGTTCTTAACCTGAAGCACCACTTTAGCTAATGGAGCCTCTCGCTGCCCCCACGCTGCCGGAGCACGATTTCTGTTCTCATCCTGAAGCAAAGTTCTTAACCTGAGGTACTATTTCTGGGTTAGCGGAGTCTGTAACCTGAAGCGTATGTAACCTGAAGCATATGTAACCCGAGGTACCACTGTAAATGCTTTGAAATAAATAAATAATCTTTTCTGAGCCCTTCAACAAGCTTCACCTTCACCAAGGATGAAAAGGACTGCAGGGTTGGAGAGGAGGGAGATCATTGATTTAATCAAGCAAGCACAACCTGAACACCAGAGCACTTCTCCTGGCATTCAGAAGCGTTACTTTGACTATGGAGGTAGAACATAGCCATCGTGACTAACAGCCATTGCTGGCCCTCTTGTCCATTAATTTGTCTAATCCTCTTTGGAAGCCATCTTCCAAAGTTGGTTGGCCATCCCTGCCTCCTGTGGGAGCAAATTTCATCGTTTAACCATGAAGAAGGGCTTTCTCCTACCTGTCCTGAATCTTCCAACATTCAGCTTCATTGAAAGACCATGAGTTCCAGTGTTAGGAGAGTGTGACAAACGTCTAGCGAAGACAAGCGCTTGCGTTGTTTGACTTTATAATTTAAGAAACTTGATTTGAGGGTTACTACTGTACAAGCTGAACCCTAACACAGCTTCAGTGATATTCGAAACAGCTTTTCTAATCACCCTTAAAATGTACGGGGGCCAAGACATTTCTTATTTTACTTGCGTTACAAATTGAAAATGCAGAATTCTGTTGCCACTTGCATTGTTTTCACAAAGAGCTCGGGGAACAGGCTAGGACAAAGTTTGAAACTTTTCAATCAAGTGATCGACAAATAACTTCAGGAGGACTATGAATGCATTTTTGAGAAAATAATAGTTTTTGCTGCTGAGCAATGACCCAGAATATGCTCTCACCGCACAACGACTAAGCAAAGAGAAGGCATTTGGTATTCATGAGACAGAAGGTAAAACCTCCATCTGCGGCAACTTATGAAAACTTCATTCTCTAAAATACGTTTCAGCATTCAAGGACACCCTTTGTCCTTGGCACTCTACCTCTTTAGTGTCTTATACAAATAGGCTTCCTATAACGGATCCAAAAATACCATAAGCACACTCCTTGTACTTGTCCTTGGGAATAGTTTTCTCCTCACTCCGACCCCCACTCTGCATGAGCAGAAAAAAGGGGGTGAATTAAGAAGCCTTGCTGTCTCCAGTCTAAATGTGCATCTAGAGTAGGATAGATGCTTGTTGATGTCTCTTCCACCTCTGAGCACATTCCTCTTCTCCTCTGTCCTTTCAATAGTTTCTTTACCAAAAGATTGTTCTGCTTCATTTGCTAACATGAAGAAAACCAATACAATACCACCTCGCTTTTACAGGAGTCTGGTGGCAGCACAGCTCACTCAACAGGGTGTGAAATTATAATCTACCTTCCTAAAGACATTTCCCTACCTGCCACACCATCCTATTTTCCACCAGTTATTTAGAATTTACAGCTTTGAGGTGTTATTGTACTGGAAATAAGAATCCCGGAGGGACAACTGCCTTCATAAGCAAATCATCATATACAATGGAATGGTTTTACATATCAATATATTAAAAGGAAAGCATTGCAGAGCAGGTAAGTCAAGGGTCTGGAGGCTGTTCATTCATCCTCAAGTTTTCTTTGATAATACATTGTATAGTAAGTTAACTTAATGGCCCCAAAGCTAAGTTAATGATGTGTTAAATTTTAAGCACTTTCTTTGTCATTGTACATCTGAACACTTAACAAAGTTATCATTATGAACTTAATTTCCAGATTTCCAAAGAAACTAACCCCACACTTCTAGTGAACACAGCATATGAGATGTTTTAATTGAAATTAATTTTAACTAATCAGCATTAAAATGGCTCTTTTATAACATCATTTGAAGTTCAGACACTATTCAATGAATTCAGATTTGGAGTCATCAGTTAGCAAATTACAGTGACCTTGAAATGGCGTCATGACAGTTAGTACAGAATAAGTTCTCGTTACAAAGGTATGCATTTTTTGCATAGGGCAATGCAATTCAGATTTTTTTGTATCATATCGGGACCGAAAGCCCAGGCTCAAGCCCATAATCTATTACAGTACCTGATACCTTCAAGTTCAAAGCAAAGCAGCATAATGTTGCAGAGCAAATCTCCTATCTCCTAGCCATACTTTATTTCACTTCTGTTCTATACTGTATGTATCCACATATCATTAACCCAAGCACTGAGACAAGTTAGGATACTTTAAAAAGCCTTTGCACCTGCAGTTAAAAACCTGTGGGTCAAAAGCACTCCATTAACACTGAGCATTATTACCATATTTTGTGCTATTAAAGTGACAGATTCCGGCTGCAATCCTACGCATGCCCACTTACCAAAGAGAAAGCCCTCCCCCCCCCCCGATAAACAGATGGAATTTGCTTCTTAGTAAACATGTTTAGGACTATACTGTTAGTGTGCCTCATAACATGCTCTCAAAAATGTACTTTGTCATCATGTTATAAACTGTCACGGCAATAATTACCTGTTTGGCTCTGTTCTAGAACCTAGAGATGAAACCTATAGAAAATTGTGGTTTAACTACCGGTACTTTGGGTAAGAAGTTTCAGGTATCTTCGCTCGATATCAGAATATGCTTTGGGGAAATGCACAAGGGTTTTTAAGGAAAAAACGAGTTCACTCTAACTAGCACATTATTGCCACCTGGCTGCACAGCTTAAAAGTTTATTACCTAGATCACGTTAAGTACATTCAATTATGGTGCACATTTCTGAATACAGTAACAGAAGTATGTGACCTTATAATAATAATAATTTATTATTTGTACCCCGCCCATCTGGCTGGGTTTCCCCAGCCACTCTGAGCGGCTTCCAACAAAGATGAAAAATACACTAAAATGTCACATATTAAAAACTTCCCTGATGTCTTCTGAATGTCAGGTGGTTGTTTATCGCTTTGACATCTGATGGGAGGGCGTTCCACAGCACGGGTGCCACCACCGAGAAGGCCCTCTGCCTGGTTCCCTGTAACTTGGCCTCTTGCAGTGAGGGAACCGCCAGAAGGCCCTCGGAGCTGGACCTCAGTGTCCGGGCAGAACGATGGGGGTGGAGACGCTCCTTCAGGTATACTGGACCGAGGCCGTTTAGGGCTCTAAAGGTCAGCACCAACACTTTGAATTGTGCTCGGAAACATACTGGGAGCCAATGTAGGTCTTTCAAGACCGGTGTTATATGGTCTCGGCGGCCGCTCCCAGTCACCAGTCTAGCTGCCGCTTGACTATTTGATAAGCTTTGCATAAGATTTGGATGTGTGCATGAGCTCTCAACCCAGGTGATGAATGTATTTGAAACCATCTTTTCTGTGATTCCTACAAGACCTGCTCCCTGCTTTGCAGGCCCAGGCCCTGACTCACACTACCAAAGCTGCTACTGTTTCAAGGAACAGAGACTATCTTACCTGCAGGACCAGCTGCCTAGAGACTACTGATGTGGGCGTTTAGTTTCTGTTGGGGTCAAGACTGAATTTTGGAGGTGATTAATTTTTGCTGTTATTGGTATTGTTTCTGTATCTTTATTGTTAGACTTTGCTATGATCATTTTCTGAATTATTTGAGGATAGTTTAATTTTTTGGTATATTTATTGAGATGTTTTCATTTATTGTTTATGACCACTTAACTTTTGTTATATTTTTGTAATTATCTACATCTGCACAGACAGCATGGTTTAACTATGGAAAGGGAGCATACAAATGAACAATGATGACATTAACTTATCCCATTTCCACAATACATATTTTTGATCACCATCAGAAACAGGCAGAACTGGGGTGCTTGTTTTACTCTGATGTTAGCTAAATGAAACCAGTGACCTCAAGTTTTCAGTACAGACAAGGAAAATAGCCCCTGTACAACCCAACTCAGCTAAGATTAACTTCATCCCATTAACATTAAAAACACACAGCCCTTTGAAATATGTGGTACATCAAGATAGCCACACGATGGTACTGTGTAGCTGTCAGAGGAGCTACTGAAACCATTTGTAAAACAGATTGCAGCTTGCTGTAAAAAATAATAAGTGACCTGAATTGCGAATGCTGGGAGTGCTTGTTCCAATTCTGCCTTCTGCGAATACTTCATTTGACATCTTGGCCAGCCACATATTCACAAAGTGAGATACCTGAGGAATGCTAAACCAGCGACAGGAAACCTGGGGCCCTCCAGACATCGGGCTCCGATTGCCATCAGCTCAGCCTACAATCAGAAATGCTAGCTTTGGTCTAGCAATATCTAGAAGGCCATAGATTCCCCAACATAAGCAGCCACCATTTTCCTGTCAAGACTGTGAGAGATTCCTTTTCCCAAGGCACTTGCAACAAAACTTCCCACCCATATCCTGAGGGGAAGTTACCATAATTGCTAGCTCTTTTATAGTTTAGCCACCCATTTTGCAGTGAAGCTGACCCAACAATTGCTCTGGGTGCAAGTGTCATCCCAGCCTTCTTAAGCCTATTCCTTTGCACTGTGGATGGAGTTGGGTTTGTGAGGAAATTCCTTTGCACCGACTATATGCTACAGAAAATGTTTGACCAAAGGAGAGAGCAGTGTAGAAGTCCCTATGTGAAATGGGGGCGGGGGGAGGAATAATTGTCATTAGCTCTGCTTGGCTAGTTCCAAGACTTAAAGAGGTCTCCTATGATAGCACTTCCATGCAAATAAATGAGCCAATGCTTTAACAAGCTTTCTTTAGGCAGAGAATCTTCCTGCGCCCCATCCTAGGGTGGGAGAGGGAAAGGACAACAAAGCAGAAGAGAAATAAGCCTGGTGCAGAAACCTACCCATACGTACTAGGAAGACCTATGGATTAAAATAGCTTACTTACAAGTAGACCCAGGATTGTAACTTGATAGAGCCTTTCTCAACCTTGGATCCCAAGATGATGTTGGACTACAACTCCTCTCATCTCTAGCAGGACCAGTGGTCAGGGATGGTGGGAACTATAGGCCAAGAACATTTGAGGAACAAAGGTTGAGAAAGGCTGCCCTAAAATTTTCAGCCTGTTAACCAGACTTGATTCAAGTGCACCAAGAACTTTCCTGAAACTAGCTTTCACTTAACATGCTACAAAGGTTATTCGACTGCCGTTCCTTATTTTAAAAAAGAGAAAACCTCTTCATCATTTCAATGGGTTGTTGAAGGAAGGTCATATTGCTATCCTTGAAAAGTTTCCTGGCTGAAATTTCCAGATGATAAGTGGTTAATTATTTAAACAGACATTTCCCAGGAGATGCTGGTTATGCTGTTCTATCCCCCTGCCTGAATGGAGATAAATATGGTGTTGGAAGGCTTCTGTAAAATCAAGGTAGGAGGATCCAAAATTGCTTTTGCTTCCCATAGCACCTGAGCACTTGTCAAATCACAGAAGTAGTGTGTACATGATTCAGTCATTCTACAGTGACCAACATCAACACTCCTTTAGAACGAAGTCTAGGCCACACCGCTGATCAGAATTGCAAGTCCCGCCTCATTGGCAGCCTCCTTCCAGTCTGGGTACATCACCATGTCTGAACTTCAGAGTTGTCCATTTCACTGAACTGGACTACCAAACTCAGATTCACAGATCCACATTCAGGTGAGCAAAAGGGATGAAGCAGACATAGCAACAAGCCACCAAATGACTGAGACTGCAAGACCAACCATGTTTAGGAGCCTCCTTCACAACCCTATTTGTAATTTTCTCCTTTTGTCAAGGAAAGCAGTCTGGAGTCCTAATCTTAACTGCATTGACGAGCTTTGCCCAATCTTCTGGTTTCTGGCAAGTTTTACTTTGTTTTGTTAAGTCAGTTCATTCAAAGTCATCTTGCGATTTTAATCCAAGTCCTTTATTATGAAAATTAATACAGCTTGCTCAAAATTCAGCTTAAAAAGAGATAAGCCTGTTTACATATTATAAGGGAGGGGGAAGATCAATTACTATTTCATCCAAAGTTGCCAGAAAGTCTTGAGTGGACTGCCGGGTATCTGAAAGATTTAAAAAGCCAGTTAACATCAAGTCAGATACATTCAAATTTTAATATTTTCATTTCTAATGTTCATGGTTACATTTCTAATCTCCATTTTTTTTTCAGTGCCCCTTTTACCCTAGTCACCCAAATGTTAGACAGTTGTTGCTGGACAACCACCAAGTTGCTTCTCAATTCTTTCTGTGTTTGCTCTGTTCCAACCAAGTATTGCCCCTTACAATGTAGCATTACAGCCACTCATTTTACTGGATGCAAATCACTTTTTTTTTTTTTTTACTTACCATAGCCCCATGAAATGGAAGGCTCTTTTGCAGGTACAGAGATTGTGCTTGCAAATCTGTCAGAGGCATTTTCAAATACCATCAGAGGAACTCCAGTCAGGGGCATGTGGCTCAACCTGTGCTCTTCAGGAACTTCAAAACTCTCAAAGTCTGTTTGGAAAGAACAACCGTGGTTAGCACTGCCCCTGAGCATCACTCTCCATTACTTGTTAGAGGAGTGGGGCAGTGACATAATTCACTCAGCTAGCAGGGCTTACACTGCTATTGAGTAGCACACAAAGAGCATAAATAAAATACAGTGGTGCCTCACAAGACGAAAGTAATCCGTTCCGCGAGTCTCTTCGTCTAGCGGTTTTTTCGTCTTGCGAAGCAACCCTATTAGCGGATTAGCGGATTAGCGCTATTAGCAGTTTAGCGGCTATTAAAGGCTTAGCGGCTTAGCGGCTAAAAGGCTATTAGCGGCTTAGCGGCTTAGAAAAAGGGGGGAAAGCGGGGGAAAATCGGAACACTCGCAAGACGTTTTCGTCTTGCGAAGCAAGCCCATAGGGAAATTCGTCTTGCGAAGCAGCTCAAAAACGGAAAACCCTTTCGTCTAGCGGGTTTTCCGTCTTGCGAGGCATTCGTCTTGCGGGGCACCACTGTACCTAAGACTGATTTTTCAATTCAGTTTTCCTCAACCTATTTATCCGTTATGCCTGGCAACTTCTAGAACAGTAATCCTGCAACTTACATGTATTTAATGTGTGACCATTCAGTTTAACATGCTTGACTGATGTTGATGATGATAATAATAATAATGATGATGATGATAGTTACAGATAGGTAGCCGTGTTGGTCTGCCATAGTCAAAATAAAAAAATTCCTTCCAGTAGCACCTTAAAGACCAACTAGGTTAGGTCTTTAACTTAGTTGGTCTTTAAGGTGCTACTGGAAGGAATTTTTTTATTTTAATGATGATGATGATGATGATGATGATGATGATGATATTAAAAATAATAATGATGATGATGATGATAGGACAGGCACCTGAGGGGAAAGTCTTTGGCAATCCCACCTACCAATGAACCCAATACATTTTGACATTACACAATTTTGCCTTTAGGTGCGATCCCCAGAACATAACCCCAGCATGCGTTGCAGCTTACGGTATAGAAGCTCAGTCAATCAATCACCCCCACTATCCCAAGGAAACCAAAATAATCCTTGGCCGGCATTACCTAAAGGATCATAGGAAAAGAGGTTCTCCTTTTCTGGATAGTCTTCAGTAACCATGCTGCTGCTTTCAACTCTGTTTGCAGTTTCAGTAGCCTTAAATGAGGATAACCAGAAAAAGTGGTTACAACAAAGTCATACAACAGCCAGACTAGAGATTTCTCCCGTTAATATGCTGAATCTTTGCTTCCCACTGGTGAACCATGGACCACAGCTTGGGAATCACCTAAATCATGTTTATTATAACACCATGACTTCTTGTTCCCAACTCCTTAACCAAGGAGGAATTAGAAAATAGGCTGCCTCCACATTTCTTCCCTTTCCCAGAGGCTTCCCTTATCTTCACTTAGAAATCCCCTTTAAGGTGCCACCCTGGTTTTTGTTGTGACCAGATTTTCCAGTGTTCTTAGCTTTAATCATCCTTGTGAATGGATTCTTCCTTCATGAGCTAGAGAGAAAACTGGTCTCTATGTACACACAACTCTCTTATTCCTGCTATGTGCCAGTCATCCCCCTATTTCATACCCACCAATGTACTACTTTTCTGGAATAAAAGTTTTACACAAGATGAAAGCTTTAGTTACTCAAGAGGCTAGTTTAAGGAGAGCTGATCATTATCACTTGCTGAAATTTTGACAGATTGGCACACATCTATGACCTTTTCTATTCAGCTTGCCTAAGCTGCAGCTCTGATTGTTTTGCTTATATCTGGGACAGTTCTCCAGCCTAGGAATAATTCTGTTTTGAGAATCAAATGTAGTCCTGTGGAGTATTAGCTCTACTAACCTTTTTCGTAGAAGACTTTTTTCCTTTTGGGAAGTTACTCTTTGTTGTTGTTAAAGGCCTATTCAAATTTCCTAGAACCTTCCTGACAGACTGGGATGTTGCTGGATTTACGTTAGCTGTCCTTCCAACAAGTGGAGTCTTGGGGCAAGACCTTTCAGCAAAACTCTTTGCTATGGAAGAAAATCAAGTCAGCCAACATGCTTGAGACCCAAAGTACCAAAACTTCTTCATTCAAGGGCACCACAGACAAAACAAGCCAGAACGTACATTTATCATGTTATATGAACCCAAGATTGTTGTTTGTCTCTCTCCAAACAAGCCAAGAGCAGTAAACCAAGGTTTGTTCTTAGCTTATAACTCTTGGTTCATTTGGAGATAAACAAGTGCAGGTTCAGGTGACATGACAAACCAGGCCCTCGTTTGTTTCATCCAAAATGCAGCAGGAATGCCCCAGGAGATTCTGAGTGTGCTGCTTGTTCACATTAAACCATGGTTAATGTGACAGGCAAGACAAGCAAATCAAGCCAGGGCAGCTAAGAATACTCCATGAGGCAGAATAAAGGAGAAGCCACTTAGTTCTCATTTTTCCTTCCTCCTGGCATCCTGTCCTTCCACAAAGATTCATCATCCGGTACCTCTAAGCTGAGCTGACCTGTTATCATTGCTGCCTCCAAAAAAAGGAGGAGAAAGCTATAAAAAGTTGATATTAAGCATTCTGAATTATTAATTCAAGTTCATCAGCATCTTTAATGTAGCTTTGGTTTAAAATAGGTATTTCCGTTCATTTATACCAGTTTAAATTCACATGGATACAAACTTACATGGTGCAGATACCAACTGCATCCGACCCTTAGAAGAAGCAACCGTGCCAATTTCATCATTCTCTTTTTCTATGTAAATTTGTGTCGCCATCACTTTGACATCCAAGGATTGCTAGAACAGATATATACATTATTATTTCGTGTTTTCTTGCATCCTTAGCCTTCTGTCATCATCATAGGAGTCCAAGTATGTCACTAGTAGTGCTTCAATCACTTGGGGAAACTCCTCCAGAACCTTCTGGAGCAAAGGCGGCCACTGGTTTAATGCACTTCTTTCAAGTGTTTGTCTTGACTAGGTACAGTGCACTGGGATGTGCAGATAACTGTTAAACACTAGACAGAACTCAAATTGCAAACAAAAACTACTCACTAAAGCAGTTTAGAAAAATACATGGTGGTGGTGACAAAACAGTCTTTTTTAAAAAAAAAACTTTTTCAAAGTGTCTATTTACAGAGGACTACATTCTGAAATTAAGAACAACAGCGAACTATTGCTGCCTACTCAGAAGTAGGTCCCACCGAGTTCAATTGGTCTTATTCTCAGATAAATGCTTAAAAGAATTGTAGCCTAAAATTGCAGGTTTTGACACATATACTAAAGCAATACTTTCCATGCTACCACATACTCTTGAGTGCCAGTGTTGAATGCCAGACATTAGCATTATAGCAGTGTAACCCAAAAAGTAACAGCAAAAAAGGGAGGGGGACCCTACAAAGTGTATTCCCACCCACATTGTTCTCCATCATTTTAATGCAGTCTCACTAACTTGCCTGACCATGTGCAGGAGTACTCAGCAATAAGGCACACAGAACTCCAGGAAACCTACTGACTGTCCATCTTAAGTACAGTCAGGACTGGAGTCTTAGGTTGCCCTAGACCTGATTGATTTAACTTGTGTTTCTAACTCTTAGGAAAAAAACACCAAAAAGCCAACTTCTCTTTTAGCATTACTTACCTGCCTATAGAATGGACCAAAGGAAACAAAGAACCTGACAGCAATAAGAAAAAAATTAATTTAGTCCAAGCAAAAAGGATACAGAATTTTAGAAAAGCAACACAACTTGTTACTAAACATAAAACCAGCACACTTGAATTAGAATCGATAGAGACGAGACATTAGGAAGCAATGACAAAAAAAGGAAACAAAATTTTAGGGCAAACAAGCTTTTAAACCTCGCATCCACCCATTGCCAAACAATTGATAACACGCACACTAACAGCGATACACCACTAACGAGCTCCGCTTTCCTCACGGGTCACTTTTAAATCATCACCCTCCTTCCCCATTGGTCGTTCCTCGCCGCGTGAGCCGCTGCTGATTGCTACCTCGGTAAACCAATGGCGGAGGAGAGGAGGCGGGGTTTCACGCTTTCCCGGCTCGTTAAAGAACCCACGACGAGGCAAAGGGACAGCAGATGAAGTGTGCTAGGTGAAGGTGCGCGTAACTGTATTTCCTATGGGAGCAGTGCACAGTGGGAGTTCATTCCCAGCTACGTATGCGTGGGATCAGACTGCAAAGCCCTAAAGTCACCCTTGCTCGCTGCACTCGGCGGAGTCAGACAGGAGGTCTCGGAGTGCAACACTTTCGGAGTATAAATAATAAATTGTTGTTGTTACTATCACCATTATTACTATTTATTATTATTATTATTATTGGCGGCGGAGAAGGCAGCCCTGTCGATCTGCTGCAACAAAAACAAAGAGGGCGTCCCCCGCCCGGGCTTCCAATGCTAGTCCTAATCCTTTTCCGGAGTCTCATTGTACTGGGATTTACTCACAAATCAGTGGGTAGCCATATAAAGATTGAAGCCAGCCACAATGCTTAAGGCATGAGTCCCATCTAGTGCAAGGAAGCTCATGCATACAGCCACTGAAACAGTCCTGCCCAGGAGGACTGCTTTGCTCTAGATGGGGTTCCTCCTTCTGCCCTTACAGGACGGCAGCCTTTAGCTCAGTGTTTACTAAGCTTGGTTCTGCAGCTGTTTTGGGACTACAATTCCCATCATCCCTAGCTAGCAAGACCAGTGGTCAGGTGTGATGGGAATTGGTAGTCCGAAAACAGGTTGAGCCCCAAGGTTGGGAAACACTGTATGATTTAGCTGCTCCAGAGGAGGTTGCCGGACCAAAACCCCTCGTTGGCTGGCTTTCGACCCTCGGGGCTCTAATTAAGACGCGCACCGAAAACAAAGCGCCCTGGAGTCATAGTGGGACTGAACCCCGAGTAAATGCACGTGGGAATCGGGCTGCCATGGTAGGACCGGGCGGGGGACGCCGAGAGGCCTTGGGAATCAGGGCGGTGCTCCTTTAAGAGGAAGGCGGGTGGAGCGGCGCGCTGCATTGTGGGAAGCGGAAGCAAAGCGGAAGTGAGGCCTGCTCGGTGCCGAGAATCCTGTGGCGTAGAAACGGCAGCTGTCGGGGCTGGCAGCTGTCGGTAAGGCTGGATTTTGTGGCTGCCCTGGGAGTGTTACCCGGCGGAGGAGACTTTACTTCCCCCATAGGACAGCAGAGACCGGCTCCACTTTCTTGACAGGAGTGCTTATTTATACGGAGCGCGTATTCGGGATACGGTGTCTCCCTGGGCGTTTAAAATCCCGGGAGCCTCCGTGGTGGCTGCTGTGTCTCCTCGTTCCTTTGGGTTTCGGTGCATTGTTTTCACACAGAGGAGTAAACGAAGGCCCGCTAAGGCCTCACGTCAGCACCTTCTCTGGAGGTTTATTTGGTTTACCTGTTTCAGCTACGTATTCGTCGCGGGAAACACAAGAGGGACTTTTTGTGCTTCTTTTCGGCTTCTTGAAGTCCTTGTGGTTGGGGGCGGGGGTTAAAACTGGGGCCGACCGTATAGCGAGCTCCTGCTCTAGCCTACCGCCCTTCTCCCCCACTTACAGCACCTCTCCGTTAAACGCACAATTCCAGTTGCCAGGCTGATTGATCAGTACATTAACTGTGCTTGAAATTATTTGCTTGCTTCCAGTTGCTTAGATCAGATAGATGTTCTTTTGCTATGATGCAGAGCTGTCAACTTTTCCCTTTTCTTGCGAGGAATCCTATTCGGAATAAGGGAATTTCCCTTTAAAAAAGGGGGAAACGTTGACAGCTGTGTATGATGGCTAAGCAGGTCATAGCTGAGGTGTTCTCATTAAACTGTTACTAATGAGAGGGAGGCGAACCCACATAAACATAGTTACGTACTGCTATGACTAATAATGCTAACTCGTTGAGAATGGTTCATAAAGAAATAAACATTGGTGGCTAAATCCTGTTAGAGGAGTCTTCTAGGGCAGTGTTTCCCTAACGTTTTTGGGCAACGGCACACCTGCTTACCGGAAAAAAATCTCGCGGCACACCACCATTAAAGCCCCGCCCCGTGACGTCAGCGCGCAGCGTCACGCCGGGAGGGACGCACAAAAGTGAACGTTTTTTCCCTCCCCCTTGCCGGGGTGGGAGGAGGCAGCAGAGCGAGGGCAGCTGAGGCGGCGGCGGCTGCGATAGCGGGCGGAGGAGGAGCCGTCGCCGGGAGTTGCTGCTGCTGCTGTTGCTGCTGCTGCCCGGACATGCCGGCCTCCTCCTCCTCCGCTGTCTCGCGCGCCTCCCTTTTGCGCGCGCTGCCCCGCCGCTCGGCACGACCACCGCGGAGCCGCCCCGGCTCGACGCGGATCCTCGCCGCCGCCGCCTCTCGCCGCCGCCTCTCGCCCGCCTCCCTCCCACGGCACACCAGCCGGTGTCTCACGGCACAGTAGTGTGCCGCGGAACACCGGTTGGGAAACACTGTTCTAGGGATCTATGCAGCCACAGAAGGAATGGAGAAAATAGCTGGGAGGCTTATAACTCACAAAACATCAGATAGGCTAGCTAGCTTTTGGTTTCACGTTCGCCTAATTTATAGGAGGTGGTAACTTATCTCTGCATGTTACGGTTTTTGAATCATTTCTTGGATTCATGGCGAGCTTGTTCATTATCCCACTAATCCCAGCTGCTTCTGTTTCTGTTATCATCTCTCAGAGAGAGAATGGTGTTATATTTCATATAGTAGCTACTTTTTCTGATGGCTGTGGCCTGGCTCCAAATGCTACAAGCACATCAGTGAAGGGTCAGTGGGAGAATTATTACATGCAAAATACTGATTATAGTTAACAGTTTGAGATTATTCATAAGGACATGTATTAAAACAGTGTTTGATCTGTTTCTGTGGCTGATAAACCTACATTCTTATTTGTAGGTAAAAGATCATGGAATCTGGTAGTATGGAAACGATAGCTGCTAACCCTCCTGGAGGGTCAAATGGCTTAGAAGAGCCTAAGAAGATGACCAGGGAGGACTGGAGGAAGAAAAAGGAATTGGAAGAACAGAGAAAACTGGGCAATGCACCAGCAGAAGTAGATGAAGAGGGAAAGTAAGTCTTGTGTATCCCTTCATATCTGCTAGCAGTTCCCTTGTATTTCCTTCAAAGTTGCACTTCTTTTATGACTTTTTGTTGTTTTATTTTTTTGAAGTTAGAAGGTATGTACCTTGAAGGAATTTCTTTCATCTTGCTTGAATTTCTATAGCCAGTGGGTAATGAAATGAATGAACTGAAATGTATGGTTTATTCCTGCCTTCAGCCTGTCTAGTCTTTTCCTAACCTTTCCAGAGTGGGGCAGGCAATTGGAAGGGATTGAAATCTTGAAATGTGAGGTTTTAAAAAGCTCAGTGCTCGGAATATTGATCTGGGAGGGGAAAAGACTCGTACTTCCTATATAACACGGTATCCTTTTACAGTACAGTGGTACCTCTGGATGCGAACGGGATCCATTCCGGAGCCCCGTTCACATCCTGAGTAGAATGTATGCTTGTGACGTCATTTTGAGTGTCTGCGCATGCATAAGTGGCAAAACCCAGAGGTAACACTGAGCATAACCTGAAAACGCTCAACCTGAAGCATATTTAACCCGAGGTATGACTGTATTGTTAAGACAATCGAACATGGTTTTGACCCTCCATTGACTCATGGACCCTTATGGAGAAACACTTTGATTGCCTTTATTGGAACATCTAAAACATGCTACCATCTGCCGCTATTTTCTCTCTTATCTGCACAGTGGCTAAGCTCTGTTTACCTTGTGTGGGTATGTTTTGATACAGTGGTACCTCGGGTTACAAACACTTCGGGTTACGGACTCCGCTAATCTGGAAGTAGTGCCTCGGGTTAAGAACTTTGCCCCCGGATGAGAACAGAAATCGTGCAGCGGCAGCAGCGGGAGGCTCCATTAGCTAAAGTGGTGACCTCCGGAATGAATTAAGTTTGTAACCAGAGGTACCACTGTACTTGAAATTAACAATCTATTTTTTGACTTAAGGTTATATTACGAAGCAGCAGCCTTCTGCTGGCTGAAAGATTGGTTTTTACTAGAGAATACAGATGTCCTAGACCTGGAAGGTTTTAATAACTCGTTAGGATGGCATGCGTATTTGTGGTACGGCAAGGCAAAAGCACATGGAATGTTTAAAAACCATATTGTCAGGAAAGCAATTTTTACGGTCTGGATGAAATACAAAGACTTACTGGAAAGTAAGACTCCGAGGTGGCTATCACCAATAGAGGCCAAGGCACGTAAAAAACCCAATATGGAGGCCGGCTGGCCGAAATATTGGGAAATAATAGAAAATATTGGAGATAATTGGAGGTTGCAGAGCTTTGAAAAATTAAAGGACAAGGTGCAAGATTGGTTTCATTATGCCCAAATTAATGAGGTTGTTAAGTTGGATAAAAAAATAGGATTCCAGGTGGAAAAATCGAAACTTGAGACAGAGTTGTTAGAACCAAAGACCAAGGTATTATCGAGAATGTATAACTTGCTGCTTAAATGGAATACACAGGATGAGACAGTTAAATCAGCCATGATAAAGTGGGCTCAAGACATTGGGTACAATATCATGTTTGAAGACTGGGAAAGGTTATGGACCACCGATATGAAATTTACGGCATGTAATGCCTTGAAAGAAAACATTATGAAAATGATATACAGGTGGTACATGACCCCAGTCAAGCTTGCTAAGATATACCATTTGTCTGATAACAAATGTTGGAAGTGTAAGGAGGCTGAAGGAACATTCTTTCACCTTTGGTGGACCTGTCCAAGAGTGAAGGCCTTCTGGGAAATGATTTACAATGAGTTAAAAAAGGTGTTTAAGTACACCTTTCCTAAGAAACCGGAGGCCTTCCTCTTGGGCATTATGGGCCAAAAGGTGTTAAAGAAGGACAGAACGTTTTTTATGTATGCAACTACAGCAGCAAGAATTCTTATCGCTAAATATTGGAAGAATCAAGATTTGCCCACACTGGAAGAGTGGCAAACGCAACTGATAGACTACATGGAGTTGGCCGAGATGACTGCCAGGATCCGAGATCTGGGAGAAGAAGCAATGGAGGAGGGCTGGAAGAAATTTAAGGACTATTTGCAAAAACATTATAAGTTATATGAACTATAGGATTTCGTACGATTTGGAAGGATAGCCCCAGCAATGAGAGTGGAATGTATATGAAATTAGATAATAATAATGAAAGAACCAATGTTTAAATGTTTAAAAAAGGACAATATATGTGTTTATTGAATAATTAGGACAATAAGTAATTTAAACCTAATATGTAACTGAAAGTACAAAAGAAACATATGAAACAAGGTTATAATTTGCTGAAAAAATTTATTATTTGAGAATGCACTGTGCGGGAGATGTGGGGAAGTCCGATGATGGATTGAAACAAGCTTTGGTAACAATCTGTCTTTTTTTCTTTTCTTTTCTTGTTTTCTTCGTTTTTCTGTGCTGTTCAAATTTATCTGGAAAAAATGTAATAAAAATATTTTTTTTTAAAATGAAGTATTTTTAAAAGCACTGAATTGGGGATTCTGTTGTCATCCCTTCTGTGGGTCTGATTCTATGTACTTGGAGGCATGTCTCAGTTGAGTTCAGCTGGGTGTCAGGTTCCATGGTAGGGAAAAGGCAGCATATAAATGTCAGAGCAGAATATAAATAAATAATGAAATGATCCTAACAGTTTCCACTTAGATGTCTTCTTGATCTCTATCTCTACATGGGAACCCTTATAGACTTAAGGTCCATCTTACCTGGTCACAAAGCATTCACAACATTATTTTGTGGATATCTGTAACATTTAGATGTTCAACAATGCAACCATAACACAACCATATTTATTCAGAAGTAATTCCAAGTATGTTCAATGGGGCTTACTCCCACTTCAATGTGTGTTTTTTCTATTTATTACAGAGACATCAACCCTCATATTCCTCAGTACATTTCCTCAGTCCCATGGTATATAGATCCTTCAAAAAGGCCTACACTAAAGCATCAGAGACCTCAGCCAGAGAAGCAACAAGAATTTACATTTCTAGGGGAATGGTATAAGCGAGGAGTCAAAGAGGTAGGTCGCCATGATGGGAATGCTGGCGCTCTAGAATGTGAATAAATCCAAATCAGTTTGCGGTCCTTTATTTCTTATTACTGGCATCCAAAAGATTGAGTTCAGTGATAGTTTGTCATCTTTCTGAGTATCAGATGTTGTGGGATAGTTTTACATTACTTGACTTGCAGGGGTACACTTCAAGCTAAGGATCAAGTTCTCTGCAATTATCATTACAGATAAAATTAATTGTATTGTAGATCTGTTTCTTTTGCAGTCAAATGGGGCCAACTATATTCTGATCAAGGCTGAGCGGAGGGAAGTAGGTGTGCTGTTGATAGGAAGTTTTCATTTGTTTTTGTTTTTTGCTCAGAATTCTCATGCAACCAAGTACCGCAAAGGAGCATGTGAGAACTGTGGTGCCCTTACACACAAGAAGAAAGATTGCTTAGAGGTAAGCACTATTATTATTTTTACATGAAATTGGATAAAATTAACTGTGAATCTTGCTAACATCCTGAAAAATTAATTTCCCCAAGCTCTCTGATACAAAAAAATGAATAATAATGTGGCCAGTTCCTTTCTGAAGAACAGGAGCAATGCTAAGGTTGTGATCTAATTCCTTCCCTGCAGAGACCTAGAAAGGTTGGAGCCAAATTCACAGGAACCAACATTGCACCAGATGAGCACATGCAACCACAGCTGATGTTTGACTATGATGGAAAAAGAGACCGTTGGAATGGCTATAATCCAGAGGAGCATATGAAGATTGTAGAAGAATACGCCAAGGTTGATTTAGTAAGTAGGGTGGTGTGTTTTTTTCTTTTTAAAAGATTCTGACAGTCTCTTGGGAAGTTGTGGCATATATCAATGTTAAAATAGGTCACTTTTTAATCTAGAGGAGAATTAACTTGCACACTAACTTAAATACCAGTAGAAATGTTTAAGGTAAGGTGCATGAAAAGCTGCCTTTTACTCAGCCAGACGATTGAGCCAAGAGTGACTTTCGAACAATGCATTTTGTCCAGTGCTGCTGTTTCGCTCATGCAGCGTATGTCAGCTTGTGCAAGAAAACGTCCACTTCCTCTTCTTCCTGCAGACCGCTGTAGCTCTTCAAAATCTTTCCAAATTGTTGGGGGGCTCTGTGGAACAGATTTTGGGGGTACACGAGGGGAAGAGGAAGTTCTGTTGAGCATGCAGAACACCACTCACAAAACAATGGATAATTCCCACTTGTCTAGTGAAAGTTGTCCTCTGGTGAGAAGAACTTCTGCTTCCTAAGGGTTAGTAAGGGGATTGTTCATACTGAATTTTAGTACCAAACTAGACAGATTTAATTTTAATTAAACAACATCGATGTTTGCATGATGAATGAAGTGGTTGTGGAAACTTTCAGACCAATGTGAGAAGTAATCCTGCTTTCATTTTAACAGGCTAAACGCTCACTGAAAGTGCAGAAGCTCCAGGAGGAGCTGGCTTCAGGAAAGCTGACGGAGCAAGTGGTAAGTGAACTGAAAACAGTTGTTGTTGTTGTTGTTGTTTAGTCGTGTCCAACTCTTTGTGACACCATGGACCAGAGCATGCCAGGCACTCCTGTCTTCCACTGCTTCCCGCAGTTTGGTCAAACTCATGCTGGTAGCAAAACATTAGTACCCTGGTGTTTTATCACAAGGGATGTGTGTCCCCCTTTCTCACATGTCACCTCTGCTATTAAAGTTAAAGGTATAGGATGATGCTGAGGGCACAAATAAGCACTAAGGATAAAGGGACCCCTGACCATTAGGTCCAGTCGTGGCCGACTCTGGGGTTGCGGCACTCATCTCGCTTTATTGGCCGAGGGAGCCAGCGTACAGCTTCCGGGTCATGTGGCCAGCATGACAGCTGCTTCTGTCGAACCAGAGCAGCGCATGGAAACGCCGTTTACCTTCCCCCCGGAGTGATACCTATTTATCTACTTGCACTTTTGACATGCTTTTGAACTGCTAGGTTGGCAGGAGCAGGGACCGAGCAACAGAAGCTCACCCGTCGCGCTAGATCAGGCTTAAATCTACCTTAAGTGTAAAGCTTTTGCTATGAACAAACCAACAGGAGTGCTTACTCATTTGGGCGTGCCCTTCATTTTGCAGAAGATACTGAATTTCTTCACTAGGTGGCAGTATAAACCCTACTTTTAATACTAAAGCTTCTTTTGAACTGGGAGGAAACCAGAGCCATTTCAGGGTATTTTCTTTCAACTTCCTCAATAAAGTTAATTTCAGTATTACACTTTTTTAAAAAATATTTTGACATTTAAAACTAAAATACAAAATTGAGCTTATATACTGTGCTAATGCTACTTTTCCTTGCCGCAGAACTCCCCGCGACATAGATGGGGAGAAGAGGAACCAAATTCACAAACGGTAAAGAATATTTCAAAAAACTCACAAGATACAGGAGAGAGAATTGTTTTTTCACAGAAAATGGCTTGGTGTACTATGAGATGGGCAACTGGATCACGCTAAAGGACCAAATCTAGAACTGAACCTGCCTCTGTGGGCCATTTTGATAGGTGCTTGGAACCACCCACCTATTAATCACCTTCTATCATATATGATGGACCAGAACCTATTACTGTTAAAAGGAAAAGTGAAAAATTGGGGGAGGGGTCTACCTCTTTTCTCACCCCAACCAGGTACCTCTAATAATCAGCATCACTTTATGAAAATAAGGGAGGTTGTTGTTTTATTTAAGCATTTTTGCATAGAGACAACAAAATTAATCAGCTGCCCTTTCAGCTCTGTGCTGCTTGAGTAGCATGGACCAACTAGAGGGATGTTTTGCATCTATTTCTGGATCTAAGTGACCTGTCCTGCAAGGATGAAATAGACTTTGGCAAATCTAACCTCACTTAGATCCTAATAAATTAAAACATATATGACTCTTATAAAATTGTTTTTTTTATTTTATTTACAGAGCACTAATAAAATTGTGTGAATTTTTTAAATAGTTTAAAGGTCTTTGCATTTCAGATTAATTGTGCAAATGAGTTCTACACCTATTGCTCTTTTGAATAATAGATCTTGCTATGTTTTCAGGAAAGAGATCATAACAGTGAAGATGAAGATGAAGACAAATATGCAGATGACATTGATATGCCTGGACAGAATTTTGACTCCAAAAGGCGTATTACAGTCCGAAACCTGCGTATTCGGGAGGATATCGCTAAAGTAAGCAGATTCACATTAAGCCTTGTCATTGTGTAGCTGCTGTCTGTGTTTTACTGGTGGATTAAGAAAAGTACACAACATTCTTCTTGCCTTCATCAAGCTTTATTAATTAATATATGCAACCAATAGTCTCTTTTCGATTTCTCATCCTTAACTGAAAATTAATTGCTTAGTGACATTAAGAAATCCATTTAACTTAAAATAAAATGAGGATTTGATTAGCTGCATAGATGAGTTGGCATTAAGAGTTCTTCAAGGGGTGGTTGGCTCTGTTACCTGCACTGAAGCTTCAAGTCTGTATTCTCGTGTCTTTTCAGTACTTGCGGAATCTTGATCCCAATTCTGCATACTATGATCCTAAAACCAGAGCAATGAGAGAGAATCCATATGCCAATGCTGGAAAGAATCCAGATGAGTAAGTTTGAAACTAACTTGCTTGGATAATTTACATGTCTTGTGCATCCTTTCAAACAATAATATTTGGGTACCGGTGAAACCCATACATGACAGTAGAAAAGCATTCATTAGTACTAATTTGATACTGGGGGTTTCGTGGGTGGCATCCAAAACCTCATGAATGGACCTCCCTTTTCCCTATCTGCCAGAAGCTTCCCAAACTAGGTTTTAGGGCATGCAAGTGGGGGGGGGGGTGGATCTGTTCTACCAACAATATCCATTCCACTGGTTAAGAAACACTTGGATTTCACCCATGGAAAGAAATTAGATTTGACATCTCCATTGCGCCTAATCATTTGGTTGAAATTAATTATTCTGTTGAAGAAAGATTAGTCCCCCTTTATTTAGTAGAATAACTAAATGCTGCACAGACATTCACATATCCATGTGCTATCCCACTAGGGGCAAGGGCTCTTGAGCTTCTGGGGGGACTGATACCCAAAAGCTTATCTCTCTTTCATCCAAGCTTTACTTTGTGCTGGAGTAAGGAGTAAATAAAAAATTATCTGAGTCTCTGAAGCTGCTTGTTATCGTAGCCAAGCTTGAGATGAGACCATGCTTTCCTTTCAAGCCTTCTGTATACAGCCAGAGGGTTCAGTGATAGACATGGTTTTCTCTTTTGAGTTGCAGTTTGGGGAAAGTAAAAGATCTGAAATCTCTTGTGTGGTTTGTTATCTACAGCTCAGGACTGGTGACAGAAACCCCTGCCTCTAAGACCCACAGCACAGTTGGGATGACTTTCATGGGGATGGGAGAGGTTTGGTGGTGAGCATAAATAGAGGCTGGCTTGTAAGTCACCAACAAATGTGGGCCCCAGATGCTGTGTAAGAAAGCTCTGTTGCAGGAGGGTAGCAGTACATTCCTTTCTTGTGTGTGGTTTTAATCTGAAAGCTGTTTCTCATACTGCATTTTGATAATGGATAATTGCTCTGATTACAAGCATATTGCCTGAAAAGCTGATGCATGCAGTTGAGTCTCCTCAGAGACGCAAGAAGCAGGCTGGATTTTACAGATCTATGGCAGAACTCATCACTTGTGTTGCTTTTGGGGGTGGTGCAGGGACTTGTGTTGCTTATTGAAGCACATCTTTGCAAACATGGGAATGGCTCCTTTCAATGAAAGTGTCCTAACAAAGAAGAAAGAACTCATATTGTAATGTAAAACCACTCATACTTCCTGTGCATCCTGGTTACTTACAAGGTCTTTCCTTCCAGGGTCAGTTACGCAGGTGACAACTTCGTTCGTTACACGGGGGCTACCATTTCTATGGCGCAAACTCAGCGTAAGTACTGAATCTGCCAGTCATGTTTTCTTCAGTTGTACCATCTACTACTACTTAATGAAACCTGCTTTTGGCAGTGGAAGGAACTATTCTCAGTTTAATCTTCAGGGGAGTTTCAATTTTGGGCAAATAGAGGGAAAGGGTCCTTATTCAGAGGAAACCGTCCCCCCCAAAAAAATTTTTAGAGAAATATTGGGGTTTTTCAATGTTCCCCCTTGCATACCTCCCCTTGCCCTCAAATAAAGGAAAACAAACTGCTACGGGGTGCATTTGTGCCTCCATACTGCCAAAGGAACACTGGCTGCAGAGAGCATCATGCAGTTGTGAGTTCTCTTAGGCTTCTGAGGCCAGGAGTTAGGCTGAAAGGAAGTAGGTGGTTGTTTGTTTGTTTGTTTGTTTGTTTGCTTGCTTGCTTGCTTGCTTGCTCACTCACTTCCCTTCAGCATGGGGTATAAAATGGGGGAGGGCCTGCAGTCCCCTTTGTATCCTTAGATAATTCTCCAAGGCAGCTCTCTTTCCTCTGCCCCTTGGAAACCATGAACCCTCTGCTCAAAGCAAGTGGGTTCCAGGCTAACTTAAGCAGATGGACAGTGATGTTGTGGGCTGTTCTTGAAGCTGGCTCAGTAGAGCCAAGTCTAGAGAGTTCATGGCAGCTGTTCCTAGAACTGGCTCTGTGAAGCTGAGAATAATTCATGGGAGTAGAAGGGAGTAAAAACAGAAAGAACCTTACCCTTTGCCTTGTCTTCCTTTACCCCCACTTCCTCAAATATGAACCAAAATTATTTGGTTCATATTGAGAGCAAAACCAGTTTATACCATGAAGTTAGTATGTATGTATGTATGTATGTATATATAAGCAAATATATATATATATATATATATATATATATATATATATATATATATATATGCAAATAGTTATTGCAAACATTCTCTCTCCTTAATTCCTTAAAAGTGTTTGCCTGGGAAGCCTATGAAAAAGGCTCTGAAGTTCATCTTCAGGCAGATCCTACAAAACTTGAACTCTTGTATAAGTCCTTCAAAGTGAAAAAAGAAGACTTCAAGGAGCAACAGAAAGAAACCATCCTGGAGAAGGTAAATCAGCCTCATATATAAGCACCAGACTAGTAGCTGTAGACAATCAGAAATGCAGCAAGCAAGATTTACTGAATTACATATTTTGAACAGAACCTTGGGCCAATTTGTAAGGTTTTATAAATTTGTAAGGTTTTATAAATAAAAAAACCCCTTCATTTAAGCCCCTTAAAAGAATACAACACACAACAAGGAGTAAATAGGTTCACAAACCAATTGATTTTTGAGGTGGAAATAGATTTATAGTCTAACCTTGCTGTGCATTTGCTTTAAAAAAATTACTGCTAGAATTTTATGCAGTTTTGCTTGTGTTGGTGTGTTCTATTCTACTGAAGAGAAATTTGAAAATGCTTTCAATACACATGCACCTGAACTCTTTTAAAAGAGCACAGTGGACAGGCGATGACCATTTTGCGCACGTACAATTGATGCACAACCGCCGACACGCGGGTCATTTTAATGGCAGGACAGGCTTCTGTGTGCTCTACTGACCAGAAACACAACCCCGTGCAAATTGGGTTGCCTGTATATAAGTATAGTGTTTCCTGTAATATCCAGATAGGGATTCTTGATTAGTAAAATACTGTATAGTTAAACTGTAGATAATCCTTTGCTAAAGATTTTTCCAAACTTTATTTCTTAACAGTACGGGGGAGAAGAACATCTGGATGCCCCACCGCCTGAGTTGCTGCTTGCTCAGACGGAAGATTACGTGGAATATTCTAGACATGGAACAGTTATTAAAGGCCAAGAGAAGGCTGTTGCTCGTTCTAAATATGAGGAAGATGTAACTATCAACAACCACACAGTAAGTAACCAAGAACAGGAAACCTTACTAAAAATAAGGCTACACTTTATATTTTTGAATAAGGGTTCTACTGCTCAGAATTAATTCTGAGCTGTGCTCCCCTTCAGCTGCAAGCAGCCAAATTCTGGCCTGCATGCAGTTCATAGGTATGAGTTGAGTTCTCCTGTGCTTACATAGTCACTACTCCACTGTAAAGCAGTTGGTTTTAAAAGTTACTTATTACAATGATTCCTTTGCAGGGAGAAGCAATAAAAGCTGCCTTCCCTCCTTCCGCTTATTGTGGGCAGAAGGAACCTTCCTTGAACATAGGGTGACATCTAGATCCAGCCCCATCGTTTCACTTTGCAAATATTTGACTTGGAAACTTAAAATATCAGTTTTCAAAATCTGCAGATACTGTACATCTGTTCAGGGCGCAGTTCAGCAAAAATGAAGCCCTTTATGTCCCATTTTGGCAGCAGAATTATGCATATGTTCAGAAACTCAGTCAAGTAAACTAAAACATCCAAAGGGCTGAACTCTGGGTTGCCCCAGATGTTGCAACCTTTCCTCATAGGGCAGTTGCTCTAACCCTTGGTCCAGCAGCCTTTTCTCACAGTGGCTAACCAGGTGCCTCTGGGAAGCCAACAAGCAGGACACGAGTACAACAAATCCTTCCTAAGTTGAAGATTTGACTTTAATAGACGTTTAATAAATCCTCTGTAAGTAGATTTCATGATTTCAGGGAAAGTAATATTTCTCAAAAGTTTAGTTGTATCCTGAACAACATTTATATAATTCTGTAACTTTACATCAGCACAAGCAATGGTGGTAAAAGTAACTGATTTTACTTTTCTTTTTATTCCCCCTGCAGTGCATTTGGGGTTCCTATTGGAAAGAAGGCAAATGGGGATACAAATGCTGCTACTCATTTGTAAAGTATTCATATTGCACCGGAGAAGCTGGAAGAGAAATTGCTGTAAGAACTGGCCTAAGAAATAAATTTTCCACTTCTAAGTTTTAAAAAACCAGGCTAATACATGCTTCTCCTGTTGAATTTTATTTTCTCTCCTATTTTCTCTCTCTACAGAACGCTGATGAGGAATTGCCCATTGAAGTGCCTGAGGAAGAGTACGTGACCAAACAAAGAACTCTAGTGGAGGTAGGTTGCCTTTTTCTCCTGCCTGCTTTCCTTTACAAAAGAAAAGAAAACCCTATTGGTGTGTCAAGAGGAAGAGAGATAATTTTAGTTTGTAGCACAGAAATGGGGAATTGCATCCAGCCAGCAGGCCAGATCTCCATGCCCACTGCAGGTCACCTGCCATCACTAGGTGAAGTTGTTTTTCTTTGCAGACAAACTTGAACTCAAGTCAGGCTGCAAAGAAAGGTCACTGCAGCCAATACCAGCTGGGGTTGTAGTCAATGCCAATCAGCCAAGTGACGCTGATTAAAACCTCTGCTTTTGGCAGGAATCAGTTGCGCTTGGGAGCTCAAATCAGGAGTTCTTTAATGACACTAATCTCAGCAGAGCTTGTATTTGGCATCAAATTTTAAAGGTGCCGAATGCAAGTCCTGCTTAGCAAGAAACAATTGGCAGCGCCCTAATCGTTCCTTTGCAGCTGTGTCTTTACTTGCTCCACACCTGGTGTTACATACATCTGGTGTGCAGCAGATGGATGTGGTTTAAGGGAAACTGCCCCATGGGCCCAATTAAACCCCCGCCAGGCCTAATTTGGCTTGTGGGCCGGAAGTTCCCCACTACTGATATAGAGGAATAGTTCTCTTTAACTGCAAGATCCGCCTAGTGGTTATTCAAAATAAGAAAGCACAGCCCATGTAACGTTTCATCCTTCAAAGTCTCAAAAAGTCCCTAGGTTCTTTTACTGCAAGTTGTTATACGTGGGGCTGCCTCCGAATACTATTGCTTTTTTCCACCCTCTGCAGATGCATCAGGAGAAACAAAAAGAGGAGAAGAAGAAAAAGAAGAAAAAGCACAAGAAGAGTACAGGTTCTGATAGTGAAGAAGATAGAAAGAAACAGGAAAAATTAAAGAAGGTATGCTTGAAATAAGAATAATCTGCCAGCTGCATTTTTCTTGCTTATTAGTAATTTTAAAACCGATGGATTCCTTTTGTTAGCAGATGTAAAGTGCTGAATACAACTTGGTGACTTTTAGGCATACTCTTTTGGGTGAATACTTGTGACGGTGTTTAGACCAGTAGCCAACAGCTGGAATCCCATGGGCTAAACCTACATTATGCCACATGACCATCTTAATGCTGCAGACAATTTCTCTCCATCCCTGCCTATCATTAAAGAAACCTCACTCCCTGTATTGGATCTTGCTGACTTCTGTAAACTCATATTGTCACACAGTTATGGATTGTGTTTTGTTTTCCTTTAGGCACTGAATGCTGAAGAAGCCCGTCTCCTTCACGTGAAAGAAATAATGCAGTTAGATGAGAGAAAGAGGCCGTATAACAGCATGTATGAAAGCCGAGAACCAACAGAGGAAGAAATGGAAGCTTATCGAATGAAGCGCCAGCGGCCAGATGATCCTATGGCCTCGTTTCTGGGGCAGTAACTTTTATGAAAGAACTTGCAAGCCCACAGGACTTGGGTGTTGTTTTTATATTTGATCACCAAGTAGAACACCTGCCAGTTTTCTGTATTGTATTGTGTATGTGTATATAAATATGGCATATAAATATGGCAATGTTACAACTGAAAAAAGAGAGTGTACAGTTTACATCTTGAGTTTCCTTTGTAAATGGAAATGTTTTGTCAGCCATAACCTCCTGGTTGCAGTTATGATGCCCAGCGGGTTTATTAATTCAAAAAGGCAACGTTCTTCTCTCTCAGAATGTGTCATATCCCCAAACCAAAAATAGCAGGAGTCACTTATTTCTTCTGTTTGAAGGGAACAAGAGTTTGGTACTTTCCGCTTGGCAAATACACAGTTGTAACCTACTTTTATGTATAAATTAACTCAGTAAAGTTGGGGGGGAGGGTATTCTTATCAGAAGTTAACAGAATTCTACTCTTGTGAAGCCATTTGTCTGGTTAAAATCTCAGACAGCTTCTCGGCAGAATTGGCTGAAATTTCCAAGTATCTCGTGTGTCTTAAAAGTGTTGCTCTGGGAGTTAGCTATCAGAACATCTTCCCCAATTGCTCTGCATTCATCATCTAAAGTACCAGATCCTTTTCTTTCCTCCCACTCTCTGTGCTTGCATGCTGGAAGCACTGGATTGTGCTCACAGTTGTCAGCAATAGCTGTGGCATATAATGTTAAATGCTCATTTTTTAGTACAGGTGAGTTGGATTCTAAGTGTAATAGATAATGAACCAGATATCTTCTTCCTTTTCTGGCATCCTTGGGAATACCCTATCCCAAACCATTAGGATAGAGGCATAACTTCATGAACCAGAGTCTGCTTCTTCAGATGCATGAAGTATTGCCCTCAGTTGGAAGATAAATGTACCCCTGTAGGCATGGAGGTAGACCATCTTGAAGGAGGGTGCAGTCTGTGTCTGTTCTTCATAGCACTCAGATTAAGAGAGTAGCAACTTCCCCTCACAATGTCACACATTAATGTAATAGTGGGACAGAAATCCCCAGTGAATAGAATCCCTAAATGAATAGAATCATATTTGCTGATAAACTAGAATTTAACATAGAACTGTAGTTTTGGAAGGGACCCAAACCCCTACAATGCAGGAATCTCAACTGAAGCATCCATGTCAGATGGCCATCCAACCTCTGCTTAAAAACCTGCTTCTATAACCTAAGGGGAACCATTCCATAACTTCATACTCAAGTATCCTCCTGAAGTTATTTGTTGTCCAATAATAGTTATTGTTCTGGTCAATAGTCGGGTGTCCTGGAAGATTTAAGTGTCCCCTAGTAACCTGGCATTTTAATGAGGCACTTAGACAATCTCTATGGTTTAGGCAGAAGAATGGCTATGTTTTTCCTATGATGATAGCAGAGGGGCATTGTTGGCAGGTGCTAGATACATTTCATTGGCAAATATGCCCTAGTGATGTAGTTGTTGGGTCTTGGAAAAGGGAAACAATTCAGTTTCCAACCTTGTGGTTTTGAAGTGCTCCTTTGCTTTTTCCATTTTGAATTGGCATTTCTAAGACTTGGTTCCTCCCAAGGCCTGAGAATACTGGACATACTTCCTAAAATGTCAGTAGTTTCTTTTATTGAAATTAGATGCGAATCACCCCTGATAACTCAGGGAGGAAAAAATTGAAGGAAAATTGTCATTTACATGAAAGCTAACAGCACTAATTCTCACGAGGTTTGAAGGGGAATCAAACTTTGATCTAGAGTTCTTTTGTATCCCAAAATGACAGCCGTTCACAATGAAAAGCAGGCTGGCCTTAATCATACTTGCTTAGTTTGTGCATTTCTGTGTCCAGTAGAATTTGCATTTTGATGCAGTTAATGTGCAACACTGTTATTGCCTTCATACTGCCAGTCTGCTCACTGGAGGGCCAGTCCCCCAACCACCAAAACCCCATCTCCAGTTCCTCCCGATGTTTCTGCCTTTCCCTTGCAGCTCAAGCAGCAGCCCTTTTCCATCTTTTCTGTACTCATTCTCTAGAACTGGACATCCAACCCGCTCTATCCCCAAACTCAGTCCCTTGTGCAATCATTCCTCATGGTTTGCCATGCTATTGAAGTCTGCTGTCATTTCCACTGCCACTGTCAAAACATTGACTCACATAGTATTATTTCATCTTCTGTTGCCCTTATTACTGTAAGCCCCCTTTAATGTCCCTGTCCAACAGGAGAATTACTTTAAGGTTCAGCTGTTTTGTGCAACCTTAAAGAAGACACAGTAGCCACAGGGCGAGAACCCATGTTGTCTTACGGGAAAACCCTCTCCCTCCTTTACACACAATTCTGCCTCTTGCAGTTCTGTTCATAAATGTAAATTTATTTAGTTAAAATTGCCTTGCCCGTTGTGCTCCAGTGAAGCTTGCTAAAATTTTGCAATGTCAAAATGAGACTGCAAGCTTTAAAAAGCAGATTCTATTTTTTTGGCTATGAAACAAGTGTCTGTGGAAGACTCACATTGCCTAAAGTGTTGTTTTAATACATACTAAATAGGTCACAATATAATTTCCTTCTCGTGATTCTATGGTTTTAGAACATCTTGTTCTAAATCTATGCACAACATCTTGGTGCATGATGTTATCTGCAAAAGTGAACTAGCATTAGGTAGAAAACGTGAGCCAAGCCTCTTCAAATGTTGGACTCTGCACAACCTGAATTATTTTGATAGGCTTGGTTGGTTGATGCTTCTTTTAGTTCCTGGTATTGCTGCTTTTCGTTTATTTGATGTCTGGGGGGAAATTTCTTTAAAAGGCTTTTGGCTGTACTAATAGGCAATCTCAATAGACCAGCTAAAATCTATCCTGATGAAAGCAAATGTAGTCTAAGCTTAGCATTTTGTTTTTCTAATAAGACATGGTTTATAGTATATTCTCTCTAGGGATGTTGCACAAACACTCCCAGACTTCACAAGAGGGATGGGCCAGCACAATATGTACAGTTTTCCAGTAACTAACAAATATAGCCTGGATTTTATGGACATTGGAGCAAAGGGGACTTTGAGACAGGGCCAGTTGGATCACACAAAAAAGGTGGAAACCTTATTCCCAGGATCAGAAAGGATCAATTCAATACCCTTTGCATCATCTGCACAAAGCAGTTGCTGGTACCTGGATAAAAGGCATCACTAGTCTAAGGTGGGAGAGGATGCAACTGCAACCAGGTTGCACAAACTACAAAGACGCATGCATGTGCAAAACCAAGGGTGGGACGATGTCATTCACATTCACCATTAGAATTTAAAACGTAACAGAAAAAGCAGGCAAGATAGCATGTGTGGATGGTACATGGAGTTCAATCTATTACCTACAGAAGAAAGTTCTGTCCCCAAGGGACATAAACTTCCTTTACCAAAGAATGTGTCTTATGCTGTTACTTTGCATACTACATGCAGCTGCTGGGTGACCTTGGGCCAGTCACACTTCTTTGAAGTCTCTCAGCCCCACTCACCTCACAGAGTGTTTGTTGTGGGGGAGGAAGGGAAAGGAGATTGTTAGCCGCTTTGAGACTCCTGAAGGGGAGTGAAAGACGGGATATCAAATCCAAACTCTTCTTCTTCTTCTTCTATTTCCAGACTGGTAGGTCAAATTTAAAGATGCAGTGAGCAAAGCACAACTTATTAAAAGCAACAGCTGCAAGAATCCTTTTAGCCCAAAAATGGAAACAGCAAGAAGTACCAACGAAAGAAGAGTGGCAGATGAAAATGATGGACTTTGCGGAATTGGCGAAGCTGACAGGAAAAATCCAAAACCAGCATGATCAAGTATTCCAAAAGGACTGAAGTAAATATATACGATATTTGAAAGATTACTGTAAGCAATTAACATCACTAGCAGGGTTGTCTGAAGACTTGTAATGAAAATTTTTCTCCCTTTTTATATTTACTTAAAGCTTTTCACAATTGGAAAACGCAGGAAATGCAATGATATATTATAAAGGTTAACTTTGAAAGCCATGAAGCAGTCACCGGGCTCTAAAGAGCCAAAGGGACATAAAGTGGATAACAATGATGTGTGTTAAAAGGTGGGTTGACATAGCAGCCGGCACAGCGATTTCTTCAAGTAGCTCTTTATTAAGATAAGCTGGAATAGAACTGACCGCGAACAGCTCAGCCGGCCTGTATTTATAGGCAGCCGGCTGTCACATTGTAACCATAACAGCTCAGAGTTCCCGCCTAAACTAACTGCCGCGGACCTGAGTGAAAACTATCTACAGACCTGAGTGAAAACTATATACAGTATCCCCCTGTTGGCCCAGGGTGAAACTACACTACATAACACCCCTCCCCACCGAGATAAGGCGTTAGTTACAATCGTAATGGTTTCCTTATATACAGCACTACGCGTAATGGTTCAATTAGGCACAAAAGCATATCGGTTACATTTCCCATACTTAGACCAACAGTGATACCTGTCCAACAACGTAGTCCTTTAAATGAGTTGGGCGCTTGGAAACTCTGCCAGACCGCCGGGGACTGGTAGCCAAGTCCGGAGGGCCACACAGTTCTCGCTGAGGCTGTGGTGCGACCCTAGGTGGCGTTGGAACCAACTCCCCTGGATCCGCTGCTGTGGGTGGAGCCTCCGCAAGTGGAGTGGTCTGAGTCTGTTCTGAGACGGCTTGGTTCGGCTCCACGCTGGCAGTTTGCGAGGGAGGTGTAGGTGGGGCCTTGCCATCTGCACGTGTCTCTTCTGGAGCCGCAAGCGCAGTTGGGGGCGCCTCGGTAGTGTCTAAGTCGCCAACCCTGCGCCTAAGCTGGTCTATGTGCCGTCGCCACAAACGTCCGTCTTCGAGTGCCACCTGGTACGAGCGAGGTCCAGTGACTCCCACTACTGTGGCTGGCACCCAAGGAATGTCCCCCACATAGTTCCGGGCAAAGACCTGGTTTCCTGGGACAAATGACCGTGGTGCGTTGGCACAGCCTGGGGGTTCAGCCACGGCAAAGTCTGGGTGTAGCCGGTCGAGCGGTGACCTGAGGCGGCGGCCCATAAGCAGTTCAGCAGGACTCCTCCCTGTGGCCGCATGAGGAGTGATGTGCTGCACGAACAAGTATTCGGCGACCCGCTCATGCCAGTCTCCCCGGTCCAGGCGCGCCAGTGCCTCTTTTGTCGAGCGCACCATTCTTTCCGCTTGCCCGTTGCTGGATGGATGAAAAGGTGCCGTTAGGGCATGGCGGATGCCCAGTCCCAAAAGATACCGCTCAAACATGCCTGACGTGAACTGCGGTCCGTTGTCAGAGACAAGGACATCAGGACACCCATGCGTTGCAAACAGGCCTCGCAGCACCCGGATGACAGCTTCGGTAGTGGTGGAGGGCATCAGGGCGACCTCCAGCCATTTGGAATAGGCGTCCACCACTACCATAAAGGTCCGGCCGTGAAAGGGGCCAGCCAGATCGATGTGCACCCTCGACCAGGGTGTCTTTGGCGTCTCCCAGGTGTGTCCCTTTGCTGCCGGTGGTGCAGGCCTCGACTCTTGGCACGCCTGACAGGCGGATACCCAGGCAGTGATGGCATCGTCCATATTAGGCCACCAGACGTAACACCGAGCCAACGCCTTCATTTTGACAATTCCCGGGTGGCCAGCGTGCAGAGCCTCCAGGACGCGCTGACGGAGTCCCTGGGGAATCACGACGCGGTCTCCCCACAGCAGACAGCCGCGATGAGCTGAGAGTTCATGTTGTCTGGTTGCGAAGGGCTGGAACTCCGATGCAAAAGGCCCTTGTGGCCACCCCCTCCACACCCAGTTGAGCACCCGGCTGATGGTGCGATCCTGGGCAGACGCGGAGGCCACAGTGGCAGCCGATACAGGCGCCGCCGGAAGATCCTCAATCAGAAGGAGCGATGAAGCTGGAGCCGGGTCTTCCACAAATGCTGGAAGAGGGCAACGGCTGAGGGCGTCGGCATGGCCCATCGATTTCCCCGGGCGATGGATGAGCCGGTAGTGGTAGGCAGCCAGGAAAACAGTCCATCGCAGCATGCGTGGTGAGAGGACCGGTGGAGTTGGACGATCACCGGCGAGGAGGCCCAGGAGTGGCTTGTGGTCAGTGATGAGGTCAAAAGTCCTGCCATAGAGGTATTCATGGAACCTCTTCACTCCAGCCACAAGTGCCAATGCCTCCTTGTCGAGCTGGCTGTAATTCCGTTCCGTCGGAGATAGTGTCCTGGAAAAGTAGGCGAGCGGTGCTTCTCTTCCATCTGGGAAACGGTGACTAAGGACAGCACCGATGCCAAAAGGTGAGGCGTCGCAGGCAAGGACCAGCGGCCTGGATTCACTGTACTGTACCAGCACACTGTCTGAAGAAAGGAGAGCCTTGACCGCGTTGAAGGCCACCGTCTCTCGATGACCCCAGGCCCAAGGCGTCTTAGTGCTAAGGAGTCGGTGAAGAGGCTCAGCCACAGTGGCTTTGTGGGGCAGGAACATGTTATAAAAGTTCAGCAGCCCCAGGAATGCCTGCAACTCCGTTTTGTCCTTTGGGGTGGGGGCCTGCTGGATAGCGCGGATCTTGGATGTGGTTGGATGAAGGCCGGAGGCATCGATAAGATAGCCCAGGAACTCTACCTGTGGAACGGCAATCAGGCACTTCTCCCTCTTTACCTTGAGCCCGGCCTCCTGGAACCTGGTCAGCACGGCACGGAGGCGCTCGAACAGCTGCTGGTGTGATTCTGCAGACACCAAGACGTCATCAAAATATGGTACCACGCCTGGAAGCCCTTGCAGGAGACGCTCCATGAAGCTTTGGAAGATGCCAGGAGCCACACTCACCCCGAACTGCAACCGGCGGCAACGGAATGCCCCCCGGTGGGTGACGATCGTCTGGGCTTCAGCAGTGGCATCATCGACTGGCAGTTGTTGATAGGCTTGGGCAAGGTCCAGCTTAGCGAAGACCTTACCCTCACCCAGGGAATGCAGCAGGTGTTGGACAACAGGAACCGGATAAGCGTGCTGCTGAAGTGCCTTGTTGATTGTGCACTTGTAGTCAGCGCAGATTCTCACCGACCCATCTGGCTTGACAGGCGTGACGATGGGGGTTTCCCACTTTGCGTGGTCAACGGGCTCCAAAACTCCTTGAGCGATCAGTTTGTCCAGTTCTTCATCCACCTTAGCCTTGAGAGCAAAGGGAACCCGGCGTGGCTTTAGCTTGATGGGGGCGACTTGTGGATCAAGGCTAAAGGAGATGGGCGTACCAGTATATTGTCCCAAGGTGCCGTCAAAAACCTCGGCAAAGTCTTTGACCAGACCCTCAGTCTCTGCGTTAGAGATGCAGTTGATGCCGGTGACTTCCAGGCCGAGGGCATCAAACCAGTCTAGCCCTAGGAGGCTTGGCCGCTGACCTTCGACCACCACCAACCGGAGCAGGCCTGAAAAATCCTTGAAGGCGATCCGGAACCGGCCAACGCCTACCACGGGAATGTCGTTTCCCTGGTAGTCTCTCAGGTGTACGCGGTGAGAGTCGAGTTGCCTTTTGGATACTCTGGGTACCAGTCTTTTGATGGTGCTCCATGACACGACGGACAGGGCAGACCCGGTGTCGATCTCCATGTCACATGGAGCTCCTTCAATGAGCACCGTGACGTTCAGCTTGCGTCGCGTAGACGAGTCGGTTTGGCCAATCGTGGTTCCAGACGAGCAGCGGCAGTTGGTGAGAGCGAAACAACTTTCCTTGGCAGACTGGAGTGAAGACTTGAACTTGCGAGTCGATGAAGGGGGGGTGTCAGACGGAGCCGATCGGCAGACCTTAGCGATGTGGCCCCTTCTGGAACACCTCCTACAGATGGCGTCTCTGAATCGACACTTGGCACGGGAATGGTCGCCTCCGCAGCCAGCACATTCCGGTTGGACCTTGGACTTCTGTTGGAGCTTCCTGCGCTCCCGCTTTGTCTGGTGCACGTCATCGTCTTCACTGGAGGATGCCTCATCACTGCTGGCCTCTTCATGATGCACCGGAACTGGCCCCCTAGCAAGACGCGGGCTGCTGGACTTGCGGATCTCCTGGGCGGAGCGTTCAGCAGCTTCTGAGGCCACAGCCTCCTCAATGGCTTTCTGTAGCGTGAGGTCTGGCTTGGCTAGGAGACGCCGTTGCAGATGGATGTCCCGGACCCCGCAGACGATTCGATCCATCAGGGCATCGTCTAAGTCTCGGAACTCACAGTGCATTGCAGCCTGTCGCAGGGCGGTGGCGTAGTTGTTGATTGACTCCCCCTCTGCCTGGTTCCGGTGGTAGAACGCATGGCGGGCAGCAATCTTGGACGGCTTTGGTGCATAGTGGTTGCGGAGCTTCTCTTGGATCGTGTCCCATGGTGTTGCCTGGACTGCTTCAGGCGCAACCAATGCTCGGGCCGTCTCAAACACCTCAGGCCCACAGAGGCTGAGGAATAGGCCCCGCTTCCGATCCACTGATACTGCTGTCAGCTCGTTGGCTTGGAGGTAGCAGTCGAACCGAGCGAGGTAGGAGTCCCATGACTCAGAGGCTGGCGCAAACGGCGGTAAGAGGCACAAATGAAGCCATGATCCCGATGCCGGCGTGAAGGGCGATGGATGGAACACAGTGCTCTAGCCAGAACAGTCAGCTCTGAGTTGGTTCTGCCCAGTGATTTCGCTCAGTGATTTCGCTCAGTGATTCAGCTCAGTTCAGAGGCTGGCCGCATCTGGCTGTGCTCTAATGTCCATCCAATCCCATCCTCGTCGCCAGTGTTAAAAGGTGGGTTGACATAGCAGCCGGCACAGCGATTTCTTCAAGTAGCTCTTTATTAAGATAAGCTGGAATAGAACTGACCGCGAACAGCTCAGCCGGCCTGTATTTATAGGCAGCCGGCTGTCACATTGTAACCATAACAGCTCAGAGTTCCCGCCTAAACTAACTGCCGCGGACCTGAGTGAAAACTATCTACAGACCTGAGTGAAAACTATATACAGTATCCCCCTGTTGGCCCAGGGTGAAACTACACTACATAACAATGTGATTGTATATTATTGTGTCCATATGGAGGATTTTTAGCAGCGCCCACTCATTGTTCTCCCACTGCCAGCTAAATCGCCTTGCCTGCTTCAGAAGGTGTATCATCGGTTAGGTCAATTTTCACTCACTTTTCACAGGAGGAAGAATGGGAATTCCATTTTAAAACTCCCTGTGTGGACGCACCCATGTACATGCCATATGAGAGGAACTGTAAGCAGACTCTTGGCCAAAGCCTGGCTGAGATTTGATTGGACTGCTGCCTGAAGCCAGATAAAATAGCTGTCGGCCGCCAGATTCTGCCTGCCAGCCAAGCATGTTCTGGAGAGTCTCGTGTTGCTTTTAGGTGACCTTACACAAGCCACTCTTGTGTCTGTAGGTGATAACACACAACTCCTGGCCTCCTTTAGAGTTTCTGAGCTTCCGCAGAGCAGAGCTTTTTCCTTTTTCCTTTCTTCTTCTCAAGTATCCGGAGCCTTCCAAGCATTTAGCCACATGTGTGCAACGTTTTCTCCCCTGTCTCACGTGACACGAGGCAGAAGCTCAAACATTACACAATAATCAAAATATGCCTCTGGCAAAGCTGAGCCAAAAAGCTGAAGCCGCTGCAAGAAAGTGGGAATGCAAATGAAAGAAACCCATTTTTCCTAAGTCGAGCAAGGCATTTGAGAATGTAAAATTGCGAGCCCTTCGTTTAAAGGAAAGGTTTTGCAAGAATAGCTAGGAATCCCACGAAGCTGGACAACTATGCTCTGTGGTGAAACATCTGTTTGAGATTCTTCAGCTTTCCTACTGGATGTCAGGATCTTTTTCTGGAAGACATTTGTGCTCGTGAGTACTATTTTTATTTATTAATATGTTTTCTAAAGAAGACATAACAGTTTGATCCAGGGCTGCAATCCTAATCCCAGTTTCCTGGGAGTAAACCACAATGAATTCAGTACGACTTACTTCTCAGTAGGTATGGTTAGGCTTGCACTGTGAATCCTACTTGCACACTTATTCTCAGGAAAGTGTGCACAGGATTGCAGCCCTGCAGCCCCCATACATGTTTACTCAAAAGTCAATCCCCTCGGGTTTCATGAGGGCACTGTCACAGGTTTAACAGTGCGTAGGATGGCAGTCTTCAAACGGTTAATTCCTTGCAGACTGGACGGAACTCCTTAATCGAGCCAATTGCAAGTTAAAAAGAAGAATGCACTGGGGAAAACGCTGTGTTTAATTTATGAGAGTTGTCTGTCTGTTCAACCCCTGTAAAACTTTCCTCTTTTGCACAGAAACTTTGCAATAGGACGAGTCCCAGGGAATCATTATGCTGGTTCAATAACAGTTAAGCTCCAACTTCTGAAACTGGGGGGGGGGGGGCAGAGAGAGGAGCCAAGTTCATTCCTGGTATCATTCTCTTCCTAATTGTTGAACTCCACACCAGACAATTACTACCCTTTTAGACTTGAAGACTCCACGCTACCTTAACGTGTTGTGTCAGGAGTGCCAACCTGAATAAAATATTGTAGGGGCCCAGGTAAGACCCGCCCCACATAACTGATCACATAATGTGGTGCATGCACACCATTTAAATGGCAATGCCCATCAACTTGGGGGGACAGCCCCCTAAAATAGTTTATTGGGGGGCCAAAGCCCCCGCAGCCGCTAGGATATGGCTCCTATGTGTCATGTCACTGGGTTCTGATCAGAGGATGTGCTGTTTTTATACTAACCTCCTAGCCCTGTTTCTCCTGGAGACCCCCCACTATTTTACCCCCCCCCCCAAATTCCAACAGTTTAGAAGCTGTAGCCTCACAGATTTGGCCTGAAGTGGCAATTGCCACGTAACCTTCAAGCATGACTTTGGGACATAGGCCTTTTGCCTTTGGAGGTCAAATTAAAGTTTCTAATGGGATCATACTGCTCCCCTTATCTACCAAACAAAAGCTCAGGTGAAGGCAAAAAAACCCCCCTCCCATCTTTCCAAATAGCTTCAAATCAATAATAGCAATTCAATTTCTTAGTACCCCTTCACCATTAGGTTCCGTTGTGGGTTACAACATTAGAAAGATACAAGATTAAAATGAGTTTAAACTATTTAATGTCAAGAAATAGCTGGATTCATATTCAGTTGTCAAAGGATAGAATAAAGATGGGCATCAAATCCTACAGTCTACAACGGAATCCAGCTTTTCCCCCCGAATACAGTATCGCAGGGTGAGATTTCACCAACACCTTCCTTTCAACAAACAGGACTTGAGAAAATCAAAATACAATAACAACAACAATAACTAATGGGACTTGTTACGTTTCACAAGTCAATTCCTGTTCTTAGATCCTGCAGATTACCCCTCCCTCAGACAACTCTCCATTGGCAAGCTAGCTGGAACCTAACAAAAATGTAGACTTGAGCCGCAGTGCCATACCTACTTGCTGCCACTTTTGGGGTTTTTTTTGTTGTTGTTGTTTTTTAATATATATTTTATTCAGAATTTTTTTTTGTTTTACAGAAGTGTAGTGCCTCGTATTTTTTTTTTCCATGTAACATTTTTACAAATCCGTTTCATTTGTTGAGGCATTAGGGGGAGAAGAAAAGAAAAAAGGAAAAAGGAAAAAGAGAGGGGGTGGAGGGAGGGAGGATGGATAGGGGTGGGGTCGGGTGGCGGTGTTTCTATTATGTTTAATTTGTTGAACTCAGGCTATTTACACATTAGTGGCTGAAAACACAGTGAGGTGGTTTCCCACTGCTGCGTTTCAAGTTTCATTTGCACATTGCAAATGGGGATGGAGATGGATGTCTCCACTCAACTCCCATTACCTGCTTGGTTTCCCCATGCCTGCAACCCCCCTGAAAGTGGCTTTGTGTTTTCAAATCAGATGGAAGGTGGTTTGAAGGAAAAACGACCTACATATAGCAGCATTTCTCAAGAAACATTTTGCCTCACAACAACCTGTAAAGTAGGCTAGGCTGAGAGATAGTGACTGGTGCAGAGGCTCATGCCTCAGTAGGATTCCCTGTGCCTTGTCCGGCACTCTAAGCACAACACTGATGAGTCAACAAATAAATTATATCTGCGCTACTTTTGTTTTCGTGGTTTTTATTTCTTTGGAGGGTGGCTTTTATGGTTCATGTCGCAAATGTAGTTGGACGGAGCTTTGTTTTCTTTTTATTGTCAGCTGCCTTGAGCAACTTTACATTGTAAAAGACAGGATATAAATATTTATAGGGCAACAGTGTCTGAAAAGGGAACTATAAAATAGCCCTTTTTAGTAAGAAAGATGGCAAATGTAGATGAATATCCCTATACAGGTTCCAGGGCTGAATCACCCCTGTCCCCTGCTGTTACCCAAATTCAGTCCTGGAGATCCTAGGCTGAAAATTAAACCTTGGGAAGTTATCCAAAGAGCTGCATAGTTTTTGTTGGGTGGTCTGTTATTGGAAGGGGTGTCTCAGATGTGGGTGAGTCTCTGTACAGTATTTAATTTCTTCAGCAATCAAGGATCCATTTTAGCTCTGCTGATTGTAAACACTCTACAGAGTAGAAGGAGTTATGGTCTCCACACAGATGATGGGAACCCACACAATGGGGGGAAAATACGACTCCCCCCCTCCCCATCCAATATGATTTATTCCCACCCCCTCAGTGACTTCCTGTATTTCTAGTTCTTTGCTTGAGGCATCATATGGATGTGATGTTAGCCTGTTCAAAGATTCAGCTGCCTTCTGCTGAGCCAGGACACTGGTTAAACTTCCTCTGTATTTCCCCCTCCCAAAAAAATAAAACCCTATTCAGTTAAGGGGATCCTTCTCAGGGGCCTAGCCTAGGTCCTGGGATCTTCATGATATGGTGCTAGTTTTGGCAACAAAAAAAGTTTATTACACGGTCCCTCAAAAAACTGCAGTTTTCAAGTGATCGATAGAGGGGCATGGGGAGGTTAGAAAGTTGTTGGATTACAGTGTTAGAGCTCAGATATATAAACTAGGTGTCAAATGGCTCCTTAAACCAAGGTTACAATTGCCAAAAGGGAATGTCTAGTTGCTATTTTGGGGCAAAGATTTTTAAAATGATTCTCAGTTAAACCTCTGGCTAATTCAGATAACAACCTTGAGCTCATTTAAGAGCCTTGAGAATTTAAAGAAGAAAAGTCACTTGATCCAGGGACAGTCCACAAATATACTGGCCTGTTCTGACCCCTTTTGCTTAATGGTGACTGCTCCTGCTTAGGCTGCACAGAAAAACCATTTGGGTTCCAGAAATTCATTTCAATTGTACAGATAAAACATAACTGATAGAATTCTACAGGGTGGGGTATTAGTGTGCGAAAACAGCCCAGATCCAACAATCCCCAGGCATTCACCTCCAGATGGTGGGGTTAACAGGCGCCATCCTAGCACCCAGGCATCTTCACTTGGTTGCAAGCAGTCAAAAGCCAGGTACAAAATGTGCCTGATGCCTGGCTAATTTCAAACACCACTGGATTAGACCCTTCTTGCTTTGGAAAGAAAGAGTGTCTTATATGTAAGCTGGAAATCACACTGTGCATGAGAATTAAACATCTTACAAGTCTGTATCTCAAAGGCTGATGAGCTCCAGAGGCGACTGGATCAAAAGCCAGTCCTTTTCTTGGACAGAACCCCTCTGCAGCAAAAAATAAAATAAAATAGGAAGGAAGAAGGAAGTGCATTCTTCCCACTGTTGTAAGAAAAAACTGCTCCCTTTCCCTTATGGGGTATTCCAGAGCCCGTATAGAGTCCTTAAGTAGGTTCCCTATCGGTAGGAGAAAATAACAGAGGCCAACCAGAGTATATTGAGAAGCAAAGCAGCTAGTAAGCCTGATCTTTATTCAAGGAACTGTTGCAACACGGTCCCCACTCCCCACACGCAGGAGGGAGGAGAACCCTGAACGATGGTCCGCAAGCCCTTATCTAGACTTTTGAAATTGCCCACCCTGTAGCCCAAGACCACCCCCTAAAACATCATACATACATCACATTTCTGTGTGCTCTGGTTTCCGTCACGCCAGAAGCGGTTTAGTCATGCTGGCCACATGACCCAGAAAGCTGTCTGTGGACAAACGCCGGCTCCCTCAGCCTGAAAGCGAGATGAGAGCCGCTACCCCATAGTCGCCTTTGATTGGACATTACCATCTGGAGTCCTTTACCTTTACCTTTTACCACATATATCAAAGAAGGAGGCGATCTACAGCACAAATCCTGCCTGCCAGGATACCTGATAAAGGTCACTGATTACATTACCTGGGCAGTCTGGCAATTCTTTTGCGATGGTTAATACTTTTGTTCCTGAATCCAGGTCACAGGCTCACCCTATGCATACACAAATATGCCCTTAAGGCAGGATTTGCAAGCAAAAAAGACAATGGGAAGGCTTTCCCCATTTGCCTCCCTTCCTGCAGGGGAATATTTGAGGTCGTTGGGAGAGTCAAAATGGTTTCAGGGTTGCTCTCCCATACTATTTCAGACACATGGCTCATATATTTAGATATGTGTGCATTTATGAATATTTATTCTATATTTGAGACCTTAATATTCTTATAACACCACCTTCCGTGCTTTCCATTCTATCCAGCAAAAGTGACTGGCCTTTAGATTCAGTGATGGCTCCTTGACTCCCTTCTGCTCTGCTGTTTCTCAACTGCTGGATTTCTCCGCCTAAGAAGCAAAGTTATAAATGCTGATATTGCCACTGGTGGAGTGGAAACAACATATATTTATTCTGGCTTCTCAGTGCTTTAAAAATTAAGTCTGCCTGGAGGCTACAGTCCTTGACCTGGAAATTCTGACTGTAAAACTCAGATGTGTGTGTGGATTGGCTGTCATTGCTTAATGCTGTCATTCCCCGTGACGGGGAAATACTTTGCAGATGTCCAGACCCATTCACTTCTCATTACTCTCCTTTTTTTTACGGATCGAGCTCTGGCAGGTTTTATGTCTGAGGCCCCGGTTGTGACCCCTCCATCCCTCTGGCTAACAAAAGGGGCATGAGAATTTGATGAAGTTTATACATCTGGTTTTGAAAAGGTACAAGGGGAGATGGTATTCAATAGGCACCAGCTTGTGTATTTCAGACATCAAGTATTACAGTACAGTGGTACCTAAGGTTAAGTACTTAATTCGTTCCGGAGGTCCATTCTTAACCTGAAACTGTTCTTAACCTGAGGCACCACTTTAGCTAATGGGGCCTCCTGCTGCTGCCGCGCCGCCGGAGCCCGATTTCTGTTCTCATCCTGAAGCAAAGTTCTTAACCTGAGGTAATATTTCTGGATTAGCGGAGTCTGTAACCTGAAGCGTATGTAACCTGAAGAGTATGTAACCTGAGGTACCACTGTATTACAATAATTGTGCAGTATTAATGGAGCAATATACCAGTAACTGCTCAGTATGTGCAAAGCAGTTGGAAAAAGAGGGAAATGGGGGGGGGCTTTTCAGAAATTAGCCCCACCCCCAGCCTGCTTTTGCATGCTCTTAATCCCTAAATAACATTAATTTGTAACACATTTCTCCAGCAAGTGATTTGAAATGAGAAGATCCATGGCAAAGGATTCAGTGTGTGTTTTATTCCCGCCCCCCCAATAAGCCACGCACACACAATTTCTTCCCTACCAACCCAGATCTAAGGATAGGCTTGGGAAGTGATGACAGTCTTATTTTTTATGTTCTGTTACTGGAATTTATACTCCTCCCATCTCTACAGCTCAGAGCAGGAAATGACACCGATTCATATACAGTGGTACCTCGGGTTAAGTACTTAATTCGTTCTGGAGGTCTATTCTTAACCTGAAACGGTTCTTAACCTGAAGCACCACTTTAGCTAATGGGGCCTCTTGCTGCTGCTGCGCCGCCGCAGCACTATTTCTGTTCTCATCCTGAAGCAAAGTTCTTAACCCGAGGTACTATTTCTGGGTTAGCGGAGTCTGTAACCTGAAGCGTATGTAACCTGAAGCGTACATAACCCGAGGTACCACTGTATATCACACAAATACTCTTACATACAGTCAGGATAAAAAGAAAGTACACCCTGTTTGAATTCTGTGGCTTTACATATCAGGACATAATAACAATCATCCATCTCTTAGCAGGTCTTAAAATTAGGTAAATGCAATCTCAGATAATTGACAACACATGGCATATTACACTGTGTCGTGGTTTATTTAACAGAAATAAAGCCAAAATCACATAGTACCCTGTTCCATGACTTAACCCCGTTTAAGAGCAGAGTTTTATTAATGAATTGCCTTTACCTTTCAAATGCATCTAAGATGCTGCAGAGTCATTGTTTTATCTTCATTCCCCGTGAAGGCAAGTCACTTATTTCTCCTATTTTGTAGTTTATGTCTGTTTCCTGAAGCTGAGATTATGATGATAGCAGTCTTAATGGTAATTTCAGTAATGCAATAATGCTTAGCGTTTACATCACAGTCAAGAGTCCTCAAAGGACTCCATATTAATTATCTCCAGTAATCCCCTTACAGCAAATGGGAACTGATGCTTGCCTAAAGCAACCTATGTAGTTCATATGTCTAAGGAGGACTTGACATAGCTGTCAACCTTCCCTTTTTTTGTGGGAAATTTCCTTATTCCAGCGCCGTTTCCTGCTGCTTCCCACTGCTATTCCCAGTCTGTCCCTGGGACTGGTGAGGCTGCTGATCCCTTATTTTTGAGGCTACTGATCCCTTATTTTCAAATCTGAAAGTTGACAGCTATGGGACTTGATTGGCAGTTAGCATCATGGCAGTAGTTAAGAGCTGCCCAGGAATTTGGCAGTGAAGGAAGGAAACAGATAAAAAGAGCTGAACGTCAGCTTCCTGGCTCGCACCAGCTTCCTCTACTTCAGGTGTGACCTGTTTAAAGCTATTTATTTTGCCCATGGCCGTGCTACAAATTCAAAAGGACGATCCCACACAAATTCAAAAGCGCTTCTAGTTAACTTCATCTTCCTCATGCTGCAAACTCTCAAAATCCAAACAGCATCGGAAGGGCAACGTGACACCAGAAAGAACTAGGCGGGGATTTTGGCAGTCTGGGGAGAGGATGAATAAAAAGCTAAATGACAAGTTTCTCATTAAACCAGAGAGAATTTGCACACAAGGCTTCACAAAGGCTTTGGCGTGTTAGGGCAGGCCACGTGTTGACTGGATATTGCTAACCCAGCCTTGGGTCTTTATTCCAGTGTGGCTGGCTCCCAGCACGACATCAGCCTCTGTGGCATTGCAGAAGATTCTAGAATCCTCTTGAGAGAGATCAGGTTCATGTGCTGTGCCTGGCAGAACTGTGGCACTCAAGCAACTCCGCCATCATCTGATTGCATGCTCAAGTCAGCCCTTTCCCATCAAGAGCTCTTTGGACATGGACCCTGGGATGCATATGGATTTGAACTCTGTCTGCTCTGAACCTTGTGTCGCTTACGTGTTCCTGCTGCAATACAAGCCCATAACTGTCTGCCTTTAATTTCTTACAGGCGTCACCATGATCTCCCTGGTTCTGTTTGTCTGGATTGTGCCCTGCGTGGCCAGTCAGCTCGTCAGCAGCTTTGTGAAAGCAGAAAGCCAGAAAGGTTCCAAGCAGGTCATCTGCAGCGTGCCAGGACCACAAGGCCCTCCTGGTGTGCCTGGAGCTCCAGGTTCCCCCGGGACGATGGGAAGGATGGGTTTCCCAGGAAAAGATGGACAAGATGGAAAGGACGGGGAGAAAGGGGAGACAGGGGAGGAAGGTAAGAGACTACTGCTCCCTTTTAAAGCTCAGTCTGTCGCAATAGGAAATGACACAAAGCAGGAGCATCCAAATGGGTCAGACCCAACGCAGTCCCAGTTGGGTGTCTACCTGCCCTTATTAATGGTGCACTGTTAAATTTTGAAGTGCAGGTACTTTTCATGACACTCCTAATAGCCACGTCCCTTCTAAACCAAATGGTGCAACAAACAAAACTGGGCTTTTTACCAGTGCAGCAGACATTACGCCTGCATGTTTGGATTTTGGGAGATGTTATTGTTTGAAAACTATGATGGGTCTCTTTTCTTTAGTCATGAGGCTTGAGTTTCTCACGAGACTCTTGGAGAAACCAGGCACCCAAATGACACAGGTGCTAATATCTCGCATAGTCTGAGCAAGGATGACGCTATAAGATGTGTCATTGTCTCTGAAAAATGGAACAACAGCATTATTATTATTATTATTATTATTATTATTATTATTAGCCAAGTGATTAGCCACAGTATTAAAACTGCGAAAGGGAATTGTGGGGCAAAGAATTACGGGAATTATGTTTCTGCCTTCAAACAGGAGTCAGCGCTCCATCTTTTTCTGTTAAAAATAGTGGCGTGTTTCCAACATTTCTGCTCAACTCACACAGCAGACTTCCACATATGCGACAGATTCCCCCTCCTCTCCCCTGTAGCCCCTCACCTGCCCTCAAAATCTGCTACAGAGGGTTGAAGGACACCCCCACACACACACACACAGCAGATTGGGGGTGGCACAGGGAGAGGAAGGAGAAATTGAACTTGGTGAGCATGAGCGGAACTTGTTTTGTGCAGGGTTGGATTCAAACCATGTTTTTAAAAGTCCAGAACCTATTTTGTGTGTGTGTGTTATCATGTATACTAATATTCCAGGCTCAGATACTGACACTTTAAAGCAGTGAAAGTAGCTAAATGCTGCCCTGCCCCCACACCCAATACAGACAGAATCTGTTATTGAAAGGAATTCCTATTGCACATCCTGGACCGCAGCTATTGCACCTGCACGTAGCAATATCTTGGAAACACCCTAAAACTCCAGTGGCAGCTAAGTGTCCAGTTACTTACGGAAGTCCATTTCTCTCCTAGGTCCACAAGGCAAGACAGGAAATCCCGGCAAGGCAGGGCCAAAGGGAAAGGTGGGAGCCATCGGCAAAGCTGGTCCTCGTGGTCCAAAGGGCCTGAAGGGGAACCCCGGGAAAAGCGGAGGTGTGGGGAAGAAAGGCCCCAAAGGAGCCCTCGGGGACCCTGGGATGCCAGGCCCCTGCAGCTGTGGGGCAAACAAAGCCAAATCCGCCTTCTCTGTTGCAGTGACCAAAAGCTACCCGAGAGAGAGGCTGCCCATCAAATTTGACAAGATCCTCATGAACGAAGGTGCAAACTACAACAGTTCCAGCGGGAAATTTGTGTGCAGCATCCCCGGCATCTACTACTTCACTTACGACATCACTTTGGCCAATAAACACTTGGCCATTGGGCTGGTGCACAACGGGCAGTACAGAATAAAAACGTTCGATGCCAATACCGGGAACCATGACATAGCTTCTGGATCGACTATCCTGTCCTTGAAGCAGGATGATGAGGTCTGGCTGCAGATATTCTACTCGGAACAGAACGGACTCTTTTATGACCCTTACTGGACAGACAGCCTTTTCACTGGCTTTCTGATCTATCCTGACCAGGAATATCTCAATGAAATATAAATGGAAGACTGTCGACAACAGCAACACCAGCCAACTCTAACAGGGAGTTGGACATGGAAAATGAGAGCTGCAATAATGTACATTCATCTTTGAAATAGTCCCATCTTTGCAGAAACAGTCTTAACCTGGACTGTGTCCCATAGGCACTGCTATCATGTTTATAGATGATAAGCCCAGGGTAGCCAACATGGTGAGCACATGTTGATGAACTACAACTCCACACATCTCTAAACATTGGCTAAATTGACCAGGGCTGATGGGAGTTGGAGTCCAACAGAGTCTGGTAGGCACCATGTTGCCTACCTCAATCTAAGCCTTGGTGTTTCTTTGTGTCAGTCTGTGGGTCCCCTTAAAGAATCAGCCTAGCTTATAAATTCTGAGCAGTCAGATTTTTCATCATTCGTGGCCAGTCGCCATTGCAATATAATTCCCCCCAAACCCAGTAAGGCAATCCAAGTACCGGTATATGTTGAAACATATCCATTTACAAAATGACAAATTATAAAAACTTTAAAATTGTAATGCCCCCTCCCCAAATCATTTAGATCAGTGTTTCCCAAACTTTTTCAAAAACAAAAGACCCAATTTTGCTTATCTGTCCCAATAATTTGCATGTATCCTGAAACCTGTCAGGCACAGCCCCTCCTTTGGCTAATCTAATCAAGTCTCTTGTTCTCCATCTTAAATCAATGCAAACTCAGATGATAACATCACTGGGTTTTTCTAAAACACCTTTTGTTTTGCTCAGAATCTATCCTGATGAAGTGTTCTGGAGAACTCCCAAAAGGTTGCCCACAACTGTGACATTTGAGAATGATCACAGTTCTCCGCCTAATGAGACACTAAGAAACCCCCAAAGGTAAAAGAAAAAGGAATAATTTATAAAGATATAGATGACCACATTATTTTAACAGCAGAAAAAAGATTATGATATTCAAAATCAGGAGCTCAACACTGAAGTGTCTTCAAGAGATCACAACACAGAATGATCAGAATATTATTTTCCCTGAATCTTTTTGTGTCCCATAATTTTGCCCTCACAGCTACTTCAAATCTCAGCTGAAGTTAGTTAGGTATGGTGGAGTGTTGGATTAAGGCCAAGGAAACTCGGGTTCAAATCCCCCCCTTAGCTCACTTGGTAACTTTGAGCCCATCACTATCCCTCAGCCAAACCTACCTCGCAGGGTTGTTGTGAGGATAAAATGGAGGAAGGGCAGAAGCATGTGTGCTGCTTTGAAATCCTTGGAGAGGAGGCAATGTTGTTAATGAATAATAAATAATTGGTAAAGGAAAGAAGATATAGAAACCGACATGTATCAGCCACTTGAGGCTTTAATGTTGTATGTATACTGCCACCTAGTGACTACCATCTTCATTGCAAAAGGTGCTGCATGGACAATACAATGTTGCAACCAAGCACTGGTGTTTTCACAAGTAAATAAAAGTGCCTTTTAACATGCTCACTGCACATACAAGCAAACGATGCCATGCAGTTTTAAATGTACAGAAATCCAGGTATGTTTTTTCCAATCAGCTGAGGGTGGGTGGCTTTCTATTTGCATTTTCAACCCTTAGGAACGTTTTGTCGGTGCTTCCCGATACGGACCTTACATAACAAATGAATAATAAAAATCCATTTTTTTTGGTGTGCACTTCAGGAGGTGAACAAGAAATGTTGCCATATGTTTTTCCAGTTGTCAATATTCACTGCTCTTCCACACCATTGATCAGTTTATCAGAATGTAGCAGAGCTACACCTCAGTCAATTTCCCCCCAACCTTTTCTGTACTGGGCATATTCATTTCTGTACCCGTACCTGCAAGTGCGCAAGAGAAAACATTTACCAGCCTTAGATACCATGTTTCACCATGGGCAAAATGGGGACTTATTTTCTTGACAGGAAGCAGTATCTATTTCCATTTGTTTTTTGGGTTGTGTTTTAATACTAAGCTCTTCTACAAGACTTGTTAGAGAACTGTGCAAGGAGAGGTTCTTGTGCTAGACTTCCACATTAGAATACTTCTTTAAAAAATCCATTGTATGCACTGATCCTACAACAGACTGCAAAAAGTGACACCCAATATTGTTTTTGTACTACTTCATTGGTGGTCTGTTCCACTGAATTGGGGAGGGACAGGGACATCCTCTTCCACACAGCTAGAGGGGTCGTGATTATCTTTACAATGGAAGAAATATCACATGCAATCAAGTGAGAATCAGCTTGAGCAGTGGTGACATTGTAGATATTTATGGGTGATAATGTGGCCTGGACTGCTTTAACAAATGCTTCTTCCAAACAGAACAGTGAATCTTCTTCAATGCACTGCTTCCAGTTTAGATTATGCACCACTGAATTCACTAGGATTCATTTCTGAGGACATACGGTTAGGATTGCAGCTTTACATCCCAAAATAAGGAATTCTGTGCTCATGATGCATATTCATATGCCCTGACTAAGCTTAGCAAGCGAGGAGCGCGTGTTAAATTTTATTCTCTTCCTCCTATATCCTTCAAGTATGTTGGACAGCCTTAACACTTGGGGAAAAGCTGAGTAGTCATAGCACATCCATACTTGGAGTGAAGACTCCGCTGCTGGTGCCATACCTTTAAGCTATGGTAAAGACTTCCACTGGGTATTCCGAGATTCTGATGTTTTGACAGTTGGGCAGCTGTTAAAGAGAGTTCTCAGAGATCCACTCAGAAGGAAGTTCATCCTTTTTTTACAGATCTCATATACCTGGTAATTATTTTAAGACTTTTATCTTCTCCAATAAATTCATGTGAGGTGGCTCTCTTACAATATAGTTACAACCAATGACTACGCTAAGAAAGATCACCTCTGTAAACTAGCTACTTCTAGGGACACCACTGGAGCTTGTTATGCCAGGAGTCAACCTTGCAGGTGAATTTGCCTCTGGGAGGGGGGTACCTTAGTGAGGCTCTAGAAATGGGGAAGGCAATCTGCAGCCCTTGGATTAATTTCACAAAGGTGGAGGAAACCCAGTAAGAAAGAAACTCTTTTAGGTCCTCCCCCCCCCAAAAAAATGCTGCTCTTCTGTCTATTTAAATCAGGGATGGGGAAACCTGTGGCCTTTCAGAGGTCACTATGCTCCAACTCCCATGAGTCCCAGGCAGCATAGCCAATGGTTAAGAATGATGGGTGTTGTAGTCTGGCAACATCTGGAAGGACACAGGTCCCCCACCCCTGACTTAAACTGTTTTAGGGTATTGCGATTTATAAAATTAATATTATTATATAGTAGTAAGGTTGAACACAAGGGACGCGGGTGGCACTGTGGGTTAAACCACAGAGCCTAGGACTTGCCGATCAGAAGGTCAGCAGTTTGAATCCCCCTGACAGGGTAAGCTGCCATTGCTCAGTCCCAGCTCCTGCCAACCTAGCAGTTTGAAAGCACATCAAAGTGCAAGTAGATAAATAGGTACCGCTCCAGCGGGAAGGTAAACGGCGTTTCCGTGTGCTGCTCTGGTTTGCCAGAAGCTACTTAGTCATGCTGGCCACATGACCCGGAAGCTGTACACCGGCTCCTTCAGCCAATAAAGCGAGATGAGCGCCGCAATCCCAGAGTCGGCCACGACTGGACCTAATGGTCAGGGGTCCCTTTACCTTTAAGGTTGAACACGCCTAGCAATATGCTGATTATTTCTTAAATTAAGCATCTGCTGGTAGGCGGTAAGAAAAAATAAGAATAGAAAGCTTTAATAAGAATAAAAAGTGAGTTTTTAAATGTTTTAATTTTGTAAACTGTTGCCTTTCCCATGTTGTGAGCCCCAAAATCAGATTTCCTGCAGCCAGGATACTTACTGCCAGTTCCTGCCCACATGTCTCAGAGTGACATAACATAGCCATTATGTGCCTTCCGCAGGTCAAAGAAATCAAAGTACTTTTAAATCTCCACTTCCATGTCACCAGATATGGGAGCTGAAGTTTGCAAGACTCTGGAACGTGTCTATAGCTGAATACGATAATAAACCAAGGGTGAGTGGCCATGGAGGTTTGTATCTCATTATCTTGCTGGGTTTGTAAACACGTTACAAGGATGCTTCACTTTTCAGCCTTTCCACCATTCATCTCAACTCTTGGTTCAGCATGACTCTACCCAAAGATGTGCCTTACACTCTGGAAACTAATAACGTGATTTCAGAAATAATTTGTTTTCATCTGTGTGTATATGGCATTGGAATTGTGGAAAGGCAGACATAAACTTCTAGCTCTGCATTTTATAAGTGACAAGCAATGCATTACTCCAGTTTCAGTATAAATGTAAAGTTTGATGTTGCTGTGAACACTAGAAGCACCACCAGATTCTGCGTTCCACTCAGCTGGCACTTTTGTTTACTTGGCAACGAGGTCTTGGATAAGTAAACGCTACTCTCCAGATTCTGATTCTAGAATTCTAGGATTACCATCGTGGCCTGTTCTCTAATTTGTTATATTTTCTTCTCAAGCATGACACCTAGGTAGGCTCTTAAGAAACATGAGAAATTCCCTAAGTGTTGATTGGTGTGCAGTTTTATTCCAAATTGCTCTAGCTTTTACGTGGCTAATCTGCCAGGAAGTAAACTAGAAGGCAAGGAAGTAAACTAGAAGGCTGGTCTCAAAATTTGTAATCCCCTGAGCTATTGCATCTCATCCTTCTTAACTCCCTAATCCCACCCACTTCTGTGAGCCAGGACAGCTATCAGTGCCCAAATCCTTCTAGTATTCCTCACCAAGAGAGATATCACACATTCGGTTTCATTCCTCTCAATCTTTCCCCATCCTTGCTTCAGCTATGCAATATCCCACCTGTTCAGGGTCCTCAGTTCCTCGGCAGCTGGAAAGCAGGTGGGAGTTTGCCACATGATGGCTGTCCCTTCAGGCAGAGAAGTACGGCATTATGATTCTTCCCTGCAGACTCTTATCCATCACCAGGATCAGCAAACATTCTTTCCCCCCTTTTACACCTTAAGTCTGGGTTACTTCCTCCCAGCAGGTACTCTCTTCACAAGTAACTTAATACTGGTCCTATTTACTATATCAGGAACTGTCTGCTCTGCCCTTGCTACAGCTGGCCTGGAAACAAGAATTTAGCAGCATTTGTATAATGGCATCCTCATTCTGGGGGAAAGCTTTCCTTTCTGCAACCTTTGCTGCTCACATTGAAAGCAAAACGAGGCCTGCCACCAAGAAAAGAAACGTTGGCAAAGGTTGATCAGGGCCAGTGTGTGTGTGCACGCACATTCATCACGACAGTTTTTTAAATAAAAAATGCAATTATTTCTCAAGTAACCATATTTCTGCCACTAAATATAATTAAATCAGAAAAGGTGTTGCTTTGGGCAAACGACCCCCCCCCACCTCATTTATTCCATATGTAAAGAAGCAAAAAAACTGATTTGCTGCACAAAATGTATGTGAGGGCAAATCAGTTTGCAAAACTCAGTGCTTTATAAACTAGGATAGGATTCACAGCAGAAACACTCTTTCTGTGCTTGGTTTTCAGACACCCAAAACAACCTTGTTACATCTTTAGGGGCAGTAAGGTCAAACAGTAATGAATTGAAAAGAGGTACCAGTCAATGAAGCAACTGCTCGCATCATTGTATCAATTGCTGATGAATTCCATCATCTGAGCATGCAAATTATGAATAGGACAGAGAACTTTTTGTTGTCCCTTGTGCCAGTGGCGTAGCTAGGGATTTTGCTGCCCAAGGCAGCCACTGAGTTTGCTGTCCCTCTTCTTTGCTTTACTTGCAATACCCCTTTAATGTTCTTTTTTCTCTTGTTTCAACCACAAACAAATACTACAAAAAGTCAAAACAGCGCGACATATAGGGAAATAAAACACTGTTTATTTTTTAAGTAAAACCTTAATTCCAACATTTCTAAAATGTTTAGTATGGCAAGATTTCTTAAATACAACATACTCATTGTAGATCTTAGGTAATTTTTAATCAATTTTAATTTAGAAAAACTCCTCTCACAACTAGCAACACTTACAGCAACAGTGAGGAAAATTTGCAACAGTATTACTCTATTTGGAACTAAATTCCCAAGACTGTATTTTAGAATAAACTGCAAAAGTTCAAGGGGTCCGTCACTGACCTTCCACATCTCTGTTTTGTCTCGTGAGGCAACAAGAGAAACAAAACTCTTAAGTCTTTTTCTCTCAGCGAGGAACTCTTCCCTATTAATGTCATAGTCATGATCATTATTTAGTTGACATTCATATCATTCAAAAAATTCAATGGAGTAAGAAAGGCATATTTTTCAGCAAGTTCATGAAGCTGTTGAGATCTTTTGATGACTTCTTAGATCACTCTGTTCAGTGAAAGAAACAGTTCTGTCTTCAACTCAGTTTCATATGACAATTTAGCATAATCTTGTGGCCAACAGTTTCTTCCTTCTACACTGACAATCCATGACTATCCCCAGATCATCACAAATTTATTTTGCATAAGCTACTGAATTGTTAACTAATTTGTCTCTATTTTTAGTTTAAAATGCTTTTAAAGCCTTGAGCTTCATGCCACGTTGTTGTACTGTATATTCAGTCCTTTGGTTTGGAGGTAGACCTGTGTGTTGTTAGGTTCTAGAAGGATGGATTCCCAAAGGCCAAGAAAGCACAGGAAGGAAAACAATTGAAAAGTATCAGGCAGCATGCCACCATCTGACCTGGTACTTTCTTCTTCACCAGTTGAATGCACTTCTACAGCATTTAATATTTGTGAGTAGTTCTTTTTTACAACACTCACAGCATCTCCCTGTGCACTCCACTGCGTTTCTACTACACGCATGACACTTTTGACCGGTGACTGAAGTCTTGGTGTGGCTTTGCCTTTTCCTATTTTTGTCTTAGAAGGAGGGGCCATCTCTCTATGGTAGAATATCTGCTTTACATGCAGAAGGACCAAATTTAAATCTGGCATTTTCTCTGGATACGGCTTGGAAGCCTCTCACCTAAAACCTGGCACAGCAGCTTTTAAAATGATAAGTGATTACATTGGGCTCAGTGCTTTCACATCCAAGTCCAGCTTTCCCAACATCTGATAACAGATAAATTGCTATTGTTATTACCTGCCCTTGGCCCTAAGGTCCTAGGATGGGTTTCGTGAATTAAAACACTATGTAAAAACAGTTTAAAAGGACCTGTTGCATGGATCGACAGTGCAAACTTAAACCGTGTCTACTCAGAAATAAGTCCTGTTGAATTAAAATGAGGACTAGAATTTGCTTTCTTAATACGGCAAGTAAATGTGTTGGGGCCAGCATTACATTCTCCTTTAAATGCATCTTATCATTATTACGTATTGGGGAAGGAAGGAATCGCGCAAGCCCAGCTGAGCTTTGAACTAGGCCAGTTTTGGAGGGTTGGGGCACGATCCCACTTACAGCGGTGGGAGACGAGCACCTATTACGGCAAGAGCCTCTTCCCTCGGACTACAACCGAGTCGGTCCTACACCCGTTAGTGCCTCCAATGTGATCGGACCCCTTGCCTGGATTAGTTCGCTTTGAATGAAGCTGCGGTTTGGGCGCCTCTTGAAATTGCCCCGCAGGAGAAGCGGAGCAGCAGCAGCAGCAGTGCCGAGAGGGCCGGGACAGGGGAGATGGGCTCGGGCGGCGGTAGCCTTGGCGTTGGTTTCAGAGGAAGTCCACGGGCGGACAGACGAATGAATGAATGAGCGAGCGAGCGGGTCTCCCCCGCGCGAAAAGGAGCGCGGGAAGGCTGCTATACGCAAAGAAGCGATAGGGCTCCGAGGTGTGCGCGCGCGTGCGCAGTGCGGCGCCGGCGTGTAATCTCCCCCTCCTCCTCCTCCTGGGATCTTCCATCCAGAGCAGGATCTGCGGGGGGAGGGAGGGAGGGAGGGAGGAGGAGAGAAGCGGCTAAAGGGCGGGGAGATCACCTTCTCGCCCTCCACCAGCTACACCGCGGGGAGCGAGAGGGGGGCGGATATGCATCTCACCTCCGCCCTTCCCGCCAGACTCTAAGTTCAACACTGGGGAACTGGCGGCGGGGCGGGGGGCGCGCAGAGAGATAAGTTTAAATGCTCCCCCTTCTGCCTGGGCTGCAGTATTTTTCCAGCAAGAAATAGCTGGATGCCGAGTAGGACAAAGGCTGGGGATCCCGGTTTGGAGGGCGAAGAGAGGCAAAAAGGTAAGCGCTGCGTGGGCGGGCGCCGTCTTCGCAGTTTGTGGGGAGTTGCGGACTGCGGGGGGGGGGGAGGAGTGTCGTGCAACTTGCAGTTATGGCTCTTTTTAATTAAAGGTAGCCTGCCTTTAAACAAAGAAGTTGTGCAGTTATGAGTGCTCTAGCAGACCGGGAGTGGGGGTGGCCGAGAGGGAAAAGAGAGAGAGGCTTGTTCCCAAATCTTCGGAGGTAGTCAAGGTAACAGCCTTGGCGAGATCTCTGCAAAGAAGTGATCGCGGCGAGGAGGTAGTAGATCTCTCAGGTACTCTGCCTTCCGATGGGCTGGTGCACATGGAAGCGTCCTTGGCGGCTTTTCTGCAAAAGGAAAGGGCGCGGGGAGGGGGAGGGACCCGTCTTGCAGGTAAGGCAGACCTGTGGCCGCCGAGATTTCTTGGGCGACTGTGGCCGCATGGAAATCTGCAGTTGTGGGGACGCTTTAATAAAGTGGGGAGAAAACCCGGGTGTTTGATAGAAGTTCGGTGGACAGAATTGGACACCGGTAGAAAACGTGGATGTAATTTCCCTTTCCCCTTGCCCTCTCTCTTTGGGCGGGGGGGGGGGGAGGCGAAGAAGGTGAAGGATGTTACAACTAAAAGGTCTCAGCCAAAAGAACTTAGTAACAGCCAGATCCCATGCAGGGACATGTGCCCTGAAGCCTGTTGATTTCCGTAGGATGGGGCTGTTGGGCTACAACGCATAAACAACTTGACTAGGTAGAAAATGTTGGTTAATCTGGTTCACTGTTTATTTCTCCCTACCTAGGTATTGCCTTTCCCCCCAGACCAGGTTTTGGATGGGAAGTCTAAAGATGGAAGAGCCATGGTGGAAAGGAGACCTTGCAGCAGAGATTCATCAGACTTTAAGGTTGAAGGTCAGTTAGCCTCCCTGGCTCTGCACGCTTACCTGCTCTGCCCTTGCTGTGTCTAAAACTTTTTTCCGTGGTGGTTGATTTTTACAGTGAAAGACTGCTGTCCTCAATGCACTTTGAATGGGAGCAAGTTAGAAGTACATTGCACCTTACACAGTGTAAGGAAATGTGTATAGGTTGCTTTGTATGGAAGAAATATACTGAATAGGTTCCCCACCCTCCCTTCTAGAGTCTAGAAGAAAGCAATATGTAATTACTCTGGACTCCATGATGGTGTTGATTCATATCCTGCTGCCATGTAGTGTGCTGTTGGAAAACAAAACAAAACAAATCTTAAATTGATACATTCAACCAAATTAATTATCAAGGTGGATGAGAGCCTGTATTGCATACTAAAAAAGTTGGCTCATTGTCTTCAACTCTCTTGCAAAAGCTGATAAGAAGTCACTGTAGATTGAAGAGGGAGTGAATAGATAGTTTAAAGCAGGAGACCAGTCCTAAAGGCAGTTATTTGGATGCAAATCTCGTTGGAGTCTATGGGAATTGTTTGCAAGAAAATGTGTGGTTAGGATCAGCAGCTTTTATGGAAAAGTTCATGCTAAGAGGGATATGTGTGAAAGGGATATTGCCTTGCAAATGGGTCAGGGAGTTGAGATAAAGCTGACAGTATAGGTTTGTCCTGAATGAACCCCTTCCCTGAGCGTATTCAGTGATGCACCTTTCTGAGCTCCTAGAGCATGAAATATATACATTTACAAGGAAATGTCTCTCAACTGTGTTAAATTCCTTATTAGTTCTGGTGAAAATCCTTGCTTTAATATTGCGGGTGCTGTGCACCTGTGCTGGTCTGAAGTGGTTACTGCGGTGCTGTTCCTTGCAAGCCTTCTCAGGTTCCTGTCCTCCACTATACCTAGCTTTTTGTCCTGTCCCTCCTCCATGAGAGATGTTTCCTCTGTCCGGGGGTTTGTTCCCATGTCTTGGCAAAGGCAGTGTTTTTGGAGGGAGGACCTTGAACAGGTGTCAAGCATGACTTGGGAGAAATGTGTCTTACTTAGGTTCATGTTCCTGCTATTTGCAAGTATGGAGGGGGTGTCTGCATGTCGAGTGTTGCATCTCAAATTAACCAAAAGCCTTGTGGCACTTGAAAGACTTAACAAAATTTATTATGGCGTTAGCTTTTGTCAGCTACAGCCTGCTTCACTAGATGTATGATGCATCATCCTGAGTTGACTGGTGTATATGCACATGGAAAGAAAGAAAGGGGGGGGGGAGAGAAAGGGGTTAGCCATGAAGTTAGAGGGAAATGGAGATGCTGGAAATACAGGTGGTGATAATTATGTTAAAGTGTGGACATATGTAATTTTTTTAGTGATCTTTCACAAAGCATGGTTGAGGATAACATACACATTCTGGTATGGGTAAGCCTTGAAGCATGAGAGTAATCTAAGAAATTGTCATGGACACAATGGAAGATCTTTTCACAAAATGAAAACTAGTAATTCTCAGAACCCTCCACCAGCCCACACAAAGCAGGCAATAGCAATAGGCTGCAGGGCATATATTTCTCACCCCCTCTTACACCTTTCTTTGGCTTGTATTTTTCCATTGTTCATTGTGTTCTTTGGTTACAATTGGAATATGTCAAAGTGAATATACTTGTTCAAGGTGAAATTTACACAGGAAAAGTAACTTGAATTGTTGTGTGTTTTCTTTGGAAAGAAAATTATGTATAGCTTTGTCTTTGTGTGTGATTTATATATATAGCTAAATGAAATGCCACAATAGATGGTTGCCCTGGGTCCTTTTAAATCCTGGGAAATAATGAGCAAATGTCACGATTTCATTATAATTTGATATTGTTATCATTTGGCACACCTGTCCCTTCTCAACAGTAGATAGTTTGGATGGTTTGCCAAGAGCAGGAGTCAGCAACCTTTTTCAGCCATGGGCAGGTCTTCCGTCCCTCAGACCATGTGGTGGGCTGGAGTATATTTTTTGGGGGGGAAATGAACGAATTCTTGTGCCTCACAAATAACCCAGAGATGCACTTTAAATAAAAGGACACATTCTACTCATGTAAAAACACGCTGCTTCCTGGACCGGATTGAGAAGGTGATTGGGCCATATCTGGCCCACAGGCCTTAGGTTGCCTACCCCTCTCCAGTAGCAACAAAAGCCCTTGAGTGTCTCAGCTAGCCAGAGAAAAATTCTTATCCAAGGGTTGGTTCACTTGTGTTTCCCACATGGTATACACACACGGCAGAGAGCTGCCAGCCCATCGAAAGAGAGTATCCTGCACTAGGAGTTGGTACTGTATGTGTATTTTAAGACACAAACACATTCTAATTTTTAACCTGTACACAACAAAAATACCACTTGTGAATTTGCCCCAAGGCTTGAAGGAGAGAGTTATGTAATACTTGATTGTCTTTAAGCTGCTACTTTTTATATATACCTTACTTTTCCATGTATGACGAGGTTTTTTTACTCTAAAATAATGTAAAAAACAACAAGTGGGGGTTGTCTTATACATGGATAGTGGGTAGGAGTGACGGGTGATTGGTTGCAGCCACGAGCTGCAGATTGTCTTTGGTGTGTGATTGGTTGTTGTTTCAAGGGCTGCTTTGGATTGGCTGCCGCCGCGGCACTTGTGCTTGCGATTTCCTTCCGCTGTTGGCGATCAGGCAGCCGCTTGTTGCAGATTTGAGCAATTGTCAGCGAGCGACATGAGCGATTGTAACCGTTGGGTTATTTACTGCACTCCCCCCCCCCAAAAAAACCCACAACAACTTTGTGCCATTTTCTTATACACGGGGGCGTGTTATACATGGAAAAATACGGTATATGAAGGATATATCATATTAGTTTTGTATATGTAACCCTTTCTGACACCAAACAAGAGGATGGAGGCATATGTTACTGGGGGAGAAATCTGTTTGTTTTTCAAAAAACAGTAACAACCACACACTTATTTACAATAATGAATGAGATACAGTAAAATAACGGAGTCCAGCAGCTCTTCTGGATTTTGAAAAAAGAATCCCATCTCCATTATTCTTCAACTCTAGCCTTGTTCAAGCATTAAGTTTCCGTCACATAAGGAGGGCAGTGGTTCTCTCCCCCCCCCCATGGACCACTTGAAAATTGCTGAAGGCCTCTCTTAATGATATTTCTGTTTGTTGTAGCAATTGTAATGAGCTTTGCTAGGTGCTGGAGGATTTCTAATGGTCTTTTTCTTGCCACTTGTGTTATATATCAATTGTATTCCATGGGTTCAAAATGCAATACGAAAATATACAGTGCAAGTAAGAAAAGAAGCAAGAAAACGGCATCAGTGACAGACTAGGGGTTGGAGACAGGCAACTCTTCCTCCTGTCATCGCAGGAGGGAGAGGGACTCCACGCCTGTTTCAGGGTCTATCAAGGCATGGCAACAGCCTGGGCTGAGTTTCACAAAACTTTGAAGCAAGTAGGGATTGGTAAGGTTGACATTGGAACTTAATCCTTCAAAAGCCACCAGGTAAGTGGACTGATGACTGGAGACATCAGAAGGCAAACAAAACAATGTTTTCAAGTGGCAGCAGTCTGGGGGATCAAAACTTGTTCATATACACATGCAATGCGTAGGGCATTCGGTTCATTTGTATGTGCTTTTAAGCCTGCTTTTGTGCCTTATGCTTTATTGTACAGTAAACACAAATCTTTTTCCAGTAACCCACAAGCAGCGTCGGCTTTAAATAACGCAATATATTTATGTAGGATGCCTTCTTTTACCATGCCCCACTACCGCCCAAGATTTTTCTGAAAAAAGTTGTACCCAACCCTACTCCACATCGTACAATTTGGAACAAATTGTAGGCCATACACCATTTGACATATGGCTCCTTGCTTGCATTTGCAAAATTAAGTTCACATCCTCAAATAGAAAGGAACACAAATGGATTGCTGGCTCCCCAAATGTACTGTGCTTCTGAATGTAACTTTAGAGAGGGATCGAGTCCTTGGAAATTTTGGAAGTGGGAAAGACAGTATTGTTGCTGTTGTTTAATATCCCAAGCAAACGTTCCAAGACACACTTCTGACTAGAAATATTGCTCTGAAATTGATTCTTAGGCATATTTCACTGTATTTGGCAAAGGATGATGTCCTTCCGTGTCAGCTTGTTGTGCAACAAACTTACTCTTGCGCTGCTGGGCTTTTCCTCCTCCCCTTCACTCAGCACCAGATCTCTTCTTGAAGATTTGGCAGCCCTTCAGAGCAGATGTGGGCAGCAGAGGGAGGGAAATCTGTGTTGTGTTCCCTGGCGCAGTCGGTGTTGGATAGTGCAGTGTTTCCCAACCTTTTTTGGGCAAAGGCACACTTGTTTGATGAAAAAAATCTCGAGGCACACCACCATTACAGCCCCGTGACGTCAGCGCGCAGCGGCACGCCGGGAGTGACGCACGAAAGTGTAAGTTTCAATTTTTTCCCCTCCCCCTTGCCGGGGAACCTCCAAGCTTTGGGGGTGGGGGGGGGAGGAGGCAGCAAAGCGAGGCATGAAGGAGAGCGCGGCTTGGCTGGGTGAGCTTTGGCAGGGGCAGGGAATGAGAGCCGCGAGGCGGGCGCCGCGGACGGAGGCGCTGCCCGCCGAGCTCGCAGGCAGCCAGGCAGGCAGACAGCGAGAGCCCCGCGCTGGGCGGCCTCTCCTCGCCGCCGCCGCCCCGCCTCTTGCCGCCCGACTCGCCCGCCTCCCTCCAGGCAACATCTCGCGGCACACCAGGCAACATCTCGCGGCACACTAGTGTGCCGCGGAACAGTGGTTGGGAAACACTGGGATAGTGCCTACAGTATTTATTGAGTGCCCAGCAGATGATGTGATGGTGTCCATTCTGCTGAGATGAGAAACCTGTGGCCCTCCTGATGTTGGACTACACATCCCATCATCAGCTCCCATCATCCCTGACTGCTAGTCATGCTGGCTGGGGCTGCTGGGAGTTGGTTGTCCAACATAATCTGGAGGACTTCCCCAACCCTGCCCTACTGGCTTCACATGACATTGGTTCTCATTTAGAAATTCCAAATGTGTGTGGAGGAGTGATGGCAGAATGATGCCCAGTCCTGTACCAAATGGCGTGTCAGTACAGGTGGTGGCCATTTTGTGTGCGTTCAGTTGATGTGTGATCTCGGATGCACAGGTCATTTTGGAAAGAGAATGTATGCACATGGCTTCTATGTTGTGGTGCATTGTCGGCCTACGTACCTAAGCTGCTTACAAAGCCATCAGGTGCAGCATGCCTCTTGTTGAATCTACTGTAATTATACTCTTATACGGTAAATATTTATTGTAAATGAAGAGTTGTGTCCATGGGGTGGGGTGTAAAGGTGGTGTTTTGAGCTGTACAGTGAGCATTGTAGAATTCCTTGCTAGCTAGAAGACAGGGTGTTTTGGTTTTAGGCAACTTTTCTGGAAAGCTGGTTCTCCATCCCTGCCTGGGATGTTTTTAAAACCTTCATCTGGAATCTGCTGAGGTCAAATGAGATGTTGCCTCTTGGAACAAGACATCTGATAATTGTTATGTTAGCTTGTGAATGGGCCTTGTGTCTAAACAGACAGATAAGCATGTTTGCCTGAGGAAATGGGTCCTCTTCACCTTCACATAAATATTTACAGTGCCGTACTTTTATGCAAGAGGTCTTATCTTGCAGTTGGTTAAGAAGTAATTCATGAACTGGCTTAACCTTTTAAAAACTAATTTCGTCCCATTTTCATACTTTTAATACAGTGGACCTGTAAGTGGGCTTCAACTTTAAATTTCTTGTCTGGGCTGCAATTTCATTTTATGCAGTTTGATTAAATAGTGCCCAAAAATGACTGTGTAAGTCATTGAAAAGTTACTGACTTGTTCTGAACCCGTAAATGGGTGATTTCTAAATTCTTTACTTGGGAGAGCCAACAATGGAAGATAAACTTTTCTTTTGAATTTGCCTTTGGATTCCAACCTTCTGCTGAATTTGCCTCTAGGCCAAACAAGACCTGAAGCCAACTCCTTGAGTGCCTAAATTAACATGTCTTAAGTTTTCTAGTGTAAGTAGCAGCTGTTGGGGCCCTTAGCAGGATTGATATGTTTAATCCAAAACACACACGGGGGGGGGGGGGGGAGATCGCTTTTCCCAGGTCTAATAGGTGTAACACAGTTGTTAATGAAAAATTAATTGTACACCTGTATGATTGGTTTTAACTATGCTTTGAATATTGTATTTTTTGTATTTTATCTTTGTATTGAACACTGCTTTGGTGACCTCAGGCTGTCAAGCAGTTTATACAGTTGTACAATAAATAAAATAATAGCTCCCCTTAAAAACTAACAATTATTGTGGCAGTCCATGAAAGGTTATACCATCATAAATGCGTTGGTCTTCAATGGGCGCAGCAGTCTGTTTGTTTCTTTATAAATAATGTTGGTTCCTGGTCTTGAACCCTGTGGGAGGGGATTGCTAGCTGATGGTGGATTGTTGTTGTTGTTGTTTAGTGTGGCTCTCCCCCTGCCCATTGCCTGATTCTCAGGAGTATGAATAGTTGTCGCAAGTTGCATTGTCTTTCAAAAACAGGTTGGATATTCATCCAGAACAAGAGCTGGGTTGCTTTTTATTGCGTTAGTTGCTAAGCACTTGCCAGAACAGGTGGTGGATGGTGATCTGTGGATTTTGGCTTCTGAAATGGATATTCATGTTAATACCCCTTCTCTCTCTCTGTCTCTCTTTCTTTCCTCCCCCTCCTTTGTGTTGCCGTAGGAGCTGAAGCTGCCTGTGTACAAGGCCCATTCTCCGCAAATCGGGATGCGGCGCTATTTTGCTGACCTCTTGGCCATCCTCAGCAGCCGCTGCCAGCTCTGCCCCACAGCCCGACACCTTGCTGTGTACTTGCTGGATCTCTTTATGGACCGCTATGATGTTGCTGTCAAACAGCTCTATGTCATCTCGATTGCCTGCCTCCTCCTTGCAAGTGAGTAAGCTTGCCTGTTAATGCACACATGCTATTGCGGTTATTACTTGTCCGTGGGGGGGAGGACAAGTAAGCTGTTTATCGGTTAAATGCCCTAAGCTGATGAAAACATTTTTATTTCAATTCATTAATTTTAGGTTGTTTATTTTGAGCAGGTACCATCTAAAGCATTTTTGAAACCATGGAACAGGAAAAGACTATTGGTCCCTTCCCAGAGGAGTATGATATAGTTGACTATTGCTCTTTGCAGTTTCTGTTGCTTTTAGAACAGAATATCAACAACTTTGCCTAGAATTTCCTGCAATGATGTACTTCCTTTTTGCTCGTATGGGGAGGAGCCTTAAGTTTCAAGCTGTGCTTAAGGGAAAAGGGATTCTCAGCTGTTACAGAGAGTAACAGGTTCATTTTTATGCCCTTTAAATGAGGCCGTGGGTGATGCTTTTCCTTCAGATCACCCCTTGCATTACTGTATTATTCAGAGCCTGTGGGGCCCATCACATTGACATTTAAACATTACTCGATAATTGTGGATTGAGCCCATGGAAAGGGGTTCCTGTTACATTTAGAGGGCACCTTTGACCCCTGCCATATTATATTCATGGAGAGCAGATACTGTGCAGGTTCATTCTCAAACTGCAGCCCTTTCTATGTACTTACCTAGTGATCCATCCTGAGCTATATCCTCCTAGAATCCCTTTAGTTTTTGGCCACTTTAGAAAAACATAGTTGTCAGCCTTGCAGAGAGACACGTGTCCTAATAACCCAAAGCTTTATACAAGGGAGGAAGTGCAGGTGGGTAACTTCGGAACCAACCCTTAGAGTAGCCTTCCACGATGTGGTGCCCTGTGCATGGTCCTCTCTGACTACTGGCCATGCTAGTTGAGGCTGATGGTGGATTGGTGTCCAACTTTGACAGAGGGTCCAAGAGCAAGTTAGAGAAGGCTTGTTTAGAGCCTCTCAAGTCTCTTTTTAAAGATAGACAGGATCTACTTTTTGCCAACCTCATGCTTGCATAGCTTGTCCTTTTAGCATGTTGTATATATGACCTTGAGCCAGACATCCTGGAGAGTGAAGTCAAATGGGCCTTAGAAAGCACTGCTAATAACAAGGCCAGTGGAAGTGATGATATTCCAGCTGAACTATTTAAAATTTTAAACGATGATGCTGTCAAGGTGCTACACTCAATATGCCAGCAAATTTGGAAAACTCAGCAGTGGCCAGAGGATTGGAGAAGATCAGTCTACATCCCAATCCCAAAGAAGGGCAGTGCCAAAGAATGCTTCAACTACCACACAATTGCACTCATTTCACACACTAGCAAGGTTATGCTTAAAATTCTACAAGGCAGGCTTAAGCAGTATGTGGACCGAGAACTCCCAGAAGTGCAAGCTGGATTTCGAAGGGGCTGAGGAACCAGAGACCAAATTGCAAACATGCGCTGGATTATGGAGAAAGCTAGAGAGTTCCAGAAAGACATCTATTTCTGCTTCATTGACTATGCAAAAGCCTTTGACTGTGTCGATCACAGCAAACTGTGGCAAGTTCTTAAAGAAATGGGAGTGCCTGATCACCTCATCTGTCTCCTGAGAAATCTCTATGTGGGACAAGAAGCTACAGTTAGAACTAGATATGGAACAACTGATTGGTTCAAAAATGGGAAAGGAGTACGGCAAGGCTGTATATTGTCTCCCTGCTTATTTAACTTATATGCAGAATTCATCATGCGAAAGGCTGGGCTGGATGAATCCCAAGCCGGAATTAAGATCACCGGAAGAAATATCAACCACCTCAGATATGCAGATGACACAACCTTGATGGCAGAAAGTGAAGAGGAATTAAAGAACCTTTTAATGAGGGTGAAAGAGGAGAGCGCAAAATATGGTCTGAAGCTCAACATCAAAAAAACGAAGATCATGGCCACTGGGCCCATCACCTCCTGGCAAATAGAAGGGGAAGAAATGGAGGCAGTGAGAGATTTTACTTTCTTGGGCTCCATGATCACTGCAGATGGTGACAGCAGTCACAAAATTAAAAGACGCCTGCTCCTTGGGAGAAAGGCAATGGCAAACCTAGACAGTATCTTAAAAAGCAGAGACATCACCTTGCCAACAAAGCTTCGTATAGTTAAAGCCATGGTTTTCCCAGTAGTGATGTATGGAAGTGAGAGCTGGACCATAAAGAAGGCTGATCGCCGAAGAATTGATGCTTTTGAATTATGGTGCTGGAGGAGACTCTTGAGAGTCCCATGGACTGCAAGAAGATCAAACGCATCCATTCTTAAGGAAATCAGCCCTGAGTGCTCACTGGAAGGACAGATCGTAAAGCTAAGGCTCCAATACTTTGGCCACCTCATGAGAAGAGAAGACTTGACATGAGCCAACAGTGTGACGCGGCAGCTAAAAAAGCCAATGCAATTCTGGGCTGCACTCGATGGCCCTTGTGGTCTCTTCCAACTCTATGATTCTATGACTCCCTGGAAAAGACCCTGATGTTGGGAAAGATTGAGGGCACAAGGAGAAGGGGATGACAGAGGACAAGATGGTTGGACAGTGTTCTCAAAGCTACAAACATGAGTCTGACCAAACTGCGGGAGTCAGTGGAAGACAGGAGTGCCTGGCGTGCTCTGGTCCATGGGGTCACAAAGAGTCTGACACGACTAAACAACAACAACAATATATTCCTGTCTAAAGCTGCTATACAGTGGTGCCTCGCAAGACGAAAAGAATCTGTTCTGTGATTCTCTTCGTCTAGTGGTTTTGACGCAAGCCATTGAAGGATTAGCGGATTAGCGCTATTAGCGGCTTTTAGCAGCTTATCTGCTGATCGGATCAGCTGATTAGCAGCTTAGGAAAAAAAACCAGCAGGAACTCGCAAGACATTGTCGTCTTGCGAAGCAAGCCCATAGGAAATTTGTTTTGCGAAGCACCTCCAAAACGGAAAACTCTTTCGTCTAGCGAGTTTTCTGTCTTGCGAGGCATTCGTCTTGCGGGGCACCACTGTACTGACATAATATTTTGTCTGTTTAATGATAATAATAATTGTTCCTCGGCCAGAGCCAGGCTCAGGGCAGCTAACATCATAAAAGTAACACAGTATACAAAGAACATAAAAACAGGCAATCAATTAATTAAAATACATCTTAAAATTAGTTCAGAACAAATTAAAATCTGGACAGATGGCAGTCCACAGGTAAAATTGAGAGTGGTTAATATTCTCCAGGGCCAAATGTTACCACTAGTCTTATAAAGGACCTGTGAGCAGGCTAGGAGGCCTCTTTAATGCTTGTTCTTATACAGAAAGAAAAGAATCACACTGAACCCTGACCAAAGGCCTGGCGGAACAGCTCCATCTTGCAGGCCCTGCGGAAAGATGTCAAATCCCGCAGGGTCCTGGTCTCTTGTGAGAGAGTGTTCCACCAGGCCGGGGCCACAGCTAAAAAGGCCCTGGCTCTGGTCGAGGCCAGTCTAATCTCCCTGGGGCCTGGGATCTTCAGAGTGTTATTATTTGCAGACCTTAAGGTCCTCCGTGGGGCATACCAGGAGAGGCGGTCCCGTAGGTACGAGGGTCCTAGGCCATATAGGCCTTTGTGTTACAGTAGTTTGTGTTTTTTTTTAAAAAAAAAAAAGTTAGGCCAGTCCTTGATGAGGGTGGCCACAGTGTTTTCAGAAGCATCCAGATTCCAAGGGAGCAATCTAGAAAGGAGATAAGGAAGTGGTTGTAAAACTACAAAAGCAGCAGAAGCTGTTCAGTGTCTTACGGCTGCTACCCTTCCTCAGTCCATTGTCTGGCCTTTGTATTCCACTCTGGCAAAAAGGCGGGGCAGGGGAGAAAACTTTTCTACTGCATGTTATCTTAAATCCTGCTAGGCTGGGATTGATGGCAAATAAAAGAAACTAGTCAAACTGGAGGAAAAAGGATTCTTGGAATTTGTTAAAGTAGAGACTGGACTGGGTTCTTCCAAGGCCTATAAATTTAAATATTGAGCGGCGCCTGTTGGAAGGGTTGGGATAGTTGTTTAAATCGCACTTTCCTATTAGTAATAGTTGACATAAGATAAAAGTGTATAATCAGATAACCGGATTGAACATAATGTGTATTTTCCTCCTTTTTCTTTGAAGTGTGGGCCAACATTTTTCCATATGTGCTGGTCTTGGTTATGTACTATATTTCATCTTTATGTAAAATAATACATTGCTTTCACACATTGTGAGCAGCTCTAGTTGACTCATCAGTGAAAGTGGACTGCATGCTTTTCCAAGGCTCCCATAATTTTATACTCTGTACTATTTGTGTTTGACTAGAGCAGGCATAGGCAAACTTGTCCCTCCAGATGTTTTTGGACTACAGTTCCCATCATCCCTAGCTAACAGGACCAGTGGTCAGGGATGATGGGAGTTGTAGTCCCAAAACATCTGGAGGGACAAGTTTGCCTATGCCTGGACTAGGGTTTATCTCATGTGGTGGCAACGGCTGGCTGGTGAATCCCTGAATTCTGGGTTTTTCAGCATTGGCTTCTAGCTGAGTTCAGGAGAATCTAGATGGAGAGAATGCCTTGATCTCAAGTGGCTTGTTCTTTATTTTCCAATAGGCAAGTTTGAAGAGAAGGAGGACAAGGTGCCCAAACTGGACCAGCTGAACAGCTTTGCTTACATGTGTAGCCTTAACCTGGCGCTAACCAAGAAAGACCTGCTGAAGATGGAACTTCTGCTCCTGGAAACTTTTAACTGGAATCTCTGTCTGCCAACCCCGGCGCATTACATCGATTACTACCTCTTTGCCTCCGTTAGCGAGAGCGATCTGCACAATGGCTGGCCTATCACGTCCGTGACCAAAGTCAGAGCTTTCATGGAGAAATATTCTCACTATTTCCTAGAAGTCTCGCTGCAAGGTAATTTCTTGGTCCAGAAGCCCAAAACTCATGTCTGCCTTGCAGTAGCCTTTATCAGGATTATAGCAGTCCTCGGATATGGAGAAACATTGTGTTTAATGCAAATGCCACCAAAATATTTGCCTCACCTTAGAAAAGGCATGAAATCAAAGCTCAGGCTTTGGCAAAGGGAATTCTTGCTCCTTGAGGCCTTGTTTTGGGGTTAGGCATACTCTGGACCAAGCTAACCCACAACTTGTTTTAATATATGGGGGCTGGGTAGAGGCTGTCACAAGTAGAATTCCACTCTCAGGATTCTCCTGTTGAAGGAAAGGTGGAAATGTGATTTTCATCCATTTTCCCTTTACCCCGCAGCTCCATAGGAGTTGGTTGTTTTCTTTTTGTGGAAGAAGTGTGACTTCAACCCTATGTTTGCCACTGCTTACCTCAGAGCAAAGACGCCAACCTTTGCTTCTTGAACTTGGGATGGTAAGCTTTTGCCACCCCACGAGGAAGAAGCAAGTTTGAGAACCAGTAAATGCCACATTTCCTCAATTTTGCCCCTAAGCCAATGCAAAATATAAAAACGAAATATGCAATATTTGGATCTTAAAGCCAGGCAGTACTTGGCATGTAGTACTGCATGTTTGTCTGGAAGTAAAGCCCACAGAGTTTAATGGCGTTTTCTTTCCAGTATGATTGCAGTCTTAAACGGTCTATAAAGTCTGAGATCAGATGGCAACGATCTGTCAGATGCTGGGTTAAGAGCGCCCTTCGAAGCCTGAGTTACTGCCCATAATAAAAGTTGCACTGTGCACACAAAGAGACTACAGTAGATTTAGTGGCATTGCTTGCAAGAAATGCTGACCTAAGTTGACTTGCTCTCTCTTGAGCCAAAGCCGTCATTGTGGTGTCTTAGTCTCCAGCCAGAAGGCTTATACATCACATTAGCCTGCTGCCAGACTTGCTGGAAGAAGTTGACAAAGTCTTGCCATTTATGGATGGAGGGGCTTGGGCCTAATTTTGAAATTCCTTTTCTTCCAGATCATGCTTTTCTCTCATTTCGGCCTTCTCTGGTTGCTGCTGCTTGTGTGGGAGCCTCGCGCATCTGTCTTGAGGTTTCTCCTTCTTGGACTGCACAGCTCCAGCTGTTAACTTGTTATTCCTGGGAGCATCTTGCTCCATGTATCGAACTCATGCTTATGTAAGTTTTGAATAAAAACAGCCACCTGATGAACATTGTTTTATTTATGTGTTAGTTTTTTCAGGCAACTAATACGTCAAATTATCTATGCGGACAGAATTTCAAACATTAACATCTACCTGGTGTGACTCTTGACACCATGTTGATTGCAAACATGTAGCGTCCCCAGTGCCCTAGCTATTTACAGTTGACATAGCTGCCTGCCTTATTAATAATACTCAGGCAAAGATCCAAAAAGCCTCAGTGGTAGAGCTGGTAAGCCCACTGGGAAACCTTGTTCCCTTTCTGTACAGATGAGCGCAGTTATTTATGACATGGCTAAATTTGGTGGCCCATTCCTTTTCTTTAAAAGGTCTGGTACACACATCCAGACCCTGGTCTACAAATTTCTCATTGCTGGTCTAGGACATAAGATGGCAAATGGTATTTTGGTGTCTGTAACTTTATTGTAAATACTATAATTTTCAGTGCGGCTTTTGTAAACATGATTCTAAAACATTCCATGCCTGCCAAATGGCCTGGAGCATTCCCAGACATAGGTGTAGAGCAGTGTTTCCCAAACTTGGGTCTCCAGCTGTTTTTGAACTACAACTCCCATCATTCCTGACAACTGGTCCTGCTAGCTAGGGATGATGAGAGTTGTAGTCCCCAAAAAACCCCAGCAATTGCTAGTTACTTACCTGTCACATTTTATTTTTCTGTTTCAAAACCCTGTCCTTTAAGCTTGTGTGTGATTTTATTTTTATCTAACAGAGCTCATGATAAGGACATCAAAGAAGCCAACAAGGAAAAGGATCGTGTGAAGCTGTTGCAGCAGCAGCAGCAGCAAGTTGTGGAAAGCCTCACCCTTCAAACCCCGACTCAAGTTCTCTTTCAGCAATCGCGTTATCATCCCCTGGCTCAGCATTCGGCTGTCGTTCCGCAGTTCCACTCCCCAATACAGGATCTGTGCTCGGCTTACCGGGACTCTTTACAAGCTCCTCGACTGAGTGGCCTTGCCTCGGGCCACCATAGCGATTCCCTGCATTCCTACTCCACCCTGCAGGCCAGCTTTCAGCCTGTTTTGCAAACAGTGTCCATTCAAGGGCCTATCACCATGCAGGTAGCCATTTCAACGGAGCCCAGGCACTGCCTCGCGCTGACCTATGGCAGTAGCTATTTTAGCGGGCATCATTCTTACACAGCAGGTTGTTTTGATGGATGAGCACCTGCAAAGGAAGGGGGTGAGACAGGACCAGTACATCTTGGAAGGAAAACATTGGTGATATGTAAACTGAATTGCACCTGCCACCATAGAAAGGAGCTCAATGGAGCAACTACTTGCCAATAGCTTGGACAAAAACAAATCCCTCATTGATTTTTCTTTTTTCTTTTTAACATTTAAAACATGGGTGCCTTTCCTGCAGAAGCAAGATTTTTCTGAGAAGAAATGCAAAAATATACCTCGAAATTCATGATGCTACTTTTGCAAGAGTGACTTACTGAAATTGGGGTGCCTCCATAGAAGGGGTGCCAACGAACTTGAAATAAATAACACTGTAATTAAAAACAGTACTCTGAAAAGCAGAAACCTGGAGAAACTTCTGGCCATCAGATATACTTGTATGATGGCTCTCCCGTGAACACAGTTTGTAGTGGCAGCTCATAACACTGGAGCCTTTTGTTGACACTAACAAGGCTTATATTTCCTTGATACATCTGAAACTGTCACTGGAATTTTTTTAATGAATGTTCCTTGCTGTGCTTTGACTGGAATTTTCACAGAACAAGACTTTAAACTTGGAACACAAGTCAAATCACTTTTGCCTTAATTTGTCTGGTGAGGCATCAGTAGACAAAACACCACTTGGGCCTCAAGTTTATCGTATTTTTCTTAAAATGTAATCTTAACTTTACCTCTAAAATATTTAAGATGCTGCTGCCTTAAGTAACTAAAAGATCATTTTGTGGGAAAACATGGTTTACAACTTATGTCAGGGATTAATGTTTACTTGAAAACAATTCATTGTCAAAATGTTCTTAATATTGCAGGAATCGCTGCCTTTTAGTGTGGTATGTTTGGTCTTGCCGTTTGAGTTAATTATCTAAATATGGACAAATGTGTGTGGAAGGAGTTGATTTTCTTTTTAAAGGGATCCATGAGTAAGGGAACCTGAGGTAACCTTGGAAACTGGTCAGTCTTAAAAGCTGCAGTCCTTGAACCAGAGTTGAGGCTGTTCCTTTACAGCCTGCGAAGACATTAGGCTACCGTTTACTTTAAGCAAAGGCCTACTGATAATTTTTTAAAAATCACAATGTCACTTAATAGAGACACCATTTTAGCTCTTGTACATCCAAAGGCTTATTCTCTCTCCCCCTCCCTTCCCCCATTACTTGAGAGTGGAGCCACACGTGGTGGAGAAAGCAAAGGATTCTGAAGCCTGTGTTTTACTGTGTAAACCAAATCCTGAGCTGTAAGTGAGGCACTTGCGGGGACATAAAACAGCGAGCTGCTGCATACCCCACCTACCAGTTCCCCCATGCAAATGCTACTCCAAAGCCATTTAAATTTCTTCCCCATTTCCTAAGAGGTACCAAAATCAAAAGTGAAGCCTGTCTGATGGGAAAACAGCTGATGTCGAGGCAGGTGTAGAGGGAAAACTCAATTGATATGTGACAAGTACTCAACCCAGCCACTTAAATTTTATTCCTGTTCCCACACTCCACATTTGCAGTACCTCTGCAAATGCAGATTTGGGAACGGAGGGTTTGCCAGATTAACATGATGTTTTGCCTTAAGTCCCATTGATTCATTGCAGTTTAGTTCCACTTAGCTGTACTTCAGGATCATGAACTTAACTATACTGGTGCGATTAAGCTTCCCGCAGGATTTCTGTGGGTTTGGTTTTTCGAAGATTCCTGGTAGAATATGAAGTGCTCACTTGATATTCAGCTGTTTGTCCTGTTAGTCACTGAAAGCCAGTATTGTTTGTGAAAAGGGTTCTCAGGATTGCAATACAGACTATGTGCAATATATTGCTTTTATTCTGTCTAGAGTCCAGTATGTGTGTGTGTGTGTGCTATGGTAGGATGTTCGTCATTCTGCTTTTTAAGTTATATAATTTTTAGAAAAATAGTTCGTGAGAGGGTTGAGTTGGATTTTAGAGTGCAAAATTGTGTTTCCCCTTTTCAGAGGAAGTATGTTGGTTGGGGACTGATGTCTCTAAAGTATACTGTAGTCTGGGCATGTCACACTTTAAGCAAAATGAAAGTAGATGTTGTGTTCCCTTTTTGTTACAGATTTAAATGAAAAGGGTTTATGCAAAAAATTAGAATAGTATCCGGAAGTTTTCTTTTTGTATTTATATACGACTTGGTATCTACAATATTTTGTGTGTTGTAAGCAAATTTTAACCACCTAATTGTGTAAATACTACTGAGGGAGCTCTGGTTGTAGAATCCAATGTGTTCATTTTATTAGCCTTGCAGAGAAGCCTCCCCCGCCCCCATTTGACATTTGTAAGTATCTCCATCTTACAGTAGGTTATTCAATAAACACAGTGCGAAATACTGATGTGCATGTCCGCTTCTTGTATACTCCTACGAAGAAGGGTCTACCCACACTATTTGTGCCCTCGGGTCATTCGTTTTACTAATGGAACTGTGAAATACTTCAATAATCATTAAAGTTCTTCTCAGTATTTGCAGGTGAACGTGATGTTTTCCTAGTATATGATGCTTTACTATTTCATTGGCTCTTAATATGCTTAGAACTGCAGCAGTGGATCACACACATTTATCCTAACTCGTTTCAGCCTCCCGTTAGCTCAGCATTGCAGTTAGATCTAGAGTTGCCGGATTTCATTCAAGTCATTTATGAAAGAAGTAACAAGGAAATGGGACTTGCTGCAATATGGTACAAGGCTTTGGAAGAAAAACCTTGGGAAACCATGTCTGCCGCTGCTTCCCTTTCGGACGTGTACATTTCCCGCCCCCCTTGTAAAAACCCATCATGCTGCTATTGGCATGATGATTATCGTATGATAAACTCATTTCTTGGTTCGCTGCAATTTGTGATGGCAAACCTAAATTCATGATAGCATAGTGGTTTCATTTAACTATAGTTGCACATGGCAGTTACGTATGACTTGAGAAACCTGTTTGTGGAATGATTGCTCTGAGTTCTGCATACATCCTTTGCATAGACTGATGGCAGCAGGATTCCTCAAGGGCCTCTTCCGATGAAGCTCCCGCCTATTAATTGTTGAAGTGTGTGAGAGCCTTGGATCTGTGTGCATGTTCCTAGCCCCTGTCAACTCTACTGCCAATGTTAACCAAATGGTTGGCAAGGTACCGTAATGTAGAATTTCACACTGGGCAGCCAACTCATTACAGAAGGTGATTATATATGTAGTGTTAGGGGAGACTGTTCAAATATTGGTGGGATCAGCTGGCATAGGTCTTGCGGTCTATATGCAATGTGCCCTTTGTCATGACAGGAAGTCAGAACAGCCTATATTTTTTACGACAGCTTAAGACACTTAAAGTGGAGCTCAGCTCAGCAACTTGGGAAACATGAATGGGAAGGGCAATGTGTCTCATTTACTGACTACTTTTAGCTTGCCACATGTGCAGAAGGCACTTGGAGTGGCACTTGTTGATCATCCCCTCTGTGTCCCTGAAAATGTAACTCCAGAGGATTTGGGGTTCCCCAAAGTGGGCTTGTGGCAGAGCAGGAAGCAGGGAATACACTACTCTTCTCTTGCCTTCCATTTGCAAGCTGTTTGGCTCTAAGCCCTCTTCTGTGCTATGTCTAAAAAGAGCCCCTGAATGAGCAACTGCTTTCTCGGTGGCTTGTGACAAACTAAATTCAAAGCTGTGTGACTTCTAGAGCGATGGACACTTGGAAGTTGAACATAATTCAGTATCTTGGGACACTCGGCTGTCATGGATTTTAAAATCAGTTACTCTTAATATTGCAATTGTCTACCTTGCAAAGTTGCAAATGCGATTTGAAAGTGTGATGATACATGATGAATTATCACATGCTGGCCATCTTTTATTGCATGCACACAAATATAAAATGCACTGTTTAAAGACTCAGAAATGGGACTCTGAGATATTTTTAACTGAATGAATAGCTACACATAAGAAAATCTAGTGATGTGAAGTATTTATTTTTAAACCACCCATTCTAAAATTAATGCTGAAGTGAGTTGCGAATACCATTGTTTGGGGAAGTTTTTAATGTTTAATGCTGTATTGCGTTTTTAATATTCAGTTGGGAGCCACCCAGAGTGGCTGGGGAAATCCAGCTGATGAGCGGGGTATAAATAAATAAATTATTATCATCATCAGAGTGGATACTTGATGTAAAAAGATGGGACCTTCTTTCCAATAGAGAAAATATCACTGCTGACTTTTTCTGGCATAGAAGTTGAAGGCTTCTAGGCAAATGCTAACCAAACTCCTTTTTGGCTTTCAAGTTACTCGTATTGAATTGGTGAAGTCCTAGGAAAAGAAGTTCAAATAATATTTTCATCCTCGGTTTCTTTATAATGCCAGGCAGTAGAGATAGTAGATCCAAATTAAATAAAGTGTGCCTTAAACCTTAGTCTTTTTGGCTCAGTTGGCCTCAAATTCTGAATAAATTTGTCTCGGTGCCCTTCTGCAGACTGTTTTTCTATTGTACTCATTAGGAAGCTTCCCTTTGGCTGGATGGTGTCTAGACAGTGAGAGCCAGACAAAGGTACTTATTTCTTGTCTGAAATTCAGTGCCATTTCCAAGGAAGGGTAAATTGGTGTGGGTGGGAGGAGGGGTAGCAGCTGTGTAAAGGTGCAGCAGAGCAAACATCTGTGCTTAAGTTTGGGGGGGATGAAAGTTCAACCCTTGATTTCAGATGGAAATGTGGCATCATCTCCCATCAGTCAGCAAGCAGGAGCCTTAAAGGATTTGTGCATTGTGAGCTCTGACTTTGGAACACATGCTCGGGCCTGGTTGCTAAGTGACTGGGCAAGATCGAGCCCCAACACATGGCTTCCCTGTAATGGAGAGCGCAGCATTTGAACATGTGTTCTCTTGTTTTTTCCTCCCTGAGAGCTTAAAGAACAGTAGAATATTGTTGCCTGATCCTTCTAACTAATGAGCTTATCTCTTGTTCAAGGAATTGTGTTTGCCATTTGGGAAGAAACAAGCCAAATAAATTCAGCACATGCAAAATGCAAACATTTGTGAGTGCTCCAAGGAGCCAGGAGCCCAGTAACAAAAATATGTAGTTGTCCTTGCAATAATTGAGGGAGGTTTTGCATCACATGGAAGGCTGGATCATAGGGTATCAACATACTACTTTTTTCTTGAGGTTGCAACCATTACCCAGTGTGGAAATGTGCCCTGTTTGGTGGTGTTGCCCTGGATAGCAACACTGAGAGTTGCTTTGCATGTCATAGAATTATAAATAATATCTTCTTTAACACATTATAAAAAATAAGACACGTAATGCTATCAGGTGAAAGTGGCAATTGGCCCTACGCTATGCACTGTTGGAAAGTTTAAAATTCTAGCAAAGTAGGAACATAGGAAGTTGCTGTATATTTAGACCCATTCTGCCTATTGCACTTGTTTCCAATCAATAAACAAATGCAGAAATAAACAAAGTTCTTAAGTTCGTTACTTTATATTGGGGTTTTTTATTGCTCACTTTTCAATTATCAGTAAGGCCACAATTATTCCTCCTCCAACGGCTTCTTAGACCAGTCTCTTGCTGATTCTTTTGAAAGTTTCATCGCCAATTGTAGAAATCTGCAGTAAAGGATAAAGCAAACATTGCTAATGAAGCTGGAAGCTGGGATTGAAAATATAGCTGTTAACATCCTGGAATGCTTTGTGAATTCCCTTCTATACAGTTGCTAATGATTCAGGAGTACTGTGCCATGAATTTAAGGGAGGAGGGGAGACACAAAAGAGGAAACTTCCAATTCACAATTTAAAAAAATCATTAATGTAGCCCAAAGAGTTTTTTTTTTCTTCTAGAGGACACTATTGAACAACAATTTCAACCTAGTGTGTCTCTGCAACACTGCTTGCAAAGTATTGTGTTTCCTCCTCCCCTGTTATACTTTCAAATGCTTCATAGTAGTGAGTTAGTTTTAGAATTATTTTGTATTTTGAATTGATCAATTCACGTACCCAGTACGTACGTGGGTATTGGTGGCCATTAAAATCATCATGCCTTCCGTCCATTCTTCGGCTAACATTTTGCTTTAAGGCTGTAAACACCATTTTACAAAATTGGGGGGGAGGGCATCACACATTTGATCTTCAAGGAAAGTTTTTAGGAAATTACCTCAACTAGTTTGCCCCCAGCAATCTCTGCAGTATGATGATAATTGGGGAAGTCAGCAACCACTTTTCCACCTTCCATTTTAACAGTTGTCTGCAACAGATTTACATACATTAGTTGCCGCCTTGGCTGAATACAATTAAGGATTTCATTTCAATAAAGTGTTGCTGGTGTGCCAATGCAGCCACACCACTTTGAATCCCGGCTAGTCCTTTGAAAGCAGTAGCTACAATCATTTACCTTGAATTTTTTACCACCCATTGTCTCCATTTCGGATTCCTTGCCAATAACAAACTTATTAGTCATGGAATGCCCGCTTGGGTAAATCTGGGACCAGGTGAATTCATCTCCATTCTGTACCACTTCAGTAACAATCTTGAAATTTTTCCCTTTTTCAATTGTGTCGGCAGGAAAACCTAGCCCAATGAAAAGACAACGTTAATGTAAACCACCTCCAATGTATTTGTTTAAAAGCATTTCTAAATTGCTGTGGTATACAGATTTTCTAAGAGGCGTACAAAAATACAAACACAAAAAGAGTGATATAAAAACCAAAAGATTAATAAAAGAATGCAGGAATCTGAGTTGCAATGTCATTCTATCAAGCAGAATACCACTGCACGGCAATCTGCCATAATGCAGTGGTTTTTATTCTGCTTGCCAAATAATGCTGTGTAACTCTGAAAGACTGCAGAGTTTCACCAGGAGATCCCAACTGAAGATGCCATCATTGAGGCTCTCTTTTCTGAAACCAGCAGCTGACAATCCAAGCAATTCTCTATGTCAGCTTTCCATAACCTCCAAATGATTTGGATTGCATCTCCCATTGCCTCTGACTACTGGCTGTGCCACCAGGAGAACTGATGGAAGCTAAAATCCAAAACAACTGCAGGGCAGCCAGTTGGGGAATACTGATCTGAGTGCAGCAAACGAAAAGTCTTAATAGATACATACCCATGCGCTTCATAAAACTCTCATAGTTTTCCTCACTTTCCACTTCGTATTTGCCGGAGAAAGCCATGCTGTAGTCTGTGGCACAGGAAGGAGGCTTGCAGAGGAGGGTGTTTGTGGTTTGGCTTGGTAGGTTCGGGGACTGAAAACCCCTGCCTTATAAAGCTTTCTTAGCTCAGGTTATCCACCCTAAATGCAGTGCACTTCTCCATCATACCATCTAATGAGGAAGTTTGTTTTTTTACAACAGGAGGGTAATTTTGTATGAATCACTTAACACTGGTGTCATTGACCCTTACGAAAGGCCCTATTCCAATTCTGGCATGTCTCTCTTTACCAAAGACTTTTTCCAAAGTAAGTTCAGGGTGATAGATAGATGAAATAGATATAGATATAGATTAGATAGATATATAGATATAGATATAGATATAGATATATTGTTACCCTACAAAGGGGGTCTGGTTAATATACCGGTCCACTTTAGCCAAATAAAGACAGCCGAGTCGTGGAAAAGGTTCATATTTGTTGCAGGCTGCAGCAAGAATAAATGATCCAGAGGAGTTTTCCAAATTCTGGACCCCAAAGACAACATTCAAGACACTTGTATAACAATTACGTGCGTGATCACCTCATACACGATCCTTTCCAGTAATATGATGGGATAACTGAATGCATGGACAGCTTGTGGGCCCCTGAAACCTATTTCATTGGTCAGAACAACCTGCTCCTAATTGCTATGGCAACAGGTATCTTTAAGCAAAGTTCATACAAAATGTTGCTATTTTTGCTATCTGCTACATGAAGACTTGTCTGGGTCAGGAAAATTTATTGTTCTCCTGGCTTTGATGCCAGCCCTCCGTCTGCTGCTGAAGGCCAGCGAGCTCTTGGCATGCTTTACTAACCTGATAAGATGAAGCGAGAGGCCCATAGTGGGTGCTATCCCAACAAAAGACAAGAATGCAGCTTCTTTCATAGGTGTGGGGGTGTGTCTCTATAGGCCTCTATAGGAAGGTGGGAAACAATCTCCCCTCCCCGCCATAGCTGAATTCCTTTTAGTGAAAGTGGTTGAGGCCCAAGATGCCCAATGAAGAGGACCAAAACACACCCACACACAAATGCATTACACACATACTCATTTTCAATATCAATCTCTCCCCTTGCACTTCTCAATTTGGCTTTTTCACTGTGGAAAAGGACACAAAGTGAGCTGGCCATGTAGGAAGATTAAACTCCCACTTCCAAGAGCTGACAGAGGAGGTGAATGAACTCGAAGCGTGCTCTTTCCCGGTTTGTGCTGAACTTGCAACCTTGCTTTTCTAGCAATAATGCCAACGGCCTTGAAAAACTTCATCTCATCCAGCAGGTGAAGAAAAGCTACAGAACTGCAGGGAACCAGGTGGCGGTGCATCTGGGCTCTCATGTTTATGTATGGCTCGACTCGCTCTGCAGAAATCGTATTACAGCATTCCACTTCTCCATCATTCCATGTACAGAAGCCATGGCAACTGAATCTTATTTCAATGCAGGCACTGGGAAAGTATCCTGTACCGCACCTGAAGGCAAGAGATTAGTTAGGAGGCTGCAGGTCAGTTTGTATTACACAACTCTGCTTTTCCACCAAACAGTACAGTCAAGAGCTGCTGCTTCTACAGTTGCTGCCCAAGATGGCGGCTTCCTTCTGACTAATGGTAGGGTTGGCCTTTTCTACCAGCACTGGTCTTCACACTGAGAAGCCTCTGATAATTTCAAACCTAGGAACCCCAGTGTTCCTCAGGTCGCAGTCTGAAAGCCACTGCCTCGTAGCGCCATTTGCCTGACTTCTAAATTTCAGTTCAGATGTGTGAAAGACTTGTGCAACTAGCTACCAGCTCAAAATAGTCAGAAGGAGTCTTCAAAATATGCTGTTAAAACTCCATGAGAAAAGAATGTAGACTTCTTTGGGTTTCATTAATCATCCTTAATGAGAACATGGAACATTTCATATACAGTGGTACCTCGGGTTAAGAACTTAATTCATTCTTAACCTGAAATTGTTCTTAACCTGAAGCACCACTTTAGCTAATGGGGCCTCCTGCTGCCACTACGCAGCCGCTGCACAATTTCTGTTCTCATCCTGAAGCAAAGTTCTTAACCCGAGGTAATATTTCTGGGTTAGCGGAGTCTGTAACCTGAAGCGTATGTAACCTGAGGTACCACTGTAATTGTTAAAGATTAACAGAAGTGGAAAAGGCTTGAGTAAGGTTCTTTTCACTAAAGGGCTGTACATTCTTGTTCTGTCATAAATAAGAAATGGCAGTTATCTCTCCTCCTCTTTGTTATCAAGGTTATTATTTTATGACTTGATTATCTCTTTACACTTTTATTTTCTCATGCATATAGATGGGAATTTAATCTCCACTGTAATCTTACCCATATTCAACTATTTATGAGAGAAGGCTTTAGGATTCTCAGGGAGTTTTTGCCATCTTTAGAAGGACAGATAATTTATGGCAAGAAAATAGTCTATTATTATATATAGCTGGGTAACATCTGCTAATTGAAGCGGCCTTGAAAGGTAGGGGGACTAGGCAAAAGAATTGTGTGTGAAACTTAAACGCCTTGATAGATGGTATTGGAAAGACACTCTGGAGTCTTTTTGAAGACACTGATTCCTTCTGCTTCAACTTTCAAGGCTGCCTAGCTGGCTCAGTCTTTTCCCTGCGGCCTTCGAGTGCAGGCATGGATGTTTTCATGTGGCTTATGTTTTCAAATTGAATCAAAGCTGTTTTGGGGAAAAACACATCAAAATGCAGTACTTCTTAAGATTAATGTGGCTAACGCGGCTTACGGCTAATGCCATGTCTGCACAGAGTCACAAACTGGCAGTGGAAGTGCACTCGGCGCAGAGCAAATGGGTGTACCTCTGTAAAACTGTTTTCCACCACTGTGCTCATATAGATTTTTAGGTCGCTCAATACTTTTCAATATGAGCAATACTGTGCTCATATAGATTTTTAGGTCGCTCAATACGCTCAATACCGTACCACAGTAGCATTTTAAGAACTACTGTACAAGACTCTGCCATTTTATTCTATCTTTAGAGGGCCTTACTTCTTTGCAGTTTGTGCCCCCAGCCCCCTAACCACTGGTGTGCACAGACAGCAGGTGACTTAGATACACATCCAACTCTATTGGTATGCAAATGCCTTTCTAGGCCTGGCTCAGAATATTCCACACAGTGTTTTGCTTTCCACTTGTCCACTGTAGACCTGGCTGATGGGAGATGTAGCAGGCTGATCTCAGTCACTCTGACACTCGCACCCAGGAGCTCCCTCTTGCACAGAGCCTGGCCGCTTACTGACCTATCTCTAACCTACTACAGTGGTACCTCGGGTTAAGTACTTAATTTGTTCCGGAGGTCTGTACTTAACCTGAAACTGTTCTTAACCTGAAGCACCACTTTAGCTAATGGGGCCTCCTCCTGCTGCCGCGCCGCCGGAGCACGATTTCTGTTCTCATCCTGAAGCAAAGTTCTTAACCTGAAGCACTATTTCTGGGTTAGCGGAGTCTGTAACCTGAAGCGTATGTGTTAAGTTGCAGGTGAACATATCAGACGACACAGCGATTCTTCAAACAGCTCTTGTTTATTCACAGGCCAGGACAGAACTGAACTGAAGGGTTCAGTCAGCTTGCTTATATAGAGCTCCAGTACAATGTAACTGTAACAATTTTCTAAAACTATCCAATCACTGAACGTCACTTTTGATCCCTTATTTGCATAACTATCGACAGTATCCCCCTGCTGACCCAGGGTGAGAACTTCAGTACATAACAGCATGTAACCTGAAGCGTCTGTAACCCAAGGTACCACTGTATTTCTAGAAAAGGTTGTTGAATGAGCACTCACTCTGCATCTTCAGGCGCATCTGGATTCTGTCAGCTTTCTAAGCCCTGTCCAGGCATTTTCAATTTAGAGTAAACCAAACACATGAAAGGGGCAGGGGAGCAAGTGCACTAGCTCTGTTGCCATTCCTGTCACCATCCAACACTTAAATTGTAATGCCTGAAGAAGACTGAAGTCCTTTCCAATCAGGCTTTCACTCAGTGTACGGCACTGACATTGCAATTGGCCTCAGTCGCTGCTCTTTGCCAAGAAGTTGACAAAGGAAGTTGTACTCTGTTGTCCCTACTAGATTTTGCAGGAGTCATTGACAGCATTGACCATAAAGCGCTAGCGTCACATGTGTAGCGACTGATGTTCCTGGGTTAGCCTTTGAGAAGTTTTTACAGGGTATCCCAGGAGATAGCTAATGTGAGTTTGCTCAGTGTTCTCCCTCCACAATCACCCTGGCAAGGACTTCTCTGTGGTATTTTGCAGGATTCCACCACCATTCCTCTCTTGATAACTTATAATTCCTGTAAGGCAAAACAGTACTAATGGAGGAACCAATGATCCTTCCACTTGGCCTCTTATGGTGGGCTCTTAGTGCTGTACATGCACACAAGTTTTGCTCAGCATATGCACAACGTCAACCTCATCAAAATATTATTTTTCCTTTCAATTTGGATTTGGTGTTTCTGCAGAAAGCGTGATACGTTAGAAAAGCAAACATTCAAATGGTAAATCCAGATTGGGGGTGGGAGGGAGATGTCAAGTGGACACTGCAAAACCTGCATGTGTGAGCGGTATTGAATCCACCAGGAGATGCTTTGTGGAAGCACTCCAAGACGCAGAGCTAGCAGAGACAACAGCTGAAAGCTGCTTATTCATCCTGCTTCATCCTGAGATTACCAAAGTGTCCAGATGTTTTCCATATGGCTTTCTGCAAATGGCATTCAACATCCTTCTGATGAGGCAAAGATACGTCACAGAAAGCTAATATGAATCCTAAAAGAAACAGTTTTGTAGAGCTTAAAAGTGCTACCACATAAATGACATGGATGCTCTATTCCACAACAATACTGCGCTCAGGATGCAATCTTAGCTACACATACCTGCGAGTAAGTCCCATTGAACTTAAAGGGGCTAGCTTGTGAGTAACATATACAGTGGTACCTCGGGTTAAGTACGTAATTCGTTCCGGAGGTCCGTTCTTAACCTGAAACTGTTCTTAACCTGAAGCACCACTTTAGCTAATGGGGCCTCCTGCTGCCGCTGTGCCGCCGGAGCCCGATTTCTGTTCTTATCCCGAAGCAAAGTTCTTAACCTGAAGCACTATTTCTGGGTTAGCGGAGTGTGTAACCTGAAGCGTCTGTAACCCGAGGTACCACTGTATAGGAGTGTGCTATTAATAGAATAACAGAGCAGTACTCTAAGTACTGAGTTGTTATTGTTGTTGTATCTTGTCTACCCTGTTTCATCTTATGAGCAAGCAGGAGAAACAGGAACACAACTCAGAAACCCAAGTCACAGGTACTTGCTGTTCTAACCCCACAGGTGTTTTTATTTCATAGATACAGCTCCATGTCCATTTCAAGTCCATTGTATGGTTTAGTATCTTTCAGAAGTGAAATGTCACTTCCAACTATGATGCAATGCAGGTTTTGAGGATGCTGTCTCCCCCAGCCCACTTTATTGCACCATCTTTAAGGATGGCAATTACATGTAGATAGCGAAGCCTTTCTAAGACAAACCTTGATTGCTGCTTTGGGGTTAGTTACTCTGCCTATAAAAGCTTCTGTTGTTCCCCCTCTAGTTTGGATTGCACTTCCCAAAGACACTTCCTCTCCTCCCTTCTGAATGGTTCACTACCCTTAACCCCTGTAATTCACTCGAAGGAGGGGTCATCCAGGGCAGACAACTGTCTTAATGGAGCAGACTGGTCTTTTTCTGCCAAGAAAAGTCAGGATAAAAGGAGAACTGTGTCAAAACAACAGCAGTTTGCACAGCAGAATAAATATGTGCTTACAGACCTAAATACAATGTGCCAAGTGCTAAAACACTCAGGTGAATTATTACTCTCAGTAGGTCAAAATGTATTTTTACAAAGCCCATGTTGCTTTTTCTTCCTCTAGTTGAACAATGCTTGTTTTCCCTCCTGCTAATGGATATCTATCTGTTTCAAGGAACTGTGTGTTTGCACATATGTTACAAGCATGGATGCATGTCATAAATCCCTATGCAATGATGCCATTTCATGTTCCTTTCTCTGTTACCAGTTCTTATTTTATGTAGCTCTACTGCCCAACCTACTCTTTACAGTGACATCTGTTTGAGAAAAGGAAATGCTTCTTCACACTACATGGTGACAGCAGTGTTTGGTGCATTAACATGCAAGGATGCTGTTGCAGTGAATCAGCATTCGTTGCTCTTTGATGTCGTAGTTTATTTGTTAGAGCAGCTCCTGATGGAACTTTGTTTAGACTGGCAAGAACCCCAAGAGAAAAGTATGGCTCCCTTTAACATTAGTTCAGTATATGTTGATTGATCATAGAATCATAAAATTGCAGTGCTGGAAGGGAACTCAAGATTCAACCCCCTGCAATGTGGTGTTATCAATTGTGGGAGGAAAAAAGAAGAAGTAGTAGTAGAAGTGGAAGGAAGGACTGCCCTAAATCCTAAAAATTAATAAATGCTACGTTTTAGTCCAGTTCTCCTATATGTTAAGGTCCCATTGAATCATGATTCTATCTTTGGTGGTATTAGCTGCCCCTCCCAGCTTGGTGTCATCTGCAAATCTGTCCAGCAGACCCTCAATTCCTTCATCCGAGATATTTATAAAGATGTTGAACAACACAAGGCCCAGGACAGAACCCCCCCAGGTCCCACTTGTAACTATTTTCCAGGATGACAGGGAACCGTTTGTAAGCACTGTTTGGGTTTTTTCAGCAAGTGAACCCAAAGCAGCCTGCTGTGTAAATAAAAGGGTGTAGTATTAGAGCATTTCTGCATGATCTTTTTTGAAAAGAAAGAATTTTTAATTGATGGCCTGCATGTGTTTTGCCCAGATAGTGCCCCTCTCATGGGCCTACTGTATTTTCTGGAAAGTCAAAGCACTATGCTTTGTACTGTGGAAATGCAAAATTTATTTTTAAAAATTCATTTATAGCCTTTATAACAGCTTGTGACACTGGGGAGAAGTTAACCTTTCTGCAAAATCCCAGTCAGACATATATTTGCTCCAACAGCTGTGCCATTTTGAGAATTTAAATGAGACATGGATGGTGGGAACTGGGAAACCTTACTTGGAAAGTTAGATTTTGTGTTGTAGCTGTTCAGTCTACAAATCACTAATATAAATGACAACAGCTATACTGTATCTCTATTTCCAGCAGAGGGCATAGTGGTATACCGTATTTACTAGAGTCTAATGCGCCATCAAATCTAATGCACACATCAGTTTTCAGAACCTTGAAACCAAAAAAAGTATTTGCTGGCAAATGTAAACGTGCCATCAAATCTAACACCTTAATTTTCGCAACGTAATTTGGCCAAAAAAAGGTGAGCATTAGAGTTGAGTAAATACGGTTATAGACGAAGTTTTTCTTTTTCTTTTTTGGGATTTTAAAAAAAGTTTAATTACTCTCATTTATTAAGTTAAAAAACACCAATTGAAACCAATGATCAGACATTTCATCAAGGATGACGCATTTCCTCCATCACAAACTCAAATTTGGTAGCAATTTTTTAAAAGGATCTTGACTTTCTTTTTTTAAAAAGGGATCTGGCAGTTAGGGAATTGCAAGACGTGGAAGAAAGACACTGTTATAAGAATTCAAAGGTCTCAAAAATAAATTAAATGTTCATAAATGTACAAAGCAAACACATACATAAGTAAGGTATATAAACCAGGAGTCTGAAATAGTGTGGGAGAGCAATCCTGAAACCATTTTGACTCTCGCAAATTGACCTCAAATATTTCTCTGCAAAGAAGAAGGAAATGGGAAAGCCTTCCCATTGCCTTGTTGCTTGCAAATCCTGTCTTAAGGACATATTTGTGTATGAATAGGGTGACCCTGCAACCTGGATTCAGGAACTAAAGTATTAACCAACACCCACACCCACACCCAAAATGCCCAGACTGCCCAGGTAATGAAATCAGTGACCATTGTCAGGTATCCTGGCAGGCAGGATTTCTGCTCAAGACCGCCTCCTTCTGTGATGTATGTATGATGTTTTAAGGAGTGGTCTTGGGCTACAGGGTGGGCAATTTCAAAAGTCTAGATGAGGGCTTGCGGACCATTGTTCAGGGTTCTCCTCCCTCCTGTGTGGGGGGAGTGGGAACCCTGTTGCAACAGTTCCTTGAATAAAGATCAGGCTTACTAGCTGCTTTGCTTCTCAATATACTCTGGTTGGCCTGTTTTCTCCTACCGATAGGGAACCCACTTAAGGACTCTATATGGGCTCCGGAATACCCCATAAAGGGAAAGGGAGCAGTTTTTCTTATAACAATATATAAGTACAGTATATAGTGGTGGCCGGTGCCCATTGGGACTGGTGGGGCAGTGGGCAGCAAGTCTAACGGTAGGTGGAGCCAGAGCCAATGACAAGCAGAGCCAAGCGATTCTGGATTTTGGCTCCATCTTCCTGCCTGCTGAGGACTAAGGAGGAAAGTGAGAAGCAGTGCCATCCCCTTGACTGGTTGTAAGTAGGAAATAATGTAGGCAGACAGATGCTGGCTGAGGGCACACTGAGGTTGGTGGGGCAGCAGCCCATCAATATTCTCTGGTTGGCTTATGTTATATTCTCCTACCGATAGGAGACCCACTTAAGGACTCTTGGGTAAGGGGAAAGGAGCAGTTTTTTCTTATAACAACACATTCAGAGTGGGCCAAAGACCCCCAAGAGATCCCACTCTGACATTTGGTAGATCTGCTCTCTCTCCTAGGGTTTCTTGCTAGCCTAAGAGGGGGAATGAGGTGCAGGGGTGGCAGCCCCAGCACAGGGAGAGAAGGTGCAACTGAGGATGGGCTGGGCGTGTCAGGGGATCCAGCCGAGGATGAGGAGGGAACCACCGTAGGGCACTGCCCTGTTCAGGACCGGGTCCCCTGTCACCGCGGGGTAATACAGGGTGCCAGAGATCAGCCACAGGGACAGGTTGCTGCCAGCCATCATGGGATAGCGCCAGTGGGGCACAGCCAAGAGTGCCAGTCTGTGGAGGAAGTGGTATTTGTTGGCCATCTCATTAAGAAATCATCTCAGTCACTTTGACAGAAACCATGAGGCCATGGCGCTGTGGTCTAAACCACTGAGCCTCTCGGGCTTGCCAATCAGGAGGTCGGCGGTTCGAATCCCCACGAGGGGGTGAGTTCCCGTTGCTTGGTCCTAGCTCCTGCCCACCTAGCAGTTCGAAAGCATGTCAAAGTGCACGTAGATAAATAGGTACCGCTCCGGCGGGAAGGTAAACGGCATTTCCGTGCGCTGCTCTGGTTTCACCAGAAGCAGCATAGTCTTGCTGGCCACATGACCCGGAAGCTGTCTGCGGACAAATGCCGGCTCCCTCGGCCTGTAGAGCGAGATGAGTGCCGCAACCCCAGAGTTGTCCGCAACTGGACCTAATAGTCAGGAGTACCTTTACTTTTACCTATGAGGCCAGTAGGTGGTTGCCCCGACTCAGAGCCATTGGAAAAAGACCCTGGCACCCGCTGGGTCCAGCTGCTGCTTGGGAACTGAGGCTCACTGCTGGGTCCAGAAGAACCTTCAAACTGTGAGCCTGATCTTTGCAGTGAAGCGCAACCCCAGCAAGATTTCTCCAGCTAACTGGCCCAACAAGTACCCTGCTAATATCAGCTTTCTTATCAAGATTAATTTTCTGTTTATTTGCCACCATCCAGTGCATTGTTATGGCTGCCACTTAGGGACATCCGCGTTTCGCCCAGATTTAAAGAAGATAGGGATGATGCTGTAAGAAATATGTCACGACTACTGTACCAGTGATTTCATGCAGAGGTTAAAAACAGCAATAACAAACATGTGGAAGGCAAAATGGAACCCTGAGATAGCTCCCAGGGCAGACTCTGTGAGGAGGAAGAGAACCCTCTCAGCACTGTACCATAGAGCAGAGGACCATAGAGCCTTACACTGAGTCAAACATCTAGCTCACTATGGTCTAGACTAGCAGTGGCTTTCCAGGGTTTCAGGGAGGGAGTCTCCCCCATACCTGCCTGGAGATGCCATGAATTTGAAGCTTTGGGCACTTTCAAAGCTCATGTATGCATTCAGCAATTAAAATAAGTGTGTGCTATGTGAAATGGTGCCACCTGGTGGGAAAGCACAAAAACTGAATGGCAAGCTTTAAAAGCAGGCTTTCTTTCCCCCATTCTATCTAAATTTCGAAGTAACTGTTTGGGATCACTGCTTCAGTGTGATTACTCTGGCTTCCTGTGCATGCTCTTGGCTCTGAGAACCAATAGTGAACTACAAAGCTGAAGGCCTTTATGTGCATTTTCATACAATTTAGAAGCTTAGGCTGCAGTTCTCCACATAGTAAACCCTACACATAAATGCACTTTAATCAATGACACACACTTGTTATGTGGTGCAGGATTTCAGATGAGACTCAGTCCACACAACAGGCAATTTTAAGAGTACCATGCATAGGGTGGTAGGAGCCTGCATGTCTAGATTGCCATTTTGGCCATGGTTAATGCCCTTTGGTAGATCCCTTGCCTCCAGTCCTAACTAAAAATAGGACACACTTTACTAATTTCTTTTTATGCTTGCTTCATGTCCCCATCTCTCTGATGAAATTAAGTAAATGGTTAGCTAGGATTGGACGGTTCTTTACCCCTGGCCTCAGTTTGGCTCTTGAGACAAATGTCCAGCTTTCTAACTACATTGATCCAGATTGATAAGGACTTAGGAAGATAGATAAGGGCTTATGAAGACAGGTGGTGGGGAACTTTTGGCCCTCCAGTTGTTGTTGAATTACAGCTCCCACCATCCCCGGCCATCGGCCCTACTTGCTAGGGCTGATAGGCTGTAGCTCAGAAACATCTGGAGGGTCAAATGTTCCCCACACCTGCCTTAAGAGATATATGAGCACAGATCTGTGTGCCGCAATCTGCCTTTATTTTATTCTTTTTTTAAAAAAAGGAAGGAAGGAAGGAAGGAAGGAAGGAAGGAAGGAAGGAAGGAAGGAAGGAAGGAAGGAAGGAAGGTCTGAATAAACCACAAGAGTTGCAAGTACTGGCTCCTGCTCTCTTGTTATAGGAGCCAGAGAGGATGGCTTCTCCGTGGTATCCAGAGTCGAATAGAAGATGGGTAATTAAATAATAAAAAGGAATGGATGATAATGATGGCGCTATAATGAGTGCCTGGTGAAATGAACAGCTGAAGCTGGCTCTGAGATGAGTTCTTTCTACCCACACAGAGAGGAGTCTGAGCTGGGGTTTGGTAGTGTGGAGGGCAGCCAACGCTGGGAAGCCAGGAAGAGGAGCCTTTTGTGTACAACGTCAGGCTCCCTCTGCATTTGATGAATGAGGGTATTTTGTGATGTAGGCGGCTGGGCTGAGCCAGAAACTGCAAAGTCCTGAGGACTAACCCGTCTTCCTGAAATCCACAACAAAGAACTTCCAGCAGTCATGATTTCATCATCAATCTTCCAACCGTTTTCAGTTGCTAACCAAACTCATTCTCCTCTCTCACACAGGGCGGTGGACTGTTTTACTATTGTACGCCGCAAGTGGGGCTGGATAATGGGTTTGGCTTTTTGAGACTGAAGAAAAATGTTTGCAAGGGCAAAGCGGGCACATGTTTGTAGAGATTCACTGGCTATTTCTTTCTTGACCATTTTGTTTCCTGTGACTGGCATATAGGAAAAGGAATGCATTGTTTCCGGCACTAAGTTTGCCCGTCTCTTTACGTTAAAACAAACACCTGCACTTTGTACCTGGCCTGTTTCAAAAGGTTTACTTTTGCTTGGGCATTGCCAGTGCTGCATTGCTTTGAGTCACTGTGACCTACATACAGAGATAATCCAAGCTAACCTCTCCCTCTCTCTCTCTCTCCCTCTCTCTCTCTCTCTCTTTTGCTCTTACTTTTTCATACCAGCACTGGTGCTTAAGCTAATTTCAGCCCTTTGGTGGCCTCCATTTTAGCTCTTCCTGTGGGGATTCAGGAGATTATATTTGGGTTTTTAACCTGAGGAAATAAAATGAGAACAATTTTTAAAAATCAGTTGATGCTTTGCTTGGAAAATTAGAATACGGGATTTTTTTTGTGAGCTGCTGTTGCTCTCATACAAACAGAGAAAAATGAAGAGCACACTTTTTCCCCGTCATAAAAATACAACATACAGGGACTGAAAAGACTCAGGTGGAAAAGGAGATTATTTACAAAATCATTTTTCAATAAGGGCCAACATGTTCTTTTGACTTGACTTTTATGGAACAGCAAAAGGAGATGCAATAAGAAATAGCATCAGAGGACTCAAAGCTTTGGGGGAAATGGGCTCTACCTTCCCCTTCCTCTTCGCAGCTGTACAAAAAGTCAGCTTGAAAACTAGGGCCACATGATGCATGTTTGGTGGCCTGGCCTGGCTGGAACTACAACGAAAGATCAGTTTGAGAACTATAAAGAGTTTCAGCACTTATTGGGCGGAATTCAGTATTGCTCTATGTTGAACATCCCACCAGCACAAGGACGATCCCCCCTCTCCTCACCTGTATGCTGTTCTGGGAGATTCTTCCAAACCCACACAAAATCATTTTGGGGGGACCAGAGAGAAAGTCATGATGCACTGGCAGAAGTCTTTGTGAGGGCTTCTGCTGATGGGACTTATTGGTTAAAATCCCTCCCACTGTCCATAGGGATTTCACTTTGCAATTTTCTCAATTGGGAAGGGCCATATTATTATTGGAAAGGGCCATATTATTTCAGCTCTGGTTCCAATATAATAGGCCACTCAGGTACAATCAGATCCTGATTTGTAGGTAGCCCTTGAACCAGTTTCCAGACTTGGATGGCACTGGAAACTGATTAAAAAGTCATAAAGTCTCATCCACAACCAAGCATGTACGAGGAGGAAGAGACAGGGAGAAGTAGAGTAAACTGGACTTTCTCATTCAATCATGGGGAGGGGGGACCTGTGGTTTGTTGAAATGGTCCTGCTGTACCTGAATGAGGCCTTTGTCTGCTTTGTGTTCATTTTACGAGGGATATAATCTGCTGTATTGTATCTGCTATATTTACCTTTCTGCTATATTCAACTTTGAAAGAGAAAAGGCAGGATATGTGTTCTCAGTAAAATGAATTACACTTGGGTCTAGGTAATGCATTAATTAATTTTGATTAAATTGACCATCCATTTGCCTAGACCAGCCATAACCTGTTGAACAAGAGGATCCTCATTAAAACTGGCAATTCCTCTAATATTCTTTGACATCTTCATTCCCATACACTTAAGCTACACTGACTGCAATTTAAATGACCAATTCGAAACCTGCTGCTGAGAGATCAATTGGTCTAATCCCAGGAATTCTAGTTTTGACCAACTGATCCTGTTTTTTAGCAGCATGTATACCCCAAAAGCTTTAATTACTATGAGCTTTGAGATGGATTGTATACTATGAAGAAGACACTGCCCACACACAACTGAATTTTACATTCTTAGACTTTTGTCTTTATACCCAAAATCTCAGGATCCTGCATAGGTATACAAATACAGGGCTCCAAAATGATGCCAGTCAAAACTGGGAATAACAGACAACCTTGCCTGTACCTCTTTGTATGTTAAGCACTGAGTTTTTGCAGATCAAGCAGTCGTGAAAGGCAAAGCACCTGCACCAAGAAGAAACAAAAGTTTTGTCTTTCTGGCCCTTCAACTCAGACCCCAATGCAGGAGATGAATCCGCAAACAAGGTGCAAGAAGGCTCCGAGAGGCACTGCTGGCATATAGAACTGTTCCATAATAGGATCATAGGACTGTAGAGTTGGAAGGGACCACAAGGGTCATCTAGTCTGTTATGTATTGAAGTTCTCACCCTGGCCACCAGGGGGTATTGTGTATATAGTTTTCACTCAGGTCCACCGTCAGTTAATTTAGGCGGGAAACCCTGGGTTGTTGTTTTTACAATGTTGACAGCCGGCTGCCTATAAAAGCAGGCCGGCTGAGCTGTTCAGTTCAGTTCAGTTCCAGCTTACTATAAAGAACCACTTGGAGAAATATCTGTGTAGTCTGCTATGTCCACTCACAACTTAATATGGTGCAACCACCCGCCATGCAGGAATCTATTGCCCAACATGACCCTGAGATTCAGAGTCTCATGCTTTAGCAATCCCAGGTCCAGTATGGACTGGCTATGAGAGAGTGGAAGAAAAGTCTCTTGAAGAAGCTTTGTGTACATCCAACAGGTTCTAGAAATTACGGTGGTGCGTGGTTGCCTGCCGTTTAAAAAGAAGTGATGGGGAAACTGTTGCCTTCCAGATGTTGTTGGACTACAGCTCCCACTGTCCTCAATAATTTGCCACTCTGGATGGGGTTGAGGGAAATACGAGGCCTACAATATCTTCTGGAGCATCACCAGTTCCCCATCTCTGACTTATGGTTGCCAGGTGGTAAGCTCAACCCTGAGTATCAAAGGGGGTTGGGTTCCAGTTTAAAAAAACTTCCTGTGTGTCTGACTCTTGCTTATGCAGTGGTACCTCCGGTTAAGTACTTAATTCGTTCCGGAGGTCCGTTCTTAACCTGAAACTGTTCTTAAACTGAAGCACTTTAGCTAATGGGGCCTCCCGCTGCCGCCTGAGCACGATTTCTGTTCTCATCCTGAAGCAAAGTTCTTAACCTGAGGTAATATTTCTGGGTTAGCAGAGTCTGTAACCTGAAGCGTATGTAACTTGAAGCGTATGTAACCCCAGGTACCACTGTAGTGGCTTGTCACCTTTTCTCAATACAACATCTTACACAGAAGTATACTCCACACCCCCACATTCAAAAGTGGTCCCTGAAGTTGTGGAGGGGGAGAGACTTGCTGAAGCTGCCATGTGCTCATAGGGCTCTGAGGCTTCCTCTCTGCTTGCTTTGTGAATTTAACTAGAGAGGCTCCTTTCCCACTGTCAGTCTGACACCTCTTGCCAACAATACATTACTCAGCAATTAGCAGAGAGGAAACAGCAAACATTTCAGCACTACAACTGAGAAGCGGATATTTGCAAAATAAAAGGGAAGGCCAGGGAGTGGTTAACATCACTATGGTAACCATGCTGGCTCACATCCTTCTTTTTTTGTGCTGGGGGAAAGCTGTATCCCTGTATCCTTTTGCAAATGATCACGCTTTGTGCCCTTCAGAATTGTTCCTCTATCAGAAAATTCCCCTAAACTGTAATATGATTGTGCTTTATTATTTTCTCTCTTATTTTTTTAGCCCTGAACAGGATGTCCTCTACGTCAGAAATGAAAATGTAAGCTGGCAGCAGTGTTTCTTCAAACTGCAGCACCTAGAAAAAGAGGGGGTGACTGAAGTACCATAAAGTAAAACAGATATCAAAAGCATGTTTGTTTGTTTGTTTGTTTGTTTGTTTGTTTGTTTGTTTTAAGGAAAACAACTCTTCGCACTTCATTTTTTACCACACAAAAATCAAGAGTTTAAAATGACTGAAATCCTGCTGGGAAGGATAAGAGCTGCCTTGTTGTATCTGACTCATCCCAGTACTTGTGTAGAAAGATGTTTCAAAGTACACAGTGTAACATGAAAGACAGCCCGCCAGTCTACTGCTTGACAAGTACAGGACGTGAACTCATATTTCTCCGTGAGGCACAGACCAGAATGAGGCATCCTCTAAACAATCTGATCTCCTGCCAACCCCTCCCCTTAGCACCCACAATTCAGGTTTCAGCTCTGTATCGGGGCTGCACATTGACTCTGCTGTACTTTGCACTCATCTCTCAAACGTGGCAGCTGTTTACACATTGTACTTATTAAAACGCAAAACTTCCAATCCAGGGAAGGCACTAGACTAAGTCATCTCTAATCCTTCACTGCTGTACAGCCGCTTTGACATTTTTATGAAGTCAATAGTTCTTGAAATACTGTTTTGTTGGCACGTGTAAGGCATAGGAAAATGCCTTGCGCTGAGTTAGGCCATTGGTCCATTGAGCTCAGTATTGTCTACACTGAGTGGCAGCAGCTGGACAGACTTCCAAGCAAGGGACTTTCACAGTCCTACCTGGAGATGCCAAAGATTGAACCTGGAGCCTTTTGCATGCACAGAACATGTTCTGCCACTGCTACAGCCATCCAGATGCAGAGGCAAAAGGCAAGTGAAATTTCCTTAAATGTTGGTATGGGAGGTACCAACATTCTGACATTCAATTATCATGGTGAACATATACACGGGAGGTTTGCCTCTCTTTTTTTTGCAAATCTGCTTTGCCTTTAACAGCTGTGTGGTTTGCAAAACAGAAAGAACAAGTGAACTTTTTTTCTGTTGTTTTTTATTGGTTTTCAGAACACAGAACAGGTCCCCTTCCCAAATGCAGATGAAGTATTTTTTACTACTGCATCTCCATGCTATTGAAATCTCCACCTGTTGAACTTCTTTGCCCCTGGCGCGTGGTTAGAGGCACACAGCTCTGCTTAAAAACTTCAGATACACTTCTTCAGGCTCTGCCTGTCATTGCCTATGGCTCCATCTACCATTGGGCTTGCTGCCTATTGCCCCACCAGTCCCAATGGGCACAAGCCACCACTATATACTGTACTTATATATTGTTATAAGAAAAACTGCTCCCTTTCCCTTATGGGGTATTCCAGAGCCCGTATAGAGTCCTTAAGTGGGTTCCCTATCGGTAGGAGAAAATAACAGAGGCCAACCAGAGTATAATGAGAAGCAAAGCACCTAGTAAGCCTGATCTTTATTCAAGGAACTGTTGCAACACAGTCCCCACTCCCCACACGCAGGAGGGAGGAGAACCCTGAACAATGGTCCACAAGCCCTCATCTAGACTTTTGAAATTGCCCACCCTGTAGCCCAAAACCACCCCCCTAAAACATACATACATCACAGAAGGAGGCAGTCTTGAGTAGAAATCCTGCCTGCCAGGATACCTGACAATGGTCACTGATTGCATTACCTGGGCAGTCTGGGCATTGTGTCTGTCTGTGTGTGTGTGTGTGTGTGTGTGTGTGTGTGTGTGTGTGTGTGTTGGGTAATACTTTAGTTCCTGAATCCAGGTTACAGGCTCATCCTATTCATATACAAATACGCCCTTAAGGCAGAATTTGCAAACAAAAAGACAATAGGAAGGCTTTCCCCATTTACCTCCCTTCCTGCAGGGGAATATTTGACATTATTGGGAGTGTCAAAATGGCTTCAGAATTGCTCTCCCATACTATTTCAGACACATGGTTCATATATTTAGATATGTGTGCATTTATTCTATATATGAGATCTTAACATTCTTATAACAATATATATTGTAACCAATTTTAATCTATGACTAAAATATATGCTCCTGAAATAGAGAGATGCATGGTGAGCTCCCAACAGACATTGGAGGAGGTATCCAATGCACTCATTCTGTCAGCAGAATGGAATAGAATTCCTGCCTCTTCTTCCCGAATCTGCTACGGAAGTTTGGGGGATTCTAAGAGGCATGTGGAGAGAGAGGAGGGGACGTTTCATTGCCCAGCCTTGTCCTGACAGAACAAATATGTTGTATACTGCACAAGGATTCTAATGCCCACTTTCCAGAAACAGCACCCCCTCTGCCGCAATCTTGAGACAGAAGAATAGTGTCAACGCATGAGCCTCTGAAGATGCATAAAGGACTCTTTGGCTCACACCTGTGGCTGTAATCTTATCTTGAACAGAATATTAGCCAAGTTTTTTCTTCTTATTTAACTCAAATGCAGTGATCTAAAATTTGTATCAGAAAACCTTGGGTCCAACAATATCTTTGAGCTATAACTCACATCTTCCCTGACCAAAGGCTAAACTGGCGGGGGATTATGGGAGCTGTAGTAATCTGCACACCCAGTAAGGATGCTGATTGGGAAAAATAAGCCTAAACAGACATGTTGTGCATATATAACATTCCCCTCCGTTAAAACACTTAGTGGAAGAAATGGAGAAACTTTGCAGTACATCTTACAACCCATCAACCTGAGTTCAGCTCCATAGGTGTGTGAGACCCTATTTTCCGCCAGTCACAGACAGGCAGCAAAAGCAGGGGACAAATTGAGTCCCCAGTGGTGAACTACCTCACATAGCTGGCAATGTGTGTCTAGGACTACATTAAAAGAATTGGTGTTCTATGGGGTCTCTGGTACTGGTATCCTAGATGTGTTATTTTGTATGGATCAATGTGATCATTTTTGCGCTTATAACTGACATGTTCTCTGCCTTCTTGGTTTACAGAATGTTCTCACTCCCACGTTAAGAGAGTTTTTCCAGATTTTTAATGTGGATCAGTTGTTCTGCCCCATACTGCTATCAGCTGACAAAGGTGGGTGGTGGGGATAGCCCCCTAATCAAACCTGGCCAACTCTTTTACAGAAATGTGCAAGGGAAACTCTTCACTGCATGGAGATAATAAACATCACCTGCCAACATGTGCACATCAAGCTTCTGTTAAAAGCACAGCTATGTTGGCTGCCTAGGTGAAAAGTTGGCCTGTGCCGTTTGCATCCTATTAGGCCGGAGAAGCATCCAATGCCATCAGGCATTCAGGTAATTTACATGTCTGAAAGTACTTGTCAGCCATTAGCTGCAAAATTACACCAGAGACAGGAGGGCGCATTCCATTTGTTATCCTTCTTGAATGATCAATGAGGCCTTTCTAGGTAAAGTATAAGAGGGATATGGCTCCAGGCTCTGTCACTGTCATACAGCAGAGTAAAGGTCTTTTGAAAAGAGGAGTCAGACTACATAACACACTCCATCTCTCATTCTCTGTCTGTCAGCCATCTGGCTGCCCACCCACCTACTCCTGAATCCTTACAGTGCAAAGCAGGGTTCTCATTAAGCTGTGTAAATACGATGTACATTAAGATATGCAAATATATACTAACAACACTTTGAGACTGTGTGCCCACCCTCCTGCAAATGATACATGACTAGCTTCTCCACACTGAACAAAAATACCTCTGGAGATGCTGAGAGATTATGGTGTGAGTGAATTAGCTTTGCTAGCCACACAGTATCTTTTGCACAGCAAAATTGGTTGGGCTTTCAGTGATATATGAGTGGATCTATAGAGCTGTCAATGAAAATTCACAGAACATTCTGGAATGCTGACAGATAAAATGTTTGGGTAATAGCATTGGAGGGCTGAAGGTGCTATACCAGGCATAGGCAAACTCGGCCCTCCAGATGTTTTGGGACTACAACTCCCATGATCCCTAGCTAACAGGACCAGTGGTCAGGGATGATGGGAATTGTAGTCCCAAAACATCTGGAGGGCCGAGTTTGCCTATGCCTGTGCTATACAGTCAAACAGTGAGATACTAACTAAGGCAGTCTTCGCCAACATGGTGATGTTCTGATGTTCTTGGACTCCATCAGCTCTAATTGGAGATATTTTAGGTGACCAGAGGTATGGAAATATGCCTACAGTCTCTGCTCCTGTTTACTATCTGACACTTTATTATGTTACAAGTGAGGCTGAGAAACATTGGTCCCATTTATATGCCACATTCTAGGGCTTTTCCCCTTTCTCTTCCCTGCCATGAACCTCCTGAAATTGGTTTGGAGGGTTTCAGGAGAACCCCCAGAACAGTGTGAGGGTGGGGGGAGACATGGAGGTGTCATTCCATTAGCACAAGCTGAAATGTTTGAGCTGATGGAACTGGAAGAGCACGATGTTGAATTTCTCCCTACCCAATCTAGTCTGAGTAGAACTTAGTTGGATACAACCCTTTATTTCTAATTTTGCATATAAACTAGCCTATACAAATTGTATGTAATTCTATCCCTGCTTCCTCTTTTTGGGCAATGTAGAAGTGGCCAGCCTGTGTGAAGCCCACATCACAGCACCCTTTCATGCACTACAGGAATATAGGTCAGAATCCAAAGAACACTTTTAGGCAAGGCCGTGTTTTTGGCATACTCAGTAGGATTGCTGACCTTTTCTCTTCTTCTCTGAACCACAAGCCCATATCCATATGGCTATGCTATATGTCAAGATGCTTTTGAATCAGCTTCAAAAACATGGCTTGCCATATGGCATGGAGGGCTGTGGTTTGAGAAACGGGAACTCAAAGCTGCCTTGAATGTGTGGAGCCAATTGCAGACTTTGTTACAACCTGGCCATCACACATCCGTTTAACCTTACAATTTTTCAAATTCATTTAGAGATTCTGGCATATGTGAGGCTAAATTTTACAGATAGTTTCATGAATAACGTGCAACCTTAGCAAAACAACGAAGGGAAACTGAACGCAACACAGGCCTGGGGTTATCAGCAGGTGCCATGGCACACTTGAAGACTTTGCCTGGCACCCGTGAAGCCTCTGAGCCTTTTCCCCTCACCTTGCCCGCTTATTATCAGGTGGAAAGAGCCATTCCCTTCCCCAACTCCTGAAAAGCTCATAAAGGTGAAAGAGGAAGTGGAAAAAGCATCTCTCTCTCTCTCCACCACTTCCTCTTTCAGCTCGGTGTGCTATTCAAGACACATCAGCACCTGAGAAGCTAAACAGAAAATGGAGCAACAGTAGGAAGGAAAGAGGGGAGGAAGGGAAAGGGGGAGGAGGGAAAGGCAAGTGGTCTCAGTGAGTGGAGGGAGGGAAACAGAATTGCCAGAGGAGAACCAGTGGGATGCCACAAAGCTCAGGGGGGAGGGAGAGAGAGAGAGAGAGAGAGAGAGAGAGAATGGACTAATTCAGGCTTCCTCAAACTCGGCCAGATGTTTTGAGACTACAATTTCCATCATACCTGACCACTGGTCCTGCTAGCTAGAGACCATGGGAGTTGTAGGCCAAAAACATCTGGAGGGCCAAGGTTGAGGAAGCCTGTACTAACTCCATCAGGTGTATCTCTGTGAATGCAATAAATATTACTGTAAAGGGCAGCCACACTGCTTATTCATCTGATTTTTGTAAATAAGAGAAGGTGTTCAAGAGAGGGAAAGAGATAATAACAGATTACTAAATTAAAAAAAACCTCTGTGTGTGTGAGAGAGAGAGAGAGAAAGAGAAAGAGAGAGAACTAGAGGGAAGAGAAACAGCCTTGCAGATGTTTGCCACTTTAAAAAATAAGTGTGACTTCATCAGTCCCACAGGTGCACCTTAGTGGGGGATCACTCAGGCTACAAAGATGAAAAAGATGTGAGGCACCTTGAGCAAACAAAGAAGCGGGATAAAAGGACTTAAATAAATATAATTTTATAAAATGTAACATTTTTTGAAAGTTTTTAACATAATGGCACAATCATGAAATGGGAAGGATTTGTGTCGTTCATCAACAGTGGTGAGAAAGGCATTGTCCAGTAAATGCCTTCCACTCGCACAGTCACATTCCAAAGTGCACTCAGGCTTGCTATAAACTCACACCTTAACAGGGAGGAAAGCATTTTGCCAGCGATAAAATTAGTGATGTCCTCATAACTGAAGTACAGCCTTGGGGAAAGGCATTGAGAGCCCATGTAAAGCTGATTAACAACTGCATAGTTATTAAACAAGGGAACGAGATACATTGCAGGGGGTTGAACTAGACTAGATGAACCTTGGGGTCCCTTCCAATTCTACAATTCTATGATTCTAACTCCATCGTCTGGAAGAACTTTAGTATGTATTGACCCCTGCTCTGTCATGGCACTACAATCTTGTTTTTCTTTGGCTTTCAAATTACACAGATACTCTTTCCTGAACACAAAAACATCTTGCCTGCCTTAAACTACCAAAATGTAGAATATAATCCCTTAATTCCTCAATGAAGAACAGCAAAAGAGGCTTGAGCCCAGGAGTCAGCCTCTTTTCTTTTGGCCTTAGGCCCACCCCCCCACCCCGGCCGGCCGGCCATTGTCCTCCCTGGCCGAGGGCGGGTCAAAGACCAGCTCAAGCAGGTGGGTGGCACCCGCCCAGGTGAGCCCCGCTCCATGCTGCAAACCCTGCCCACCTGTGCTGAAGGGAGGGTGGATATTGTTATGCTAAACACAAGTGTTACATCTGGGTCTATGGGCCATTGACAGTCAATTAGGATCTTTTGATTATAACAGTCAGCATTCTGAAAAGAATTAGTCCTTTATCAATCATGATTTAAAGGACCACAGGCAAAGTATAATCTGAAATTTTTGAAAAGCTTGCAATACTTTTTTGACAAAATGTAAACAAAATAAATACGATCCCTTAATAGTCATAGGAAAGCAAAAGCTTTATAAACTTTGTAGAGATTAATAGTTTTGTTTTAATAGTTGTCTATTGCAAATAAGTAAAGATTAAAAGAAAGGGAGCCACAGGAATGCCACATCCAGTAGCCAGTGGAGTGCAGTGGCTCTTTCTACTCAGACAGCTTCTTGTATACTCAAAATGAATGGTCTTCCCTGGCAAGCTATGAGAGCAATCCACCAAGCACTACTGCCATGAACCCCACCTTCATGTCTGTGGTACTAAAAACAGCATTTTATGGATATATACAATAAGGCCTTGTCTACACAAAGATGAATTTTAATACCAGTGAAATATCTCCAAGGCACTGTTATACAGTACCTACTTGGCACTGGTCCACAACAACACACTTGTGATCAGATTTGTGACCAGAAGGAACCCAACAGGAAACAGTTATTATAGAACAACAGACTTATCACCTTTGTGTTGCAGTATGCTTATATCTTCCACATTTCTAACACTTATGGAGAAGCAAAAGAAAATGGGGGAAAGGGCGTTATGAAACATGCAAATTAATGTCCACCAAGGAGTGGACAAAACAGTCTGCAATCCAGTAAATGCTGTTAGACCAAGACACATCACTGCAGCTGAAAATTTAAAATCGCTCACTGAACAAATCTGTCTCCTAAAACAATTTAAATCAAAAATCCCAACTACTTATCCCATGGCCAAGATAACAGCATATCTTCCCCATATATATGGTCCAAAACAAGGAAGGGTATATTTCTTAGTATACAAAAGTGGTCTTAAATTCAGTCTGCAGTTCAGTCAGGAATCTCACATAAGGTGATATATACCTACCATATGGTTCCTAGCCAAAGGGCAGAACAGTTGGATAAATAAGGGTACAGCAGCTGCAAAAAAAGACAGGTACTCCATTGGAAATATTTAATCACTCCTTTGCTCCATGTATCAAATAGCTGATCTGATGATTTAAAAAAAAATACAAGCAAAAATTATGATAGTCATTAGAGGCACATATCTTGACATCTAGTACTTATTTCTTGATTGACCCAGAGATTAAGCAATGTAACAAATGTTCTCTCTGATGTTTGTTTGTTTACTTTTGTCATGAAAGATGCATCAGTGATGCATATATAAGCTCTTGCAGGTGCTGTCTTCAAGGGGGATGGGATAATAGCAAAAACTTTGCAGGTTGGAAGCTATGAGACTGTTATTGTATTGTAGCTCTATTACAACTGGAGTACTTAGATAGTATTAAGAAATATGGCATTGAGTTGATATTATGCTTCCTGAACATTTTAATATGTTATATTAAACTGTCACCAACCATTACATGGCAACAACCATTCCATCAGGCTGTCGCAGACGAGAGAAGATAAGAAATGCAGTCAGAGCCACCATCTGCTCTGCTGAGAAGCCAGGCTCTTCCCCTCCATTAACTGTCATCTAGTAGCAACCATTACAGAAGGCTGCAGTTGGGAGAGGGAAGAGAAGGGATAAATGAGCCCTCCATGGAGACACAGCTGAGAGACCAGCAACATTTGGTGCCTCCTCTCCTTGAACCTTTCCACTGCAACTGGTCATTTGAAGAATTTGTAACTCAGAAGTATCCAAGTTTGTTCCCCGACTTCCTGCCTCCTGAGCCCTCCCACCCCCATCATAATCTTCCAAGCAAGTCTTATAAAGTGTATCCACCATCTGATTAGCTTGCCATTATGTAGGGTGGTGTTGGTAGCTGCTTGTCCATCTTATCTATGCAATGTCATCAGGTAATGCTGTTTTGCAAATGCCATGATGTGTAAGAACAATAATCTTAAAGGGCAACATCTCTGATGTCTTCATCTATTTCTAGACAGCTAAGTAACCTGGATCAGCAGGGGCTCCTTATAGGCTGAACACAGTGAGACCACAGTATTCTCTCCCTCTGTTTAACACACAAGCCTATGTCATTTTGATTCCAGTTGTCTGAATTCATTTTCTTTGGTTCATACAAGTTCTTTCAGTGAAACTTGTGAAAGCATTTCATGTGTTAATTTTGTTGTGGGTTAGTGAGGGCCCTTTGATGTGTGCTATTGGGGGTACAGTATATGTGCCTTTTATTTCATACTTGTGTCCCCCTAGAAGTTACTGTTGCTGTTTTATGTAGCACAACTAGCATATACAGGTGCTGTCGAAAGGAGCATAAATAAAACATAAAAGGGCAAAGGAAGTTCTGTTGGTCCAAAATAAAATTAAAAAGCCCAGGTTCCCATTTATTAGGCTGACCAAAATGTCATAAAATAGTGTGCACATATAGCTAGATCACGAGTAGCCAGGATGGTGCCCTCCAGACATTGTTGGACTACAACTCTCATCGGCCTCAGCCTAGCATGGCCCTTTGTGAGGGCCAATGGGTGTTATAGATTGGGACACATTGGCTGCCCCAACCTAGATGTTAAAAAGGATGGGGAGACTGTTGGTGTTAAAGTCTGTATATTGTTGTAAGCTGAAGCATGTGAGGAGCTAGCAGACACCTAAAAAGGAATCTTTTGGATAGCTTACTATCTACGTTTCTCCTTAGTGGGTGAGGGGAAACAAAAGGGAAAGAGGAAGGGAAGAGGAGGAGCTGATAAAACAATTACATAAGAGTGATCAGAGTAACAAAGGAAGAATGTAAGCAAATGCAGCATCAAAATGCCATGCTGCTACAAGAGGATTAGCAGGAACAGTTTGGTTTCTAGTATATCACATGGAGATTCTTTTAGAAATGGAGAATCAGGGCATTGTTGTGCAAAGTATCCTCATCATCTTCAGCTTCTTTCAGACAGAAGGGGGACATGTTATGAGCAAATTGCTCCCAAAATTTTGGTAGTAGGGCAGGAATATTTGTGTTAACTTTTCCCTCATCTGTCTCACTCCACCTCTTTAAACATTTTTATGAACATGAACAGACAACCCACTTACTGTACCTACCTGCAAATACTGATGTGACCTAAAAGGCTTTTATTTTAACTAACCCCCATCCCACCCCAGTTCCTGTAGCCAAACTTTCACAATGCAGATTCTAGGAAAAGCTTGAAAGCTGGCCCCTACCAAATGACATTTTGAAGGGGGCAAGAAAAGGAACACTGCTTGCGTTTTATGCTTAAAACTTAAAATTTTAGAACATGATTTTTTTAAAAAAAGGATTTTATTATTGACAGGTTGCCTTCTTTCTGCATAAATACCACAGAATTTAGAGTAAGATCTTTCCGTTTCCACCTTCTCCCAGAACCAGCTTTCCCCAGTTCCAGGCAGCCTTCCTCGAGGAGGCATGGGCAATTTCTGAAGTCCCAAGATTTTATCTCACTTTTCTTTCTTTTGCTATACTGGTTGCTGGGAAGCTGACGCTACATAGCAAGCCCCTTTCCAATTAACTGGTTGGTTTTTGCCAGCACCGAGGATAGATAAGATAGCACAAATTCCTGATTTTTTTTTTATGGTTTCGGGGTTTCTCTGCTCCCCTTTCAGTCTCAAGTCACGTTGCGTGTTCCCTTTCCCTATTGCGCTGTACTTTTGTTAAAAATAAAAAATAAAAAAGACCAGAAAAATCCTGCCTGCTCCAGGGACAAAAATAGGCACCGTCAACTGAGCGAGTGGATGGGAGACTCACCTCTATTACCTCCCCCGAGCTCCTTAAGAAGCCCCACCAAACCCCTAAACCCACGGCTTCTGCCTTGCTCCTAAACAGCATTTCACCAGACATTCTCCAGGACCAATGAGCAACTTCAGCGAAGTGGGAGGGCCTATATTCTACCCCCCGCCCCCACGAATAGGCGAAGAGCTGCTTATTAACCTGCCCCTTTTGATCTTTGTCGACACAGATACCACCCCTAATTCCTCTTCCTGCCCTCGAGATCAACGTCCCCTTCTCGCGGCCAATGGGAAGTTCCTCCTGCCCTTGATTGACACCCCCTGCTTCCAATAAGCGCTTTCGAGCGGCAAGGTCCTCGCCCCCCGGTAGGCGGCGTCCCCCTCCCTTGCCAGGCGGGCGAAGAAGGCCGCGGTTATCGATCCCGCTGCTGACTAGAGGGAGGAGGAAGCATCAGCAGAGAAAATGGCGGCCGTGGCTGCGACTGCGGCGGTGCCGGGTGATGGTGGAGCCGGCGAGGCCGAGCCCATCCCGGGCAGCGAGGCCGGCGCAGACCCGCTCCCGGCTGGCACTCAGGCCGCCGTGGAGTCGGCGGTGCTCGACGCCCGGGAGGAGCCCGAGCCAGCCCCGGGGGGAGAGGCCGAGGAGCCGCCGCCGCCGCCGCCGCCCGGGAGCCCAGCGGGGACCCGAGACCTGCCGCAGGCCCAGCCCAGCCCGGAGCCCGTCGGAGGGTCGCCTCAGCCGCCCTGCCCGCTCACCGCGGAGCTCTCCGAGCTCCCCCCCGGCGAGGAGGCGGAGGGACAAGGCGGAGGGGAGCAGCCGCCCTGCTTGCCCCTGTCGCCGCCGCCGCCGCCTGCAGCTGGGGGCCCCGCGGGGCCGGAGCCCGGAGAGGAACCGCCCCGGCCGGAGGAGGAGGAGCCGGATGCTGCCGCCACCGCCGTTGCGAAGCAGCCGGAGCTCTCTGCGCCCGCGGAGCAGGCGGTGGCCGCTGGAGGAGAGGAAGATGAGGAGGAGGAAGCGGCGGCGGCGGTGCTGCTGCCCGGCTCGGAGGTGCTGGTCACCCTGGATCACATCATCGAGGACGCGCTGGTGGTGTCTTTCCGATTCGGGAAGAAGCTTTTTTCCGGGGTCCTCATGGATCTTTCCAAGAGGTGAGAGAGAGCCTGCCCCGTGTTTTACAGGAGGGAGACCCACCCTCCGCCGCCCTTCTCACTCTCTCCTCCCAACTTTCTTTCTGGAGGTGCTGCCCTCTCGGCATCTGGGGGGTGGCTGCGTTAGATGAGGTGGGTGAGCCACGAGGTGTTTGGTTTTATGGCTCCGCCAAGAGGGCGAAAGTGCCCTGTTGCAAATGGCCTCGTGGTCTGCTTCAGAGCCCTGCCTTCCTCCCTCTGATCCATGCAAGCAGGGAAGCTGTTTTCCCTCGCCCTCGTATTCCAACGTGATCTATAGCCTACCACTACAATATTCTTTGTCTTTATTTAGGTGGTCCCCCCCCCCCATTTTGATTCCTCACGAAGTTTAGAAGGTGGGTTGGGAGGGGAACAGGCTGACCCGTCTGGACAGGGATCAGAAATTGGGGAGACTTCTTGGTAGCAAAAAGTTGGACCATAGTTCCTACTAGTTTGCTACTGATGCATAAATATGCAGTGATTTTATTTATACAGTAATGTATTATGAAAATTTCAAGACAATGTGGTCCTATCCATAATGCTTGGGGGTCATATTTGTTTTCCAGTGACTTAAGATATTTGAATTCACCTTCACCTTATTCTTCTAACTTCAGAAGCAGTCAGCCTTCGTGCTGGAAAAAAAGTTGTGTGACAAGGTTGTATCTTGCTACAGCTTCACATATTGGGAAGTCACAGTGAGAATTGGCTAAATGCTGCATGGTCCAAGGCTGAAAAATAGTCACCCTATTCATAAGTTAAAAGGCACACTGTTTTCCACTACATACTGTGTATTGATTTTCCTTCTGGGCATGGAGGGAGGCCATGTCGAACAGGCTTTATGTAGAGGTTGTATTATAGTTTACAATCTTTTAGTGAATTTCTAGACACATCTTCATTATGGCTTTCCTGAGGGTGAATTAGGACAGGGGAAATGAATGTCCAGCCTATAGATGGTGTACATGCTTGTAGAGAATGTGCTAAAAGTAAACCTAAGTAAACCTCAGCATACAAAGGGGGGGGGGTTTGTAATTCTTCATATTCTACTTCTGTGAGAGGCTATTTGGGTGTGGCCTGGCCAGGGTATTCTGTGGGCTGACCTGCTGAACTGGGACTTTAACTTGGTTCCAAATCTAGCTTTGCCCATTCAAATGCGTGTCCTTAACTTAAAACAGAAACTCTTGAACTGCCTTACCCAACATTATGCTCCTCAGGTGTTCTGAACTACAAGTCCCATCAACTCCAGCCATCATGTTTAATGGTCAGAGATAATAGCAGTTGTAGACCAAAGCATTTGGAGAGTAGGTTGCAGGAGGCTGTTCTAGAGCAGTGTTCCTAACCTTGGGTCTCCAGCTATTTTTGGACTACAACTCCCATCATCCCTAGCTAGCAAGACCAGTGGCCAGGAATGATGGGAATTGTAGCCTGAAAACAGCTGGAGACCCAAGGTTGGGAAACACTGTTCTAGAGTGTATGTTTTAAAGTAAGGATAAGCATATGAAAACGTTGTGAAACATGAAGTAACTAACTACCTGTACAGAATTTCATATATAGGCTAGATAAAACTTTCTTTGATTTCATAGAATTTTTTGCTGCTGGTTAGTAGGCTGTTTTGGTGTAGAACATACCCGTTTTTATCATCTTCGTATAAATAATGATACAGTGTGTGCACTTAACTGCTTCTTGAGTAGATAAAGGAGGCAGTTTACAGTAGCTGTAGCTCAAAACATGAGGAGGGCACCATTTGGCAAAGGCATGGTGGCTGCTTGTACACCAGTTATGTGATACATGCAGCCATATGGAGGACTAGTTGCACGTAGTGTTTGGCTGTTGGGTATAATCTCCTCTCCACTGTGCACCTTGCCAATAGTTTACAGGGTGTCTTTAAAAACATATTTGCTATGGAAAATGTGCCATGCCTTGCTACAGATAACCAGGTTGCCATATGGCTTTATGTGTTTCATGATGAATTTGCTGCATGGTGTTTGCTTGTAAACAGTCTGTTTTATCCAGTCTACCTTGGTAGAGGTGATGCATTTGCTCATAGTGAATAAGCTAAAGGTATCAGTTCTCTAATGCTTTAATTTGTTTATTCTTGGACTTTGAATATGTGGTTGGGTGTCTTACCATACATTTTCTTTTTCAGGTATGGAGTCCTGATATGCTGAAAGAGTCAAGTAGGGGTGGAAAACAAAGCAACATCTATGTTGGCTTAGTTTAGATGGAAAGAGCAAAACACAAACCTATAAAAGCAAGAAGCTGAAATTGTCAGCAGGTTATTTCACAGTAATTGTATATTGTTTACGTAGTATTTTGATTGCCAGCTTGTTTACTCTGGTATATTTCTTCAAGTACTATTGACATTTTGTTTATTATTTTAACAACGAAATAGAATAGTCTGCTCTTTGTTGTGGAGAGCAAACAAAAGTGCTATGTTGGGTGGGTTATAATAAAGAGTAGAGGTTCAGAATAGATTTGGCAGGGGTGATTAGTTCATTCGGCCCTTTCTAAAATTTATTCTCTTACAAGTTAAAAAGACCTATAATAGTTAGAATTGTAATGAAACTTTGACCCAGTTTGCATGTGACACTAGAACAAAGTTGTAACAGTACTGTACATTAGTGTTACATAAGAAGCAGGGGTCCTGGGTTATTATTTTTTACAAACAATGGTTAGTTTCTAAACAAGCAAACTTCAAACCATAGGTTAAGAATATAGTTTGTTAGTTTGTTTAATTAACTATCCATTTTTTGTTGTAAACTAGCATCCCTGGTTCTTTGAAAGAGTATTTGAAAGTAAAACTAAACTTAGCAGATGCCTGCCAACCATATCCCAGGCTTCATCAGTGGAATATATGAGTACTGCACTCACTTGGTTTAGCGTTATCTGTGAATGCAGCCATTAACTCTGCATACAGTTATGGAAGATGGTGTAATGAAACTCAAGCTTTATTCATAGTACATCTTTCAAAGCTAACATACATCACTTATCGGTACATTTATTTATTTTTATTCCACTTTTTGACTGTTGTCTTCTAAAACCACTCACATGGTTATTTAAAAAAAAAAATGGGTTCATCTATCAGGCTTATAAACTAAAAACACAAGATACAGAAGGAAAGGGGAGTAGAAGAAAAAGGTAAAGGAGAGATCAGTCTTCAAGGCCAGAACAAAGTGCAGAGCTATGAGCATTTATATGTAATCCAGGGCAGGCTGATCTTCTCTTGCTGGTGTTCTTGCTTGAAAGCAGCTGGTGGATCTTGTTCCTTTGACCAGAGGATGGGAGAGAGTCCTTTTCCCTTACTCTGCATTCCATTAACAGCAGGCAGTTGAAGCAAAGTGTTCTTTCTGAGAGGAGGAAGCAAGCAAGCAAGCTCCCTGCAGCTGCTCCTTCTCTGGTTAATGGATGAGGCCATACTGCCTAAGAATTGACGAGGTATATTTGGTTATCTTGATCTGGCACTTTACTGTTTTTGTGGGTTTGAGATACAAAAAACAAAACAAAAACTGCCCAGCAACTAAAACAGTTGAATATTCTGGACTTATTCAAATCTCTCTGTATTTAGTGTTGCCTCCTAGAATTAATAGATTTAGAGTTGCCCTCCCTTCTTTCCTATGTATGGTTCAGCAGTTTAGAATAATGCAGATAAATCATTTTCCATCATAACTTTGTTAAGGGTGCATAAAACCATTGTGTGGGGGAATCAAAATGGGTAATAAGAGACAACCTTGCCCTCAAAAAATACTGTGGTATCTACTTGATCAGGGTGAGACCTGAACATAATTTGAATTTAAGAAATAATGTTCCAAAGTACAATTAACTCAGAATTTACATGTGTTTGTTGAAATCACACAAATTAAATGCATGGAAGGTTAAAAGTTCTTTTTGTACAGGATTTTTCTGGCACAGAAAGAGCTTTTAAGCTGTCTGCCTTGGTTACCAGGCTCTGCGAGGCTCTTTCGAGATCTCAGACAGTCCAGCAAGATCTGTGCAGGGGGTAGCAGCCGAGTACACTTGCACCGAGCCTCAGAGAGCTAAGCTGGCTAATGTGCCCCGCCAGGGTCCAGCTGCCTTTTTGTTTATAACTTCATTCTAACAAGACTCCCACCCCAGGCCTCAAACAAGCTCTGCACAGGTCTGGGGGTAAGACCTGTTTGGCATGCTGACTTTGGAAGGTAAGATTGCTCGCGCAGTGGCGGTTTCAAGGGATGGTTCAAGTATAAAAGTCTCTGCGTATTCACACCATCCCTGAAACATAACCTCCACGAAAGATGGGAGTTACTTGTATATAATTTACATATAATCATGCAGATTAAATAATTCTGATTTGCAGGGAACGCGGGTGGCGCTGTGGTCTAAACCATAGAGCCTAGGGCTTGCTGATCGGAAGGTTGGTGGTTTGAATCCCTGCGACGGGGTGAGCTCCTGTTGCTCAGTCCCAGCTCCTGCCAACCTAGCAGTTCGAAAGCACATCAAAGTGCAAGTAGATAAATAGGTACCGTTCTGGCAGGAAGGTAAACGGCATTTTCGTGCGCTGCTCTGATTTCACCAGAAGCGACTTAGTCATGCTGGCCACATGACCCGGAAAAACTGTCTCCAGACCAACATCGGCTCCCTCGGCCAATAAGGCAAGATGAGCGCCGCAGCCCCAGAGTCGTTCGTGACTAGACTTAACTGTCAGGGGTCCTTTACCTTTACCTTTTTTTAGCTGCATGCAGAGTTAGCTTGTGATGGGCATTCTCAATTTTAATGGTGTATCTATTGCTTTATAATCATAGATGACATCAAACGGATTAGGTAAAGGTAAAGGGGCCCCTGACCATTAGGTCCAGTCGTGTCCGACTCTGGGGTTGCGGCGCTCATCTCGCTTTATTGGCCAAGGGAGCCGGCGTACAGCTTCCAGGTCATGTGGCCAGCATGACTAAGCCGCTTCTGGCGAACCAGAGCAGCGCACGGAAACGCCGTTTACCTTCCCGCCGGAGCGGTACCTATTTATCTACTTGCACTTTGATGTGCTTTCAAACTGCTAGGTTGGCAGGAGCTCACCCCGTCGCGGGGATTCAAACCGCTGACCTTCTGATCAGCAAGTCCTAGGCTCTGTGGATCAGACCTTCTGATCAGCAAGTCCTAGGCTCTGTGGCCCAAATATGTTGTTAGTCACCATCCATGGTCATTAGTCATGCTGGCTGAAGCTGATGGGAGCTGTACTCTCAGCAACATCTGGAGGGCCACAGGTTCACCTTTCGTGCTGCACTTCATAATTTTCTTCAACAATAACTTATCTAGATACACCATTCATAAGCTTACACTTAGCTGTGTTCATTATGTCTGAACAAAGAATCACAGCACAAGTGGGGAGCATGGGGCATTGCTTCATTCCCTCCCACTTCAGTCCCAATCTGACTTCTTTTTGAGTGGGAAAGCTTAAAGGGGAATTTTAAGCATGTTTGGTTGAAAGTGTTTAGAAACTTCTTGGCTACTGGGAACCCTAAGGGGGTTCAGGATGCCTCGACTGAAAGCTTTCAGAGCTCCCTTCAGACCCAGCTGCTCAGTGGGGCAGCATAGAGACTGGAGCAGGGAGTCTGGTATATGTAGGAGCATTAGGGTGTGGGGCTGTCATGCACAACTCCATTTTCTGTGTTTATGGTGTTTTCCTTTTCAAGAGTAATGCCTCGATGGTACTAAAATGGATGCACCTTGTGACAGCAATATGGAGCTGTTCCAATATTGCTATCTCCTTGAGCTATTACGAAACTAAGGGATTCGTGTTGGCGCTTATCTCTCAATAGTGATTAATACCTGCTTGACCGCCCCTGGTCTTTAGCACCCTTCACTTTTACTTCTTCCTTTCTTTCATATGTTGCTTCTTTGCGGTTGTCTGAGGCTTTTAAGCTGGGGTGGTCAATTTGTGACGTTCCACATGTTGGCCTACACTCCCACCCGCATGGCCTGTAGTCAGGGCTGATATCTGCATGGCCATAGGTTAGCCCACCCCATCTTTAAGCCTTAAGTAGAGCAACTAGGGCATGAGATTTACATAGGACGGGAACTGAAAGCAGGCTACAGATTAGCAACAACCCTACAAGCTTATGGCTTACTTTCCTGTGTGTTATATTTCCTAAAGCATCCAGTTTCTAGCATTGCTGGAACATTGGTTCTGGTTGTCATGGCTCCTAGCTTGAGAAGCTTAATTCATTTTACGTAAATTGAAGGATAGAGGAAAAGATTGGATATTTAAAAAAACCAGACTGCATTTGACAAAGTTTGCTTCTGTCAAAGCACAGAACTGCATAGTAAAGCTGAAAGGTATGTCAAATATAATTTAGTCTGGTTGCTGGCAACCAATGTTTCCCATAACTAAATCATTGCAAATGGATGCTTATTGTTTCCCATATTTATTAACCAAAAATAAAAATCAACTTGCTAAACAGCCTGTTCAGATCCTCTTAATTTGGAGTGGCTTCCATTGTATCTGGCTTAAGTCTGCTATGATACAGCTGAAGTGCTGCTTCCTGCCTTTTGGTGATCCTGGTGAAGGGTTATTTATTAAAACAAAAAGCTGACATTTAGATGCTTCCTTATTCTCAGACCTTTCTGCTAGGCCAAAATGTTAACTTCCTTTAGTTATATATGTGTATTTCAAATACATTTATTAGATCTCTGAAACCTTTCTTTAAAAGTATGTTTGCCCTTCAAACATGATGAGACACATAATACAATTCAGGAAGTTGTAAAAATCAAGAGTTAGAATTTAACCCACATTCAGTCTTTGGCTAGTGATTTCCAGGCATCAGGTCCTGCTGCTGCTGCTAACCCTGCCCTGTGCAACAAATGTGCTGGTGCCTAGTGTAAGCCATTATCCTTAGCTTCTCTTATTGGAGAAGTTGGGAGTTCCCTACTAGATTTTTACAGTATGCATTCCTGTCAGAAGCTGTGGAGGAGAAATAGTCATGTCGGAATTGGCTGACAAGTACAAATCTGATTAAAGGTTGGGTGTGTACATTTTACCTTCCTGAACTTAAAAAACCTGCATATCTGCTGAAGGGGCTGTTGGCACCATTACACTTATGTGGCCATACAAGAATGCCACCAGGGCCACATGGGACCAATAGAGAATTCTACAAGGAAAAAACTGAGTTCTTCTGCATCATTTGGTCCAGCAAACCTGTGTTCTGCAGTGGCAGGTAGATTCTTCTGAGAAGTCCATGAGTAGAGCGTAAAGGCAGTGATAGCCATCAGTAGACTTGTTTCTTCAGAGCTTCTCTCGGTTCCCTTTAAAAGCTATCAGTCATCATCACATATTATACAGTGAATTTATAAGCTAAGAATATGAAGTAATTTTTGGTCTAAACAGTATTGACAGCCACCCTGGATTGGTTACTTGCTGGAAAGAGAGGAAAAACTTCCCTCCATACGATCCATAATTTTATAAACATTAATCACCATCACCATTTATTACTTAAAAAGACTAAAATATAATTACCGTATTTTTTGCTCTATAGGACGCACTTTTTCCCCTTCAAAAATGAAGGGGAAATGTGTGTGCGTCCTATGGAGCGAAGACGCCGTAGCCCCGCGACCCTCTCCCGGCTGGAGAGGAGAAGCGCGGCTATGGCAGGAGCCTCTACAGCCCCATGTCACCTCTCCAGCCGGGAGAGCGCGCGCGGGGCTAAAGAAGCACCCCGTGACCCTGTCCTGGCTGGAGAGGTGACGCGCAGCTTTAGAGGCTCCTGCCATAGCCGCGCGTCACCTCTCCAGCCGGGAGAGCGCTCGCAGGGCTAAAGCAACCCCCGCGACCCTCTCCTGGCTGGAGAGGTGACGTGTGGCTATGGCAGGAGCCTCTCCGCTGCGCCTTTCCACTGCTCCCTGACCTGCTCTTTGGGGCTGGTGGTGGGCTTCCCCCCGCCAGCCCCAAAGAGCAGGTCGAAAGGAACCTGAAGCCTGGAGAGCGAGAGGGGTCAGTGCACACCGACCCCTCTCGCTCTCCAGGCTTCCAAGGTAGCCGCCTGAACGCACCTTAAACGACACCTTGTTTTAGAGCAGGAAAACAAGAGGGGGAAAGTTCTCCCCCTCTCTGTGCAGCGCCTCCTGGCGCTTCACTGAAGGGGCGCTGGGCAGAGAGGGGGAGATTTTTTTCCCCTTGTTCTCCCCCCTCTAAAACAAAGTGCGTCCTATTGTCCGGTGCGTCCAATGGTGCGAAAAATACGGTACTCTCACCCTGTTGAGGTAAAGTGCTGCAATCCTTGGATTTTGTAAATGTAGCTCCATTTCTGCACCTATTATTGTATGTTGGTAAATGGAGGCCTCAAGGCCACTGTTTGAATATTCAGGGGAAATGTGTTGCTTCCTCCCCCCCCCCAATAGAAAGCCACAAGGGTTCACTGTACTGCAGACCAGTATGATGCAATCTGTCAAATCACAGTGTGTTATATGTGGTTGAGAACTGATGTGTCGGCCTTGAACAAGTCGTTCTCAGGTAGTTGCTTCTGTACCCTAGAACAGTGTTCCCTGAGACGGTATATAGTAGGGTATTGTGTGTTTGTGTAGGCTTAACTGTAGGGAGGTTATGAAGCCAAAATGTCTGTCTTGAACTCCTAGGTGACAGTTGAAGGACATGACTAGAGTGAATTCTCTTAATATGTTCGTGAAATTTGGATTTGCCCTGGGCTTTTCGTTAATGGTGCTTAACAACCAGTTTGCGTTGCAGCCAACAAAGTTGTCCTGTTAGTACAAAGACTTCTTCCTGTGCAACAGGACTTCCTCTCCCTCATGCCTCCCAAATCCATTATGGGGGTTCCCTCAACCTTCTGGAGCATACCACTCATTCTTAAAACCGTGTTTATACAAGACAATCTTTCTCGGCTACGAGTGATCGCCAAAGAAGAAGAAGATGGAAAAGGAAGAACCTTTGCACAAAAATAAGACATTGTGTTGATTGGACGACTTTGTTGGATACAACCATCTGTCTGTTTGCAACATACTCTTTGACTTGTAGCATGCATGTACAAGAATCTTGTTTTTGGTCCTTGCATGACCCACTGGTGGTCCTGATCCACAGTCTCAAGATCTGTGACATAAGCCACAGATACCCAGGATATGCCTTAAGAGTAGATTTGGTACCTTCATGGTGATTTTGCAGAAGTGGCCACTTAAATAGCACACATGCCACGATTTTTAGTTTTCTTACTGAATACCATATTGGTGTACAGTGGTGCCTCGGGTTACAGACGCTTCAGGTTACAGACTCTGCTAACCCAGAAACAGTACCTCGGGTTAAGAACTTTTCTTCAGGAGAACAGAAATCACACGGCGGCAGTGGGAGGCCCCATTAGGTTAAGAACAGACCTCCAGAACGAATTACCGTATTTTTTGCTCTATAAGACTCACTTTTTCCCTCCTAAAAAGTAAGGGGGAATGTGTGTGCGTCTTATGGAGTGAATGCAGGCTGCACAGCTATCCCAGAAGCCAGAACAGCAAGAGGGATCGCTGCTTTCACTGCGCAGCGATCCCTCTTGCTGTTCTGGCTTCTGAGATTCAGAATATTTTTTTTCTTGTTTTCCTCCTCCAAAAACTAGGTGCGTCTTGTGGTCTGGTGCGTCTTATAGAGCGAAAAATACGGTAAGTTCTTAACCCGAGGTACCACATTGCTGTTAAATAGAAAGTAAGTAAGGTATGCCCATTTTGTGTTTAGCTTCTCTGAAACAGACCTTGGTCAGAGCTAGATCATTCCTGTTTTGACTGCAAGAGTAGGACTCCCAAGGAAATGGAGTCTATTGAAAGTCTGTTCTTAAACCGAAACTGTTCTTAAACTGAGGGGCACTCCGTTCTTAGACCGAGGTAAAGTTCTAAAACCAAGAGACTATTTCTGGTTTTGCGGAGTTTGTAAACCAAATCGTTCTTAAACTGGACTGTTCTTAAACCGAGGTACCACTGTACTATGTTTGTTGCATAATCTCTCCAGGTATATAATAAATTGTAAAGTCTGTGAAGATGTTCTAAATAAAGCACTGCTGAGGGTTCAGAGCTCAGTAAGGCACATCTAGTATATTGATTTAAGTTTTTATATATTTCTGTTGCAGGTTAAAATTTCAATGGTCTGGTTAGCATAAAGTCATGTCAGAAGTGGGTGTTACACATAGGCTTCCATTTTACCTTCATATTTTGTTTCATTTAAGATAAGAGTTGAGCTAATATTACTGCTTTCTTGCTAGTCGCATTGTGTAGGTGTGCCTCATGAACGCTCCCCAAGCTCCTCCCTAGGTTGGAAAAGGGTTAGTTTAACCCCCGGTTTGCTAGTAAAACTGATTTACTGTGTCACGAAATGATACATATCTAAAAAGTGTGTCACCGAAATGAAAAGTTTGGAAAGCTCTGGTATAATATCTTTACTTTGTTTGAGTCATCTTTCGTGCAACACAGTGGTCCACCATTGGGAATTGTGCAGCTGTTCATAAGCTAAAATTCAATACTCTTGTAAATATGGTGAGATCATACTGAAGCACGTGAATGTAAGCCGGTACTTGCTTGGCGTTAAATAAGGATCAGGCAGACGCAGCAATGGAGAATTAGAAGGTGAAGTTTATTGCCAGGCAATAAGGACCCAGTTTGGAACTGGGACCTGTTGTTCCTTTTTATGCTGTTCAGTTAAGCCCAAACCTTCCTCCAAACTCACAGTGAATTATGGCTTGAGTGCATTGCATATTTTATCTTGCCCAAACTAACATGGCAGTATTGCAAATGTAACATTGTTTTATAGAAACCACTGTAGCCAGTTTATATTTACCGTATTTTTCGCACCATAGGACGCACTTTTCCCGTCTTAAAAACTAAGGGGAAAAGTCTGTGCGTCCTATGGAGCGAATGCAGGGGGGGAGGCAGGCAGGAAAAGCCCTCAAGAGCCCCACACAAGCGTCGCGCGGCTCTTGCGGGCTTTTCCCCGAGAGGGAGAAGGGACTGACATCGCCAGTCAGTCCCTTCTCCCTCCTCTAGAAAAGCCTTGCACAACCTCTCCAGCGGGGGGGGGGGGGAGGCTTCGCAACGCTAAAGAGGAAGCCAGCGCAGCGAACGGGATGGATCCCGTTCGCTGCCCCGGCTTCCTCTTTAGACTTGCGCGCCTCGGGGGGGGGGGGGAGGCTTCGCAAGGCTAAAGAGGAAGCCAGCGCAGCGAACGGGATCCATCCCGTTCGCTGCCCCGGCTTCCTCGTTAGACTTGCGCGCCTGGGGGGGGGGAGGGAGGCTTCGCAAGGCTAAAGAGGAAGCCAGCGCAGCGAACGGGATCCATCCCGTTCGCTGCCCCGGCTTCCTCTTTAGACTTGCGCGCCTCTGGGGGGGGGAGGCTTCGCAAGGCTAAAGAGGAAGCCAGCGCAGCGAACGGGATCCATCCCGTTCGCTGCCCCCGGCTTCCTCTTTAGACTTGCGCGCCTGGGGGGGGGGAGGGAGGCTTCGCAAAGCCTCCTTCGCAAATCCTTTGCCTCACCTGGGAGCTTCTCTGGGCAGGAATTCCCTCAGCTTAAGTGAGGTGGGGGAAGTGTGGCAGGTAGGGGGGTACCTGCCTAGACACTGAAGCCACATGTCTCTCAGATGAAAATTGGGAGTGGGCATTGTGTGAAGTGCTCTGATGGTGTGGGCATTGTGTGAAGTGCTCTGATGGTGTTTCCTGCTTGGCAGGGGGTTGGACTCGATGGCCCTTGTGGTCTATTCCAACTCTATGATTCTATGATTCTAAGTGGCTGTGGATCTCCTGCTGCAGAACTGTAGGACTGTATAGAGTTGGGAGGGCCACCCGAGGGTCATCTAGCCCAGCCCCCTCACAATGTAGGAATCACAGCTAAAAAACGCCAGGCAGATGGTCCCCCAACCGCTGCTTAAAAGCCTCCAGTGGTGGAGACCCCAAACACCTTCCGAGGTCATAGAATTGCAGGGTTGGAAGGGAACCCCAGGAGTCATCTAGTCCAGCCCCGGTGGACAGCGGGCGCAATCCATCCCATTGCGCAAGACTAAAGATGCTGCTCAAGGCTAAAGAGGAAGCCAGGGCAGTGAGTGCCTGCCCTGGACTGCCTTGTCTTCTTCTTTAAACCTGGAGAGGTTTAGCTCCTGGCTGGAGAGGTTGCGCGGCTATGGATCCCGTGCGCTGTCTTGGCTTCTTTGCTCTTTGGGGCTGGTAGGGGAACCCGGGCTTCCCCCGCAGCCCCGAGAAGCTCTGGGAGAAGCAGACAGGCTGTGCGCAGCCTGTCCGTTGCTCTTTGGGGCTGGGGGGAGGGATAATATTTTTTTCCTTGATTTCCCCCTGTAAAAACTAGGTGCGTCCTGTGGTCCGGTGCGTCCAATAGAGCGAAAAATACGGTGCTGGATGAGCATTGTTTATATGTGAAGTCTGAGTCAGTACTTAATTGTTGGCAAATGTGATTATAGTTCAGTCTGATTTATGAAAAACATGATTAAATTTGCAAAGTGAATTTAAGACTATTAGGGATATGGGGGATAAGTTGCTGGAATTTAAATATTAAATTGGTGGGGTATGTCATCTAGAAATCTGAATTTCTACCCTTGGAAGGCTGCTGAGTTTCTGATTTTAGATGGCACAAAGCTAAGCAAAATGAAGCACTGCTAAGTGGTTCACTTCAGTGGGAGTGGGAAGCACATACCTGCATATCTTTCCTTTGAATCATTGGGACTTGATGTGCTGAACTTTGTTTGGATTGTTTCCAGAGTTTTTGGTGTAATTTCTAAAGATTAGTTTTGAGATACTCTCTGTCAGCAGAACAGTGTTATTGTTGAAGGAAGTATACTTTGTTAAAATAAAAAAAGATAAAAGTTGGGCCTGGTTTATTGTGCTTTGGGCTAAGGATTTGATAGTAGGTATAAACTTTGATAGTGTTTTGGAGTTGTTAAAATCAGGAACTGGGGAGTATTGGAAGCAAGAGTCCATGAACAGTGTCAGTAGAAACATTTGCCAGGAGGCAAAGCTGTGCTAAATACTTTTAAGTAGCCATAACCAGGCTGCCTAAAATTTTGCAAAATTGCAACAAAATCCCCTACTGAATAGGGAGTTTAAAAGGGAAAGCTGTGCAAGTTGTGTGGAGCTCAGGAACTGGAAGGTGTCTTGATCTCTCATTGTGCAGTTAGAAAGCTCCAGAATCTGAAACCCCAGGACTTGACAATAATTCACATTATGCATAATGAAGTTATTTGGAGGTCCGTGCAAGCTAGAATGGAACAAGCTGGCTCACTGTAGAACAATAACATGTTTCTGTAGATGCTTGGTGAAGCAAGAGGTGCTGCTAAGTGTACAGCCATCCTTTAAGTATTTCATTCATTCATGCCCACGATTGTATGCCTAAGTAGGCAGTAAATAAGCTTGCCTACTCATCCTTAATAATGTGATCCTCATCTTTGTTTAATTCTAAGGACTTACTGTACAGATTAAGAAAAATAGATCAGCCTACGTTCATTTTATTTGCAAAACAACACCCACCCACACCCCATGTCTTATAGTTGAGGGTAGCCAGAAAAATGCGGGGGCAGGGTGGATCTGGTGGACTCTTTCCTTACCTTACCCCCAGCAGTAGAAGCATACAGTTTACCCTGATCCATGGGCACCTTCAGGCAGAAGTTTAAAGTCTGTTTAATGAAGTGGAAGGGATTGGGGAGGAGGAATGATTTGGTGTATGTTCCATTTCTTACACATACAGTGGTACATCGGGTTAAGTACTTAATTCATTCCGGAGGTCCGTTCTTAACCTGAAACTGTTCTTAACCTGAAGCACCACTTTAGCTAATGGGGCTCCGCGCCACCAGAGCACAATTTCTGTTCTTATCCTGAAGCAAAGTTCTTAACCCGAGGTAATATTTCTGGGTTAGCGGAGTCTGTAACCTGAAGCGTATGTAACCCGAGGTACCACTGTAACTGATGTCTGTGTAGAAAAACACCTTTATATGTGGCATGAAGTTACTCTATAGGAAACAGGAGGAATGACAACAGTGTGAATCCAAGCTTTTTGAATTGAGCACCCTGGTCCCACACTTAGACTTATGTTTGTAATATATAGTGGGGTATATTTAGTGTAGAAGCACGTAACATGCCACCCATTTGAGCCCTTGCTTTCACCTAGTTGCAGCCATGCTGAATGATGCAAGGCCTATGATTCAGGGCATCATGGGCAGTACTTACTTATGCTGAAATGCTGGCTGCTGAATGTGTACAATTTGTGTAAGATTGCCCACTCTAGGCAATAAGGCCCTCTCACATTACCTCTTCAGACTGTTTAAATAGGAAATGCTAGCCAAAGACTGCACTGACTGTTAATCACATGTATCTTCAGCGATACAGTTAACAGAATTGACTGTGATAAAGATGTTTGTACTCTGGACCTGAGCTAGCTAGCTGGGAGGATTTGAAAGTTCTAAAGGTGACCTGTTCATACAAGGTCTTGATTTCCCTGACTAGTTGGAGCTAGCCAATACTTAAAAGATTATAAGATTAACCCAGTCTAAACATTATGGGGACATGCACAGATGAAGGGTGGCCTGCACAATTTGGCTGGCTGTGCACTCTTTTTGGTCACCTCGGCCATCTGGCACGCCAGAAAATTTTGCAGAGGGGAAGGCAACGGGCCTTTCAATTTGGACAAAGCCTTGTTCAGATGCAGCTGAGTCTTTCTCATACCTTCTGACTTGGCCTGGGAGACTGACTCCTCCTCTGTACATGTCAGGTGATGGGTGGGTATGCTTGGTCTCTTCTCCCCAAATGGCGAGGCCCTTCCAAGTTCTCTGTGCAGAGAGCTCCAGGAGAAGGGGGGGTTAATGTGTCATGCTGGAATTAGGAAGACAGTTGCCAGGGAGAGATTCATGGTTGCAATTCATGAAACCCTGGCACCAAGCTCCCCTAAAACCAGAACAGCTAGGCGATTACAGTTCTCTACCTTCCGATAGTCAGGCATGCACTGTACCTTCTACAAGATTAGCCTCCCTAGACCATTTGTTTCTAGAACATTTCTGGAGAAACATGGGGTTCCTCAAGGGAAAGAGGGGTAATAGGAGGCACGACAGCCTGCCCATTTCCAGTGCACTGTCAGCTTACATGGCTATAATAAAGCCCAACAGACTTATGAAGTATCCTCTGCCAACTGAGTATTTGCCTCCAGAATCTTTTAGGAATTCCATGGTCACTGTGGACAAAGTCTTGAAACCACTCCACTGCCATAGAGGAGATTCTAAATGTGAGAACAGCAATGAAAGGGAAAGAAACCATTTTGCTGCTGGCACACAATTCTTGTGACCCTTGGTAGATTGCTTTTCTAGTCAGTGCTGAAATTTTCTAATTCACATGATTGTGTATTCTGAAATGATAAGCTTGTTTTCTTGTGGTGTGAAATGCTAGCTACTTATGATACTGAGAAATGTCCATTAAGTAAAGATTTGCAGTTAACTCTGTGTTTTTCTCTCTCATTAAGGTTTGGACCGCACGGAATCCCTGTGACCATATTTCCCAAAAGGGAGTACAAGGATAATCCTGAAGCGATGGAGCTCCAAAGTAAATCATTCCAAGATGAGACCCAAGTGAAGTGTGAAGCTAATGGTGTAGTCACAGACTCTTCTCCCATCCCGCCATCAGAGCCTAGCCTGGCTAAAAGCCTATGGACTTCCAAGCCACCTCCCCTTTTTCACGAGGGAGCACCATATCCTCCTCCTTTGTTTATCAGGGACACATATAACCAGTCAATACCTCAGCCTCCGCCTCGGAAAATTAAACGGCCCAAGCGGAAAATGTACAGGGAGGAACCCACTTCTATTATGAATGCTATCAAACTACGACCCAGACAGGTCTTGTGTGACAAGTGTAAGAACAGTATTGTTGCAGAAAAGAAAGAAATTAAGAAGGGCAGCAGTACAAGTGATTCCTCAAGGTATGAGGATAATAGAAAACGACGACATGAGAGCGTAACTACTGTGAATAAAAAAATTAAAACTGATCATAAAGTTGATGGGAAAAGCCAAAATGAAAGCCAGAAAAGGAATTCCGTGGTCAAAGTTGCAAATATTGCTCATAGCAGAAGTAGAGTAGTCAAAGTTACCACTCAAGCAAATACTTCAAAAACGCAGTTAAATACTAAAAAGGTTCTCCAGAGCAAAAACATGGATCATGCAAAAGCTCGGGAAGTTTTGAAAATAGCCAAAGAGAAGGCACAAAAGAAACAGAGTGCAACCTCTACTTCCAAAAATGCACATTCAAAGGTCCACTTCACACGGCGTCTTCAAAACACCAGCTCAGGTTCCCTGCCCCCACGATTGCGTCTCAAGCCACAAAGGTACCGAAATGAAGAAAACGACTCCTCTCTCAAGACAGGGCTTGAGAAATTGCAGAGTGGTAAGATGGCAGCTAAGCCTCAGTCTCGCTGCTCCTCTACCCGCTCAGCAGGTGAGGCCCCTTCAGAAAACCAGAGCCCCTCAGAAGGCCCTGAAGAGGCCAGCAGTGAGGCTCAGGACACAAATGAAGTGCATGTACCTGTTGATCAGGATGAACAGCAGACACTGGGCAAGAGAGGCAGCAAAAGCAATATAACGGTTTACATGACCCTTAATAAAAAGAAATCTGACTCTTCCAGTGCATCAGTGTGTAGTAGTGATAGCACAGATGACTTGAAGTCCACCAACTCTGAGTGTAGCACTACTGAAAGCTTTGATTTTCCTCCAGGCAGCATGCATGCACCTTCCTCCTCCTCCTCCTCGTCCTCTTCAAAGGAAGAGAAAAAGCTCAGTAATTCCTTGAAAATGAAAGTCTTTTCAAAAAATGTCACTAAATGTGTCACACCAGATGGCAGGACCATATGTGTAGGAGACATTGTTTGGGCCAAGATATATGGCTTCCCATGGTGGCCAGCCCGTATTCTTTCTATAACTGTGAGCCGAAAAGATAACGGCCTCTTAGTCCGACAGGAAGCTCGTATTTCATGGTTTGGGTCCCCAACAACATCTTTCCTTGCTCTTTCACAGCTCTCCCCTTTTTTAGAAAACTTTCAGTCGCGATTTAATAAGAAGAGAAAAGGTCTTTACCGCAAGGCCATTACAGAAGCAGCCAAGGCTGCTAAGCAGCTAACTCCTGAAGTTCGGGCCCTGCTGACACAGTTTGAAACATGAACATGAGAAGTAAGGTAGGCAAGAAATGTGGAGGCTCCTTGAAATGTCTAGCCTAGTTAAATGCTATGAAGGACTTAGCCAATTAAACACAAAAATTGCACTCAGTTGGCTGCTTTTTTATATACTGAAATTTCCATTTGTAGCAATGTCTTGACTGAAAGTTATACTTAACAAATTGTACATGCAATCAAATTAACCTAAAGCGAGATCTCAGTATTTTTCAAGAGGACTCTTACATTTTTTTGGTAAAAGTAAAAAATTCCTCTGACCACCCCATGCACAGGAGCCATAACCTCAGCTGAAGAGCAGTTTATTTGCAGGGAATTTTTACTAGTTTCTACCCACTATATATACCATTTCAGTGTCTGTGGGGGGAGGGGGGAGGGAACAAATGAAATGGAAGTTTTAAACATGACTTGTATGGTCCAACTTAAATGCAGAACCCTAGGCCCTCTCTGAGCCTCAAACTTTATTTCAGTGTTTCCCCTTCCCCGTCCCCTGCCCAGAAAACCTAATTTACAATAGTGTGATGGGCCCAAAGAGTTCAGCCTTTGCCTAAAAACACTTTCTCACTGGCCACTTTAAATCCTTTTAGAAACCAATTTTAATCTGAATTCAGTTAGAAAGGTTTTATCATTTGTTAGATAGGTCTTGTTGGTCACCTTTTCCCAAATGCTTAGTTATGCTATGTACACCCAGGGACAGCAGCATGAACTTCAGGTTTTGGCAAGTTAAGAGGAAGCCAGTTGCTCACAGGCGGGTCTGGATAGTACCCCAGCATTTGGGATCAGAGGCTGTTAATGCTACATAGGTGTGAATCATAACTTCTAAGGAGGGTGGGGTGGGATGCTCCTAGGACAATTGTCTTGAGGGTTTAGCTTGAGAGAGTTTGTGTTGTATAAATAATTGGTCAGATTTCTCCCCCCTGACTACTTGTTCTTAAATTCTTAGGCTACGTCCTAGTAAATTACACTTTGTGAACTGTCAGATGTGTAATTATTGCATTTGGATGTACTGAGCGGCATATTTTTTTTAAACTATTTCCATTTAAGGTATCTGTTTGCAGGTCAGAAAATATGGAAAATGTAATTGTGTAATGCTCTGAAATGTACAAAAAAACTGTAAATAAAATTGACTAAATCTAATTATTTGTGTGTGTTTCTCAAAAAGCTTTGAAATAAAATCAGGAAACAGGACTGTTTTCTGTTTACACAATATTTAGGGAATAATTTTCTCGCTCTCGACACACTCTAAATTAGTATCACTAACTGCGTATCAAAATAACATTGGTGTTGAAAATATAAATAAGGTTCTAATTTTGGTAAATTATTCAGCTATTTATTTCCCCATAGCAAATCCTTATCAGTGCTTTAAAAAACCACACGCCTTTCCAGTGTAATTATTCCCCCCCACCATTTTATGTTACTTTATCCCTGATGTCCATTTGCTCCTAGATCTTCTGCAAGTCTGATGCTCTGCATTGGACTTTTGTATGCAGTTGATTCGCTTAGACATTACACTTTCTAATGGACTCATATAATTTGTACTTGGTTTAAGTTTGCAATGTCGTAAAAGGTGCCTAATTTCATTCTCCCCCAAAACACATTACAATTTTAGGAGTAGGCATTTAGGAAAAAGGGAAAAAAGCTAAATTAATTGTGTGTATCAAATCTCAAAGAATTAATGGCCAAAGGCTCTGTTGTGACAGTTTGATTCTAAGGTATGCTTTTTCATAAAACTCAAACTTCATTTTATTTCCAAACATTTTACTTTAAATCTGGTATCTCTGATGCTGTGTACATGGGCTTGAAATCGGCTCCAAATAGTTTTCATCCTTCCTTGATGTAACACTAGATAAGCATAAATTTCTAAACGTGTAGAGAAATAAACTTGCATTCAGTCTGTCAATGCTTTTTGAAATTACAAAACACACAACATTAATAGCATGCAATTTTGTTTCACTCCTGTGCTGTGTACAGTATTCTCTTTCCTGCAAACAGAAACAAATGCAGTGTTGAACTATTTTGTTTTGTTTTTTTCAGGCAGGCTGTGCCTAAGGTTTTTAAAAACAAAAATTTGCAATGAAACAGACAATTTTTAGTGCTTTCAGCAAAGTTAAAAATGCAGCTCAGCTTGGGGCCAGTGTACACATTATGAGATTGATAGGTATACCGGAGCGTACCTGCTGATTTCCTAATTCATGACCCTATCTTCAAGGGAGCCTGTGATGAGTGCTTGATTGGGCACGTCTTCTAGGGTTTTGCCATTTTGAATAGATAGTCTTCTACATTTGAATTCTACCAAGAGTATAATTTGATTCTGGAGCCTTTGTTCCAGTTTGAAATAAATATAATTGAGTCTGGTCTTCAAAATCATGCTTTTTACAACACCGTGGAACAGTTCTGTTCCCTGCTCAGGCCATAGTTTGCAATCGGGCATGCCATACATGACATTCATAGTGTTGAGTAGAAATTACTCTCACTTTAAATTTAATTACTGCTTTTCTCTGCTTGCCTTGATAAGAAATTTCTTTGCTTCCCTTTTGAAAATACTTGTTTGATTTTTTTTTTAATCTCTTTAATTTTGGAGTTCCTTAGTGACATTTTGATGTCACAGGCAATGACTTAATGTCGTTCATTTCTGTGTAGAGCCTTGCTGCAGTTTGATTTTTCAGTTCAAAGCATGGAGATGTCATGATATAATCCATTTGCTGCAAGGCATTCAAGAGACTTTGGATGTTGTATCCAGGCCTGTAGGCAAAAGCGGCTGTTCAAGAGGCACTAAACTACAAAGCAAATATTGGCTTAGATTCCAGGCTCCTGCTGCCTGAGCAGGAAGCACGTCTAGTGCTGTGGGAGTGCATTTGCTGACTCATCCATCTGGACTTTCCTGTGTCCTCCTCCAAAATAAATGACTTGGGATTACTGAACCCACCGGTATAGGTTTTTTGGGGGAAGGTGAGGGGTGGATGATGAGGGTTTGATGGAAATGAGTGACACACCCAGCCTACGTGAGCAGGATGTTTGTATCCAAGCTGTTGAATTTTGGACAGGATACACAAATTGTTTGTCAAACTTTAGGCAAAGGTTTTCACCAAACACCTAGGTCTCGTATATTTTCTTTCAAGTAGTTTATTATTCCACTTCAACCAGCTGTCTCTTCAGTGAAAGACACTGAGAATGCCCTGGTGCATGTAGCTAACCCTGAGTTGCCTTAAAACTAAACAGAATACTTTGTTTAAAATCATCATGAATTGCATCCAATTAAAGAATTGCATGCACAGAACTTCTGCAAGCATAACAAAACTCTCCCCTCCAGGTGGTCTCTGAAGGGTTGAGTGGAACTCCAGAGCAAATTTGGTAGATGCACAGGAGTAGTCCTAGGGAGGTAAGGGAAATTAGGTAAGCACAATAATTTAGTTGAAGACATCCCTGTTGGTTAATAATAATATACCCCCCTATACCCAGGGGTCTCGGGGTGTTACTTTCAATGCTTCATACCTCAAAGCAAAACGATGGTATAAATTTTATCCTGCCATGGAATGAAATTGGTGAAAGAACAGATGACTTCTTTCCACAAGCAAAACAATTGCAAATAATAAGCTAGTAAACCATCATGCCTTACTAACATGTTCTACCTAATCTGTTTCCATTGTTAATAGCCCTGCACATGTTGTGTGCTCTCATTTCCATGGTAATCAAATACACCGACCTGTGTTGAACTGCAGTTAGGATTTCAGAATGGCTGTCGTGATAATTTTGCTTTAGAAAATGCATTCTTTGTAGCAAGAGTAGTCTTAGAAAAGCCATGACCCTCTTTCTTGCATAAAAGGAAATGCCTCTTTAAGATAGGACTTGCCACTTGTAATTTTTAATAAGTGCAGTGTTAGTCTGTCGTTGCAAAAACAGCAGTCTTGAAGGTGCAACAAATGCATTATGACAAAAGCTTTCCTGGGCAAAAGTTCCAAGTTCACAAAGGCTTTTGCTATAATGAAATTTTAGTCTTAATTGCTGGCACCTTTTTCAGTCTTATCTATGTTGTGTTGTGTTGCTGCAGCACATCTTAGCTCTATTCAGATCTAGCACTATTAGTAGCATGTGCTAAGGTCTAAGTAAATGATTCTTGCTGCATGACCAGCACAGGAAATTCAGAATGAACAGTTAAAATGAGAGGCATACATGGAACATAGGTACATGCCCCAATGGATTGCAGCCAGTGAATCTGCCCACAGAAACATTTTAACAAGGACCGAGTAGCATGTTATTTTATCATCCTTCTAGTATGCGTTAATCTGTTCTGAGACAAGTCCCCCTACAGTCTGGTAATGAGCCAAGTGCATGTGTTTGAGAGAGATGGGCAGTACTTTAAATGATATACCATAGTTTCAAGGAAGTGAGAAATCTCTGCTACTTCCAAGCTCAAGGCAGTGAAAAGAACATTATGTATTGCAAAATAATCTACATAAGCCTTGGCTGTGTTGTCTGGGGCTAATGGGAGTTGTAGTCCAAAACATCTTGTGGGGGGAGGTAGCAGGTTGGGGAAGGCTAGGCTAGGCTACAGGCGGGTGGGCAAGAAGCCACTAGGCAGAAAATATTTATGTAGCACAGGAAGGGTTGCTGCAGCTGTTTGAGCTGAATTCACACATGCTCCTCCACTGGTGACTTAGGGCAGAATCTAACCTCACAACAGGACTCTTCCTCTCTTGTACCGGAAGGGTCCTTGGCCCTCCTGCACACATTTCAGCTTGTCAATATCCTTAAATTGTGGTGCCCAGAACTGGACACAGTACTCCAGGTATGATATGATCTGGCCAAGGCAGAATAGGGTGACACTATAACTTCCCTGATTGGGACACTTCACTCCTGTTGACAGCCTACAATGGCATAAACTTCTTTCTTTCTTTCTTTTGCATCTTGTGCACTACTAAGATCCCTAGATCCTTTTCTACATGTACTACTGGCAATCCAGGTATTCCCCATCTTCTATTTGTTCAGGTGGTTCTTCTAGCCTAAGTGTAGAACCTTACATTTGTCCCTATTGAAATTCATTTTATTAGCTTTGGCTCAGCTCTGCAATCTGTTTAGGTCATCTTGAATCCCAATTCTGTCATCAGTGGCACTGGCTACTTCTGCCAGTTTGATGTCACCTACAAACTTCTCCCTAATCTCCATCCTTGAGACTGGGTGCTCTGTCCATCACATAGAGGGATCCTGCAGGAAGGTGTGTTTGTTGCACAGGGCACTGCATCCCTCAGGGGTCTTGAAGAATACATCATTCCCTCTGCCCATACATCACATCCATCACTGGTCCATGGTAAGAAATTCCAAAGATAGATGCTGATAGTATATTTTGCTAGTGTTCACGTCTTGCATATTGATTTCATGGGCTGGTTCATACCTCAGCTTTTATTCAGTGTAGTTAAATATTACCATATCAGAATTGATATGGCTTATTTGCTCACAAAGACTCTTCAGGTGATACATTTACTGAATTGCAAAGCAGGCGCTGCATAATATGAAAACATCCATTTTGCTTGGTTTCAGTTTATAACTTTATACGTAGAGATTACAGAGATGATGAAAAAAACAATGTCCTTCAAATCCAACAATAATAAGGAGGACTAGACTTGCAACACTAGTTAGAAAAATTAAAATTAAATATCTTTTCCCTATGTGGTTTTTGGTTTTCAAGTTTCATGGTGCTTTGACATCAGACTTGAAAAACGTTTCCTTTTATATTCAAGGGTATTGTGTACAGCAGTGATAAGAGTAACATGGAAAGCAATTGTAATAAATATATTTTAAGATTTAAATTTGCAGCTTTAAAAGAAATTAATAAACGTATTAAAAATACATTAAAATGTATTTTCTAAAAATAGATAAAAACCACTGTTCAAAAGAAGAAAGCACCAGAGATTTACATACATTTTCATAGCTGCTTTCAATGCAAACGTTTATAAGAAAGTAGTTATAAGTGTCTTGCCTGTGTGTCCTTCTAGGCATCCTCAATGTATAGCTAGCTATGCAGGGTGGAAGCTAACCTCACTTTGCAGCAGGGATGGGAAACATAGCCTTCCCAGTGCTGTAGGACTCCCATTGACCATTGGCTATGCTGACCAGAGCTGATGGGAGTTGAGAGGACCACAACCGTTGGAGGGCCACAGGTTCCCCATCTCTGTTCTGCAGCTTATTTTCTCAAACCCATCAACTTTGTATTATCAGAGAATTACAAACCTAATGGATTCCGTTTGGTTCATCCTTCCCTTTTTGTTCTGGAACTCAAGTTCTGGTGACTTTGATATGCTTTTAGCCTGTGGGTTCTTTTATTAATTCCCACTAATCACATGTCCACACCCATCCTCTAGTTTTCCATTTTTCTTTTCCACCTGACACTTAACATTCCTTGGCTACTGAGCATGCTCAAACCTCATTAGGTTGTTCGTTTTTACACCGTGTGTGCATTTAAAAGATTTTCTGTACTTTTGGAAACCTCTGCATTTCCCCCAAGCACGTCAATCAATACCTCATTTGTCAGTGGTCCTGTTTTGGCTGCAGCTCTGTCAGCACTCATCACATGAGTTGGCTGTTAGAGGGAGTGATAAACAAATGGAGAAATAAGTGGTCAATAAATTGCTAGGATTCAAAGAGCTACCTGGTAGGATTTTGAAAGAGCACATGCCCAGTGGGATTTTCAGCTTTCATTGGTTCAACAGTAGCTTCCCATGCCATATTAAATTGCTCTGCAAGGTAAGTTGAAGTGCTGTTTGGCCATGCGACATGGGATGACAGGGAGCTGCTTTTCAAGAGAAAGCATTCTCACCTGCCCTTGATCTGCTGAAACAGCAGAAATATGTTGCACGGCCAAGTCCTATTGAAAACAATTAATTACAGTTAATGCCACATAGATTTCAATAAGATTAAGTTGTGACTAACATTTGCTGGGTTGTGCCAGGCATTACAATTAAGCTATGTTTTTTCTGTCTTCACGAACTGGATCTTCTGACATCTTTCTTCTTACTTTTCACCAAATAAAAATGTCTAAAGATCCAGTCACTGAGCTGGATCTTGTTAGCTCTGTTTCTTACCAAAGGACTGTTAGCTGATATTCTTGATGTTTTCCTGTTGCTTTTTGGATATTTGTGGGTCTGTTTTGTATCGTGAACAAGAAAATCCCAAGTAGGGGAAGTGAGTAATTGGTTGTACATTTGTTTCTTGTAAGGGAAGTTTGCTGCCAGGATTATAAATACGTTCCGTGTGACTTCTTAAACTAAGGCAGCAGTCCTGTACCCACTTTCCTCGGAACAAGCCCCAATTGAATTCAGTGGAATATACTTATGAATAGACCTGCATGCTGTTAAACGTACACAAGAACAAGAAAGTTTTAGCTCCTGCTGTCTTTTGAAAATATTCCCAGTTTGGGAGCTTCGTGGGTGAACTATAGTTTGAGGCTGGGAAATTTAAACTGTCAAATGGGATTCCTTTCAGTCAGTCAAAACTGAGCTCCCCAGAAAGTTCCTTAAAAAGATAGCGTTAGTATCCATGAATAGAATGGTAGATAGATAGTATCAGTACAAGAAACCCCAAAGGTGGGTACTAAAAATTGTGATTGGATGCCCCAAACTGTCTACTCATTGCTCATCAGCATCCTGTCATTTCACCACTATTTGCTGTGGAGGGTATCTTGCTGGATTCTTAGGTATATTGTCTTATGGGCTGGTCTTCTAACACCCTCTGTGTTTGCAGCCTAGGTTTTCCTCATTTTCATGGCTTCAGTCCCTTGGAGCTGTGGTGCTTCCAGAAGGTACGAAGAACCTCTGCCTGAATTTGTGATACTTCATGTCATTCGGAGCTCTACTCTTGGTTCCACACCTGATCCCTGAGCCTGGCCTCCTTCTGCAGGGGGCAATGCAGAGTGTATTCAAAGTGTAGGAGTCCTTGAGTCTGTGGCTAATGGGGAGCAAAGTAAACATAGCTCTTCTTCCCACATTGAGCAGCATGGTGGTGGCATGCATGCATTGATAACAGCTGCTGAAAGATCCCTAGAATATACTGTCTTTGCTCTTGACAGTTCCCTGCATGGAGTGCTCATGCCCATTGCCCCCCCCCCCAAGATAAGATTCTCAGGAACCTGCCTTACAGTTGTTTGTTTCCAGTCCACCCTTCCTTGGCTGCTAGTGGTGTAGCTTGGTAGCTCACTGAATGCAGCGTGTTATGGGAATCTTCTCTTTATGTTGCACAAGTCCAAGGCACAGGTCTCCGTGGTTGTTCTAGAATTATTATTATTATTATTATTATTATTATTATTATTATTATTATACTGTCATATACTTGCAGATCTAAGGCTGGTTCACAGAATAAAATCAGAATATAAAACCACAAAATACATAATCAAAATGAAAACAACCACCCAATAACCCGCCCCAACACATTTTAAAAGAGCAAAGGGCTACTAATAGCCCTGTTCCAAGACTTAGGATGGGACACCTCAGGAGTGATAGTGTTATAGGGACAACATGGAAACATTCCAAGCAGTTTCTGGCGCAAGTAATTAAAAAGATAAGTCTGTTAGAGATGGTGCTTTCCTAGCACGTTTGTGGTCTGCAGTAGCTTTCCTCTTTTCTGAGCTCTTCATTTGAGCAGTTTGATACTGGGAATACTGGATTTGGTCCCAAGACTCACAAATGGGAGTTCTGCTCAAGCAGCAGAGCTTCCCAGCTCCATTCTCCACAAATCCTCCTCAAAAATCTGTTTCTGAGTGGTAGAAGGATGGTAGATGGAGAGCATGTGCATGTAACAGAAAGTGCAAGTCTCAAATACAGGGGAAATGGAAATGCCTTTCCATCACACAAGCCTCCTGTGGGACCCAACCCAGTTTGGCTAACACTTTCTCCCATCCATGTTGCCCTTGCCCTGCTTTCTCTGCCGTTAGAAATGATTGGGTGGGGGTGTCTCTATATAACATGATTGTGCTTACCTGTCTTGTGCTAAAGTCTGATTCTTCCCATAGAGATGGGTTAGTGGAAGAGGCCTCTGCTGAGTAAGAAAATGCTGCTGTGCATTTAATCTCAGCTTCTATCTTTGTCCACCCCACCAGCATTTTGTCCTCTATCCTGCCTGGAGCAATATTCTCCAAAAGCACTGTATTTTCAAGTCATTGAGTTGTATCCAGCTAAGGCTAAGCTATATGCACAGTAGACCCACTGAACTCAATAGACATGAGTCCTATGCAGAGAACACCCACTGAGATGAATGAATGCAACCCTTTGTCTTCCTTTCCCCTACCTCCTGCTTCTGTCATTTGAAGATATTAGCTCTACTCACTACTTGTGGCCTTTAGGTAGAGAGAGTTGGAGTAGGTGGCATTTGGGTATACTTTTAAACTGTGGCAGTAATAAACCTGAGAGACATCAGCTGGTGTAGCATATGATTAAGAGACTGTTGTGTATGCATGAGGAAGTCAGATGTGCCATGAATTCACAAGGTGGTCTTGGATAAGGCAGACCCTAGTATGCATTATGGGGATAATAGTAACCAACATTACAAGGTTCTTGGAAGGATGATGTTGAAAATAATTGATATACTGTTTAGGGCTTGCTGCGTGTTAACCATAACATTTATCTGTATGGGCTTGCTAAGACTTTCTCCTCAACTACTTATTTTCCCCATTAAAGATTATGTCTGATTAAAAAAACAACCCACATATTAACTGTTCTAAAGTCTTTTAAGGGCAATTATGCATTCACTGCTAACTCAGAATTTTTCCCCTCTCCTTTTCAGCACAGAGACATTAATCGCCTGCTGTATTTATGGAACCTCCCTACACTGCCATGAAGAAGGTCAGCTGGCCAGGCATGATATACAACTGAAATCTAGATTGCAGTGTATACTGGGAGAGAACTTTTTACAAAAAACACCACACCCCTTTTCCAGGGCATCTGTACTTACTGTAAATTTACTTTGGAATTTGAAGTGTTAGAAATATTTTATAAACTTTTTTTGCAATAAATAAGGCATGAGCCAAGGAGCCTGTTCAAGATGAACTTGCAAGGAACCACTTGAATTACTAGTATGAAGAATCACAAAGTGTACTCTTACTCTTCAAATGTGATAGTCTGAATAGGCCCTAGCAGTGGAGTCAAGACCTCTGGAAAGTTGGCTGTAAACTTCTGAACATTTACTTTTGTTCTTACTGTGTGTTATTTCACATCTTAACAAACTTTAGTATTTGGTGCAGGTGTTAGCAGAGCTGTAACCTATTTCTGGAAGCACGTCCACATTCAGCTGTGGTGTTAAGTACTGACAGTCCTGTTTGGAGACAAAGGTTTCCCCTAGAGATGGTGGTAAGGGCAGCGACAGTGAACTCCATGTAATTCTTGAGTAACTATGGCAAATCTTTGCTGTTGTGGGAAATGTTTCTTTGATAGCCACGAAGATCATTCTGTAAAATGCAGGAATCACTGACAATACACAAATGTCTGTGTGTTTGTGATTCTCTAGCAGTAGTCACCCTAAAGGACAGCTACTGCTAAGATAGGGTAGTAACTGGTATCCAAAGTCATGTTTCCTTTCAAGTGAAGGAACATATTGCACATTAAATTAGTCCTGACTTGGTTGTGACTAACTTATTCATAACAGCCCGCTGTTAGATTGGGGTTTTAGCATTTCTAAAGTTAGTTGGTTTACAAGCCCTCTCCAATAAAACAAGTCTTAACTCTTATCTGCAGGACTTGAGTATTTAACTGCCAGATGGTTCCACATTTCAATGGAATTCAACCTAGTTTTCCACAGGATTGCACTCACTATTAAAATCTGCTTTTCATATTACCCAGGTATAAAACCTTAACTTGCATTTAGTTTATTAACAGATCAGGATTCCCAGGAAGCTTGATGGGTTGATAAACACAAGTAAAAATGAATGCACAATCTGATGAAGTACATATAAACTATGACAATGCCATCTACACAAGAGTTAAGTCTTGTATGGCATTAAGGTAACCATGTACAGATTAACAAAATAGCTCTCTTTTCCAAAGTTACCCACCAGCAAATACAAGCTGAAGTCTTGGCTTCATAATTTCCATGCATGTTGTAATTATACAAGATTTTCCCTTGGCTTTGACAGATTTATATTTTTAAATAGCATTCTAAACATGGGAAAGATGTATGAGTTAGTATATTACAATGCAATTCTATATTAAATATTTACTAAAAATGTCTGTGAAAACATTTAAAATTTTATTTATAAAAACAGTTCATAGCACCTTTTTAAGAGGTTCAGCTGTACCAGTTTTCTAAAGAAATTAGAGAGGATGTTTAAAGGACAACAAGCAATTGCTTTGCAGTAGTCTTTCTACAATAGTCAAAGCAAAAGAGAAATAAAGTATACTCTACAATTTTCCAGCAAGATTAGAAGCTTATTTGGGCAAGGTAAAAAGGTACTGCAGCGAGTCAGTGCAGTGTAGTTAGACAAAAATAAGCATCCTTTTTATTTAAAAGCAGGGTTGGGTGACTTCACTGGAGAAGGTGCACATACCTTAGGAGGTAACCATGGCACAAAATGATAGTTTTGACTCAGGAAAATGGTGTTGGCTGTACAAATAAGGGTACATATCTGGATTGATAATGGGTGGAGCCAGTAGTGCCTGCATAGACATCTTACTTTTAGCCTGTGCTCCTATTCCTTCTCCTTCAAGAGCACAACCGCTGCCCATTTACATCCATAACACTGTACGAAGTGGTAGAACTACAGGTTTATGGGCAAAATGAAGACAGCAAGGTTGGAAAATGGACAAAATGGCTAGTTGGTACTTACTCATGAAGAATTGAGAAACTACAGCCACCTTGTTTTTCACTTTGAAATGATTGTCAGGGAAAAATTGTAGCGGTAGAAGTAATGTATTGCTTTTCACCCTTTTGCTTTAGTTGCTTAATATTTAAGCTTTGCTCCATGTTACCTTTTTTGTCTGTTTGCTATGTCACTATGCCTCCTTCATTTGGTAGACTTGAATGAGGAAAAATGATTCAACTTTTAAGGGTCACTTGAAATTAATTGTTCAAGAATGTTGTGTACCATCTATTCAATAAAGCCTTGATTTTTTTCCTGCACTTTTAAAAAAGATAAAAAAGCAGTCAGTTTCTGCCTCTTCATCTGGTTGCTTATTTGACAGTAAAAGGCTGCAATCCTAGACATACTCACCTGGACATAACTATGCCTTCTGTGTAATCCCACATAGGATTGCAGGTTGATAAACGGCTAACACTGCAATCCTATGTGTGATTACAATGTTTCTGTTGCTAGCACAAAGGATTGGGCCTTCATTTTGGTGTCCCCTGCTTCTGGAATGTTCCTCTATAGCCAGCACTAACTTTTCAGCACTAAACGAAGAATTTATAAGTGTTTTTTAAATTGTCGTCTTCGTCCCCCGTCCCCCCCATCCCCCGTTTTTTAGTATCATGGTGTTTATATCTGCTTTATTTCAAATATAGATTTTTAATATGTTTAGTTAACTGCCTTGAAAGCTCTTGTGAAAGGTGGGTGGAACATTCTGAAATAAAAACAGAACACACACTTGTGCTGCAGGATATTACCAACCAAATAGGCTACGCGGTTTCTTGCTCCCCCTTGCAGCAGGCTCATTCTGTACCAGGTTTGCAAATCTGCTACTTCATTAGCAGCTGTAATACTGCCAACAGCTGAACTGTTGTTTATGTTATGGAGAATTAAGTATAGAGCTTCTTTGCCTGCCTTAGGAGCTCGGACATGATTATCTCAAAGTGGTGCTGGGATACGAACAAGCTGTAGAAAATGGTATTGCAAGTACAGCAGATGCACAGTCCAGAACTTGTACCAGCTTTTTTTGTATTGATATGCCACAGGTTGTTATAGTTTGCCAACTGCCTCTGTCACTGCCCCCTCAACCCCCCCCCCAAAAAAAAAACAACAACCCCAAGCACTAAATGGATAGAATTATCAAGTCCTTGATTCATTTACAGAAATAAACACCAACACAATTGCAGCTTTTGATAGCTGCAATTACACCCAGGCTATTTTATACAGTATACTACATTTATAGGAAAAGCATTCATATGTTCCTTTGAATAAGAAGGCAACAAAATGCAGACCACAATACCATCAATGTTTTATTACACTTAGCAAAAGTGTCCTCTCTGAATAGAAAGGGATCAGCCCTCTCATTCACGCACATAGGCTGCAAACTCCATGAACACACAAAATGGTTGTACTTTAGTTACAGGTATGGGAACACTGGATTCTTCTATTTAGCAAAGCCAAACACTCCTCCCCCTTCATCACAAGGGAGGATAAAGAGTGCCCAAATAAAGTGCATCTAAGATGGCAGCGGAAGTCAGACCACTTCACTCTATTCACCCACACCTGTAAAAAGTACCTCATAGAAGAGAAATGCATAAGACTATGTTCAAATCTTCATATTTAGATAAAGATGTTAGGCCTTAAAAGTTTTAATTCACCCTCTTTCTGCATTCACTGAAACGCCACAATTCCAATGCCACACTTTTTACCAGGAGTGGGTTGGGCTTCTGTTATCGGTTGTTGTTATTTGGATTTTGAACAAAGTTGATAGAGTATGAGCCAGTTGAGGAATCCTGTTTCACCTGGAAGTTCTCTGTTGATAGGCCAAAAGGGCGCAGAACCAAGTTGCCAAGATCTTTCAGTTTGCCTGCAATACACACACAAAAAGAAATGTACTTCCCAACATGTACAAGAAACTACACAAGGTCAGTAATGAAGCAATGTTCCTTGTTGCTTGAACACTGTCCACAAGGAGGAGTTCCAAATGAATTGGCTGCAAGCATTCCATTGTTCAAGAGTGCTAACACAGGAATGATTATGTTCTGTACAGCACCTGCCTCATGACACTTAAGCAACAGTAGATGATTTGGAAAGATGGGCTCCACATGCTTGAAACCTTGTTTAGTCCTCTGTCACAAGTTACCTACATTAGTGTTAAGCACTGTGCCTATTCAAAGCTTATCTAGTTTGCATGTATGATCATTTTGTCTCCAAAAGTAATTAATCTTTGAGAACAGTGTTTTACTTATAGCTAATAAAGTAACTTCCAAACTTGCTAAGAAGTTGTAGTAACCCTAAAAAAAGTGCTGAAACCAAATGGTTCTTAGGCAGAAGTTACAGAGCAAGTAAAAAAACCCCAAAACCTAAATAAAGCCTGCCTGAAGACCATGAACTATCAACATGAAACAAAACACATGGGTAAGAGATAAGAAGGCACATAAAAGTTTGTATAAACTGAACACACTGGCCCGGGACCAGAGGCTTAAGAATTGGTTCGAATGAACAACTCTTGTAGATGCAACTTTTGAAGAAGCAGCATAAAACATTTTCCTTTTGTCATATTCAAATGCCTAAAACTGAAAGAGTAGATGTATGGCATTTTGGGGTTCAATATTATTTTCAGAAACTTGCTGCCTTTCAACTGCTGTGCTACAGATAGTGAAGCAAACGTTAGCCTCGGCAGTTGAAATGTAGGACAGACTAATTCATATTTCTGTTTGCTTTGCCTTTCATTCTAATAAGCATTATCATCTACACCCTACTGCCTCTGATCAGAATTTTAGATTATAAATCCACATAATTTCAAACTGAGCATGCAGCATAGTGTGTAAACATTGGTGTTGAGGCACAGCATCTTACTAAAAAGGAGATTGTGACCAGAACCACATGACCAAACAGGTCAGACTCCTGGGGGCAGGTATGCTTCACTGACTGCCCTTTCTTCTCACCAGCACAAGAGGGAGGAGAGATTCTGCACTCAGTATCCTGCTCAGCTACGAGTGTCTGGCAGAAATGAACCTGTCAACTGTTTCTCTGATTCTGGATGGTGGTCACTGTACAATCCAGAGGGGTACTCTCTAATATGAATCTATTGGGAGTTTGCCTCTCAGAATGTGTCTCCCACACACACCCATTACTCACAACCTGCATACCTACTGCGACATTCATGAGCAGCTGCCACTGCTTCCCCTGTTGGGCTCAAGAAGGCCCAGTGCAAACACTCCCATCCCAAAAATCGGGGGTGGGGGTGGTAAAAAGATGATCCACACATACTACAACACCCGTAGTCTAGATCAGAACAAATATATCTGATTGTCCATTTTCAACAACAGTTTCAAATCAGCAGCTTAAACGTAACATTCAATAAGCTTTGATGTTTGTGGAGTTGGGATGGTCTGAGATGGGGCATCAGTGTTGTGAAAAATGAGGATCTCTGAAACCCAGAGATTTCAGGGGTAAGTCTGTCCTAGAGTAGTAAGAGAAGTCATTAATTTGTCTGCAGGGATGGTTGTGTAAGAAATTCATGTTTTATACCAATGCATGGAAGCTACCACACAAGCAAGGTGGATACCAGTGCCACTTACCCAACATCTCTTCCTTAAGTTTCTCATTGCGTTCTTCTATTTGTCTTGGCAATCGCTAAGAAAAACAAACAAGAGAATCAATTCTTCAAAGCTGGCTTTGACAACCTGTTTATTTACCCATGACACATACTATGCATGGTTTGATGCATGACTTAGCACAAAAAAACACAGGGGCACACTCATGGCCAGAACTCACTGGAGCACTGCAATGCTACTGCAATACTACTTTATAAGTGCAGAACTACTTTGTAAGTCATTTTATGGTATGGAAGTGTTTGGTTGAGTAAAAGCTGCCAAACTGGAAACCATCCAAAATTTATTTTTGAGATCACTCTTGAACTTCCCACATGGCACTCCCATTGTCATTGTGACATTTGTATACTGGCCACAGTTCACCATGCCTTGCTTCTGTACTGGCTGAAATTACAGCACATGCCAGACAAAAGGTTGCCCCTAAAAACATTGCTTTGGAGCAAATTTCTGATAGATCAACGTTGTGTCAATACATGTGAAACCCTTATTACTGCATGGTCTGATTGTTGATGTCTTCAGGGTTACAAAGTAGTGTACTGAAAGTTGCAAAGTAGTGTACTAAAATAAAGTCAAAGAGCAGTACCTTCTGTTAGAAGGTGTCACCTCTGAACTAGACAATTTTCATTGTTTTATTACTCCCTGAAATGTTGTTATGGTCTTCTAGATTACTCTCCTGAATAATCTGTTGAAGCAATGAGGAAGGGGTTTACAGCTTTGAGATTTTAAACTATGATCAGACTATGGTTCCAACTCAAAAAGCTTACTGTAGGTCAGTTCTTCCTTATTAGAAATGAAGCTTCATTTTGGACTTAAATACGGGAATAAAGTAATCTGATCACACTTTTTCCAAGTTTAAAAGTATGGTAGGCTGTTGTCCTGGTAATGCATGCCTTTACCTTTAAGATTTAATACTTATGTCCAACAGTCACCAGGAGCCATCCACTCCATTACAGTATTTGGGGAGGGAAAGAAACTTACCTTACAAGCTTCTCTTGCTTGATGGATTGATGGGTCTTTTTCCAACAAGTTTTTGTAGTCTTCTAAAGCTTCATCCAGCTTTTCTGTTTTTTCATACAGTTCTGCTCTCCTGAGCAGTGCCTTGATATAGTTTGGATTTAACTCCAGGGCTATAAAACAGAATTAAATAGCAGAAAAACTGAGGTAGGAAACTTTTTACTTCAAAGCCTAGGGCATATGCAGCATGTTCTAGATGAGCTAGCCTCAGGCTATAGGATAGTGCTGGGAGTAGAAGCTATGATCTAGTGTGAACCATACGCAAATGGATTAATAATTAGTCATTTTATTGTTTGCTTTAATGTACAGTTATAGCAAATATAAGTGATCAAAACCCTTTGTGGACCATCTTGAACTTGATTTAGTTGCTAAGTGCAAGATCAAGCCATATACACAGCATGTTTTCATGCTACACATGCATGTCCATGTGGATCTTAAAGGAAAACAAGCAGCTCTGCTCTAGCAGGAGTGAGGCTAGCTGGATACTCCATCACTCAGGACAATACCTGATGACCAGCTAATCGTTGGCACTTTGCAGGCTGTGCCTTTGCCTGTATGGTCTGATTTCAAACCATGCTGGCAAAAATGGGTCACCTGCCATCTTAAGACACCAGTTAATTAACAGGTGGGCAGCACCCACCCACCTATCAAATTTGGCCTGCAGGGGTCAGCCAAATGCAGCTCCCCAACCCCACTTTAAATAAATGTTTCTCATTCCATGGGCCAGGAACCACCTGTGGGTCTCAATCTGCTTTCAAGTGGGTCTCAGTTCCACAAGCTACCCAATCTCTCTGCCTCACATCTCTGTCCATGTGATAGCTCTTTGGCTAGACTAATGCTAGCGTCAGCTGAATAAAGGTGGTTGGAAGACCACTGAAGACCCCTCCAGTGGCGGGGGGGGGGGTCTCCTTCCAAGAGGAAAGGGCTAGAGGAGATGTTGAAGAAAACTAGAAAAACATAAAAGGTGAATAATTTAAGAGAGAGAAAAATTTGGAATGAGAAGACAGAGGGTAAGAGAGGAATGTTGTTCTAGGAGGGAGAAGGACACGTAAAAGTAGCAGGGAGGAGGAATGAAAGAAACCGACCATTTTAGGGGTGATAAAGTACAAGTGTGAAAGGAGGACAGAAGAAATCACACGACATGAATAAAAACATTCTGAGAGACATGTGGGCAGGGAGGCTGGATATAATATACAGTAAAAGCTTCACATAAAAAGCCTCCAGATAATAAAATTTTACCTAAAATAAAAGTGGGAATGCTGAATCACAATAGTTCCAGAAGCAAAAATATGTATTTAGCTAGTGGAAAACTGAATTATGGAACTCCACAGAAAATTGCTATGACAAAGAACACAGCAACTTCCAAAGAGATATTAGATCTCAATAAAAGAATGTCAGTAACTGCCAGCTGGTTAAAGCAAATTCCACCTCCATCACCATTTTTAACTGGGTTCATCTCTATACCTCCGCTGGTGGGGTGCTTCTCAAGTAGATAACAGTTTAGATAACAGTCTTACCAAGACAACATGCTTTTGACAGAGCACAAGAACAGGAAAACAGTACCTTTGCTGCAGTCACTTATGGCAATTTCCCTCTTGTCCTGTAAAAGAAGAGGTGGCATTAATATTAACACCAAACAGTATTTTTATAGAAATGCTAAATACTTATTCTTTGTGATGCTTATTCACATATTTTAATGTTTACAGTGTAGTGTAACAGAATATTCTGGATGACTTATTCTAAAGCTGTGAGGGGACTAATTTGCCTAAACTACTAAAGGCTAATAAAAGTATGATCAGCATTTGTTGGCAAGCTCTTCCACAAGGGGACTTACGGCATGCAAATGTACCAAACTGCTGTACATTCTGCTGTACATTCAGCAATAAGTAAAATAAAAGAATACTAGGAATACAATCAAAATCATTGATGCAATAGACCGTGTTAACATTGATTTACTCTCTTGACTTAAATAGTTGGTATGGTAGAGTTTTTGGCTGGCCTTGCTGGTCAAGCCAAATATTGCAGTCTCCAGTGAACATCCTTGCCTAGCAAGCCCCACCACCCCACACCAATCTTTCCCAAGGACAGCACACCCGGTTTGCCTGAACGTGCCTTCCAGCATCAGCATCCAACACCCCCTTCTCAACAGAAGGACCAAGGAGGAACGCATCAGGTTGTTCACTGCTGCTTGAGAGCATCCCAAACACCTTCAAGCAGCAGCATGGAGCACCTCCCTGCCCACCTCACTCAAGAGAAGAGCCATTAGGAAGCACGCCCAGTTGAGCAGCGGCATTCAAGCATCCTTGCCTGCCTTTCTTGCCCTGGGGGTTGCAGGGTTGGCCCAGCTTGGATGAGGATCTCCAGGCAACTTCAACTGCTGTGCAACTGCCCAAGCCCCGTCCATCTCTACCGCTTCCCCAAGAGAGGAAAAGACTGGTCATTCATGAGTCATGACATGTGCCAAAGGTCAGAGGGAACTTCTTAAGTCTGGAAGTAAGACTGTGCTGACCTGCCTGCTTAACAGAGGTCCCAGTTTTACTTTTTCTACTCAGCACTGTTCCCGTGTTCTCCCACAGTGAGAAAAAAGTCTAAGAGAACAAAATGCCTTCAGATGTCAAGTTTATAGCTGAAAAAGAAGATGAAAACAGTAATCACATTCATTCTTGCTACTTCACTGTCTTGGGAATTACCTGTTTCATTCTTGCTGCAGCTCTGTTTGAATACAAAATGGATCTGTCTGTGTTACAGCAGGCTGGACAAACCTGCAGAGCTCTTGCATAAGCGTCTTCAGCTTCTTTATATTCTGCAGTTTAAATGAAATGTCAAGATCGAAGACAGTAAGTGCACACACAAGAACTGATGCCTTGAAGGCATGCCTAGCATCACATCCCGCCCCCCCCAATTTAATTTTTCAGAAAAAATACACTGCTAAAACAAACAAAAAAGCGATGTATCCCAGTCCGAGCAACAGTCATCAAGGATAACTAGAAGGATTAACTAGAAGCATTACCAAATGTTCAGAATCTCATACCAACCCTTTCGAGGGCTTAGGGGCCAGTCATAGCACATTACAACATCTTTAACATAGTTGAGGAGCTGCTCATGGTAGATAGGACTACCCCAAGGCAATTAGGAGACATCATTAAGGAAGAGGAGTTAAGAGTAGGGCAAGGCTCCACACTTCGTTTTAGTTGCTAAGGCAACTAAAATATAATTCTGGCAACCTGGAATACAGATACTGGTAGCCAAGGTCTATTCTCCTGACACCGAGCCTTGGAGATACTGGAGAGGCAAGAAGACCTTTCTACTTTTGGACAAGCTCTGTGATTCAGCACAAGTAGTATGGCTCCTTACCCTGCTTCCCAGCACTGAGCCAGGGAAGAGTGCAAGGGATTCCCCGCCCACCATCAAGTCACTGGGCCTAGGGCATGGTGTGATGTATTTCTTCAGAATAAAACAGAGTGATGGCAAGCCCATCTATTAAGGTCAAACAAAATGTGAAGACCCTTGCTGAAAGTGCACTCATTCTCTGAGTGCCAACCTTTATGCGCCCCAAAATGGCACCATCCAAAGACAAGAAGAAGGCTTTCAGCAGGATATGGGGAATCCTGAGGTTTGCAGAAGTACTAAACACACTTAAGAAAATGGCAACAAGTCGCTCAGAGCTGTTTTCCCCAAGACTGATTGAAGGGGGGAAAACCATCAATGGCACAGTTGCCTCAAAATCCACAATGGATTTAATCCCAAGTAAGCACAAGTATGACTGCAGTTCTGGGATCTTAACTCCCAGAACCCTTAAAAGAGAATTCCCAAATACAATGGTAAGGTATAAAATGAAGTCCTCTCCAGGGGTATATATTCCAAATATGGCTGGTCATAAGAAGACTACATAAACACCTATAAGGACCACATCAATCACCTGCACAGATGACAAATTCTACATAGCATTTATCTTTAGACTGACCACAATTTGGGTATTACATAGTTGTAATTCACCCACCTCCTTTCTTGAACTGTTCATTTCCTTCTTCTTTTAATTTTGTGCTCTCATTTCTTCTCTTCTGCAATACAAAGAAGACCACATAATAAATATCTGAAGCAAGTAAGCAAAATAGCTTATTATTTGATATCACAATGGAAACTGTAACCTGAAATATGGAAATAGCTATCCAAAAACCCATCTATTATTTAGTATTTTGCCTAGCTATTTTGTACATACTTTTTAATGTTCTGATTTCTAAAAAGGAGACATGTTTCAAAATTTGAGTGAAGTCTTCTCCCCGCCAAAAAGGCCCAAGAGTTCTTGAGGCTTGGCTATCCACAAATGCAAACAGTAGGCAAACCATAACCATAGCAAATTTCATTTTCCTAGCTTAAATGGTAGGAGGCTCTTCCTTAAGCAAGGAGAACCTACCAAGTGCTTGTTTATGACAAATCCTTTACATTAAAAATAAAATAAAATAATTTCTTGATCTCTGAATCCTGTGAAACAGAGGACACTTTGCATTTTACAGATGAGGCACTAAGGCCAATAGAGACTTCCCCAAACCAAGGCTGGAGTTGTTTGACCTCAGTCTTGTAGTTCCAAGAACCACAATAACTTTTCACCCACTTGGGAGGAAAAGAAAGTGAATGAAGAATTGACCTAAGGTACATAGAAATTGTTTATGATTATTTCTGCTATATGTTCTTTGGTAAAACAAGGACAGTCAACTTTTGTGGAAAAATAAGCTTTCAAGAATTACAGCCCTCCACCTCTTTTCACTATCTACCACATGCTCTTCTGTTCCCAAATCCCATTTAAGACTTCCCACCCTGGACTACCCTGTGACATAGGAGCTCAACCAATGTCTTGTGGAGGCAGGAAGATGTCTAGCCACCAACACCTTCTACCTCTTTTACTAATTTCTCAACTTTTTCAAACCTCTGCCTCTCTAGCCATTCCTTCCCTTGCCCCCCCCCCATCCTCTTTTCACTGGTCTCTAGTTCCTCATCTTTTCTGCCCTCTCCCCATTCCCTAAGTTCCCCCCCCCACAATAGTTCTTTCATCCTCACATCCATGACAGCCAGCTTACTACTTTCCTGCCCGCTGAGCCAATTTCTGCTTCCCTAGTTCAGGTCCTGTGACATCATAAGAGCTCAGCCAATAAACAGAGGGCTTGAAAGGCAACAGACCCTGAATTTAACTTGAAATCAAGTGTATCAACACACACACCTACCTCTTTTTGTTCATTCTCTGCTTTAATGCACACTACTTAACACTGATTGCCCAACACACTCAGGATTTAGCTTGCTACCACAGTACAGAAAGGAACTGTCGTAAGATAAATTTCATTTTATTCTCTGGATTTTTTGAAGTGCCTTACCATGGAGGTTTTCCATTATTTTACTGTGGGGAAAAAACTTCCTTTTTAAAGAAAGGAAAGTTATAATCTTTCAAATATATACAGCCAAAAAATGCCTATTCAATTAGAGAAAAGTTAACAGAGCATATATATGTGTGTGTGTGTGTGTGTGTGCGCGCGCGCGCACGCGCGCGCATTAATGATAACATTTTCTACTACCCAACCCAGCCATACACCTCCAAATTTTAGTAAGCATTCATTGGATGAAAATAAAATTTAGTTTTGTGGTTTTGCTGGTAATTGATGGGAACTAAAAAATTGAATGTAAGGGAAAATATTACAGGTTAGGAAACATACATTTGAAAAGGAATGCACTTCCTTGATAATATTTTTCTGTCATTAACCATGGCTGAAAGCTAAAAAGATACAGTACATGGAGCAAGCAGTCCAGCAGTAAGCGTGTAAGTACAAGCAACCTTGCTCATCTAATGACTAGCAGAAAGATAACTCTGCCAAGTAAATATTTACACAATTTTAATATAATAGAGAGTTTAGCTTTACTAGACACGAGTTGTATGTTACCCAGTGAAGAATCTGATTTTGTTTTTAAATGCAAACAGAGGCCTCGTTGTTTATATACTGCTGAGTCACTGTTGCACATCTTTCTTGATATAAAAGGAGAAATGACTGTGTCTGAACCCTAAAAAGCAGCCTTGCTTGAGGAATGCATTTTAATCCCTTCATTAACCTTAGTTATCCAGTCTCAGAATTCCCCAACCTACCCTTTGTTCATTGCACATAAACTGATTGACAAAACCACTGCTGCTTTTGTTGAATGATAAACATAACAAAATAATTAAAAGATTAACTTTTATTTTGGATGAATATTCTTGCTACTGAATAAGCATTGCTTGCAAAGGTGAAAAGCCCAAATCCAGACAATCATGTCACAAACAAGCAAGATCATATGTGTCTTCTAGCAGTTCTGACATTAGGAATAATCTCACCCACCACCAACAAGCACAGTTTTTTAAACTTTTAACAGTTGCCTTTTCTAAATCCTGAAATGAATCAGACAACTCAGATAAGTCAAACGACACTTAAATATCTAGAAGAGTCTAACACAAGAATTTTTCTTAAAGTACAGCCTGCACACAATTGTCTGGCAGGCACACACTGACCATTTCTGTTTTAGGATGACAGAGAGCAAGTGGAACAGAATAATCAGAAGACAAACAGAAACACAACAAAGGAGTGGTAAGGGAAAAGTCGGTGTCTCTGGCAAATATGGATAACACAGACAAAAATGAGCAAATAATGAGTTTGCTTGCAATCACATGTAGCAACATTCCCTGACTTGGTGCTGTGGTGGCTAGGGCTGATGGGAGTAGTAGTCCAAAATATCTGGAGGGCATCAGGTTGGGGAAGGCTGACATATAGGAAAACAAGAAATGTCTCTGTGGATTCCTTTATCTTGACAAATAACAATTACGCTGTGGCTGGGAAGAATCACATTGCTGGAATTTAATCACAAACCCTCCAAACCTAATCCATAAAACGGGGGGGGGGGGGGATGCGTAAACCTGTGCCCTGAAAAGACTGCAATCCAACTAAATCATTGTGTGCATGGAATGACTTCCAAGAGCACAATGGATTCATTTACATAGTTCTGCATGCACAATAATTTCATTGCACACTTGCCAATAAGCCCCACTAAGCTGAAAAGGATTTACTTCCAAAAAAGCATGAACAGGAATTGGCTGCTGTAGGTGGGAGTAAATTTGACTGAAATCAACAAATGCTATTTCCAATTAAAAAAAGAGCAGGACTATGTTGAAAGATTTCATTTTTTTAAACATACAGTGAATACTAGAAAAGTTAAAATTCAAAACATACTCCTTGGAACTTTGTTGTACTGAAATCAATGGGACATACTTCCAAAGAAATATCATTAAAATCAGAGTGCTAATCAACACAATGTTAAAGAAACATTTGTAGTTTCATTAAAGCATACCTGTTTTTCTTCCTCAGACATATTTTTCTCTAGTTCTAATAAGTCCTTTTCATCTAGCTCTATTTCATTTTCTAAAGGATCTGCCTTATTGTTGTGATTCTCTTCTGCCACTCCTGCTTCAAAAGAGTCATTACAGTCATGGAAGAGGTCTTCGTCTTCTCTGGACTCAGAGTGAGGCAGCTGAGTCACTCCTTCTTTGGCGACTTTGGGGACATGCACATTATTACAATCTGGCTGTGAAGGACTGCTTTGTTCCTCTGAGAGTTTCAAACCCTCAACTAATTTTTCAGGAGAAATTGAATCTTCAGATTCCATGTTGAGCCTACAAAGTTGATTTTCTGCCTTCAACAAACAAACACAGAAAGAAAAATTACACATGGCAACAGATATGAAATCTTTATACAATGCTGGCAAAATCTTAACACATCTAATAGTCACAGAATCAGCTATAAACTGATAGTTGGATCTAGAGATACTTCCCCTCCACCATTTTAGCTTCATCATTCTCAAAGCAGTACTCTTCCAAAGCAAGCTAAACTCTAAAATGGGATTTGGTACAAATTTATGCTATTGTAGTTTGAACAAGATTATAATGTATTTCAACAGTAATCCAGTGCCTTTAGTAGCAGCATGATGAGAAACTGTTCCCAGATGCAACTCCACCAGTTATTGAACCTACTAAAATATTGACACATGAAACTGCCTTATTATTTAAAGTCAGATCATGAGCCTACATAGTCCACCACTGTCTTCTCTGACTCCCCCAGGGTGAGCCTTGCTACCTCAATTTTGTATTTTGACTGGAGACACGAGGGATTAAACCCTGGACTTCAATGTGCAAAAAATGTGCCCTCCCAATCAATTATGGCTCTTACCCCAATATTCCCATTTCTTTGTTTCACAGGTTTATGTCATGCCTTTAAAATAATAATAATAAAGCAACTGAAAGAAATTACAAAAAACCGTGTAACCTCCCCCTCCCTTCCTCTTCTCCCACCCGCGAGAACAGGCTTGGCTTTTGAACTAACCCCGGCAACTCCTCACATTCAAATCATGCCCGCAGACACCCAACCCTGGCATCACAGCAGCGGGTACAGCAACTGAACCCACAACCGCCCCACCAGGAACAGCAGCCATGGGCTGCCAGACCAGACCAGTGAAGCCATAGAGACATTTTGCAAATTCCTCCTCGCAGAGCTGCTAAAGCCGCACACCAAAACACACCACGTCCTTATTTCACGAATTCGAGGCGTTCCCCCCTCGGTCCTCTTCACCCTTAGTGCTGACAGGAGCCAGTGATCAAGAATTGGGGGCCCTTGGACAAGCAAGCTCGCTCCCCGTAGCTCCCCCGCCCCTGAAGCATATCCTAAGGCAAGTAACCCAGGAGCTACACCCCCCGCCCCCCAAGCCCCACTTCGCCCACTGCCCTGTTTCTCTCCCTCAGAGGCCCGTACCTATCACGTCTCTACCCGCAACTCCACTACTTCCTGACGCCGCGTCGTTCACGCGCCGCGCTCCCCTTACGTCACTTCCTGTTTCCTTTGCAGGGGCGAAGCCAAGACGCTTGAAGAAAGGAGCGTCGGTGACGTCACGCCTTCGTCTCGGAGGGGTGGACGTCGAGCCTCCCAGGCCAATCAGCGTGGCCGTGGCGCCAAGGGAGGCGGGCGGGGAGGCATTGGCGCTGTAGGGTTGGGGTTTGCGTAGAGCGGTTTTAAGGCGAAGGGGTTCGGTGTGTTTGTTGGCGGGGGAGAGGGATCCCTTACGTTGCCATGTAAGGCAGTCTTATGGCTGATGGCTTAGAAGTCATTGTCACTGTTTGCTCCCTAGCAAGTGGCTGCAGGCGAAGAGCCCCGCAGGGATGGAGCGTGGCGCTTCTACTGCAGCGCGTAGACTAGGGCAGTTCCCGGTGAAATAAAGGGGGACAGAAGTTGCCACCGTAAACTTTTACTTTCCTGTTAAGTGATTGAGGAACTCGAATACAGTAATTACAGAGCAGGCAGAAATTCAGAGCACCATCTTTTTTTTAAAAAAAAATAATAATCTGGATTGCATGTCCTCGAATATGGGCAAAGTTTCTCTCCATGGACAAGAACAAAAATAAAAATAAACTTCCTGTAGTGTGTGCTTTCATTCAGGATGGAAATGTTCTGGTTGGCTAAAGCTGGTCCTGCATACATTAGAACCAGGATCTCCCAGCTTCCTTCTATATTGCCTATAGGGCTGCAATAGCCCCATAAGTAGAGTACTGATCTACAGGCCGACGAGGCCGCCATTTTTAAATAAATCTTTAAAAAATACAATTTTATACTGCAGCAAGTTGAGAGGAAGTCAGGAATATGCCCAGTATCGGTTTTTGCAATTCCAGAAAGTAAAGCTCAAAATAGATTCCACTAGAGGGCCCAAAATGCTTACTGATAGGCCCACTCATCAGTTCCCAAACTACCTTAAAAAGACTTAAAGCTGCTTAGAATTATGTCAACACACATGAATAAGCTTTAAAAAATCTGAAATGCAAGAAATAAATTTGATAAGACATACAGAAAGGAAGCTTGCTATTTATTTGTGTACCTAGGAAAAATTACTACTTACAGGATAACTGGTATTCTGAGCAGAAGCACTTTTAGAAAATCCTTTTGATTTAAATCCCTTTGATTGAAATAAAACTCTTCAAATAAGTGACCCTAAGCATGCTTATTAGGAAGGAAGTTCCACTGAACTACATGGGATATGTTTAAATTCAAGCTGAAAACTAGTAAAGGTATGCAAAATAAATAGGGTGCCTTTAAGCCACAGCTATATGGGATGCAGGTGACACTGTGGGTTAAACCACAGAGCCTAGGACTTGCTGATCAGAAGGTCCCCGTGATGGGGTGAGCTCCCGTTGCTTGGCCCAGCTCCTGCCAACCTAGCAGTTCGAAAGCACATCAAAGTGCAAGTAGATAAATAGGTACCGCTCCGGCGGGAAGGTAAACGGCGTTTCCATGCGCTGCTCTGGTTCGTCAGAAGTGGCTTAGTCATGCTGGCCACATGATCCGGAAGCTGTACGCCGGCCCCCTCGGCCAATAAAGCAAGATGAGTGCCGCAACCCCAGAGTTGGCCACGACTGGACCTAATGGTCAGGGGTCCCTTTACCTTTACCTATATGCTATATATCAGTTGGAGTGTGAACTTTAGTAAAAGATCCCTCGGTAAACTTTCAGGGCACAGGAGCTCTCACAAAGCAGTGTATAAAAATAAAGATAAACATAATAACATTAAAAACAACAGTATAAATAAATTCAAGCAATTAAGAAAATTTAGTTTGAAATGAAAAACAAGTAGTTGCTGGAACCATGTCCTGAAAGCAGTGCTAAAGAGAAGCTAGTTTTAGCTGAGATTCCTAAGGGCCCAGTCTTCAGTGCCTTCTCTTGATAAGCAAAGGGGGGGGGGGGGAATCAAATGGAACTAATTTCTCATAAGCAATAAGTCCTTTGTTGCTGCACTTTTCACTTTTGAAAAGGTATAATGACAAACAAAGCCATACAAGCTTGCATATGTTCCAGACAATGCCTAGAGACTTGCAGAAGTATGGCCACAGAGTTCCATTTTCAGCCCCCTGTATTTGAAGATACTCATTGGTGCCCTTTCGTTAAGGCACTTGTTCGCCTTTTTTACTGGGGGGGAAAGGACATGAATGGCACCAGTGTCTAAACTTCAGATTCAAAATCATAAGACAGGAGAGCATCGTTGGAACAGATACAAATGCCTTCACCTGAATCAAATACAGGCAGCTTTTGTTGTCAGCTGTACTACCAATGTCCTAGGCTCAGGCTAGGACTGTGAAGCAAGTTGCTTAAATCAGATTAGGATTTACAGCCTGAGCAATACCTTTGCTACGTGCTGCCTAAGACTGCTCTGTGAAGTCATAGGTCAGGAAATTTTCAACTGAGGACATTGAGATTCCTGCATTGCAGGGGGTTGGGCTAGATGACCCTCAGGGGTCCTTCCAACTCTACAGTTCTATGCTTCTATGACTTTGCAAGTCATACACTTAACAGTGATACTATGCCAGCTCTCATTTAAGGACATTTACTTTACAATTTCAGCACAATTGGAGGCTAGCCTCAGCTAGCAGCTGGCAAAGTTAAGGCAGGGATGGGCAACCTCAGGTGCAGGCCTCTAGGCATCTCTGTCTGGGCCTCAGGATTCTCCACAGGCCAGAGTTGGCAGGGACCACAAGGGTCATCTACATAGCTGTCGTTTCCCTTTTTTTAAGGGAAATTTCCTTATTCTGAATAGGATTCCTCGCAAGAAAAGAGAAAGGTTGACAGCTATGGTCATCTAGCCCAACCCCCTGCAATGCAGGAATCTTTTGCCTAACGTGGGGCTCAAACCCACAACCCTGAAATATGCAGTCCATGGTTGAAAATGGTTCCCACTTCTGATTTAAGGCATGGATAGTGCCAAAGAAAAAAAGAGTATGCATTTCCACTATTCTGATCCCAGTTCTCCCAGAAAGGGGGTCCATTTTTTCCAGGTGCTTCTCACACCTGCAGGGGTGCCCACTTGAATAAAATATTGGGGGGGGGAGCATTCCCCACCCCACCTATTCAATCACAAGACACAGCACACACATTATTTGAGTGGCAATACCCATCGACTTTGGGGGGCAGCCCCCTCCAATATTTTATTTGGGGGCCCAAGGGACCTGAGCCCCTAGGAGTTGGCTCCTGTGAAGGGAAGGTAGGTGAAAGAGAGGCCAGCGTAACTGACATCGTGAGGATTAGCCAGGACTGCAGTTTAGCTAACAAGCTTGTCTCTTCCCCAGCCTGTTTAGCTATTTAAAGCATTGTAAACAAAATAATCAATGTGACAGGGGAGAGTCTGAATCAGACACTTTCTGCTCTGATATCCCAAATATAGAAAAGCTGCTTTCTCGGGCTATCAAGTAGCACGCAAAACATTAACATGTCAAATAGCAAGGAAGATAAATAATGTTTCATCTTTGGAGGAGGGAGAGGGAGAACATTGCCCTACAGTGCAGCTTGTCAAAAGGCATAGGTGGCACAAACACCCAAACCAGGAGCTTCCCCCTACCTGCGTCTCCCCATTGCTGGATTCCTGTCATTAAAATAGATTGTTATTTTTCTTTCAGGGAGCTTAATACGTGGGACACACCTCACCCACATAGAAGTATACTCTGCCCCTTCTGTGCCCCCCTCCAATCTGGTCAAAAGATAAGGAAGGAACTTCCTTCTAAGCTACCTGGTGGGCACAGAATACTAAGCACAAGTCTCTAGTGCAAAATTTCTAGCTAAACCTGCAAAATCTACATTGCTATGTCACCACTGCATGTCCTGCCTACAACGTATCACTGAGCAGCTCCCTACATGAAGGAGTCTCACATGCGTCTTCACTAATTATGTACTTAAGAGGTACATAACAGGCCCATCATGCCATTGGCTGGATTATGGAGCAAATCCTTTATTCCAAGCTAATTCTAGTGCTCTGCGAACTCCCTGGCCCCAATAGTGGCCTCTCACCCTCTTGGCACATTGACACCAACCTAGATTCTGTCACCTGTTTGTACCTTCTAAGCAACACTCAAGCCAGCCTGTGCTTATGAAAGGCAGTGGGAAAACATTTGGCATCCACACACAAAATGGGCAACACAACTGCACACTCATTTCAATGTAGATTAATTGTCCGGAAAGGCTCTTTGCATGTACATAAGCCCAATGACCTTGGATGCTTGAGCTTAATGGAATAAAGTCAGAGAGAACACTAAACAGACTTTACCAAAAAGGAAAGGAAAGGAAAAAAGTAATAGTAATACTACAGAAGCTGAAATGCAAGGGTGTCATAAACTAGCTGACTTAAGAATCTGAAGAAGTGACAAACAAATCAGGACTGGTTTCAGACCCCTTTTTCCAAACTCTCTTCAAAATAATACCTTCCATCATGATTGAATGAGGTCATGCGTCCAGAAAGCCCAGGTACTAAGACTGGCTCAAGTTCTCACCAATTCAACCTTCTTCAGTTGCACATTATAACCACCTCCCTTTTCTTGCCTCTGAAGGACTGAAAGGATGAAAACAGAACATGGTCCTTGCTTCCTGCTCATCGCTTCTGCATTTTCTAAAGACATGCAGTCCTTGCTGTTTTTCACAGCTCAACAATGCAATAAGAAACTACTGCACTTTATGCAATGGTTATTTTTAGAAGACTGCTTGGTTTGGCTTAAGGCAGGTTTTGCACATGGAGTAGAGGAGGGAAGGGTCAGTTTGCATCTTTATGTCTTTTGTTTGAGGAACGTTGTTGTTGTTTTATCATTGTTGATTCCTTGGCCCCAGGAACAAACACTCTTTGCAAATCAGACTCAGAAGCAGTCAGATGCCATCACCTCTCTGGCACCGAGGAGGAAGCAGTACAGTGGACTTTCTCTAAAGATGGAGCGAGAGAGAGCAGGGATGGCTTCACTCCATAATAGATTGCAAAGAGAGGAAGCAAATTTAAGGACGGTCACTCCATTAGGAGCCTCAGAATAGAACAGAACCAGGCCTCCAGTGTGGCCAATCAATAGAATTTGATAGTTTAAAAATATCCTTACTATTTATATTACACTAGCAGCCTCATACGCAGTACAGTACTGCTCAGGAATTCTAAGGAAAGTCAGAAATCAGTGCAGTTTTGAAAACAGCAGTTAAAATTAGTGCAGTTTTGAAAGGTTCAGTCTGGCATCTTGATTCAAAAATGGCATCCAATTTTATCAAAAAATAGATGAGAACCTGCTCTTTGACCTCAGGAACTGTCATGCAAAATGTGGTTACAGTATTTTAAGAGGGGGTCCAAATGTGCACAAACAACTTTCCAAGCTATATAGTAAAGGTAAAGGGACCCCTGACCATTAGGTCCAGGCATGGACAACTCTGGGATTGCGGCGCTCATCTCACTTTACTGGCCGAGGCAGCTGGCGTACAGTTTCCGGGTCATGTGGCCAGCATGACTAAGTCACTTCTGGCGAACCAGAGCAGCACACGGAAATGCCGTTTACCTTCCCGCTGGAGTGGTACCTATTTATCTACTTGCACTTTGACATGCTTTCAAACTGCTAGGTTGGCAGGAGCAGGGACCGAGCAACACAGGGATTCGAACCGCCGACCTTCTGATTGGCAAGCCCTAGGCTCTGTGGTTTAGATCACAGCGCCACCCACGTCCCTTTGACCTCAGGAACTGTCATGCAAAATGTGGTTCCAATATCTTAAGAGGGCTCCAAATGTGCACAAACAACTTTCCAAACTATATAGTAGAGTTTAAAAAATATTTTCCATCTTTATTGTGTTTCACATCAACTCTGTGAGGCAGACCACCGTTGCTAACATTTTATAGAAGGATAAATGAAACAAAACAAATATCGGTGTCCAAGGCCACACAATAAGCCTTGTTGGAGGTGGGACTTTCACTGCCCATCGCCTTATGTCTTTTTAAAAAACACTATGTCGTGTTTTGTTACTACTAGTTTCTTCTGCCAGACTTCAGCTCCCACTGCCAGCAGCTAAAAAACACAACTCATCCACATAAAATTCCAAGGATCCATGAGTCCTTACACAGCTCAGAATCACCACCCTAGAGTTCATAGTAGACACATCCTGAGAATTTGAATATAAGAGCCCTACTGGATCAGGTTAATGCTTCATGTAGTCCAGCACTGTGCTTTCTACAGAGAGCCCCAGGTTTAGTCTTTGGCACCTTCAGATAGGACTGAGAGAGACTCTTGCCTGAAACCCCAGAGAGCTGTTGCTGGTCAGTGTAGACCAGGGATAGGCAAACTAAGGCCAGGGGGGCCAGATGCGGCCCAATCGCCTTCTCAATCCGGCCCGTGGACGGTCCAGGAATCAGTGTGTTTTTACATGAGTGTGCCCTTTTATTTAAAATGCATCTCTGGGTTATTTGTGGGACATCTCGCTTTCAGGCCGAGGGAGGGGGCGTTTGTCCACAGACAGCTTTCCAGGTCATGTGGCCAGCATAACTAAACCATTTCTGGCACAACGGGACACTGTGATGGAAGCCAGAGCGCATGGAAACGGTGTTTACCTTCCTGCCACAGCAGTACCTATTTTTCTACTTGCACTGGTATGCTTTCGAACTGCTAGGTTGGCAGAAGCTTGGACAGAGCAACAGGAGCTCACTCCATCAGGCTGATTTGAACTGCCGATCTTCTGACCAGCAAGCCCAAGAGGCTCAGTGGTTTAGACCACAGCGCCATCCACGTCCCTGCTGAGTAACCAGGGACTAGGTTACTCAGGGCATACATATTTGTGACTCGGAAAGGTAGCTTCCTAGCCTTAGGGCAGGGCAGGATTTCCTTGTAGGCTTGAGCTGTGTGTCACTCCTTTTAGAAATCAATCACATAGTGAAGGCTTATTATTTTCAATAAATATACTGCGGATTGAGCAAGTGGGTTTACTTTGACCCACTTTCATGCATTTCTCACTTTCCAATAACTGAATTTATGTCCCAAAGCTGAGAAAAAACTGAGTCTGAGAATCTCCACTGTGGAGAGGAGTGTCTTGTAGAGTAGCAAAGCCCTTCCTTCCTTCCTCTCTCTCTCCAGTAATCCAGTGGAACTGAATGGCAGTAAATACAGATGAATGGGAACCTGAAATACTTCCACACTACATAATTAGCACTCCTGTGGAACGCATTTCCAGGACATGTTCTGATGACCGAAACAAAACAGTATTAGACAAATTTATAGAACGCAATTCTCAGTCTCTAAACTGAGCCTCTGTATTCAGGAATAGTATACGGCGAGCGGAAGCTGGAAGCAAATCACAAGGACCGGTTATCTCTTCCCTGGCCTGTTTGTGAGCGTGTTGGGGACAAGGCACGAACTGTGGGTCTTCTAAGCATCCCACAGGGAAAGTCACCATCAGTTTGCCCTGCCCCGTGCCTAGCCGCTCAGTGCGGCTAGACGGCCGGTCGCTTTCCCCGTACAGCGCCTTGCACCTTCCTCTGATGCGCTGCAAATGCGACCTAAGCCTCTGCAGCAGTGGCCGGGAGAGCAGGCGACCCCCTTGCCCGGCTGGCCCCGCTCTCCTCCCGCATCTCCCTCTGGGCGGTCCCGCTCTTTCCCCCCCCCCAGCAGACCCGAGGGCTGGCTGGCTGGCGTCCTGCGCACCTTGGGGAGGGGTGGGGGAAGAGAGCGAGCGAGAGGACCCGCGTTATTTGCTGCAGCGGCAAGAGGCGGCAGCGACTCCTCAGCTCCATTCCTCCGGAGCAGCGCGTGGTGGAGACAGCGACTGCGCCGGCAGCTCGACCCAGAGTCCTCTCGATCCGGGATCGGGACACGCTTGCCTGAAGCCGCCAGACTAGCCGATCCGGACAGCCCTCGTCCTGCAACGCCTCTGCCGACTGCAGCCTCGCCGCTTGCAGGTAGGCGTCTTCCCCGGCCGTGCACAGCAATGTTGCTGCGGCTGCAGCCTGTCTGCAGGCGGGATGCTCGGAGGCGCGGGGTGAAAAGCGGGTCAGAGTCAGTGGCCCCGGTCACGCGTCTTCTTGCAGACAAAACAAGGTGATCGTTGGTGGGCGCCTTGGGACACCCTCGGGGCAATAAAGAATCGCTTCTATCTCGGAGTAAGGAACCTCCCGACGCGCTTCAGCCTTATACTGTACTCCCCTTGCAATCCGGGTGAATTAAATTGATTTCACTACCGCGCCTTTAATACTGTTTGTGATTGCAACGCGGCGGAGGGGAGAGGGTTAGTTGGTGTTTGGGGGTTGTGAGGATGGAAACGGGTGCATCTTCTTCCGCGGTCATTATTCCGGAGTAGAAGGACGGGATATTTCCTCCGTTAGCCTCAGGAGACGTGAGGGATTTCAGGGAACAGAAAACGAGAAGCTCTTGTTTTTGGTTTTCGTCGTTGCGTACCAGGCGTCTTGTTTTTAAGTCTACCGAGCTCCGGTTCAACTTGTTCGCATTTTGGGTAGCGGGACTGGGGGAAAGAACGGCGTCCCAGAGTCCACGGTTTTCCTTTATGGCAATAGTAGCCAAGGTTAGGAGGGGTGCTCATGGGTGTAATAGTCCTTCAATAGGAAAAGACACACAGAAAGAGATTCGCTAGTATTTGCAACGTGTGAATGCTGTTGTGCAGTAGTTCCACCATTTGGCATATAGAGTACTACTAAAGTGGGGTATTTGCAGCTTTTAGTGAATTGATTAGCTTAACTGAGTAGACACCTCTTGAGCAACCAATTAATTGAAAAGAATCACCTTGCTATTGTAAATTGAGGTCTGCACCTTTTTAAGCCTAGCTTTGTATTAGCTTTACCCCTCAAAACTCTCCTTTATTGCTCTTGTGGAAATATACTAGGGTTGGATAAAAGAGGATGCTTCTGCAATTATGTGAATTGAGAAGAGAGGTTCTGGAGGGGTTGGGGCATACGTAAAAATTAACTCTTTGGTGACCTGGCCCCTCCTTCAACACACTGGGTGCCTGCTGTCACTCTGATACCTAGCCACCTGAAGACAGACTCTTGGAATGTGCTCAGTATTTGAACCATTTCGTTGAACTGCATAATCACAAGATACAGATGGACAGGTGTCTCCCTGTTTTTAGTTGCAAAGAATAAGAGTAACAAGGAGAATTCTGCAATACATATTTGGAGAGTACCTTTATTTAGCCAACCAAAATGCCAGAAAATAGTGTGCAAACTTTCAAGTTCTGCAGAATTTCTCATCGGGCTAGAAGATGGTAAGCAAAGCAAATGAGGGGAAGAGGGAGAAGAAATGGCTGTTGGTCAAGTGTCTTAAGCTAGATGCAAATCCATGGCTTCTTCTCCACTAGTCATTTTTCACTCCCTTCTGTATTTATCATCAAGCCTGATTAGGAGTTCTGGAGAATTCAAGAGTTTGCATACTATTCTGCCATACCTTGCTTGACCTAATAAAGGCATTGCCCTAATATGGATTGTGGAATTTTCTTTGTGGGACATCTTGCTTTCTGTTAGAATCAGCACAATTTCATTTTATTGGATCAACTTCTGATCATGTCAGTAGTGTGCAAGCTTTTTCAAGTAGCATTGAGTTCTGAATTCATTCTGCATATTCACATATTCTTACAAACAGTTGGTTCACTCACAAGGCAAGCCATTATTTGTCTACACAGAAGTATGTCCCTTTGAGTTATTTTCTATGTACCACACACAAATATTTACCAGTACATATACAGGAACAGAGCTGTGGTTTCCTGATGCATTGATACATACAATTTGAAAGGGTATGTACTGCAGTCACATTTTGTATAGTTTTACTGAGTATACACATGTGAAGCTGTCTTGAGTGAGAATAAAACATCATACCCTTATAAAAATACTGGGTTTTATGCTGGGATGAAGGCAGTTGAGAGTCAAGTCTGAAAGCCTGCTCCATAATCCTAAATATATATGGAATTGTTCTGGTTACCCAATATGCAGGAAAGCCAGGGCTGTATTCTGATACTAAAAATGGATTCTGGAGTTGAGTCTCAGCTGAAGTTAAGCCCTGTCTGCTACTTTCCAAAGCTGTGGATAGAACTCACTGAGGTCCAGTTAATTTTGTTTTGTTTTGTAAAAGGCTAGTGGTAATTTGTTCCCAGGACACTCCATAAAGAGAAGAATTTTAGACTCATAGGATTGTAGAGTTGGAAGAGACCCTGAGGATCATCTCGACCTAGTGCCGGATTTACATATAAGCTAAACAAGCTATAGCTTGGAACCCCACTCTCTTGGGGGGGGATTTAAAGGGAAAAAACTGGATGTACATTTCCAAAATATAAGATAAATTCAACAATTACTTTGATAAAATACATATTTTGTTATGTGCAAATGGCTTTAGATACCTATTAGGTCGATAAATTTCCATATAGCATGTATTCAACACAAAAAGCAGCAACTATTTATTGTTGATAAAGGACAGCTGGACATATAAAGGGCCCCGTTACCTTCAGTAGCTTAGGGCCTCACCAAACCTGAATTCGGCCCTGTCTAGACCAACCTTCTGCAATGCAGGAATATGCAACTGTCCCATATGGGGATCGAACCTGCAACTCTGGCGTAATCAGCACCACCAACTAAGAGTCTCATTCTATTATTCTTGAGATGTGTGTACTGGGTGATTTTATACATAGCAGTTGCATTCTTCTGCTCTACAGACTAGAACTAATTATGGCAGGGAGGGAAGAACAGGAAGCCACTTTCTTTGGGGCTTGTCCCTAATCTGCTGGGATTGAGGCCACCAGTATTTTCCAGGCAGCTAGCCAGAGAATCACAAGGATAAAACAGAGTGAGCCCATCTGAAAGGCATCGTTCAATGTCAGTCAATTAACACCGGGTGAGACCTTTATGTTGAAGGATTCACTAAGTCAGTGTTTCCCAACCGGTGTTCCGCGGCACACTAGTGTGCCGCGAGACGTTGCCTGGTGTGCCGTGGGAGGGAGGCGGGCGAGTCGGGCGGCGAGAGGCGGGGCGGCGGCGGCGAGGAGAGGCCGCCCAGCGCGGGGCTCTCGCTGTCTGCCTGCCTGGCTGCCTGCGTGGCGCTGACGTCACGGGGCTGTAACGTGCCCCACATAGGCACACGCGGGGCGGCGAGCGAGCTCCCTCCCACATCCCATCGCCGCTCGCTTCGGCCGGCCTATTGGGCTGTCGCAGGCGGAAGGCCTGCGCATGCGCGAGGTTTTCGCGCTTTCGGGATTCCCTTCACGCCTTCCTCCTCCCGGGTCCTTGAGAGCGCGGGAAGCGGCAGCGCGAGACCGGCGTTGAGCCTGGTAGGTATTGCGCTTGCCAAGGCAGTCATTTGGGAAATGAAAACTTGCAAAGCAAGCAACCAGTTCAATCTGAAGTACGTGTATGCTTAATATCCTGTATCTGAAACCTGTTCTGCCCCCTCCCCCACACTTGGTGCCATTTTCATCTACACATGCAGCAGAGTAAGTTGACCCAGAATAGTACCAATTCAGATGGCAGATGGGAGAATGACAGTGCTGAATGCTTTCCCATGTAGAACAGTCCCTGCAAATAAAAACCTAGCATATTTGGAAGAGGGATGCTAGCCTAACCATTACCTTCTATGCTGTTACTATTTTTTTATTTTTTTTTACATAAGTAAAAAGTGACCTTTCCCCATCTGGCATGGTGGTGTGCCTCGAGATTTTTTTCATGAAACAAGTGTGCCTTTGCCCAAAAAAGGTTGGGAAACACTGCACTAAGTGTTCAGGAGTCTAACGCAAAATTGGGCTGGGGTTTCTAGAATGGAGCTTGAGAAAGGCAGAGACTTTGAGCCAATGGACACAATGTTGACATAGACCTGAAATAACTACCTTCAAATCAATGACTTGCTAAACAAAATAAATATTGCGCATTATAGGTGTTGTTAATTTATATTTTATGGAGCGAGGCTCATCGGGCAGGCTCTGAGCAGGCAGATGAATGGGCAATATAAATACAATCTGCAAGGGATGAGCAAAGCTCTCTTTGAAGCTACCAAGTTCATCTGAGGTGGTTCCATACTAAAGCATTTTCTCTGAAATTGACATCACTTATTTTCATAGTTATTACACAGAATCCAGATGACATTGCTGCCAGACTGTTGTGTTCCAGGACTTCTCCCATCTTCTTTGTGTTATTGCCCCCCCCCCCAGGTGCACCCCACTCCTAACAAATTCCAATGCAATTTCAGCTCCAGACTTTCAAATGTAAACTTGCAAGATATTATGGTGCAAGATATTAGAACCTTGTGGAAGCTGTAGTCAGCGATGAGACCGCTGGTGAAACCTTCCTACGTTACTTGCCTTGCATACCCAGAAGAACCACCACCATTACTAGTCTTGCCCCCACAGAGCACTTTTGCAAAAGTTAACATTCCACAGTTATCTGCTTGGGAAAGAGAACAGATAATGCAATTTGCCCTCCTCCCACACTCCTCTCCCATCCCTGCCAAACAGCTTATCAGTGGTGTATTTTGCTTAAACAGAGATATTAATCTGCCACCGTTTCATATTTTGCAATACAATTTCTTCTTCCCATTCCTTTTCCACAGCTTGCATTTGAGTTTTTCTTCATTTTTTAAAAAGCGTCTTTTTTGTGCTAAAGTGTCAGTGTACTAATAAAACTTAAAACACATTATTGAGAAAATGTTCACACTTTCTTGTTCAATTTTTGCTTGATTTTTCCAATGGTTGGTGCAGTAACACGCTGCCCACTTTTGCCTTTGTTATGGGAATGGGCATTGCAGGATGAGGGGTGATATGGCGCTTGATTATGAGTGCTGTGTGGAACCCTGAGGTGGATCTGCTTCCAGCTGATCCGAAATGCTTCATTAACACTAATTAGCCTTTGTAGTGTAGCACTAAGGAGTATACGTAGCTTCTTTTATTTTGCCACTGCAAAATAACATTAACTCGGTTCCAATGAGTTCCGTCTGAAATCTGAGTGAAATATTAGAACTACAGCTGAACCGTTCCAGGTGAACAAGATTTTAAATTCTGCTTGATTGGCACTTTGTGGGGGTTTTTAGGGCAGGGACGGGGTATGTGTTACCCTCTAGATAATGTTGGACTCTAATTCCTATCAGTTCCAGCCAGCATGGCCAACAGTCAGGGATGATGGGAGTTGTAGTCCAACATTATCCGGAGGGTAATCCGGAGGGGCTTGAAGGAATATGTGCAGAGTTTAATACAACACTGTTTTGACTAGTTTTTTCCCCTGGGAATATGACCTTTGCATGTCAGGAATTCTCCCCCATAAAAAAGAAAATGGAAAAATTGCACACATGCTCACCACATTTGGACACAGGTGAGACTTCTTCCTACACTGATGGAGCCACTCTGTTGGGGGAAATATTGACTGTGAGAACTGGGGCAACGGTTTATCTGATCTGCAAGCAAGGAGAAGAGAATACACCCTGCAGCCTCCAGCTATTTGGACAGGCCTGCTAGGATAACATAAAATGGGAATATTGATTCACCTGACTGTTTTGTGCAGAAGAAAATACAAAAAAGACACTTACCTGGGGAGTAGGGTTCTGTGTTCATTTTGTTTACTTATTAATATTTCTTATTATTTGTTTTGCATTACTGTGAGTTTTTGAAACTAACCAGCTAACTAAATATAAACATTTTAAAAACAAAAAAGGTTAAGTAAAACAGCAGAGCAGAGCAAAATCGTATGAGTTTGAAGAATATTGGGTGATAACTAAGATTTGATATGAGAGAATAAAGTGAATTTAGTCCTAGAGACCGTGTTACATAATGACTGGGCCATTTCTCTTTACCCTTCTATATAAACGTGATTTTCTCACCGCTCAGAAACCTCCAACATGCATGAGAGAAGACTTTACCTGGCCCAGACTAGAGGCATTAAGGAGCATAGCTCCATTGATTGGTCCCAAACTGATTTTGAGAGGAAGGTCTACTGTCAAATTTCACTTGGCTACCTGCCTCCCAGGACACAAGGTGACTCCCTCCTCAAGGGACCAAATGATTTAGTCCTGCATCTTGCTTCATATTGTTGCAAATGAGGCCACCTCACTGAAATTAGACACAGCAAAGGAAAAGGAGGGGTGTCACCTTGCCCTGAAAGTACGTTCTATGGTGAGATTTTGCCCTCTGGTACATTTTGCTCAAAGGCACAGCAATGAAGGCAGCTGTGTGCCTGGATCGAATGTATTTCACTCTACAGCATTTCCTTCTCTAATAGAAATCCAATATCTTCCCTTGCACTGCCAGGATTCTTTGCACCCACAATTTACAATAAAAAAATAAGGCCCTCCATTCATATTGTTTAGAGGGGATTAAACCCCCCTCTTAGTGGCTGCAATGCTGGGACTGTAGGAAGCACGAGAGAGATTTGAGGGAGGGGTCTGGAAGGTTTGTTTTTTAAGCCAAATCTGAAGGACAACAACAACAACGACTTTTTATTTATACCCCGCCCATCTGGCTGGGTTGCCCCAGCAACTCTGGCCAGCTTACTAAATACACACCCACCCACCCTAGACTATGCAGGGAGTTAGAAGCCAGGACTGATGTGCTCATTCTACCAACCATTAAAGCATCTTCCATTCAATCTCGTCACTTTTTCTTAGTCTGTAATACAGCCTTCCCCCAACCTGGTAACCTCCAGATTTTTTTTGGACTCCAACTCCCATAATCTCCAGCCAGCATGGTCAATGGACAGGGATGATGGGGATTGTCGTCCAACATCAACTGGAGGACACCAGATGGGGTAAGGCTGGACTAGCCTATAAAGCAATCTGACCTAGCTTCTATAAGCTTCCATATACTTATCTACCCACCTACCCTTTGTCTAGATTACTGTACCAAATCCAGGCAGCCAGCCAAGCATGGTTCCACAGTGGTGATGTAGGGTAGCCAGGCCTCACTGATGCTCACAATTAGTGCCAAGCTTATTGAGTTACCCTAGTTCTTTCCAACCTTCCCTCTCTCTCTCTCTGCTGAGCTGCTAATGACCTTTTTGTTCTTGCTGGTGTAGGAGCATTCAAGCTTCTGAGCTGCACAGAGTCCTTCATGGGAATGGAAAGGTCCAGTGCATTCTGGAGGAGGTGGAATAGCCAAAGTGCAAGAGATGTCGTGTGAAAAGCTAGGGTTGCCCACTCTCGTTCTGAATAAAAAAGCAACTGTGGAGTCCTGATCTGGAATGTGCTCTCTGATCCAGGTTGGGGCCTCCTAGCGCATTTCTGCTGAAAATGAGTCAAGAGGGCTTGGGGTTTTTTTTTTTTTGTGTGTGTGTGTGTGTGTGTGTGTGCGCACACACACACACACACACAATAATAATAATAATATTTTATTTATATCCCACCCTCCCCAGCCAAAGCCGGGCTCAGGGCGGCTAACAACAATAAAATAATGCAACATTCTAAAATAATTTCATTATAAAATTAATTCAAATCAAATTGGGCTAGAGTTCTGTGAAGATTGCCAAAGGAGGGAGTCCCTGACCAAAGGCCTGGTGGAACAGCTCTGTCTTGCAGACCCTGCGGAAAGATGTCAAGTCCCGCAGGGCCCCAGTCTCTTGTGGCAGAGCGTTCCACCAGATCGGAGCCACAGCCGAAAAAGCCCTGGCTCTGGTTGAGGCCAGCTTAACCTCTCTGTGGCCTGGGACCTCCAAGATGTTTTTGTTTGAAGATCGTAAGTTCCTCTGTGGGGCATACCAGGAAAGGCGGTCCCATAGGTACGAGGGTCCTAGGCCGTATAGGGCTTTAAAGGTTAAAACCAGCATCTTAAACCTGATCCTGTACTCCACCGGGGGCCAGTGCAGCTGGTATAGCACCGGGTGAATGGAGGGACCATATCCTGATTGGAATAATATCCTGGATCAGGGCCCCAAGGCTGCTTTTTCTCCAAACTAACAGTATATTCACATTAGCAGCTTAAAATGCAGCAAGGTCACCCCCCTGCTGAATTTCCCAGCTGCATTTACACAGTTCTGCTCACCTCCAAAAGGGGACGGAGATGTCTTAACTCAGCACGCATGGCCTTGTTGGTTTCCCTGCCCCTGCAACTCCCCAGGAAACTCCAAATCGTGAAATTCAACTGCACATTTGTTATGGCTATTAGGGTATATTCTCATTACTGTTTACCATTTTCTACTTGGATTAAAGTTTGTTTGAGGAAAACGTATCAAACGGCAGTGTTTGTGAAGCAACTACAGGATCGATATGGATTGTGGCTATCGTCATGTGAAAACAGCTTCGGGAAACTAGGGGTAGGAGTCAGTGGTAATGTGAACATACCCTCAAAGTGGCCAGTTTAAGCTTGTTTAAACAAATGACATTCCTGTGAGGCTTGGTTCTTAAATACTGGCTTGGTGTGCAGCAATTAAGTATGGAGATTTGTCATCTACTAATTGCTGCAGACTGAGCCACTGAGAAAGGCTGGCTGAGAACTTTTGACACCCTTATAATACAAATCTTACCTGTCTGCAGGTGCATTCTAACTCCCCCCCCCCCTCGGTACTCTTCTTGGTTATAAATAGGAAAATTGGTATACAGATTTGCAAATTGTTACATAATTGACATGGATCAATCAATTCCTGTTTCATGTAGAGGGGGGAGGTTTCAGCCGGAACTCGCCGGAACTCAGTTCCAGCACCTCTCAGGTGGGCACCTTTGCATTATAAGAGAACAAAGGAGGCATTCATGGTGAGTTCCGGCACCTCTTTTTCTAGAAAAATAGCACTGGTTTCATGAATGAAGCCCTAAGTTTAATCAGGGATCGTACGAGCTGCTTGTGTTTCCCAGGCTAGAGTTGGCCCTAAATCGAGGTGTTGGAAGAGCTGCCTGCAGCTGGCTTGCCTTGAATTACCTGTGGTGATGGGGAGATAACAGCAGCTGCTGGACATTTCCCCCTCACTCTGGAGTCAAACAATGAACCAAGGGAAGGGTCCAACTCTACAGTGGATTATCAAAGCAGACGGGGGGAAATAAGGACGTTGTTGGAGTGGAACAGAGATGAAAGCATGCTGTGCATAGGAACACACTGGGGAGCTAAGACTAGGTGGGAGTCTATTTTGTGTAATCTAGCTGGCATGCTTCAAGGCAGCAGTGAAGCTATGCTATACTATCCAAACTGATTTAGTAATCCTTTCCTTTCCTCTTTTTTCAGGTAGTCACAATGAGCAGCGGTGGTGGCACTGTCTGGATAATGGGTATAGCTTGGGCACTGGTCGTGTCATGGACCAGTGCTACAGGCATGGAGGATCGCTGCTTGCCTGGAGGGAAACACAAAGCCAGCCCAAGCCCAGAAGGACAGCTTGGCATTTGCCAGATCTATGCAGAAAGTGAGTATTGGTTAAGGGCACGAAGGCAGCAGGAGGGAGAAGCTACAAGGCTTGAAGAGATTTGGGCAAGCAGGAAGTGGAGCTCTGAAGCCAAGGTTCCTCTCAGCATTTCCCCACAGGTTTGAGGAGAGATGAGCAAACCTCCTTATGGTTGATGAAATAAATGAGATGATTGGATGCAAAGTAGACCTGTACCTTTAACAAGAGTTGGCATAGAAGAGTTGTCTAGAAGCTGGTGATACTTATCTCTACCTTATATTCTGGGCGCTAACCTGTAGCCCTCCTCCAGCTCCCATCAGCCTCTGCCAGCATGGCCAATGGTCAGGGAAGGTGGGAGATGAAGTCCAGCAGCATCTAGAGGGCCTGGGCTTCCCCACACCTGACACAGTGTCACCACTTCCTCTAACAGTGAATGAGTGGTCTAGTTAGCCTTGCCCCTAGCCCTATACTAATAGCTGCATCTAAACATGTAATGGGAAAGTTTGACCCATTGATTCAGTGGCATTTTATTCCACATGGGATTGTTTTATTTTTCTTTTAAAAAACACACAATCTCAGACAAGGGAAATTGAGTTAACCTTTATATTGTCCTATAAAGGGTGGTCTTGCTTTGATTTAGTATAGGAATTTACCAGCTTGATATTTTGTCTTGTACTAATAAGGTCATATTTTGCATAATATAGTGCTATCGATCAATCACAAAAATACATGAAGAAAGCTGAAACAGCAGCCCCCAGCTAACTATGTTCAAGGAAATCAATGTTGTATGATTATTTTACTATATAACAAAAATGTCCATGCAAACACATTTGATATGGACCATCAATTTTTTACCTCAGAAATCTTGGGAATGCTGCTACTGGGCAGGACTTACACATGACTCTGCTGAACAAAAGAGCCATATGATGGCCCTTCAATTTCATGTTCCTCAAATCTTTCACTGCAGAGTCCAGGAACTGGACTTTCTCTTGGTTCAGGACTATATCTCAGGAGGGCAACGCTCCAGACAAACAGATCAAAAGATTCACTTTTTAAAAGTTAACAGATCTTTCTTCTACATTTTCAGCCTCGGTTGTTTTTCAAGAAAAGAGGAAGGCTAGTGAGAATAATATGTACTGTGTTTCATTTTGAGGCTGCAATGATCTCATAGCCCTGGCTGATCACAATTTAATGTGTGCAAAGGAACTCAGCAGAGGCAACCCCTGGTGCCTGGGTGAAACTTTGTAGGGTTGTACACAGAGGCCACAGAGACTGTAGGGAGCGGGTGGGGAATGGGACATGGGTATAGGAGTATAGGGTTCTTATCATGCCCAGAATACCTGCTAGGGAGTTTATGTATGCATTGGCTCGTCACATGGTAACTGGTGGCAATTTGCATACATCCAGCTTGTTAGGCAATACCTGCAGCTGTTGCAATCAGACTGTAACATGCAGGTTTGCTGGAATAACAACTGGTTCATCTCAGCACAAAGGAAAGGGGCTGCTGACAGAAGTTTTCTTTCCCCACAGATGCCTGTTGCTCACCGGAGGTCACCCAGGACCTTTCCAAAGCCAATGACATCTACTGGAACCGCTGTGGGAGCCTTAGCAGCAGGTCAGACAGAGAGGCAGCCATGCCTACTCCAGTCGTGTGTGTGTATGTGTGTGTGTGTTTCCTTTCCTACAAGCTGGGCCTACCAATAGGTGGGAGTTCCTTCTAAAACTAGTCTTGGAAGTTACCAGACAACTGGGATGGGGAGGATCTGCTCCTTGGCACGACCTTTCTTCACATTTTTTTTATTAATCCCGCCCCCGTGGGTAGTAGCCCTTTGCTTGCCATTTTAGGCCTGCTCCGCCATCTTTATGCCCTGGTGCTTCTTTCTCCTATGCAGATGTGAGGGCTATCTACAGCAGCTGGAATGTTTTTACCGTTGCTCCCCCATCGCTGCCCACTGGCCTCATCCTCAGCGCCCCACAGCTGTGCTGGCTGTGCCCCTCTGCCAGAGTTTCTGTTACCAATGGTGAGTGAAGTCTCCTTGTCCCGACTGGGGAGGGAGGGGACCCTGTGGGGGATGAAGAAACAGGGAAAGAGCATCGTCTCCTGGAGATAGCAGAAGAGGAGAATGTCATCACATTGCTGGTGTCCTGTTTAAATGAAATGCCCTGCCATTTTAAGACAGAGAAGCAGTGAAAGGCATACTGGGTTGTTGTTGTTTTACACTTAAAAGGCCCTTTATAAGTCATTTTCCCCACAGAAGTTCAACAAGCTCGGGGACACTGTATCTATGACACCTGTATCTCGCTTTCGGCACACCCAGCTCAATTTTGGAATAAATCAGCTGGATGTGGGGAAGCTGAGTCAAGTGCAGGAGCTAACCTGGATACTGAGGGAAATCCATAAGCTTTTTAAAGGGCATCTCCACCCAACACAAACATACTTCCATTTTGGGGGCCTCAGGCAGTGGACTGGTGGAAATAAATGTATGCAATTCTACTGGCAAAAAATGTTGAATTGGGTAAAGGTGGGGTAAAGGAGGAAGTGCTTAGTGAGTACTGACCATCCATTGGGACTGAAAAAGATAGAGAAACTTGGGTTCATATCTCCATTAAACTTAGTCATAAAACTAACAGAGTGACCTTGAACTGGGGATTGTTATTCAGCCTAATATACTTCACAGGGTTGTCTGTCATAAGGATCAAAATGGTGTGTGGACTTTGTGCACCAACATGAGCTCCTTGGAGGTCTGATATAACAAAAATAAAAGGTCTGGTCTGATATAATAAAAATGGTCTGATATAATAACAATTAAAGTTCAACTGCTTTCCTTATTGCCACACCTTCTTGTCACCTCAGGTATGACGCTTGCAAGGAAGACCTGACGTGTGCTCGCAACTGGCTCACTGACTGGCATTGGGGCCCTGAGGGAAACAACTGCAGCCAGGACTGCCTGTCGTATGGCCAGGTGAGGACACTAAAAGCCCCGAGATGGATGCAGCCCTCTGCCCCAGAAATCACATGAGTCATGAAGAGATGCCTGTACTGAGTCATGTTTGGGAAAAGCAATTGCTGAAGGAGAAAGGAATTACACCATTCCCAGGAGGCCTCAGCTTCAGCACAAACCAAGCCAAGTCTTTCAGTATTCCTGAAATCACATAAATTATGTGAAAGGGCTTTGTCAACAACTTAAGGTCTTTATCTCAACTTGTGATGCCTTTTTAGAATAAGGTTCCCACTCTTCAAGGGGGAAAAGCTTAAAAGTGAATGTGCCTCCAACTTTAGGTAGAAGTTGTTGGGGTTTGTATTCTTCTCTTAAAACAAATAGACCTAGCTTATGTGACTACTCACTCGTGGTTTATCCTTTCAAGGAGCACTGTTCCACAGAGGAATGGTCATCTGAATTGATGTTAGGCTGGGAAATTTTCAGAACTATTGTAGGAGCCATGAGTAAAAATGCTGACATAATGATATGCTCTTTGGCATTTTTAAAAACTGTTGTGCCACCAGCATTCTCTGTCAGAAACTGCAAGTCAAAGACAAAGAAAATGCCTGAAGAGATCAGTGGTTTTAATATTTCTTTCTAGCTACCTCTGTATTGCCAGTTACACAATGAGGAATTGTTTACCACAAGCTTAGCGAATAGGCAAGGGGTTTCCTCCCATCTCTTAAAACCAGGTGGCAGACATCAAGAGAGCACACTGCTTCCCAAATACCCAACTTTATCTCTCATCATGAGGACTAAAAGCCTAATTGTTGGAGGAGGGAATTGTTTGTACTCTCAATGTTAGCAAGAGGCCAGAGACTTCAAACGTCTTAAGGTCAATCCGATAGTAAATGCTCCAACATCTTCAAGGTTTAACAAAACAGAAACATCTCCAAGGTTTTCCTTGGATGTACAGGGCACCCAAGGGGCGATCTTGGTCAATGAAGCCTCTTTTGTGTCTTGCTTTAAAAAAACCACACACACACACACACACACACACACACACACACACAATCCCAGCTGCAGTTCAAAAGGCAGGTGCTACACTACCCTGAAGGTCGGCAGAAATTGAAACCCCTCATATTCTAACTCTACATGACATGCTTCAGCCTTTCCACTGGAGGTGAAGCTAATTTCTGCTGACTGCTGGTCGTCTTGCACTGAAACAGTCAGTTGAACCTTCGGGCAGCTAGCAGAGTTTGTGTCCAGTGACAGGCAGGCAGGCAGGCAGGCAGAGAGCAACAGCTTGGCAGGATGCCTGTCAGAAGAAATGGGCAGTATATGACTGACAGTGTAATAACGTCAGCACCATACAGCTCGTCCCTTCTTCCGATGCAGTGTTTGCCCAACAAGGATGACAGACAGGATTGCTAGTAATGTGTGGTGGCTGCTGCCCTTTTGAATTGGTGGAGCTGTCATTTGTGGCCCACTCTCTCCTCAAACTGAGTTTTTTACAGTATTTTAGAAAGCAAAATAGTGCATCTAACCATGCACAGAACGCAATTGTATCCCCACAGAAGAATATCAACCATTATCTCAAAGCATCAAAGGATAGGGGGAATGGTGTACAAGGCCTTCAGCATGATATCCTGACGAAGTTCTTGTTTAGAAATCAAGCCACATCAAATGGCATAAGCAAGCAGCAGGCCCAGTTAGTCTGCCTTTCTGCCATGTGGTAGCAATTGTGTTGGTCTTTGGGGAGAGGCAGGAGCTAACAGGCAGCCGGAATTCTATGAAGCAAGCCCCTCTCACCCCATGTGGGAGGGCTGTGCTGGTGACACAGCTCAAGTCATCAAGAAACTCACTCTGCTGCAGGCTCCTCAAAATGTTGTCTGTCTTCGGCTTCCTCCAGCCCTAGCCAGCATGGCCAATGGTCAGGGTTCATTGGCGCTGGAAGTTCCAACAACAGTCTCTCACCTACTTTGGGTATCTTGAGTCTGCTGAGTGACAGATTAGTTTGGAAAACTAAAGCAAAACAAGGTAATGCATTTGTCTTTCAAATTGTGCTGCTCCTTCTTCTCTTCCCACCCACCCCCTTGCCCAGTGGCGGACCTACATTTGGAGGGCCACTGTCGCCCCCCCTTTACAACCAGCAATGAGGTTTGGGTAACCAGTATTCTGTTTTTCAATGGGGTTGTTCCACAACAGATCACCACACCTTTACAATGTCTTTGTGGGATGGTTGAAATATAGGCAACAAAAAACTAATCAATTTGAGTCATGTGACTCAAATTGGGTCTACTAGACCTAAAATGTTTAAGCAGTGTGGACTGAAGTTGCTTCTGGGGTCCCTCCAAGATGAAGGGTCCTTAAGCTTCATTGGTTTCCTAGTAGATCTGCCCCTGCCCTCACCCCAGATTGGTTTGTTTGGATGGTACTCTACCCTTCTTCTCATAAAGACACAGCCACCCCTGCTAAAAGTCTCTTGGCATCCCTCTGCCTCGGCCCAGTATACCTGAAGGAGCATCTCCACCCCCATCGTCCGGCCCGGAAACTGAGGTCCAGCTCCAAGGGCTTTATGGCGGTTCCCTCACTGCGAGAAGTGAAGCTACAGTGAACCAGACAAAGGGCCTTCTTGGTAGTGGCGCCCGCCCTGTGAAACACCCTCCCTTCAGATGTCAAGGAAATACAGTGGTACCTCAGGTTACAAATGCTTTGGGTTTCAAACTCCGCTAACCCGGAAGTAGTTACCTCGGGTTGTGAACTTTGCCCCAGGATGAGAACGGAAATTGCGTGGCAGCGGCATGGCGGCAGCGGGAGGCCCCATTAGCGAAAGTGCACCTCAGGTTAAGAATGGTTTCGGGTTAAGAATGGACCTCCGGAATGAATTAAGTTCATAACCCGAGGTACCGCTGTACAGTAAACAACTATATGACTTTTAGAAGACATCTGAAGGCAGCCCTGTTTAGGGAAGTTTTTAATGTTTGATGTTGTTTTTTTATTATTGTTATTGGTGTTCTGTTGGGAGCTGCCCAGAGTGGCTGGGGACACCCAGCCAGATGGGCGGGGTATAAATAATAAATTATTACTATGATGATGATGATGGAGTGTTGTTCAAGCCTTAATTTCAGCACTGAGGCTGTGCAGAGCAAGAGCGCTTCACATTCACAGCTCCCCACCTCTCTCTTCCCCTCAGATGTACAAGGATGGCAAAGAGCTCTGCGAAACCATCTGGGATGATTCCTTCGTAGCCAGCACTGATCCTTGCGAGTGCCTGACGCTGACAGCCTCCGACTCAGCCCTCTCTGCCTCTTATTTGCGTCTTGAAGACAGCGACAGCATCGAGGAGCCAGACACCACCAAGGAAGGCATTGAAAGAGGCCGCGCCAGCCCTGGAGGGCCCTGCCCAGGCAACCCCCTGCTCCGTCGCCTGCGGAGGAACATGCAGAAGCGCTCGGTCTTCATGGAAGACGTGGAGGGTAGTGGGAGCGGGTTCTGATTGGAGACAGCCAGCCTCCCAGGGGAAAATAACCCCCTCCCCTGTGATTTTCTGAGGCTTGGGGGGGATCGCTTGTGATCTATGCAAATCCTTCATGTCCCATGTCACCAGCTTCTTGCCATCTTGTATAGCTCTGTGCAACCTGGGTGTGGCCGTGGCAGAGGAAGCAGGTGTGGCAATTTAGCCGAGCACTCTGATTCCCCATGCCCTAGAAGCAGAGTTTACCCCACCAGAGCACCACCTTCTACCCCCGGTATGCTTGCCTGTGGCCGCTGCTTCCCCTACACACGTCTTGTACATCGAATCATAGAATTGTAGTGTTGGAAGGGACCACGAGGGTCATCTAGTCCAACCCCCTGCAATGCAAGAATCATTTTGCCCAACATGGGGCTTGAACCCACAACCATCTAGAACAGCAGGGTTGGAGAGCAGTCAATGGTGGTTTCTTCACTCTCAACACCCTGCCTTCCCTTCCAATGACTAAAACACCCATTCCCACCCCCCACCCCCCAGTGGTCCTCAAATCAGTCTCCTCTAGCACTATGGGGGAGCAAGCGATGTCTGTGTTTCAAAGGCTCTGGCCTGAGAGAGTGAGAGGTTGCATAGACTAAGAATAAATAAGTTAATGAGATCATTCTGCACTATTAACCCCAGCTACTAATAATAAGGCTTTAGGGATGTTTGCCTGTAGAACTGAGCCAAAATGAAACAGCTTTCACTGTTTACGCTTGACACAGGCAGCAGAAAAAAATCACTACCTAGGAAGTAGGATCTGAGAGTTAAAAGGCTGGTTACAGTTCTGTAGCAAGGAAACTGCAGATCTTTGTAAACCAGTAGCTGCTGCAGTATTAAAATGGCCAGTGCTTCATAGTTAGCTTAAATTTGTATACAACCAAATACAGAATGGGGAGGAGAAAGAGATTGTGCCACTGATGCGGCTAGATTTAGATTGGTTATCATTGTAATAATTCAATGTGTGTATCATGGAAAAGTTTAAAACATCCATTTAAAAAAATATACAGAGCCTCCAGTCTGAACTGGTCAGTGCCATGTACCGGTAGTTTGTCCTAGGCAGAAAAGTAGTTTGTGAACCAAAAAAAGAAAACGGCATATCATCTTGAGTGGACAGAATAGTAAGATCCCTGGAATTAGAATCTTAGAATTCAGTGCAGGAATCCCGGGGGGGGGGGGGGGCTCAAACCACCAACCTTCTGGTTAATAGCCGGTTCTTACCCGTGTCCTCCATATCTTATGCAGAACTCCTTGAATTTCACCACATCAAGCCCTGTATTACCACGTGCAAACTTCCTTTATAATATTGTCCACCTTCTGTCCAAAACAGATCTCGTGTCACGAACATGCGCTGCTTTATCAGCTGCCTTGTCATGCTCTTGCTTGTTCACCCTTGTCCATCTTCGTTGCAAATTGCACACTATGTATTGGTTCAAACCTATTACTTGTGGAGAAATTAAACAACAAAAACGACTTGCGTGGGTCAGTATTTGTGGAAAGAATCGGGGTGGGGATCAGTAGGTATCTCTGCAAAGAACAGTCCCTTTCTTAGCTTTTGACACGTCTGGCTGAATGGCAAAATGAACTTGGATGAAAAGGGAGAGAGTCCACTTAGACAGAAATTTTCTGTTAATGGTTTGAGCTGCCTGATTTACTTGTTTGGTTTGTGTTTAGAGTATTGTGTATATGGTATTATGGGTGTTAGTTGCCAAATCGCAAGACAATACTTGTGATCAGTGAGGACCGCTAGCTTGCTTTCTCCAAACTGGAGAGCCAGTGTGGTGTAGTGGTAAAGAGCGGTAGTCTCGTAATCTGATGAACCGGGTTCGCGTCTCCGCTCCTCCACATGCAGCTGCTGGGTGACCTTGGGCCAGTCACACTTCTCTGAAGTCTCTCAGCCCCAATCACCTCACAGAGTGTTTGTTGTGGGGGAGGAAGGGAAAGGAGAATGTTAGCCGCTTTGAGACTCCTTTGGGTAGTGATATCAAAGCGGGATATCAAATCAAAATTCTTCAAAACAAGAGACCTCTTTAGGCACCATTCCATTTGAACCGTTCCTTGGTTCAGGATTGTATTATAAAAGTACCCATTAGCCTTATTGAGTGCCGCTTACCAAACAACCATCTAACACTGTTAAACAGTGCTGAAGCAAAAGTGACCTGGCCCAAAGGACAGGTGTGGTGGGGAGTCTGTTAGATGAGGATGGGATAGTGGAAAAGCAGGTAAGGTAATGCTGAGCTGGTTCAGGAGAGGGATTGGTAAAGAAGCATTTCTTGAGGAAGCTCTTGAAGGAAAAGGAAATTGGCTTGATAGAGTGGAGAGGCTCTTCTTAAGAGAGCAAGCTACATTAGGCAGGAAGATGGGAGAGAGAGAGAGATGGATGGAGTTGGAGCGGACTATAAAGCAGCATGAGGAAATGAGAAGGGGCATGAGAGCCAGAGGAGGGGCACAGCTGAGAGAGAGAGAGCTAACTTTGTTAAAAGGATTTGCTAAAATAAATAAGACTCTCCTCCACAGTGGCCGCTTCATCCCTCTGTCAAGCAACAGCAACTGCAAAGTTTTACATTTATTATTATCCCTTTGATTATTCCAAATGTGTCACACGTATTCTCTCAGTAATCTTTGCATCAATGCAGAAAGTAGGTAAATATAATTCCCACAGTACAGTGGTACCTCGGGTTAAGTACTTAATTCGTTCCGGAGGTCCGTTCTTAACTTTAAACTGTTCTTAACCTGAAGCACCACTTTAGCTAATGGGGCCTCCTGCTAACGCCGCAGCATGATTTGTGTTCTCATCCTGAAGCAAAGTTCTTAAGCTGAAGCACTATTCCTGGGTTAGCGGAGTCTGTAACCTGAAGTGTATGTAACCCAGGTACCACTGAATAGATAAAGGACTGGCTGATAGGCCAACTGAAAAGTTAATGACTGAAGAGAGATTTCAGTCAGGGATTTTCCAGGACCCTCACTCTCTCAGCCACTATATTTGTGCACCAGATTGCTATTTAACCACCTAGTCCTGCCCTAAAGGTGAAGAAATTCTCCCACCCCCATTTCTTCCCGACACATGAGAAACACTTGCAGCTAAAGGTGGAACACTGAGGGCACTAGGCAGAATGGACTGAAGTGAATGGAAACAATAGAAAATCCTGATGTGTGGACGCATTACTTGACAGCACCTTAATGAAAGCTCCAGACCAGTCTGAAATGTGCAGACACACATGTGGACAGGACTAGAGCCCATTCCATGGCAACAGCACAGAACTGCTTCCCTGCCTGGCTTGATTTCTCCAGCTACTGAAATTGACTAGGATTGCCACACTGGAGTAGATAAGTTCTCTGGCTCACCCAGGAGCTCAGGTTGGTGTGGGGGAGATTTTGCCTGGCTCTGTGTGGCCCCATTCATTACTCAAGCTGCCAACTCACTAAAAAAAATGTAACCCTTCACTTGCAGACACTATCCCTTTTTGGCCTGCTTTTATGATGCCCCATCAGTCACTTCACACACCACAGAATTGTTGGTTGTTGTTGTTTTAAATTTATTAGGAAGAAGAAGAAAAAGGAATATACAAATGCTTCCAGAAAGAGAGGCACTGGATCAGACCCTTTCTCTTGACAGATCCCGCACCTGCTTCTGCTCCAATGTTCCCTTTGCAGCTGGGACTCCAAAGGATTTACAACCTCCGACTAAAAAACAAGCTTGACAAAATTAGAAAAGTTTCTTGTGTAGATAAAGCAAGATAATCCCACCGAGAAGGGAATAATCTGCTGCCCCCCTACAGGCTGGTCACGGTCTTAAGCTTTCGTTCATGAAAGAAACGGTGGGGAGGGCGCTTGCTGGTAGTTTCCTTCCTGGCAAAGTAGCTCAGCAAGGACTGAGCGTTTTTCTGGGCTGCGTCGTCTTCCGTGTCATCCCTGTAGAGAGGAAGGTAAAAGATAGGGGGAAATGAGGGCTCTGGGTACAGCATTGTTCCTCCGCTGGCAAGCTATGCTCGACTTCTACTTCTCCTTGAGAGTTGCGCCCACTTATCTTGGATTCAGACTTCTTCTACCTGCTACAACCACTGACCTTCGCTGCCTTCCAAGAGCCGAGATAGAAAACAGGTGCCCTGGCAAGCCGCCCTTCTTCCCTCAACAGAGACAGTACCGGATTCCTGCCCCATCTATCCAGGGGAAAGTTAACTGGCTGCCTCTCAAGCTCCTCCTGCGGCATTTGGCATGACTGCCAAGGTCAGCCTGAGATGGGAGGCAGCGGAGATTCAGCCAACTCCCTGGACTCAAGCGGAGGAGCTGCTCCCTGGATTGAGCTGGGTTCCAGAAAGCTGTGGATATCAGGGAAGGCAGTCACAAGCATCTTTGAGCATCAGCAATTCAGCAACTCTGTGCAGTACTCTGCATGGCCCACATAAGCACAGAGCAAGGCACAGGGGAGTTAGCAGAGCAAGCCAGCCACAAAAGGGGGGACCTTCCTTGCTCACAGCTTATAAATGAATTTAAGGGAAAGAATCCCACAAACACTCAGCAGGCCCATTCAGCTCCAACGATTGCCCTCCCCAGTGCCACTATTTAAAAAGCATCCTGGACTGCCAATCCACTACAGTGGTGCCTCGCAAGACGAAATTAATTCGTTCCGCAAGTCTCTTCGTCTTGCGAGTTTTTTGTCTTGCGATGCACGGTTTCCCATAGGAATGCATTGAAAATCAATTAATGCGTTCCTAGGGAAACCACCTTCAGACCAGGTCCGGGGACAGTCTGTCCCTGGACCTCTTCTGAAGGCTGGGGGGGGGGAACAAGGGCTTTTCTTCCCACCCCCAGCATTTTAAAAAACCCCAGGACAGCGGAGGACTTCTCCGCTGTCCGGGCGATCTTAAAATGCTGGCGGGCGGCATTTTAAAATCGCCCCGGGACAGCGGAGGACTTCTCCGCTGTCCGGGGCGATTTAAAAGCCCCAGGGAAGGCAGGCAGGGGGGACAAAGACTTTCGCCCCCCACCCGCCTTCAGAAGGTGTTCCCTCCCCGCCGCCCGGCTTCGGAGCATCGTTCCGAAGCCCGGCGGCGGCGGGAGGAAACGTTCCCGCCCCACCGCCCGGCTTCGGAGGAGGTCCGAGGACAGTGGGGAAGACGCGCTGCGCTTCCCCGCTGTCCCGGATATTTCCCTATGGGCTGTCGTTTTGCGAAGCAAGCCCATAGGGAAATTCGTCTTGCGAAGCGCCTCCAAAACTGAAAACCCTTTCGTCTAGCGGGTTTTCCGTCTTGCGAGGCGTTCGTCTTGCGAGGTACCACTGTATCTTCCTATATAATATTTGTGTAGGGAAGTCATTATGCTACATCGTATGTGCAAAACCATCTGAAGGAATCTCTCACATGCCCTTATCTGCAGCAGCAGGTGTTTCCTCCTATGCTCCAGTTTCCTCAATCTCCCTTCTGAAGATACATCTACCAGTCCAAGATCCATCCAACAGTTCTTCCGTCCTCACTTACCAGCAAACGGGCACAGCTTTGCTCTCCAAGATGACCTGAGCTGTACTCCAGCTGAACCGTACAAACTGTGGGTAGCCAAAGACAGGGTCCAGATTTTGGGTGAGCCACTCTTTAGTCTTGGGATCTGGGCCGGGGAAGGCGGTAGAGAGATTAGAGGATGGATGGCCAATTATCCTGGCATATTAGTGCTCAGTATTATCCCTATTTCTAAGACTGAGCCGTAGCCTGGAGAACAGTGGATGGGAAACATGACACAATAGGGGTTTGCAAACCTCCTAAGTATGGTACTGTCTCCAACAACTCTGCTGCTTTCTCAGTGTGTAATATCTTAGAGGTCATTTTACACGTACACACACACAGACACCCCCCTTTCATTTCAACTTAATGCAAGGACATGGCATTCTGTCCTAGTGGTCAACCCAAGAACAAGAGCCAATAAGGTCCTACTCACCCTAAGAGAGGGGAGATGGGAGGTATAGACTCTATACTATGCTATAGGGGATCTAGGACAGCTAATGGCATCTAGTGAGGGCCGGGAAAAGCCCACATTGTTGCCAAGTAAACTAAATATGTAATTCAAAGATGAGAGTGGGGAAGAACATTGACAAATAATAAATGTGGGTCTTAGTCACTGCCAAAGTAATGACTTGGCTTATTCATTTGAACGAAGCACTGCACTCTTTGTGTGCCTCCACAGAAACGCAAGAGCCCAAGGTCCATCTTGCCTACCCTTTTGTTTCCCACATTAAGGCAACAGCCCTCTTCCAGTGTTATCCTCAGCAGCTGACATATTGCCTTACAACCTGGAGTTTGCCTATTTCCATCCTATATGCTAATAGTTAAGACGTTATCAAGGTGCGACACCTTATTCAGAAAAACAGCACCGTCCATGTGCAAGAAAGAATGGAAGAAGGCGGCTTGGGGGCACTCCCAAGTACAAACAATATCTAAGGGGCGGGGGAAGAAACCTAACTGGGGGTGAGGGGAACCAGAAACAGATCCGTGAGAACTGAAAATGATCAATGGACACAAAATGCCGGCTGTTGTGGGAGGAAACCAGAAAACCAGGGAGGAAAAAGGGCGAATGGGAGTATCCTGCCAAAGGGCCTGGCAGGATGGCACCCTTGACATTTTGTTGCAGATCCCTCTGATTTTGACTACCCTCTCATCCATGTGTTCATTTTCTTTTAAATCCACCTAAGCTAGAAGAAGAAAAAGAGGAGTTTGGATTTGATATCCCGCTTTATCACTACCCGAAAGAGTCTCAAAGCGGCTTACATTCTTGGCCACCACATCTTGTGGTGGAAATTCATGTGGCTGGTTCTGTGCCCAAGCTGAGGAGAAATACTGGGATTACCATTAGGATAGCCAGAGCCATAATCCAAGTCCGCATCTTCCAGATCCTCCAAGAACCTCCAGTTCTTTACCACCCGATCCCTCGCCACCTGCGGAAAATGAGAGATAACCAGCAATGGAATTGCCTTCCTGCATCATTCCCATCCTGATCCATCTAGTCTAGTGGTCTCGAATAGTAGCCAGCCCCTGTCCTAATGAATGATGGCAATAGTCACCCCCCCATTGTTTGGCCCCAGCACCCAGTATTCTGTTCCAGCACATGAAAGCTTATTTAGCTGTTTCACGGTGGAAGCGGTTAGAGCTTCACAGTTTAACCGTACATCTCTCCAGATACCAGAGAGCATAGTGAGCCAGGAAACAAAGAGATCCTATGTCTCACATTCACCTTGGCACAGATGCTGGCTGCACTGACAACAGGGAAGAGGGAGTCTGCTTTTGGTTTCACTGTAACCTCCAAGTCTGGGAAGTGCTGCTTGAGTTTTTCCTGGTACTTCTCTGCTGGTCCCACAGTATCCACAAAGACCTGAAGGAGGGAGGAACCACAAAGCACTGAAGAGGTGGAATTTCTTGCCACTTCCTATAGGTGTGGGATGCTGAGCTGGCTCACCTTTGCAACCTGCACTCCAGAGTCCAACGCCCTCTGGATTAATCCAATGGCCGTATCATGCGAAAGTGCATTCAGGTTGTACTTAGCTCTGCAAGGGAAAGGAAGCTATGTTGTTCGCTCGCAAATAAAAACCTTGGCTCTGAGGCCCAAATGTCAGAAAAGGGCTGGTTGGGAAAGTTGTTGTGGAGACTGCACCCTGGACCAGCTTATGTCTCTACCAGCCAGAACAGAAAGATGTCTCCGCCAGTACATTATCAATAGAACAGCTGCCCTGTCCACACAGCAAATAGGAGGTCAAATCTCACATAGTGTTAAGAGTGCAGTGGGCTGTTTGTGCCACAGCCAGTTAACACAGCAAACAACATAACAGCAGTAAGCATGGTTCTCAAGGATGAGCTGGCATGAAGGACGAAAGCAGCTCAGGGGGAGAGACACGGCCTCCCTTCTCTGAAAGAGGTCTGTCCAACTTTTCTGATAAACTCCAAGGTGAGAGGCCTCGTGTTTCCAATCCCCTTCCCCTTCCTCTGTCCTCTTTAGCCTGAAGCCACTACACAACACATCCAATGTCAGCGGCACTTTTTCATTTGCCAGGTCAAAGTGATTTTATTGAAAACTGTGTTTTTTCTGCCATGTCAGTCTCTGTTACGATTTTATCACAGCAGTTGTGTTTGGCTATTGTGGCTTTAATTATAGTTAGCTACCTTTGGAAACACGTATGCATTAGAAAGGCAGGGTATTAATCTTTATAACAAGTACACGAATAAACAAAACACAACGATTCCAGGCAGAGAAGCGATCTTGGGAGAAAAACCGCCACCCATTCAAAGCTGTGGTTCTAGCACAGGGGTGGAGAACCTGCGGCCTTCCAGACATGGCTAAACTACAACTCCCACCACCCCTGACCACTGTTGCTGGGACTGATGGGAGCTGGAGCCCAGCAACATCTCGGGGGGGGGGGGGGGAGAGGTTTCCCAACCCTGCTGCAGCGGCTTCTTCATCTAATATTGTCCCCAGTCTGCTTACCGTCTCTGCATACTGGTGGAGATGTAATTGGGTGAGAGGATGTGCAGGACCCACCCAACAAAATCCTTCGCTGCACCCAGTTTCTCAAAGAGCTGTTCCCGCTGGGCCTCTGTCAGAGTCTTGGAATCTGTGACGGGAAAGCAAGCAGGGAGGGGAGGACACAAACTCAAAAAAGACCTGACCTAGGATGAATACAAGCTGGGCAGTGCTTTGACAGCTGTTAGGGGAAACGCTCCAAGAGGCACAGCATTGCCCCTTTTAGTCCAGATCCCATCTCCTGCCCCACCAGCATTACATCGCAGTCCCAGCTAGGCACGCCTTTCTTTTCTTTTTACCTGCTACCTTCAGTGCCTCTAGGTCTCCCTGCCGATCCACAGGACAGTAACAGATTCCATAAACCATGGGACCTGGGAAGAAAGCAGAAGCCAATGCAAGCTACTCTTTCAAGACTCAGAGCTCCATCTACGGATGCAAAACTGCAGGTGTTTTTATAACAACATTGTCATGTGAGAAACGCTCTGAACTAGCAACACTAAGTATAGTTATAATTACAGCCCCAGGACACAACTGGACCTGCAATCAGGAATCCTCCACAAAAGACTCCTCTCCAGCCACCATCACAGGACATTATTCTATTTTAAGGGTGGGGAAGTTCTGCTCAGCAGCAGGGGTGAGGTAGGGGAAGTAAAAAGCAGTCATGGGACTGAACAAACTTATTGGCACAGAACTAGAACGACGTTATTTGCAAATCAGGACTGGATTAATTGTCAATTCTACAAGAGAGTCATTGTGGTGTAGCGTCCGACTAGGGCTTGGAAGACCAAGGTTGAAATGCCCACTCAGTCAACATCTCTCAGCCTATCCTACCTCACAGGGTTATTGTGAGGATAAATTGGGAAGAGGGTCATGTACGCCACTTTGAGCTCCTTGGAGGAAAGGTGGCATACAAATGAAATACTATTACTACAAAACTGCTCTATATCTTCACAATTTATCCTCATAATCACCCCTCCTGGCGTTATTAAAGTAGGTTGGCAGATAGCAATAGGAATCCTCTAGCGTCTAGGCCACCTGGCAAGTCCACGTATCACTCCAAGGCACGCGAGTATTAAGGATCAGCCCGTGATTCGGCCCTGACGTTCTGATGCTTTTAGGCAGTGCTTTTTTCTGGGGGGACGCAGGGGAGTGCATACCCCTAAATATTTTGTGAATCTGAGTTTGACCTCATTAAGGGACAGTATTTCAATATGAGTAAGAAAATGAGAGTACCCCTAAACATTTTTTTTAAAGAAAAAAGCACTGCTTTTAGAACTCGATTCCGCGCTGGGGCAAAAAGCACCCCAGGGATTCCTCGCTCCCGCCGGTATCACCCTCAGGCACGTACCCAGCACCGGACCCCGGCCTGCTTCATCGATGCCCAGGCTGCAGGGTTCGCTCCGGCAAGCGGCGGGCACCGCGGAGTCCAGCAAACAATTCACGGCGTTGTCCCGTTCGAAAGCGCTCAGGTCCATTTTCGCGCCGCAAGCGCCGTAAAAACTCGGTACAGGAAACGAAAGGGAAGGGAAATCCCAGAGAGTGCGCGGCTTGCTGGGTATTGTAGTTCGCAGAACAGATCGGACTTGCGCACCAACTTCTCTAACAGCATCGTGGGGGGTCCCATCTGGTTGTAAATCAGGACAGTAAAAGTAGCGGGGAGGAATAGTGAAGACTCCTGGTTTCTGTCCTCTGTTTCGAAAGGGCTTCATTGCACTTTAGGCACAACATCTGTCCCTGTTGGATCACGTCTGGTGAATGTATGGGACTGCTAAACAGAGCCAGGAATTACCATGCTCTGGCTAGCTAGCACCCAGCTGATGCTACAGTGTTCCCTGAGCTCCTTATACAACTTGGGATCTTCTTCATACAGTACTAGAAAGCATTTGTTCGGCCGCTCATCTATGTCCGCTCTATGAGCATATTTTACACACTAACAGCGTAAAGCTATAATGGGTGGACTTCAGGTGGATTGCATATAACACTGCCCTTTCCCCCCCCAGCAAAGCTCCTGCGCATTTAACATGTGTGCAAAAGGCAGGCATCGAGCAGGCGATTCACCAGCTGGATGCCTACCTGTGTCTTGCAGCTGATAAACGGGAGCGTGTGTACGCAGCAACTGTGAATGAAGACCGCGAGTGGGCTTGCCATCTTTCGTCTTTGGCAGGAGTCGGGACGTGACGGACAAACATCCAGCAAGGGGTGATAAAAAGATTGACCTGTTGAACGTTTGCCTGCCGTGCAGTTGTTTTAAAAAAACACAGGAGAAGAAAGAAAGAAAGCCAGCAAGCGTCCTTTGGTGGAGTTGTTCGCCGCATTACAATCAGAATCACATTTTGGAGCGGAATGTCTCTGGTTCCCAATTCAATTCCCTTTTTCTGAGCCGCGCGCACATGTTCCCATTGTGAGTCGAATCCTGATTACACCGCCCCCTCCTGCACCTTTGCCCCGCCCTCTCCCAGCACGCTGCACATAAAACCCGGCAGCCGCTGCGGCTTGTTCTGCTGGTGTCACGCCTCCTCCTCGCTTCGAGAACCGCTCGGCTTAGCTTTGGGACGGCAGCGCGCGGACCAGGAGGTACGGAGGGAGCGAGGGGTGGGCGCCTCGAGGGCATTTCCGGAGCTTTTGCGGCGCTTGGGCATGAAGGCAAATGCGGGCGCGTTGCTCGAGGTTTGCAATTTGAGCCTGGCGAGGCCTGCTTTGGGGTGGGGGCCTGCAGCGCTTTCTCTCCCCTCCAGCCTAGCAGGTTCGAAGGGTCGTCATTTTATGGGGTCTATATGTGGAGGCGAAGGGCTTCTGGAAGGTTTCGAGGCTTGCAATCCGTGCATCTCCTCGTGTCTTCCAAAGGCGTGATTTTGGGGAGGGGGCACCTGCATTGGAATAAAGGGGGATGGAAGCTGCGCTGCTCCCCGGTTCTCCTCTGGTCCTTTTCCCCCCAAAGCGGAGAGGAGGCGGTGTGAATGCTGCCCATTGTGTCCTCGGCAAGCGAGTCATAGGGATCTCCTTTGTGCTCTGAGCGGTACAGGGAGGGGGCTGGAAGCAGTGCGGGCTGCCTTGCATTGTCACTGGAATTCAACTCCAGGGGTCGATCTTGGCTTCCTCTAACTCTCCTCCTCCTGCTTCCCCCGCCCCCAACCCTGGAAAGCGGTGAGGCTTTCCAGTCTCTTCTCAGCTTGCATAGCGCTCCTAGCCTTGCTCGGGGTCTACTCGAGTGAAAATTCGTGAAATGGAGCCAGTGACTAAGTGCTCTTGCCTTAAAAATTGGGTCATGGAAACTGCTTTTTAAACAGGCCTTTAGTATGGATAGAAGAGGTGACGACAGTGCAATAAGTTTAAGCTCTAATTCTTACTAGAGGGGGGAACTAGACATGGAGTAAGATCTGTGCGCTTTTGTTTCAAGTAGCAGGGGGAAGATGTATTGTTTGCAGAACTTGCACAGAAGTAAACCTACAACGTAGTGCTTCTGGGATGATCTTACCTGTGCCTTTTTCAGTCGGTTACCATTTTAAGCTTTCATTCTGTAAACCAAAAATTGTCCAGGTTAATAAAGTCCCTCCTAAAAAGTGCACTTTTGACATGCGGCATATGGCTTTATGCTGGGACATTTTATCATCAAACAGACACCTGTATTCAGCTTGGGGTGGAAAAATACCTCCCCCAACTGTCAGGTTTTTTTTTAAAGAATTAAAGAATAAAATATATGGTAATATAATTCCCACATAACTTTTAGCCGTTTTCTTCAGTTTTTGCTTGAACTGTAACCTTCTCCTGTCACGTGTCTTTTGGACATTCCATCACCCCAAGTTACGGTACTTTGGAAGTCAGCCTGGTGTAGAAAACTATCCCAACTGCCTGCACCAGTAGCAACAGATCCTTATTAAGCAAACAATGGCTTAGCATTGTCCTTGTACACAACGCCACTCATTCTAAGCCAAAGACACTAATCACCAAATTCAAGGCTGGGTACCCATACTGTAACATCTCATGCTTGGCCCAGGAAACTCTGATAAAGCCTTTTAGCTTCTGCAAAAACTCTTGTTTAGTCTTGCTGCCGCCGCCACCACATGCTGGACCTCTGGAGCTGGAGTAAGACAAGACTGTAGCAGAGGTCACATTTCTAGGGCTCAAACTTGCCTAGGTAGTGTAACTTTTTTTCATATGTGGTGGACATGTAAAAAAGTTAAAGAATATTGGGAAATGATTTATATTAAGTTGAAAAGATTGTTTAAAACAACATTCCCAAAAAGACCAGAGGCCTTTCTGTCAGGAATAGTTCAGACTGAAGTTCCCAGGTGTCAGAAAAAATGATTTATGTATGCAACAATGGCTGCTTGAGTTTTGTTAGCTCAAAGATGGAAAGTGAGGGAGGTCCCAAGTAAGGAGGACTGGCAATTTAAGATGATAGAATTTGCAGAACTAGAGGTTTAACATATAGAATAAGAGAGCATCTATTTAAAGAGGAGTAGAAAATATTTGATGAGTACAGTGGTACCTCGGTTTAAGAACAGCCCTGTTTACGAACTATTCAGTTTACGAACTCTGCAAAACCGGAAGTAGCGTCCCGGTTTGCAAACTTTACCTTGGTCTAAGAATGGAAGCCAAACGGTGGAAGGGCACCGGCGGCGGGAGACCGGAAGCCAAACGGTGGAAGGGCACTGGCGGTGGGAGGCCTCATTAGGGAAAAAAGAAGAAGAAGAAGAAGAAGAAGAGTTTGGATTTGATATCCCGCTTTATCACTACCCTAAGGAGTCTCAAAGCGGCTAACATTCTCCTTTTCCCTTCCTCCCGTGTGCCTTGGTTTAAGAACAGACCTACAGAACGGATTAAGTTCGTAAACCGAGGTACCACTGTATTTGGAAAATAACTGTACAGCTGAATACACCTGCAGCATTAAGATAAATTCAGCAGTTTGCTTAATATTTGAATGATGTAAATTGGAGAATGACTGAAATGGTTACAGTAAAATAGGCAGGAATGATAGACAAGTAAAATGAACCATGGAAGGAGGGGGAGGGAAGTCATTGGATATATGGTACTGTGTAAAATGCTTATTTTGAGACATATAACTGGAAAAGTTAATAAAAACCATTCAAAACAAAACAGACTTGCCCGAGAAGGCAGAGGGCCTTCTCAGTAGTGGCTCCCACCCTGTGGAATGCCCTTCCATCAGATGTCAAGGAAATAAATATCTGACTTTTAAAAGATATCTCAAGGGGGCCCTGTATAGGGAAGTTTTTAATGTTTAATGCCTTACTGTGTTTTTAAATATTTTGTTGGGAGCCACCCAGAGTGACAGGGACAACCCAGTCAGATGGGTGGCATATAAATAATAAAATAATAATAATAATAATAATAATAATAATAATAATTCAGGGTTTGGTGGATCACTAAAGTTGGTGCTGTCAGTATTGGGGTTGATGGAGGAAAGTATCTAGTCATTGATTTTGGCTTCCCCAAGCAGGCTTTTTCTCTCTCTTCTGGTTCATTATAAGCAGTGTGCATCTCAAAGCCTTCACTGCAGTAACCCATGAGTGACCGTTCCATTCTCCTCTGTCACATACCACCAGAACAATGGCAAATGTATGCACTAGTTCAAAATGCACTGTATTCTGCTGGCTTCACTCCAGAAACTAGCAATCAGTGTTTGTGATGTCAGGGGCAGCAGACCATCATCACATAGTTAATTCACTGTCGTTAACTGCTCATGTTTGCCAAAGCATATTGTAATAGGGCTATCTTCCTGAACATGGAGCGTACTGCTAAGTGTCCCACCCAACAGCTACCAGCTCCTTATCAGGAAGGTATCATGTCGCCCAGTTTGTGTTTGGGACACACTTCTGGAAGGGAAGTATTTGTCAGCTAGAGCTGCCATAGGGCCCATCGGCTACCAAGTGGAACATGGTGGGTGAGAGTCATGGGCTAGCGTAGCAGATGCATCTCTCCTCCACCCCATATCTCCAGCAACAGATGGCGCCAGCTTTTCTGTGCTTGACGAGGCCCTGGCAGATGCCTCAATATCTGAAGAGCCTTTCAGTGGATGAACATTACTTTAATAGCTCTGTTCAGACACCATGATAAACCCAGGGCTAGGGAACTTGTGACTCCAGTGCTTCCCATCATCCCCTGAGTATTGGTTGTGTTGGGTGACGTTTATCTTTCTGAAGTCAGAATACCAATTGTGGCCTTTTTGAAGATTCAGCAGTTGGCTTTATTAAATTGTGCAGAAGGAGTAAGTAGCCAAGCAGGCTCTAGCAGGAACAATATGAAGCTGGAATAGTAAAATGCAAACATACCATCTCCTCTCTGCCATGCATTCAGCATAATAAAAGGGCACTTGTCTTCTGATGAATTTGAATTGTAAACTACTTTGGGAGCCAGTCTTGGCTGGCAAGTGGGATATAAGTATGTTCAGCTTCAGCTTCTATTGGTTGCAGAGACGGCACCAAGAATATATTGAGCTGACCCAATTTACAGTGCTAGGAAGAATGAGCTATTTATCTGCTCCTGAAGCCTTTGCCCTTTCTTTCTCTGCTAGAGTTGGTTTTAGATAGTTTTCCACAGCGGTGGCAGCTTGCTTCTACCTGAGCCAGAGAAAACTACTTAATTAAGTACTACTGTACTTAATTAATAGATTAGTGCCTATCCTTATCTGTCACCATTGTAGTTATGAATGGCAGAGACTTAATCTCCTGGTTATGTTGTCAAGTATCTGTTGCGTTTGCTTCCAGATTTGGCCTTTCATAACCTAGTATTAAACTTCGTGTTCATACATGCAGCTTCTTGAAAGGAACTCAGGTTTGAATTCTATACATGCTACATCTAAATCCCAGGGTTGTTGTTTTTTTTAATGCCAAAAAGCAGCCAGAGCTTTGAAGTAGTTATGAAATATTGAGGCTTCGCTTATGCAAAAAGGAGCCAAACCCAAATTGGCAAGGTTTAACATGAAGGGGTGTAATGGGGCAAATTCTTTATAAAGAGATCCTCTTAGGGGATGGGGGTGGAGACAGGGCTGGCCCCACACAGGAGGCAAGGTGAAGCAGCCATCTTGGGTGGTGGAAGCACCTGAGGGGTGCCTTGGTGGGTGCCCCACTGGCAGAGAATCAGAGCTGATTTCCAGCAGGATTTTTGCCAGAACCTGCTGCTGCTTCATGCTGCCACCATGCAGCCTAGGGATGCTTTGGCGGCAGTGGCAGGGTGGGGAAGCACTTCCCACTTAGCCTCAAGCAACACAATGGGATGCGCCGCCCCTGGTTGGATAGGAGGAGGCACATCAGACCTCCAAATCACCTAAAAAGATATATATTTCTACAACTGCTAGAGCCAAGCAATAAGCAGTGTTCAAAAGTACTGTACACAGCATACTACCACCTCATGTTTTTATGTAATGGATTAGTGAAACTGCTTGTCAAGCTCCAAGGCAATAGTGCACATGGTAACTGAAATGCATTGAAGGTGGTAAAATTTCAATTAGCCAGAAAGTTGTCTGGGAGCACTTGCTCACGCCTAGCTAAAATGGAATGAGGCTAATAAAATATCCTGCTGAACCAAGAGGCCACTGACTCAAACCCTCTGCAGTCTTCCTCAAAGGAATGAGGGTGCAAGACTCCCTGATCTTGCATTCCTCAGGGATTGCGTTGAGTCACTCTCCACAGTTGTAATCCTTTACAACTCATGTGACTGGGGCTCTGTACAGCACTATGCAGAATTGGAAGAGGCTTATTGTTTCCTCTGAAGTGCACCTTAATTGTTTGGGCACTACAAAAGTTGCGCTTGACGTTGGGGAAGAGTTGTAAGCCAAAACAGAGCTGCCTTGTTTACAGTCCTTCAGAAGGTAAGAAAATGCCTCTCCTGGGATATGTACCCAGTAGCAGACCTCTTGGTTCAAAGAGGCTCAACTTGGTTGTCTACCTAAGCCTTTACACTGTTTGATATTTCAGAAAGAAATGGCTTCCGGTAAAGCTCATATTGGTAAGCCAGTTCCAGACTTCAAGGCCACAGCAGTGGTGGATGGAGCCATTAAGGAAATAAAGTTGTCGGACTACAAAGGTAAGGGAGAGTACCACTTTCAGTTGTTTAAACAACATATTCAGTCAGTCTTAATGTCGTAAGGTGCCTTGAGCTCATGAATATGCAGGACATAAATACCCTAATTAAAGAGTTTCCCAGACCCACCTTGATAAGAGAGGCTGGGTATGGATCACTTAAGAACTATTTTCCTGCTATGCAGCATTGGAGCACGTAAGCGCCAAGAAAGAGGATCTTGCATTATCCGTCTGTTTATCAAGAGGTAATCAGTCCCCAGGCACTGAATCAGATTGCTGTGGGGATCATGGTTGTAGTGCAAATACTATATTTTGTTAGCAGGTGCACATAATGGACCTTGGGTTTGCCATATCCCAAAGGAAGGATGAATGTTATCGTGGTCAAGGCATGACATTTGTTTTGAGTACATTGTGCTGGTGCCTTCAGGTGTTGTCTCCTTCCCTAAACTTCAGATAGTTGCCAGGCAAGGTTTCTGGCTCAAAGTATTCTGCTGCTGATGGGCTTTCCTCCTCTCTCTACACAGGTAAATATGTGGTTCTCTTCTTCTACCCCCTGGATTTTACCTTCGTCTGTCCCACAGAGATCATAGCTTTCAGTGATCGAGTTGAGGAGTTCCGCAAGATCAACTGTGAGGTTATTGCTGCCTCTGTTGACTCTCAGTTCACCCATTTGGCCTGGTGAGTCTCCTGGTGTTCAAGATCTAGCACAAGGTCTCTGTCCATGCTAGAAAGCAAGTACTGTGAAGACTTATGGTTGTGTTGTTGTTTCTTAAGGCCGGCTTAGCTGTAGGAAACTGAGTGACAGGAATAACAGCACATCCCTATTTTGTGTGTTGCTTAGGAAGAGGGTTAGAATTGACGCATCATTAAGAATGTTCTAGGGATCTGACACTGGGAGGGAGCCAAGCAGAAGTTAACTGACAGAAGGGTGTGGAGGTTCCCCACCAGCCTTATCTAGCCAAACCTAGCTGCTGTTAGTTTTATCAGCCACCTCAGTAGACTAACTGCAGTTGTGTTCAGAGTTGATTTGAGCTCCTAAATGGGTGTAAAGAACATTTCACTCTTCTGTGGGTCAGAGAATCCGACTTGTATCTAATTGGTCTTCAGAATTAGGTTTCTGATGAGGAAGAAGATGCTTGTCCAGTTTTTAGACCTAGCTTTGGTCTGGGAGCCCCATGTCAAGTTTGGAACAAAAAGTTAGGGACAATCTATTCCATGTGAAATATTTGGTTCAACCATTTCTAAATAGTAAATGGCTAGAGTAGTAGTTTGCAGATGTTCAAGATGGAAGGGTGGGAGATATGAGGCCCTCCAGTTGTTGGACTTCCAACTCCCATCAGCCCTTGCCCAACATAGCCAATGATTAGGGTTGAGGTGGGCATCGGTTCACAGGTTCTCTACCTCTGCTCTAAATGAACATTGCAGATGTTAACGGCCATTTCCCTGCAGGATCAATACAGCAAGAAAGGAAGGGGGCTTGGGATCTGCAAATATTCCACTTGTGGCAGACATCAACCACAATATTTGCAAGGACTATGGAGTGCTCAAGGAGGAGGATGGCATTGCATACAGGTATGGAGATCTTGAGGTCTAACCTTAATTCTAGATGACAGTTCAAAGGGCTGTGGCTGGTGGCATCTTGGCAAATGCCAGTCCTCTTGCGTTCACTAGCAAAGCCTCAACATGGCTGACTCAAGTACCACTTACCTCCTCTCTCCAGTTCTGCGACACAGGGGTAGCTAACTTGGGAGTCTCCAGGTGTTCTTGAACCAGAGCTGCCAGCTGCAGCCAGCATGGCCAATGGTCAGGAATGATGGAAACTGCAAAATTTGGCAGCATCTGGAGAACAATAGATTAGTCCTGCCTGCTCTTAAGTCCTGTGATCTGTTGAAGAGGTTAGTTATCCTTGATGCTGCTGGACTGTTCAATCCTCTATTCATCAGCTTGGTCCCACCCATCAAGTCCATGTACGTAATCCAAACGGTAATAACCTGGCTGGGATATTAAAAGCTATTAACACTAGCTAGGTCCTAGAACCTTGGTCTTTGGATGTATGGATTTGGACTTCAGAGAATAAGTAGCTGTAGGTGGAACTTAATTGAGTCTGTCTCTGCTTTTGCCCCAACCTCTTTTAGTTGATCTGTCAGTAAGGTTTCTGCATAGGCATAGATTCAGAATTCCCCCACTCTTAACTTTGACCCTGGTACTACCGATAAAGGCAGTAAAAGCGCCACGTAGATTCCAGAAGGTTCCAATACTGGGTAGAATTCCCCTTGTCTGCTCTTGTCTTGTCTCTCTACTAAGGCTGCATACACACCATACCTTTTAAAGCGCCTTCTCCAAAGAACCCAGGCAATTGTAGCTTGCCCCTCACCGAACTACAGTTCCTTGTACCATTATACTATAGTTCCCAGGATTCTTTGGGGGGAAGGCATGTGCTTTAAATGCATCTTAGACTTGGGGGACTTCCGGGTTGGCGCCATCGCCGAATGGCGGACTCCCTCCGAGCTCCGGAGGGAGTCTGCTCGGCAGGGGCTGGGTCCTACCGCGCCGGCGACGCGGGGACCCTTAAAAACCACGGGCACGGAGCCCGTGGACATGGGGACTCGGCTGGCACCGCTAGCGCCCTCCCGACTCGTGAAGGAGCCTTTTTAAAGGCTTCGGATCGGGTGCCGGGGAGTGGCGTGGTGCTTTGAGTCCACTGCTTCCCCTGCCGAGCGCAGCCGCATGCCATTCGACGGAGAGCGCTGACTTCTTCCATTGGAAATTCGGACTATCAACAACAACCCGTGAGTAATTGGGAAACCGGGTACAAAAGGAGGAAAAAAAGATTTTTTTCGGATTCGGCACGAGCGGGGGTGATCTAAAAAGGAAGTCAGTCCCCCCCCCCCGATTGTAAACATTCTAAAACAAGGACTGGGTAACCAAGATCGAAAGAGAAGTTTATTGCTGACAAAAATCATTAATTCCACGATGGGAAATTACAAGAACTGTGCTGGAGGAGAAGAGTGGAGGGTGAGAGGGAAAATGCAACCCCCCCTGGGAACCGGGGCGATTCGTAGAGCCTGGCGAAGAGAGACGGAGACTTTGACAGCTGTCAAAGTAGCTGTCAAAGCTGGAGAATCTAAAGAGGACTTTGTTACAAGGATTTTGCTGGCTAATTCTGTTACAATTTGACACAATATGGATATAAACTGTCGGAAAATAAGGAACAACAATTTGACTTTTGGATTAGAGGATACAAAGTTACTACAATCCCCCTAGAGGGGTTTCGGGACATTACAAGTGGCCGTACGTGGAAAATCACTCTGGGATTCGCACAGGACTTATCTTCTGGGAAAGCTGCAAAACTGAAATAGTATTTTGTCTACAGAGGTGTTTACATTAAAAGGAGATAATAGAATTTTCTATTGAAGAAAGGAAGGGACTGGACGTAAGTTTTTGTTCCTGAACAACAAACCTCTCTAGAGATACCAGATCTCTGAATAAGAACGTTTTAGCAGCTGAACAAGACAAGAAACCTGAGAAAGTAAGGAATAAAAAGAACAAAGGACTAACTACGACACGGAAAGAACAATGGGAGGAGCAGCAAAGACCAAGGAAATTAAAGGCCTCTATTAGACTGGATTTTTGAAGTTAAACATCATTAAAATAAATAAATTAAAAGAAAACCGGCAAGGTGGAATGGGAAAAAATCTGGCCATGGACTTGAGACCTCCAGGCTGACAACATATAGACTGATGGACATGGGGAATTCAAACCGGGGAAGGGAGGGGGGAGTTTTGGAATCCAAAGGCTATGTAACCATCTTTTTGAACTTTCTTATATTTTTTATCTTCTATTTCTTTATATAACTTTTGTATATCATGGTATTTTGATTTGACATGTTTAAAAAAAGGGAATTCGTGGAAGGAAATTGGGGTAGATCTTGGGGAAAAATCTTTTTTCTTTTTCTGTTAACGATGAGGGATGATGATAAGATTGTATAATTTAAATTGGTTAATGGGTTAAACATATTAAGTTTTAAACTGGGAGTGAGAGCTTGTGGAACCAAATTAATGAAAGGGGAATATAGTCGGGAAGGGGAGGAGGGAGTCCTAGAAAGAAGGTAACGAAAGTAAGGCTTTAAATATATTCTATCTTTTCTTTTCTGTTATATTTCTATATTATTGGAAACTCTAATAAAAATGATTTAAAAAAATAAATGCATCTTAGACTTGAATGTATACAAGCTTGAATCCTCTTTTTTAAATAATAATAATAAATGCTCTTAATTGCCCTTCTTTCTCCCCCCTCCCCACAACTATCCAGAGGCCTGTTCATAATTGATGACAAAGGCATCCTGCGTCAGATCACAGTGAATGACTTACCTGTGGGGCGTTCTGTGGATGAGACACTTCGCCTGGTACAGGCTTTCCAGTTCACAGACCAGCATGGTGAAGGTAAGGGGTGGGGATTGGGATAACAGAGCTAACACAGAAGGGTGAGGTCAGTATTGCTTTAGAAATTGTGGCTGTTACCTCTTCATGGGGCACATAAGGGCCTATCTCTGCCTGTGGACAGTGCATAACAGCTGCCCAACCACCTTTGTAGCAAATGGTACCATATATGAAGTTGCCATGATGTACTGCTAGCAACATTTCATAGAGCCTTCCATAGCGCAGTTCATGCCATATCCTGTCTTGCCCATCTTCAGTATCACAGAAGTGTGGTGTGGTACAAAGTAGACCCAAGACAACCTTATGCAACTCTTAATAGCGCAAGAGCCCTGCTGGTTCCGTCCATTTGCCTATCTAGTCCGACATCCTGTTCCCACAGTGGCCAACCAAATGCCCATGGGAAGCCTGCAAGTACACTCTTCACTTGTGAGTCCCAGAAAGTGGTATGCGGAGATATACTGCCTCCAGCCTAGCCATTGTGGCTATTAGCCAGCTGTCCTCCTGAACATATGCAAATACACTAGTCTCCTGTTATGGACCATGAAACCCCAAAAGGAGCATACTGGGATGAGAAAGGCTGTGGCATTTTGCCCCTCTCCAGTGCTTGTTATTTTTTAAAGAAAAAAGGCGTGTGTGTTCACTTACAGTAAGTGCCATACTTTTAACATTTGGAAGAAAATGGTACTGCATACCCTTGAGTATCCCCAGAAAAAAAGGCACCGCTCCAATCTAGATTGTTGATGGAGTAAGTTCTGACTTTTTAATATGTGATGTCTCCAAAGCTTCCTTCTGCTTCTGGGGGTACCTTGTTGCCCTAAGCTTGCTCCATGTGGACCTATGTGCTTTGAGTGCCGTTTGACATATTCTAACTCCACACTTCTGTACATTTTGCTACAGTGTGCCCAGCTGGCTGGCAACCTGGCGGTGACACCATCAAGCCCACAGTGAAGGACAGCAAGGCCTTCTTCGCCAAGCAGCAGTAGAGGTGTCTTGCTGAACAAATCTGGCCTAATGTGAAGGGATTATTCATACTGAATCTTTCCCGTTGAGATCTCTAGAAGTAACTCTCTGGGGAGAGCTGGGCTACGAAAGCCTCTCCCATGAGTAGTAGTTCATAGAAGTAGCTTGAATGTAATTTTTTGAGTAGGGCATCTTTATGTTCATGCTTCAATAAAAGTGGAGATTAAAATAAGCTTGGTGGTGATGTCTGGTGCTGCTGAAGGTCATTCGGAACGAGCAAATGACAAAGAGAATCAAAAGTGGAGAATGTGATCCTGGACTTGCTCCTCAGATGCAAAGAGAAGAGTTCTTTCCTGCCTTTGGAAGGATATACTTTTACCAAATGGGTTTGCATTGGGGTATAATTACTATGCCCACCCTTTGGTTTTATGTGCAAAGTAAGAACACACACCCCCAGTCCCTGTAGAGGTAACATGCCATGGACACCTTGACGTTAAGAGATGTAGACATGGTGTTATAAATGGCTTGTCCAAGAAAACAGGAAAGCAAGCATGCAGTTCTAGTGTGTCCATGCTGTCAGTGAGTACATAAGAGCCTGAGATCATGCACTTTTGAAACTTATGTCCTTGGCTGGGACCTTTTCTGAAGGCAAGCTGAGATTTGATACAGCTGTTGCATGAAGTAATTAAGGTTCTGATGATGATATTCAAAGCAAGCAGCATTAGCTTGCTGTAGGTTTTTCGTAGCTGGAATGAAAAGCAGGGAGTATCAAAGGCCTGGTGTGAGCTGGAATTATGTAGGCTTTAGATAGCTAGGAACAGAATCTCCTAGGTATTAGCTGAGACCTTTTGCAAGGAATGCAGTGGCCTTCCTAAGAAGCTGAACAAACCTCTGGCATAACAAAGTAGCTTCAACAAAGTGTCCGCCTGGATCAGCACTTGGTTCCTGAATCATTACCCAGATTCAAAATTATGGATTTACTCTGATGACACGTTGAATGGATAAAATCTTGCTGCAGAAGAAAAAGGACTGATTAGCAAGTATAATCAGGATCATTATCTTCCTATATTGTAGTGATATCAAGGCCTAAACAAAGCTCCCCCCCCCCAACTCCTTCACACTGCTAATTTTGTGCTTCTGAAGAGTTAGTCCTAAAGCACCTAAAGAATTCCAGGGTTGCAATGGTGAAGCTGGTTATGCAGATTGCATGAGTGAGACTAGTCTCAACAAATACGATTCATTCACATATTTACACCTGAACTTAGATGGAGGGTGTCCCAATGACCCAGCATGGTCATCTCAAGTGGGGCTTGTTCCCCACAGCAGTGCAGCACTGGAGTCCAAGGCATCTCCAGCAGCTTCCCGCCGGCTAGCCAAAACATTTCTGCCTCTCTCATTCCAAGCCACCTCCAAAGGCCACAAACTTCCTGTGCCATCGCACTCAGTTACCCTGGCAGCCTTCCTCTCAATGGATGTCATTTAGGTGAATAGGTCGAGGAATTAAAACAGACCTGGCTGTTGGGTGCAATGGACACTGCTAGTTCTCAATCACTCTGAGATCTTAATTTCTCTTAAAGCCCATAATGGGCAGTTTTATCGCCAAACAATTTTGCAACATGAGATGTTGCAAAGGTGTTTGTGGAAAATGTTTGCATGCTGCTTTGGAATAGGGAAGATTGTTGGGTTGCTCCAGACTGCCTGTTCATAATTTTCCATCTATTGTCCTCCAAATGTTGTTACCCCCCTCCACATCAAGCCTGACTACCAGTAATTCTGGCTGGGGTGATGGTATTGGGAGTCCAGCATCATTTGAAGAGCCCCATGTTTCTTATCCCTCACATAAGATGCTGGCTGCACTTTAAGGATTATATGGAAATTGTTGTTCTTGTATGAGAGACATCGCTGCCTTTGTAGGCACTGGTAAGTTTAGACTTCAGACGGCAGTTTCCAGGCTTAATTCATGGGACAGCATTTGTTTCTAATACTGAACTGCCATACATTTGCCAGTAGAGGATGCTGTAACTTCATGGAACGCTCTGATTCCAAACATGCGAGTGCCCAAGGCTTGAATACAACATTGGAAGGCATGGCGTCCAACTGTGCTGAAGGATATTCCGCCACCGTTATCCAATTCTGTTTTCTGCTAGACTTCATATGAAAAGGGGCCTCTAGACAGTGCTTTGTAATATGTCTTTCCATATGAGTATTAAGCACAAAAAGCAATCTCAAAACAATACCACAGGCAGGGCTCTTTTGCACAGCAAGGTATAATTTATACCTTATAAGTATACCTCTGACTTCTGTCAAACTTCCTGCTACTCTTAACTAGGTGGGTGTGCTGTTTGCCGTTTAACTAGTGCTCTCCACTTTGTAATATTGAAACTGGCACCAAGAAGAACTTAATCTTCACGCTGTTGAAGCTCTTTCACCCTTGCCAGAGCATAAACCACGGGAATATTCATGTTTTAAGTGCCTGTTTTGAGATTAGGGTAGAAAAGATGCATTAGATACGTGACGATACGACCATTTGATATGCTATAATGCATTTGTTACCCAGCCCTGATTTAATTTTGGGTCCTTGGGTTTAGGAAAAATGTCACTTAGAGCAGGACTGTAGCATAATCTGGACAGGAGCGTGTGAAATGGAGGAGTGTGCATCAGGAGAAATGACGAGCTACCATCCTCTGTGCAAACATGGTCTCTCTGTGGATTTTCTCCCCTTGAATGTGATGGTAGAGCACAAAAATCTGAATATCAGATCCACAGTATGGGGGACTCTTACTGGCTGCTATATTTATTAACCCTGCATCTCTTCCTTACTCTGAGTACTTTCCAAATTGTTGGGTGCCCTCCATCTAGTCTCACCTACGCTTCCAACTCTCCATTGTTCTCTCAGTAAAGCAGGAGCAATCATTTTATTACCGTATTTTTTGCACCATAACACTCACTTTTTTCCTCCTAAAAAGTAAGGGGAAATGTCTGTGCGTGTTATGGAGGGAATGCCTACGGTGGCATGCCTGCGGATTTTCCTCCTCTAAAAACTATGTGCGTGTTATGGTCAGGTGCGTGTTATAGAGCGAAAAATACGGTATTTATACCCTGTCCATATGACTGGGTTTTCCCAGCCACCCTGGGTGGCTTACAGAATACATAAAATATAAGCAACAGACATAAAGAAACTTGCTAATTATCAGTTGAAGGACACATTCAAGCCAGGGAAAAACACTTGGAAAGAGGGCCAGGGGCTAAACAGAATAGCCTGGAGGGCTGCATTGGGTCCCCCAACTTGAGTGGCTTCTTTGCTGCTCTAGGAGTTCAGGTAGGAGTCCTTCCTAGCCCTACCTGAAGACGCCAGGGGTTAGACTAGGGATTTTCAGAATGCAAAGCAGATGTGCCAAAACTCAGCCCATCCCTAAAATACTTGCAATAGTCAGCATTGATGGTTTCTAATAAGAGGTATTGTCTTGCTGTCCTTGTGGGTTTTACTCTGTGTGGATATGGTTACCTGTTTTTGATCCACGAAGGAGAACAAGCTGGCAGACTCATGGGTGGGGAAGAATGAATATGACTGCAGTTGTGTGGTTTTGGTGTTGGACCTACCTAGGAGTGAGGAGACCAGAGTTCAACTCCCAACTCAGTCATACTGTCGGAGGTATTTGCAGATGGGGAGAGTACTATTGCACTCAGGTTCTGCTTTCAGGCATCTGGCTGGCCTATGTGAGGAAAAAGACGCTGGATTAGGTGGGCCAGTGGCAGAATCCAGCAGATGGTTCTTATGTTTATGATGTTTGTTGGGCGGCCGGCCAGCCAGCCTCTCAGTCTACCTAACCTAGCTCACATGGTGGCTGTAAGAATTAAATGGAGAGCTGGAGACTTGTGTATACCACCTTAAGCTCCTTGCAGGAAAGGTGAGATATAAATAAATCTGACAGAGGCAGAACACTATGAAGGATGAGTTGCCATAGTGAAGGCAAAAGTAGGCTAATGGTTGTGCCAGCAGAGAGCGCCACTGGGCGCCTCAGGAGCACCGAGGCTGTTTTAGACAGAAAGACGTAACAGCTCAGATATTTGTACTGCAGGACAAGGCTGAACAGCTCCCCTGGGCGAACCTGACACAGCTCTGCAAATTCTCAGACAGTCTTGGCACATACTAGGTTCAGCCAGGAGAGGGTTTGGTTTGCATACATCACTTCATCTGTACTATTGTGGATGGGGCTTGAAAAACAGCTCTCTTTCTCGTCCAAAACCTGTGCATTGTACTCATCCTGGTTGGAACAGTTTTCCGCTTCACACATCCCACTGCTTAGGCTTTACAAGATAGCACAAATGTGCCCCTGCTGAAGCTAGAATGAGAAGTCACAACTCTTTCCTTCTCACACCCACCTACACAACATGAAAGACTCTGAAACTTAGAGTGGGCCAGATAGATGGTTTACTGAAATTGCTACCCTCTAGGCAGGCTACCCTATTCCTAAGAAAATTCCCAACAGTTATCTGTCTAAAATACTTATTGGAAGCCCTTAGAGGAGGAAAATTCATCATCTTTCTATGCAACTTTATCTTTCATTATTGAAAAGCTTTCCCTTTTGAATACCCCCTCCCAACAAAACACAATGTTTATTGTGCACGTACTTACTTGTGGTTTAAACCCATTGGTCACCTTATCTACGGTAATCCTTGGAGCACAGAGTGAATAATTGTCCACATGTATAACAGTTGAGATTTCTCCTTGCTGAATTTCATCTGCCTGCCTGATTTGTCAATTATTGGGTGGCGTGTTTTTAAAATGTTTTAGCTTATCCTTTGAATGCTATGTATTTCCTGCCAATTCTTTTATCATCTGCAAATTTGGCAAGCGTAACTGACCGCTCACTCATCCAAATAATTAATGAATATATTAAATGCTGGCTTCCAACCAAGCAAATGCTGATTTTACATTATTTTCTTCAGTCCTTATTCCAAAAGCCTTCTTAGGAGGATATAATGTTAAATAGCGGATTTGGTGAAAAGCCTTGGAAGTCCCTATTACCAACTGAGGTCTCGCTACTAAACTATCATATCAAAAACAGAAAATAAACTGGTGCTGTAGTTGTCTTTTACAAAGGCAAGTTGATTATGAAATTTTCTCTCTAATTTTGTAAATGAATGGTTTTGTTTGTTCCAATATTCCCCCAAGTAAATAAATCAGATTCTATGCATCCTTGGATCTTTTTCAGTGGCTGTCTGGACACAGTTCAAGGAAGCTGCTGACCTTATAAAGCCCTTAATGCGGAGGTGGGAAACAGTGGCGTAGCGTGGGTTGTCAGTACCCGGGGCAAGGCAAGTAATTTGCGCCCCCTAATCCATGGATTTGCGCCCCCTAACCCGTGGATTTGCACACCCTAACCCTAACCCCCAGATGTTGCGCCCGGTGCGGCCGGCCCCCCCTGCACCCCCCACGCTTCGCCACTGGTGGGGAAAATTTTTCGGCTCAAGGCTCACACATCTTTTGGGTGGAGCAAAATATGCAACTCTTTTCTTTGTACAGTCCAGTCCCACAGTCAGGTCTCTACACCTGCATCTCTCTAGCCCAAGCAGGCAAGAGACATTATCACAGTTGAACGACATTCCAACCAGCAAAAACGATGAAGGTGTGGAGTGTGGCCAAGGGAGAATCCTAAGGGCCAGTTAGAGAGATCTAGAGGGCCACATTTGGCCCCCAAACATAAGACTTCCTAAGGTAAAGGGTAAAGGGACCCCTGACCATTAGGTCCAGTTGTGACTGACTCTTGGGTTGTGGCGCTCATCTCGCTTTATTGGCCGAAGGAGCCGGCGTACAGCTTCCAGGTCATGTGGCCAGCATGACTAAGCCGCTTCTGGTGAACCACAGCAGCGCACGGAAACGCCGTTTACCTTCCCGCCGGAGCGGTACCTATTTATCTACTTGCACTTTGACATGCTTTCGAACTGCTAGGTTGGCAGGAGCAGGGACTGAGCAATGGGAGCTCACCCCGTCGCGGGGATTCGAACCACCGACCTTCTGACCAGCAAGTCCTAGGCTCTGTGGTTTAACCCACAGCGCCACCCGCTGATTCCAACCCCTACCTTAATGCCTTAGTCCAAGGGTAGTCAATGTGATGTTCTCCAGATTGGAGAATCATAGAGTTGGAAGTGACCCCCCCCCCCGGGTCATCTAGTTCAACCCCCTGTTGCTGGGCTGCAAGTCCCATAAGCTCTCTTGGCCCTACTGGCTGAGGCTGATGGAACTTGGAGCCCACCAACTTCTGGAGGTCACCTTGTTGGCTACCCCTGGCTTAGATGCTACATATATCAGAGGCTTCTTTCTCGTCAGTTTTGCCATGAAAGAGCACTTTCTTGCATTGGGCATGAACAGGAAAGGAACACAGAGGCATTCACAGTGGAATTCCTGTCCAGTAGAAGGCTTTGCAAAAGAGTGGTCAAAACCTTCCTCTTTGAGCTGGACTGGCATTTGACAGCCAGGGGTCAAGCAGGCATGGGTATTTATAACTAGCCAGGTTTTGAAAGGGAAAAAAAGTTATTTTTCACTGTTGTTACCTGCACTTAGCCCTTCCTGGAAAAGGGCAGGATAAATAATGCTGCAATAAATAAATTTTCTGAGACTATGCCAGTTTTCAGCAATTAGGGCAGCTGGCTGTTCAGAGGTTTGCCCCACTAGCTCCTTCCGTAAATGCCACCAACATCAATTCAGATTGCCCAAGTGAACTGTTTTCCTAGCCTTTGGCCTTTCCCCATCCTTGTTTTTGTCAGCACTGAATGTCTCATCACCATTTCCTTCTTGGTGAAGCAGAAATACATATTGAGCAATTCTGCCTTAAAAGCACAAACAAGCAACACTCCACCTTTCTTGTTTGGAGCTGAGCCACAAATCCACTGTACCTCCCTCTGTTGCTTTGGCTACTAGTATCGATCCACACTTCTCCCCGACCCCATAACTATAGCTTGGTCTATGCCCGTCCTTTTCTGATTTTCTCCCATTATCTTTATGCTACACAGGTCCTGGCAAACCTGTTTTCCCTTCTGCTATAATTTCATCTTGCGACGTTAGACTGCTAAAACATATCCTTAGCACATTACTTTACCTTCACATCCCATTTCAACAAGCTGGATGTGAGCTGGAAGGTGACACAGCACCCTTCTACCCCTCCCCCTCTTTTGCCCAGAGGGATGACATGAGGCCAGAGTGCCTCTTGCTTCTTACACATGCCCTTCTGGGAGGCCTTCAGCTCTGGCATGCACTGTGGCCACATTCCATTCCGCGTCAGCTTCTCGTGCTTCCGGGGACATCAGGTTGTTGTTGATGATAACCCCAGGCTGGTTCTGCAAGGAACTTGCCCCACCCCCTGGATGACAGCAACAAGTCATGTCATTCTCACTAAGCCCACGAGAAGGCAACGGATAGAAAGAGGATGGTATGGAATACAATGAGTGTGGTAGTAGCTCTCTGGTTCCCAACTTTCCCTTTAATGCCATGCTATGCCATGCCACACACACACACACACACACACACACAGTCGGACTGCACTCCCCTCCCATGTCTGGAAATAGAACCCAGGAAGCTTGAATGCTGCTCCCCATCGCCCAGCTAGACGTCTCGGCTCCCTGACTCACAGACCCATTTAGAGCTCCTTCCACCTGCTGTTTTCCTGGCTCCCTGTCCCTATCATCACTGGGCTCTGCCTTGGCTTCCTGATATGGGATGGGAGCTTATTGCCTGCATCCCAGTCTCATTCATCCCCAACTAAGCAAACGTTAGACTATGAAATGAAAAAGTCTCCTTTTTCTCCCAGTCCCTGACTATTCACCTGTCTTAAAATACACCTGCCCCATTCCCGCGATGATACGCCATCTGCAATGATACAGGACAATTTATCACTTCTTTTTTAGGAACATGAGAAGTATAAAACTAAAACTGACCTTTTAATATTTTAAATGAATGTATTTGAGATGCAACAACTGAAACGGACAGGGCAAATCTTTCTTCACGTCTTAATCCTTTATGCACACAGCCATACGCCACAGCATCTGGACTTTTTCTTTTGCCAATGCATTTTACTAGTTTGCATAAAGAACTTGATTTCCCCGCTTTAAGTCTCTCTTTCACTGAAACGCCTTTGAAGAAGCTACATGCGAAAATCAAGAATGCCAGCCAGCAATTCTACTTTCTTCACCAGACCCTTGATGATAAGAGAAAAAAATCCCCCTGTTCAAAACCCATTTCTCTGTGCCACCTCTTATATTGCATCTCAGTCCACAGGGCTGATACAGAGATTCTGTTGGTCATTTGAGTTCAATTGTGACCATTTGCACATGGTCCCATTCTAATCCAAACACTCCCTTTCTTCCTTATAATCACTCCTACTGACCAGGGCAGGAAATAAGGGCTCTCTATGGCCCACTTTCTTCTGAGTCACCTTGACCTTTTCAACTGTGGCTGAATGGTTGAGGGCCAGCATTCTTTCGAGAAAAAGCTGAATCCCACATCCTGCTCCCATGAGCTCCCTTGTTTGGCTTGCCTACAGTTTTACTCTTGTTATGTCCCGTCTGAGGCATCCACTAGAACCCCAGCAAGGCCAGAACCCACATACAGAATGCTTGGAGTTTCACAGCCCACATAGTGATGGCTGTATTGTGAGCAGCTGGCAACAGCAGCAATGTTCAGTGGTCTGGGCCCTTCTACTGGCTCTTGCTTGGTAGACCATCCTATTTTTTCCCTTATTCACACTCCGGTATGCCATATCAGCTTGATGCCTCCAGGAGAAAAAGTCAAAACACACACACACACAAGCTAACAAAATTGTTTTTTCTGTATCACAGATCTGGGGCAGCCAAAGATGTCAACAGACTCTTAATTTATTGACAGGTCCCTGGGACTGTAGAGCTCAAGGGAGGCAAACTATGGCTCCTGCTAAGAGACCCAGGGCCAATGCACTCTTGCCTCCCATGAAGAACATCATGGCAAGGAGACCAGCCTGGCCCCATCCACTGACCTGCAAAGGAACAGCTGCTCCGTTGCTTGCTTTCCTCTTCCCTTCCCATTCCTTTTTCCTTTCGCATCATGACATTGTGAGTCTACAGGCAGGGACTGTAATATTCTTACAGATACACAGGCACACATACGCATAGTGCTTAGAAAAATCTTAAGCATTATGGTTTAATTATTCAGAACAACTAAACCAAGTGAGCAAGAATTTTTCCACATTTTTAGAGTCACTAAAATAGTAGCCGCTTATAGATTAGGATTTAAATCCAAGCAGCAGAGCAGAGGGATAAAGAGACGACAACAGCACTATGATTTGTTGGCTATGGGAGGTTATTGCTTGTAACTCACACAGCTTTCTCCCTTCAATTTCCCCACAAATTAACATATATGCAAAGGGGGAAAACCCTCTTAAAAACTCCCGAAAGAAAAAATGTTCATCCACACAGATTTTTATATCTGTCAGTATCACCTTAATGACCTCAAATCTATGTTCTCTCGAGAATGGTGCATTTCATTAAGCACCCTCCTGTTACAGAAGCTGCATGTGGGACTAATTCAAATTCTGTCAGGGGAGGTTAATACGAGATTTGTTGTTTTTTATCTAACAGCTTTCTTCATCTCCCCCCTTTACACTTGTTTCCAGTGCGAAATCCCTTTTCTCAAATTAAGGCGAGGGACTTGGGGCTTTCCAGGTGTTGTTTGACACTAACTCCCATCAGCTATAGCAGTGGCGTAGCGTGGGGGGTGCAGGGGGGGCCGGACGCACCGGGCGCAACACCTGGGGGTTAGGGTTAGGGGGCGCAAATCACTTGCCTTGCCCCGGGTGCTGACAACCCACGCTACGCCAGTGAGCTATAGACAGTGTGGCCAGTGGCCACAAATGATGGTAGTTGCAGTCCAGCAACAGTGCTGAAGTGACTTGCATTGGCATTGAGAAAGGGAAGCCTACGTTGGTCCCCTATTCAGCTATGGGGCACACTAGGAGGCCACGGACAAGGCACTATCGCTCAGCTGCTTCAAACATTTCACAGGACTGTTGTCCTGTGAAAGGAAAAATCAGTTGTATAGCAGCAGCCAACAGTTGCTGTACATAAGCTTATCCATCCTTTGTACAAAACTCTGTAACAAAAGGAACCTTTGAAAAACAGGATAATAAATTATCCTTTCAACACTAGACAACGGGAACATGGAGGTGTTGAGGTTGGAAAACAAGCCAAAAAATAGTTTAATTGCGACTGGCAGAGCTGCGTCTGCAACAGTTTCAGTTACCGGCAGCGATAACCGTTGTGGGAAAGTTAACCTTATTTTTTTTATCAAACCCCAGAGTCCTGTAACATGTTATGTGTCTCACATTCCCCCGCAGGACATGTGGGTTGCTCTCACGGGCCAATCCCGTCCGACCTCGGCCCGCTGGGTTTTGCGGATCTGCTGCACCCTGGGACATTCCCAGCCCCAAAGCATCACCCCCTTCCTTCTTTGGCTGGAAATCGACACCGTCCAAGGCTCTTTGCCTGGTAACGTGGGCGGGGGTTCCCGGAATGGAGCCCTACCAGAAACGCGTCACTAGGCAGAAACTGACCATATATGGCCATCTTCCTCTGCGTCAGCGCGAAAAGCCCCCTCCTTTTTACCCCGGAGGCTCCACCCACTGGAGCTGAAGTCAGAACTTGTGAGATCAAGGAAATGAAGCTCGGCGTGTGGGAGGCCGCCCCTCGGGGCTTTTGGGCGCACGCCCTCCCCTTCCCGTCCCTCGCTATAGGGAAAGGGAAAGAGGCTCAAGCTGGTTTTCTGAGCACCAGCGCTTTCGCATCTAGGCTCCGAGTCTGACATCAAAGGAAAGTGGGGCGCGGCGCGGGAGGGGAGGGAGAACAGTCCCCCAAACCCGGGAAATGACGTGAAGCGGAGAGGGGAACAAGGCACAACAGTATCGCAGCACATTCAAAAGGCCTAGATCCGATTGGTTAGGAAAAACATCGGAGGGGGAAGAGGGAGGGAGGAGGGGGGTCGCAGTTAGAGACAACAGAGATGACGTGCCTAAATTATCGTAGGCTTATAGGGAAATAACCCAGTAAGGAGTTAAAGACACACGCAGGGAAGGCGAAGGGCCAGCTACCGGTAGGAGGGCTATTAGGTTTAGTTACATCTTGGCAACAACTTTTCTCCCCCATCCTTCTAAACTTTAGCTTCAAGAGAAGAAGAGCAGGCGAGTTAAAACTGCCCCTAAATACACTGAGAGGCTGTTAAAAAAACACCAGCTACAAAATAAAAGTCTGATTTTTCCGATATAACCCCCCCCAAACAACTTGTAAAATAATCTCTAGGAGAGGAGACAGCAGATTAAGAGGCACACAACGGAAATTAGTTAGAACATGTTTACTTAAATAGCTTCAATAAAAAGTCAAAAACACAAATACAATCTTTTGAAGAAAAAAAAACTGAATTTGAGGACTCAAAAGAAATTAAGAGCACAAGTAGTAAACAATCCTCTCCCGCTCCCCTTTCCCCCAGTGACCCCTTTTGTCCGTACAGTGGCCTCCTGGGAGGGAGAGAGGTGCTGAGGTTTCATCCCTTCCCTGCCATCCTCTGTTCTGGTCCCTTTTGTTTCAATTATAAATTAAGCGATCATCTCCTTTTTCTACTGGCACAAGGAAGAGATCGGAAGGCCAGTTTCTGGCTCTGTCCAGAGTACCTCCAGTTCCACTGCACCAGCCAGCGACGCAGCAGAAGGGGTGGAAAAAAGGCTTTTGTTTTTTCTTTTAAATACACTCACGCACGAAACCACTCTCACATACAGATATATATAAAAAAAACCTCTTACACACACTCAGCACAGACCGGAGTTCTGGATCCACCAGACTGAGAGTCACAGACATAACAACTTGGAAAACAGGGCTTCAGGAACAGAAGAGTTGGGAACTGGGCTCGTCAGTCCGGTTCCGTGTAAACTTTTGCATTACAAGTCCCCTCTTTCTCTTCTCCCCACCCCACCCGCCAAAAAGGTCTTTGAGACGGCAGGGATCGCCGCCCATCAGAAGGACTGTTGCATCTTGGCCGTCAAGAGGAGCTGGCAGCCGTTGTTCACGTGGTTCATGACTTTCTGCTTGAGCTGCGCTACCTGGTCCCGCAGCGCGCTGGCCGTGTTGGACAGTCCCGCGTTCTCGCTCTTCAAGGTCTTCACCTTGTCCTCCAGCCGAGCGATGCGCTCCAGCTTCCTCTTCCTGCACTTGGTGGCGGCCAGGCGGTTGCGCAGCCGCTTCCGCTCCACCTTGATGCGCTCCTGATCTTCCATGTTGATGGGCGACACGGGCGGGCTCTGCATATCCGGCACCGTCTGGGGCTCCTCTTTGAAGCCTCGCGAAGGGTGCGGCAAGGCCAGGCCGTGCGGCTGCGGCATGTAGCTGAGGTTGGCGCTGGGGTAGCTGGACGTGGTGCTCAGCGTGGCCGAGGGGTTGTAGCTGGTCAGGTTGGTGTAGACGGGAGGCGGCTCCTGCGGGAGGGAGGCCGCGTAGCCGCTGCTGGCCGACGAGGCCGCTGCCGCCGCTGCTGCCGCCGCCGCCACCGCTCCGATGGAGACATTGGGCGGCGGCATGTGGTTCATCTTGTGCAGGTCGTCCAGCGCCTTGACGAAGCCGTCGGCGAAGCCTTCCTGCTCCTCGGTGGCCCCGCGCGGGTAGTAGTACTGGCCCGGCGGCGTCGGGGTGGTGGTGATCACCCCGTTGCTGTTCTGGACGATCAGGCGCTCCAACTCCGGGGCGGCTAGTTTGAGCGACGAGCTCCCGGTGTCGGCCTGTTGCTGCGGCGGCAACGAGCCCGGGAAGTACCCGGCGGGGCCGTCCTCTGGGGCGCGGAGGTGGTGCGGCAGCTGGGACTTCAGGCCGCGGAAGGGCTCCGCGGACAGGTTCAGAGCCATGCCCGACTTCAGCGTCTTGTAGTCCTGCCCGTAGCCGGAGAGAAAGGAGTCAGGGTAGAAAGGCTGCTCCATCTTCGTGCACATCAGCCGCGCGCTGGGAAGGGGTCGCCAACCCGGGCTGGGACCGTCCGGGATCGAGCCTTCTCCCTAGCTGCCTCTGCCTAGGGGGCGCCGCGGGTCGAGTCTCTCGCTCCCCGAAACGAGGGCAGCAGCGCGCTTCCTTCCGCCTCCCTCCCTGAGCTTCACTTCCAGATTTCGGAGAGACACTCACAAGGAAGGAAGGGAGCTCGTCTTTCCGGCGGCTTCTCCAACCACCCGCCCTGACTAAGCTCTGCTAGCGGGGATGGTTCACGCGTTGTCTGTCCCCCACCAGAAGGCGCGCCGGCTTCGAGCCCTCCCCGAGAAGCAAAAAGGAGCAGGTACCGTACCGGCGAAGGGAGAGAGAGAGAGCCTCCGGCGCGCGCGCTGGCGATTGCAGGTTTGCGAGTTATCTCAGCTGCAGCGTGCGCTTCCCGGAGCCTTTTATTGCGGGCAGGCGCTCGGCGGCGGCGGAAGCGAGCCGCCATTGGCTGAGGAGCCCAGTGCGCCTCCGCCCACCGCGGCGCACGCGAAGGGGGAACTGAGCTCATTGCTCGGCAGCTCGTGCTCCAGTAAACAGCCCCGGGGAGGGGGGAGTTGTAAAGGCGCCCGCGTCAGAAGCTGGGCGGGAGGGAGCCCGGGAGCGAGAGAGAGAGGAGGACGCACGCGGGCCCCGGGGGAAGAGAGGGGGGAAGAGCGCGCCACGCATCAAGCCCTCGAGCGCCACAGCCCCCCCCACACACACAGGGGCAAGGTTAACATTCAGCCACCGGAAAGGTGGTAAAACAGGCCATGGGCATACAGACGAGCGGTTTCTGACAGCTGGAAGGGTTGGAGGCGGGAGTCGCCGCTCCAGATTCCCTCCCGCAGGTTAAACTCGCTGGGCGGTCTTTGTCCCAGGGTTGTTGTGGGGAGGTGAAATTCACCTAAAACCCCAGAAGTCAAGCGCAGCTCCCTGGAAGATACGTGCCAGATAAATACGCCACATTCAGCTGGGATGTCAGCTTCACCTTCCAGGTGAGAGAAGCCCCATCTGATGGTGAGGCAATAGGAGGGCTTTCTTCATTACCAAATCACAGGGAAGGGCATTTCTTTGGAAGAATTTGTATTATGTTGTATGTATGTCAGTCACACACATGTAGAAAGGTAATTCTTTGAAATGCCTTCCACGTAGAAGTTTTTAAACCCAGAACAGCAGCGTCTGACTAGACATACAGTGTTACCTTGGGTTAAGTACTTAATTTGTTCTTAACCTGAAGCACCACTTTAGCTAATGGGGCCTCCTGCTGCTGCCGCGCCGCCAGAGCACGATTTCTGTTCTTATCCTGAAGCAAAGTTCTTAACCTGAAGCACTATTTCTGGGTTAGCGGAGTCTGTAACCTGAAGCGTATGTAACCCGAGGTACCACTGTATGTACAATAAACATACAACCTCTGGACACAGAGTGTTCTTTCTTAATAGGTCTAACTGCACACATAACATTCACTCAATGTCAGTAACTAAATAAATGTGCAGCCTGAGATGGATTCATGCATAAGTACACAAATACTATAGAAATATGTACAGAAGAATCTCATTCCAAATGCAGAAGCTGTATTCACAAACTGCAAACACTTAAATGCCACATTAAGACTTAACCCAAACATAAATAAACATTCTTCAAAATATTCTTCAAAATAAACATACATACAATCTTAAAGAGACTTGTTTACTACATTCAAATTCCAGAGGAGAAAAACACCAAAGGCCAGATGTACACCCAAAGTTCAGAACTGTAAAATTACTTTTATATAAAATCATTAATTACAAGACAACACATCACTTATGTTCATGGCACTTAGCAGAGTTTCAGAAACAGTTTCCTGCCCCCAATAATCTTCCAGTCTAAATTTTGACAGCGTGGAAGAAAAGAAGATAGGGGAAGAAAGGCAGGAGGGAGAGGCACCGGTAGCCAAAGATGTATGTAAGCAAATGAAGTTACACCTGGTTACAGTTGTTGGGCATGAGAATTAAGGGGTTAAAGACTTAATGGAAAAGGTGAGTTCTGAGGAGGGGCCCCACAAATACATACACCTAAAGACTCTGATTTGCACAGGTATACCAATCCTGACCCAACCCATTCACCCACAGAAGTACAAGGTGCAAAGTGATAATCAAGCCCAGTGGCCATGCTTTGGGTGGGTCTCGCTTCTTCTACAAACATGAGTATGTATTACATACAGTTCTCTAGCTTCATCTCCTTGCACGTATACACAATCACCCAGACATCTGGGAGAAGCTTCATCACATTCTTCTCCCAGGGTTTAATATATTTAACAAACGATCCACCTCCCTGCAAATATCAGGTATTAGCTTTAGCTGATCTTTATATATTTTCAAGGGGATGCGAATTGTAAAGAGAGAGAGGTTTATAAATAAGTTCTGAGTTGTTTCAGCAACCATAAGGGTGTAAGGGGAGGAGAGAGAACTTCAGGCATGGGGGCCAAATGCAGCTCTCCAGGCCTCCCTATCTGGCCCTCAGGACTCTCCGCAGACCATGCACCCTCCACACCTACATCTCTTCTCCCCAGACCATTCTCTCACTGGCACTGCTTCACACCCTTCTGGAGCATTTTTGCTTGGCTGCCTCTGGTCATTATTGGCATGTGCCCCCCATAACATTGCCCAGAAGGGATTGTGGCCCTTGGTGACTGCAACTTGACATTCTGGTAGTCCTAATACATTTCATTTTTGGGACAGTTGCCTTCAATGGAATTTACTTTCAAATAAGGATGTAGAAGATTGCACTTCCTCTCAGTAATAGTAATGGTAGAGGGCTAATTATTTTGTCTGATAATTAAACAGCTGTTTCCAATAAACGAAACCTCTCTCCCTTCCCCCCGTATACAGAGTAAGGAATTCAGCATTACACTATGGCAATGATTTCCCCTCTTCTTCCCAGGCACACTATTCGGGGTGCGGGGAGACCTGATCCACTGGCAGATATCCTTGCATGGGCTTCTGCTAATGGGACTCATTAGTTGAATCCCACCCACATATTAATATAAGTTCCTCTCTCTTGTCTCTAAAAACTATGAGTCATTTGCCCGATTCTCATACACAGTAAAATAAAATATTCTAGCATGAAGTAAAAAACGTATGGGGCTCTTCAAATATAACTTGGACAAAACAAAGAGTAGAAACAATGGTACTGTCAGGCAGTGTTAGAAATCAAAATATGAAAGTTAGGAGCTAAATGGCACCTTAAACCGAGGTTATGGGCACAACAACAGAATGCCTAGGTGCACTTTTTTATAACAAAAATAAAAGCTAAAAATGAATGAACAACAGCTAAAACATTATGTTCATTTTTCACAGGGTCTAGTCCTTCCCCTGCCCACCCCCCTAATATTCTTAAGAGGGTCTCTCTCCAGTCTTCAGAGAGTAGCTGGAAGTAGGGAGGCAGAAAAAGGTCCTCCTTTCCTTCCACACTGCAGTTTTAATCTGAAATCTTAGGCGCAGTACTGCGCCCAGAGCTCAGAAACTGCTCGTGCTAATGAAATTCCCTGTTGCAAAATTCACCCAGAACAACGGGAGTTTCGAACACTGCTGTTGAGGCAAGAATTTGTAGCAGAAGAGTAAGGTCATGCTCAGTAAAAGAACAGCAGGACCTCCAAATGCAATTATGGCCAGCTTGCCACATTTTGAAATAGGTGAGATAATATACATTGTCATCCGTCGAGCTCCCCCACATACAACTATTAAGTCCAGAGTCTAAAATTACCTAATTGCACCACTGCCTAGAAATGTCCACTGTTCTGCCTGGTCCATGATCTTTCAAGCGGTACAAAGAAAAAGGCTAGAGTGAGGGTCACAGAGGACTGTGGCATGTATTAAGCAGCACCTATTTCTTAAAATTAGAGGTGATGGGGCCCAGGCTCTCCTGGAAGTCCTTCCTCCTAGCCCATGATGTGTAACGGCTGGTAATTATTACTTAGTAGTAAAGGAAAACTCTTTCCACGTGATCACGTCTTTACTTATATTTCACATGGCCCAAAGCTTGCTGGCCCTGGTATTAGGTAAAGGCTTGTGAGCTAAACACCTGGTGAGTTTTGCTCAAATGAAATCAAACTTTAAGATGCCTAAAGAAGAACCACGGAGAAGCAAAAAGATAATGAAAATAGGGAGTACCATTTTTGCTTTGCCCAGGAACACTGTTAACAAATGGGCAAAATCTAAGACTCGGAGGTAGGCTGGGCATAGCAGATTTCCCTTCCTGGCTCAATGTATACAACAGAGTGTTGTCTAGGAGGGCTTTGCGGCCTGTCCGCTTGACCTATGGGTCCTCGGTTTAGCTTGTCTCATGTTTTGATAGCCTTATACAGTGGTACCTCAGATTACATACACTTCAGGCTACAGACGCTTCAGGTTACAGACTCCGCTAACCCAGAAATAGTACCTCGGGTTAAGAACTTTACTTCAGGAAGAGAACAGAAATCACACGGCGGTGGCGCGGCAGCAGTAGGAGGCCCCATTAGCTAAAGTGGTGCTTCAGGTTAAGAACAGTTTCCGGTTAAGAACGGACCTCCGGATCGAATTAAGATCGTAACCAGAGGTACCACTGTACTAGAGTGTGGCAGCACATTCTCCCTAGACAAATACAACTCTGGGTTTTCCTGAAAGTCCCAGAACTTTCTATCTGCCATCTTGATGTAAATCGAAACTCTACCATATTTGCAGGGACTAATGAAATGAGGAGTGGGAAGCTGCATGAAACTAAATAATGGTGAAATTGCACAAAGGGGGAAGCATACATCTGGGGAACAGTCAGAAGCTACAGTGCCACAGGTGAGTAGCTAATACAGAAATCATATGTGATGAAGGAGGTGATCCAGGAGTCCTTTGCCACAGTGGGGAAATGTAGCAGATTCCATCTGGCTGGGATGAAGGTCAGCCCTGGATCCTGCTCTCCTCCTTCCAGGCACCACAGGAGGAAGTGCCAGCCCCTGGCATTGCCCATTAATCGCTGCCTTTGTTTGCCTGCTTAACTCGGGCATCATGCGGGAGGGTGAAGGTTAGGGTGCGGCAGGCAACACACCCTTGCATAGCAAGCGTTTAAAAGGTTCCCGGCCTTGGAGAGCTTGCATAACGAGGGCAGGGAGAAAGAGACAGGCAGCACAGCATGCAAAGGAACTCTTCTGCCGCTTACCAATAAAAGTCAGAAATATCCAACTAGTGACGCCACATCAGGTCCTTTGCAGTTCTAAAATACATTGCTATTTTTCTCATAATTTGGAACCATTTTTAATTATGACCCCATTCAGCAGAAACCCCAGGATAGTGGTTCGTGACATAGAATCATAGATTCGTAGTTTGAAGGGACCCCGAGGGTCATCCATGCAGAAGTATAATTTAACTTTTCTGCATTTCTAATAAAACAAAAGCATTCAAAAAGCCCTATTCAAAGGGTCAATAGGGACAAATGTGGTAATTTCCTTAGAACCACATATAAACTGAGTACAAATAAAAGGTAAGGACTATGCATTTTCTATATGACTAAGATTGTACTCTCTGGGTTTTGTTTTGAGCTGTTCTTTATCTTGTAAAGCACAGGAATAAAAGATTACTGATCCACAGTGTGATACAATTGTAAAAAAGTGTTACAGGGCATCAAATAGTGCTTTGCGGAGGGGGGGGGTCGGGGGGGGAAGAGGAGTGGTTTGAGGCAGAGGGAGAAATTAGGGGCCAAAAGGGAGACTGGATGAAGCACTGATATAGTCTTTATAATGTGTAGGGTTCACACGCTTTGGGATTTCAGGCTCCACTTGTCAAGGCTGTATTGGTTTGGAGGTACATTTCTATAAATCAAGGCTAGCGCAACAGTCCAGGCTGAGGAAAACACTCCAAGAAACCCAGAGTGGAGTCTGAGTTTAAGGCCAAAACACAGATCATAACCAATAATACAGTCCAAAGTACATGAAGAACTGGAACAAAGAAGGTGGGGCAAAGGAAATCAGGAACAGGAAAAGAGGCTGGAACAGCTCAAGGTAAGGATCCAGGAAGAGCTGCAATACCTACTAAAAAAGTTGGAGTCATTGAAATACTGCACTGTTGACCCAAGGATTCTGCTTTTTTTTATAGTGTGCATAGCTATTTCACTCCTGAAGAGTCCTATGAGTGGGAATGATGTTTAGAATTCCTTTTTCCTGAAAGGGTCTCCCAACATCCTGGGCAAATCTAACCTTGGACAGCTCCTCATGCTAGATCCCAGCCTTAGCTTTTGGGACCTTTCGTGCACCCTTGAATCCCCTGAAACCTCTTTTCCACACAAGGGGCAAGCTGGACCTGCGCAGATTATGCAGCCGCACAACTGGTTGCTTGGTATTGTTGGCATGGAGATATTTGGGGGCGGGGGGGGAAGGTGGATGAATGAAGTGGCATCATCATTTAACTGCATTTTATATTTGTGCACTTTTGGAGATTACATCAGGTTTGGTAAAAATGTCTATCTGAACTTACCACATGAATGTGCTAGAGCTGTCTGTCTGAATGCACAATCAATAAGGGCAGGAGGGAGCACAATTAAAATGATGAAATGTGGGTGGCTGAGTAGCAGTGCGGATCTGAGGAGGTTTGGTTAGTGGCAGTTTTCCAAGCAGTATGGGTTTCTCTTCTGTTTTCCTCTCAGGTTTTTAATAATGAGATTCTCAGAAGCAACCTATTTCAAATACTGCAATGAATGCTTGAATCAAATGTCAACCCAGCACTTTTGTACCATCACACCCAAGTTACAGATTCCGTCTTCTCCCTGAGCTCTCCAAAGGAAAGGCACAATTCCTCTCCCATTGCAGTCAGTGGCCAAACACCCGCTGCTTTCAGAGGAGCTGGACTCAAGCCAATGCATGCAAGACAAAACCGCAGTTGAACTTTTTCTGCGTTAGTGACCGAGTATAGGTTAACTTGTCAACTTCATTTGTGTGCTAATCTGGCATTCAGTACATTAATTACATTGCTAAATTGCTCTTCATTAGGGCTTCAAGCCTTTTAAAATTACAATCGATAGGAATGGCTCTACAATGCACTTAAGACGACAGCCTAAAAACTAACTATGCATTATATATTTTGTGATTGATTATGTTTCACCAGTAAGTCATTCCACAGCTTTTCAAAGAATTGGAATTTGGTTCTTTATTTTGCCATTTGTACTCTGCTACATGGCTCCATTTAACCTATGGCCACCAAGATAAGGGTACAGGTGGTACATTTGTACCAGGAGCAGAGCCAGAGGGTGCGGCCTGAAGCCGAGTTTTCTTTTCTTTTTAAAAGTTAGCCTCTCAGCATTTTGGAACAAACACTGTGAAGCAAAATTTACAGGCGCCATTCAAAACGACTGCACTATGAGGAAAAAGCCTGCTCTCATCTCTCAGTGTTTTTAGCCAATGGGTGAAGTCAGAGATGTGATTGACTAGTGATAGAGAGAAATTTAGACTAATACAAGCTTGAAGAAAGTCCAAAAATGACTTCAAAAATGACCCAGGACATCCATTATCCAGACAATGGAGAAGACACTTCCTGGTTCATTCTGAAACTGTATTTTTCCATCTTCCCTGGTAGAGAAGCGACTGTTGCCCAGAAAAAAATAATTGAGAAATCCAAGAGTTAAATATAGCTGTGCATGTCCATCCAAAAACAAAAAAGCAGCAAAGCTTTTTCACTCTTAAAAACTATTTATGTGTGTGTGCGTGCGCTTTCTGAGTAAATATTATTTTAAAATTACTCTCCTAGTGCAAATAAAAATAAAACCCATCATTAGTATATCTGTATGGCAGGATTGTGGCTATTATGGCTGAGAAAACATGGGTTATATCAGCCCTGCAGAGTAACCCAGTGCTGCTGTATTAATATTGCTGGGGTGGGGGTGATGAGAAAGACAGCAGGATATGGCAACCCTGCAGTGTAGTCTAGTGTTGTTATCCTGTCTCTTGATATAATGGGTTTGTTTTCAATTCTAGGAAATGCAGGGGTTTTGTGGGGGGATAAGGTGATTGTAGGAACAACATGTTGGGTAGGGGTAGTTTGTTACTTTACAGCCATGGAGGGATTCTATGATTCCTCATGGAGCCATGAGGAACGGCTAAGGGAGCTGGGCATGTTTAGCCTGGAGAAGAGGAGGTTAAGGGGTGATATGATAGCCATGTTCAAATATATAAAAGGATGTCACATAGAGGAGGGAGAAAGGTTGTTTTCTGCTGCTCCAGAGAAGCGGACACGGTGCAATGGATTCAAACTACAAGAAAGAAGATTCCACCTAAACATTAGGAAGAACTTCCTGACAGTAAGAGCTGTTCAACAGTGGAATTTGCTGCCAAGGAGTGTGGTGGAGTCTCCTTCTTTGGAGGTCTTTAAGCAGAGGCTTGACAACCATATGTCAGGAGTGCTCTGATGGTGTTTCCTGCTTGGCAGGGGGTTGGACTCGATGGCCCTTGTGGTCTCTTCCAACTCTATGATTCTATGATTCTATGATTCCTGGGGATGGATTATTGATGCTGGTATAACACTAAAATACAGTGGTACCTCGGGTTACAGACGCTTCAGGTTACAGACTCCGCTAACCCAGAAATAGTACCTCGGGTTAAGAACTTTGCTTCAGGATGAAAACAGAAATCGCGCAGGGGCGGCAGTGGGAGGCCCCATTAGCTAAAGTGGTACCTCAGGTTAAGAACAGTTTCAGGTTAAGAACGGACCTCCAGAACGAATTAAGTTCTTAACCCGAGGTACCACTGTGGATATTTCATGTTAAAAACTTAAATCCTTTTTACTTAAAGGAAAAAGGGAGAGAGAAAAGAGTGGCTGTTTGACCTGTGCTGTAATCTCAAGTGTAGTGATTATGAGGTATAAAAAATAATCACAACAAATGCTCTTAGAATACACTACATGCTTTTTGACAATTTAATCTGGAATTTATAGAAGCATGGGCACCTGAACTTTTGATTACTGTAAATGTTAAATCTCTTTTAACCTCCTCTTGGCCCCTCCTAACTGCCATCAGAAGTATACCTGGTTTTGGACTGAATGTGGTATTGCCAGCCCAGTAACAATTGGTGGAAAAAAGATACAGTAACATAGCTGGTGTACAACTCATCAAACTTGAATTGTTTGTACGCTTTAGGGTTCGCACTAGGGGAGCGCAGGGCTCTTCTGCATTTTAGAGCTGTGTGGCAGGCAGGAATCCAACAGGTTGTTTTTTTCCAGTATCAAAATAAAATGATGGGGAAAGTTTCACCTGATTACATTCTGTCTATCAGACATCTTTTCAGTTCCACATGGCCCCTTTTTCATTTTTGAGCTCTCCACCCCACTTGGAAAGGAGGATGCAAGCTGCCATACACAGGAAGCATGTGAAAATGTTATGCAAATTTGTATCCTCTTTCACAACTGGGCCAGAGGTCTCAATCAGTGCCGGATTTACGTATAGACTAAACAAGCTATAGCTTAGGGCCTTACTCTCTTGGGGGCCCCCAAAAAAATTAAAGGAAAAACACTGGATTTACATTTCCAAAATATAAGATAAAAAACAAATAAAATAAAACCTACATACAGCAACAGTGTTTTGTTTTGTGTTATGTAGGCTCCTATGATGTAAGTAATGGGCCCTGCCTGCTAGCCTGCTCCCTAAAGTATCACTGGTTTGCTATTAATATACTTCTTCTTAATTGTATTTCAGTTCAACAATTACTTTGATAAAATACATATTTTGTTATGTGCAAATGGCTTTAGATACCTATTAGGTCCATAAATTACCATATAGCATATATTCAACATAAAAAACAGTGACAATTTGTTGTTGACAAAGGGCAGCTGAACATATAAAGGGCCCAATTACCTTCAGTAGCTTAGGGGCTCATCAAACCTACCGTAAATCTGGCCCTGGTCTGAATCCTCATCTAGTGTGCTTGGCCTAGAACAGTGTTTCCCAACCGGTGTTCCGCGGCACACTACTGTGCCGTGAGACACCGGCTGGTGTGCCGTGGGAGGGAGGCGGGTGAGAGGCGGCGGCGAGAGGCGGCGGCGGCGAGGATCCGCGTCGAGCCGGGGCGGCTCCGCGGTGGTGGTGCCGAGCCTTTTGCGCGAGACAGCGGAGGAGGAGGAGGCCGGCATGTCCAGGCAGCAGCAGCAACAGCAGCAGCAGCAACTCCCGGCGACGGCTCCTCCTCCGCCCGCTATCGCAGCCGCCGCCGCCTCAGCTGCCGCCGCCGCCTCAGCTGCCCTCGCTCTGCTGCCTCCTCCCACCCCGGCAAGGGGGAGGGAAAAAACGTTCACTTTTGTGCGTCCCTCCCGGCGTGACGCTGCGCGCTGACGTCACGGGGCGGGGCTTTAATGGTGGTGTGCCGCGAGATTTTTTTCCGGTAAGCAGGTGTGCCGTTGCCCAAAAACGTTTGGGAAACACTGGCCTAGAAAATCCTATTGGCATCCCTGACTGAGCCATTGGGATGGCTTATCATTACTCACTCAAACCTTTTTTCTATCGAAAAGTAGTGGTTCTTGGTATAATAGTCCACAATTATCCAAGGCACAATTGAAAGGGATGACTCTGAACTTGAAAGCTGTAAAGTGGCTGGGCCTGAGTTAACTCAAGAACTCTTTATCCCTATAGGAACCATGCATATCTACTCAGAAGACAGACCCATTGAGTTCCATTGGCTTTACTATCAGGTAAACATTTAAGGGCTCTATTCCAGTCTGGTCCTACCCATTGAAATTAATGGGCGTGACTAACTTCAAAAGCTGCAATGGATCTCCTCTAAGCAGAACTCAGTTGGATACAACCCTAAGAATAGGACCACTCCTTTAGTTTGGCCCTAAATGTGTTTGCTCAGAAGTAGGTCCTATTAAGTTCAATGTATGGTTGTCTCCCAGTCCTTAATGAGTTGGTATAATAACTCTATGGTTGTGTCCACACATTTAAAGAGCCCACCCCCGCCCCAGAATCCTGAGAACTGTAGTTTATACCAAGAGAGCTACAATTCCCAGGATTCATTGGGGAAAGTTGTGCGCTTTAAATGTATGGTATGCAGGATATCTACAGGAGAAGAAAAGGATGAGTAAACCCTGCATAAATCTGGAGAGGAGTCCTTAAGACAGTTGGATGGCACCTTGTATACTTCCTTCCAGCAACTCCTGCAGCCAAGCTGGTGCAAAATGGATTGCTCTGCTTTCCTTCGGATCACATCAGTGAGGCCAAGACTGGGGTTCTGTTATCTGGGCAGTCCAGGACCTCCATACACACTGCCCAGGTTTGTACCCTGGGGAGGTCACTTCAGTGCTTCTAATGCAATGGTTTGACTTCTCTTCCAGTGGTGCAGTCCCAGGACAGACAGATGCCTACAATACAGCCTAAGAGACCCCAACCCCCATTTAAATCTGTAGGATTCAAAGCATGCATCATAAAAACCAAATTCAGCTAGACTTTAATGTATGCTTGCATGCAGTTCAATGCTATGTTTGTTTACTCAGTAAGCTCCACTTTGTATAGTTGGAGCTACTACAAGGTAAGCAGACAGAGGAACACAGCCTTAAGCAATCTCATGCAGGCTTACTTGTGAGCGAGCCCCATTTGAGACTTCCTTCTGAAAACGGAAAACCACACTTAGGAACAGATTAAAACATTTGCAATCTCTGATAAAGGAATGAGACCGTCCAGATTTTGGGAGGAGTTTGGTGTCAGGACTCTTGGGTTCTATTCCTGGGCCTATTACTGATTCAGCATCTGAAGCTGAGTGACTCACTTCCCCACTGTGGCCTCAGCTTCCCCATCTGTGGAAAGCCCTTTGGGATCATTGGATAGGAAGCACTAAATATAACACCCACCTCCGCCCCCGCTGAATTATCCAAAGAGGAAGGGGAAATAATCAGGACTGGGACAGCTCTGCCATCCAGAGAGGCACAGCAGGTGCCAATGAACAGCCATAGCAGAACCCTCAAAATCCTTCTACACAAAGAACAAAATCCAGAAGAAACTTTAAGTGACTACTGGAAATACCCATGTAGCTTTTTGATCCTGAAATAGCTTTCCTTTAACTTTACTGTAAGAAAGCATATATTGTGAATATACTTCCCCCGTCGTTTTTTTATATCTATATCTTGTCCCAAGTGACATTTTACCTCAGCTAGGATGAATCCCCAAGCGAGGATAGAACATTCCCTGATGATAACTGGAATATAACGCCAGCACCAGAACACAGAAAGGAACCTGAGCACTTTGATAGCGCTTTCCAGCCTAGGACTCAACAGGCAGGTCACTTTGGAACTCCAGACACACCCAGCAGCAACCCATGCTCCACGCCAACCACAAGGGGGGCCAGGCACCCCACACATGTAAACTAGAGAAGGGGGCAACAATGCTATACAGTTGAAATGCTGTGACTCACCCTTGGCTCTCACTCCTGCCCCCCTCCCAGCCTTTGTTACATGTGGATGCTGTGTCCTGTCTGAACCGAATTGCCCTAACACACTGTTCTTTGGACAGCAGGGAGTGGTGTCTCCCAAACACAAGGCAAGCACTCGCCTCCAGCTAAGCTCTCTGTTCAAAAAGGCCAGGTACTCCACTTCAGTCATTGTTGCTGCTGGCCGAACACTAATCTTGTTGGGACCTGAGCCAAAAGCAGGCCAAGTTCTCCTTCTCTCCCCCCCCCCCCCCGCTTTCCTTCCTTGTTACTCATGTAAAATTAAGCTAAGGCTGCAGGTAACCCTTCACTGCCATATACACTTAACCTGGGAGTAAATCCCATTGAATATAATGCATAAGACTGCACAGTTAATCAGACACTGTGTAGTAAAATGGTGGTTTTTCCAGTATGACCTTATGAGTGATGTAGGGATTTGAATCCACTTTTAGAAAGAAAATAAAAAACACAGAGATCAACTGAAGACTTATGTTGCTGGCAAACAGCTGCAAAACAGCAGGGTGTGTGTTTTTACCCACAATGCAACTAACACATGCCTGCAACCCCAGCTTGGAAGACTGAAAGTTCAGAACTGGAGAGAGAGGAGTTTTTATTCCACAATTACTGTAACAGAGCAGCCTCTACACAGATGCTCATGTGCTGTCAGAGGGAGAGAGGAATGTAGCAGCCTCTTCTGCCTTTGGGGAGTGTCTGAAATGGGGAAGGTTATGGCTGGCACCTGTACATGGATGAATGCACTACAAAAGGATCAACTGTGCTCACGCACGGGCTCCAGCACAGCCAGCAGCCCTTAGCTGCCCTCTCCAAATGGGACATGCATATGGAGACTCCCACTTGAACGGTCTCTGACAGAAATAAACAAACCTGGTCTGGACTAAACGCCAGACAGTCATAAAAACAGAGACAGAGGTAGGGCTCTTATCAGGGGAGAGGCTGTAACAGAGCCAGGCCTGGCCACAGGGCACAGAGTCCCAGAAGAATGTACTCGCGGCACTGGGTGTAGCCAGCAGCATGCTACCTTGACGTTGCCAGCCAGCTGGAAATCTGAAAGATGGATATTAAGCTGGTTCCAATTTGCTCAAAACCAGACCCAACTCACTCCACAGGATCCTAGTTCTCAATTTTCAACCAGGCTCAGAAATCCGAAGCCAAATGTAAGAAATGTTCCTTTGTTCTCTAGCTCTCTCTAATCAGTAGACCCCACTGCTCATCCAGTGCTGGTTTCTGCACCTCCTTTCTATGTCCCTCTCCATCAGCCAGATACAGCTTTTCCAACCCAATCTCAGCCTGGTTCTTTTTGGCTCTGTTTGACTCCAACCACCTCAAGCCATTTCTTTACAGATCTGCATATGCCCCTCCCCACATAACATACAAAAAAAACCCAAACCACTGTGTCCAGAGACTCAGGGTAGGAGGAGGGTGGGTGGGTGGGTGGTTGAAGAAGGGGCTTGGCCAAGCTATGGCTTCTCTGAACAGTTAGGGATTAGTGCCAAGGGCAGGGAGTTTCTAATCCTGGCATTTCGTGTCTCTGCCCATCCCAGGGCTGTGCCCGTCTGCCTCCTACTCAGCCTGTGCAGCAATGCATGCCTCTGCCCTTCCCCCTAAAAAAGCAAGTGGGATACTTTCGAGGCAGAGAAAAATGAAAACCTGTTTGTGGGAAGCCCTCCACCCAAAGTCTATATGAGAATGCATGCTTGTTTTTCTTCCTGCTGAGGAGTTTTTAAGTGGTTTCAGTGGGATGCTGTATATGAGATAGATAGATCCCAAGTGTTAACAGTATAGTCCCATTGCCAGAATGTAAGCTTTCCTCACCCGTCTCTTTCATTCATGGCACTTCTCTTCTGATTAAATAGATAGGACACCTGGGGTTTTATTTTATTTTTAAAGCATCTAGGTTTCTAGAACTTAGTGTTGTCAGGAAAATACTCTTCCATGATTAAACTGTGTATTGCGCTCTTAGAAGATAACAGTTGCAGCTGCAGCTCCATAGCTTCCAACACTCCTCCTTTCCCTGGCACAAAGATTTCAATGGGGAATCTGCAAATGGCCAAACTTGAGTGTGAGACTCCAGGATCAAGATCTCGTCCTCCAAGATTGGCTCATTATTTCTGCGGCCGCCTTCAAATCCACAAATGTGTTGATATGAAAATTGCCTGCTGAACCTGAACAATGCAATCCAGCTCTGCCATCTCCAACATGTCCTGCCAAATTCTATCTGATCCCCTTCGACAGCTGTCAGTGGCAACAAAAGCTGAAGCGACTGAACATATATTTACAAAAAGGAGGGGGGGACATACCAAATACAAGTCAGCCATACAAAATATATGTATCATCTATCATCAAGATGATTTCCAAGCCAGTCAATAAATGGGATATTTGGAATTATCCCAAGAAAGTCCTGAGAAGCAGGGTGAGCCAAGCAACAGTGTCTTTGCAGGAGAGAAAGAAGAACAGCCACTCACACAGACTCATGCTGCTAAGGACTCTAGGCTCGTATCAATAATGCAATACTTCTCGGAGATAAAAACTTCTTCCCACTATTATTAAATAGCTGAGAGTAACTGGCATAGAAGGATTTAGTATTTCACCCGGGATCTGGAAACCTCATATTGCTTGGATCATGCCATGCAATCATAGTGCAGAGGACATTTGGTGGTGCTTCCCCCACCCCTCTCAGCCACTTGACACAGCCACCTTACTATGGCTTACAATAGGTCTGGCCCTGCCTGTGCTTGACTCACACAGCAATGAGGCATGGGTTCATGTTGCAAGAGCCATTCCCACCAGCCCTTCAAACTGGGCGGTAGGCAGAACGGAACCTACCCCCCCAACATCCTCCTGTGATTTATCCAGAATTTTAAAAGCACATTTTAGGTGGAGGGGGCAGTACTGAAGGGGGCGTAGAACAGGGTTTCCCTAACTTGGGTCTCTAGCTGTTTTTGGACTACAATACCCACCATCCTTGACCAATGGTTCTGCTAGCTAGGGATGATGGGAGTTGTAGTCCAACAACAGCTGGAGACCCAAGTTTAGGAAACCATGATGTAGAAACTGGAGTGGAGGATCTCTAGGGTCCTACCACATTCTCATGAGGTTCCAAGTCTTCACTGGAAGACAATAATTTCTATCTGCCATGCATCTATTAAAGGCATAGGAGCTCTGTCCCGGGGGCGGGGTGGGATTGGCAAACCCACACATGCACGAGCAAACAATGTAGTAAGGCAGTTGTTTGAACATACAAGGCTACTGTCATTCTTTTCTTTTTTGTAAACATTCTTTAATTCCTGTATTGTTCATACTGCCTGTTTAACGCCTACATTTGTACATGGTAGCTTTGGCGCTATCAGTAGGTTGCAGGTAAGTCCAATGCAGTAAATCAGGGAAGAAGGAGTCATCCCTAAAGCAGAGGGGGGAAACATTGCGCACATGCAATGCAGAAAAGGTACAATATGACAGCCAGTGTGTTGCAGTGATAAGAGTGTGGGATTGGGATCTATAATGCTAGGATTCAAATCCACCACCCCACCCCACCCAGCCATGAAACTCACCAGGCGACCCCAGGACAGTCACTATGTCTTGGCTTAACCTTCCTCTCAGGGCTGTTGTGACAACAAAAAATGGGCAAGGGGAAGGATCACGTATGCTCTTTGGAGGCAAGGTGGGCTATTCATTCATTCATTATTACATTTGTATCTCACCTTTCCTCCAAGGAACTCAAGGTGGTGTCCACAGTACTGCTACTCCCCATTCTATTCTCACTACAACCCTATGAGGTAGGCCAGGCCAAGAATGAAAACTGGCCCCAAATCACTTGGCGAGCCACCCAACTCCACTAACCGTGGCCCCCTCCACCTCTTTCCCCCTCTTCTTTCTAATGTAACACTAACGTCTCAGCAAATGAAACTGATCTGTAGAAAATGTAGCTTGAAAAAAGAGACATTGCACATACTTTTGTAAACCAAGAAATCTTTAATAAAAAATACAGTTTAAAAAAATTATAGTTAGATGTAATTAATCATAAATTATATTGTGGTTTCATAATCAAAGATATTTCTTATGTCACAATCACAAATGTTTGTTTACTGTCATTCTTTTTAACAGGACCCTGTGCCTTTAACAGCTTCCGGAGGTGCGGCTTCACCTAGCAATGTGATCCAACAGTGGGGAAGCTTCCCTTGCTGAATGTTTGCCTGTAGCCTCTGTTGTTAAAGGCGTGAGATCTCAGCACAGGCAGACTGCAGAGCAGAATGAAGACCTGCTGACAGATGTGAGCATAAGCTCACTGACAAAGCCGTTTAGGGATGCTGGTCAGGTCCAAAGGGAATGGGCCTTCACAGCTTGTTCACTGGGAGGCAACTCACACTACCAAGGTGCTGAGAGAAGCCGGTGGGTATGCTAAATACTTCCCTAGAGGAGGATCCATCTCGCCAGGTCTCCAGCCCAGCCTCACTCCACACAGGCACGTTCCACCCTGGAGAAACCTGCCCCTGCAGGAGCATCTGGGACAGGGCTAGCCAGGGCTGGGCAGAGCACGGCGCCAGGTTGGCGTCGTCTCCAAGCTTTGCTACAATAGGAGGCCTGGCACCCAGACTGGCCAGACCAGTGCATCTCGGGGACAGAAAGGGGGAGGGGGTGGCAAAGCCTGAGTCAGCACTTAAAGCCCTTTAACTGGCCACACCTGGAGCTTTCTCAATGCACAAGAACAGTTGGCTAATTATAGGGGAAACAAACACTATAAAAGGTAAACCCTCAAGCCTGAACTGAGTCCCATGCAGTCCTACCACCATCCCCTACACCAGTGGTTCCCCACTGTTTTGCACTGCGGCTTCCTATAATCTGCTTAGCCACCAAATTCTTTATCCTCATTTTGTTATGCACCCCACACCTGCCAACTCCTTCCCCAAGACACAAGGAGTCTGCCCCCCCCCAAGATGAACATTTACAGTATGTACCTAGGTTGCTGTCGTTTAGAACTGCATAGCCGTGTCTGAATTGCAGTGATGTCACAAAAGCAAGGATGTCAAAGCATTTAGCCCCCTTTGCTATTGGCTGAGTTAACGGAAGTGTCACAGAATAGTCAAGAACACTCCAACTGCTAAGGAGTTGAACTATCAGCAGAAAGGGTCAGAAATAGCTTGTGTGAGCTTCTGGGTGCAGATAAGTTCTCATCATTCTTATCACTTTTAAGTCTGAGTACAGTGGTAACTCTGGTTATGAAAATTCATTCTGAAGGTCCATTCTTAACCTGAAACCATTCTTAACCTGAAATACCACTTTAGCTAATCAGGCCTCCTGCTGCCGCTGCATGATTTCTGTTCTCATTCTGGGGCAAAGTTCTTAACCCGAGGTACTACTTCCAGGTTAGCGGAGTTTGTAACTTGAGGTACCAGTGTATGTGAATGGTGTGTTTGAATGTGAGGCTCATTAATTGGCATAGCCCAGAAATTGACAATAAAATTTTAAAATCTTGTATTTCCAACCTCGTCTCTACTTCTTACTATTGCTTTGAAGCACCAACCACAACCCAGTTCTTTTAATATTTGTATGCCTCTCCACCCCAAACCTCTATTTTATCTCAAGTTTTGACTTCCATGCTTGAGAGCCCAGTGTCCTGGGCTTGCCATGTCCATCTGTTCTGCTCTGCATGTTTAAAAAATGGTTTTTATTAAAGATTTTCTGCTCTGCATTTTTAAGGCAGGGTGCCAATTCCTCCCAACCCCCAGGAACTGAGGACTTCCCTTCCTGTTGCTTTGTTGCTTCTACAAGCCTCCCTTTTCTTTTACAGCACAATCCTGACCATGTTTACTTGGAAATGTCCCATTGTGTTGAATGGGGGTTACTCCTTGAAGGTGTTAAATGGAGAACTTTTCCAAGTGCACGTAACACCAAAGCTTTAACCAAAAGAAGGAGTGAAAGGATAACAAGATTTATTAGGGCTTAGCTTGGGAACCTGTTTCCAGTGCCAAAGCCCTGGCTTTGTTTGGAGCACATAGCTATAGAATATCTCATTGCAGCATTTGTAAGCACAACCAGATGTTGGGTATCTGTGATAAAGAGTACAGGGGTGGGGGTAGGAAGACTTCCAGATAGGCATGAATGCCATCACCTCCTTTTAGAAATTTAAAACCAGATAGATGAAAACTGTAGCACTGGTTTTTTGCTAGGCTATGGCAAGAATCCAAGGGTGGATCGACAACTCTCATGTTCAAGATCAGATTTAATACACATTATTTCCCCTTGGGTGTCCCATATTTGCAGTAAATTAATTATGAATTATTAGTGAACTTTGTCAGCTGCTCTGGGAACCCTTTTGGCTGAAGAGCTGGCTGAAAAATGTGTTTTTAAGAGAGAGATAGGCAGATAGATATAGAATAGCTGTAATACAACTTTTAGAGCATTTCTCTCTCTCTCTCTCTCTCTCTCTCTCTCTCTCTCTCTCTGTGTGTGTGTGTGTGTGTACAATTCATATTTTTAATTGTGACGTTCCAGGAGAACAGTAGTTACTCCAGAATTTTTTTTAAATTGGGGTTAATTAATTAATTAGGAGGCAAGGGCTGCTGCAAGTCATTTTATTCTGTTGCGAGGATCCCTGGTTCTGAATGTTCTTTTCTTCCTCCTGTTTTTTCTCTTCCTCTGCTTGACCGACACCCATGAATTTTAGGGACTTTAAGGCCTGCTCAACTTCTCCTTCCTATAAATATACTCCTTTACACAGCTGGGAGACAGCTGCGTGGGATGGCACAGGCTGGGATGGAAAGAGCAATTGGGCTTTCTTTCTTTTTTTTGAAAATCTCCTCCTCCCATGAGTGAACTGAACCCTAAATGTTTACAAAATACTGCTAAACATCACAACTCTCTCCAAAGAATCACACCTATTGTCTCCCAGTGTTTTGATCTCCGGGTTCAGAAGATTCACATGGCCCAGTAAACTGAAGCTGGCTCTAATTCAGGGATGCTGTGGCCCTCCAGATGTTGTTGGACTCTTAACTCCCATTAGCCCAAGACAACAGGAATGCTGGGAGTTATAGCACAACAACATATGAAGAGGCAAAGGCTCCCCATTTCTTCTCTCATCCATCCCTTCCCACACTGTATTACCCCAAAGGGAGAGGTTCACCCAAACCCAGCTGGGAAACATATTCTAGACAAAGTCAGTTCCCCTCACTTCTATTGATCCTCAGTTCTAGATGTCTTCCCCAGGCACAAAGTCGTGATTCAGATAACCTGTATCAGAAGGCCCTAGAGAGCAGGGATGACATTTACAAGTGAGTCACTGTAAAATTGGAACTGCTTTTGGAAAAACTAGGGGGACACAGGTATTTGAGAGAACGTGTTAGATTTTTCTAACAATCACAATCCTGCCTAGAAATATAGGGAACCTACAATGTCTGAAGGAGTTTCGCTGGTAGTTTCTGTGGTTGCTACCACAACAGTCTCCAGCAGCCTGATAAACATGCTGGTAGAGAAATGGAGAAGAACATAAACACATGGTGAGAATCTCAGTCAGAAAAAGGGATGCGCTTCAGTCAGGGTAGGACACTTGAAAGGGATGGCATAGCCTTGTTAGAACATGACAAACCACAAGCCCAGACAGGTTATGTGAGGACAGGTTGACAGTTCAGACAATCCAGAAGGGGTATTCTAGTCAGGTCAGCTTTGCAGAGTAGCTTCTAGCCCAGGTATGAGTCAGAGCCAGCCTTGAACCACAAAGAATGGGTTCCCCTCAGCAATCCCCCGCCCCACCTTGAGAATCAAGAGCCTCTGCCAATGTTTTCCTGCGCCTCTTCCAGACAGTTCTAGGAGGCAAGCACTGAACACCTGGGTACCCAAGAGCTATAGGGCTAAAGGGTCTGGCAGTTGTCCCTAGTACATCACCTCCGCTTCAAAACCTAGAATCCTGCCATGTTCATTAAGGATCCTAATGATAAAATCATTAAAACCTCCCTGCCCTAAACGTGTCAGAGATCAAATGGGTGGTTCCAAGCATTTTTTTTATTGTTATTCTTATTGAGCTAATGGGGAAAAGAGCTAGGGAGTGTCAGGGACTTTCCCAAGGAACCTAAGGGAGTCGGTAGCAGAGCCGAGAGAGAACTCCAGCTTCCAGACTTCCTGCTGCTGAGGGGGAGGGAGGCTGGGACTGCGAGCACTGGAGTGCAAGTGAACTCTTATTTCCAAGTTCTACATTTCAGGGTAGAAAATCAGGAGAGGTTATGCAGCAAAACCAACCCTCCATTCCCTTGCCATGTGCTTGCAAGCATGTATTCCCTCCCCCCATGCCCGGTCTCTGCTTTGCAGTCGACCAGCAGAAAATAATGCGCTGCTGCTCAGGAAGTGGTTGAGAGTGAGAGGAAGTGTCTGATGTCAGAGACAGAGGCTGTTGCTCCAGAAGATCCTTCAACTCCCCTCCTCCACTGACTCTCCCAGTGCTCTTGCCCCCAGAGAAAGGGGCAGAGAGAAGAGGTTAGAGGTGCTAGGTGTCTTATGATTTGAGGGAATACCCCTTATTGTAAAGTTCTTTCATTCTGAAATACCCAGTTTCAGAGGCTACAGAGACCAAACCACCCAAGTATCCCTTATATATTTTTTCATCTCTAGCAATGGACCATCAAAGCCCTGCTCCTCCTGATCTCACAAGTTCCCCCCTAGACCCAAGTTCATGGTGTTCGTCATAAACTGGACACCAACACTAGTAGATAGAATGATGAACCTGAAGGAGCAGGAATCCTAGCCATGGATTAAGAGTGGAGTACAAATAAAATGTACTCCAGTCTTGAAGCTACCAGCATGAGTTTGACCAAACTACGGGAGGCAGTGGGAGACAGGCGTGCCTGGTGTGCTCTGGTCCGTGGGGTCACGAAGAGTTGGACACGACTAAACAACAACACAAATAAAATACTTTAAGTGTTTGTTTGTTTGTTTAAAAAATACAAGGCATGTTTGCAACAAGCTTTGTATGCAAAAGCATATATTATAGGGGTACTATTGCCAGGGAAGTGAAGCTGACTGTGGCTCCCTACTTCTCACAGCAGATGAGATAGTAAACTGGTGTCAGGATGGTGCCATGTCACATGACTGAATTACACCTACACACAGCAAATTCCCTGTACAGAGAAAGGAAGGGATCTTGCCAACACACTAGCTTTCAACACTTAGTAGCGTGTGAGCATTCCATCATGTGAGCCCCTTCTTGAAACCTGAAAAGTACTATCTGGAAACAGGTTTACATCTCATCTGTTCTTGAGAACTAGGCCCCACGTCAAAGAAGGGGTTTGCTGTGCGGCGCAATGCGTGACGGAGCCTTGCGTGAGTCATGATTTCTCAGCCTCAGTTTCTCCTCCTGTAAAGTGGGAGCGTGGCGATGGCAAAATAAGAAGGTAAAGCACGGGAGTTCCTGAAGAAACGGGCGAGACCCCAGAAGCTTTAACAAGCCAAGTTATCATGAAGCATAAACGAGCTGTTTGGTCAATTAGAAAGTGTGTGTGTGTGTGTGTGTGTGTGTGTGTGTGTGTGTGTGAAATGGCACACAGCAGCCCCTTCAAAGTTCCCTGCCTGGAGCTGCCCATCTTTCCCACCCAACGAAGCCCGGGACAAGGAGCCGCTGGGTCTGGCACCGGGCCAGCCCGTTGGGAAGAGGTTGTGGCTCCCGGGTCCGGCCTGCTCAGCGCCAGGGAATGAGGTTCCGGGGCCTCCAGGCGGGGACCGGCCCAACGGGTTCAACTTCATTCCTGGAACCCTGCTCACATCCTGGAGGGGAGAGGGCAGGGCGAGGCGCGCGCACGCAGCCCGGGTGAACCCGCTGCCCTTTTGCGGGGGCAGAGCCAGTGCCGACGCATTCGCCGGGGAGCGGCGGCAGGGATCCCCGAAAGCCCCAAGTCAGCAGCACAGAAAGTGCCGAGTCAGGGGCGGGGAGCTGCCCTTGTCCCCTCCTCCGCTCAGGTTCCACGTCCCTTGCGGTCGGGCACTCCGGGGTTAACAATACGGCCGGAAGGAGGGGCAGCAAAGCGGGCCGTTCCCTTCTCCTCCCCGGTCCTAGTTTTCAGACTGAGTTGCGGATCCAACGCGGAGCGGAGCCCCCCTCCAATGTCCCCCCCCCCAGCGCGGAAGCGACCCTAACCACGTTGCCTGGCTGCTAAGAGTCAACACACACAAACACACCCTCGCCTTGCGACTGGCCGAGCTTCCAGAACAAGCTTTTCAGAGCGTAACCCCGGAACCCGCGAGCAATTCCGACGTGCACGTGCACAGTGCCTCTCGCACCGGAGAGTAACGCCGCGCGCTCCTGGGCTAAAGACTTCCGCGGGGGGGGGGAGCAACCCCCGTGGGCTCCTAAGGAGGAAAATCTGCGGGCGCGTCCCCGACTCCCTCCTCCTCACTGTCAATGTTTTGTGTGTACATGAACATAAGGGAAAGATGACATGACTTGGAGACCGCATTGACTCGTATCGGGAAACGGGGAGGAAGGTGCGCTTGCAGTCTATACATACAGCGAGGAGCAGCAGGAGTGAGGTTAGGGTTTCCTTTGCTAAGAATCAAAACGAACTTTTATGTCCCCGTCCCCCGTCCCCCAATTTACAGAAATTCCAATGCAAAACGAGAACAAGAGGCGTGTGTAGTACCAAAACCTCACAGGGCTTCCCCACACCATGATGGACAGAGCCAGAGGACAAGGCCAGTCTGGGCCTTCTGACGCAGGATCTGCCTATGAATGTGCACTATATACAGCCGGGCGTACAGGAGGGTGTTCCCACTGGTTGGTTTCCAGTGCATTTGGAACAGTACAGTAAGCCCACAACTTATGTGGGGGTTACGTGTTGGGGATTGCTTCTAAAGCCAAAATCGTGTATAGTAAAAAACAAAAAAACCATTGAGTTCAATGGCAGGGGGGATTGCCAAAGTCATTTCCCCCCAGATCCCTACCTACTTTATTTTTTCGTATCCTCCCCGTGTAAAACTGAACGTGCACAAGTTGAATGTGCATAAGTTGTGAGCTTGCTACAACACAAATACTTGACACTTGCATTGGGATTTCAAGTCCTCAAAGTGCTTCACATGCAGTTAAGGTGCTTCCACAGAGTGGTTTACTGTGGTCTGGGGCTGCTCATGCGTGGATTTTTTATTTTTTTACAGTTTCATTTATTATTATTATTTTATCAGCTGTTCCATTACTTTAGTGTTTGCCACCCTAGACTCCTTTGGAAGGAATGGATGGATATAAACTTAATAAATACAAATTGTCAAAAGTCCTCATATAAATGCCATCCTGCATTATTTTCCCATTTAAACTGGATTTACAGTTTATGCAGCAAATCCAGTAAGTAAATAAAATCCCACAGAAATGGTAAATGTGGTTTAATGGGGGGGATATTGGATGGCATTTTGATGAGGATGTTGTGTGGACTGTACCAAAAAAGAGAGACCTTTGCATGGATGAGCAGCACTGAGTCCACAATAAACTGCTGTATGGAAATACAGTAGCTGTAATCCATTAAAAAAAATATCAGTGTCATTATCCCCCATTCTGCAAATGGGAAGGGAGAGACAAGCTAAGAAATAACAGCTTGTGTAAGACCACCTAGTGATCATAGGTCATATTCATATTTGTGCACAGAGACAACACATAATTTAATTCCCCTATCTCACATCCACAAATGATTTATATAGCCCTGTACTGGAGCCCTGTGTCCAACAGCTAGGCACTCAGCCTCACATAAAGTGTGCTTCAATAATCCTACCTAGATGTGATTAAGGCATGTGCTGCTGTAGCAGGTCTGACCTCAGGATGCAACTGGCACAGCAGCCTCAGCTGACCAAAGGCACTTCTGGCCGCAGCTGCCACTTCAAAACATTTTGAATTCCTATTCCTGAATTCATCTCCTTTCTAACTAGGAGCACCACTGTCTTGTCTGGGTTAAGCTTCAGTTACTGAAAGCCCTCATCCACTCATTGATTTTAGAACATCAACAGATTTCATTTTGTTAGATGAAAAGGAGAAGTGAGGTTGCGAGTAATCTAAATATTGGTAGCAGTGCACCCTGAATTCATGTACGATCTCTATCAGTGGCCTCATGTAGATTTATATAATCAGGAGGACAAGATCTAACCCTACATGTCACCATAACCCAGTGGCCAAGGCACCAAGTCCTCCAACTCTACCTTTTGGAATTGACTTTCAAGGAAAGACTGAAACTGTTACAAAATAGCTCCTCCTAAACTCAAGACTTCACCAGTCAGTCCAGAAGGATACTATGGTCCATGGAGCTGAACATCATTGAGAGGTCCAGCAGAACCAATGGGGACATACTATGCCTGTCAAATTCTTGACAAATATTGCCTACCAATGCAACCCAAGCTGTCTCAGTCCCCAAACCAGGCCTGAAATCGGATAGAAAAGGGTCTAAATAATCAATTTCATCAAAAACAAACAACCCCTTACCAAAACTGAGGTGCCACTTGGAAATTTGCCCAATAATGGCAAATCTGAAACTGGTGGGGAGTTATCCAATACAGTGGGATCTAAAGAATGTGTTTGTTTTTTCAGTTGTAGTCTCGTCACAGTGATCCTTAGGTTAGATGTAACTATGTCTTCCTCTAAGGAGGCATTTACCACTCTCCTCACCCATTCCCCTGGCTGCTTTAATCAGCCTAAATGGACAAGGATCAAGTGAGCACATGGCTGGTCTCACACTGCCAATAATCTTGAACCATGGAGTCATTGTTCATCTATACTTTCCTACAGGATACTGATTCTGGCTCAGGGCACACAGAGCAAAGAGAGGAAGAACACACTGAAGTTTCATTCCACAGACCGTTTATTCTGGAGTGGCCCTATTAAAAGCAACTGGATGGTCTAGAATAACTGGATTGCGGCCTGAGTCACTGACAGAGTTAGGAAACCCAGAACCCCTTCCTTTCCCGAACAGGACATACAGAACCCAGACATTCTGGTTCTCCCTGCTTCCTCCTGCTCTAGGAATCAGATCTCAATCCCAGAAATGGAGTTCAAGGGATTTCACACTCCAGGTCCTATTCCTGAATAAGCACAAGAGGCCAAATACTTTTCTGATACTCTGCGCTTTGACATGACGAAGCACATTTGAGCCACTTTTTGTGTATGCATGTGTGGATGCTGTTGGTACAAGAGAGAAAGTGGAAGTGAGCAGGGACGCGGACTTATAAAAAATATTGGGGGGGGGGCGGGAAAGCTCATGAATAATAAATAAGCTCATGAATATGCAAATAAAGTGGCTCCGGCCCTAAATAGGGCAAGCCACGCCCCCCAGCCAGCCGATTGGCTGGCTGGGAGGTGTGGCCAGTCGGGATTCCCCTGTTCTCGCGGGATTTCCGGCAGTGCCTTGGCAGTGGCGGTGGTGCTGCGAAGCAGCGAGGCAGGAGCCCCCGCCCCCGGGGATTCCCTAATCTCGCGGGGGACGGCCGGGGCTCTCCGATTAGGGCGCGCGGCTGGCTGGCTGGCTGGCGAAGGAGCAGGTGGGGAGGAGGCGGGGGACGGCGGCGGCGCTCTGCTGGAAGGGCGCCCGAGATTATTGGGGGGGCTGAGCCCCCCCAAAAAATTTTTTGAGGGGGCTCGAGCCCCCTCAGGCCCCATGGAGTCGGCGCCTATGGAAGTGAGATGCTTTAAAACTCAATGAATGCTCCAGCTCAGGGTGGGGCTCATGGGGTCCAACTGCAGCTCTCCAGGACTCTCTTTCTAGCCTTCAGGACTTTCCCCAGGCCACACACCCCTCTGCCCAGGTCATATGTCCCCCGCTGCCCTCTTATGCTTCTGGCACAGCCCGCCACTGGCATGTGGTCTCTGGAAGTTTGCCCATACAGGAATGTAGCCCCTGGGCTGAAATGGTTCCTCATCCCTGGCTCCAGCTGGCCTGAATATATTACAATTGAATTACAGAATGTGAGAACACCCTTTCTTGGCATGGCATAACATAAAAATGTTACCAATGTACATGGGAAGGAGAGTCCCCAAGGACCCTAATAGGAGAATGAGGAATGGGTGGAGGTGAGAATTAGTGTGTCTAAAGGAGGCCTACCAGCGCTATGATTCAGGTCTGTACCCCTTTTGTCCAAGACAAGAAAACCTGGTTCCCATTGATTCCTACATTATTCTGTGGGAAACGGATGGTAAAACCCACGTTTCCAGATCTGTGTGCAATGAAATCCTTGAGGATACTGAACTCCCTCCCATCAGATGTCAAGGAGATAAAGAACTACACAACTTTAAGAAGAGATCTGAAGGCAGCGCTGTATTGGGAAGTTTTTAATGTTTGATGTTTTATTATGTAGCCACCCAGAGTGGCTGGGGCAACCCAGACAGATGGGCGGGGTATAATAATAATAATAATAATAATAATAATAATAATAATAATAATAATAATAATAATAATAGAGGCGATGGTTGGCAATAATCTCCAAAGAGACAAAAACAGAGACTGGGGATAGATATGAGATGGAAAGAAAATAATTTAGGACAATTCTGGCTTGCCCCAGAGAGGACAGAGTGAAGTTCTGTGTGTGCAAGCAGGAACCAGGCAACAATGTCCGGTATCATTTCTGCCAGAAGACATTAAAGAGCTTTACTGAGTTAAACACTGATGCCTTCCTTGCCCAGAGCTGAGTTTACAGTTCTCTCTAGGGCATGAGCAGCTGTTTATAAAGGGATCTCTGCGATGCAGCTGCCTCTGGGGCGGAGAGCAGCTTGCTCTTTAATTGCCACACAACAATCCTGCTGGGCAATTTAGGAGAGGAAGTGAAGGAGGTGGCTGGAATTACTCAAACTGAATGGCTGCGAATGCCTGCGTTTCAGTGCTGTCTGGAGCAGGCACCTCTCTCCAGAGCGCTACACCCTGCTGCCGCCTTAAGTCAACTGGGGGCGCACTGCTTGCAAAAGGGAAAGCTTGGATTGAGCCAGCTATTACAAAAGGCATAGCCTCGTGACCCCAATAATTACAGTGCTTCCTGGCACTGGAATAGCACGGCTATGGAGGCTTTGACGCTGAAGGGAGTGCCCTTGCAGCACCCTACTTTTCCCCCAGGGCTGTCGCTTCCACATTTTCTCCTGGCCTGACCTTGCTTAGTTTGCAAAATCCAAATGGCTCCAAGCCGGAGGCGACACAGCTGCAAAGGGCGGGGAGGGGGCCCTGCAGGGAGGCGCAGACGGAGCCAGATGGAGCTGGATAGGGCACAAGAAGCTGGATCGACTCAGTGGGAGGCTTCCCCATCCCCACACCCACCCCGTGCTATCCAAAAAGTTATGCCTCTCATTCCCTGCCGCTGCCCTGCCACAAAATCTACATCCATTCTCAATTGCCTCTTCCCGTTTGGGCCGCTTCACACATTATGTTTCTTCCACGTACATGTAAAGACACAGAGTTTGCATGCGTGTGACAAATAGCTTGGCTGGTAGAGCATGAGACTCTTAATTTCAGAGCCGTGGGTTGAAGTCCCACGTTGGGCAAAAGATTCCTGCATTGCAGGGAGTTGGACTAGATGACCCTTGCGGTCTCTTCCCACTCTCCAAATCTAGGATTCTATGACAAATGCATGTATTACACAGGCACATGCTTTAGGATTGCCTGTGGCTTTCCACTACCTATGCACCCAACGGCAAACAAATACAGTGGTACCTCGGGCTACATACGCTTCAGGTTACAGACTCCACTAACCCAGAAATATTACCTCGGGTTAAGAACTTTGCTTCAGGATGAGAACAGAAATCGTGCTCCGGCGGCGTGGCAGCAGCAGGAGGCCCCATTTGCTAAAGTGGTGCTTCAGGTTAAGAACAGTTTCAGGTTAAGAACGGACCTCCGGAACGAATTAAGTATTTAACCCGAGGTACCAGCTGGGCAAAAAAGTCTCTGCCTTAGATGTTCATTTTGCATTGTTTTTACACCTATATCCGGGGTGTAGGTGTACCGTGTGTACTGTTTTTAAAACTATTTATAGCATGTGTGTGTGAGTGAGTGAGTGTGTGTGTGTTTGTAAATCACTTTGACAGGCATTAAAAACATGATTCATGAATTAATAAATAATAAAAATAACATTCAGCCGGGAAACTGAAGAGGATTCTGGGGGCCTTGTGGCTTCCTCTTTCTAGCCTCTTGTTTGGAATACACAAGGAAAGAGTAGGATCACACACACAAGGCCTGCCCCCCCCCAACGGCCTCTGAATTTGCAAAAACACACAACTGTTGCTATTTTCCACGTAAGGCAACACCACAGGTTTCCAAATTCCTGCACAGAAGGTGTGCAGCAGAGTACATGCTTTAAGATCCTCTCAGATGACTGTCTACATGCGGAGTTCACCTTTCTTCGCTTATGTGTAGGAATCTGGTTTGCCAACTCTTGAAATAATATTTTTAAGAAATCTGGCATCCAGAACTCCATAATGATTCCAGGACTGAATACATGGGGCAGGGCAGGGCAGGGGGCAGCATCTTTGGGTGAGGGCTGAGGCAGAGCCTAGTGTGTTTTTGCAGCTTCAGGACAAAATCTGTTGAAATTCATTTTCAATTATTTAAAATATTTTGAGGAGTGTGAGTGAAACCCTCCCAATGTTGTTTACAGAAGAGAAGGTACAGAAACCTGCTCAGTTCATTAATAAAACCAGTGATTGTAATAAACCAACTATCCAGCCACCAGCCCTCCAATACAGCAACAGCTCCAAAGAAAGCCAAAGAGAACAAATAGGTCTTTAAGGCTTTCCCAAGGCCTGTTATGACAGGATCTGATAAACCCCAGATGGTATTCTTCTTTTCTTTAAGAGCCAAGAGGAAAATAAGCTAGTCTTGGCCCTTGGTTCTTAGGCAAGAGGTCTGAAAGCAAAAAATTCTCTCAGGATGATTTTTGTTTCTTTATCTCTCTTGTCCCCTGATTGGACGACCACCCAACAAACTGCTATGCTTGTCCACCTTGCATTTTTTAAATAACAATATTTTATGATGATTTGTTGGTTTTAATTGTTGCATGCTTCCTTGTTGCATGCAGTTGCTTTAGAATACCATGGTAGAAATGTCTATATAGGAATAAGCCTTAGTATGAATTTGGTAACATGAAAAAGCCCTTAGCTGATTTGAGCATCATTGGGGGGAGGGGGTGTTTGTAGGTGGCACCATCTGATCATTCTCAGACTAATGGGGCTAGGAGATTACTTCATCATTAATTTAATTAATTTGTTAGTTGTCTAATTCTTGATGACTTATCAGAAATATGAAGCGACGTTAAAAAGCACATCAATCTCCAAAAACAAAAAGATTATCAACAACTCAGGATATGCCCAACAAATAAGCCAAGGCAACTGTCTCATCGTATTCTATCACATGCTCAGGAGAAGAAGAAAGCCAGGCGCAAAAAGAATACAGTACAGTAATCATAAGTGTTGGTGCTAGGGGGGCCTTTCTGGGAAGAGCATTCCATAGAGTGGGATGGGGGACACAACTACCTGCCTTGTTGCCACCCGCCAAATCTCTCTTGAAGGGAGGCATAAGGAGAAAGGCCATGGATGATTATCTAAGGGCCCAGGTAGTTTCATGCCAGGAGAAGCGTTCTTTTAGGTATTGAGGTCTCAAACTGTATAAAGCTTTATAGGTTTAAAATAGCACTTTTTAAATGGGCTCAAAATTGTATGCAGTGGTACTTCTGGATGTGAACGGGATCCGTTCCCGAGCCCCGTTTGCATCCTGAGTAGAACGTAATATGCGACTGTGCACGTCGCGTTTTGCTGCTTTCGCGCATGACGTCATTTTGAGCATCTGCGCATGCGCAAGCAGCGAAACCCGGAAGTAACATGCTCTGTTACTTCCGGGTTGCCGCGGAGCGTAACTTGAAAACGCTCAACCTGAAGCATATTTAACCCGAGGTATGGCTGTATAGGCAGCCACTGCAGTTGTACTAAGACAGGTGCTATGCCAAACTGCAGACTCTCAGACAGCAATATGACCTGGGCATTCTGCATATGCTGCAGTTTCCAAACCATCTTCAGAGGCACCTTCATGTACAGGCCTTTTTGTTCTCTAATCTGTAGGTTCCTAAAGTCAAATTATTCCTGGCCAGAAAAGGGTATAGCTAGGCTACCAGCTGTAGCTGGAGGGGGGGAAGCATTCTGCACAACTGAGGCCACCTCAGTGTTCCTCAAGTGTCAGTAATAGATTCAGGAGAACCCTGAAGTATGACCCCATCTAGAACAGGCCAGAGACTGTTCCTTTGCTCAGAGGAACCACGCAATAATAGCATTTTGGTCATGTCTGGACTGAGCTTAGGTTTATTGACCTTCATCCAGTCTATTGCTATGACCAGACACCAGTTCAGCAGATCCACCACCTCACCAGCCGAAGATGAAAAGGAGAATTCAGAGCTGCACATTCTCAGTGTACCGATGATAATGAGCTACAGAGCTCAGAATGACCACACCCAGTGGCTTCATGTTAAATACATGGGAGAGAACACCTGAGAAACTCTATACAGGACCATCCACAGAACTGAGCTATATCCCCCAAGCAACTCCCAATTCAGACAGTTACCCCAGAAAGCCACTATATGGCCAATGAAACTGAAAGCTACTGAGACCTCAAGGAAAACCGACAGGGCCACGCTCCCTCTCTCTCCCGATACATGTCAACCAAAGTAGTTTTTGTACCAAACCTGGGGCAGATATGGATCCAAGAAATCAGTTTCCTCCCACTGAGCAGACTTACTCTCAGGTAATCGGGTACAGGATTTTAGCACTAGTGTTATATTTGCACTAGCATGCATTAGGCGTCAGTATCACAATACAGTATTCTGCTCCTACCTAAGAGAAAGGAGGGGATACCTGTAGCAGCGAAGGCAGTTATATTCCTGTTTGTGATGTTAAAGAAAAACAGGGGAAATTCATGCTCTGGGGCTGAAAATAAAGTCCACAGACTTCCAAGCACTAAATAAAAACATTCATGAAATGACAGGGCTATGACAGGGAATCCTTGCTAGTATTTTATTTTAAAACCTCGGTTCACATGCGTGCTCTATTCTTTAGTGGTACAGCGAAGAAAAAAACAGACAATTTTGTAAAGATTCAGGCACGATCCATTTGGTACCTGCCACACTTAATGATATCCCACACACCACTTACAATCACAATGGGTGGGCTGGAATAATATTTCCCAAGTGGCAAAATATTGCAGGTTGACTGCTGGGAAAATCATGCTCCTGCAACAGAAATGCTACTTTGAGAGATAATAGATAATAGCTTATGGCAGCACTAAATTAAAATAATAAAAATACAAATACTGGGGGAGCGAGGAAAATCTCTGTGTGGATGGGTTTGTCTTGCATGTGTGAACTATTAGGAAACTACTAGTCTGAAGCATTTCCTTTTGTTGAAATGCCATTTATGCCTGGATCTTGTGCAACACATGAACAATAGCTGTGCATAAACAGGCCCTTAGTTGCTGAACTACAAGCCCCATCAATTAGGGTCAGTGGCTATGCTTGCTAATTGCTGATGGGAGTTGTAGTTCAGCAACATCTGGAGGTCAAAGGTTCCCCAGACCTGATTTAAGGAGCATTTGTTCTGATTTGTTCATAGGGAGGTTACATGATGTTGCATCAAGGCAAGTGTCATCCTACACTTCCAAGAGCATTTCCCCATTACTTTCTTTATCGCAAAAAATATGATCTTTTGGGAAAGTGGGTGAGTTGCGCAAGACAACCCCCTGCTCAATCAACTATAATTACTCAACCTGAATAATTACCAGAATGTGGTCAAATCCCACCTAAAACAGCAACAACTTGGAAGTGCCCTGTGTACATATTGATTCAATTCTGGACCACAGCTAGGAGAGCTGGCTGATGTGGGAGAAGGTGGGATATGAGGGCTTGAAAACTGGATAGAACATTTATTTCCCCTCTAAATCATCTTAGATCCATGTCAAATATGTGCCTAGTAAGTAAGCAAAGAGATGGGGAAGTCTTCTCTCTTTAGGAAGTGCCAGTAACATACTATGCTTCTCATTCAGTTTCTATTTACTTGCCTTTGCCCCATTCTTTTGCCCCCTTGGTGGCTTACTCCTTGCTCCCCATTACGATGGCACACAGCTGGGGATCCTGGACGGTGGGTGGGTGGATCCCATGGTGAATCACTGCCATTTGCCCACAGAGCTGGAAGCAAGTGCTGCCTCCCCCACAGATTGGCACATCCTGCATTGGTGCTCAGGGAAGGGTTAACTCAAACTGGGCTGCACTCCAAGGCCTGGGAGCTGCTCCCCACACACTATCCCTGCGTTCCCAGCAGCTGTGCTAGACCAAGCCCAGTTAAGAGAGTGAAGCTGGGAGTGGGGGGTATGTTCTCGAATATCAAGCTCCACACTGGCACCAGGCCTGTCCCCTGCAGGGAGGCAACCTATAAAGACATAAGGGTCTGGACTTTGGGGCTATCCAAAACAACAAGGAACACCACAGTGAGGATAAGCCATGTACATGTTGTGTTATTGGCAGAAGAAAAGTGATTGGGGGTGGGAAACAGCTATAATTTGGAGAGTGGATCTTGTGCTGGCAGTGGATCTTGTTTGGTACGTGGTTTATGCAGCTGGCTGAACCCAAAGCCCTCTAGGTAGAAAGGCCTCAGGTCCTAGCAGTCACCTTTGCCCCTTCCCTTTCCACCCCCAGCTGGGAAGCTCCTTCCCTCCCATGACAGGAAGTTCATTGTTGAGGTCCCGGGATCTGCCAGACAATAAAGGAAGCAGCTGCTACCATGGCAATGGTGTGTGACATAAGCAAAACTTGCGCCATAATGGGTGTGGGGATATGTCCCAATTCACGGTCTCCTTGCTGTCATGGGAACAGGGAGCTGTGCTAGCCGGGCTCCTCTCTCTGTTCTCCTCCCACTGCAAGTCCCGACTGCTTCCCTTCGCATGCCACAGCAAGGGGTGAAGGAAACAAGGTCACTGGGTACACCACCTGCCTTTACCTGTAGCGAAGCCTCAGATGCACTTAGCCCGACAGCCACAGAGGCACAACCACACAAAACAACACTTCCCAGAAAGACACACGGTCACGGAACATACGTGACACACTGCACTGGAGGTAATGCACAGCCAATTAACAAAACCATGGAAATAGTTATCCTAAATGATGTACAGGGCAAAATGGACAGAAGTTTGTGGTACTACATACAGCAAAACTCTTAAATCCAAGCGGTTGCAGAGTTTTCAGAAATGTATACCCGTGTACACAGCCTGAGAACTTGGGGATCCAAGTTCACAAGCACAAAACATAGGGCTGCAGTAACAGAGCACCATTCACAAATCCAAGGTGTGTGTGCGTACACCCAGAGACACACTATATGCAACCCAGCCAGACATAACACACACACTACTTGCCATGTTACAGAAAAAGGATGCATTAAAAAATAAAACACAACAGATTTGTATGCCACTCCTCTTCTGTAACACATACACACCACATATGCATTCAAGGCCAGATGCTCTATATACATGCACACATGCGCACACAGCACTAAACAAACATTTGTATGTGCACATTAGAAAGTAGTGTACAGCTCTTATGGCAAACACACTGCCTGCAACACATGGGGATTCTAGGGGAGCCATCCAAGTATACAGAGAGAAGGAGGGAAGGATTGAGTTGAGCTCTCTTGTGTGTGCGTGCGTGCATGCGTGCTGTGTTTCACCTCCCTCCTCCCCGCTGCTATCTGGACTACAGCCTGGTGGTGGCTGCGGTCACGAAGGGAGGGGGGATTGCCTCGCCCAGTGCATGAGTCACAGAGAGCAGACTTCCCTTCCCAGCAGGGCCCTGGGCTCAGCCACTTGCCTGCCGGGAAAGGCTCTGTATGCTAGCCGGGGTCAGAGCCGTGGCTGCTCTGAAGTGGGCATTGGCAAGGGTGGGAGAGGGGTCTCTGGTGAGAACATCTGCTGGGGGAGGAGGAGGAGGAGGAGAGAGATGCGTGGATGAGTTTTGATCCCAGTCCAAGCACTCTTGTTTTTTGGACAGCCCAAAGACATATTTTACTGTCTCTTGGCTGCAACTAATTTCACTGCGAATGCTCTCCCACTTCACAGCGGCCAAGCAGTTATGGATTTCTTGGCTCTAAGGAAGGAGCAATTCGGGAAGACATCTCCATCTCATCCTCACCCATGTGCAGTATAGTGGTTGGAGCCAGTGTCGGACTAGGACTTGGGAGACCAGGGTACAAATCCCCTCAGCCATGAAGCTCAAAGGGGGACCTTGGGTCAGTCCCTGCCTCTTAGCCTAAGCTACCTCACAGGATTGTTGTGAGGTGTAAATGAGGCAAGGGAGAACCATGTACGTCACCTTCAGCTCCTCAGGGGGAGGAAAAACAGTGGGATATAAATGCAATAAACAGATAAAAGTGCATCCTAGATGTGCTCCAAAAGTAGGTATGACAGACTGACAGAATAACAACCCTGTTCAAAATAAGGGAAAGTAGTCCATGCCTCATTGCCACAATCCTCTTCTCCTTCTCCCAACACCTGCTAATCTCAGACTACAAGATCCTGCCCTATGCAAATCCCAACCTAAACAGGGGCATCAAATGGTCCAGAAATGGGGGGGGGGTGTGTGACTTTATTGCTGGATCATTTATGTAGTTCCCTGTTCTGACCTTAGGGACAGCCCCAAATTGACTCTCTCTGCCCCTCACTGCCAGCTGGGAAATCCCAACTGGAGACTAAAGCAAGGGCCTCGCTGTGGTAGGTTCATTCAGCTGTGTCCTCCTGGGACGGCTGCCTCCAAAGTCAGTCCACCAAGGGACATAAAAAGATAGGAAGCTGCCTCATACCAGGTTAGACCATTGCTCCATCCAGCTCAATACTATGCTGACAGGCAGCTTTCCAGGCCTTCAGAGAGGGACTTCTCCCTGCCCTACCTGGAGATGATGGGGATTGAAACTGGGACCTTCTACCACTGAGGTACAGCCCTTCCCCAACTCACACATTCTCCACCTCTCTCTTTCTCCTTTGGGTCTGCTTCTTCCCTTCCCACCCTCTCTGGCCCTACAGCATCCCTCGCCCCTAAACATGCTCTGGATCTCTCTGATCTGGACACTGGCACCTGGCTGTGTCCCTCCCTTGCCCAGGCTGTAATTAGCAGCTATTAAAGGTCATTAGCAAACTGGGAGTTAATGACCAGGTAGGAGCAACTTGGCTTCAGCACTGGGGTGTTGGCTTGTCTACCTGCCTGTTTACAGCTTTGCCAGCTGCTGGAATACCACCACTAAGCAGAGACCAGACGGAACAGATGACGCCTTGAGTTGGTTGGGAGAGAGGGAGGGATGCTTGAGAGGCAGTTTTGTAAGGAGCCAGGGCTGGCTGCAGACTTCTGAGACTCAAGCAGTGGGCACAGAAAAGAGAGTGGATTTGGGGGGATCTTGTGCTGTGGGTGCCTATGTCCACTTAGAACCAGCCCTCACCCTAGCATCCTACTGTGGCACAAAGAGAGTGGAGTATCCTGCTTCTCAAAAGTCATGTAACCCCCAAGCCCAAACACATTGGCTGGGAGCTGGGGTACAAGCCCCAGAATTCTGGCTCACTGCCCAGCCAGCCGTTTCTGCTCTTCCTGCTCCCTAAAATTCCCTGGCTGCTCTTCATGGAATTAATCACTTCCTGTTCCAGAGCTGGGTGTTGTTCCGTTCTGTCCGAATGGGTAATGCACCACACTTCAGAGGCAATTGTACACCAGTTCTAAGCAATGAATTGCTATATAAATATATTCTAAGACATCCAACCTCTTCTCTTGTTTTCCCATTCCCCACAACCAGAGAGATTGCTTCAAAGCAGCCAAAGTATCTAAACAATGACAGCTAAGGACCCTTTTCCTGACCTCTGACTCCCATTCCTAAATATTCTTCCTCCCCTGTTGTGCCTCCCCTGTTTGCTTTTCTGTGAAATCATCTGTTTTTAAGTGTGGGCGGCTTCTCCAACTAGGACGTGCCTAGAGCAGAACAGCTGCCAAGGAACCGCACGCCAGAGACAGGGTGTGTGTATATGTGCACAGAGAGGGTGATATACGTGGTGTGGGGTTTGTGATAGGGTGAATTGTCAAAGCCTGCAGAGGGTAGGTGGGAGTATGTAGGGGTATACTAACTACATCCTGTGGGTGTGTTTGGAACACCCAGTGTAAAGCATGGCACAGCGTATGTTTAGCACAGTGCATGTTTGGCTGAAAACAGTGTTGCTTTTATGTTCTGCAAATGTGCAAAGAGTGGTGGTGCATTGCGAGCAACTGATGCAGAATGTGGAAGGTCTTGTCTTTGGGTAGTATGTGGGAAAGTGCATCTGTGTATGTACTGTCTATAACATGCTATAAAGCATGAGCATCCTCAGAGCTGTAACAAAGCATGTTTGTTTACATGGTGTCTGAAGAAAGATGAGAGCAAAAGTGTGTGCGCAAGTGAACATGCACAGAAGGTGTGTGAGAATGTCTGAGGAGGGGCAGTAATAATACGATTCTGTGCTCGCTTGTAAATACTCATTCACCTGGTTGCTTGCGGTAAAAAATGCTTCCAGGCAACTAGCAAGGGATGTTTATAGCACTTGTTTCTTTTACACCACAAATCACTAATCCAGTAACTCTCTGGTCAGGTGGGCAAGTAAAAAAAAATAATGTTATGGATTAATAATTTTAGTTGACTAGAATTTGCAAGGCTGAATAAGGCATGCTGTGCAAGTTTCATCTCCCTTGCGTACAAGGAAATCCCTGCCAGAAAGTCCCACTCTAGACACTCCATTTGTGGATTTGGGCAGATTTCCTTGTCAACATAAAGCCCTGAAGGATGCCAAGACTTGCCTGAACAGTAAGGAGTATTACAGTGTGGTTAGGAAAGGGAGGGAGGAAGACAGAGAATTGCCAGTTCTACAGGGGGGTGGGGAAAGGCCCAAAGATAAATGCCATATTAAAAATGCCATATAAAAACAAATTAAACTTAGAATTAAAAAAACAACTAAATGTCATATAAAAACAAATTAGACTGAGAATTAAAAAAAAAAAAAGCTGGTGGCAATCCTGTTGGGGTTGAATGCTGTAAAGAAATACAAAGAATGGGGTTGAGGAATGGGATCAAGAATCCACTGAGGCCCTGGTTTGTGACTGAGGAGGGATTCGAACTGGGGATTAATTAATTTATTACATTTCATTCCCACATTTTTTTCCTCTGAGGAGCTCAACGTGGAGTAAGTACATGGTTCTCCCACTCCATTTTATCCTCACAACAACCCTGTGAGGTAGGTTAAGCTGAGGATCCATGATTGATCCAAGCTCACCCAGTGAGCTTCATGGCTGAGTGGGGATTTGAAGAACCTCGGTCTACTAGGTCTCAGTCCAACACACTAACCACCACACAGGCTCTGGGTCACAGTTCACACTCCTCCTCACCAGTCTACTACATCAACTCTCAGATAGCAGTGGTGGTGCTCAAGACTGAAAGCCACCCCAAACCAGCCGAAGCACGACATGGACAAAAACAGCCCATGTTCCTTCCTTACAGCCTCAGGGCAAGCTTGTTGAAGCAGAACTGACCTCCTGCTAGCCCTGGATGGGTTAATACCAGGCCATCCCAGGAAGGGAAGCTGGGAGCAGACGGTGTCTGAGTTGCTCCTGAGTCACATAGGCCGATAACACGTTTCCACCCAAGGCAGCCAAAATAACCCGGCTGGGAACTTTCCCACATGGAGTTTGTTTTTCATCTCCGCGGTTGCATGAGGCGGGGGATGTGAGAGAATAAAACACAAGGCTCCTGTTGAGGAGGCATACATTTGCCAAATGCTCCACGGCAGCTAGTGTGGCACAATAGGCAGGAGTGTTGGGCTGGGGTGTGAGAAGCAAAAAGTCTCATTGCTACTTAATGATGAAGCAAACTGGGTGGCCATAAGAGAACGGCAATCTTTCAGCCTATCCTACCTCACAGGGCTGCTTTAGGATAAAAACAGAGTGCTATGCGCCTTGGAAAGGTGATATGCCCATGTAACAAATAAATGTTTCACGCACCCAAGATGGTTTCCCTTAAATAAGAACTTAAAACACCAAACAAGCTCCAAACCCAGGACTTCCCTAAAATGTGAGGATTTCCTGATAGCTGGCAAGTCTGTCTGGGTCAGGTGGGAGAACCTTAGGCCTGGAGGTCAAATGTGGCCCTTTATCCGTCTTCTGAACTGTCCCCAAGCCATGCCCCCCTCCACACTCTCTTCAAAAGGTTTTGCCTGGCTGGAAAGTGCTCTTGAACTGTAAAAATGGCCCTTGCTTGCCTAGATGGAGAGAGATATGTGTATATAAATCTCTGCCTTTGGCATGCCTAGAATGTGGCTTACTGTACAAAGGCAAAGAATCACACCCATAACCCTACCTACGTGCCTCTGGCCCCTCTCAGCAATGCAAGTGGTCCCAAGAAATTTGTCCGTGAGAGAATGTGGCCCCCAGGCTGATAAAAGTCCCCCGACCCCGACCCATTTGGTTAGTTTTTGTTCTGCGGTACTTTGTGGTGTTTGATGGGCTGTGTTGGCTAATCCTATGCAGGAATTAGTCCAACCCAGTTCAATGGGACTTAGTAAAGGGGCCCCTGACCATTAGGTCCAGTCGTGACCGACTCTGAGGTTGCGGCACTCATCTCGCTTTATTGGCCAAGGGAGCCGGTGTACAGCTTCCGGGTCATGTGGCCAGCATGACTAAGCCACTTCTGGCGAACCAGAGCAGCGCATGAAAACGCCGTTTACCTTCCCGCCGGAGCGGTACCTATTTATCTATTTGCACTTTGACGTGCTTTCGAACTGCTAGGTTGGCAGGAGCAGGGACCGAGCAACGGGAGCTCACCCCGTCGTGGGGATTCGAACCGCCAACCTTCTGATCGGCAAATCCTAGGCTCTGTGGTTTAACCCACAGCGCCACCCGTGCCCCTTTCAATGGGACTTACTCTCCAGTAAAACAGTAGCCCTGTGCTCTCTGTACACCACAGTTGTGGGTCGTGACTGAGTAGATCAGCAAATAAGTTTGGATGTCAAAGAGGGAATCTTTAAAAACAAAACTATACAGCAGAAAGAGTGTGGCTTTTGGAACCACAGGTAAATAAATGCTACCTAGCAGCATTGTGTGGCCCACCAGGGGCTAAGAAATAGACGAGGCAAGGAGTGTGAATAAAGAGTAAGATAGGATTTGAGTCCTTTTCCTTAGACTGCAACACTCTCGATTCAGCCTCAGCAGCTGGGATATGAAACAGGCAATGTTCTTCCGCCTTCTTCTTGCCCATATAAAATGAAACTCCTTGGCAGCAGTAGGCATGAAAGTTATTCCTTCGAATCACAGACACACACACACACACACAAACATACACAAGATTTGCATAGCTGGCATCGCCCATGTCGTTTCCTCTACGCTAGCAGCCTCAAATGAAGGCACACTGCTGTCCCCCGGCGGGGGCTTGTGGTCCTGCAGCGCCGGGTGCTGAAACATCTGTTCCCTCATAGCGCCCCCTTTCATTTCGCATCAATCCAGATTAAAAAATCTTCTTCCCGTTAATAAAGTCGGCTGTTTGTTGTCACACACATTATTACAGAGCCTTCGGCATGTATGCTGCGTCTCGCTGTGGAGCTGGAACGGCCCGGAAAACTGAGAATTCCTGGAATACCTTTTCAACACGTGTAGGATAAGTCATTGAGAAACGTGACCATGAGCATGTGCAGAGTTCATTTCCACCGAGCGGCCCACACGCTTAGAAAACAAGGCAGCTGGCATGCCTCCCAGGTGGCCCTGAACCTCCTCGGTTTCTGTTCCCCCCGCCGCCCCAGGAGTGAAGCACCGACCCCACCCACGAGCGATCCCCTTCGCCATATACAGTCATAAGCGCTCGCCTGACGCCCCCTCGCTCGTCCTAGAGCGTCTCGGTGCCTCGCGGGCGGGGCTGAGCCTCTCCGGTTCCGCCCCAGCTGCCAACGGCGGGGCGCGGGCGGCTGACGTCACGCGCGGGCTGCGCAAGGGGCCGCTCTAGGCCAGCAGGGGGCGTGGCGCTCGGAGTACCGCGGCTTGCAGCGCCGGAGCCATGAGCGAGACGGGCCCGGCCGGGCGCTGCGGGGCGCTTCTCACTTGGGTAAGCCCGGGAGCTGGAGCGCGGGGGGTCGCCCGCTGCAGCCGCTCGGCTGATTCCCGCCACCACCTCCATAGGGCGCCCCCCCCGAGTTAGCCCCGCTGCCACTGCCGCCCCCCCCCCCGGTCTTCAACAGGTGCCTTCCCGCCCGGCTTCCTCGCCCAGCCGCCTGGGATAATCCTTCCTTGGGGAAGGGGAAGAATGGCCGACAAGGCCACACGCGCCCCTCTTTTTTATTATTCCGGGTTAGTTTAACCCGGAATTGCCGCTCACGTTTCTGCATTCTCACGGACGTGCTTTACACCCGCTGTTCCACCCATAAGCATTATGCACCGACAGAGGATGCGTGTGGCGGGGGTGTATGAATGTATCGTGTGCATGGACACCTGTAATAACCACTTGGTTTGGTGAACACGGGCGGGAGGGACGTCGGTTAAAGTCCGCGGCGGAGGCCTGAACTTAGCAGCACCGGTTGCTCAGCCCCTGGAGTTCCTTCCAGGAAAGTCTTGAGGCCTCCCGGCTACCTCCCAACTCCGCTCCTCAACTCCCAAATCCTCTTAAAAACCTCCCGGTGCCGCAAGTCTGCCTTAAAGCCTCGGGCTATTTTTGTAGGCTCCACTCGACACATAATGACTCTGCATTTGCGCTCTTTGCCCCCTGGCGCTGTGGATTTTCTCCGTTCCCTCCACCCGCTCCCTTAAACTAGCTTTTTCTTTCGTGTCCAAATGGAATGATTAGGGCTTCCAACTGTTGGCTGCTGTTGCTTGAGATTCTCTTTCTCTGTCCTTCCCTTGGAAGAATCTTTCCCCACCACCTGCTGTGCCCAGCACCAAATGCTGAACAATGAAGGGTATCTGATTAATTCCCATCTTGCCAAACTCCCCAAGGAGTAACATAATGAGAGTGAGATCGAGAATCTAGTTCAGCCTGCTTAAAAATGTGTAGAACAAGACATAGAGGTTTGTAGTTCATCAGAGGAACAAACTTAAAACAACTTGGAATGTTAAAAAAAGAAAGAAGGCAACACTTGCTCAATCTATAGTTCAGACCAGTCTAATTGGTGAGGTTAAATATATGAGAGAGCCAGAGACTGGATTATTAGAAATATATTTATATGCTACTCAACTGGGGCCCAGTTCCAAACTGGACCATTTCATCCCAATCCTGAAATAAGGAAAAAGCATTTATTTTTGTTGATTTGCTTATTCTTGAGAGAACCCTTGTGGAAGCTGCTACTTGTCCATTAATTTGATTCAGTGTTTTGAGTAGAAGATTCAGGGGTCTGACAAATGTCCATGCTTTTGGGCCACATGTGTAATAAAGTCTACAATCTGAAAACTACTGAATTGTTAAGTTCAGTTGTGTCACCTGTGAGCCAAATCAAGCTAACAGGGTTTTGTCCTATTGCGTGTGTTGAAGTAGCTTACGAATGTCAGGATGCTTTCATGATAATCAACCATGCTTTGTGAATTGTTACTGTGACAACTTTAAGCATTACTGTAATTGCCACAGTCTGTACCCTTTGCAGTGCATTTCTTTCTACCCCTGCTGCTTACCTCATTGCTGACTTTCTCCTTCACTCACTCCCCCCACACCGTGTGTATCTCCTAACTTGGGTTAACAATTCATGCATCTGATGTAGTAGTTCACAAAAGCTTATGCCATAGTAAATTTGTTAGGGTTGTATTCAGAGCACTCCTATGTGTGAGAAGAACAACTTCTGTTTGTGCAATGATACTCCCCCCCCAATGTACTCCCCAAATCTGTTCTAGGGGTTCTCTCAACTCTCTAGAGCAGATCTGGGGATAGCGTGGGAGAGGTGCAGGGGGGCAGAGGAGGGAAATATTTTTACACAAGTGGAAGTCATTCCCCTCTCACAATTATTTAATTGAATACCATCCTCCTACTTTAAAGTACCACAAGACTTTTTGTTTTTTGCATTAAGATGGTGAAGAATAAGTGGATTTTGACTCAGAAACTTCACCAACTTGCTCAAGGAAAATATTTCTGGAAAACTTTTTCTTTTGCAATTAGAGCCAACCGGAGGGTTCTTTGAAGTATTATATTTGTGTGATATTTATATTTGCATACTTCATTGTTGTCATATTTTAGATTTAAATGATTTTTAGTTTTTGCTGGAAAAACTAGTGTTTGAACAACTAGAGCAGCACATACCTTTGTGCCTAACTTAAAGAATGGCTGCTTGGCTTATTAAGAGTGGCTGCTGCTGCTCTGCCTTCCCAAGAGCTTCCTGGTTAGATTGCCCTATGTCCTGTTTATCACTAATAGCTGTAATGAGAAAACTTTGTTCTTCCATTGCTAATCACCTTCTCCCTAACCCACCATGCCAAAGATGCCGGATGCTTCTATCTTTGCCCAGGGCAGAAAATACTGGAGTTGTTGTTTCTAGATTCTATTTGCAACAGCTGTCATACAAGGAAGGATTTTGGTATGATCAGCCTTTCATAGCACTGCAGCAGTAAGAGAGGAGGAGCTGAACCTGTCAAGCTTGTCTCTCCTGCACAAGTATTAAAAACACAGGAGTCTTTGTTTACGCTGAATTGAGCAGCCCTAACACTGTTTTTCCTCAATACCTCTGTGCCTGAGTCCACAGATGCTGTTGGGGGTTCTTGGCTAACAAGGAAGGGTCTTTTGTTTATGGGACCTGGATATTTAGGAAATAATTTACTAATGCAAGATGGCTGGTATTTCTTCCAGATTCAGAATGGAATGCTGATTTCTGCAGTAAGAATCAGGCATCTGTCAGCCTTGTGTGAGAAGGCTGGAGTTGGTACCCAAGCGAGATCTGATGGGAAGGTGGATGCTCATGTGCTGTAATGTTATTAGCCAGAGCTCTAAGATGGACCACTTTAGGATGCTTTCACATGGCAAGACCTGTAAAAACTGCCCCCAGCAGGAGAGACCCTTCTACTCTTAGGCATGCTGAGGTCCAATGTCAGTCGCTGATACTTGTGTTTATATGGGATGCAGTATCTCAGGAAAAACATCAGTACTTTAGCTCATGCAGGTAGTTGATGGGACTTCTATTAAGAGGGGTAAACAATTTGGAGAAGGTAGGCACACATGGTTTCCTAAAATGTAAGTTTGGTCTAAACATGTTGATTCCAGGGAATAAGAGAGCTATGGGATCTGATTTCTGCACGACTGAGAGTTCAGTTTAACTTGAGAGGCTGATAATTTGACACAAATAGGACCTAATCCAATTTAAGGTATTGCCACTTACTGGTAGCTGTTTCAGTTGAGAACCATAAGAATTAGGACATCAACCAAATGAAATTTTAAGGGGGAGGTACCCAAAATACAGAGGAAGGTGGAGTGTTTGTAGCATTCACTGGATGTAGTGCAACCACCATCTTCCAAACAGGGCACATTAACAATCAAAAGGAGAGTGTTGTTTAATAGCGAGGTAGGTAAGAGAAATATCTGACCCTGTAGAAAACTCCAAATTGGACTAGATAATTCAAAGACAGAAAGCTTACTTGTTTTGGTAATCTTTTTGGTTAATATGAAAACCTTAATGTGTTGTTTCAGCCTGTTAGTTGCAATTGAGGAAGCAAGGTTAAAATCATGGGAAAACAAGCAGGGATGACTGTGTGCATGTTGGAGGAGAGGACCAAGGCCACTCCTAAATCTCCTAGGTGTAAATCCTGTAGCTGCTCTCGAGGCAGGAGGTAGCTTGGAAGACTTCTATTTCATTATACTCAAGGATGCCCTGACTGTGAGCGTGACAGCTGGGCTGCCTCTGCTTAGTGATTCATTGTGTATATCAGCGCCTTGCAGGCATGTGGGAGTACTCGTGCCGAGCTCATTGTGTGGGGGGTGCATGTGTGTGGCAGGCACTGTTGTCTTGCAGCAGCAGACTTATCTATTGGTATAGATTTTCAAGTTTGGTTTTAAAGATCTCAGTGTCTAATCATGAAGCCTAAGTGCACCTAAACCTACATAGGGTTGCCACCTTCAGCCAAGAGTCTTTGTAACTCCACACTTTTCATTCTTATGGATATATTCCCATTAGATGAGTTATCCAGAAAAAGTGTGTTTTTCTTCTTTGATATAGACACTGTCACTAGCAGCCCTAGCAGATTTCAGGTTGTGTCCCCCTGTAGGCTGGTTCAGAATGGGCTTTCTCTGTTCCCAGATCTAAGAATTCACTATTTTTGCACCTAAAGTGTTCACTTGCTGATTTGATTTGTTTCCTCCAGCTGCAGACGTTTCATGTTCCATCGCCATGTGCCAAAGAACAGGATTTGGCCAGCGGGGTCACGATTGCCCAGGTGCTGCACAAAATGTGAGTGTCGTGGTGGTTATCTTCATGAGTGTTCACAAGAGTTATCCTGGTCAGCATGGCCAAATTCTCCCCTCACTCCCTCACAAATCTCTCTTTGATGCTTCCCTGGTTAGCAAGTTGACCATTTAAGTTTGTGCTGCCAGAAATCAGAATTCCCTCCCTAATGAGTTAATTTGACAGTTTGATACTAGAGAAGGACAGACAACAGCTTAGCAGGAGGAAAGCTCCTGTGGTTGCCTTCTTTGTAACATTGGGACAATGTGAATGAAGCTGTTTGTGAGACAGAAGACAGCAGAGCTTGACTCTAGACTGGTGAAAAGCCACTATGGAATCTGTTTCGCAAAGCATATGTGCAAGGTCACAAAGTTGCTCAGTTTGCTTTCCACCCCCGAACCAAAGGCAACAGCTTTATGGTTTTCATTTCCAGAGACCCATCTTGGTTCAATGAAACCTGGCTCCTGAGGATTAAAGATGATGCTGGTGACAACTGGAGGCTGAAGGTATGAAGTGAGAATGGGGTGAGTGGTGGTCTCTAAGACCTAGATGCTTAGCAATCCCAAATACTGCCAAGAAATGAACTCCAGAAGTCATGAGACTCTGACCTAGCAATACCTGGAAAGCAGAGTTGTTCAATTTTCAGGGTTTCTTAGCTGGCTTAGGTTGATCAGCCAGCTTTGTGATTTGAAGATGAGGGTGGGATTTGGTAGGAAGGGCTCTTCACCCCAATTGGATGCCTGTCCTGCATCAACCCTGGACTCTTCTCTCCCATCAGAGTAGTTCTGAAGACGACTGAGCATGACCAGCTTTCCCCCCCCCCCTTTCCGTACCAGCACGGGAAATAGCAGAGTCTTGCTCGTTGGCTGTATGGCCTTTGGAAAGGGGAAATATAGTGGGAATGACAGGTCTCCGTACTCTGACAAACCAGCACATTTATGTTCATTCATCCTCTATCTTGCCTCCAGGTGAGCAACTTGAAGAAGGTCCTGCAGAGTGTGGTTGAATACTCCCAGGATGTGAGTACCTGTTCTGGTTTGGCTTTGCTGGCATGGTGGTGATGTATTTCAGGGCATGGCCCAAGCCTCCAATGAAAGTTAAGGGTCTCTGCTTGGGCAGTAGAGCAGCAGGTGAATGCCAAGGGACAAAACTCTGATAATCACTCAGCCTGGCTGTATTGAAGCCATCACTGAAAGACGGAGCTCATGGTTCCAGCCTAACATTCTTTTTTCCCAGGACCCACCTATCCCTTTGATGGTAATTAGTTTTAGCTGGTTTTAATACTGAATTTTAGATTGTTGTAGTCTGCCCAGGGACCTGCTGGTGAAGGGTAGGTAATAAATTGAATAATGATAATAAATAATAATAGAAATAGCTCTGCTCTAGAAAAGCTGGGTAAATGTTATTGGTTTTCTATGGATGTGCCTTTCTCTATGTACAGAACTCCCAAGATAGCCAGTGGAGTGGAGTGGCAAGTGAGACTTAGACTGGGGAGATTTTGTTTCAAATCCCTGATTTTGTTTCAAATCCCTGATTAACTCCAACCTTCCTGGGTGGTGATTTTGGGTCTACCTCTTAGCCTAATCTATACACTCACAGGGATAAAACAGTGGGAAAACTATATATGCTATCCTGAGCTGTTTGGAGGAAGAATGGGATTGCAGTGTAGTAGTAGTAGTAGTAGTAGTAGTAGTAAATGCTCCTTAGTACAGGCAGTCTTGCTAACAAGTCCACCCAAGTTACTAGCCCAAAACTTAAAAAAAAAAAAATTCACCTTTCCAGACATGCCTGTGTAGTCACTTATTGCCCACTGAAAGAGGCTGTTGCAGTTTCAAAAGCTTCATTGTTTGGTCACTTGGAAGCTTGCCACAGACTAGTGCTGGACAAGTGGCAGATTTCAAACCTAAGATAAAGATACTGAAAAGTAACCTGTCCTCTCCCAGGCAAATTGCTGTCACAGACGCAGTGAGATAGGTGGAATAGGTAGGTGGCAGCAACAGTGAAAGGTCTGCTGGCTGTCCGAAGCTATATCCACTGTTGTCTTCTCAGGTCCTGGGCCACCAAGTCCCGGAGCAGCTGCTGCCTGATGTAGCTCTGGTTGGAGAGCTGTCTGACACAGCTGAGCTGGGCAAGCTACTGCAGCTGGTGCTGGGCTGTGCCATCAGCTGTGAGAGGAAGCAAGGTATATGTATGCAAATGACAATTACAATGGGGGGATGTCACAGTGGGGCTTTATGGGCATCTGCGCCATGAGGATGACTCTGCAATGGCTGCTTTAAATACCTGCCGTGGGTGGGTGGGGTCTAGGAAGCAGGTGCTCTATTTGTTGTGGCATTGCTGTCCTGCTTACAGGGACTTACAGTTTCCCTTCATTAGTCCTCTCTCTTCAGGTGGCTCTTGCCTCATTCATATAACGCCAGGATCTCCTGAAGCTGGAGCTTCCAATCTTTCTCCTTGGGTTTTCTCCTCTCACTTTTCTTCACCCCTGATACTAGTTGGGATATCGGCTTCTTAAATCAGCTTGAGACAGAAGGAGGGTGCAGTGAGAGACAGACAGAGATCTGACAGTCTGCCACACCCACAAAAATACTTTATCGAACTTTGGGCCCCTCTCCTGGAGGCTGTACCAACCCTCATGGCCGCATGATTTGGGGCAGGGGAGGGAATCTGGCCAGAGGGAGGAAGGAACTAGTTGGAGAGTAATTTGAGTGCCCAGCCTCATCTGTTTGCAGATCACATCCAGCAGATCATGACCCTGGAGGAATCTGTGCAGCATGTTGTTATGACAGCAATACAAGAGGTGAGTGCGACTGTGTCCTTCAGCCTAGTGTGAAGCCATTAGGCTCCGGAACTGGATGCTTGCTTTGTGTTGCTAATGATCTCCCTGGTCAGGAAGTGCCCCTCATTCTCAACCTACAATCTTGCGTCTTCCCAGGTAATGATGCTACTTTTGCGCTAGTCCCTGCCCCCGCCCCCCGCCAAGTCCTGCCCACTCCCTGCTGCCAGGCCTGGTGCTCATTAGATGAGAGTTCCGAAAGATGTTCTAGTTCACCTATGCCTGCTTCCTGAAATACAGGGCTTAGAAAGTTCTGTGAGTCACCTCTATGTGACCAGTTACCAAACCTCTTTGTCTTTTGCAGCTCTTAAACAAAGATTCATCGGACACGCTGAGCTCAGAGACTTATGGGAACTTTGACAGCCAGGTACTTGTGATATATATTAAGAGTGGGTGGGTGGCATGAGCCCTAACGGTGCAAATTCAATAGATGTAGGCTGAGCAGGAATGGAGAAAGAGGTCCTTTTTTGGGGGGTGGGGCCAGATGAGGTAATGCGAAGGAAGAAGGCTAGGCTTGGGCTACTATGAGTGGCTTGCCTTGCTCAGTGTCTGTGGTAGTATATAGACTTTTATTGACTGACTAACTGACTCCTTGTACCTTTCCGGTTTTCCCTTGTAGTCCAGGAAGTATTACTTCCTCAGCGATGACCTAGAGGAGACGGATGACATGCGCCAGCGCTGCCATGACCTAGAGCAGCAGGTGAGTGCCTCTTGGGAGCCAAGAATATTGGAGGTGGAAACCAGCTCTGTTTGCTGTGGACTTAAAAGAATGTGCATCAGATGATGGAAGCCAGGAGACTCTTCATAGGAACAATGGAAAAATACTGAGCACCATCAGGTCTCCAATGGGTTCTGCCCTTCCTCGGAAGTTATGGGGAAGTATATATCGGGGTAGGACACCTGTTGTCTTGTAACGTTTGGTTGACTGCATTGTCTGTCACCTCTGAGCATTAGCCATGCTGGCTGGGGCTGATGAGAGATAGGATTCCCAATAACATCTGGAGGGCCACAGGTTCCCCGCCCCTGGTATATATTCTGTGCTGGAATTTTCCAGGAGTCCTGACATGCCATTTTCTGAACTGCTATCTTGATTACCATCCTTTCTCTCCCCTTCCCTCCCTGCCTGCCTCTCCATATTGCACAACTCTATGTGCACTGAGTTGGTGGTGTTTGGGGACCAGGCCTATTCTGGGCATTTGGATATTCTGTCTTTCCTTATATGAAGGCAAGGTGAGGGCCTGCCTTCCGTTCCTCCCTCATGCAGTCCAGTTTCTGGGGTGGGGTGGGAAGTGCAGTTCTTTGTGGATGGTGTGAGCTTGCTGGGCTGCATGGAGACAGCTGGGCTTGGCTGCAGTGTGGTGTGTGAGTCTGTGTCCCTCCTAATGCACAGCTGTCCTTTCCCTCATTGTTTTTGAGATTGCTGTGGACAAAGAACAAGACCGGCTTGGTAGTTCTGGGGCTGACCTTGGATTCAGTGGTCCTGGGCTTTATGCCTCTTTTTACCTGTTAAAGCCATATGAACAAGACTGGTGTCCGGCAGAGGGGCTAAATTTAAAGAGCAGACAGTGCAACTGTGGAGATTTTGGATATTTCAGGAAGGGTGGGTTGTGGGGGACCTGAGAAAGGATAGGCTGATCTCACTCCCTTTACAAAAACAAACCCTTTACTCCTCCAAGGTGCTAAAGTGCCCCTGGAGATGCAGCCCCCTTCAAGAAGGTGAGTGTCTTCCCTCTTCCCATGCTCTTGCCTATGATAACAGACCTGCTCACCCAGCAGTGGAGCCCCATGCCTGGTGGGGCCAGCCTAACCTCCTTGCATGAGCATGTGCCATGTTGACAAGTTAACAACTGCTTGAGAGTGTTGGAGGAGTTGTTTGCACCCAGTACAGAAGCAGGGTTGGGCCTGGCCTGAGTTAAAAGTGCTTTCAGACTCTGTACTAATTCAGCTACAAATCCACATTTCCGCATTATAGGTTCTAAACTGCCTATGAAGATTCTGGAATCACTTAGGTTTAGGGGATGTCTATACAGGCTGAGTGGTTTTTTGTGGCCTCTTCATTTGGCAGCATTTAAGCTTCGTAGCAATTCTGTTTTTTATAAATTTTTTATTGGTTTTTCACAATTTTTATAAACACAAACATAACACAATACAAAACAAACAAACACATAAACAAACATGTATAATTTCAGATCCTTTTTTCTTAAACCTTACTTCAGCGACTACCCCGTACCATCCCTTTCTGCATCCCAGTTTCCAAATTTGTTCAGCAAATCCTCACCCTTATATTTATCTAGTTTTCACCTTGTTTTTTTCTTTTACTTAATCTTCTACAGCCATAATCCCCATATTTTTAAAACCTCAACATTTTAGCATTCATTAATTTTATAATAAGCTTCGTAGCAATTCTGGATCCCTGCAGCAGGTCGGTAGGTGCCTGTAATGAAGTTTTCACTTCCATTCAGGGAGCATAGGTCTTTGGCAAAAAGTCTGCCAGATTTGCAGAGAGAGGAAGTGAACTTGCTTGCTAGCAGTTCCTTTCAGTAGCTCACACGTGCTTTAGTAGTACCAGTGTGGATGATAAAAATTCCTTCCCGCCAAATGAGCTGGTGCAGGAGGAGTCCTGATGAGGCTAATTTCAACGGCTGCTGTGCGTGTTGGGGCAGGAGGCCAGCTGTAGACATTATTTTGCACATGCATGCAAATTTCTGTTAAGCCTACTCTGTTACCCACTGTATGGTTACATAGTTTTGCAAAATATGGGGACAGGTCTGCTAGAGCAGCAAAAGGAACCGATTGCTTGTGGCTACATGTAGCAATTTGATAGAGAATGGGAGAGCAGGATTCACTTCAGCCTGCTTAAAGCCAAGGGAAAGAAGTGAACAGCCAAGACTTAAGGAGCTATGCTTCTCCCCCCTTTTTCTAGGGCACTAGTAGAATGAGGTTGAATGTCACAGGCTGGTTGGGCTTATGAAGGACCTGGTAGAATCCACAAAGTTCTTAGCTGGACTTAGAGCTCCATTACTTAGCCATCTCCCAGAAACTGGTCTTCCTCCCCCCTTCTCTCAGATCTCCATCCTGGTGGAAGAAAAGAATACTTTGTCGCTGGAGAACAAGAGTCTCCGGGAGCAGAAAAGCTCGCTTGAGTCCGATGCTGCTGGGCTCACTGGCAAGAAGTTGCTGCTGCTTCAAACCCAGATAGAGCAGCTGCAAGAGGAGAACTTCCGGTAAGGCAGATACTGGGGTGGGGAGATGATATTGCCCTCAGGACAATGTGCCCAAAGGCAGTGGAGTCCAGAGAAAAATGAGAAGAAAAGTCTAGCTAACTAGATGTATTTTGGCCAGGCTGGAAAGCAGCAGAGATGACTTCCGAGTGCGCTGTGACGATCTCGAAAAGGAAGTGCTGGAGCTTCAACACCGCAATGAGGAGCTGACCAGCCTGGCTGAGGAAGCCCAGGCACTGAAAGACGAGATGGATGTGCTGCGGTGAGTGTGCCTCAATGCCTCGGCTGCAAGAACTGTGAATATACCCTTGTATTTTTTTGGGTTATGTGTTACGGCTTGTGAAGCAGCCCATGGTCCAGCCTGGGCCTGCTGTGTGTCAAAACTCCAAATTTGTGAATCTTGGGCCTCAGGTGTGCTGTGTTGCCATATAGGCAAACCTCCCACTGCAGCTGCTGACTAACAGAGGTCTGCTTCTCTGCATATTTGGACACTCTTAGGTAGACAGTCCATTTTTGCACACATCCTTAAGTTTAACACGGTGATCTTTGCCACTGAAAAGGCAGAGCAACAGATTCCCAAACAGCCGCTGATGGTTGAATGCAGCTATGGAGAAGAGTTGACAGTCCCACTAGAGGGTTTGTGGGTGGCTCATGCCTATACACTGGAGCCCTGATGAATGCTGTCTCTCTTCCAATGCTTGAAGTTCTGGAAAAGCAGAAGCAAATTAGTCCAGGAGTTTTGAGTGAATATGTGGAATGTGGCTTCTTACTTGGAATCCAATTAGTACTGCTGAATAATCAAAATCTCTGCTATCTGGAATTTGGTGGAAGTGGGGCAGCTTGTGTGTAAAGAATTTGGTTTAATTGAGAATGTTAGTTGTTCTTGGGGGATGGGTTTCTGTGCTGGAACAGCATTCATTGCAGCCTCTCACTATTACCAGTCTTCCTTTTCCTGTGTTTGTGAGTTTTGTACAAAGCATGCTGTTAGGTAACTTCACACAGATTTCTTTTTTTGCTATTCATTAAAGCAAACTCAAGTTTTGTTGTAACTTGTCAATTTTTGGACTGTTTCACACAGAAATGTAGACATAGTGCTTCAGTTCTAAAATAGATGCACTAACCCATAACTTCATGTGATGTAAAAGAGCATCAGCAAGCCTTGGGCTTTCATGCGCCCTCTTCTATCATCACATCCCAGTGGCTGGAAGGAGAAGTGGGGAATTGAATGCTTTACTATTTGTTTGTTGTGTCCAAACCAGCAAAGGACAGTTACCATTTAACTATACAGCAATTTGTTTGCAACAGTCCAACTTAGAATGTTTGCCTTAAAATGCATGGGATACTTGTTGCTTATCCATTATTGTTTCAGTTTTTGGCACCCTTTGACCTTGCTGCAGCAATTCCTGCTTACACAGTAGTTTTCTATAGCTAGTAGAGTTACTTTCTGTCCCTCCACTTTTTATCCAATAAAGTCAGAGTTACCTGACATTAAAAGCTGTAAAAGATACCTATACTTATATCTATATCCTGTTGCTCTGCAGTCACTCCTCAGACAAGGTGGGACGGCTGGAGGCTATGGTGGACTCCTACAAGAAGAAGCTGGAAGACCTGGGTGACCTGCGGCGGCAGGTTCGGCTGCTTGAGGAAAGAAACACCGTCTACATGCAGCGCACTTGTGAGCTGGAGGAGGAGCTTCGGCGTGCGAATGCTGTCCGTGTGCAGCTGGAGGCACATAAGAGACAGGTGAGTTGGTGTTAATAAGAGAATGCATTTGAGCAGACTGCAGCCTTCAGAATGCACTTGCAATAATACTCTGTCCTGAAGGAATCCTAAAGACAGATTGGAGCACCATTGGAGCCAGAAAGGCAAAACCCATTTGACCAGAATTGACCTGGTAGCTGTAGCTGTGCTGTGGCTTTGCAGGACTTTGCAAGACTGTTGTCTCAAACAGTCTTGTACTCTTGGTGTTTGGCAGGACTTCAATACTAAACATAGATTCAAGACAACCTGTAATGAAAAGTAGCGTTGCTGATTGCTTTGCAGCAGGAGAGGAGGGCAAAGATCATAAGCACAGCAAACCCCTACTCTTCCCTCTTCCAGGTGCAAGAGCTCCACAGCAAACATGCAGATGAGGCTTTGAAGGCGGAGAAATGGCAGTTTGAGTTCAAGAACCTCAAGGAGAAGTTTGAGGCCCTGGTAAAAGAAAAAGAGGTAACGCAGAACTTGTACCACAAGATGATGATGAGCGTTTCCTTTGGCTTGCAGGTGAAGGCCTAGTCCAGGAGTGAGGGAGCTTTTTCAGCTTGAGGGCCACATCCTCTCATGGGCAGCCTTATGGAGGTTGCATGCAAGTGTGGGTGGGGCCAGAGGGGAAAGTGGGTGAAGCAATGGATATGACTTCTCTCTTCATTGAAAGGGCTGCATTCTGGCTGCGCAAAAGCTCGAGCTTGGTGGTCGGTGGGTGTGTATAGATACAGGTATGTCCATACAGATTTTTTATATATGCACACAAATGCACCACCTATCTATCCATCCATTATCACATTTCATTGGCTCATTCTAGCCTGGTAAAGGAGGGCACAGAGCAGGCCTGGAGAGCATGTGGGGCGAGTCCCAAATGTCAGAGAGCCTTGATGGCTGCATTTGGCTTGAGATTCTCTACTCCTAGTCTTGTGGCAAGAATAGGGAAATCAGGCAGGAGTAGCATCTAGTTTCTGTTACTTGGACAATGTACAATAAGGCATCAGCCCACCATAGCTTAAGTGGTCCTTTTCCTGGGGTGATTCCTGACCCTTTTTCCTTAGAGGCTGATTGAAGAGCGGGATGCCTTACGGGAAGCCAATGAAGAACTGCGATGTGCTCAGGTGCAGCAGAAATTCCTAAATCAAGCAGGTGAGTATCAGAAGTCTTCCCCACCCCAATGAAATCCAATAAAGTCTGCCTCAGAACAATGATTGGAAGTTAAGGAGAAAAGGGACTTGTCTTTGTGTTGACAGGGCCAAGTGCACTCAAGTTACAGTAAACTAGCAGCCAACTACTTTTAACATTTGTTAATACCCGAAAAGCCACAGTGAGAGATGGGGACATTGCCTACATGCTGCAATCATTAGGGGAAATTTGTTCCATCTGAAATGCACAGCGGGGTGGGCCCAGGGGCTAGGGCAGGAAATCCAGCTAGACCCTTCTTTGTGCATTTAGGTGTTGATGTAAGAGCATATTGTTTGGACATTTATTTTATTGAAATGTCCTATAATTTGATTTAGTTGCTGATTGAGTGTTGTGCTTCCGTTTTTGCGATTCCTTTTTGGTTGTTACGGCTGCTTTTTGCGAATGTATTTTATATTTTTTACTATGCTTATTTACACCTGAAGATTCCATTTGGGATGGAAGGGTGCAGTAAAAATAAATGAATTAAATGCTGTCATTTTCATTTTTAAGAACTTTCTACAGGCACGGGCAGGGGGATTCCCTTATCTGTTAGCTTCCTTGGAAGCCACAGGAGGGCTGAGAGGGTAGGATTTTAATGGCTTGGACTGTTTTTATAAGCTGGACGGATAGCTCAGTCGGTAGAGCATGAGACTCTTCATCTCAGGGTCATGAGTTCGAGCCGTACGTTGGGCAAAAGATTCCTGCATTGCTGGGGGTTGAACTGCATGGCCCTTGTGGTCCCTTCCAACTCTACAATTCTATGAGCAGCTATACGGAACAACTTTTTTACTGTTTCATTTTAATTAATGTTTATTATGTGATTTGTGATCTTAATTGTTCTGATATGTAAATCACCCTAGGATCTCTTTTAATGAAGGGTGGTAAAGAAATTATATAAATTAAATTTTAGGCTAAGCCTGATAGGATCTCACACACCTGTCTCCAAGAGCTTTGCCTACAGCCTGTGTGTGTGCTTGGTCTGCCATGCGTTTGCCTGAACCAGCTTGTAGGGGAAGACCTTGTATTATAGTTGGCTGCTGCCTGAAGTGAGGTTTCACCTCCCATCTCTGTGTGGCTTTTCTCAGCCTTCATTCTTCTCCTGTTTAAATGTATTTCTCTTGATGCCAGTGTGGACCATGTTTTGCTTAATACTACTGGGAGCCATAACTGCACTTTTATTGCTCCAACTCAGGGTAGATGAGTTGTCCAGCCCTGGCTAGGTCAAGTGACATGGAAAGCTTGAGTGATACCATCTTAGAGGGTTGTGCTTTATAGCAAGGTAGTATTTGGGAACAATCGGCTCCTTCCCTCCAACAACACCTGTACCTTTGGATAGAAAGCCAGAGGAAAAATAAATGTATCTTCTGTTTCTCTCTCCCCCCCCCCCCCGCCTTGCAGATACCATCCTAGAAGAAATTGCTTCTCCTGTGGATAACTTAGCAGCTGAGATCATGCCAGCAGAACTCAAGTAAATTTTGCCCCCTTGGGGATCCTGTCTTGGAGGCAGAAGGGCAAAAGCCTATGGGGCCTATTTGAAATTGGGGACTTGCTGTTATTCATAATTATACTTGATTACTTCCATCAGCCAGAGGTTGGAGTCAATCTTACCCTGGTGTCCTTTTGGTGATAAAGAGAAAGTGGTGTGGGTGGGTGGGGGTGCTATCCTGGATTTATTTTTCTGATATTGTAGATGAAACAGGTATCATCCCAAGATCACCTTTAGCTTGTTCACTTAAGCTTAAGAAAACTGGGGTGCAGTTTTCTGCTTCATACAGTTATGAGATAAATTCTTTAAAAGGTCAGGCTCTAAGTGAACGCTCCTAATGTATATGCTAGATAATACAGCATGGTAATCTCTATGAATACTGTCTATCCCAATATGCGTTGCTCTGCTTTGGCCCCCAGTTCTAGAGATTGCATCCTCTCTATGAGCTGTTCTGACTTTTAGTACAGCTTTTAGGGTTGGGAGTGGGGGAAAGAGTCAAGAATGGGCCCACATGAAGCAGGGGCTGGGGCTGGGAAGTGGTGGTGGTCCACAACATTGGATAATGCCCCAGCTAATAATCGTAACATTCTGTGTTTCTTGCGGCCAGGGAGACCATTGTGCGGCTGCAGCATGAGAACAAGATGCTATGTGCACAAGAGCTGTCCTATCGGCTGCAGCAGACTGAATTGCAAGGGCTGCTGGAGGAATCTAACCGTACTAAGAACCAGCTAGAGGCACAGCAAAGGTATCCAATAAGCTGGAAAGTTTGCAGTTTGTCCCCACTGGTCTTAGGAGATCCAACCTGCCTTCTCCAGTCCCTCGTAACCTTTGACCAGCTATTAAATTTGCAATTCTAATTTAGAATTATTTTTATTCACTGTTCTTCCTCTTATCTGGTAGGCAATATTCTACCTTCTGTTCTAAAAACCAGTGGGGAAACTCTTACTGTTGGCCCATCAAGTGAAACCATGTTTGCCTGGTCAGCTGGGGAGTGTCCTTGAGCCGAAGCACTGTTTGCATGATCTACTAGGAATGTTAAACTAACATATTTTAAAAAATAGAATTTTGTCCTAGCTTATCTTTGTTAACTAGTGAGGGGCAAGCTCCCTTCTCCTCTCATTGCTCTGGCTCAGAAATAAACAGAGCCATTTGAAAGTGTACTACTTATCACAGTAGCTTTTTTGCTAGGCGCCATCTATACTGACAGTCAAGTGGGCTTTGTTGCTGCTTGCAGCTGGCTTTTCTCTTGCCTGTTTTAATTTGATTTGCCCTTCTCTCTATCCAGACTGAGCCAGCAACAGATCACTGAGCTCAAGGTGCAAGTAGAGGAGCTGCAACGGGCCCTCCAGGAGCAAGGAAGCAAAGCAGAAGATGTGAGTTTGCTTGAGAAAAGAGGGTTTTGTGAGGCCTTGTCAGAGTCAGGCTCACAGGGAGGTTTTGAAGGAGATTTTCACAGAGGCTGGTGGTCTCTACTCTCAGCCTGAATCTAGACCTTCTTACAGGGTGGCAGTAATGGGAACTGGTGGCATAAACCCACCTGTCAGTTTCTCAATGGAGACTTAAAACCAAGACAAAACAAAGGAGCAGGGCTGTATGAGATCTTTGTTGCAACATCTAGGATTGTGTGCTCTCTGTGTACCAAGTGGGGGAACTCTACCTGTATATTGGCAGTTTTTAGCCTCCCAAATTACCTTGGGGCTCGAAACAATGAAAAAGGACTGGGGCTAATCCTCAGATACTGACTACTGCTTACAGGATTGCTATAAGGCAGGTGGTAGAGATTCCTTGAACATACAAATTCCATGATAAGGCTACACTTGTGGGTTTTAGGAGCTGCTAAATTGCAGTTTATTGTAGCTACTCTGGACAAAGGTGTGCTATTTGGCTAAGAACCTTTTTTCTCGGGTTTATGGGCTTGTTGCCTATGGGGGGGAGGGCAAGAACTCGCAGGCTGTAAGTGTAGTTTTGCCCCAGTTTGAGAGCCCTGTGTCCCCTCGCCTGTGGCCTGTTCTAATGTTCACCATTACCTTCTGCCCAGACCTCTTTTCCTCCTCACTTCCCTAATCTCACTATGCTAACAGCCCTCTCTTTCTCCCTTCTGACTTGCTGGCTGTCCTGCCCAGGCCATTGTAAGTACTTTCACATTCTGTGTTGCTTCCACCATCTAACCTACTCCGCTGCAAACTCACTGTTGCTTCTCTTCTGTCTTTGCTTGGTTCTTGGTGCGTCAAAGACAAGGGGCTTGCTCTGGGTTCACCTGCCAAGAGCTGCTAAGGGGCCTGTGTATTCTGAAGGTTTAGAGGAGCACAAGTTCAGTTTTCTTAGTGCAGAAGGGAAGCTGGGAATCATAGGTGCTGTTTTGAATTGGTAATTTCTGTTCCAAACGGCATTCTGATAATCTGAAAAGGTAGGAGCAGTCTAGATTTGTTTCTGAATTGGTGCAAAGTAGTTAACTGTACCAGGTGGCGCTGTGGGTAAAACCTCAGTGCCTAGGACTTGCCAATCGTATGGTCGGCGGTTCTAATCCCCGCGGCGGGGTGAGCTCCCATCTTTCGGTCCCAGCTCCTGCCCACCTAGCAGTTCGAAAGCACCCCTAAGTGCAAGTAGATAAATAGGTACCGCTTTATAGCGGGAAGGTAAACGGTGTGTGCTGCGCTGGTGCTGGCTCGCCAGAGCAGCTTCGTCACGCTGGCCACGTGACCCGGAAGTGTCTGCGGACAGCGCTGGCTCCCGGCCTCTTAAGTGAGATGAGCGCACAACCCTAGAGTCTGTCAAGACTGGCCCGTACGGGCAGGGGTAACTTTACCTTTAAAGGGTACCTTTTAGTTAACTGTACCAACATCTCTTAGGAGATGTGCTGTCTCCTACAAAATCAGTAACTCTTCATGTTACTGCCCTGTGAGTCTCGTATATTAATAAGTCTGTAAACAATTACAGTTCAGCATTTTCCAAAGGGAGGTTGCTTCCCTACTGGGATAATTGAAAAGGAAGTAGAGGAAAAACTTCCTAATGGTTGAGAGCCTTTAGGCTAGAGGTGAAAGAGAAATGCTGTTGATGTGACATTGAGCAATGTAAACCAACATTTGCACACCTAGTAAAAGCTGTAGTAAATCTTGAAAAGTAAATGCTTTTGCATTGCCCACATCTATTGATGCTACTTGAGTGACAGACCCTGAATGGTCTCAGGTGGAGGGAGGGGACTTTGGCTTTTACTTCCAAAGATGGGAGTGAGGTTTTAATGCATGAATGGATTAGTAACTAGTATAGAAAGACCTTTTGTTTTTCAGACTGCAGCCTTGTTAATTGACAGTAGGATTGACTGTAGAGTTGAGCCACTGGCTGTGTTTAGTTCACTTACTGTATACTGGATATTTTTATCCCCCCTGTCATGCCAGCATAGACAACCATGTTTGCAGAGCTGAATGGAATTCTCTGTTCCATTTTAAGAGTGCTTCTGAGTCAGCAGCATCCCAGTTTCACTTTCCTAGCTCATGAAGACAAATCTGAACTGAAACCTTGAACTCCTAGTGCCCCCAGAATGAATCCTTCAAAGCCAGCAAATTTATGCATAACCTGAGTGCAAGGAGGTCTTCAGGAGTACAGGGTACACTACAGCTACACAGGTTTTAGTATTCTGTGTAAGATATACTGAACATAGCACCAGCTCACTCTAGTGGTCAGATGATGACAACAACAGCAACTTAGCTAATTGATCTGCAAACAAAATAAAAATCCTAAACAGTCATTTCTCTCTCTTTTTAGTCTTCTCTCCTACAAAAGAAGCTGGAGGAGCATCTGTAAGTGATTCAATTCAGTTTGAGGGACAGGGTTGGAAAGGGCTAAAGCTCACTTGGTTTTCTTTGTTGCATTTGATGAATGCTCTGCTGCCCAGGAAGACTCTCCTGCGTGAGTGCCTGAGGGCCCTGCTCTTGCCACTTACCATCTGGCTTGGGGCGGGGCCTGGGGCCTCACAAGGACTGCTCTGCTGCCCAGGAAGACTCCCCTGTGGTGAGTGCCTGAGGGCCCTGCTCTTGCCACTTACCATCTGGCCTGGGGCGGGGCCTGGGGCCTCACAAGGACTGCTCTGCTGCCCAGGAAGACTCTCCTGCGTGAGTGCCTGAGGGCCCTGCTCCTTCTTGCCACTTACCATCTGGCCTGGGGCGGGGCCTGGGGCCTCACAAGGACTGCTCTGCTGCCCAGGAAGACTCCCCTGTGGTGAGTGCCTGAGGGCCCTGCTCTTGCCACTTACCATCTGGCTTGGGGCGGGGCCTGGGGCCTCACAAGGACTGCTCTGCTGCCCAGGAAGACTCTCCTGCGTGAGTGCCGAGGGCCCTGCTCTTGCCACTTACCATCTGGCTTGGGGCGGGGCCTGGGGCCTCACAAGGACTGCTCTGCTGCCCAGGAAGACTCCCCTGTGGTGAGTGCCTGAGGGCCCTGCTCTTGCCACTTACCATCTGGCTTGGGGCGGGGCCTGGGGCCTCACAAGGACTGCTCTGCTGCCCAGGAAGACTCTCCTGCGTGAGTGCCTGAGGGCCCTGCTCCTTCTTGCCACTTACCACCTGGCCTAGGGAGGGCCTGACAGGCCTCACAAGGACTGCTCCTGCCACTTACTATCCGGCCCAGGGTGGGGCCTCACAAGGATGGTTGTTGCCATTGATGCTGCTACTGCCCAGGAGGACCCGGAGGAGTGCAGAGCTCTTTTTAACATGTTTTGTTTTGTTTTTGTTTTTTAATATTTCCCTTTCCCTTTCGATTCTATATATGGGGGTGGGATGGATGTTTGGGTGGGCTGGGGAATCTGTTAGATTTTGATGAATTTGTAATTTTTGCAGTTTTTGTTTGTATTGTTTTACTGTTTTCTGGGTTGTTTTTGTTTTTTGTTTTTATTGTTTTAAGGTTTTATTGTTCTAGGCTGCGAAAGAATACTATTAATTGCCATCAATGGAGGCCACTATGAGGCCTGGGATTGCTACCGTGGAGGGGCGAGGGAGGTATGGCGGTGGGGGCAGATGTTACAGGCGAAGGGGATCGAGATATGGATACGCTCGTACCCTTTCCAATCTGCGCCCCATCCCGAGGGACGAGGGTAGGGTGAGCAAGGATTACTCACCTCCGTCACTGGTGCTGTGCAATGCCAGGTCTATAGGCAATAAAACCGCCACCCTGCGAGATTTCTTTATCTCGCAGGGGGTCGACCTGGCTTGTGTGACGGAGACCTGGGTGCGCAAAGGGGCAACAGTTACCTTACGAGAGATGGCGCCCCTGGGTTTCTCTGTCCTCCACCAGTCGCGGACTGTGGGCCGGGGGGGAGGGGTGGCATTATTAATCCGGGAAGATTGCCCTTTCAGGGCTCTACCATCGCCATCGATCCCCGGCATCGAATGTGTTGGCCTAGTGTGGGGCTCCGAGGAGAGCTTGGCTGTCTGGCTGGTGTACCGGCCACCTAGCGCACCAGCAGCCACCCTGTCAGGCCTATTGGAGGCGGTGGCCGGCTGGGCCTTGGAGTTCCCTAACCTATTGGTATTGGGGGACTTCAACATCCATGCTGATGCCACTCCCTCCTCACAGGCTCTGGACCTGGTGTCTTCCATGGCGACACTAGGGCTCTCCCAGTTTGTTTCGGGCCCCACACATCAAGCAGGCCACACGCTGGATTTGATCTTTGGCGTCGGTATAGATGTGATCATGTCTCCTTCGATTAAGGTGCCATGGTCTGATCACTACGCTCTGAAAGCCAGGATTGACTTTCCACCCCCACCCTGCTTAGGTGGCGAGCCAATTTGGGCTCGCCCGCAGAGGCTGATGGACCCTGAGAGATTCCGCCAAGCCTTGCGGGACTTTGCTCCCCCTGGCGACTCATTGACTGAGCTTGTTGAGGGCTGGAATGCCCAGCTCCTGGCAGCCATCGATGAGATCGCACCTAAGCGCCCTCTGCGACCCCGCAGAAACCGGGCTCCCTGGTTTACCGAGGAGCTCCGGAAAATGAAGCGGGACCTCAGACGGCTAGAGCGAGTATGGCGGGGTGCCCGTGACGGAGCCTCAAGAACATCTTATAGGGCTTTTATGAAAACCTACGAGATGGCGGTGAAGGCTGCTAAGAAGTTATACTTCTCGGCCTCCATTGCATCCGCTAGCTCTCGCCCAGCGCAATTATTTAGTATAATCAGGTCTTTAACGTCCCTTGAGGGACAGCCAAATTTAAATAACAAATTGACACACGGCTGTGAGGCATTTGCGAGCTTTTTTGCAGAGAAGGTCTTGTCGCTCCGCCATGACCTCCCTGCCAATTTAGATACAATAAAGGAACTGGAGGCCCCTCGACTGTCCTCAGGTCCAGTATTGGACCACTTCGACCAGATATCCCCAGCCGATGTGGACAGACTCCTCCGAGCTGGAAAGCCCACCACCTGTCCTCTCGACCCGTGCCCGTCTTGGCTGATTAGAGCGTGTCCAGACGAGGTGCGGGCCCTCCTGGGGGATATCATCAATTTGTCCCTTGGCACGGGGACATTCCCAGGGGAACTGAAGGAGGCAGTGGTGCGCCCGCTCTTAAAGAAAACATCATTAGATCCTTTAGATCTATCCAATTACCGCCCGGTTTCGAATCTTCCGTTCCTGGGTAAGGTGATTGAGAGAGCGGTTGCTGAACAGCTTGGTGGGTTTCTGGATGAAACATCGGCTCTGGATCCATTCCAGTCCGGCTTCCGCGCTGGTCATGGGACCGAGACGGCTCTGGTCGCCCTAACAGATGACCTTCGTAGACAGCTGGATCGAGGCGGGTCGGGGCTGCTGATTCTTCTAGATCTATCAGCAGCTTTCGACATGGTCGATCACGAACTTCTGGACCACCGCCTTGCCGACGTGGGGATCCAGGGCACAGTCCTTCAATGGCTGCGCTCGTTTCTCTCTGGTCGGGGACAGAGGGTGGCGCTTGGGGGGGAATTGTCATCGCGCCACTCCTTGGTGTGTGGAGTACCTCAGGGTGCGATACTCTCCCCGATGCTTTTCAACATCTTTATGCGCCCCCTCGCCCAGCTTGTTCGGAGTTTTGGGCTGGGTTGTCATCAGTATGCCGATGACACCCAACTCTATCTGTTGATGGATGGCCATCCTGACTCGGCCCCAGACACACTGACCAGATGTTTGGAAGCTGTGGCTGGATGGTTACGTGGGAGCCGGTTGAAGCTAAATCCTTCGAAGACAGAGGTCCTGTGGCTGGGACGGGGCGATATGGGATTGGGGGGGCAACTCCCATCTCTTGCGGGGGCGCAATTAGTGCCAGCACCGTCCGTTAAGAGTTTGGGTGTAATCTTCGACACCTCCCTTTCCATGGAGGCGCAGATTGCAGCTATAACAAAGGCGGCATTTTTCCATCTCCGCCAAGCTAAGCAGTTGGCTCCTTACCTCTCTCGCCCTGACCTAGCCACTGTGATCCACGCGACGGTCACCTCCAGACTGGATTATTGTAACTCGCTCTACGTGGGGCTGCCCTTGAGACTGACCCAGAAACTCCAGCGGGTGCAGAATGCTGCAGCGAGACTCCTTACGAGGTCTTCGCTGCGAGATCACATTCACCCGGTGCTATACCAGCTGCACTGGCTCCCGGTGGAGTACAGGATCAGGTTTAAGGTGCTGGTTTTAACCTTTAAAGCCCTATACGGCCTAGGACCCTCGTACCTACGGGACCGCCTCTCCTGGTATGCCCCACAGAGAAACCTACGGTCTTCAAATAAAAACATCTTGAAGGTCCCAGGCCTCAGAGAGGTTAGGCTGGCCTCAACTAGAGCCAGGGCTTTTTCGGCTGTGGCTCCGATCTGGTGGAACGCTCTGTCACAAGAGACCAGGGCCTTGCGGGACTTGACATCTTTCCGCAGGGCCTGCAAGACAGAGCTGTTCCACCAGGCCTTTGGCTAGGGCACAGCCTGACTCCCTCCCTCGGCAATCTTCGCAGAGCTCTGGCCCAATGGTCGCCAGTGGCTTGAATTAATTAATTTTTATAATGAATGATTTTAGAATGTTGTTTATGTTGTATTTTTGTACTGTTTTATTGTTGTTAGCCGCCCTGAGCCCGGCTTCGGCTGGGGAGGGCGGGATATAAATAAAATTTATTATTATTATTATTATTATTATGCATATCTGGGGTTGTTATGGGTCCAGCTGTGCTACTTAGCAACATATTGATGCTGTCAAACAATACACAGCAGGGCTTTGGTTGCACACTCTTCAGGTTTCTGGTCCTTATTCTTCAAGACACCTGCATGCCTAGCTTCTGTTTCTCTTTCTGTTTCCTGATCAGAGAGAAATTGCATGAGGCCCATGCAGAGCTTCAGAAGAAGAAGGAATGCCTTGATGAACTGGAGCCAAAAGTGGACAGCAACAGTAAGTGGGTGGATGACAGATCCATTGCTTTAGGAGTCTCAACTAAGCCCAACCTTTGCTGGGTACCACATTGGGCTGGGCTGGGCTGGGCTACCCAGAAATCAGAAGACCTTGTAGAGCATAGAGTGAAGATTCTTGCTACTCCATTTGTCCCCTGTCCACATTTTGGGGTCAAGGACAGCATTGATGTCCCCGCCTTTCTCAACAGCTGCCAAGAAGATTGATGAACTGCAGCAGTCTTTGAAGAAGAAAGATGAAGATATGAGAGCCATGGAGGAACGATACAAGCGTTATATGGACAAAGCCTGCACAGTAAGTCAAGTCTTTCCAGTGCCTTGTGCACAGGCATACATTGGTGAAGCTTTGTAGATCATACACACTTTCCTGCGGTCAATGTGATTCAGTCAGCAATGTTGCTTCAGGGCCTTTCTAGTAGCTAAATGGTCTTGGCCTCCCAAAGCTAAGTGATTATGGAAGATCTCTCTTTATCCTTTCACAGGTCATCAAGAAGCTGGATCCCAAGCAGCAGCCTCATGGAGTTCCACCAGAGATCCAGGCTTTGAAAAACCAGCTGCAGGAAAAGGATAAGAAAATCAACCACCTGGAGGTGAGCTCCTCTTCCGAGAATGAGGGTTGCAGCTTCTCTTACATAAGAGCCTGCCTGATTAGGCCAAAGGCCCCTCTAGTTAAACAATGGAATTTGCTCCCTTGAGAGGCAGTAATGGCCACCAAACATTGATGGCTTTAAATGAGGACTAGGCTATCAGCGGTTACTAACTATGATGGCTATGTATTACTTCCATTGTTGGAAGGAATGGGCTTCTGAATACCAGTTGCTGGAAACTGCAGGAAGGGACACTGCTGTTCTGCTCTGGTCCTGCTCACAGGCTTCCCCAGGGCATCTGGTGGGCCACTGGCCTGATCCAACAGGGCTATTCTTATTATAACAAGTTTCCAAAATTAACAAGGACGTGCGCACTGCAGCCCTCTTACCCATAAGCTACAGGTGTCTTGGGTATAATGCATTAATTCCTTATCTTCCCAAAGTCAATATAAGTTATTTCAGATGAGTGGTTTGCCATGCGTTGCCTGCTTTGACCACCCTGTTAGCAGCTCAGGTAGTTTCCTGTTGTCCTTACTTTGCTTTCACTTGGGATCAAATTGGTAGACTGAGGTCCTGCACATCTATAAAAGAAAGAGGTACACTCCTCATCTCCCCTCTGTTTTGGTTGGCCTTGGCAGCATAAGCTTGGGGTTTTCCACAATCCCCCCCAACACACACACACACACACACACACACACACACACACAGCCTTGGGGTTTAGCAGCATGACCACTTACCTTCTTTTTCCTCTCTGTGCTTCATCTCATTAGTCGGATTTTGAGAAGACAAAATCTCAACAGGAACAAGAAGAGAAACTCATCATCACTGCTTGGTATAACATGGTGAGTTTGAATTGGACTAGGCATAAATAGAGGTGCATGTACTGATGCAGGGGTGTGAGAGAAGGTTGGCACATTGCTTTGCAGGAGAACAGTATGCATAACTGCTGTGGAGCTTAACATCCTGAGAATCTCTTACTTTTTCTAACTATTTTGGTTCCAGACACGTTTTGCAGCTGCTAAACACTGCTGAGTAAAATGTCTGAAGTTGGGCTCTTTACAGTAGATCATTTTGGTGATCCTGTATATATCTGGATCACAGAACATGGCCTTTTCGTGTCTTCTGACACATACTGTCCTGGTCAGAGCCCTATGGAGGAAGAACAGTGAAGAACCCTCCATCTCCATCCAAGAGTCTGCTGGCACAAGCCAAATGTTTCTTTTCCCCCCACTGCAGGGCCTGGCGCTGCACCAGCGGGCTACAGAGGAGCGGTCATCCACCTCTACACCAGTCCAGTCCTTCTTGGCCCAGCAAAGATTGGCCACCAATACTCGACGGGGCCACCTGAGCCGAGCTCAACCCTTGCTGCTTCGATACGTTGGTACAGACAAACCTCAGTTGTCCTGATCTGGAAAAGCTGTCCTGTGGATCTTCTAGAGAATGCTCACTTCCCGGGGGAAGTGAAATCGGAATACCTGTTATGCAGTGGTACTTCCTCTGGAAACCCCCGTTTTATCCCTATTGTTGAAATTCATTCTCTGATACTAAAGATTATTCCTATGCCCAACTGTACTGCTTGTTTTTTAAAAAAATGAGGAATCTTGAGCAGCAAGGAGCTGGATCTTCCCCATTCATTGCAGACCTACATGTTCCCTCTTCCACCGCAGTTGGGAGCTGTTGCATGGCAGTACCCTGGGTGATGGAGAGGTATCCTTCAACCATGTTCCTTACCCACCTTTCCTCTTAAAATTCTGCTTTTGTACATAGTTTCTGTATAGCCCTGTTCCCCACCAATTAAAAATGTTCTTTACCTAATGACGTCATCTGCAGATGGTATGGAGGGAATATTTTTACTGTCATTCACATCTCCCCTTATGGTATCGGCCTCAGTCTTGGGTATTTTTTGTCGTGATGAATGCATAAGGATGAGATGGCTGCTTTGATAGCGGCCCTGCATTTGGAGTTTGACTCCTTTAAAAAGCTAGCATCGGTTCCTCAGGAGCCAGATTGCATTGCCTGAGGCACATTATGGCACAGCTTTTCTTAGTGACTTCAAAATCCCTTCTAAGAAGGGGCAGGGCCTTGGTACAAAAAAGCCCCATTTGAAAACGTATGAACACTAAATTGACTTTAGACCCTAGGGGTGAAGAGAGCCTGCAGTCCTGCCCAACAGTAATTTGTGTGCACATCTGTAACTGTGTTGTCTTCACAGCAATATTTAGTGCCTGGTGTGTTTTTTTTGAAAAGTGCTACTCTTTTTCTCCCCTCCCTGTTAGTATCATATTCAGAGACATTGCAAGATGCAGTATCCTTTTAAAAATATGTTCTCCAAATTTTGATTCTTTTTTTTAAAGTAAAGTTCATAGTTTTAATGCTGTAAATTATACATTTTGTAAAGCTATCTTGTATCTCTGCCTCTTTATTTTTCTATTGGACAGAAGCCTGACATGCAATGTGGGAGGATGGGATATGTCTATAGAATCTTTACACTACAAATAAAATGTTATAAAATCTTTTCTGTATCCTCATTCCTCTAGTAGCAACAACTATTACTGTTGGGCAATGGCCTTCATCTGGGAGGACCAGCTGTAGCTGTTAGTAGTTCTTTGCAGTACCTTTGTGATGGGCCAGCTGTAGTTCAGGCTTCCCATTAATTCTGAGATGGGATTTTCCTCTCTTGGGAGTTTAGTAGACCAATCAACTGCAGTTCCCTATTGGGCCTTGGAAGAACCAGCATGGTCATAGTTGGCTGGGGTTCCCCAATCTAGTCTCTAGAAGCTATTGGAATACAGTTCCTATCTCCTCTTGCCTTGTACAGTTTGTTGGCTGGGTGAGTATTTTGGGTGGAGTGGCTGAGGAAGGATGCTGGGTTCACATGTAACAGCAAAACATACATATAATCAGCCAGATAGAACATTGGTCTGATCCAGGCAAGTTAATTTGTGCCTCTTGGAATTCACTTCTAGACCTATAGAACTCTTAATAGTATTCGGTATGACTGGACATATATATTGGAGGTTTAAAGGGCAGGCCACAAAACATTACTCTAAACTAAATACCATTTAATAAAATACTATAAAAGCATGGATTTTAAAACATAGTAGATCCACACAGAGGCGTTTGGGTAGTAAGCACAGAAGTGATTACCTCCTTTCATGTTCACCATCTGATGATTACAGAAAGGAATGAGATGCAATAACCAGCTGCAGCTTTGGGTAAATATAGGACAGAATAGTACCTTTAGGAGTAGCTCAGTGTCCATGATTGCCCCTGCACGTTCAGTTAGGGGCTGCAGATGCAAGTCAAGAACACATGGGGGGCAGGGGGGGACAGAAATAGAGGCCTGATTAACAGAATCCTCCTGACTCCTTATAAAGTGGCCCCACATTACAATGTCATTAAAAACCAGGTGTCTAGCAGGGGCCACGAATTCAAATTTTCCTTTAGCAGCTGCAAGGACTATCAGTCTTCACTGATTTCCTGTCCTGAGGCCTCAGATTGAACTGTGCCATGGGCCACCCTTCGTAATGGCTCCACTCAACCCTGTGGAGGCTGAAGTAATAGCTTATGCCACATTCTCCTCCTCGATAGGGCTCTGAAGCCAGTGGGGGTAATTGGCTGGCGGAAGACCCTTGCTGGAGGCCTCCTTTGAGCTGTGAAAGAAGGGGGCATCTGAAGAGCCGTGGTCTAGGAGAGGCTGAGACGAGTCGGTATCTGTTGCTGCAGGGATAGACATGTCCACAAGGGGCACTGGATCCTGGGGGTTGGCCACAGCACTGTCATGGCCTAGCGAGGTCTGAGCTGGGCCACTGGGCTCGCCTGCGGGATCCTCAGAGAGGTCCTTGTGTGTCTCAGTGCCCAGGCCAGTGACATCAGACCCAAGGTCTCCCTCCCCCTCAGAGTTGAAGTGAATGCTGTTGATGGGCACAGACTGCCCAGAAGGCCCACAGGTACAGTCCGTGGTCTGCGTATCCTGGCAGAGGCAGCTGTAGGTAGTGGATGCTTCGGAAACACAGCTGTTCTTGCGCCTCAGCAGAGACAGCCGGCGTCCAAAGCCGCCAGGCGCAGGGGCTGTGGATAGCAGGCGGTTCAAGAGGTGCGCAGGGACATGGCGGCTGTGTTCATAGCCTTCTGCGATGTCCTCTAGGGGCTGGAACTGCATGTCTTCCTTGGCTAGGCTGGAAATCGAGGAGGGGAGTAGTTAAAGGGAGTAGCTTCACCACCACAAGTTGCAGAAGAGCTTGCTTTGTGGTGCAGAGATCTTCTCTATTGCCCTCAGACACCTCACTAGTGCTCTGGAATGAGAGGGGATATCTATGGCGTAGTATAAATGGGGATCTGAATTTGTGCAACCAGCAGGGGCTCCATGTGTGCTGGAAGAAGAGCCCTCGCCCTACCCCAAATGAGCAGGGAGGAATGGCCAAAAGGAGAAAGCAAGCTCCAGTTTCACAGACTGAAAACTGCTCCCACCGACGGAATCCCTCCTTCTCTCCCCAACCCTCTACCCAACCAGGACCACCGTCATTCCCTTTCCTTACCACAGAATGAGAAGTTTGGCTTACGTCATATCAAAAGTGGAACCCTGGAACGACGGCTGTTGCAAGAGGAAAACGGTGGCTGCAGTATATGGGGCGCGGGGGTTGGAGGCATCCCAGTACCGATCCTTCTCCAGAAGAGGCAGGTCCCCATACATCTCGTCCACTGCCATCATGGAGACCTGCAAAGGAAGGGAGGACTTCAGGAGTCACCACCAAAGTAAGTGAATACCAGCCTAGGTGTATGCATGCTTGTTGGTTAGTCGTTTAGTCATGTCCGACTCTTCATGACCCCATGGACCAGAGCACACCAGGCACTTCTGTCTTCCACTGCCTCCCGCAGTTTTGTCAAACTCATGCTGGTAGCTTCGAGAACACTGTCCAACCATCTCGTCCTCTGTCGTCCCCTTCTCCTTGTGCCTTCCATCTTTCCCAACATCAGGGTCTTTTCCAGGGAGTCTTCTCTTCTCATGAGGTGGCCAAAATATTGGAGCCTCAGCTTCACGATCTGTCCTTCCAGTGAGCACTCAGGGCTGATTTCCTTAAGAATGGTTTGATTTTCTTGCAGTCCATGGGACTCTCAAGAGTCTCCTCCAGCACCAGTATGGAAATCTGACATTTAGGGCCTAGTTTTAGATTTCCAACTGGAAGGTAATCCTTCACATGATTGGGAGTTCAGTGAGGGCAAGGGAATGTTTAACCAATAATAAAAAATATTGTTCCAACATCTGAATCCATGAGGAAGGCAGAATGCCCACGTACTAGGTGTCTAAATGCTGATTTGCTATTCAATTCCCACTGTTAACTACAAAAGCAATAATCGGGTGCTGCTAAGTTGCCCAAGTCTGGAAGCATCCTTGATCTGTTTTACAAGTGTTGCTTTATTCAGCAGAAAAGAGGAGAGCAGAGTTACCTGGAAATTCCTGTCAATCAGCAGGTTGGTTTCAAAGTCATCATCGTCCTCCCCAAAAGGGTTGATGAGCTGCTCAGCCACCTGTAAGATATTTGGAGGCACAGTAAAAAGAGGGGCACACATGTGCCCAGCCTCCTTATTTGTTGCCATCAATATGGTAACAGACATGGCAAAGGTGTGCAGTATTAAACATCCTTCCTTCCTTCCTTCCTTCCTTCCTTCCTTCCTTCCTTCCTTCCTTCCTTCCTTCCTTCCTTCCTTCCTGACACTTGTTAAATCACCCAGCAGCTGATTCATGGACCATCCCTCTGCCCCTGATTTATTTTCCAATCTGTAGGAAGGTGTCCCATAATGACAGTCCTTACACATCTTAAACTACCTCCTGTCTGCCATACCTTTAGCCACCCAACATAGAAGAAGAATTGCAGCAGGGTGAAAACAGGGACCCACAGATCCAGGTCATGTCCTTTGTAGCCCTGGCCTGGGTCAAGGAACTGCCGCCCAATCAGACAAGAAACGAAGAAGCTGTACACAGCAATGGTAACCACCTGTCAGAGCAGAGCAAGAAAAAGCAGGTAGAGAGGCTGAAGGGGGGGGGGGAGTTGCAGAATTTAGGAGCCCTGTTTTTTAGCCCTAGTTCAGTCTTATAGGCTGTTTACTGAGGACCAAACAATTCATCTGTGATTTAATCCCTAATAATTTATCCTCTGTGCGTGGAATCAGGGATGCTAAGCAGCAGTAATATAAGAGGTTCAACCTTGTCCTAATGTATGTTTGTATTAAATAGGGTAGTTTCTAATTTTCAGCAGCTTTTTATTCTTGAATAGATATGAATGAGTTAAGATCCTTCACACCATACTCAGTTGCTAGTGTGACTTAGTACCACTACTTCCCATATAAACATACTGAAGGAGAAGAAACACGTTATTCCTCTTTAATCACCCTAAATGTGACTATAGAAAGGCGTTTAGCGTGCGTAAAAGCCAGATAACTGGGTTTTTGTTTTTGTTTTAATGATCCTGAGTACATTCCTTGAAATAGTGATTGTAAGCACACAACTAGAGGCTGCTCTGGATTAATCTAGCATGAGATCCTCAAAATGTGCTTTAGAATAGCCAAACCTCAGCTGTCCTCATATAACATTAGGATCTGTGCGTTACTGCTCTACATATAAGGCTTGCTCCATGGTGTGATGAATTTTCTGGGGTGGGGCTGGGCTAACCGCTGGGCTAGACATGCCATGTTGGGCTGTGTGAAACTTAGCTGGGATGCAAATTCCCTGATATATGATGTGCTTGTTCAGTGGCTTCAGTGCTTTTGACACTATGCATGCCTTTGGGTGAAATAACTACCAACGTTTGGAAGCAGGTGGTTCATCATATGAGCTCAAATGGATGTAGTTGGGCTTGCTGACTGCTTTGGGTCCTTAACTCACCTGAGTGTAGACTAGTGGTACACTGATCCAATCATAGTGGTAGAGCATGCTGCAGTTTCCACGAAAAAGGTTCAGTTCCTGAAAGAATAAAACAGCCATCTCTAAGGGCTAAGCACTGAAACTTCTGCCTAACTAGAACTTTTCAGTCCATCTTCAGACCTGGTTTCAGCTCAGAAACGGCTTTGGTTGTCCTGATGGATGATCTATGCTAGGAGAAGAACAGAAGGAATGCGACCCTGCTAATTTCTCCTGGACCTTTGATACCATTGACTATGGTATCCTTCTGAATATGGTATTAGGGTTGGGGACTGGAAATATGATGTCCCAGTGGTTCCACTCCTGCTTGGAAGGCCACTTCCAGAAAGTGATGCCGGGAGACCCCATGGCATTTATGTTGTAAGGTCCCCAAGAATTCCACCTTGTATACCATGCTTTTCACCATCTGTATGAAGCTATTGGGAGAGGTCGTATGAAGATTATGGGTGAGGTGTCATCAATATGCAGATGACACCCAACTCTAGTCTAATTTTCACCTGAGTCACATGAAGCAGTGAAAGTGCTGAACTGGTGTCTTGAATTGGTAATGGGCTGAGTGAAGGCCAATAAACTGAAATTTAGGCTGCAGTCACAAGAGAGTTTATTATGCAATTGGTACTGCTCATGCACATATGTTTTTCACTGGGTCCACAAGATGTCCACCATCATCAAAATGCAAGCCCATCCTTTTTTAAAAATTTAATCTGGATTTTCCCTTCATGCAGAAAATCCTTTAGGCAATAATAACCAATTATATATCCACAGTCACCCCTGGTGAGAAAACTCATTAATTATTAGGGTGGTGTGGGGCATAGTTTGTCACATGAGTGATGTTGTTTCAGTAGGTGGCCTCTATCACAACACCCACATATTATCCTGCTCCTCAACTGAACACAACCTAGCCATTTTTTCCCTGGCAGCAGAAATGACATGTGTGTGCTTATTTCCAGTTGCCACATAATGAAGGCATATTCCAAATTCAGCAATGGTAGCTGTTCTCAAGATCTCCACCCAGTACATATGGGGGATTACCTTGGAGACTAATCACAGTACACATACCAAGCTTCTTTTAAATATATACACACACATATGCAACACCTACTATATCTTGCGTAAGTTTTATAAATTCAAGTAAATATTACTCTTGCACAATAGCCTAGTATTAAACATTAGAACAAAATGATTCAATATTGCCACATACACAATGCAAGCCTCCATTTTGCCTGTTGCGAAACATGATAGCTAAAACTGGTAATGTTTGCTCTTGAACACTTATTGGAATTTTTTTTTTTTTTAGGTGACTGAGCTCACCAGTATAGAAATCCATTTGTAAATTTTCATAAAACAATTAGAGGAACCAGGCTTGACAGGAAGGGTAAGATTTTTATGTAAGCTAACAGGGAGCATGGGTCACAAAAGAAACCTTGCACTAAAGGATCTTGTTCTGGAGGTGCTCCTATCATCATCATCAAATTTATATGTTCACCTTGACTCGCAGGTGAACAGCTTAAAATTAAAAACAGTTAAAGCATATTATGATCACAGGAATAGGATGGGCCCTGAAAACACACACCTCAGGTGTGAAAGGTATACCGTATTTTTCGCCCTATAGGACGCACTTTTTCCCCTCCAAAAATGAAGGGGAAATGTGTGTGCGTCCTATGGGGCGAATGCAGGCTTTCGCTGAAGCCTGGAGAGCGAGAGCGGTTGGTGCACACCGACCCCTCTCGCTCTCCAGGCTTCACGGACCTCTCCTCAAGCAGCGGGAACGCTCCCGCTGCTTGGGGAGAGTTGCCGGCATCCCGAAGCCTGCGCGCGCTGAGATCAGCGCGTCCAGGCTTCGCGGACCTCTCCGCAAGCAGCGGGAGCCAGCGCTGGGCTCCCACAGCTTGCAGAGAGCTGCCTGTTTGGGGGCTGGGGTCGGGGGAAGCTCGGGCCGCCCCAGCCCCGCGCCTGGGGGGAAAATAATTTTTTTCCCTTTATTTCCCCCCAAAAAAACTAGGTGCGCCTTATGGGATGGTGCGTCCTATAGGGCGAAAAATACGGTAAATGCAGAATAACTATTACATCTATAGTCTGGAGGACAAGGATTTTCCACCTCACCTCCATGAGTAACTTGAGAGCACAGTTATCACGTATGCGGCCTTCTTTGCGTGCCTGTGCAGCTAAGTTGGTAAACCAGACACAGGGGACCCAGTATCTGTTGTAGGAAGTGTTCAGATTCTCGTATTTCTTGCGCTCCTCACGAGTCATGAACCCTGTTAGATGCAATAGAGGTTATGCAGCCAATGCCATAATACTCTATTTAGAAGGTCCATAGTGCAATCTTATACTGAAGAACTGCACTCTGAAAGGCTATAGGCTTTTGAAGAAGCCTTGAAGAAGGACACAAGATATGTAGTAAAACTCACACTAAATGCAATATGCTCTGCTTACAGGCGGTCCACTTTATATGCTGCATAATCGTGGCATTCCGAAATGACATATTCTAGATTAAAAGTTATGCCTAGCATTGCTTAAAAAAAAACCCCACAACTTTAAAATTTCCCAATTTCATTCTAACAAATGGGCAAGGGCAGGGGCACACCTACCTCTTGCAGGCTTTCCCACATGCTCTCATCCTTATAAGCTTTATAAGCTTAGTGCAGAGCAGAGGCTTTCAACTTTTTTGAGTCCACAGCTCCCTTGACCAACTACATTCTTTCTGCGGCTCCCCTGTGGGGCTCAGGAGCCCAGTTATGTCACCCCTTGCCTGCAGAGCTGGCAGCCTCTCATCCTTTTTCAAACACCTTCTCTTGTGGAGTGTTCCCTCAGCCTCCTCTCCCGTCTCCTTGGGAGTCCTCTGGGCAGCTGCTGCTGCCATCCCTGGTCTCTGAGCTGCCCCCTCTGCCCCAAAGAGAGGTGCCTCCTCCCACTGCCCCACAGGGGCCTGGAGAGCACCCCCTGGCCAGCCCCAGAGGCACCATGCGCCTGAGGAGATTATAACCAGGGCTGCTGCAATAAACAGCTGTGCAAGCCTTTGGGATGCAGAAACGCAAGAGGGCATGAGAAGAGGGAGGGAAGGAAAGAGGGAGGGAGGGAGGCCAGTGTTGCCCACGGCACCCTTGACCATCATTCAAGGCACCCCAGGGTGCCACGGCACACTGGTTGAAAACCACTGGCTTAGTGGGAAGGAAGGTCTCCCTTCTGCACTCACCTGCCTCCACCACATGGTCTATGGTGGGGAAACGCTTGAACACAGCGATGCTGACTGAGCGAAGAATCAAGACGGCAGAAAGGCTGCAGTACCGCATGAGAGTTCGCCGGTAAAGGCGCCCCTTCTCGTCAGTGCCGTGCACGTTCCCAGAGATGGCACACATCAGGCGGTCTGGCATAGGCATGCAGGTGTACTGACTCCACCAGCGGTTCACCACCAGTGTCACATAGAACCCTAAATGAACCCAGGAGATGGGGAGGGATTGCATTAGAATTCTAACCCATGACATGCTGCTAAGTCAGGCAGCCTCACTCTGAGATAAAACAGGAATGCTTCACTTGAACCAGGATTGAGGACGCCCCCTGCCCACACATTATGAAAGACAGAGCTCGGTTCTGGTAACATTAAACAGTAAATGCAAGAGAAACTGGCCACAAAACATTGCAGCATGGAATGCCTCTGTTCAGCTTTCCAGTCCCTCCATTCTATTCTCCCCACTGATTTTCTTACATCCCCACCCAAAAAAAATACCCCACAACAGGCAGACAGCATTCCATGCCCACTGTGCTGCTTTTAGATGCCCCTCAGCATTCAGTACCCACTGGGCATGCTCAATCTTCACTGGGCCATTTTGGGATGTCCCCTCCTCTGAGATTTTCTTTCTATACTTCCGCATGCCTGCTTGATACCTCCCCTTTTCTGTGTATGGGTGGTGCCATTTTGGCTACATATAAGGACTACTGCTCAGAGAAGGGAGTTTGCTTGCTGCCAGTACACATGACATTACTCTGAGCACGTGCAGAGTTCCTTTCTCTCATTGCCAATATGTTCAGGATCAAGGACATGGAGTGTCTTGGGCAGCTCTTCCTGGCTTCCAAAGAGCTCTGAGCTCCACCAGGCCTAATTGTGGAAGTTAGCTGCTGAGTATAACATACACAAGTCACCCATACTCTACCCAGTTTCCAGATGAAGTAATTAAAGTCCATAATACCCTATTATCACCATACTGTTGATTTGATAGACTGGGGGGGGGGGTCCTATCACACCCAACTCTAAACCAGAAGCATTTCTAATGCTTAAAAAATGAGCCTGTATTATAGTCTGACACCCTTGCAGTACGCAAAGGGCAAGCAGTAAATTGGATTAGGCATGGATGAAGTTTGTGCCCTGGAAGCCAGCGTTGTGATGGGCATATGGATAAGGAAAGAGCATGTGCTCCTTTAGGAAAGGAGCTGGTGTTCAAGCATCTCACCCAGGACAAAGGAGACAGGGATGAGATTGGCATAGTTGTCACAGTAAATCACCACCTTTTCGAAGTCCCTTTTCTGATTCTCACTTAAGACGAAGCTAGAGGTGGGAATAAGAATGAGAGAAGGATTAAGAAGGATGCATATTTCCCAAAGGGGTTGGCAGCACATTTGCTGAGAGCCACCTGCTTGCACTCTTGTAAGGGGAGAATCTAAATGCATTCTGAAGGGCAAGTGAGGGCTGTTTTAAAAAACAGGACATAAATCCTGCGGCAACTTTATACATCAGAGCAACCTTTGCCAACCTGGTTGTCTCCAAAACATTTGGAGTATGCAACTTCCATCAGCTCCACCTGGTCTCAAACATATGTGGACAACCAGGTTGGCAAAGACTGCACTAGAGTGCTAGAATCACACAACTGCTGTGAGCTGAGGACTTCTGTATCATACATAATATATGCAAAGAGCTAGGCTGACTCACAAAAATGGGTGGTTGTATATCATACACACACACACATATATATATACAAACACACTTCTGCTATAAGTGAGTGGTGTGTGTGATAAGGTGACTGCCCAAACTGCAAGTTGAATTGGTGCCACTCCAGATCTGCTGCTCACAGGAGGTCCTCTCTAGTCGTCAGCAGGATAGCAAAATGCCCAAAACTAAGCAAGGGTTTCAAAAGTAGCAAAATCAGTCACCCTGATCTGGGGTTGAGAAGTGGAGAAGTGCAATTTGAACTTGGAGAGGAGGAAGCGTGCAGCCAGCAGAACCCAGAAAGAGTGGGTTCTACTGCATAATTACAGTTGTGAAAGGGGGTGAGGCTGGGCAATGCAATATTTATATATGTCCTGCCCATCCCACTCCAGTGTGTTAAGTTTCAACTATGGCTGGTTAGACCAAGTTTGTTACAAGGGCTGTGCAAAATTAAAAAAAAAAACCACCAAAACAGGTTGCCGATCAAAATGCCAAACATTGTCCTCCATCCTGCCAAATAAAGGCATGCTCCTGAACAAACAATTCTTATATGAGGTTTCTAATTTAAAGACACCACTAAGGGAAAACTATGCCTTCTCTTGGGAAATTAGTGTATTTCCAGAGAGTGGATCCAAGTGATAACTATTTGAAGAGCCCTGAATTTTGGTGGCGCGAGTTTGACACACCAAAGGTCATCTAGGGTAGATATGAGACTGTTCTTCCATCTTCTGACTTACCGATATGTAACACTAAGTCCCAGGTACGAAAGAGAGAAGACCAAGAACTCCTTGTAGAGCAACTTGTAGATGCTTCCACGCCAGAGGGTCAGTAGTTTGTAGAAGCCACCGAAGCGAGCGTTGGCCACGCGGGCTGTGTAGGTGACAGTCATGGTACAGCCAGGCAGAGAGACACAGTGGGTCTGCAGTGTGGGGAGGAGCAGAATCAGAGTTTCAATCATTTCAAATATCTACATCAGCAGCACCATCTCTGGCTGCGAACACACCATATATTTAAAGCAATACCCCCCCAAAGAATCCTGGGAACCGTAGTTTGATAAGGGTGCCAAGAATTGTAGCTCTGTGGGTGATAAGCTACAGTTCCCAGGATTCTTGGGGGGATGTCGTGTGCTTTAAATGCATTGTACATATGTAGCCTCACAGCTTGCCTTGTAGAAAGCTTATGGGTGCTTCAACAACCCCAGGAGTGAGATCATGCATGAACTCCCTCTTCATCCAGCACTCCTTCCCACAGATAAGGGGGTCATCAATCTTGTATGTTCTTCACAAAAGGTAGTGGTGCAGTTGGGTAATCTTAGACTTTGGCCTTAATGTTCTTGTGTGTGTGCATGGGGCTTTTAGATGATAATGTGTACTACTTGATTTACTTCAAAACGTGGTAAACTGGACGTGCTGCACTAGGGCAGGGGGAGCTCCCCTTCATTCTGCTGTGTGAAGCTCTAGACATCCACCTCAATGTGCTGCCTTGACAGCAGTGGCGTAGCGTGGGGGGTGCAGGGGGGGGGCCGGCCGCACCAGGCGCAACATCTGGGGGTTAGGGTTAGGGGGCGCAAATCTACGGGTTAGGGGGCGCAAATCCACGGGTTAGGGGGCGCAAATTACTTGCCTTGCCCCGGGTGCTGACAACCCACGATACGCCACTGCTTGACAGCACTACTGACAAAAGGGAACTCGTATCTCCTGTGGATTCTCTCTCTCTCTCTCTCTCTCTCTCTGTGTGTGTGTGTGTGTATGTGTGTGTGTAGAAAGCTTCTATTCCATGGTTGGGTGACCGTGGTAGGGGCCAGGTGCTGCCTCAAAATTTGCACAAAAAACAACAACAAAACATACTGCATGTAGCATAAAGTATAGGTAAAGGGACCCCTGTCCATTAGGTCCAGTCGTGGCCGACTCTGGCGCTCATCTCGCTTTATTGGCCAAGGGAGCCGGCATACAGCTTCCGGGTCATGTGGCCAGCATGACTAGCATACCTACCCTCTAAACCAGGCATAGGCAAACTCAGCCCTCCAGATGTTTTGTGACTACAACTCCTACCACCCCTGACCACTGGTCCTGTTATCTATGGATGATGGGAGTTGTAGTCCCAAAACATCTGGAGGGCCAAGTTTGCCTATGCCTGCTATCAACTGACTCTCAAACGTTTTGTATTATTCCAGCCCTCCTGCACAACAGTGTAAATACTGGAATGATCTCAATTTTAGAGTTTGATAACTTTCACAGTCAAAATATAACTGTAATTGCTGTAATGCATTGCTACAACACTAAACATTCCCTTCAAAGAGCAGATTACCAAGTTACAAAGTAGTTATTATATTAAACGTTATCATATTGAATGTCCCAAGATCCATATTAGCCAACTGATATGCCACAACATAGTGGCCAGCCTTTGAGTTCTCTGGCTAAATGGTAAAGTTTGCACAATGCTCTGTGACATTTTGGTTCGCCTAAGAAAACTACTGCCCTAACATAGATTTTTTATTTCTTTCTTACGGGTCAACAAAGCTACCTTCACTTTTTGTGGGACTTTGAGAATACTGAAACTTTAGGAGTGTTTGATGAAAAGTTTCCCACACTCCTGGTTGTATGATTAGGACTCGGCTGAATGAACGGAAAGCAGTACGGCTATACACACAAAAAGTGTATAACTGTGGAGTCTTCCATAACAGACCCTTGTTTTGACTGTGGGGACCCTGCCAATTTTTCAGCTTCTGCTTCAGATCAGAGGGATCAAGTGTGCAGGTAGCTGGTAGTGGGTCAGCATGCTTCTAAGAAATCCTCTAAATTGATTTAAGTATCTTGCATGGCTTATTGTAGTATGAGTTTTTGCCAGTAACAGTGTTACATCTCATAAAATAAGCTGCAGTCAAGCAAATCTTATGCAAAAGCTTTGAGTCGTAGTATCTCTCAAAGGCGTTTGCTGTAGTTTCCACAGATATAAGGAAAGGGCTGTTGTTCAGTGACAGAGCATGTGTGGAAGATCCCAGATTCAATCCCGGGTATCTTCATGTAAGGCTGGGAAAGACTGCTGGTTAGAAATATTGGGGAGTCATTCCCCAGTCAATAGTGTAGACACTATTAAGCTAGATGGGCCAGTGGGTTTGACTCAGTACAGTGGTACCTCGGGTTAAGTATTTAATTCGTTCTGGAAGTCTGTCTTAACCTGAAACTATTCTTAACCTGAAGCACCACTTTAGCTAATGGGGCCTCCTGCTGCTGCCGCGCCGCCGGAGCACGATTTCTGTTCTCATCCTGAAGCAAAGTTCTTAACCCAAGGTACTATTTCTGGGTTAGCGGAGACTGTAACCTGAAGCGTATGTAACCTGAAGCGTATGTAACCTGAAGCGTATGTAACCTGAGGTACCACTGTATAAGGAAACTTCATATGTTCCTAACTACCAACCCATTTTGAATGGTAACTGAGACTTCAGAAGAATGTTATTGTTTTGACATGTTCTTGTTTTTTTTTTGGGGGGGGGGGTAGTCTGTATGCCTGAATCCCTTCTAATTCTTGAATCCAACAAGGATCTAAATGCTGGAATAGCCGGACAAGTTTATGGGTAATGACCCTTGGTAATGGGTCCTAAAGGGACACGGGTGGCGCTGTGGTCTAAACCACAGAGCCTAGGACTTGCCAATCAGAAGGTCAGAGGTTCGAATCCCCACGACTGGGTGAGCGCCCATTGCTAGGTCCCTGCTCCTGCCAACCTAGCAGTTTGAAAGCACGTCAAAGTGCAAGTAGATAAATAGGTACCGCTCTGGCAGGAAGGTAAACTGCGTTTCCGTGCGCTGCTCTGGTTCGCCAGAACCGGCTTAGTCATGCTGACCACATGACTCAGAAAAACTGTCTGCAGACAAACGCCGGCTCCCTCGGCCTATACAGCGAGATGAACACGCAACCCCAGAGTCGTCCACAACTGGACCTAATGGTCAGGGGTACCTTTACCTTTTTAATGGGTCCTAAAGGCAGCAAAGGAAATGGCTCTGTGCCAGATAGAAGATGGGCGAGGCCCCCTCCCTTAACTGTATGTTAGTTAGAAAGACAAAAGTCAGAGCTGTGTGTGTGAGCTAGAAGCTAGAAGGAGGAAGCAGGCTGGGCAGCTGAGAGACAGAGCCATGCCTGATTTCTGCTGGGATCCAAGGCAGTGGCTATGGGAAAAGCATGACCCTCTTGGGGTATTAATACTATGAGCTCCTCCAACATAGGCTCAGGTTGTATATATGAGTAAAAAACCATATATCATAAAGACAACAAAATCTTTGCTATCCCTCATTCCAAGGAAACTGAACTCTGGGTAAGTGCCTGGGATGTTGCACTGCTTGGAGACTGGGGTGGTGGGCAACATTAGATTAGAGGTATTGCCTCTTTGCTTTATTTCCTGGGGAAACTAGTGACTCCTTGGAGATTGCACAACAGTCCACTCGACCATGAAGGGCTTGCCAAAATGTACTTTGATGGAGGCCAATCATTCCCAAACACCCACCCACACCGTAATCCAGTTAGTGGCATATCCTCACCAGGCATGGCCTAGTAACAATTTTTAATCTGGTGCATTCCATTGAGAGATTCTTTGCTGCTGCTTATTTTTCCAAGGTGAATTGAGAAATCAAATCCCCCTCTGTGCAAACTGCAATCAAACTCTCCTGGCTTAACAAAGCTAGGCAAGGTCTTTGAAAGAGACCCACTTCCCAGGCTATCTAAATGAGCTCTTTCATTAATGAGTAATGCTGGGAGCTCCTCCCCCCCCTCCAAGATCTAAGGCTGGCTGTGACCACTGACAGAGGTTCGGCTGACAACAAATGCCCAAATATTTTGTTTGACTTTCCGTGCAAGCAGAGCAACTACCAGGGGGAAGAAGAAGAAAATTAAGGAGGGGTGTGTGAAGGAGAATACAGTATAACTATGTGTGGGAGAAAAGTGTCTTCGAGCCAAAACACTACTTTTAGAAGATGAGATGGCCCTTAAGTACTTAGAGCTGGAACTGAGGTAGCACTTCAGCCAACAGGCTTGCTTGTCAAGCAATCATGTTGGAGTCCCAAAACCTTCTCAGGAGAAGAGACTCCAGATGATTCTAGGACTCGAATCAGAGTGAAAACAGCATCCTAGCTGCAGGTAAGAGTTCTGTATAGAGCATCAGAGAATGGGAGATCCAAATTGATATGCAATGCACATATTTTTTAAAAAGTGATCACACATTGTTGTTTAGTTGTGACCCCATGAATCAGAGCATGCCTTGGAAACTCTCACTTTCTTCTCAAAGCTTCTCCTTTTTTATGTCCATGGAGTTTTCTTGGCAAAATACTGGAGTGGTTTGCCAGTTCCTTCTCTAGGTGGGTCACATTTAGTCTAATCACACATACATAGCGTTAAAAAAAGACCCACATTTGTGGGAAGTCATTTTTTTTTAAGACATGTTCCTGCTAAGGAACTATTAGTCTCTCTTTGCTTCCCTGAAAGTCTCCTGGCAAAGCCAGTAGCAGAGCCTCGACCCTCTATCCACCCTAGTAACCATCTTTTAAAAAGTTCAGATTCCCACACCCAGTTTCAACACATTCAGGTTTTAAATAAAAAGTTTAGTTTATTAACCAGTTTGCTGTTACATAACATGAAAAGCAACTGTTAAAGGATTACAGCTGTTAATGCCTGGCTTCTGTTACAAAGGTCTGTCCACCTGGGACAAAGTTTATACATGTTCCCATATTGTTACAAAAGAGTCATAATTTACTGAACAAAGCCCTGTGGGGTACCTGTGCTAAGTCTGTTATAGCACGAACAACAGGGGGCTATGTGAGAGACTCCAAGATGCCGCAGAACTGATTAATTAATTACTTATTAAATAACAAGTTATAAGGCAGTAATCCTATATACATTTAACAAGGATTTTCTGTATAGGCATGTTTAAGATTGCACTGTAAATATATGATTGCACTGCTCATGTATAGAGTTGGGTTGCAAATCATCATTTACACCCCTACCAGTCCAGGGTAGTTATTCTATCTACTTTCATATTTTTAAATTTTTAAAAAAAGATTACAGTACAATCTTGATTAAATTATGCATGCCCATTTATAGGGTGGCTTTTATTATTTCATTCATCACAACATCCCAGAGGTGGCTATAAATATTTCATTGTCTGACTAGCCAGCTAAGGGCGGAGAGAGGATGACACTCATGGTTATCTAGCAAGTCCATTGATGAGATAGGATTTCGGACCAGATTTCTGTTTGGTGGACTGCAATGACAGAGAAAGCCTACACCTCCAAGCAATTCATTGGGGCGAAACACCTCTGGTTTTCTGTCACCTTGATCACATACTAGTCTTTAAGAAGGAGAAAGCAAGTTCCGCTTCTCCTTTCCAGACCTTCATGCAGGCAAACTACACCACAAAGCAGATCTCACTGTAAGCAAAACATTTCTGATTGTCTGTTTTCATAGGAAAGAATAGTTAAAGAAGACACAGTTTTGCAACATCCATGAAACCAAAATTTCACAAGCTGAACGGAAAGTGGATGCAGGAGCAGGGCACAATTTAACCGGTTTTAACACTAACCTGTGCAAAAGGTTATCAGCTGATTTGGCTTCGCCCTCAGTGAGGGCAATTGCAGGGGAGAAGCAATCCAAAGAGCACAGACTCCCTTAGCAATTATCCCCAAATTCCACCTGGGAAGCAGCTCTTAGGCAAGGTGAAGAGAAGAGAAGAGAAGGCTGCTCTGACAGCCCCCACAGGTTTCTAAATACCTAAGTGCCTCTGTGCTGACCTTTTACATCTCTCCTAAAGGTAGACTCTTCTTTGATTGCTTGGCATCAGAAGCTAGAGGGAGGGGTGAGATGGGAGGGGTGAGAGGCTGGGCTGGCTGAAGGGTGCTTGCAGTTGCATTCCCTCCTAATTGTCAGGGGAAAGGAAGTAAATGTAACATGCAGCATGGCAACTCAAAGGACCTGAGATAGAACAGTCCGGGAAAGTGATTGAAATAATGTAGAAGCAGAAGAAGTGCAGATGAACGGTAAAATGTGAAAGGTTGGGAAACAAAAAGGGAAGGTTTGGAAGCCCTTGCAGCATAACCCTACATGTGCCTGCTCAGAAATGAGTCCAAATGAGTTAAATTAAATTTACCGTATTCCCATATAAGCTTGTATATAGGCATTGCAGCATTAGCAAGAGCATTGGAGCATCACTCAAGCTTGTAAGAAGAAAAAGGGTTTATTTCAGTAGGGAATTTGTAGAGAGGTGGGCAGAAAGTGTCCTACACAAAAATGAGAGGGGTGTCCTGGAGGAGGGAGCTCTAAAGCCTGGGTGCTGCGCTAAGGCCTCCCCAAAAGGCCTTGCCCTATGTTATCCACCCATCCAACCTGCCCCCCCCCCCGGATGGTGGCAGGGCATGGTGCAGCGTCTCTGCTGAGGATCTCACTGGTTGAACAAATTCAAGCGGGTGATGCTTTAAATTCCCTGGTCCAATGACTAGCACTTACCACTGAGCACAGAAACAAACCAAACACAATGCTGTAACCAGGAATGGCCAAACTTGGCCCTCCAGATGTTTTGGGACTACATTTCCCATCATCTCTGACAACTGGTCCTGTTAGCTAGGGATGATGGGAGTTGTAGTCCCAAAACATCTGGAAGGCCAAGTTTGGCCAAAGGAACCTAAAGATAAGAGCTCATGTACAGAAAGTGGGGGCTCCTTGTCAGGACAGGAGTCAGGAGTCTGATTAGTCATCATTTGTTTTTCTAGCCTACCCACCCCAAGGGCTCAATGCAGGTTACAATTTTAAAATGCACACCACACCAAATATCCAAAACTAATGTGTGACTTCAAGGCTTGGCTTGGGAACTGCAGCCTAATTATGAATTTGGTACATGAATTTGTGATATTCAGGACCTGCTCCCTTCTGTGCAGCTTCTTACTTTGCTAGCTCTTCCACCTCTTCAAGAAATCCTGTGCTGAATCCAAATCCTTAAAAACGCACACACTAAAAAACAAACAAAACAGCCCTTCTTCTCTGGAAACCTGATGGAACCACTCTCCTCACTGGGCCTAGTTCTCTTCCAGTGTTTGACAAGTCAACACCCACAGGGTTTGCCTTCTGGAACAGGGATGAACCAAGCAAACAGCCTTGATGCAGAAGAAACTAGTTGAGCGGGGAGAGAGAGAGAAAGGGAAGGATAACTTTTCTTTCCCCCACCCGTCTCAAACTGAGGAACTGCCAGGGTCTACACACATGAAAGGCTGAGTTCTTTCCTCAGCTCTAAAATGGAGGGTGTGCGTACCTTGTGATTAGAAAGGGATGATCGAGGAAACCACAATTTCCGCCTTCTCCCTGACCAGCTGCTGGATACAGAGCTGCAACCAACCACGCTCCTTGGTGGTAATCAATCCACCATATTAAATCGTATTTCTACCCAGCTCGTACTGATGACAAACACGCCACATTATACAAGTAAGGAGCTGGCACCCACCCATGCTGCCCACAAATAGCCCCTTTGAGAAGCAAGATGCCATGGGTGAGAGCCTGGAAAGAGGGACAAAGCAAGAAAAGCATGGCTGCCTGCATGAAGCCACACTTTGGACGTGGCTCCCTGTTGCCTAAGTTCTCTGTTGGCAAGAGGGCAGAAGGCCACTGCACACCAGGCTGAGGAGGAGGAGGATCACAGCAATCCTTTCCCTGAGATTCTAGTGACTAACTAAGGGTAGTTAACATGGTGCCTCCAGAAGTTGTTCACTTTCATAATCCCTGACCACTAGGATTTGGAGTCTACAACACCTGTAGAACACCACATTAGTTTCCACTGGCCTATAGGGAAGTGTAATTCACAGTATCTGAAATCCTTATTTATTCTTCTCTACCGTTAGTGATAAATCACTGTTATTCCCGTTTTGAAAACAAGGAACTGAGGCATAGAGGGAGTGGTTGGCTTGGTCAGGAGGATGCAAAATTCCCCTACAGGTGAGTTAGAGCTTGCATTTGCAGCACTCTAAAGTGAACTCTCTTTTCCTTGCATCTCACCATCAGTCCATTACTTTCTAGACATGATTGTGACACTCCCAGCTGCACCTCCTATTTAATCAAGACCTACCACTTAAGTGCCACAATTCAGCATCCATATCTATCTAGGCAACAGTAAGCAGCAGCCCAGACCCTTCCTACTACCCTGCAGCCCCCCTTGAACCCAATGCAAACCCCAGAGTCCATTCCAAACCTTGCAGAAACTCCTAGAGATGCCTCTGCATGCAGCGACTCCTGCTTTCCGTCTGCTGTGAGAACCTATGCTGCTTAAGCTGGGTGTACTATAAATTGGGCAGATACCTGCTAGAGCCCAACCCTAGCTGCTAAGTGGATGCAAACTCCAGATAAGTACTCTTTTAAGTGATCAAGCCAGCATGACAACCTTTCATTTTTGAGGCTGGGCACTAGGATTTGACCTTAAAAAAATGCATGCAAGATTCTAAAGATGCTTATAACGATTCCATTGCATGTATTTCTAACCCACAGTAAGAAAGAACTGTGCCAGGAGAGAACCAATAAAAGGAGAACTATCTGGCAAGAATTACAAAGAAAATTAGGAGAGAAGGACAAGGGTAAAATCCACTTATATTGTTTAGGACATGTTCATGTTACCGGCTTAAAATGCAGCTAGGTCACCCTCTTTTCTGAATTGAGATAAAAGCTGGTTTGCAGGGAGATACATCAAAATGCACTGTTTCCTAAGTAACATCATGATAGATAAAGGATAGATACGGATTGTGACTAATGTTGTGTGTACAATGCTTCACAAACCCATGGTAGGAGCACACTGGATGCAGAGTAAACATGAGTGTGTACACAGCCCAAGTCTTGGTGGGTTACACAAGGGGTGGGCAGACTTCAAGCTTGCAGAATCTACTGGTTTCTCCAGGAACCCTGAAGCCCACCAATCTGGGTGCTTCCAGACTGTCACTTTTTCATGGGAATGATTCATATCCATGCTGCAACTTTAGATTTATGTGGTTAGTGGGTTAAAGGACTCTGTTGCCTTAGTGCAATATATCAACTTTAAAAAGGAACATAACTTATTAAGTTTTGTAAAATTGACAAGAAAATGCATTGGAAAGTGTGGGATGAACAAATGACTAACAGGAAGATGTATAAACACTCCATAAGCAAGTCAGAATAAATGCAAGACAAATGCTCATTATCGTATAACTGTGCTTCCTGACAAACAAATCAGAAGGAACACTAGGTAAAGCTAGGATGCGGTTTCACCTGTGTCAGCTTGCACAAGCAAATTGGGATAAATATTCAATAAACAGGTAATATGGAGGGGCACTCAGAGGCAAGTGCAAACTTAATACTTTGTGATCAGTACTGGAATCAAGCTCAAATGCCTTCAAACAAAAATCCACTCCTGATGTTCCCCCATTCTTACAGGAAACCTAATTTGAAGCACAACAGCTTTTTAATGGTTGCTATTGTTAGACAATTGAGAGTCAGAGAGACTTGCTGAAATCTGCCTTCTGCCTGGCCCTGGCTTAGTTCTGCTAGGCACTCAACTGTACAGGCTTTTCCTGGCAAGTCAGAAGTCATATCAAGAACAGTACAGAGTGAGTGAGTGAGTGAGTGAGTGAGTGAGTGGAAGTAGAAAGTAGTGGGTGGGTTTTTACACAGCACCTGCAGTTACAACCACTAGGACAATATAAGATTTTGCTTGACATCATCCATTACTAGGCTCCTATACCTTGATCTGTGTAAACTTTGGGGTTAGAGTTCAGCCAGTGTACTACCTAAATGATGGCAACATAGGAAACTGCTTTATCCTGAATCAGACCATTGGTCCACCCAGCTCAGTATCGTCTACACTTACTGGTGGTAGTTGTCCAGGGTTTCAAACGTGGTTCTCTCCCAGCCCTATGTGGAGGTCCCAGGCATCTTCTGCATTCAAGGCAGGTGCTCTACCACTGATTTTTTTTCTCAGCCAAAGTTTGCCATCTAAGTCAGCAGTTTTGGCTTTGGGCTGCCTGTTCTAGCTTGTTAGCCCACTCTCCTCCTGCAGCAAAACATTGCTTGGAGTCAATCTCAGGTTAAGTGCCAAGGTTTTCCATTTCACAATAAGATGCTCTCTTCTGTCATCACCAGATCTGTTTGAATCCTCACGTGACTTGTCCTTGATGAGCCTGAAACTAGGCAACATCACAACCTATCAACAGTGTGTGTTTGTGTGAACATATGTACAATTATGTGTGTGGAAATGCCTATGGGTGTGTGTGCTTATGTGTTGTGGCACTGTCTGTTCAGTTATTGAATCTGCATTATCCAGATAGCAGCCCAATACAGATTTCTGTGCTGGAAGGACCATTGTTGAAGCCCAGTTCTGATACTCTCAATGACACGTCCATATTAGCAGAGTGTACATCTGGATAAAGAATGCATTGCCTATTCAATTATAGCATGGTTTCAGGGTCCAAGACAAATAGGTTTAGAATATGAAACTTTAACACAGATACGGGATATTACAAACCATTTTTTTCTACAGAACACGAATGAAATAACTTACGGTACTCTCTTCTCCTGTTCAAATATTTTTCACTCCCTTTTGTAGATTAATGAACTAGTGATCAATTTTAGCCTGCCTTTGATATATTGTGGTGTTTTTTTCTACACTTTGTGACTATCTGTAATTGCTTCTTGCTTTGCATTTTATATTAGAACTATTGCTTTACCCCAAACTGCCCCAACTTCCAGCCTGTGTCCCGTACTTTCAAACTTTTTACATCAGAGGCTAACCTGAGGCCATCCACCTGTTGCTGGTTGTTGACCACTGGCTGCAGCCAATGCGAGTTGGAGTCTAACAACATTTGGAGAGCCACAGGTTTGTCACTTCTGATTTAAAGTAAACTGTTGAGTGAAATTATTTGGAGCTTTGGACAAAGGTGTCACTGAATGCAGACCACAAATGCAGACCACTGCTTGTTTCCATCAATTAATTCCAGGGATGCAGTGGAAATGATGAGCATATACCTGGGAACAGTTCCAGGATGAATGAGAGGATACAAGTGGAAACTTAATCCTGGTATGACCAAAGTAAAGTTGCTTGGGAAGATTGCTTCTTTGGATGGAGGTTTGCAACTGCTTTTAGAGAGGGCTGAAGAATCAGATGCATATTGGAGTATTCCCTGACTCAGTATTATCAGTGGAATTGCAGGCGACAACAGTCACTAGGAGTGCCTTTTAGCAGTTTAGACAAATTATATACATATACTGTATGTATATGTGCAAAATCCCAGTTGCTGAAATACTTCTGGGGCCTAGCAGCAATTCTGCATCAGCTACAATGGCCACCCATTTGTACAGTGGTACCTTGGTTTAAGAACAGTCCTGTTTATGAATGATTCAGTTTATGAACTCCGCAAAACCTGAAGTAGTGTCACGGTTTGCGAACTTTACCTTGGTCTAAGAATGGAATCCGAATGGTGGAAGGGCACCGGCGGCAGGAGGCCTCATTAGGGAAAGCACGCATGGGTTTAAGAACGAATTTGGTTTAAGAACGGACTTCAGTAATGGATTAAGTTCATAAACCAAGGTACCACTATATCTCTAAAGTTTAAACTTATGAACAGTTTAAGACAAGGTTACTTGAATGACCACTTACACCCCAATGAACCTGCACCAGCTCAATAATTGCCTTCAAAGTATCACTCTCTGGCTTGGCACTAACTTCAACCAGGTTTCTAGGTAGCAGAATAGGATGGCTGACTGGTGCCTATGCATAAAATTTGCTTTTCTTTCTGTGTTTAACAAAATACCCCAGCTATAAATTCTAAGAAAGCTGCCATGTGCATTTCATGTTCAAAATTCCAGTCATGAATGCTGGGAGTTACACCACTTTTAAGTGTCCTCAGCAGAATTCCTTCAAGACTTGTGGTCTGTACTTACCATATATTTGTCACTGATTAAATTCTAAAGCAACTGTGGGAAGAAGCCTGATGGCCTCCAGCTGTTGCTGGACTACAACTCCCACCATCCCTGACCTGGCCTGGCTGGAGCCAACAGGAATTGAGGCTTCAGTAACAGGAGGGCAACAGGCTTCTCACTCTGTTTTAAAGGCTACCACGCCAGACGACCAGAAAACATGTTTCAGAGAAAAGTAATAAAGGAGTCTCTAAATAATGAACTCAGGCCAATTATTCTGATAAAATCTTACATCTTTGCATATTATTTTGAGACAAGGCTTCAAGACCTGCCTGTTTAAAATTTCTGCAGATGGAAGTTAAAGATCCTCACCTGCTGTTTTTACAAGGTGTGGGACACATCACTTGGTGTATCCAAAATCAAATTTTGTTTGAAGAAAGACAACATGAGGGACAGGAGCTACTGATTATATTATACGTTTATCATCACACATGTAATCCTAGACTTCTTCCAAAAATCTGAGGAGATGGAATTATTCCCATTTCATCGTCAGAACAAACACTTTGAGGGAGGTTTGGCAGAGATACAGTGATTTGCCCAACACCACATGCTCAAGCAGGAATCCAAAACGGAGGTCTTCACAATTCAACCCTGGCTTTTTATGGAAAAGAAACAGCTCTAATTTTTTTGTTGGTTGTATTGTTCTGCATATTTTTGGGTGGGGGAAGGATGAAGGAAATTAACAATAAATAATGGGAAAGTCACTCATTTTCCCACAGTGGTGGTGGTGGTGGGGAGTTTGAATGATGCTATCAGTATAGTTACATAACATATATAACCATCTTATTTAACAATTAAAACCACAGTTGGCTCCAATTATGAAGATGCTCAAGAATGTTGAGCCTCAGGTTTAGGAGTCAACATGTTTGTTCACCTAAGCCATACACACAGAGACAGAGACAGACAGGCAGGCAGGCAGGCAGACACACACACACACACACACACACACACACACACACACAAACACACACACACCCCTGCAGTGTGGTCATTGACAAATCTGTAGTGTTTTTGCTTGATGGAAGGCAGCATTTCCCTCTCAGAGTACAGCTGTGGCCATGCTGGGATGTTTTGGGTTGCTTGGCTAAGCAGCTGGTGCTAATGAGCTCCCCAACCTCTTGCTGGGGCAGACGCAGAGTTCTAGACAGGACCAAAGGAGCAGCTTACATAATGCTGCTGCTGCCACCACCACCACCCCGGGCATCCGTCTGAGCTGAACAACACACATATAAAGCCGTTGCACACACCTACAAGACGCTATGTTTCATAATGTGGTTCACATACTAATGGCAGCCAGTTCCGGGAGAGGGTGGGGAAGGAACAGGGCTAAGCTGGCACGCAGTACTGAAGGGGGAAAGAAATGAATCTGCAGCCGCTGCCAAACATTATGGTTACCCAAGAAGGGAGGGAGGGAGGGAGGCTTACCCCCTGGGCTTTGAGGTTTAAAAACAACCCTTTAAAAAAATTGTCCTTGTTCACCTGCCGATGCATATTAGCATTATCTAGCATTTGCCAGATTAAAAATAGGAACAGCTGCTTTTACTTATGCAAGAGAGCAAGAAGATAAAAGCAATTCCAAAGGAATCCACTTCCTTAGTCTCCCATTCCAGAAATACTTTTTTCTACACTTTGGGACCCACACAAATTTGTACATTCTTCAATGTGTCATAAAGGAATACTTCTAAGTCCACTTTTATAAAGTTTCAGATCCTGCTGTATAACTAGCAAATTTGTTAGTTTCATAAGAAGAAGAGTTTGGATTTGATATCCCGCTTTATCACTACCCGAAGGAGTCTCAAAGCGGCTAACATTCTCCTTTCCCTTCCTCCCTCACAACAAACACTCTGTGAGGTGAGTGAGGCTGAGAGACTTCAGAGGAGTGTGACTAGCCCAAGGTCACCCAGCAGCTGCATGTGGAGGAGCGGAGACACGAACCCGGTTCACCAGATTATGAGTCCACTGCTCTTAACCACACCACACTGGCTTAAGTGGGTTTTAAAAAAGCAACCCAATCTGACAGGTGATTCTGGAGAATATGCAAGGTATGATTGGAACACATTTTTAGAAGATGAAATATAGATGCAAGGGCAGGGGAGTGGGTGCTATGTATCTAGATTTTGAGCCCTTCTGTTGTTGCCAGAAGCCCAGCACTTTTTCCAGTGTTGGGGTAGAATGTTTCATCCCCTAGGTTCTACCCTTTTGGGGGAGGGGGATATTTCTGGACTCAGTATGCCTTGACTGCTTTAAAGTGAGCTTGAGAACCAGGAGGTTTTAAGAGCCAGCTCCCTATCCAGATGTGGAAACTAGAAGGCTACAGAAAAGGAGTATCAGCCTCAAGACTTCAAGCAGGACAGTTCCGTCCGTAAGCATTCTACAGAACAGACAGACTAATATATCTTACCCCACAAATGCTACAGTGGCTGGTGCTATTTTACCTACATTTTCACCCAAACTGAAACTTGAATACTCCAGCCTCCTGGAAGTTTTATGGGGAAGGGCTGTAGCGCAGTGGGGGAGCATCTGCTTTGACACAGAAGGTCTCAGATTCGGCACCTCCAGATAGGACTGGAAAAGATTCACAGCCTAAAAATCCTGGAGAGCTGCTGCCATTCAGTGTGGACAATACTAGGCTAGAGTTTGACCAAAGGTATAAGGCAGCCCCCTGGATTCACTGACGCCTCCAAGCCTTTCTCCAGCACCTATTTCAACAGTGTAGGGAAGTGGAATACTTAGTAGTTTATGGAAAACACACAAGGCTTTCTAAACATCTGGACTTCCCAGTTAGATCCAAAGCAGGAAAACAAACAAAAGGTATATCTCAGTGACATCCACTTTTTAACTTAATACCACACTCTAGAACAAGGACTTGCATCCCACTCCTGCTTAGCTGGTATCCTTGGCTGGGGCTCCCAGTGAGATCCTGTTGGCAGAAGCAAAAGCTGGCTGGCTGTCATTTTAAAATATATTACTGGTGTCCTTGCTATAAATGATGATCCCATTTCAGTCCTCTGGCAAGAATGGGGCAGGAGCAAAAAAGGGCAGGTCGTTAATGCGTTATTGGGACATTAGTAAACGAAAGTCAGTTAGCCAGGATGTTATGAAAACACAAGTCAACTGAATTACCTCATGCTTGAAATGTTTACATTACTAAAACATTTGAGAAACGTTTCTACTTTGGATAGGATGTATGATTTATGGAAGACTGGCTAGAGTATCCTGCCCCAGAGACATACTAGCTTGCATGCCAAAATGGCATGCCTTTAATATCCAATATCAAGCTACTCCTCCTTTTGTAGTTTTCTGCCTCGTTGTTGGACAGTGTTCTCGAAGCTACTAACATGAGTTTGTTCAAACTGCGGGAGGCAGTGGAAGACAGGAGTGCCTGGCATGCTCTGGTCCATGGGGTCACAAAGTGTCGGACACGACTAAACGACTAAACAGCAAACAACAACAAATCATGACAGCATTGGGTGACATTGTAGGTTCCCCACCTCCCTATTCTGTCTTAAACTCAGGAAAAATATAGCCCTGAAATATCAAACATAAGAAGACTCTAACAGTCCAAACTCTGGCCAGCTACCTTTCAAGGTATGGAAACCTGAGAGTTTATGTACATCGTCTGCCTGCTCACTTTAACATCCTACTGTTTTAAGAATGTGCAGTTGTGGAAGGGTCCATATACCTTCTTGGAGATGCAACTTCACATTAGTTCTTAGTATATATATGGAGGAAAACATGTAAACTGTGCCTTGGTAGAACAGTAAACTAGACACACTTATGCTAATATGCAATTGACATTATAGCCAACATATTCCACCAAGGAAGCTGCCTTGAACCAGGTCAGACTATTTGCTCACCTAGCCAAATATTGCCCACTCTGACTCTTCAGGGTCTTTAGGCAAGAAGTCTTTCCCATTATCCGCTGCCTGATCCTTCTAAATGGGCATGCCAGGTTTAACTAGGGACCTTATGCAAGCAAGCTAATCATGCAGTCTACCTCTGAGCTATGGTACAACCCTACTTTTCAAAGTTTTATTTCCCAGAAGATTAAAGTTGTTTCCACTCACCAGACAAAGTTCTGTACTCGGTAAATTACATGCTTCTAGGATCCCGCCTTCATACAAACTGTTAATCTCTCCAGGCTGCATGTGATGCAGCCCTCAAGTACTGCGCAGAATTGCGAATTCATTCATGCCTTGGTTTACAGTAGGACTGAAAGACCTGCAAGGATTTCGGCGGTGTTTTTGACATGCTCTTCCAGCTGTTCTGTCTGCACAAGCATTGCAGTTTGCCAGATGGAACAGTCTCCTCTCTGCCCCCCATGGGCTGTTCTGTAGGTTATGCCAACCCTCCTCCCAATAGCCAATTGCGAGGGGCACATGGGGGGAGCAAAGGAAGCCCTGTGGCACAATCTGAAGTGCAGGGCTGCTCTGACTGGGCTGGTTAGGCAGATCCTGCCATCCAGAGAGACTTTGGGTTTATTCAGTAACCGTAACTCTCATTCTACAAGCTATTTTTTTCATGTATTAGCTGTGCAACAAGCATTTGTTCCACAATTCCTACAATGAAAAGTGCTTCTATGCTTATCCCTCCCACAGGCAAAGAAATAAAGGCAAAGAGAACCAGATGCTGCTGCTGAGGTTCTGTGGGAAAACTGGGACTCTCTCTAGACCTTCCAATTTCACTGTCATACCCTGATTAATAAAAAAGGGAGCCAGAAAATGAATAATAGGCCTAATTAAAATAGGTATCCTTTTTTATAATACTGGTTTACACACTTTTAATGTTGGATTTTTGTATACTGCTTAGAGATTTTTAAAATATTTAATTGGTTTAGAAATGCTTTTACATAAATTAAAACAAAAAAATTCTAAACACCTGCACCAGGTTCCTAATTCCCTGGCATTTTGAAAACCACACAAAATACAAAGTCGGTGCAGCACAGTCGATGTACCCACATATGCCATTTCCCACGAAAGACTCAGAGTACCAAAGAATTCAGCTGCCTCTACATGTTGTGATTTTTTAAGATTCCTAGAATGTTGAGATGCAGAGTTGAAAAGCTTTTACTTATCTGGTAATCAATTTACTCTGAATTCAGCCATGCTAAGGAAGGCCTAAGCTTCGAGGGTGCAATGGGAGCCTGCCACCCCAAGCACCAAAGTAGTTATGGTGGATCATGCCCATGCTTTGCTAGCTCACCCACCTCATTGCCCATGGTCATAGAATACTCCCATTAAATGGTCCATTGCATTTTTAAGTCAAGTTTATTTTCCAGTTTCCTCTAAAATGAGAACAGGCAGTCAAGCTTGCTCCCATCCATTTGATCATACAATGGGATACAGTTTTACCTTGGTTTTCAAACAGCTTAGTTCTCACAACGTTTCGGCTCCCTGGAAGCGAGTGTTCTGGTTTGCGAACTATTTTTGGAAGCCGAACATCCAACAGGGCTTCTGATTGGCTGCAGGAAGCTCCTGCAGCCAATCAGAAGCCGCACTTTGGTTTCTGAATATTTTGGAAGTCGAACAGACTTCCGGAACGGATTCTGTTCAACTTCCAAGGTACGCTTGTACTTTTGAAAAAAGAAAACCCAACAACAGTTCAATGAGAAGCAGTTGGAACACAGGAAGCTGCCTTATACTGAGTCAGACTATTGGCCCATCTAGCTCAGGACTGTCTACACTGACAGCCAGTGGCTCTCTAGGATTTCAGAGAGATCTTCCAACCCAACCTGGGGATACTGGGGAACGAACCTAGTACTTTCTCCATGCAAAAATGATGCTCTACTATTGAGTCACAGTCCTTCCCTTAGGAGAATTTTGTCTCTGCCATAGACTGCTCTATATACACACATACACACACTTTGGACCATATATGCTATGATAATACTGACACTCCAGGGGACTAGAATGTATATATATGCTCAGAAAGCATAGAGGGGCATATTTTTCAACCGCCACATCTCTATTCCAATCCCTGTTTGTGAGACAGTATCTTCATCCTGGACCCATTTCACAACCTTAAGCAGGAGATTTTCAAGATGCTTCTGAGTCTCCCTTGCAGAACTTGAAACTGTCCCCTGCTGAAAATTCCCCAGCATAAATTGAAGTGGCAGCCTGATAGACGAAAAACAGCAAACTACTTTCCCTTACAGTTTATTTACATACTTCCCATTAGCACGGGTGGCCTTAGTGCTGCAAGAATGTCAGTCTCTGTGTCATCATAGCACCTGACTTAGGACTCCAGCCAGAATGGCTGGAGACATGATCCAAGGAGAAGTCAGTGTGGAAGAGAAACAAAAAGTGACTCAAGTTTAAATTAGCTAGCTGGTCAAGTGAGGAGAAGGGATGTAAGGTGTAGATCACTTTGGGATGTTCCAAGATGTTAAGTAACAGGATTAGGGCAGAAACAAATTTTGCCTCTTCCAACCCCACCACAAGCCTCTCAACCACACAATTTCTATAGAAGAGAGGCTGCTGGAAGGGGAGGAGTTCCAGCAGATAAGGAGTGGGAAAGGGCAAGCACGGAATGATACAGAGGGGATATCAGTGGGAGCCAGTCCATAGGGGTTTCATTTTGCACTGGGTGGCTTGTAGGGCTCCAGTAGCAGACTTGAAAAGGTGTTGACTTTATCAGCCCCTCGCACTTCATGGGGCAAGAGTGGCAGCTTTACAATGTGAAAGTCTTCATAGAGGTCTTCCATCTGGAGGAGGAAAAGAAAGACAAATCAAAAGGAGCATCTAACAATTACAAACTTCTCATTGGGAATCAAGATGGAAGGATCTCAGCAGCAGTTCCCTGCTTGGTTGGAAAGTGTGCTCTGTTGACTTTGGAGGACCCTCTTCGCAACAGCAGTATGAAAAGTAATCCTCTTGCAGTCTAATGGCAATCTTAAACTAATTTTGAACAGCTTTACAGCTGGGCCCTTGGAAGACCTGGTACAAATTAACCAACCCTTGGTTTACTGAGTGAAGAAAGGAAGGACACATGGAAAAGGCACAAGTGGCAGAAAGAAAATCAGAGTACAGAGTACTGAAGAGGCAATGGGACAACTGGAGTGGGAAATGGAGGTTTTGGCCCAAGAAAAATGTGTAAAACATCCCCACAGCTTTTCAGGCTGAGTAATGAATGAAGAGATGGCAAGGGTGGAAGTCACAGAAAAAGGATACCATGATTAGAAAGAGGTGGATGGATACAAAGGCTGCAAAGATCATTCAAAGGGAAAGAAAAGGAGAGTGTAGAAAAAGCAAAATGGAATACAGAAGAAGCAGAAGCAACAAAATGGCAGAGAAAAGTGAAGCCTGTCTGTCGAGGCATTGGGGAAGGTCTGCATATTTTCCCTTTATAAAAACTACTCAAAACTACTATTAAAACATTCCCTTTCATTTTCAAAGAATAATAATAGTGAGGTTGGACTGAACAGAGATAAAAGTTATAGAAGAGAAAAATTCCACATTTCCACCTGAAGGCCAGATTCCACAAAGAGCAGCACATATGGAGGAGACCCGCTTCCTGCCTTCTTCAGCAGCCCAGTTGCCGGACCCATTTCTTAAACTGCCAGTGGCTACTGTTCACCTGGATATTTGCACCCCTCTAGAAAAGCTAAACACTTGCCGTGGCAATGGTAAGGGGAATGCTGGGAGACAGGAATTCTGAAGCTGAAGGTAAAAGTAGAATAGCAACCTTCAACCATTCAGAAGTTTAAAATAATATTGACCAAAGGGCTGGGGGTTATAAAGTTAGGTATGCAACTCAGAGTACATGGGGCAGGGCCGTAGCTCAGTGGCAGAGCATATGCTTCATATATGCCGTATCTCTCAGGTTCAATCTCCAGCACCTTCAGTTAAAAGGATCAGGTACCAGGTCATGAGAAAAGACCCCTCCCAGAGACCTTAACAGTCCATGTAGACAATATTAGGACCAGAAAAGATGGACCAGGGGGCTAAATCAATATAAAGCAGATCCATAGGCTTAGATTGGTGCCTGACTGCTGCCACTTCCCCAAAACGGACACTGAAAAATCTGAACAGTCTCTAGCCATACCTGGTCAAGGTATTTGGACTGGATTTTGTGCCGGGCCTCACACATCTTGCAGGGCTTCTCTGGGTCAGGGAAGACTAACTGATTGACTATGATATTGTGGGTGTCGATCTTGCACTTGGCCAACTCCTGGATGAGCCGCTCTGTTTCATACAGGGACAGGAACTCAGCAATACAAACACAGATGAATGTTGTTTGTTCCTGGGGAGGGGATAAAGTGCCATTAGTTAAAAAATGCAAATAAAATTGTAGGAGCTGGTCTCCCATCCCTGGGAGTTACCTGTGTGCTGCTGTCTCCCCCACAGTCCCTGTTTCCACCTTAAATTCTCAGCTTCTACATTCCTTCCACCACCATGATTTTTTTTTAGAGGAATAAGGCCAGAGGGCAAAGCAACAAAAGCTGTTGCCCCTCAGGAAGCAATATGGCCACTTGTCCTCAGGTTAGCTGCCACCTGAACACCTGTTCACATAGTCCACACCATATGTCACATCTATCTCTGGGTAAAGGGGATCAGCCACTGCAATCCCATCTTTTCCAGTTAAGTTCAGAAGGCACACAGATCACGTCTACAGAATCTGGAACTATCCTTTCACCAGCATGGTTGAGAAGAATGGCTGCAGTGTCTACTGTAGGGCACATGGGCAGCTGGTAACTTCCTTGCTCATCTAGGATAGGGACAGAAAAAGGAGACACAGCACTTATGCACCCTGCCTTGTTTCTTAGCTCATATAATAAAAAATAATAGTAATAATAATAATAAATTTTTATTTGTACCCTGCCCTCCCCAGCCGGAGCTGAGCTCAGAGCGGCTAACATCATATAAATAATACAATACGCATAAAAACAAGCAATCAATTGATTAAAATGCATCCCAAAATTAATTCAAATAAATTAAAATTAAAACTGGACAAATGACAATCCTCAGGTTAAAATTGAAAGCGGTTAATACTCGCCAGGACCAACTGTTTCCAGTGATATTATAAGGACCTGTGAGTGGGCTGGGAAACCTCCTTCGTGCTTGGTCTTATACAAGGAGAAAATGAGTCAGACTGAACCCTGACCAAAGGCCTGGTGGAACAGCTCCATCTTGCAGGCCCTGTGGAAGGATGTCAAATCTCGCAGGAACCTAGTCTCTTGTGAGAGCGTCCCACCAGGCCGGGGCCACAGCCAAAAAGGCCCTGGCTCTGGTCGAGACCAGTCTAATCTCCCTGGGGACGGAATCTTCAGGGTGTTGCTATGTGGGACATACCAGGAGAGATGGTCCCGTAGGTACGAGGGTCCTAGGCTGTATAGGGCTTTAAGGGTTAAAACCAGCACCTTAAACCTGATTCTGCACTCCACTGGGAGCCAGTGCAGTTCCACCAGGAGCCAGAGAAAGGGGGAAAGCACCCAAAGAGGCTGCTAGCCCCCATATTCTTTCAGTTCCTCCACCTGCTAGAAGGACAGAAAGGAACGAAGAGTGACTAGAATATGTTTATAAGGCTGCCTCTTCTTCCAGCCTTAAGAGTTTTAGCTTAAAGGCAGGAGCAACCCATAGCACACAGGGAGGAATTCAACGCAGCTCTATGACAAATGTTTTGCCAGCTCAAGCATTTCAGCCTGCCAGACAGAACAATCCCCTCTCTCTCCACCCCATGTGCAATTCTGAGGCTGCAAAGCAGTGGGGGGGAGCCCTGTTGAATTAGGGCAAATATTTGTTAGGGCTTCCACTTGTGCGACTTATTAGCTGAATCCTGCCCCCAGTCTCCAGTAGAAGACTCGAAATTTACCTGGCTATTTAAGGCAATTGCTGACTTGAGGTGACCAGCGAAGTGGCTAGCTGCAGGGTTAAATTATTTGTCTCTGCCCACCGATTGCTGCTAGACATGATCGCAATGCTTTGCCTAAGGAACACCCACACTTGCATAATTAACAGCAAAATGGACAATTAAATGCAGAACACCCAGCCTTTAACTACTCTAACATGCAAACATTACAAAGGACAAGGCTGACATGCCCACCTCAGTGCCCTACAAATAGCTCCCTAAAGTCATGTCACATCCCGTTTCCTTCAAAACCCTTCCCCATCTTTACAAGATATATTCCAAGCAATTAGGAACAGGGTGGGTGGCAGGCAAAAGTCCTGACAATTATAGCCACACCTGGATTTGCAAATGTTTTTAAAAGTTAAGGAACACTTCTATTACTAGAGATGCCTGCTGGCCTATTCTATCCTTAAGTCAAAACATGAAGATCCAATGCAGCATTCCTGCATCAAATAACTCATCTGTTGTCGACAACTCCCTACTTGCCCATATGGCCAATGGTGAAAGTTTGTTCAGCTAACAGTTGGGAGACAAAGCTTTATTATTATTATTATTCCTCTAAGGTAGAAAAAATGTGAGCTGATGGGACCCCGCTACCCCTGCTTCTCATTTTGTCACGATTTTTACTTCACTTCCTTTGTTAAATGCTATAAAGTTTACTTTTTTAAAAAATTACTCTGAGCAAGAGTCTAGTAAGAAAGTGTAATGTTCACAGGGGTATAACTAGAGCAGTTTACAACACAATGAGATTTGCAACATTTTGCAAGGGAAACACAATGTTCTTCTATGCCTTTGGGGCGAAAGGAGAGCCAGGAGGCATGCAATCCCTTCATTCCTGCTCCTTTACCATATCAGCTGTTATAGCAGCCGTGGAGCACATTGGTCACATAAGAATGCACAAGAACCCGTGTAGTAATACTATGCAATAGCTTCCACTAGCTGAGATTCACAAGTTGAACAACTGTTTAAGATTTATGTTTCTATCTTTTTAGGTTTCCTTCTGAAACTACAGCCAATACTCAGCAACCCAAAGCCAGAAAATAAAGCACAAACCCTGCAAAAAAAAAAATACCACCAGAGTGACTGACTGGCTTAGACATATTAGTTGGTCTCCCAGGATCTGAATGAAGCAGACTGTGGGCTTAATAAAGAATAAGCTAATATGCTAATACAGTTGTACCTTGGAAGTCAAACGGAATCTGTTCTGGAAGTATGTTTGACTTTCAAAATGTTCTGGAATCAAGGTACAGCTTCTGATTGGCTGCAGGAAGCTCCTGTAGCCAATCAGAAGCCGTGACGGACGTTTGGGTTCCAAAGAACGTTCGCAAACTGAAACAATCACTTCTGGGTTTGCAGAGTTCGGGAGCCAAAACGTTCATCTTGCAAGGCATTCGACCTCCAAGATACGACTATACCAAAGTTGAACTCCTCACCCCCACCAATTCCAAAAATCACTCCAGCCAGTACCAGCTGTTTCCTGTCAGTGTAACTGTACATTAGCAGAGGAGCTGCCATGAATGGAAAACACGTGCAAAATGTAGACTTGTCAGTGCTATGGAGGATTGTGTATGTGACATGCTCCTCCCCCCTCAGGTGGTCTTCCTGATCCAGCCCCAATCCAAGTTGGGTCAGAAAATCCCCATTTCAGGTCTCATTCTTTTTGTCACATAGCCACTTCACTCTAACTGGAAGTTTCTATTTTCAAATTGATTGCTGCTACAGTTGGAAAGATCAGGAAAAGTATCTGGATGCCCTGGCCTGGTTTGAACATTATATTAGAACAAACTATGGTTTAATCAAAATATGCATGTTTATTGCTCCACACCTTCCCTGCTCCTGCTGCAAAATAAGCCAGAACCTAGGTTATTGTGACATCTGAACTTTGGAGGCAAGCAAACTACACGCCAAATAGACAATGACAGTAAATAAGGATTACCGAGCGATAACCCTGCTCTACAAATAAAACTTAAGTTTCCTACATTTGCTTGCAGTCATGCACGGACTCCCCCTACTGTCAAAATTGTATTATAAGCTCCTTGTAGGAAGAGCCAAGATTTGTGAGCTTGAGTGCTCGGTCGTAAAGAGAGGGCATATGTGTTGTTGGCATAATGGAAACCTGGTTGAATGGAGACAACCAGTGAGATGTGGTTATCTTAGAATTCAAATTCTATAAGGAGGACAGGAAAGGGTATACTGGAAGTGGTCATGCTCTGCACATTAAAGAGGGCATAGAGTCCAAAAAGCCGGAAATCGCCAAAGGAGCAAACTCTCCCACAGAATAGTTGTGGGTGGCAACACAGAGGCCCCTAGATTAATTTAGCACCAGAGACATACTGCCATATATCATAATATCATTTACATCTTCAAATATGTAAAAGGCTGTCACATGGAAGATGGAGCAATGGATTCAAGTTACAAGAAAGGAGATTCTGACTAAACATCAGGAAGAACTTTCCATTGGAAGGTGGTGGACTCTCTTTCACTGGAGGTTTTAAAACAGAGGCTGGACAGTCATCTGTCGGATGCTTTAGCAGAAATTCCTGCATTGCAGGACGTTGGACTGGATGACTCGGGATCCCTTCCAGCTCTACAATTCTATGATTCTATAAATACAAAGGATGAGATTCTGTAGTAATGGGTGAATTCTGTTTGTTTGTTTCCTTCTTGTCATGAATCATAGAATCATAGAGTTGGAAGAGACCACAAGGGCCATCGAGTCCAACCCCCTGCCAAGCAGGAAACACCATCAGAGCACTCCTGACATATGGTTGTCAAGCCTCTGCTTAAAGACCTCCAAAGTAGGAGACTCCACCACACTCCTTGGCAGCAAATTCCACTGTCGAACAGCTCTTACTGTCAGGAAGTTCTTCCTAAAGTTTAGGTGGAATCTTCTTTCTTGTAGTTTGGATCCATTGCTCCGTGTCCGCTTCTCTGGAGCAGCAGAAAACAACCTTTCTCCCTCCTCTATGTGACATCCTTTTATATATTTGAACATGGCTATCATATCACCCCTTAACCTCCTCTTCTCCAGGCTAAACATGCCCAGCTCCCTTAGCCGTTCCTCATAAGGCATCGTTTCCAGGCCTTTGACCATTTTGGTTGCCCTCCTCTGGACACGTTCCAGTTTGTCAGTGTCCTTCTTGAAATGTGGTGCCCAGAACTGGACACAGTACTCCAGGTGAGGTCTGACCAGAGCAGAATACAGTGGCACTATTACTTCCCTTGATCTAGATGCTATACTCCTATTGATGCAGCCCAGAATTCCATTGGCTTTTTTAGCTGCCGCGTCACACTGTTGGCTCATGTCAAGTTTGTGGTCAACCAAGACTCCTAGATCCTTTTCACATGTACTGCTCTCAAGCCAGGTGTCACCCATCTTGTATTTGTGCCTCTCATTTTTTTTTGCCCAAGTGCATTGTATTGTTTGTTTTGACTGGAACACAAATATGCCCAGCCTGTGCGAGAGAAACTGAAGTCACCCTATCAGGGAACATGGTTTGTTGCTGACTTGCTGATCATGACTTATTAGAGAGCAACAAACCATGATTCCTGGTTCAGATGTAAGAAGGAAGCAAAGTCTTCATTCTGTTTACCATGTGCACAGAATGGAAGGAAGTCTGGCTTATCATTACATGCAAACATGGCCCCTGTCTAGATTTAAACAACATTCATTTTGACCTGACCTGACCTTGTTGCTGTTTCATGGAATGAACTAAGCAGAAATTGATCTCTGGCTACTTCCAAACATTAACCAGCTACATTTCAGTGTTCTTTTTCATTACTTGATAGAATATTATGCTATGAGAGAAGTCATCTTTAGCCTGATCATTCTAATGAACTAATATCATCTGGAAGACTGCAACTATTGAATGGACTGAAAATTAATATTACATTTGAGAAGGCAATTTAAAAAGTTTTGCAAAATTATAAAAAAACAAGTATATAAAAATAGCTAACTGAATTAATTAATGTTAAATCTAATGAAGCAGTCACAAATGTAAGCATGTTTCATCTTACTATACATTCCAAATTCACCTTTGCCAAGGGTGAAGCATCACCCCCCAACCCCTCATCTTTACAGAATACTTGCCGGATCCTTGAACTGCTCACTGACTGAGCGGATGACAGGGAGGGTTTCCTCCAGCTTGGAGGCCAGCTGGTCAGCATTCATGTCTCCCAGGCCAAGCATGTTGCACATCTAGTGAACAACAGAGAGGGAGTTGCAATGAGAGATTTCTATTAACAGACAACAAGTCACCCCTACATGTCCTGCAAGCAACAGAGGAGGGGATAAGCAAAACCTGCTTATCAGCTCAACTCAGAGTGACAAAGCCCAATACTCCAAGAGCAATAAGTGCTACTGTGTCCTGCAAGCAACCCAACAAATCAAATCGATTATTTCATGTTGCTCCTGAGTGTTGCAAGAATAATACTGGGGTCCATGCAAAAGCTTGCAAAGTGCCACATGGTGGAAATTTTTAAAAAGTTGTCTGGCACGGTCTTTTTTCCAGGAACGCCTCATTTTTCTGGCTCCTCTCCCATTTTACCTGTGATATGAAGGGACTGATCTGGTTCTTTATCTGCATCAAGCGGCCTAGCCCCCGCTCCACGATGGTGGGGAAATTGAGCAACCGTAGTGTGTGCCCAGTGGGTGCTGTGTCAAACACTACCACGGAGAAATTCATCCCTTTCACCAACCTGTGCAGGCCAGAGAAAGAACCATCAGCTGGAGCAGTTATAAATAGTCACCTCTTTCTTTATACTGACCTTCCCCAGCATACATATACACTCTAAGGTTCACTTAATGCTAGTGCTTTCTTTGCTCTGTGAATGAAAACTTTGTATGTGGAATCCATATTGTGCAACAACGGATGTTATGGAACTTTGGTGCACAAATTTGTCCAGTGCAAAAAATGATGCATAAATCACAAAAGGTTGAATCCAACATTAGCCATACTCATGATTAGAGTCATTGAAATTAATGGTCATGGCTAACTTAGGTGAGCCTACTTATTTGAACAACAACTGAAGTCAGCCCCTTACAGTGTTCAAAATTCCCATTGTTCTAGGCACATTTTGTGACAGGGAATTTCATTAGGGTGAGCAGTTTCTGAGCTCTGGGCACAATACTACGCCTAAGATTTCAGATTAAAACTACAGAGTAGAAGGAAAGGAGGACCTTTTTCTGCCTCCCCACTTCCAGCTACTCTTTGAAGACTGGAGAAGAGACCCTCTTAAGAATATTAGAGGGATGGGCAGGGGAAGGACTAGATTATGTGAAAAATGAACACAATACTTTAGCTGCAGTTCATTCATTTTCAGCTTTGTATTTCTGTTATTTAAAAAGTGCATTATTATTATTTATTTAATTTCTATACCGCCCTATACCTGAAGGTATCACACATTCCATTGTTGCGCCCATAACCTATGTTTAAGGTGCCATTTAGCTCCTATTTTCCGTATCTCAGTTTCTAACACTGGCCCTGTATGTATAGGAAAGTATTTAATGTTTTATTGTGCTTTCATATTTGTTGGAAGCCGCCCAGAGTGGCTGGGGTAACCAAAGTCAGATGAGCAGTGTATATATGCTGCGTGTGTGTGTGTGTGTGTGTGTGTGTCTATATATATATATATATATATGTAGGTTTTGGTGTCTTCGGGTGTCTTCCCGTGTAAGAGTTGGGGTGTCTAGGCGACGTTTCGACGAGGTCTCACTCGTCATCTTCAGGCTGGTGCTTTCGGCTTCTTGTTACTAGTAACAAGAAGCCGAAAGCACCAGCCTGAAGATGACGAGTGAGACCTCGTCGAAACGTCGCCTAGACACCCCAACTCTTACACGGGAAGACACCCGAAGACACCAAAACCTACATTCCTGTACCCGTGAAAATCTACGAAAGCATATATATATATATATATAGACACACACACACACCTAATTAGTACTACTACTATTATTACAGGAAGCCTACTTAGTTGGATACAAACCACAAATAATATAACAACTCTGTCCTTGTGCAAAGCATACTCAGTTACTATGCTGGACTATCCTAATGGCTAAACCATTAGGATTGGGATACCTCTGGCTAACCCAAACTTCATAATGGTGAACACAGTAAAATACCTTTGAAGTCTGGTCTTCTGCTTCTCAACCCAAAAACCGCTTTGAGGTTTGTTTGTTTTTTAACCCACAATCAAGCGGTGTATAAATTTTATGAAATAATAAATAAATAAATAAATAAATAAGCCTCCCACAGGCTAGAAAAGGTTAGAAGGCTTGATGATCCAGGCCACAGTTCTTACCGCATAACTTCTGCGTAGCTCATGGCCTCATCAATGCCAGGAAAGGCACTCATAGCCTCTTGCATCATCTTCTTGCCCATACTCAGCATGTTATCCTCCTCAAAGAACTCATCTGGAAGTTCAGCCACACCTAGGCTGGGATCAATCTCCTGAGAAACAAATAGAAGGATCAGCACCACTTTTCATAAAGCAAAAACAAAGTCATTCAGCCATTCTAAAAGAAGCATGTTTAGAACAGAGCTAAAACCGCAGATTTGTAGAACAATTCTTTCAATGTCTAGTCAAAGAGGCTTTCAAGCTAATGTTCATTATGTCGACTCAAAGTTAAAAGTAACACCACAAATAACTGATTTCTTTGTAATTTGAAGCTATTTTTATGCTTGTCACTGTGGATAACACGGAGGAAAAAGAAAGTGTAAATCCAGTAAAAGGCATACAATCAGCACTATGTCCAACATTGTCCAACATTGGACAATTTAGGGTATGCCTTTATCAAAACAGAGGAGATGATGCCCATATGGGAAGTGTGATTACTCTGAAAGAAAGCACAGTAGCAGAAAGCAAATCTTTTTAAAAATTGTTACAGCTCTCCAACACAAATAATAATGGGTGGCATTCAATACATTATTACAAATTTTCTATCTGTGCAAGCACATCAGCATCGCAGAATGAACAATCCCCCTCCTCTTCCCTGGTGTTCTGTTTGGGGGGTTTGTTTGACCCCTTCCCTCAGCCAGTTTCAAGGGGAAGAAGGAAAGCCCTGTTGCACAAACAGAAGCCCTTTTGCAAAGCTTCTGCTGATGGGGATTCTTAGGTGAATCCCACTCAAATGTTTTCTCCACCAAGACATAATATACAATTTGAGGATTGGGAAAAACTGTGGAAAGTGAATTTGAAATTTACAGATTGTTCTCTTTTGAAAGAAAATTACATGAAAATGGTGTATAGATGGTTTATCACACCAGTACAAATAGCAAAAATGTACAAAACTGGGTCAAATATATGTTGGAAATGTAAAGAAAAAGAAGGTACTATGTTTCATATGTGGTGGGAATGTAGAGAAGTTAAAAAAAAATGGGAAATGATATATAATGAATTGAAAAAAAAATGTTTAGAATGCAAGTCTAAGTTACAGATAAATTATCGAGGTTACAAACCACTACATTAGTCACATCTCTTAAAATGCAACGAAGAGAAACCAGTTAAACAAAATACACCATCATCTCCACACAGCCCAAGACACAGACATTTTGGTATGATAATCATGGGAGACATGAATGGTGTGGTCTCCACCAACATGGACAAGGCACAAAGACTAATAGTTACCAAAGAAGGGAGACTTCCTAGGACCTTTTTTGAAATGACTGAAAACATGGACTTGATAGATATATGGAGAACAAGGAACCCTCTGGAGAGAGAGGGAACCTTTTTCTCCCAAGCAATGATGACCTGGACCAGAATTGATCAAATCTGGATTACTAGTGGCATGGCTCCAAAGATCAAGAAGGTAGAAATCTGCCCAAAAACTTGCTCCGACCATAACGCCGTGAAGATGGAAATGAAACTTACAACAACTGGTCAATTTAGATGGAGAATGAATGACACCCTCTTTCGAGACAAGGAGATCCTTATGAAGGCCCAAAAAACTTTAAAAGACTATTTTGAAATAAATTTGAGGGCTGACGTGGAGAAAAGAGTGATCTGGGACGCAAGCAAAGCGGTGATGCGAGGCTTCTTGATTCAACAAAACTCAATAAAGAGGAAAAAACAAAATGAGAAAAAAGAAAAGATTTTGGAAAAGATAAAGGAAGGAGAGAAAAAATTAAGAGCAAAACCAAAGTCCCAGGAGATTTTAAGAGAGATTAAGTTATATCAAACACAATATATGGAACTGATGAACCAAGAGATTGAATGGAAGATAAAGCAGATGAAGCAAAAGACATTTGAATCAGCAAATAAATGTGGCAAACTTCTGGCATGGCAACTGAAGAAAAGGCAGAAACTAAATACAGTTACAAGCCTAGAAGTGGATGGAAAGAATATATCTAAACCTAATGAAATTAGAAATTGCTTCTTGAGTTATTTCAAAAAACTTTACACTCAAGGCCCGCAAAATGAAGAAGATATAGACAAATTCCTTGATAAATATGGATTACAAAAAATCTCTCATCAAAGTAAGATGGATCTGAACCAGAGAATAACAGAACAAGAGATAGAGGCTGCCATTCAGAATATGCAACTGGGCAAATCTCCAGGACCAGATGGACTGACTTCAAGATACTACAAATCGCTGAAGGAATGGTTGATTCAGCCGCTAAAAGAAGTCTGTAATGAGATCCTTGAGGGAAAAAAGGCACCTGAATCGTGGAAAGAAGCATATATTTCACTCATACCAAAGACAGAGACTGAAAAGACTCAACTGAAGAACTACCGCCCAATATCACTACTTAATGTGGATTACAAAATTTTTGCAGACATTTTGGCAAAAAGATTTAAAAAAGTGCTGATGGAGAAGATTCATATGAACCAAGCAGGCTTTCTCCCAAAAAGACACCTAGCAGACAATGTAAGGAATATAATAGACATTTTGGAAAAGCTAGAGGTGAATATAAATACTAAAGCAGTACTGATTTTTGTGGACGCGGAGAAAGCCTTCAACAATATTTCTTGGAGCTTTATGATAAAGAATCTTCATGGGATGGGGGTAGGCCAAGGTTTTGAGAATGGTATGGCTGCAATATATTCTGAACAAAAAGCTAAATTGATTGTAAATAATGTAGTAACTGAGGAACTTAAGATAGAAAAAGGAACACGACAGGGGTGCCCAATTTCCCCATTACTCTTCATTTCAGTTCTGGAGGTGTTGCTGAATATGATTAGGAATGACCAGCAGGTTAAAGGAGTGCAGGTCGGAGCTAAACAGTATAAGTTAAGAGCATTTGCAGATGACCTAGTACTGACTTTGCAAGAGCCAAACACTAGTACAAAAAAGGTCTTGGAAATAATCCAACAGTTTGGCCAGGTAGCTGGATTCAAGTTGAATAAGCAAAAAACCAAAGTTCTAGGGAAAAATTTAACAGATATGGAAAAAGAGAAATTCCAAGAGGAGACAGGGTTGACGGTCGTCAAGAAGGTGAAATACCTAGGGGTCTATCTGACATCCAAAAATGCGAATTTGTATAAGGATAACTATGAAAAATGTTGGTCAGAGATTAAAAAAGATCTAGAAATATGGTCAAATTTGAAATTGTCAATGTTAGGCCGAATTGCAGTGATTAAAATGAATGTATTGCCTAGAATGTTATTTTTGTTTCAGACCTTGCAGATTCTTGATAAGATGGAATGTTTCAAGAGGTGGCAGAAAGATATTTCGAAATTTGTCTGGCAGGGCAAAAAGCCCAGGATTAAATTTAAAATATTGACAGACGCTAAAGAAAGAGGGGGTTTTGCCCTGCCGGACTTAAAATTGTACTACGAGGCAGCAGCTTTCTGCTGGCTGAAAGAATGGATGCTCCTCGAGAACACAGACATTTTAGATCTGGAAGGTTTTAACAATGCTTTTGGTTGGCATGCATATCTATGGTATGACAAAATCAAGCTGCATAGTGCCTTTAAAAATCACATTGTTAGAAAAGCATTGTTCAATGTTTGGATAAGATATAAAGATCTGTTGGAAAATAAAACCCCTAGATGGGTGTCACCAGTGGAGGCCAAGGCAGTGAAGAAACTCAATATGGAGGTCGGATGGTTATCTTAAGGACTATTATAAACTTAATGAATGTTAGAGTGTTGTGGTTTTCAGGAACAAAGGGATACAGTGATATAAGGTCAGAATATAGAGATGACAAAGATGACAGAGGTTGGAAAGTAACAAATGGGAGTTGCTATAAAATTATGGACATTGGGATGCAGAAAGGGGGGGTATGGGGAAGTCCCAGAAAAGAGGTTTATGAAAACATGATATGAAATTATACGTGTATGTTTGTCTTTTTAAGTGTTTGTTTGTTCTATAAAATTTTGTAAAACCAATAAAAATTTTATAAAAAAAAAAAAAGACACAGACATTTTGGAGGAAAACTTCAGTTGGTTTACTTGCCTTATTGCTACATATCATAATCTATTCAGTGTGAAAGAGCAAGAACAGAAAAAAGAATGTTTTCACCCCCTGCCTGATCTTTTCTTATATGTAGTAAGAACCATATTTTTTTGCTCAATACTACCCAGTCCCTTCAGAGGAACACTCACCATGGCAAAAAGGTTATCATATCCCTTTACTTTGGTGGGGACTTTTGAAAATTTCTGGTCGAAAGCATCTGATATGTTATGAGCAGGATCGGTGGAGATGATGAGGACACTCTCCCGCACTTTGGACAGCTGCACAGCCAGGCTGCAGCTAGATTCAGGAAGTAAAGCAATGTGCAGTTATTAACATCACAAAAGAAAATACATACAAACATAGAACATAAGCTCTTCAGCTATCACAGTCTTAGTAGGTCTGTTTGGATTTGTCCACCCTAAGAGATTATGATCCAAAGACTTCCAACTTTGCTTCTCTACGGAGGTGCTTACTTGTCACAGACAAGTAGCTACTCAGAAGCAGCCAAATCATATGCACATTGGCTTAGCAAAACAGCTCACTCCTGAGTAAGTGTGCAGAGAATGACAGCTTCAGCTATTTAACTTGTGATACCCCTCTCTTTCAAGACAGGTTACCTCCTCCCCCCCCCCACAAAAAACCAGGCCAAATAATATATTAATGAGTTTATTATGAGTCACCACAAAGTAAATCTAAAATATATTGAAAGCCCACACTTTAAAAGGTTTAACCCTAGACATCAAAATCCAACACACACACGCACCAGCCAAAATTTAATAGCCTCTAATACTTGTGTTCTAAGTTCTGATCTACAATTTTAAAAATCTTTATGAAGAAAAGGCATTGCACAATGGGAAACCTACCACTACAAGGTTATTCCACAACAGCAAGGCTAATATAATCAAGAAGGTATTGTTGGCAGAGTTGCACAAGGAAGTAGGCAAGCTACAAATTAAGTTAATCCAAGCCATTTGGGGGTTTACAAGATAAAGCTATGCCTGGAAGGCAGTGAGGATTCAGTCCAAGTACCAGAACAATTACATTCTTCAGAATTTGTCTGAAAATGCATTCTACTCTAAATGAAGCTTTCAGTCATCAAGGACAACCACACATAAAAGCAGCTTCAAATACTTAGCCTTGAGATTAAGAAAGCATAAATGACTGTCAAAATATGAATCTGAAAAAGGAAGGCACCCAACCCCTATGCTTCTACTCAGTTTCATCCAGTCTCGCATCTAAAGCAGGGTGCCCCAAATCCCATGATATTTACGTACAGTGGCATGAAGGTGCATACAATTCGCTTGCCTAATAAGACACTATTCTCCATAGCTTAATGAGATGCGGACGTTCAACAGGTAGAGCTTTTGCCAGCAGAGGTTCAGCGATATGAAAGCTGCGCTTGCTGGGTTTCTGCCTGTCACACAGCTCCTGAAAAGGCACAGCAGCAGCTGCCAAGGAGAGAGAAAGGCGGAGGCAGCAATGTCTGCCATCCCTCCCAACGACATCTCCCCGACCAACTCACCTGCAGGTGGTCTTGCCAACGCCACCCTTCCCTCCGACGAAAATCCATTTCAGGCTCCGCTGCTCGATGATGTTGCTCAGTGTCGGCTCCAGCGGCTCCACGTCTGGTGCGTCCTCGAACTCATCCGCCTCAGTCGCCAACCCAGATGCCGCCGCCGCCATCTTGAAACCAAAATCACGTGACAAGATGCAGAGCTACACCATCTTGTAGGGAGATTCAGATTGGTTGTCCCCGCTCAGCGCCTTCGCTCATTAACAGGAAGCAAGGCGCGCAAGTACCCTTCCCGACCTCGGCCTGCTCTTCAGATCCTTCAATCACACAAGGTGCTCAAACCGGTGCGTCACAAAAAGGTTGAGTAAGACAGTAATAGCACCCCTTCCTAGCCGGCTGATATGGTCTTGCCCACACTTGTCTTATCTCAGCCTATTGGCCGGCAGCTTCCTTTCTTGATTGGCTCCTGAACCCCTTTCTGAAGGAGCTCCCACCCACCCCACACGCCCGCCTCTCGCTGTTTCTGATTGGTAAAGTGCTCACTCCATCATCGATTTCCTCCAGGCTGCGGCCCGTTATCTTTTTTGATTGGCTCATAAGGCCTGTCAGTATCCCGCAGGGCGGACGCGCCGGGTCGGTCTGCGATACTTCTCCTTTTTTTTTGACGTGCGTGGGCAGCCTAGCAACGTCGCCTCTCCCGTCGTGCTTTGCGGCGCCGGCCTCGTCACCGCTCCCCACCGTGCTCCAGGGCGCGTACGCTCAAGGCAGGGAGGGCGGCGCAAGATGGCGGCGGCGCAAGGCAGGGGCCCAGGCTCCGAGGCGGCCGGGCCAGGCGGAGTGAACGTGTTCGCCAACGACGGCTCCTTCCTAGAGCTCTTCAAGCGGCGCATGGAAGAGGCCGCCGCCGCGGGAGGGAGGAGCGGACCGGGAGCGGGGAAAGCGGGGGCCGAAAAGCAGAGAGAGACCGAGTCTCGGCCGGAGCCGCCCGGGGAACAGGAGCCGCCGGAAAAGAAGCGGAGCGGGAGCGCCCTCAGCTTCGTAAGGGATCCGGGCCCTGACACCCCCTCCTCCCCTTTCCCTTGGCTTACTCTTCTTCGCTTTCTGCCTCCGCCCTCCCCAGACCCCAAAGGACCGAGGCGCTGGCTGGCGCCTTCTGCCTGCCAGTTTTCATCTCCTTTCCTGACATGGTCGCGTGTGTCCTTAATAGGTGCTTGGCAGGCAGAAGTTCAACGGGTGAAGCACTTCCTCACCCCTGTAAAACGTTATCTCTTCTCCTCCCCCCAGTATTTCTGTTACGGTAGCGGAATAATATTACTAGGAGCACTGTTAAATTCTCTTCTTCCTCCGAGCTCTCGACAAAGGTTTTCAAAGCTCACTTTAATTCACGTTATAAATTTAAGTCCGATGGACATGGATATTTAGTGCTGATCCCCCTCGCCCGGTAATATATAGCATAGGTGTATGCAGCAAGCAATTTTTAAAATGTCTGTTGACAGTGGTTGCATACTATAGTGGACATATGTCATTGCTGTGCAAGTTAATGTTTTACTGGGTTTGTTCATATTGATTGTGGACTTGAAAGTAGGCAGTTCTAGAATACTTCTGTAAGTGCTGTCCCCAATAAATGTTGGGAGGCTATTTTTACTTAACTAGTCCTAATCTCAGTCTATAAAGTAAACATCAAAATCCTTTTTATTCTCTGACCATAAACATATTTGCTCAAAAACTCATTCATTTCAGTGTGCCTTATTTCCAAGTGGGTGAACTTCAAGTTCCAAGCTTGCATTTTGGGGTTCTTAATAATCCTGCCCCATGACAGAACTACCTGCTGCTGTGCATTTCTAAAAATCAAAGCCATTCAGTAGCCACAGCCAAAATAATCCAACAAAATTATGACTTTTTTAAAAAAAAATCTACTGAATCTTAACTTGGGACAGGTAAAAGTGCAAGGTGCAAAGTAAATATTTGGATAAACATTCTCTTTTCTGCCTCCTTCTGAGAAATTAAAAGTGTCAATCCTGATGTGTGTAATATAGATTCAAATTGGAAGTAGTAGATCTAGAAGGCCATCCTGTGAACTGCAAGTAAAATACCACAACATAATGCTTTGATTTAGCTGTGTTTTGGAGAACCATCTGATAGAGACTGATATAGGCATTATATGAAAACAAAGGAACTGAGGTGTATTAAGATAAACTAGGCCCTTTTTCTTAAAGCAAACCAGGAGTTTCCCCTGCTTTAAACAGCTGTTGCAAGTAAATGGGGCTTTTGTCTAGCATATGGAAGTTTTTCTGCATAGATAGTATCATGCTTACAACAGAATGAAATCCGTTAAACATCCGTATTGGTGTGATAATTCTGAAGTAAGCTGCTATTTGGTTCGCAGCTGGATAGAGAAGAATGCAAATGTAACTGTATTCTCTATTGGTTTAGCATTAATAACATAGCCTGTTATAGAAAAGGGGAGGCTACTCAGAATAGAATAACAACAAGGTGCTCTGTGTTTACTAAAAAATAAGCTGTTGAGTTCAGTGGGAATTAATACCAGGTTATTGTGTATGGAATTGCAGCCTAAGAGTAACAAAATTAGTATTTTTTCCCTTTCAGTCTTATGAAACCTGGAGTCTCTAGATAGAGGATTCTTGGAGATGGAGCATACGTTTGGTCATATGGCATTACTGGCGCTATGAATAGGAAGAGCATAAGGGGCATTTACTGCAGGAATTTCATGATGTGAGCAGGGTGCTGATAGTGGACATTGAAACCCTGCTCTCGTTCCTTAGTTTTTAGCAGAAGGACCCCATCTGTTTTCATGCTTGTTTTTTTCAAAATGAAAGCTGACATTTCATATCTTAAGCCTCGAGCTGCTCTTAGAAATCCATTTTTTGTTTTATGGAGATTTTACAGATTTATAGAATGACAGTAGCACACAGCCCCTCCCTAGACAGGAATAAGACTGACTCTGCCAACTTGATTGTCCTTGTAATTATTAGGAAATCAAACAGTTTCATGTATGTTGTGACGTTTTAGGGGAATGTGAGTGGAAGTTCAGTGTTGATCCTATTTTCTAATGGACATTGAGCCTGGAAAGCATTCAGAATACTTCATTTTTTTATAAAATGTGTCTTTTAATGTTTGGGCTAATCTGTACAGATGTATTGGTGAACACTGCTAAGGTGCCCTTTTACCCTCCTAGCACAACGGTGTAGGTAACGCTCGGCAGCTCTGTACTGACTGACAGGTGTGATGGCGAGCTAAGATGATCTAATTGAAGGACTCCCTATACCGTTATATAGTGGGCAACATTCCCCTTGCAGCTCCCAGGCTCGTATAACGGTTGCAGTCTTCTGTCCCTTCACCCAGGTGGGCAAGCGGAGAGGGGGCAGCAAGCTAGCCCTGAAGACAGGAGTGGTAGCCAAGAAACAAAAGACAGAGGATGAGGTAAGTTAGCATGAACCTCATTTATGTCAGCTTGACAGCCCATGGGGCAGCAATGCTTTTGTTTCCATTTCAGCAGGAATGGAAGTTGAAGCTAATATTCTTCTCCCTCATGCTATCTTAAGTTTGGCACTGGTGTTGACCTTCCATCTTTAGGGAAATGGCCATCTTTGGAGTGTGAGAAAATTTGTAGAAGAATGATTTTTGGCCTCTTCTAGAATCTCAGGGGCAGGTTGCTTTAATTTGTGTATGTGAGGGGAGGGAGAGAGAAAGAGACAACCCACAGAAAGAATATGAACTCTGCAATAATGGCAGTGGCAGCCCTTCAATGAAAAACTGCTATATAGGTCTGCAGGAGCAGCAGAAGAGTACTTTATTTCTTGTTCCTGCTTCAGTTGTGATAATAGCAATGAAGCTGGAAGCTTGTGTTCTTCCTTAGTAGGAAAGGTGCTTGTCAAGTGAACTGAAGAACTGATATTTCCTAGTTAAGTGTTACGCTTCCCTGTCTATTTCATTTTTGTAAACAGGGTTGTTTCAAATGCTGCATGTACAGAGTTCCTCTTGCATAATAGGACTCCCATCCTTCTCGCATGCACCTTCAAAATCTGCTGCAGAGGGTCCTTGTGAGGACTAGAAAGGAGAAGATGGGAACGTCTGTTACAGCAGCACTGACTATGACCCAGTGCTTTTAATTCCAATGAGATAATGGGAGATCAAGTACCTTTGTCTTCACAATATTATGTGGTAGGTTAGACTAAAGAGATGTTGACTACCCCAGTGTCATACTGTGAGGTTTATAGCTGAGCAAGAATTTGAACCTGGGGCTCCCTAGTACAATACAACCCACAGACTCCTAGTTAGATGGTTAGGTTTATGCCATTGTTTTTTGAGAGTTAATGTTTTCTGTATATGGTATGCTTCTGAATAAAATAATATGAGATATGTAACATTTCATTTTTGCCTCTCCTGTTTTGTTTGTAGGTTTTGACAAGTAAAGGTGATGCGTGGGCCAAATATATGGCTGAAGTGAAAAAATACAAAGCCCACCAGTGCAGTGATGATGATAAAACCCGACCTTTGGTGAAATAACTCTCATCTCCAGCTTGGACTTTCTCTGATGTACATAATTATTTAAAACGTCAAAGGAGAGTAGCTCTGCCCCACAGACTGAATGCTGCCACGGCAGCAGGTGACTTGCCATGCTTTTATATCTGGGAATTTAGAGCCTCCTTCATTGGTTCATTTATTGTTATCTTCTTTCTTCTGAGAACTAAGAACTTTGACTTAGTTGCAGGATTTTTTAATTTGTAATCCCCAAAATAGTGGAATTGGTTTGATATGTCTTTCCCTGAATCACCAGGCAACATACCATGCCCACAAAATCTTTAGCATTAAACCTTTGCTTAACACTTCCAGTACTCCTCAAGTTTCCACAATGGGATAAGCTAAATGGATCCGTTTTGCCAAATGCATTATCTGTTTCTGTTGAAGATGAACTTAACATGTGGTCACAATTTCCAAATCCGCATTGCAGACAACAGTAATTCCAGAACACTTTGATGAAAAGGTGACCAGTGCTGAGTTCCTTGGTATGCTTAGTATCTGACAATTCTGTGGGTGCATTTCTGCTTCTGTTTTTTCCTCTCCATTTCACTGTACAATACAGTGCGTTATGTGGTTTTATTCTGAATTCCAGTTGCTGCTGCTTAAGCTCATTCCTTGCCTTCTGCTATGCATGCTCCAATTTAGCACTGCGGATTATGTTGTGCCTATCTCTTAGCTAAGAAGGTAGAAACTTGGTCTGCACTTAAACCCAATATTAGGAGAAAAATTGGCTAAAATTACAACAAACGTGCTCTGGGTCAAATGGAATTTCCAGATATCATGATTCTAGCCTTTGACTAGCCCCTCTGTTCCAGTCCTGGGCTTTGTGGCCAGAGTTCTTTGAGAAAGGCTGTTTGTCTAGCAGTTGTTTGCTGTGTGCATGGGAGCCTATGTTTCTCTTTTTTTATTCTCCATTTAGACTCCTTATACTTTCAGTGTAGTGTACTAAAGCTGAAACTCAGATAGTTTCTGCAGTGATGTGAGTTCTGTCACTGAGAGTAACTGGGGATGACAACTTCATAGAAAGGCCTCAGGTACATTCTTAGCAGTTGGAATGTCAAGAAATGAGAATACAAACAAGACCTTTTCTAGGATAATTTATAGCCCCAAATTTTTGTGTTGAGGGTGCAGTTGGGCTTATGTTTGAATCTTACTCCATTTGTGCCATTTCCTTTTCATGGAACAGGCGCTTTGTGTCAGAGAACAGATATGAAATACCCAACTTCTGCTCAATGCAAAACATACTTGCAGAAGATTTTTAAGCTGAAGGAAAACCAGCTGAAGTTTTATATTCTCATCTAGGAGAGGCCTAAAGGGTGTGTGTTATGTTATTGAACAGCCTTTAGGCCAAATGTTTTATATATAAATGCCCTCTCTGCGGAAAAGGTCACTGCTTTCTACCAATCAGAGCACTCTGATGGTTGTGTAGGACATGGGAAGTGGAGGAAATACTGGATTGAATCCTGTCTGCAACCCCCAAATCTGCTTTGGATGTTTGGGGGAAATCTCAAAGCAGATTTTGGGAGGGAGGTAGAGGCAGGAAAGGGAGTGGAAGTTCCATGGTGTGAGCAGAAGTCATTCTGCTAATACAATGATTCTGTTGGGTACAACCTAACACTCTTGTTTAATTAGTTATGTACACTTGCTGGAATCTCAGCTGACTTGAGTCCTGTTCAGACCTTTATTCAGCAGAAGATCTAGATGGGGTGTGTACATCTATATGTGTGTAGGCTCTTCAGTGTGATTAGGAAACCTAATCATGTGGCAGAAACTTTCATACATACGACCGTATGCATGTCAAACACTATTTCAGACCTGAATAGGTAGAGATTTGGGAAAGGGCTGGAAGACATCACCACCTGCTATATTCAGTTTGAGGTAGTGTCTGAAAGGGGCTCGGGGTGGTCATATATGAGACTTTACTGTTTAAAGCCTGAAGCAACTTGGAAGGGTTAAATATTTTACTGGTATCTGGTTACACACCTGTTATAAAGTGGTGGCAGTTTGCTTCCTTGTTCTACACTAGATCAGACTCCTTTATTGCTTTTGACCACAACCTGGCTTAGAGCACTGATAATCATTCTTACTACTAGCTTTTTAAAATAAAATTCTGTTGTGGATATTGATTCGCTAGCTTTGTCTTGTTTCCTTTCTATTTCTTTTTTATGATAAAAGGTATTTTTACTTATACAGGTAAGTGACCTGTTTGCGTGTAGTCACTTGAAAAGTGACGGCCAGCAGATGGGTTGTTTTGGACCCAGTAGAGGGTGGAATGGGGACAGGGTGGGCTTATGCGCACTTCTCTGAAGAGTGCAAATGCCAAGAACGCAACCCCTGTGCAAATGGGGAGTTGCCTGTATAACCTATGGCTGTGTAAGTACCTTTCAGAGGTAATCATGCTACTCTGTTGCAGCAAAAACAGTAAATATGTGGCACCTTGAAGACTTAACAAATATATTAGTGGTATGTACATTTGTGGACTAAAGTACATGATCATATGCAAGAAGTGTTATGTTTTTAATTTTATACACAGACATTGGTAGTGGAGTTAGGAGGATATAAAATGCAAGAGACATTAAAATTTTTGTTAAAAATTAATGTATGTAAAATCAATAGTGACTCATCACTGCTTTGTGAATATTCACTAATGATTTTTATGTATTTAAGTTTTAACATAGGAAATTCTAAAAGGCACAAACTAGACTAACTACACTGCTAATAGTTCTCCCTCTCCTATCACATGCATGTGGAATCCAATGTGATATAGTGGTTGAGAGTGCTGGACCTGGGGCTTGGAAGATGAACATTCAAATCCCCATTTGACCATGAAGTTCATTGGATGACCATGGGCCAATCACTTTCTTTCAGCTTAACAGGCTACAAGGATAAAATGGGGGAAAGGCAAACTATGTACACTCCTTGAACTCTTCATAGTAAGTAGAGGATATAAACTTTTTTTTTAGCTTAGGATAACTTTATGCATCTGGTGATGGTGTAATTGCACTTTGCTAGGGAACATTTCCAGAGGTCAAGATTCATAGACTGTTCATTCACTATTCTGGAAAAATATGTGGTTAAAGAATGAGCTAATAATAGCTGGGGTATGAAAATATAGCTTCACATTCATTGCGGTTACAACAGTTGCATGATATATTCATCTTTATTTCTAGGTGTTGCTGCTTGTTCTTTTCAAAACACAATGATAGATAACCCATACTGTATATTTTTGTGCACTGTGAAATTTATTTGAAAGTATAATTTCTGCTAGATGTTGTACTGACCTGGTTATATTGCCCCAGCCAGAACTTTGATCACTTACCTCTTTTCAGTTGCTTGAGGCCCTATACCCAGTTGCCAGCAGAACAACTTTGTTTCCACTCCAGCCAGTCTTCAGGTGTGCATTAGACATCCCTTTGATTGATGCTAGTGGGTGTATCAGGCCAAATGGAACTCAGGGTGCTCACTCCACAGTGAACCATCTTTACATACGAAGCTGCCTTATACAGTCAGGCTAGTAGCATGTCTTGTTCAGTACTGTCTGACTGATGGTGGCTCCTCAGAGCTTTGGGCAGAGGGCTTCACCAGTACTTGATACTTTTCATTAGTGTAGTGGTGCTTCCCCAGGAGGATTTTGGGGCAGGAATCTTGGGGCCTATTCAGCAGGAGAGCCCCCAAAGGTAGTACAGCTGGCTTGCCACATTTTTGAATAGGTAAGTAATGTGCTTTACCATCTAAAGAGTGGAGCCCCCATAAGACCATTAAGTTCAGAATCTAAAATTACTTAACTGTCTCACTGGACGCGGGTGGCGCTGTGGTCTAAACCACAGAGCCTAGGGCCTGCCAATCAGAAGGTCGGCGGTTTGAATCCCCACGATGGGATGAGCTTCCATTGCTTGGTCCCAGCTCCTGCCAACCTAGCAGTTCGAAAGCACGTCAAAGTGCAAGTAGATAAATAGGTACTGCTCCAGTGGGAAGGTAAACGGCGTTTCTGTGTGCTGCTCTAGTTTGCCAGAAGCAGCTTAGTCATGCTGGCCACATGACCCAGAAGCTGTCTGCGGACAAATGCCAGCTCCCTCAGCCAGTAAAGCGAGATGAGCGCCGCAACCCCAGAGTCGTTCGTGACTGGACTTTACGGTCGGGGTCCCTTTACCTTTACCATTGAATTAGAGATGCCTCTCCAATTTTGGGGAGACAATGAGTTTTTAAAAATGTCATCCCTGCCATTATTATTTTTTCTACTCCTACATTCCTCTCTCCCCTGCTATTTGGTGCAAGCATGTGTTGAAAGTATTTCTCACTTTATACTTCAGATGACAGTTGCAACGGTAAACATGAAACTTGTAGCAAACCAGCTACAAATCAGGCCCTGATGTGACTGCAGGAGAAGCAGCCTTCAGGAACATAGTTTGAATTTTATCTGCTGCTCTACTCCATTTCCCATCTCCTGTCATCCCTTTAAGACAACAACTACACTGCTCCTTATTAGTTGTTGCTGTTCCTTCAAGGCAAGAAAGCTCTCTAGGGAACTGGGCTGCAGCTGCTGCTCTGCTCACCACCTTTGGGATCCTGCTATTGAAAAGTGGTTTGTGATGTAGCTTAGAAATCAGCTGCTGCTATTCCTTTCCTGGGACAATAAGGAAAGAGGAAGGGCCCAAGTCTCAGCATGGACCTTGCAACTCTAAAATTATGCCTGATCAAAAATGGACTAACCACCAAGTCCATCTTTTGCAAAAGACATAAGGTAGTACAGAAAAGAAACACTGATGATTGACCAGTAGAAGAAGTCTCCTTGTCAAGTGCTGCTGACATTCATTTTAGCTGGAAAGAGTGATGGGAGAAAAGGGATATGAGCAGTCCGCTTTGCCCAAATACTTATTTCTACAAGGGATTATATGCAATCTATTTTATTTCCATTTGAATGCAACACACATCAGTTTTACTTTCAAGTGCTAGATCCTTGTTAAGGACAATGCATAATCAGAAAAGCACTTTCACGCCTCTCCACTTGCAAGGCAATAAACAGCATGACTAAGGGAAGCCTTTCCAAATAGTGGGCTTGCTGCATGGCATTAATCGCTAGCAGTTTCTTAAGGGACAAGAGTCTTCATTTTGTGTAAGGCAAACAGAGTAAACATTGGGCAAACAAACAGTTTCTTTACCTTTACAATAGCGCACTTGAATGCCTTAACCCACCATCTGTAGAGGAGGCTTTTGTACTTCATCACTAACTTACTAAAAAGCTGTTATTTAACAACTCTTCTGTCTCCACCTTAAAAGCATCTTAAAATCTTTACAAGCAGAAGAGAGGAAGTGAAAAGTATGTAGCGTTCACTCTTAGTTGAAACATGAACCTTTAAACAGAAGCACTCTGACTCCCAACTACAGAAATCAAGCTCAAATCTCCCTGCCAAGGTCACTGCTCCAAATTGCCCCCACAAAGAACTGAGACAAACCCCTTAGACTTGTTTTGTGCATTGTAGCACAAGTGCTACCGGGTAAGATTTCAATAGTGGCCAAGCTTTAAAGACGCTTGTTTCCCACCTGGTTAAAAGAAGCATTTGTGGGGTAACGGAGAAATGCTTTAAAAAAAAACAACACTTCTCAAAACATCCAGACTCTGCCACATACCAACCAGAGTTGATGTGACAATGCTAAAACTCCTTTTCTGGATTTGAAATTAGAAGATCTTTGCAACCAGTGTTAGCTTTAAACAACTCTCTCTTTTTGGTCAAAGAGTTGCAGTCCCCTCCCATGTAACACCCCAGACCTGTACTTGATAACTCAGTGGGGATTTAAACAGGTATGTGGGTAAGAATAGTCCTGAAGAACAATCTTGATCATCTTGAAAAGAAAAGAAAAAAACAGCATTTGTGGGTGGAGTGAAAGGACAATTCTTGCTTTGCCATTTCGCCCCCAGTCTCCACCTACTCTGGTTACAATTCTCAAATATGGCACAAGTCAGCCTTTAGCACAGCCAGCCAAGCTAGAATGGTTCTGTGTTGTCCTCAAGGCCTGGGATCAGATTCTCTGCCATAGGATCTTTGGTGTATCCCAGAAGTGTGCAAATAAAAGTGTGTGCCACATCCCAGCCCCCCACACAGCCAGAGCCTGGAAGCATTAACAAGAGCAGGGCACCCAGCCACCTCAGTTAGTCTCGTAGGAGGACAGAAGAGCAGCGTCAACTGGCTCCATGCAAGAAGGGCAGGTGAATGATCGCATCAGCCAGTCATCAATGCAGTGAACGTGGTAGATGTGCAGGCAGGGCAAGAACCGGATGGGGTCTCCGTATACAAAATCCAGCATGCAGATCACACACCTGAAATGGGCAGAGAGAAAAGGAAATGTTATTAAAGACACTAAGATGGCTTCTAAAACTTCTCTCTCGCATTCCCCGCCCAATTTGCCACCACGTGGTAAGTTCAGGTATCCCAGTAAAGAACCACTTGCTGGCAAGTCACCTAGTCTCGCCATTCCATTCTTAACAGTGTCCAATACTGGTTGTGGTGCTGGAAAGCATGCAAGCCTGTTACACACAGAGCGCTCTATCTTAAATAGTTTGCTTCTGACTTCCAAGGTTCAAGGATGACCCTCCACCTACATCTATTCCAAAACATGGACATTACCCCAGCTGAAAGTTGCTGCTGTATATTCACATTTTATTGGATGTTTTTAAATACATGCTGTCTTCATAGCAAAGAGCTCTTTAAGGTTAGATGGATGCAGAGGCTGAAGAGAACAGTATTTCACTTTAAATATGATGCATGTTAATTTCACCTTGTGTTATATAGTTGGGGAAAATATTGCTCTGTTGGAAAAATGATGGTGGGGAAGTAACTTTTGCCTAAATTAACTTTTGTATGAAGTCTGAGGAATTGAGGCAAATTGGGGTCTGAATCTACTCAAGAGATCTCAACTCAAATATGAAGTTTCTGACTTAATAAAAATATGTACAGTGGTACCTCTGGTTAAGAACTTAATTCGTTCCAGAGGTCCGTTCTTAACCTGAAACTGTTCTTAACCTGAGGTGCCACTTTAGCTAATTGGGTCTCCCGCCACCACGCAATTTCTCTTCTCATCCTGAAGCAAAGTTCTTAACCCAAGGTATTATTTCTGGGTTAGCGGAGTCTGTAACCTGAAGCATCTGTAACCTGAAGCGTCTGTAACCTGAGGTACCACTGTATATTGTCCCAAAGATCAACCTCCACACCTGAAGACGAAAGTAGCCAATGTGACACTAACTTTTAAAATGGGATCCAGGGGGAATCCTAGAAATTACAGGCTGGTTAGCTTAACACCTGTCCTGAAAAAACTGGTAGAGAGTATTAAGGATAAAATGACCAAGCATATAGAAGAACAAACCTTACTAAAGCAGACAGAAAGTGGAGTCCCACAAGAATTAGTATTGGGACCTGTACTTTTTTTTTATTAAAAAGAAACCAAGCTAGACCAGTTAGGTGGCCAAGTTTGCTCATGACACTAAGTTGTTCAGGGTGGTTAAATCATAAAGGGATTGTGAAAAGCTCTAAAAGAACTTCTCCAAAACTGAGGGAACGAGCAAATAAATGTAAAGTAATGTGGTCTGAACTGGTAGTGATTGACCAGGAATCAGACCAGGGATAGTCAACCTTTTTATGCCTAAAGTCATCATTTTTAAAAACCAAGAATTGGACAGTACAATATACCCATATTCCATTTTGGAAAGGGAATTGCTACACACTGTCAGTGGGATATAAAGGCTATATATGCATCTACTAGCAAATAGTCTCAGTGAACTGGATAAACACAAAGCATTGCACATGGAAAACATACTCTTTGATTTTCTTTTCCGATGGCTCTGTGCCTGGATCAAATATTCCTTTGGGAAGATGTTGAATCAGCCCAATCCTCTGAGCTATACGGATCTGCTCCTCTTCTGTTAGTTGTGTGGCAAGACGTGCCTGGCTGGGCGTTGGGTGATATACTGGAATTGGTGCATGTTCCTAGAAATGCAGAAGACAGAGTGGCTGAGTGATTGCTACTCTTGTAACCAGCCAGTAATCAAATGGAGATAAACCCACACTCAACATACAGCAATTCAGCCATCAACTATTCTTTCTTCACAGACCCCTATATCACTCCAGTAGAGCTAGTTATTCAACATATTTCCACAAATGTGGCAAAACTAAATAACCCTGCAGGCTCCTACAGTTACATACTTAACTTTTTGGCATATGCAAGCTGAAACTGTCAGATAATATCTACTCTGTAGTACACCAGATGGGCTAAATCATGGTGCTATCATGTTTCTGATTGGCATTTTAAGTTTTTACAGGGGAGTGAGCCAGCAATTGCTAACTAACTAAACAGCAAGCGCATCATTTGCAGATGCATAAGAAGCCCTTCTGTCTGCTCTGGACTCTGGTGTTGGGATCCTTGCAGAACTAATTAACTCACCATAAAACAATCAGATCCATCTCTTGCTCCTCTATTTTGGGATGTATCTAGACAAACATTTATTGTGAGACAGTGGTCCAATAATATACTGTTAGCTTGGAATGCCCATGCCCCCAATTGCTTTCATGCAGCAGAATGCCCTTGCTCCCAAGCCACTGCATTTAAAATGAAGACATTTTAGCAAATTGCAAGTTGCCCCCATAGACATGCATTAAATTACTGGTCTCTAAAGCAGATGATAATTGTTAGGAACACTGCCCCAATCAAGATTTGGGACACAAGAATTGCAGTGCTGGTTGAAATCAATAGTCTACCTAATTCAGCATTTTGTCTAAAAGTGGCCAGTCAAAAGCTAAAGAAGTTCAGAAGCAGAACATGATGGTAGCATCCATTCTGTGTTGTTAGTAAACATTATCCAATCATCTGTGGTACACTCTTCTTAAATATGGAAATTCCTCAGTGTATTTATCATTTATTTCCTTTACAAAGCAATCTATAATATAATAGTGTAGGGATTTTTGTGTGTGTGAAGCAGGTTTTTCATTTGTCTAATCTGCTGCCTATATGTTTCAGGAGGTAGCCCAAAGAGTTTCTGAAATTAATGTGAATAAATTCCCCACACATTCTAACAGCCATCTTCCCAAGATCCACTCTGGTACTTTGAGATATGGAATCCTGATGTTTTGTTCTAGCCACCCTTTTAAACTAAGTTTGTGCTGCCTTTACCTTCCCCAGGTTTCAAACAGGATGAAACCACCAGAATTTCCCTCAGTCTTTCCTAATTCTTCTTCCATAGACTGTCTGTCCCCACATTGGAGAATGCTACTCTGCAGGTATGGCAGCTTGCAAAAATGCCAGAGAAACATGCAGCTGATCCACAATAAACCTCAGACATGGGAAAGTTAATATCAAAGGCACACAGGACAACTGTTGAAATGGACAAGACAAAACAATCATGAGTGTTCTATGTCATTTTTCTGCAGAAAGAGATAGTGGTGTTATGAAATCTGACTCTGCATTCCTGGTTACCACAGCCTGGAACTCAACATCTTCTAAAGATTTGTCAGGATGGTTGAATGCACACCTAGCATAAGATAGCCTGGAGTCTAAACATTTATTTTCAACCAAGCCTATTTAGTAATTGATTGGTTATGTTCAGTACTGTACTGCTCATTGATAGCCATTTCCCACATTAACCCAGGTTTGCCACCAAACATACAATTTGTGGGGCTGCAGTCAATCTTGGCCCACCGACAAACATACCTGTATGGTGCCTGTACTTCAAAGCAGGTCCTGTCACATTTACATTCTACATTATATGTTGTATACTTCATCATGTGGAGCAGTTCACAGCTCAGCATGAATTTGGGTCTCCTCACTTCAGATCCACTGTTCAGTTCTTATAAATCACACTGCACTATTTCTGTTCCCCAGTTCTTATCTTCTATAGCTGACTTGTGACTTTGAGTTCTTCACCCTGAATGCCCACCACGACCACAGCCCTAGTCACACAACTCACGCTTCCATAGCTTTTTGAGAGAACCTTGACCCATGACCTCAGACTCACACACCACAGTCCAAAGGTTAAAGGGCAATACTAATGCCAATGCAAAAATATTGATTATCTTTCTGTGCTTGACACTGTTCTGTCTCCTGCTCAACATTGTACATCCATTCCCAAGTCAATACTGGGCTTAACTCACCCCAGTAACATCCACTCTCCAAGTGACTGTAGGGCGAGAGGGCATCAAGCCCCATTCTTGTCTCCTTAGCATACCTGGATGAGGTCGGGGGTCTCCACCCTAATCTGTTATCCCAGTTTCTTTCTATAGCTACTGTTTCAGCTCACCCCGCCCTATTTACCCCAAGAACCCGAAGCCAATACCCGACCCCTGCCCACCCCCTAAAATGCCACCCGAATTTCCTCGCCCCATATGTCGGCTTCCTACTCCCTTGCGTAGCAGAACCCCGTAGGCTACCCAGGGCTGGCCCCGACGCCCAGCACCGCAGTCGGCGAGGCCTGGGGGAACCCGCCCCACAGCCCCCCTTTCGCCCTCCGCCCCGCAACCCCCGACCCGCTACCTGGTAGGGGGGCGGCGGGACAGGGATGGGCGGTGGAGACGGATCCCCAGGCCCAAGGCTCGCCCCATCGCCGGTAGAGTCGTTGAGCAGCGACAGGTCATCGGCCGCCTGCGAGGAAAGGCAGCCCCCCATGCTCGCCCGAGCCCGCCCGCTCGGGGCCGCTGCCGGGTCCGGCCCGGGCAACCTCCCTCCCCCAGCTCCGGAATGGGAGGGGGCACAGGGGAGGAGCGGCGTGTCGCAAGTCTTATCGGGAAATGTAGTCCTAAACACTGGATCTCCGCGCTTGCGCAGTGTGAAGCAACCCGACCGCGGAGGGATAGGGCGTAGCAGCGGCAAATAGACGGAAAGGTAAACTGACATTCCGATAGGCACGGTCGTTTCCGAGCTCCTTCGAGCGATAAACAAAAGAAGCACATTCAAACGGTATTACTGCTTAGCTTTAATTAAATCTGAACATTTCTAGTCCATAACTATTCATCTAATTACTAATTTTCATGTTTCGGTTGTGATCTACATTATGTCGGAAGTAAATAGCATAAAAAGGTAGACCAACCAACCGAATTGTTCTTGAATGCTCGGGCTGAGAATCACATCTGAACCAGGAGAATCTTACTTCAATATTACGTGTAAAGTTTAAACTGTCTAAATCCTGCTCGATGCATTGATTTGTTCCGGATTAGGAGACCAGGGTTCAACACCCCCTCCCCCGCGAAGCCCACTGGGTGATTTTGGACAGCACACTGCCTTGCTGCCTCCTCTACCATACAGGATTGCTGGGAGGATTAAATGCGGGAGGTAGAGAACCATATCTATCACCTTGAGTGCTTGGGAGGAAAAGTGGGATATGAATATGCTACTTATATGACAGTGAATTTTTACTATGAGCCCTTGAGTTTTCTGTAATGTTCATCATAAGTTGTATCCAACACAGCTGTTCATTCATATAGACTTCCCATCCACTCCAACTCTTCCCCCACCTTGCCATGTGCTCTCAAAATCTGCTCTGGTGGGTTTTCCAGAGCAGACTATGGGAGTAGCATGACCTTTGGCCTTTAACCATCTGTGGCCTTTTAAAAGTAGGTGGGAAGTATTTAATGTATTTTTCTTCTTGGTTTTAATGTGTGTGTGTGTGTGTGTGTGTGTGTGTGTATATATATAAAGGTAAAGGGACCCCTGACCATTAGGTCCAGTCGCGGACGACTCTAGGGTTGTGGCGCTCATCTCAGTTTACTGGCCAAGGGAGCCAGTGTACAGCTTCCGGGTCATGTGGCCAGCAATACTAAGCTGCTTCTGGCGAACCAGAACAGCACACAGAAACACCATTTACCTTCCCACTGGAGCAGTACCTATTTGTCTACTTGCACTTTTTGGCATACTTTCAAACTGCTAGGTTAGCAGGAGCAGGGACCAAGTAACGGGAGCTCACCCTGTTGCGGGGATTCAAACCGCCTCTGATCAGCAAGCCCTAGGCTCTGTGGTTTAACCCACAGCGCCACCCATACCTCGAGTTGCGAACGTGATCCATGCAGGAGGCACGTTCGCAACCTGCAGCATTTGCAACCTGCAGCGCCGCATCTGCGCACACACGTGACGTGATTCAGTGCTTCTGCACATGTCATTTTGTGTTTCTGCGCATGTGCGAGCACCAAAACCCGGAAGTAACCCGTTCCGATACTTCCGGGTTCGGCGCAGTCCGCAACCCAAAAACGCGCAACCTGCAGCGTTCGTAACCCGAGGTATGACTGTAGTCACTTTGGGTTGCCCTGGGAGATAGGGAGACTAACAAATATAATAAAAAAAAAATTCCTTCCAGTAGCACCTTAAAGACCAACTAAGTTAGTTCTTGGTATGAGCTTTCGTGTGCATGCACACTTCTTCAGATACACACAAGGTGCTACTGGAAGGAATTTTTTTATTTTGACTATGGCAGACCAACACGGCTACCTATCTGTAAATATAATAATAATAATCCCATAACACAGAATCATCAGCCTGATATATCTCTCCGTAGCAGCCCATGCATGGACAGTTACCAGGTATTGTCATGTACTGTACAAGAAACATATATGCAATAAAAGAGCACCATACATGTGGCAATCGAACAGCCTAGCCCTAAGCATTGTCATATCTTATACAAACAAGATTAGTTTATAATGAAGCTGTTGGCAAATGTGACAGCCCGGTAGCCTATTTGGAAGCAAGGATTTGCCCCTGAAGCATGGGTGTAGCCGGGGGGGGGCAGGGGGGAGCAGCTGCCCCCACAAATGAATAAAAATACATAGCTAACTGAGGTTCCCCCCGCTAACAAAAATCCTGGCTACGCGGGTGCCCTGAAGCCCCCTACCACGGGGTTTGTCCATCTTTGAGCAGGCGGCCATGATCTGTTGCTTGCACGGGGTTGCTCCCCGTGTGGTTTGTTTGTTTGATCGCTCCCAACTCTGTAATCTTTTTACGTTTCTCTGCCAACATTATTTGAAGATAGCACTGCATATGCTCCGTAGAACGTAATGGGCACGCCTCCGCCCCCTCCTCCAGAAATATGCATCCACAAGACTCCAGAAGCGCCCCGCTCTCTTATTTCTTGTACCGACAAAACGCGGCGCCTCCCCGCCCGGCTCGGAGTCCGGGTCAGGCTAGAGGCGCCAGCCCGGCCACGGGGGCGGGGACAGCCTCCCGCGCCCAGCGGCCGCTTGAACTCCTTTTTCCCTTCAGTGACACCGCCTGCTACACTGAGCACGGAAAGGCGCCCGGTGGCTCTTTGAAAAAGACCTGTTTGCTTGCGTTTTTAGGTAGAAGCTCTTAGTTTTCTCTCAGCCAACGGAAGTTTGCGCCGGGAGAAAAAACAAGCGAAACGAAATCTGTTCGGGGTGACAACGTGCAGCTGGGCGACATAATCAAGCCTCCCGCCGTCTGGCTTTGCAGCGCTTCATCAGCGGCCAAGTTAGGTTGCGCGACGTGACGTCAGCCGCCTGCCTCAAGGCGCCGCGCTTCCATCCGGACTAGCGGACGGAGGGAGGAGAGGGCGTGGCTACCGCCCTTTCTCCTGAGCCACGTGACGTGCTTGCTTTGCCCTCGTCTATAGACGTGCGCGAGCGGGTCCTCTGCTCCTCCCCTTTTTCTTTCTTTTTTTTTGTTGGTCATAGTCACGTGAGTGGCAGAGACGGCGGCCGGCCCGGCTCATCGCCCGCGTGTCGCGTTCGTCTTGCCGCCCCCACCTCCTTCTTCCCTCCTTCGGCGCCGAAGCCGCGGCCTGAACCTGGGCACGCGGGAACCGGGCAGGTACAGCGCCGGGGTTCCCTGGGCGCGCGTGGGAAGCTCGGTGGTTGGGGCGCGCCGTGAGCGGGCGTGTGAGGGGATGGCGCGAGGCTCCCCCGGCTTCGGCCTAGGCAGGGATTTCGCGAAGGCGAAGCCTTCAAGGAGCCGGGCTTGGGCGGCTGGCTGGCTGGCTGGCGGGGGTTAGGTCGCCCAGCGGTTGAGGAGGCAGGGCGGGAGAGGGGCGGAATCTGAAATGGCCCGGTCGTGGGCGGCGAGGCGGGCGGGGGGAACCGAGTTGGCCGGGCCTGATCTGATTGGGGCGAGACGTTGCCGGCTAAGCTGCTGGGCTGCTCCGGCCCAACATGGCTTTGAGGGAGGGGCGTGAGGGCTTCCGCGGTGGTCAGCGGGGCCCTGGGCAGCTGCGCTTACGCTTCCTCTGTGTGGGAGGTGGTGCTGCAGAGCCCAAGGCGGGAGCCGGGAGAGCCTCGCCGAAGAACTGGTCGCCCGGCACGCGCTTAAACAGAAAGAGCCCAGGCGGACCAGACCAAAGGTCCCTCCAGCCCAGCGCCTTGTTCTTAAAAGCGACTAGAAAGCTCAAGCAGGGCATCAACCAACCATCTCCCATTATACGTTTCGTCCCCACCCAGGAGGCAGCTGGTACTTAAAAGCACACAGCCTCTTAAGCATGGGCGGGGGGTGGGAAGGCCTTCGGTTTGGTGATTAGAAACTGTTGGTTTATCTGTCACCTCTAATATTTACATCTCTGAGATGACGGAAGATAAGGTTACAATCTGGAATTGGAATAGATGTGCTGGAGAGTCCCGCATTTTGGCTCGGCTCTTTTTGGCTCTCACCTGATACCTTGTACAGTACTCCATTTCCTTGCTGTAAGCACGTGTCTCCCCAACTGTGTGGAGTCGTTGCACGGTCCTATTTCATGCCCTCATTCTGAAGTATTAAGAGGATGTCCAGTCCCAATGTAATGGAAGCAAAATAGCCCTGCTTGTTGATCATAACTGTTCACTCCCTCAAAAATCAAAATTGGAATAGATGTGCTGGAGATAGGGGAGTGAAAAGCTTTCAAAATGATTTGTATGGATGGGCGGGTAGTTTCTGGGTATCGACTGGATTTTTAAAAAGAGGTGAGTACTCTCACACTTGAGTGTAATAGTTGTGGCGCACTCAACCTCTAATACATTTTGAAGAGTCACAAAGGCACAGTTATAGGTATTGGATTGTGGAGTGTTGTGTCAAAGGCCTTATTAAGTGGATGCTTGTGGAAGTTGTGCAGTTACATTTCATGTGGAAATCAAAACAATAATAGGTGATCTATATGAGGAAAAACATTTTGCTTGATACAAAATAGCATATTTAGACCTTAGAAAATATGTCTTAGAAGCAGAGCATTGCCGGAAGTTGTCAGAATTGCATGCCACAAATGGGTAACAACTAGGCATTATATACTGTAGTATGATACATGTGTGATTACTAGTATCAAACAAAGTCATCCCTCACATCAACGTCCTTTGCTATCTTTAGGTATATATTTCATTCATTTTAGTGCAACCTTTCTACTATATATTGCCATAGGGCTGAGCCTTGAGCAAGTTCCTCCCAAGTTCTATGGATGCTCTCTGATGAGTCATACATAGATCTTGACTATGCTGCCAAAAATGGGTTTTCTAGCACTTTCTAAGGACCTTGCTCTGTTGCATATCTTTTTTGGTAAAACTTATTTTTAAATGTTTTCATTTATATTGTCTTAAGCACAGTGTTCAAAACTCCCATTGTTCTAGGCGCCTTTTGCGACAGGAAATTTCATTAGTGTAAGCAGTTTCTAAGCTCTGGGTGCTGTACTGTGCCTAAGGTTTCAGATTAAAACTGTAGAGTGGAAGGAAAGGAAGACCTTTTTCTGCCTCCCCACTTCCAGCTACTCTCTGAAGACTGGAGGACCAGACCATGAGAAATATTTTAGCTGCAGTTCATTTATTTTCAGCTTTGTATTGTTATAAAAAGTGTGCCCAGACATTCCGTTTTTGTGCCCATAGCCTAGGTTTAAGCTGCCATTTAGCTCCTAGCTATAACATATCAGTTTCTAACACTGCTTAAGTGGTCACATTTGTGCTTGTGGAGAAGTATAGCAACTTATGCATGTGAAGTCCATGTGCAATATTGGATAGTGGACAAGTGTTTCTGGTACATGGGAAATCACTCCATCTATGATGTTTGTGCAAATCACTGTCTCTCCATCTTGCCCACCTCACAGTTATGGATCTAAATGAATCCTGTCTTTTGTGGGCCTCAAATACCAGTTTGCCATCTGGCTTGTACAAATATAAGCAAGCATTGGCTGATTACCTAGGTTACCTGAATTTTGATTACAAGTGAAGATGCTCTCAGATGTGTACAACATGCAATTTTCTTCTTAGTTTGGTGATGTTTGCAGTCATAAGACAATGAGTTGAAATGTAGCTCTGCTGTCATGCTAATATACTATATTATTCTTTATCATTCTACAGATAGGCAGCTTCCCATCATGGACTGGCAGCCAGATGAACAGGGCCTCCAGCAAGTACTTCAGTTACTCAAAGACTCCCAGTCTCCAAACACAGCAACACAGCGTATTGTTCAAGATGTATCCTTGAATAATCAAAGTTGCCATAGAAAGTGGCATAAGAGAAAACATTTCTCATGAACTGCAAAGGGAGCAGGAAACAATAAGCTGTGTTATATCTAGTAAAACAGTCAGAAGTAAATTGTGAGATAAACAAATGTTATAGAATAGTCTATCCTTAAATTAAATGATATGTTTGGGAATGTGAGCAGGAACAGGTGCATTAGTCTTGGAAACTATATTGGATCAGTATTGTATGAGAAGAGAAAAGTCCAACATTTTTAGCATAAGAACATTTGAAAAATCAGTAAAATCATTATGTGTAGAGTCTTGAAAATCCTTTATTAGTAGAAAATTTTAAGAATTGATTCTTTAACAAATGTTACAGAAACTGAAGCAGCTGAACCAGTTTCCTGATTTCAATAACTACTTGATATTTGTATTGACACGACTGAAATCTGAGGGTATGTCCATTACATCTGTCACAATGAAAGTTTGAGAAAAATGTGGTGGTATCTTGCCTTTATTGTATAATATCAAGGATTTAACTGCTAATTTAGAATTATGGCAGAATAATGTATTTGCTTGATTGATACCTGTTTTGCTTCAGAAAGTACTATCTGGTGTAAAGGTTGAAAAGGGTTCCCTTTGGTGCTGAACTAGTAATTGTTTTTGTTCTCTGTTCTGCCTTGCTATGAAAAGTGAGTCAAATTCTAGCAAGGAATTCAACTGTCAGAATTTTGCCAGCTACTGCTTATCAGACATTGATAATCTTTGTCTTTTTTTACAATGATTATACTGCTTTCTTTTGGTGGGAGGGGGTGCAGAAAGAATGTAAGGATTAATATGTAAGTTTGGTTTTGGGTGTCTGTGTGTGTGTGTGTGTGTGTGTGTGTGTGTGTATTGAAAGGGTCTGCACAGGAGGGTAGGAATGCAAGCCCATTGTAAACACACAGATGACCAGTGAGGGACCTTGTAGATAAAGATAAAGGTGCTCTGTTTCTATGATGACCAGAGGTGTCCAGTTTTTAACTGCTTTTTAGCCATGCCCAAAGAAATGAAATTATTTGGATCAGGTGTCAACAAATGAGGATCATAAAAATTTGATTGCAACAAAGTGGAACATTATTTGTATTCATATACAGTTCTAAAAATGCTAAGGAACTACAGTATGTAGGATGAAAAAAATGCATAACGCTTGTTGAGTTCATGAGTAAAATCCTATCGAATGACTGCATTACTGTTTCAGTTCATGATAATCAAGGAATATCTAGTGATCCTCATTTCCCCCCTGCATCTCTTCTTAGGTCACCATTATTACTGTGGGGTTGTTGGTTCCTTCCTGTGTACAGTATATTGGGTCTTAGAGAATTAATTTCTTTTCTCCAAAATCTTTCTAAACAGATGAGCCAACTCGTTCTCTGAGTGGTCTGATCCTGAAAAATAATGTGAAGGCTCATTACCAGAGCTTCCCCCAACCTGTTGCTGAGTTCATTAAGCAGGAATGTCTTAACAACATAGGGGATGCTTCCTCTCTTATTAGAGCTACCATTGGTGAGTACTGGAGAAAGGGTGGCAGGGATTGGGGGAAGCATGTGTTTGTGTTTTTTCAAGGAAGTCGAAAAAACATTCTTGAGTGTTCTTGAGTAGTGTTTGTACTCTTACACTGGGCAAAGCATTTGCAGGGTGGGAAGAGAGTTACATTAGTGTTTTCAGTGCTGTTTATATTTTCAATGAGAGATAAGTTTCTTAATAGCAGGTGCTGCTCTTACTTGCAGTTAATTCAAGTAAGTGAATGGGAATTTTACTAACTTTTGTGTAGGTGCATATGTAAATAGTAGATGATGCTCATGAACATGGTGAAGCGAGCTGAGTGTAGTGGTGGGAAGGTTGACATAGGACTATGATATTAAGGTCGTGTGTGGGTGAAGGGATGTCTGTCTCGTGGCAAATATGCTTGTGTAAGCTGCAAAATATTCTCTTTTCCCCTGTTTCTTGGCTTCCTCAAACCAAATAAGCAAAATATACATGCTTGTGGGAAGGATATGCATAATTAACGTTTGAATTACTTGGAGATACCAACTGTTGCTGGCTTTCTAAGATTGATAGGTGTCAGTGAGTTCAGCACTCCTGGCAACTTCCCTACTGCCCATGCATGGGGTAAGGAGGGCAAGCCAAATGCTTTCATTCTACTGCAGGAGACCTCAGAGCAGTTCACGGATCAGCTCAAAGTATTCTAGAGGCAGCTTTCAATTTGAAGGCCAAATACTGTAGATGACTGGTAGAAGCATGTCGAAGAGCCTTGATTTGGGTCAGAAGTATTAAATTCTGTTGCTTTTGAAAGTTCAAGGGAGAGTTGTTGGGTACAAGAAGTTAAACTGGGCTTGTGATGTGATGTTGAACTGCAGCCTGTTCTTTCTCTTGGTAGGTATTCTTATTACCACCATTGCTTCCAAAGGGGAGCTGCAGATGTGGCCAGAACTTCTGCCCCAGCTTTGCAACCTGCTCAACTCTGAGGACTACAATACATGTGAAGTGAGTTTAATTGCAATAGGTTAATAATTGATAACAGGCAACAAGATTGTGTAAGTAACTGTGCTAGAATTTACAGTCTTGGGAGTCTCATGTGGGAAAAGACTCTATAGAGTATGTGCTCTATATAAGAGTGTGTTCCAATTTTATTTTATTTTTAGCATGACTGGCTGTAGCACAGCAATCTTGTACCCCAACTTACTAATGTAATTTGCATCCCAATCCTATGCATGTCTACTCTGATGTAAGTCTTGTAGAATCACAGGTAAGGGAATGCTACTCTGTTGATTCTCCTGAATCTCTCAGCAGCTTTCAGTACTGTTGACCATGGTATCCTTCTGGACCATTTCTCAGGGTTAGGCTTAAGAGACAGTTTTACAGTGGTTCTCATCCTTTCTGGAGGTATAGTTCCAGAAGGTGGTCTTGGAGAACTTCTGCTGTACCCCATGGCTGTTGGTTTAAGGGTCCATTTTGTCCTACTTCTGTTTGACACCTACATGAAATTGTTGGGTGAGGTCATCTGGGGGTTTGGGCTACAGTGTCATCGGTATGCAAATTATGTCCAGTTCTACCTCTTATTTCCATCTTCTGATCCTAGGGAGGCTGTTGAAATTCTGAACTGGTGTTTGGAGGTGATTCTGGGGTGGCTGAGGGTGAACAAAGCTCAGGCTAAAACCAGATAAGACAGAGGTACCATAGGTAGGGTGGTTCTCCAGAAGGTGATTCACAACTGGTTCTTGATGGAGTTGCATTGCTGAGTGCACAGGTTGAGCACTGTCGTGGCCTTAGCCCTGGCTGGGAAAGCTCAGGTGGCAGTGGTGTCCAGGAATATGCTTTACCAGCTAGACTGGTATGCCAGCTTGCAGTCCTAGCTGGACAGACTGGGCCATGGCTGAGTTATTCATGCTCTAGTCATATCTGGCTTGGACTGCTGCAATATGTTCTTTGTGAAGATGTCCTTAAAGCCTATTCAGAAACTTCAGCTGGTCCAGAATGTGACTGACTGAGTTCTGCTAAGAGCTGGGCGATTGGCTCACAAAACACCATTACTGTACCAGTCTCAGTCAGTTTTATTGCACATAGCCAAAGGCTGCCGCAATGTACACAGAATTATTTGACAATTAAAAGAAAATATACTGAATTGGTAAAAAAACTTAAAACATTTATATTATTAAAACATTACGTACTCTAAACAGAGCTATAAAAGTACCCCAATGTACAAATAAAAACATTAAACAATAAAATTAATAAGCTAAAATCATCACATGGTCACTAATGTTAAAAACAATATCAATTAATACAGTGTGCAATTTATACACAGAGTTTGGTGACAAAGATAGAGCATAGCCTGAGGTAGATAGATAGGATCAAATAAATTCATCTCCTTTACAGTTAATGGCTACCTTGGCTATATAATTTGCTCTAATTTTCCTAGCAGCAGTTGCAAAAAGTGCTACCTGCCAGGTCATATACTTATCTGTGTCTGCAAGGAGATATAACATCATATCAAGGGGGTTCTGGCCAGGGGACCCTGTCATTATAGGTACCAAAAATCTTTTTCTTGCATCATTATATAACGGACAGTGCTTTATGTTGATTGCAACCATTAAACAGAAGTACAAAATATAAAGTAGTACAAAATTAGTATAGTAGAACAAATTATACGTTATTAAAACTGACAAGCTAAGAACTAACCATCTTTACAAATCTAAGAAATATTACATTCAGATATATTGCCAGCTGTTTAGTAATTGATTTATTAGACCATTTAAAGAAGATTCTTAAAAGGGTCCATAAGATCGACTAGGAAACTGTCTCTTAAGGAGCTAAATTATGCTTTCGATAACTCCTTGATAACATCTATAGTAGAAGAACCCATGATAGACTGTTTCCAAAGGACTGAACCTATCCTTCAAGGGACCATTGCCTAGGATCTTAAGAGGGTAAACAGTGCCAACAAAACTGTTCTTCTGTATTTTGATAGTTAGAAAGTTTAGATAAGGGGTTGTGATCGGTGTTCGAAATTCACCGGGTCTCAGGGACGTTTTGTACCTCGCTATTGGCCACTTGCATCCGAGTGAAGATGCCCAAGTGCCAGGATGGCACTTGATGTTTCCACCATCTGGAGGTGCATGTCTGGGGATCCTTGGATCTTGACTGTTTTCACACACTAGCAACACGTTCTGTAGAATTCTATTTGTTTTATTACATCTGCACAATCAGAATGAATTTCAGGAACTAAAAAGTGATATTGAAAAATACGACTTTGAAGCTGTCTGACCCCCCAAATGGCAACTAACCCTGGTTTAAGGAGCCATTTGACACCTAGCTTAAATATCTGAGTTTCTAACACTGGTTGTGATCTTTAAAACCTTAAATGGTTTGGATCCCATATATTTGAAAGTCTGCCTACACCTGTACCAACCTTCTCACTATTTGAGTTCAACAGTGGAGGCCCTTCTTGTTTGCCCCACACCAAGAATAATTACATTGGTTAGTATGAGGGAGCGACAGAGAGCACATTTTCCATTGTAGCCCCACAGCTTTGGATTTTTTTGCCAGTTGGGTTCCACCAGACTATTAACACTGTGCAGACCTTTTGGAAAGATCTGAAAACCTGCCCTTTTTCAGTGGCTTTTATTTGAAAGAGTTTTATTGAGTTTTGCCACTGTGTTGGCTGTTGGTTTTGTTGGTTACTGGTTTGTTTTAATATATAATTATATATTAGTATTTTTGTTAATGTTTCTATTGGAAGCCTCCTTCCAATAGAAGGAGTGTTTACTCTTTTTTGAGAGAGAGAGTTTACTCTTGAAGAAGGTATGTTAATATAGTAATACAATGAAATTGTGTGTGTGTGTGTGTGTGTAGGAGCATATCCTTAAAAGGTTAAATGTGAATTTTAAGACTGTTTTTTATTAAATAAAACTGTTTATTACTAGGTGGCTATTCACCTAGCCTGAATTTTCATATGACATAAGTGTTCTTGCTGTGCGCAATGGCATCCAAATAGCACTGCTACTCCACTGTTAGTGTCATGGACCAATTTTTCATTAACCAAGGAAGAACCCTGAATTAATCTGGGTGGATAAGGTAGGGTGTATGAAAAGGGAGCAATTTTGAGCTGTGTTCTAAGGGTGAGGTCAGAGATTATTAATCTAAAGCCATTTTCCTTTTCAACTTGAAATTGAAACTTGAAGTTCCCCACCCTGTTCCAGGAATATTCTAGCCCCCAGCCAAACCTGCCACCATCATTTTTTCTTCAGATAGGCTTTTTCTCTTTAAAAACAATCCTATTGCTACATCTCTTGTAGCATCCTTAGCTATTTAGGCAATTAGTTGGCATATATTAGACCGTTGCGTAGGAAGTCTGGCTGAGGGTAGGAGGACAACACGTTCTTTCAAATTGGCAGTCTGTCACTTAGATGGTTTTCCTTTGGCATAGACCTCAAAATGAATTTAGCTCATGCCAGAAGAGCAATTTGAGCATTGAAAGTCTAGCTATCATTGTTGGATTTAGATGCTCAGATGCACTTTGCCTGTTTCCTAACCTCACATATTTGGTGGCGACTATTTCTATGTTCTCTAGGGAGCTTTTGGTGCCTTACAGAAGATCTGTGAAGATTCTGCTGAGCTCCTGGACAGTGATGCTCTCAACCGCCCTCTTAATGTTATGATTCCAAAGTTCCTCCAGTTTTTCAAGCACTGCAGCCCCAAGATTAGGTATGTAGCTGCTATGCTACTTATTCTTGTTCTGTGTTCCAAAACTTGAGAAGGATGTGCTCTTGTTGAATATTGTACATGTGGTGGAGTTGCCCTCCTTATGCAGGCAGTAAAGAATGGTTTGACAGACTTGGCCAAATTGCAAAATTGTCATGTAAAGGAAGGTTTATTGTAAAGTGGCATCCTTTACTTTTGGAAGTGTGATTGTTACACTGATAGCTGTATACTGTATATAATGTATTTGTTATTGTAAATACATTTTATATTTGTATGCAGTCCTTATAGTAGTAATCACCTTCTTCTTCTTCTTCTTCTTCTTCTTCTTCTTCTTCTTCTTCTTCTTCTTTGGCGATCACTCGTAGCTGAGTAAGATGGTAATAATAAAACATAACTGACCAAAACCCCCACAAATCATTGACTAAGCAGCATAATGGCTTGGTTCAGACATGTGTCAAATAGGCCATGATTTATTAGACTTTGGGACCCAGTGCTTCTGCCCACATCCTCCTTCCTCTATTGCACCTTCTTTCTTTCTTGCATCAGAATATTTGCAGGGTTAATTAAACCACAGTTTCCAGTTATAACTGAATCTCTGCCTGTAAACCAAAATATGAAGGCTTAATCTGATGCTGGTTTCATGTCCTGATTTGTAATTGATTAAACTGCACTTTTCATGTTCAGATGTAATTGGAAACTGTCTTAATAAACCCTGAGAGTATTGAATTCCAGAGAGATGGGGAGGAAGCATGTGGGCACAAGGCTCATTCTTGGCCAGATAGATAGATAAATCTGTCTTAACCAATCCTATGTCTCCAGTAATTCAGTTCCAATTAGAGATGGAAATGTAAAAGGCAATAAAATGTTGCCTATTCTGCCAACCCATTATTTGAGGTCTGTGGGAAAAACCCTGTTGCTGGTCCCACCAGTGAATCTGGCCAATGGAATGGCGACTTGTGAAAGGACCTTTTTCATAGCAGTGCACCAATTGTGTAACTACCTCTATGGACAAGTGCATCTGTCCCATGCATTGTTGGCATTTAAATGCAGACTAAAGTTATATATATTGCTCAGGTCCTTGGCACATGAATGCCTATTGCAATCTCTGTTGCTGGCTTCTGCATTTGATTTTTAATGAGGTGTTGTATATGTTGTTTTAAGTCAGAAATTAAAATTGACATAAATGTTGATTTTTGGCTTGTTTACACTGCAAAACTGTTCCTTGGAAAAAACTGCAATTAAGCTAACAGAATGCATTGATGTTCACTTATTGGAAGTAAGTAGTAATTGCTTGGTCAAGTGGTTTCAGCTGTCTTTACTGTCTCTTTAGGTCCCATGCCATTGCATGTGTTAACCAGTTCATCATGGAAAGGGCCCAAGCCTTGATGGATAACATAGACACCTTCATTGAGGTGAGATGGATTTCTCTTGTCCAGTTGTGGTTATTGAAAGCTGAAGCATCACAGTCCATGATTGACTATTTATTATTAGGCACAAAGTTCTGGGACTTGATACCTGTAAGGGATGCTCTTGATGTTAGCTGGTCTATCAAGAAATTCTTGAATGTTTGTCACTGACCTCTGTGCATTTATAGATCCTGCATAATGTTCTAGGGTATACACAAGTTCACCCATTGCCCTTGCCAGACCCCTTTGGCCTCATTGTTGCCCTATGCAAACAAAGTGATTTACTGAAAGTGCTCCCCTGTAGCTGCATAGTGGCAGAGAAAGTTAACAGGAGCAGTTGAGCAGTTTTTCAGAGAAATGTATCCATAATTTGTTGATCTACCTCCTTGAGGAAACACCTAATATGGTCCTAGAAATTCCTGAATTCCCCAGATCACCGTTTGTGTTAGCCTAGCACAATGACTTTGAATCTTCTCAACTGTTTGTTCATTTTTATTTTTTTAAGGCCAGTTTTTCCTCTCAGTCCTCATAATATCTGCATTTTGCCTCCTTTTGTAAATGTAGGGAGTGCCAGATCTTAAAGCTTTTGTCCAGTTCTTAATAAGATCTTTTTTTAAAAGGGAAGATAGGGATTTTTAACACTTTCATCCTAAGCTTTCTCTGTCTCAGTGACTTCTTTCTACTGCAGTAACATATCCATGGCCAGAGGCAGCCTTAGGAAATACAGGCTCCAGTACAGAGAGAAAGGTATTTGGTTCTTAACACCAACATACTCCTTCGCTTCAGGCCTAGTCAAACATAGTATGGCCCTAGCTATGCTTCCTGAGACCAATGTTTCTGTTGTATTGTGCTACCTCTGCACTTGCAAATGTGCAGGCAGTGTCTGTAAAAGTCTCAAAATGTTTATAGGCTAGAACACATAGTTGGTGCTCTCTATTTTGTATGCTTTTCGGTTGTGTTCCTCTTATATACACCAATTGTCTACTGTGTGTCATTTTGTTACCACACCTCCACTTGCCAAAAATACTAAGCTTGCAGAGAACTTAAGAGTTCACATGCAAAATAAGCACATTAGTGTATTTATTGGCACAAGAGCCCCGAGCATAATGCTTCTCTGCTGTCTGGCCAAGTTGCAGCAAGTCTAGAAGAACCATCTCTGTGTTGGAAGGCACAGGTTTGGGCCAGTTGAAGGGGATGGTGTTTGATTCTTAGCCAAATTCTTTTGAATGTGTGAATGTTAACTCTGCCTGCTCTTGGCAGCACCTGTTTGCTCTGGCAGTAGATGAAGATCCTGAGGTTCGAAAGAATGTTTGCCGAGCATTGGTGATGCTGCTAGAGGTGCGGATTGATCGACTGATCCCTCACATGCATAGTATCATCCAGGTAAGTCCTTTTTTTCTACGGAGCAAGTCCTCTTAAAATGCTGCCTTGCCTTTGTTTGTTTCAGCCACTAGGACTCTAAATGATATATCTAGAAGTGCCACCAAGTCTGCCTGAAGGTGATGGAAGCTGATTTGGGATTTCATGTTTAACATTCCATGTTAGTGGATCAATACTGTGACTGAGTAGGCATAATTATGCCACTTGTTCGGTGGCGGGTTTACTTCATTGATTGATGCCGCTGACCTGGCATGTCACAGCAAAATGCTGCTGTATTTTGATGGTAAACGTCATCATTCTATGAGACAGATGCAGCAAAGGCAGTAGCTGTCTCTGAGCCAAAGTTATATGTTGGTCCTCTTGTTTCCTTCCAGTACATGTTGCAGAGGACCCAGGATAGTGATGAGAATGTGGCGCTGGAAGCGTGTGAATTCTGGTTGACCCTGGCTGAACAACCCATCTGCAAGGAGGTGCTCTCTTCACACCTGGTGCAGTGAGTAGCTTTGCCTCCGCAGTACTAGCATTCTAAGTTGCATGTTATGAAGCCCAGTTTTACTTTGCTTCCTGGTTGACTTAAGTCATGGTTAGGGGCTGCCACCCCTGCTTGCTCCATTCACCAACCCTTTTGTTGATCCTCCACCAATCCAATTCCTCCTTCCTTTACACCTGACCAGTCTCCATCCCTTTAGAACTCACCCATCCCCTGAGCCACACCCCCTTTTAAGGGAAGGGGAGGTGCTTTAGCAAACTATTCTGAAGCACCTTCCCCACTTCGTTAAATAGCTCGCCTGGGCCACCTGCCACCCATGCTGCTTGCCTGCTTGATGTTCTTTCGCCATGCTGGCTGCCATGCAAAATGCAGCATGACAGCAGCATTACATTTTTATGTATATTGTACCTTTGTACGTGTATAGTGTACATTTTTATGTACAGTAGGGCAGTGAGACTCCTGGATATCTTAGACTTACTAGATTTGAAGGGGCTTGGGCATCTGCATGTCCATTCTCCCTGCACATAGTATTATTGCATGTTTCTTCGGCTGTAGCTTTGTGCAAAAACAAATTAAGGCAAAAGCTGGCATGTTGCTCAGCTTAGCTTTATCTTTACTTTCATATTTTAAGCATATATGCTTATAGTCTATCTAGTGAATCTAGTACAGGGCTCTTCCAAGTTAGAGGTGTGGAGCCCTTCAACATTGCTTCAATTCTGTTTTTTCTGCAGTTCATCATTACTGCAAAGTTGGGGAGAATTGCCAGATACGTGCAGTATGACTGAGCGTTCGGAGCTGGGACAGAAAGGGATTTTTAAAATGGAAGAGTTAAAGGGAAAGGTGGCTGCTATGGAGTTGCTGTGCATTCTTGTTGCATGCCCAGAGTACCTGTTTCTCTTTCCAACTTGGCAGCAGAGAATAGCATTTTGTGCTAGCCACAACCTTGTGAGCGTGGGATTGCATGGATTATATAAATTACTGTTGGGCTTTTCTGTCTGGCAGTAGTGGCACTTACACTAAGCAGTGTGTAAACGCTTGCTTGCTGCAAGGAAATCTGCATTGTAGGGGGCATTATCTGAACAGTCAGTAGTTACTGAAATGCCCCCCCCCCCATGTGCACAAAGACATTACTGCTCCTATTTGGCAATGATTAACTTCAGCACCTACTGTGGTCTATGTCATTCTTGCCCCAGGACCCAGTTGGTGAATCACTTTTTCTACTCCTTCTCCTTAACAGATTGATTCCAATTTTGGTGAATGGAATGAAGTATTCTGAAATTGACATCATATTGTTAAAGGTATTTGTTTCCAACTTAGGATTTAATACAATATGTATTTCCACCTTCTTCTGGGTTTTACATTCCTCAGTCGCAACTTGTTTACTGAGCATAACAAATGAAAAGGATTCTGTGTTGTAACGTCTAGAATCTCATTCATCCTTACCCCACTCTTGCTGCTGACCATCCTTACATGCACAGTGCATGGCAGTATGGTTGGCAAATCTTCCGCAACAATGAAACTTGCCCTTTCAGTTCTGATAGTTGAGGAGCCTCATTCCATAAGGCTGTAAATTATTCCTTGTCCTATTCCTAAAATTGAGCATACCGAGTGACTGGCGATCCCCTTCTTATATAGTTGGCATTTTAAATGTACTAGTTCTGTTCTACTGAAGCTGGGTCTGTGGTGCTGGGAGATTTCACTGGAACTCCTGCAAGTTCCATCATGAGCCGCACCTATATGCTGACTGAATAACCATGTCTTTATAAGAAAAGTTCTTCCTAAGATTACAGACTAGGGTTATGGGCTTGATCAGCTGAGTTAAAACACTTTTTCTGCGTTTCTTGGCTGCAAACCCCCCCCCCCCCGGTGACTTTAACTATGTTTTGCCCCATTTAGTATAAGTCTAACTTTTCAAGTGAAATTCATACATGCTTGCACCCTCCCAAGTCAGTGGCCAAGCATATGCATTCTTGGAAATGATGCATAACCTTCAGCCTGACAACTGTGATGGGTTGTTGTATTCGTCCTGTCTGATCCATGGATGCATGATGTGAAGAGTCCCAAGAGGACTGGAGGGTTACCATTCTTTGCCAGGGTTTATTTTGGCATTAAGTAACTATCCCACCAAGAACAAGAAATATTGTACTGTTTTGCAAGAGCTCATTTCCCTGGCAGACGAGACTCAGTATTAAATGGGCTTCCATGTGCTCCCCCTACTCAATTTCAGGGTGATGTGGAAGAGGATGAAGCCATCCCTGACAGTGAGCAGGATATCAAGCCTCGTTTTCACAAATCACGCACGGTTACCCTGCAACATGAGGAGGAACGGCTACAGGATGATGAAGATGGAGAGGATGAGGATGACGACGATGACACGCTATCTGACTGGAATCTGAGTGAGTAGGGGAAGAGTTGTGCAGTGCTTTTGAGATGGGAAAGTGCCAACTATGAGGGTGCCAGGAGCTAGTAGAATGGAGCACTGGGCACATAACTGACTTGATACCATTCCTTTTCATTTGGGATGGTATGGGGCAAATGCCTCTGAATACCAATTGCTGGGAATCACAGGTGGGCAAAATGTTGTGCTTATGTCCTGCTTGTAGACTGTCCTCAAGCATCTGGTTGGCCACTGTGAGAACAGGCTGTTGGACAAGATGGGCCATTGGCCTGATTCTTTAGACTTTTATGTGGGAAGAAGATACACACCCAAGGAGCTTATTCAATGGTCCAATTTTATTTCTTGTTAAAAAGATAGTTCTTGTTTAATAGAGTTGCTGGAATTGCACAGCTTGGGGTTTTCTTACCCCTAAAAGATACTTTCTGCCTTGCATGTTTATCCTAAAGCAAGTGCTTTTTTCCTGCTTGTCTCTTCCCTAAAAGACTCTTTGTTCCCACAGAGCTTACTCTGTGCAATGCATAGGGAGTCACTTTATGCTGGAGAGTGCAATCAAATAGCAGCCAAGGCTCCACACACCAGATTTGTCAGTCACCTCTGCCTTATGACCATCTGAGGCATAAGGAGGAATGAAATCCAGCTGGGAGCTCCTGGGTGGAGCCAGTTGTGCCCCAAAGCAGTGAGGCTCATATTCAGCCCCAAACATAAACAGCGCAAGTTCAGGAATGCAAAGGAACAATAAGGCACAAATTGGGAGACCTTATGGGCCTAATTTGGCTCATGGACCAGAGCTTTCCCACTGGTGCTCTGTGCAGATTCTACCACATAGCCCCATGTCTCCTACAGGAAAATGCTCTGCTGCCGCCCTCGATGTCTTGGCCAATGTCTTCAGAGATGAGCTCCTCCCACACCTGCTCCCGCTGCTCAAGGGGCTACTCTTCCACCCCGAGTGGGTCATCAAGGAGTCCGGAATCCTCGTTCTAGGGGCCATTGCTGAAGGTGAGTTCTATAATTGTATCACTTAAACTAGGGGTTTGCATTTGCAAAAAGGGGAAGGCATTGGCAGCAGCTTCATGTGAACAAGTTGGCAGCCCTCTGATATGCCTAAAAAGTATGCTGAACGTATTTTCTTGCATTTCTAGGCTGCATGCAGGGCATGGTTCCCTACCTCCCTGAATTGATTCCCCACTTGATCCAATGTCTCTCTGACAAGAAGGCCCTAGTGCGCTCCATTGCCTGCTGGACCCTGAGCCGTTATGCCCACTGGGTTGTGAGCCAACCCCCAGACATGTATCTCAAGCCTCTGATGACAGAGCTGCTCAAGCGGATTCTTGACAGCAACAAGAGAGTACAGGAGGCTGCTTGCAGGTAACCCGTTCATGGCATCACTTCACTTGATGCACATTTGAACAAGTGTGTTTATCAAAACAGTGTAAGCTCAAAGGGCCTGAATATACTTCTTTTCTGATGGTTCCTTGCAATCTATAGCCATTTCTGTTTGAATGTAGAAGTGTTTCCCAGGATGCCTTCGCAGAGTCTTGGTCCGTTATGGTTAAGCATTTGAGTTGGGCAAAACCAAACACAGAAGCTATGACTATCTAGATCAGGTATAATGTGCAAAAATTAAAGAGTACCTTAAAATTGATACACATCTTGAGGCCTTGTTCCTAACTTAGAACCAGACTAGATTCTAGAGTATCTCTGAGCCACAGATCTACTCTTCTTATATTCATCGTTTCTCTTGCACCCTTCAGATTTTCTCTGGATGTGATGAAGAACTTGAAATTTGAGCACTGCTGTGATAGTTCATATATTCGTACTGTCTGACCCAGAGAAATTCCCTTATACTTCAGATCAAAGAGTGGCATAGGCTTATAGTTGATTCTTGTGCAGTGAAACTGATCTCTTAAGTGCCCAGGATAGAAATTATCCAGGCATCTGTGGATTTCAATCTTTCCAGCTTCTGGTGCTGCTTTCACTTTGGTCATGCCCACCACTTTTTTTCTTCTTGTAACCTTAATTTTAGTGCATTTGCCACCCTTGAAGAAGAGGCCTGCACAGAGCTGGTCCCATACCTCAGCTTCATTCTGGATACTTTGGTTTTTGCATTTGGGAAATACCAGCACAAGAACCTGCTGATCCTGTATGATGCGATTGGCACCTTGGCTGATTCTGTTGGGCACCACCTCAACCAGCCGGTATGTGCATTCTTCTTTTTGGCATTAACAGTGGAAACTGCTAGCATTTGATCACCATGGCTGGTTGTGTCCTCTTACCTCTTCTCATTGGGGTGAAATACTGTCAGCATAAACTAATTATTGAATGCAGGTCAGTCCAAATACGTGAATGTTTTTCCTTCATTAGTGTGATGAACAAAACCCACTGTAGTTTAACTACATGTACACCACATTAATCCCCCTCCTTGATAAACCTTGATTGGTGGTACATTCAGAGACCGGAAGCAAAAAAGGTCTCCTATTCCAAGAGATAGTATAAGAATCTAATTGACTGTCAAACCTGTTTCCTTGGTGCTAGGATACAGTGGTGCCCCGCAAGACGAATGCCTCGCAAGACGAAAAACTCGCTAGACGAAAGGGTTTTTCGGTTTTGCGTTGCTTCGCTAGACAAATTTCCCTATGGGCTTGCTTCGCAAGACGAAAACGTCTTGCGCTTTTTTTTTAAAGCCGCTTGAAGAGGCGCAGTTGTGACGGACCGTGCTTCGCAAGACGAAAAACATCGTAAGACGAAAAGACTCGCGGAACGAATTATTTTCGTCTTGCGAGGCACCACTGTATTGCAGGTGAAAGGTCTAGAGAAGGGAAGCCCAGAAATGTTTATTTCACTGTTATTGAGGCTGTGTGTATGCTACTTTATATTTAAAGTTTGTTTGTTTTTACAATCAATCAGTATATAAATTGGGTCATTTTATAAATTAAAATTACTACTGACAGGAAGAGCATAATGAAAGGACAGTGTGCTGCAGTTGATAAAGTGAGGGACTAGGGTTCATATCCTCACTCAGCCACAAAGCTCACTGGATGAACCTGGCCACTCTTTGAGAGTTTTTGTGAAAATAAAATGGAGAGGGAGGAACCATATAGGCTGCCTTTTGCCCCTTGGAGGAAAGTCAGGAATACAGCTCAGCAGAAGAGCATTATTTCTATGCAGACAATCCCACACTCAATCTTGGAAATCTCAAATTAAAGGATCTCTGGTGGCGAGGCCAATTAAAACAAAGTTGGTAGCTCTCCGGGGTCTTGGGAAGAGCAGACAGTATTTGGTTAGGTGAACCCAGTGGTCTGACTTCATACAAGGCAGCATCGTAGTTCCATATATGATTAGGGAGAACTGCTACTTGGTGGAACTGTTACGAGACAGATTTCCCATTTTTTCTACTTTGTATTATTGACTACAGAATAAAGTAGTATTGTGTGTGAGCCTTAACTTAAAATAAGGTGCAGCACTGATTTCTGTTATGCTGTGGCACTACAAAAAGTTACTTTAGTGTCATGCAGGTAGAAGTGGTTACGAGTTCCTTTGCTATTATGCAACTGTAAGTCCGCAAATGCCAGTGAGGTAAAATAGTAGTCTTGTGCTGCTTGTGCACAAATAATTATTCTTAAAAGGCAAAGAAACGTCAAGCACACATACTTAATAGTCTTACTTGTCAAGCATGTTGTTTTTCCTACTGATGCTGTTTCTACTTTTTCTTATTTGGTATAAATGCTGCTAGTTATGTCTGCTTCTCCAGACAAAATTATTTTTCTCTGAAATAATACCCTGGTCAGAGTGGTTGGGAAACACTTAGAAGTCTGGTTCTATGGAATTATAGTAGTAGTCTTGGTCTGACAGTATCTGCACACTGAGCCCAGAAACAGTGATGACCAATGAAAATACAAGACATTCGAATCCTGAAGTTTCATGTTGAGTGTTTTTCAGTTCTGAAGGATTCTGGGCTCACTTTATGATACTGGCAGTGGCTGGGACTGCAGCATGATCATAACTGGTCATAACTGATCTTCTCTTACCCAGGAATATATCCAAAAACTGATGCCACCGCTGATACAGAAGTGGAATGAGCTAAAGGATGAGGACAAAGATCTTTTCCCTCTCTTAGAAGTAAGTGACCAGCCACTTTGGTGGGCTCTAATGCTTCAGTTGAAAGAACTAAGCTCTGTTGTGCATAATGGCCATGCTACTCAAAGGCAATGGTTTCCCCACCCACTCTGTCTAGCAAGAAATGTATTTAATATAGTGTATTGGAAATCAGCAAAAAATGTACTGTTGCATGTTGAGAAATATAGACATTTTGGTTCCTGGGCAGACTCCTTGTCCTTAATGCACAATTCTAGCTGCTTGAAATAAACACATGAAAGGGGCAAGTTGTTTCTTGTCCCTTTCATGACTGAGCTAAGTGGTTTTATGTTAAATGGTTTCAGTGATAATAAGGGCAAGACAATGTGCATGCCAGGTGGTCCTCCATGCATGTCTTTTGAGTTGCTATCTGTTATTTCTACAGTGTTTGTCATCTGTAGCAACTGCACTCCAAAGTGGCTTCCTCCCATACTGTGAACCTGTCTACCAGCGCTGTGTGACACTTGTGCAGAAGACCCTTGCCCAAGCCATGGTAGGATAGGCTGTTGTTTCTTGGTTTTGGTTTTTTTTTTTTAAAAAAAGTATGCTGTTTATAATACTTAAGTGTTGGAAAACTGAGTCCCTGTTGATCAGAGAAGGAGGATCACATGTGGGCAGATTAACCATAACTGGCAGTAACAAAAGCTAGCATTAACCATCGACTAGGCAACTGAAACTTACCCTGTGCTTTAACAGCACAAGTGTTCCTGTTCAAACTGTTGCTCAGTGAAGCTTGTCATGGCCTTGTTGAGGCTTTGTGTTTTCTTTGAGGTAAATGGTTCTCTGTTCTCAAATTTGTAGATGTATAGTCAACACCCAGACCAATACGAGGCTCCTGATAAAGATTTCATGATCGTTGCTCTTGACTTGCTGAGTGGATTGGCTGAAGGTCTGGGATGTCATGTGGAGCAGCTTGTGGCCCGGAGCAATATCATGACTCTCCTGTTCCAGTGCATGCAGGTGGGTGAGAGAGTCCTGCGTTCAATGTGTAATGACTGCTTTAGGCCAGTTCATAGCTTCTGGGACCCTGGGATTTCTCAGCCCCAGCCAAGAACTTGAATTCAGAGGTACTTGAGATTAGGCTCACCATTTGTTTTCCAAAATTTAGACTAATGTTAATAAAGCTTACTTTACAAGTAAGTTAGAGAAGTCAATGCTAGAAAACAATAAGATGAGAATTAGCAGACAAAAGCACTGTATCATCAATGCCTCTATGTCAATGGGAAGAAATCAGGTTTTGAGGGTGGTGTGGGTGATGTGTTCTACATCATGTGCTGTTCTACACTTGAGAATTATAGGCTGAGTAAATTATTGAATATGATAGGGGACTGGATAGATGGTGAGAAACTAAGTGGGGAAAATAATTTAGAAATAATTGTAGCAGAAGCTGCAAGAATAATTGGGTGAATCCAAAGGTTAAAAAAAGAAACAAGCAGGGAGCAAGTGTCCCAGAGTGTCTGCCTTTCAAAAGGATGTTATACTAGGTTGTTAATGCATTGTGAGTTGTATGAAGAGGTGGGGAGAAAGCATCAGTTGTAAGGTTTCCCTGACTTAAGAGCCTCCTACTGTCCCGGGAAGCAGAGCTAGACAGAACCAGCAATGGATAGTCCTGTTCTGGTATTTCTGAGAGGGTCTGTGCCTATTAACAGCCAAATTCCTTCCATCTGCACAAGGCTCCTTCGTAATAATTTTAACAGGGAAGGAGAGTTTATCACTGTCTTTTATGAGAGACCTGTTGAGTGCAGACCCAGAAAAAGTAATGATTAGTGAATAAATAAGTTTGCATCCAAATTTAATCTCATATCCTGGATCTTGCACATCTACTTTGTTTTCCCTCTATCACTTACAAGTGAGCACTCACCATTATGTCAGACTGAGAGACACTGCAGTAGGCCTGGATGATATATATTGATATATCGCCCAGGACCAGTATGTGGGGACAGACCACAATACTTCACTCAGTGGTATATTGCTGGTGAAACTGTCACTGCTCTTGAGTCCCTTTGCTTCCAGCGCCCAGCACGCTGAGGGAGAAGCAAACTGGCTGGGAGCTGAAGGCGGAGGGACACAAGCGGCAATGGTTTCACCAGCAATATACCACTGTTGAAAGCACCATTGCACTCTGCCCGGGCAGAATCAAGCTGAATCTGTGAGGTGCCACTACGGCTTGCTCCTTCCTCCACTGCTTTAAACTGCTTGGCTGAGGAGCACACTGCTGGCCTCGCCTCAGCCAAGCAGTTTTACAGAGCCCCCGATGGGCCACGGGCTCACATGAGCCAGCGGTGGGATGAGGGCCCATTGAAGTGCTCCCCCTCCTCAGTTGAGAGAGCCCCAGCCCTGCTTCGCCCTTCCCAGCTTAGAGAGCCCCAACCCCACCTGACTGCCTTTTCCGGGAGGGTGTGCTGCGCCTTTCCTCCCAGAAAGACAGAGCCCACCCTTTCGGTGGAAGGCAGCCAGGCGGTTTAGGGCCTCTTTGATGCTGCTGGCGGGCCCAACGCTCACCAGCAGCCCCTCTCTGCAAGGCACGAATAGGGTGGCTTTGTACCCTGTGCCTTGCAGACTTCGCCTGGGCGGGTGAGCTGCATCATTCCTCCTGGGGTGAACAACCCCCCACCGGAGGAAAGAGACAGCGCACCTGCATGGGCGAAGGCAGTCAAACACACAGAGCCTGATAGGTTCCGTGTGCTTGACTACTGCCACTTGGTCCATCTTCGGAGAGTGGAGAGCAAACGGGCAAGGTAGCTTGCCTGCCCCGCCCCCATGCCAGCGAAGGCAGAAGGAGCTTGGCCAAGGAGCCCCAATGTCCTTGCTGCTCCAGCACAAGTAGCAGAGGACTCGGGGTTGGCTCCGCTGGGGACAGGAGCCTTTCCGTCCCCTGTGTATTGGCCACAGCCCATGAGGCGCTGGGGTGAAAGTGCCTCAGCTCCCCCGATGAGAGCTGTGGCAGTTTCACCCAGCATCTCGCTGGTTGGGGCCAATGCAGCTTTTTTCAACATCGCGGTATATCTCCAAACCATGTTTGGCTGGTGATACACTGCGATGTTGAAAACCCAACATCGCCCAGCCCTACACTGCAGTCTAGATGGTACACACAACACTGTCCCTTCTAAACTTCCTTGCTCTCCCTGTAGGACACCATGCCAGAGGTTCGGCAGAGCTCATTTGCACTCCTAGGAGACCTTACCAAAGCCTGTTTCATGCATGTCAAGCCATGCATTGGTAGGTACCTGTTGAGTTCTTGTTGTGTGACCTTATGTTTCTTGGCATGATAGTAGTGATCTTTGTGTTAGTACTGTTTTTAATCCCAAGGTCTGAGAGGGACCAAGATAGCTGCTAGCAGTTATAATAGCTCTCAAGTGGTAACAGATTTTGGTATATCTTGTATCTGGAGGAAGAAACATATCTGCCTTGGTTTACTTTTATGAAAAACAGGTTTTTGCCATAATGCTGTTAGGGTCTTGTGTAGTAGTTTAGAGGGGGCATAGCTAAGTTGTAGAGCTCATGCTTTACATGCAGAAAGTCCCAGTTTTAATCATTGGTGCACAAAACAAAGAAAGAGATTAACCAGCAGGTATTTTCCTGGCAGATTAGCCATACAGACGCTGCTGGGTTTAAGTCTGTCTTGCAGCCCACGCAGGAAACCTCATTGATTACTTTGAATCCTCTTCCTTCCTGTCTTGGCATCTTGTTTTAACTGCCAGTCCACACAGACATTCTTTCTCCTTCTCTGTCCTCTGTGCTTGCTGATTGCTTTCATCTTTTTTGTCAACCCCCTTTCAGTGTTTTCTTAGGGAATCTTCATAAGGCTCTCTCCACCTTGACTACTCAAACCCCTGGCCTCTGTTCCCATATGATTGCTTATGTTCAAAGTAGCTGCTGCACATTAGTCAGAAAGGTGACGGATTTAAGTACCTTGTCAGTTCAGGGCAATCTCTGCATTTTTCAGAAAGACAAAGTAAACCTCAGAATAGATCTGTCCTACATTCCTAAGGTGAGCTCCACCTTCCATACGACACAAGAACTGAACCTCCCCTCTTTTTGCCATCTCAAAAGGTACATAGAAGCACTAGATGAAATACAAAGAGTGAGAGAGAAAAATCAGTAAGTGGTCCTAAACAACAGCTGTCAGCCATAGAGACAATTCAGGGCTAGATGATCCAATGGTATGATTATAGCCAGAAATTTGCTACCAGAACTAAGAAAGAAAATATGCAGAGGTTCTGTAGTAGCCGTGTGCTTTATTTAGAAAAAGACCAGTGCTTAATGTTTTACAACTCTTTTCAAGGGTACTTTCCATTTTCAGCTCCTTTCAGAGAAAACCAGTTCTTTTTCTTCACCCTCCTAGATTTATTGCTGCTATTGAGACATGTTGACAATGATACTTAACACTGAACGTTTCCCTACTTTTAAAATTGTTTCAGTACTATCACTGTTAGCTCTGGATAGGGAATGAGTGCAACTTACAAGACTACTTAGTCAAAAGCTAGTGTCTATGACAGGATGTGTGCAAGGAGCCACCTGGCTTCTACATCTAATGCAGATTCAGGTATTGCCAATATATGAGTGCAGAAAATTGATGGATCAGAGTCTAAATACTGTGGACATGTACCCTTTCTCATTTTGGTTTTGAATGCAGCATAGATTCAAGACTCCGTATTCTTATACAGCACCTTGCAGCTAAGGGCTATGGGTACATTATTTTCTCAGATGTTTCTGGGTGAAAACATATTCCCTCTTGTCCAATATGACTGCAGTGCATTTAAATTTTATTTTCTGTTTACATGCAACAAAATGTTATGTAACTGTCCTTGTATATTTTGGATTAATAGAAAACCAATAAAATTGATATTTTTTTTTTTAAAAAGTGCAACGCACCCTGGAAGTTGGGCAGAGTTAGGGAAGAATGCAGCATAGTGCTATGGCAGTTGTTTTAACTTTGTATTTTGTGTATTGTCTTCCATTTATTTTGTGCGTCCCCCTTGATATTTTTGAATGGGTGATTTATGCATTATTCAAATAAATAAAACAATGTGTCATTTTAGCTGTGCCAAAGGCCAAAACTGGGGCTGTCACACAAACCTGAGTTAGAGCATTGATCTTGTTTGGAAACTGGTTTGGAGGAGTAAGGACCTCACCTTTGCCTTGGTGCTAGTCAGTGCTGACTAAATTGCTAGTGTTTTATCTGCCCTATTCTGATAATGTAGTTGTTTGCTTTTGGTTGGATTTCTGTGTATCTTGTACTTAGATCAAAATACAGTGGTACCTCATGTTACGTACTGTCCCCCTCACAAATGCTGCGGGTTACGCGCTCCGCTAACCCGGAAGTAGATGCCTCTTGTTGCAACCTTTGCCCCTGGATGCAAGCGGAAGTTGCGCTCCAGTGGCGCAGCAGCAGCAGGAGGCACCAAGAAAGCGCGCCTCATGTTACGAGCAGTTTCCTGTTACGAATGGACCTCCGGAACGGATTAAGTATGTAACACAAGGTACCACTGTAGTGTAGGGAATGCTATAAATACTTCAGTTAAACCAATACATGTCTCGTCTCTTCTCTTCAGCTGAATTCATGCCCATCCTAGGGACCAACCTGAATCCAGAATTCATTTCTGTTTGCAATAATGCCACCTGGGCTATTGGAGAGATCTGCATGCAGATGGGTAAGTGTACCAGGAACCCACAGTAACTTTAAGCAGCTAGCTTTGTACTGCCATGCCGTTCAGCAGTGGTACCCTCTTCTAGCTCCTTATAGGAGGAAAATGCAACTTCCGACTGTTAGGATGGGTAGGTGTTTGGCTGTTAAGTTGACTTATTTTCCTACATGTTAGCGGTGTAACAGCAGAAGTTCCTGAGTTTCAGCAAAGTGTAACTAAATTCGTTTCTACTATTGACATAATAAGGTCCTTGGCCCTACATTATGGATAGCTCATGAGAGTCTCGAGTTACAGCTACAATACTGTGTCTGTCTCTAATTTTGGGCCATCTGGAAGCATGCGATTTCCTCCTGTATGTCAAATGGAGCCGGGTATTGTGTAGCAATTCAAGGTTGATAACCTGATTCTTCGAGCTATATATGACTCAGCTGACCATTTCTCCTTACCAGGGGCTGAAATGCAACCATATGTTCAGATGGTCCTGAATAACCTTGTGGAGATAATCAACAGGCCAAACACCCCAAAAACACTTCTAGAGAACACAGGTGAGGGTGGACTCCTAATTCTGTCTTAATTGCATTTCCTTTTGGTACTCTTGTGCCTATTGTCAAACTGGTGATAAAGGGTTTGTATGTACCTTTTCACTCATCTGCTTTGGAAATGGGATCTGACTTTTTTATGCTGGAGCACATGACCAGTCGTGGAAAAATCCAATTAAATCTTGGAGTTCTGTGACTATTCCTCCACTAACACTGCGCTAATTCTAAGAAGTCTTCTTGTTTCTGTTGCCTGCTAAGGGTCCCATGGGGGACATGATCCTATATCAAAGAGCTAATTTCCTTTTCTAGAAGTCTCTTCTGGCCTTTTCTGCACACAGCATTTGCAAATGGCTCTTGAACACCATATTTCCCCCCTAATACTTTTTACAACTGCACTATGCACTTATTATGGTCTAGGTCCTGTGATGCCATGTGCCCCCTTATAAATCCCACCTTCCAAACTCATGATGCTACAGAACAGACAAGGCTGCTGCTTTGAGCAGTTGTGACAGGCTTGTTTCTCTCCCCTTTCTAGCCATCACGATTGGACGCTTGGGTTACGTCTGCCCTCAGGAGGTGGCACCGATGCTGCAGCAGTTTATCAGACCTTGGTTAGTGTTTATACTCAGACAGGAGATGTGGCTTTTTGGCCTCACTTTGCAGGGGGTGAGATCCACAGGGGCCACCCTCTCAATCTGTCAGCTTCATTCTGGAACAAGTTGATGTGCATTCAGAGGCATTTTGCTCAATCAGTTTTTGTCCAGCTCATATTTGTCTCAATTGGTACATCATCCATCAAGTTTGTGTTTCTTTTAGAGGGATATCTCCATTTTTCTGAGCGCCGGTTGGGATCCAGTGTTGCATGAGTGTACTTCTGGCGGTGAATTGAGACTTTAACTTTATTTTTTACACCCTGTAGCCAGTTGTGCACCTCCCAAATCTCTGGAGGGTCCCCCATCCCTTGAAAGCAGATTTTGTGTACAGGGGGCTGCAGGGTGGATGGCAGAAAGGTTAAGTCCTGTTCAAGTAGAAATCCACACTGTGCAGTACAAACTATTTAGACAATATATATAATACAAAGAGAGTGATACAGATAGTGCATCTATTAGTATTGTACTCATGCCAAGGATATTGGACAACTGCTAGATATTCCCTGCGATGCTGTCTAGTGACAAGCTGCAGAACTCTCCTTGTACATCCTGCTCACCTCTCTTGTCTCTTTTCCCCTCCTGCCACTACGTAGCAACTCTTTGGATGACACCATCTTCACACTCTAGTTGCACAGTAGTCATCCATCAGTATTTCTGAGAATGTAAAACACACGTGGAGCACACTTTTTTCTTCTGTGGGAAATTACTAAAATGTAATTAGTCACATTTAAATATGTTCAACTTTCTGCCACCTTCAGTTGGGAGAGGGATTTGCAGCCTTATCCCAGCTATTGATCTGACTTTACATGGAATCCCCAAATACCCAGAAAGGAGTATTCTAATTGAATACTGGTATTAAAAAGCATGGCCAATAGAAGAGCACACCCTGGACAGGAGAATTAATCTAATACTTGATCTTCAGTAAGTCCTGATCCATATGTTTGTAACTTTTTCCCCGATTAAAAAATGCCAAGCCAGCTGTTCTACCTTAGCATTATTGCATGGATTTGTGGGGAAGGAGCTATTTTTTCTCTTCTCTGCCTCTCCAGTGTGCAAAGTGTTTGCTTTGGCTCCTAGGTGTACATCCCTCAGGAACATACGTGATAATGAGGAGAAGGACTCGGCCTTCCGTGGCATCTGTATGATGATTGGGGTAAACCCGGGTGGAGTTGTGCAGGTAATTATGTTGAGAGATTTTTCAGGTGTTTGTGGGATACCTTTGATCACTAGAAAGGTCCCTGTGACAAATATATAGCAAATGGTTGAACCCCAAACAGCACAATTGCTTCTTAAGGGCAAAGTACCCTGGCCTTCGACAGTTCTAGTTATTTTGTTTTGTGGGACCCACCTCTTTTGCTGAGTTTATATTATGTGTTCTGGTTGCTAAAAGTTTGCCTGCCTTTATAATTATAACTGTTTTACTGATTTTACTTTATGTTGCTCTAACCTGCCTTGGGACCTTATGGGAAAGGCGGGTAAACAATCTTCATAAATAAGTATATCCAAAGTCACATATATCTTACAGAATTATGCAATTTATTTTGATGCATCTGCAGTTGGAGTACTGTGTGCTGCTTAGTGTCTTTTTCTTTGTGTCCCTGAGTTGCAGTACATTTTCCAAAACCTGTGCTGGTTTAGAATGGTAGGAAATCTCTAGTGATTCTAGTGACCTGGGATCTGTATTGAGTTTTCTCATTCTTCTGTAGGATTTTATTTTCTTCTGTGACGCTGTTGCTTCCTGGGTGAGCCCCAAGGATGATCTGAGGGACATGTTTTATAAGGTATGTCACTGCAGTGGAGAAAGGCTTCTTTGGCCATATACTAAAAGAATGGGCTTTTGCTCATAAGGTATGTTTGTTTGTCATGCTGGCATTGGGGGGGGGGGATACACCTAGATTTCCCCTTGACACAGATTGCTGTGTGTGAATATTTATTGAAACCGCTAGCCACATTTTGTAGTAGGCAGTGTAGTTGACCCAATAGTTTCTGCCTTGATAGCAAACTCATACTAAGCCTTGGCTTTCATTTTTAGCATTCCCAGCACCAGTAACTAGATAAAAGCTTGGAAATGTGGTGGCAGTATACTGATACTTAGCAAGCCCTCCCTGGACTCAGAAGTGTGTGGCGGCTATCACTCAGTTGCAAATAAGCTACTTTGTAACACCAGGCCACACCATGGCTTACTGCAAACATGTGGGTTCCTGGAGCAAAGATTGTGGCTGCTGCAGTACTCCTCCCCCCAGTATTGCTGCTACGACGTTACCTAGGACTAGCCATGATTTAACTTAATGTTATATCCAGATTTGGGGTCAGAGACAAATAAGCCTGAGTTCGGACATAATGCCAAACCATAGCTTGGCAGCAGATACAGGGTACAGATTCCATTTATTATCAAGTGAATCAATCATAGAGTGGGATTATAATCACAGAGGGATTATAATCTGCTCCAGTCCTGTGGAGGATGCAACTACAGCATTCTTGAGAGATGGTCATCCAGAGTTCTTAAATACCTCGAACAAAGGAGAACCCTCTTCCCTGCACTTTCCTAAGGCAGTTTGTTTCCACTGCCAAACAGCTCTTCCCGCAGGAAGTTCCTTCTACCATTTAGCCAAAAATTATTTTCCTGATATTTCCACTTCTGGGTTCTAGCCTTCCTCTCATGTCTCATAACTACAGATTGGAGTTCCTGTGTGTATACACTTGATATGCAACTGCTAAATCCAGCTGAGCTCTGCAAAACAAACTTGGGGCCACTTGTGTATGTTTCAGTTAAGGTTTTAAGCAAGGTTAACAAGTTTCCCACTCTTGACACAGAGTGTAAATACCAGGTCTCCTAGTTCTCTCTGAGCCCATGGGAGGCTAGAGTTGGGGGACAGAGTGTGATAGCTATTTTCCACTTGTGATGATCTCTTCTTCTTTCTCAGATTCTTCATGGCTTCAAAGATCAAGTTGGGGAGGAGAACTGGCAGCAGTTTTCAGAGCAGTTTCCTCCACTGCTGAAGGAGAGGTTAGCTGCATTCTATGGGGTCTAGGCAAACAGTGAAACCGTACTCGGTAAGTCCCATATTCGGTGAGATGGGAGAGGGAGAAAAGCCCTAAGAAGGGAATGGAGTGACCAAAGTAGGAAGAATGAATTGAATGTTGGAGCTAATTGAGATGGAAAGATGTAGGCCAGCTTGTAGTCAGTTGTCCTCTCAGTGATGCAGAATCTGTGCTTCAGTGATACTGAGCAGAGGCTCTTGAGAATGTGAATGTGGAGATCAAATATCCCATATAGGAAGCAATCTACTACCCTTGTGGGATGTGTCAGGAGATGGCAGTGCAGGAAAGCCCACATTCCCCAGCCACAATTCCTCTTATCCTGATATTTGAGGTTCCGGCCTTCCGTATTAATATTTGCTTATGAATTAATGTAGCGGAAGAGTTCACCCTACTCCGGCTTTGACCCCAATTTGCCAGTGCAGCAATCAGTCTGCCCAAGTTAGTTGTGGCTGTGTATCCTGCAGACATACTAGTAGATGGCATGAGCAACATGCTGTGAAAGGGGGAGTCAGGCTGTAATGTGCTCTGCTGGTTACTTTTATTTAATACTGACTGTCTTTTTTTCTCAGGTTCCTGTGTGCGCTGGGAGGAATACTGGGAACTCGTCCACAACCCAGTGTTACAAATCCCTGTTAATGGGGGGTTAGGGAGGACGGGAAGAGCATTGTGGGACATAAAATGACTTCACTCCCCATCTCCTGAAATTTACAAAGTTGGGGGGGAGGGTGGGCCTCCGTGACCAATTTAAACAAAAACCAGGGTATCTCACTAGCGGAAGGAAAAGGTCTCTACTCAGAGGCCATCGTTGGTGGAATGGGGTGGGGTGGGACTCGGACCTGGGCTGAGAAAGGGGAGCAATCTTAAACTGCAACACTCTTGAGAAGGGGATCTAACTAGGGGCCATCATAAAGGACTAGCTAATAATAAATAATAATAATAAATAAAGGATCGGGTTTAAGATGTTAAAATGGGATTAAAAGATACAATGGTTTAAAACCAGCTGATGAAGAGGGAAGAGTTAAAACTCAATCCAAGGGGGTTATACTGCTGTATATTTCCAGTCACCGGTGTTCAAGAGATCAGCTATTCACCTTTTCAAGACTGCATGGTGACCAAGAAGTAGACTAGTGAACCTGTGAGTAGCCCATAATGACTAAGTGTAAGCATTTTCATCTAGGAATCTTAAGGAAACCCACAAACCCCTTTTGCCATAGTTGCCATGGCACTGTGTGCTGGATGTGATGCTTGGAGCAAAGGCAGCCTCTGACTTTGTGGGGACCTGCCAGCCATCTAGGGAGCAGTCCCTATCATAAGAAATACTGTTGGAGAAGCATGTCTTTATTTTTTAAGAAGATGCCGCAGTGCAATGAATCTGTTACCCTGTTGTTCAGCTGTTACTTTGTGACACTGCTATTGCATTACTTCAGCTGCAGGAGGCAGGAGAGAGCAAGGAAGGAAACTGAATTCCATCTGTCCATAGGCCAAAGGCTGGCGGAGACCAGTGTGCACTCGGTCATTTTTATATGGCACACGTTATGTTGTATCCTGCGCTATTGGGGGTCAGAATGGCATTTGTACATACATAATGGTGATTTAAACTTTCTGTCTTAAGGGAGTTCTATGCCGCATCCACCACTTTGGTTTACAAAAGGAGCAGTAAACATAGCAAAGCATAGAGGAAATAATAAAATAGAGCCCTCCATGCATGGCCAGTGGAAGCTCGTAGCTTTTGCTGCATGCTTAGTGGAGTTGCTGTCTTAAATAATTCTCATTAGACCCAAATCTGTTCGGTCCCTGGAAATAGAATCTGGGGTTTGCTGAATGAATTTGAGTTAGTGAAGCCATAGCTTTTTAATTGTAAGTGAAGAGGATGTGAAGTGGAAGCAAGCCTGTTTTCCCAAAGGCAGCTAGGTTGTGGGGAAAAGGGGATACTGCTTCACCTGATGAGAGCAACTTCTGGAAAAGTGGGAAGTGCTGGGGATGAAAAAATAGTCACCAGGAATATTCTGCAGAGTCAACATGAATAGAGTTTGCCCAAGGAAATGATTGCCAGCAGGCAACGTGCTGAGGAAGAAGAGACAAGTGAACTGAGCCCCAGCCCCAGCTTTCTTCAGAGCAGATCCCAACGGAACTTAAGCAGCATCAGGATTGGTAGCCAGACAACTGGGTTGAACTGTGCCTCATATCCTGTATTGCTTTGGTGATGGTAGATACAGTGGTGGGATGACTGAAGAAGATATATGTGACAGAGGATGGACACCCGCGTTCTGGGATAAGGAGATGCTTTCTTTGACAGCAATTGACAGTGACACTGAGTATAGTGGGGTGAATTTCTGAAAGTGTATTTGTGAGATTGCTCAGTAACTTAAACTTCACTGATATCCCCTCCCATCTCCTTTTTCTTTCTATCCCTGGCCTCTGTTTCACATGTTGTAGTGCTTGCAGTTCTTGGAGATTTGTCATAGAACTTGCTGGGGCATTATTGTGCAGGCTTTTTTTTTAACTTGGAGACAGCACATACCTAAGTGAAAGCTGCTCTCCTAATCCTTGAATCCAGTTGCTAGGGACAGCCCTGCACTCTTCTAGGATAGCTAGTTCAAAAAAAAAAAATGATAGTAAACTTGCAAATGCATTCCTCAATTCGTCTTTTTAATAGTGTGGAACTCGAGCAGGTCTCTGGAAGCAATCAGCTAGTTCTTTGCATTTTAATGATTTTATTACAAGCGTTCCCTCTCGTGCCTCAGTTTCAACTTTCCCTATCCTGCAATGGGGAAAGCCAGAGGGTTCTATTTGGGAAGCAATTGGTTTTTTAAATGGGCAAGAAATGTGCACAGATGGCAGGCAGAGTCCTGGCTTGTGCTTCTCAACTGAAGGCTTGTGAACTCTTCATTCATCCAGTGAAGTTTAAGCTACTTGACCTGACTGCCTCTTGAAATGAAATTTGTCTTTTGTACAAGTGCTTCTAGTATTGCCTCCTGTTCGTTAATCCTGGATTTGTATATTTGTAAATGTGCCGTAATGTTTCCAATGGTGGAACTGCAGTGTACCTAGTGTTGAAGCAGCTGCTTGCACCTTGCTCAAATGAGATTTTTCTCATTTTATGTATAATTTTTTTGTCAACTAAAAATTCTTGTGACTCCAGTTTCCATGTTTCTGCCCAGTTTTTCACCCCATAACTGAATGTTTTGTAAATTTCTGGCACAGGTCTGAGTGGCCAGAAAATTCAACCAGGCTGAAGAGCCTCTCTTACTGTAGAATTCAAAAAAAACCCCAATCAACTCACAATTTAAACACATTTAACTTTTGTGAATTCAGCTTTACATGCTTACCCAGAAAGAAATTAAAAGGGGGTGGGTGTCTGAGGGGCAGGGGGAATCTTGGCAATCTCACCTGCCACTGCACTCACCTTGGGAAAGGGTGTTTTGACTATACAGTACACAAATTTGGCTTTATGCACTAGGTCCATGATATAACCCGTATAAGTTGAAACTTAATTTTATTAAGTCTTTACTAACTCTTCTATTGGCCTGCTCTATTATGAGTGTAGTACTTCTGACATTACGTGGGAAGCTGCAAACCCTCTTCTAGTTGGATTTAATAGAATTTTCAAATTGTCACAATGCCAACTTTTATATTGGTAGAATGATTATACACCCATTAGCTCAGAAGTGCACCAGTGTTATGTGGGATGATGTAATTGTATTTCCACCACATATAAATATCCCAAAGTGACATCATTAATTCGTGATTTACCTTGGAGTGCTACCTCTAATCCTTAGTTGTATGTCTTTGCCAATAAAGGCTGAAGCTGCTTAAATCCCTTTGGCTTTATTGGCCAGCACCTTGAATTGAGTCCAGGTCAACAGGAAATCAATGCAGATTCTCAACAAACTTTTCAGAAAAGGGCAGGTTAGAAAGGCAGTTTCCTGAGAAATCCATATCTACATTGAATTCTAGGGGCGAGACTGACTTGCAGTCCTTTTGAAACAGCATAAGGTATTACCGTATTTTTTGCACCATAACACTCACTTTTTTCCTCCTAGAAAGAAGGGGAAATGTCTGTGCGTGTTATGGAGTGAATGCCTGCAGGTGGCGGGGGGGATCTGCTGCAGTCGTGAGCAGAGGATCCATGGTTCCCCTTCCTTCCCTCCTCCATGGTTACAAAGCATGGATCCACATGGATCCTCAGGATTTTTGCATTGGGCTACTCCAAACTCACTGTCAGATCACATGTGTGTGGCCACAGCATGAACCACAAAAATCATATATCCACTATTTCGTTTAGAATATATTTTTTCTTGTTTTCCTCCTCTAAAAACTATGTGCGTGTTATGGTCTGGTGTGTGTTATAGAGAGAAAAATACGGTAACTATTCCTGGCAAGCCTAGTGGGCTTCAGTAGGAGAGAATGGTAAAATACCTGTTCCCATTCTAAATATACAGTAACTGTCATTAAAAAAGGGACATGGGTGCACCAGAAGCAGCTTAGTCATGCTGGCCACATGACCCGGAAAAACTGTGGAGTGGACAAACGCCGGCTCCCTCAGCCTGTAAAGCGAGATGAGCGCCACAACCCCAGAGTCGTTCACGACTCGACTTAACTGTCATGGGTCCCTTTACCTATCATTAAAAAGCTTGTGTTGTTAATTAATATACTACTATTGAGTTATTAGTATGGCTAACAGTAGTAATTCACTTTTCTGAACAAGTTCTTCCTCACTGGCGACTAACATGTTCAGAAAATTAGACCTTGATGCTTAAGGGCTTTTGGTAAGTTCTGTTGACATAAGCTGTTACATTTTTATTTACCAGTGTGAAGGTTATGTGTGTACATTATCCAATTCCCATTTTCTTGGGTAAAAAAATCTGACACCAGCATATTGGGCATGTTCACACATTGCACTGAACACTGGTGCAAGCTGTCTGTACATACAGAAGTGTTATGTGTGGAAGAGTGCACATTTTTTCCTTTGTCCAGCTCAACACATGGACTGTACCTGTTCCCATTCTAAATATACAGTAACTGTCATTAAAAAAGGACATGGGTGCACCAGAAGCAGCTTAGTCATGCTGGCCACATGACCCGGATTGCGAACGTCCCTATTGGCTCATACTAAAATTTACTGATTAGAACATGTCACTCAAATGCATGTCAGTTTGTAGTTTTAAAATACATTGCCCCACGTTGGGCAAGAGATTCCTGCATTGCAGAGGGTTGGACTCATACCCTAGTGGTCCCTTCCAACTCTACAGTTCTATGATGAAAACAACTACTGTATTCCAAAACTTTATGAATGGCTGCAGTTGCCTTATTCTTTAAAGCCTAGTCTGAAGACATGTTCTTAATCTTGTCTTTTGAGCTGTCCATGTTTGTCTTACTAACCATTAGCAAATCGCAGCCAGTTACGGCAAAGGAATAAACTAAGCTTACAAGATAGTACTAGAACTACTCGGACAATACTGAAATGGCGATCCTGTGCTCTTACGTGCCTACTAAGAGGGAAGCCAGGCCTTCCTTTGACACGCCTAAGCGGCCTCGACCTGATCCTGTTGACCGGAGGCAGCTGCCGCTGCGCGAAAACGCCGCTTTAGCAGCCCTGGGTTGCTCCACGGCCCCCGACACGCAACACGCCGCAGTGGTCCCGAAGGCAGCGCGGAGCCGCCTGGCCTGAAACGGTCGGACTCGGCAGAGAGACGGGCTTCTGACGTCACTACGCCGCGCCGGAAGTGTTTTCTCCTTGGAGACAAGACGCGAGAAGGCGGCGGCTCAGCCCTGTCAGGATCCTGGAGAGGCTGCCCTGACTCCATGATACTCGCCGCTCCGCTTTGGGAGAAAGGTCGAGGCAGCTCGGCCCACGGGTGAGAGGGGCCATGGGGCAGAAAGGAGGCAGGAAAGCACCGCGGGATGGAAGGAGGGCGGGCGGGCGTCGGTCTCCGCCAGCCTTTTCCATGGCTTCCGGGGCGGGTGTGACTCCTGCGCTGCTTATGGGATTACCTGCGAGTTGGATTTGGCATTTCTCTTTGCACCTACCTGCAACGTCCTCTTGCTTTGCCTCCCGGACTTCTGCAGGATGATTCTTGGATTGGGAAGCGGAAGTAATAATTCCTCCTCCACTCGCTTATCATCTCTATTACTTAGGAAAGAGAACATGGCTCCTTTCCGACTTATCAGTGCGAAAAAGGGGCGATAGTGTGCTCTGCCCCCAATTTCCTTATCCACATGCAGGTTCTGCTGTATAAAACAATACAACTACGTAAGAACATGAATCATTCCCAAAATGTAATTGTAAACGAGCCTCTTGCATATTTTATAATGCCATCCTTCATCCATAGATCTCAGGGCGATTCACAAAGTATATACCTCAATGAGAGGGGCGTGAGTTTGCCTTTGCTGGGTAATCTCGTTTATATTAGGTCTAATTTGAAACAAACACATCTCATCAACACAAAGAAACCTTTCTCTTTTCTGATCTTTCAAATTTGTCAGAGTTGAAAATCCCTGTTCACTTCAATTTGTCGTGGAGAACTGCAGAAAAATAGTCAATGCTCTTGAAGAGTGGCATAGATACTGTTTCTGATTGTATATCCGTATATACTACACTACACTGAAATTTTAAAATGTTTCTTTGATAGTCCTTGAATCTTTCTGCCACACTTGCCATCGTCTCCTGCCACACCTTTGAGAACCACTAAGCATAGATGTGGTGTAGTGGTCAGTGTATTGGACTAGGACCTTGGAGTCCAAGGTTAAAATCCCGACTCTGCCATGAAGCTCACTGGGAACTTTGGACCAGCCATTGTCTCAAAGCATAGCCTTCCTCACAGGGTTGTTGTGAGGATAAAATGGGGAGCAGGAGAGCCAACTTGAGCTCATTGGATTAAATGTACTAATAAAATAAGATCTGATTCTTCCAGTTGTCCATTTAGTTGTTTATTTTTTTAAGAAGTTACACCTGTGGTTTTGTGGATAAAAGCACAGGCCCCATGTAAAAATATATATTTTTGCTTACACTTCATAGAACATCTGTTGTCCATTAAAAATAGTTGTACCCTTACTGAAAAATTACAGTGATAGTAGTAAAATACAGTCATACCTTGGATCCCAAAAGCCCTGGAACTCTGACGTTTTGACTCCCGAACACTGCAAACCTGGAAGTGATTGTTCTGGTTTGCAAACGTTCCTTTGGAACCTGAGCATCTAATGGTGCTTCCGCAGCTTTTGATTGGCTGCAAGAGCTTCCTGCAGCCAATCAGAAGCTGCGATTTGGTTTTCAAACATTTTGGAAGTCAAATGGACTTCTGGAACAGTTTCTATTCGACTTCTGAGGTACAACTGTAGTATATGATTATAGATTTACATTTTACCGTAGCTCTCACTTTTTGTTCTTGATCCAGGTATGGATGCTCCTCCTGATTCTTCTACTGAACACCAAGACTCTGATAATGATTCTGACACAGAGAGCAAAGCGGATCCAGATACCCAGGCCCAGGAATACATTGAACGTGTTCTTGGATCTTCAAGCCAGTCTAGTCAGGCACCCCAGTGCCTTCCTCCCACATCTCTCTCAGTAAGTGATAAGGCCCAAGTATCAGATCACAGGTCTCCTCCTCTGGAACTGAAAAAGTCTCCTGTTAGTGATGATACAGCTTCAGGGCTGTTATCTCTTCCTCTGGAGCTGATCTTGGAGATCTGTTCCTACCTGCAGCCCAGATTTGTCCTGGGTGTCCTTCCTTTGGTCTGCAAGACACTGAGGGACATTCTGCAGGATGAAGTCACTTGGAGAATTCGTCTGCTGAAGAGGATCGGCAGCAGCTATCCAGTTGTGGAAGGTGGGTTCCCTTTCTGCCTACCATGTTTTATTCTCTTGTTAACTCAAGTATGAACTAACCTTTCCAGATCAGCTTTGTCAATAATAAGATAATCACTGTTCTCAGACCTGCGTTCTAAAAGACACAGCACAAAAGGAAATGGGATTGGGCATGGAGGAGGAATAAAGCGAACTCATGTGTTCTTAGATGCCAAAGTTCTTACGGGGTTTTTTTCTGGCAGGGAGTAAACTCCTTGCAGCTGCTCCTTCTTTGGACAGTGGGTGGGGTCTGTTGGTCTCACTGGCTGTGTCCAATAGCAGAATCCAGAATATGCTGCCCTTCAGCTCTGCTGTTCCAGGGCGACTGGCAGCTGAAATCACTGTTATTTCAGATAGGGAGGCTGAAATGGATGGAAGTTAGTACAGTGGTACCTCGGGTTACAGACGATTCTGGTTACAGGTGCTTCTGGTTACAGACTCCGCTAACCCAGAAATAGTACCTCGGATTAAGAACTTTACTTCAGGATGAGAACAGAAATCGCACGGTGGCGGCGGGAGGCCCCATTACCTAAAGTGGTACCTCAGGTTAAGAACAGTTTCAGGTTAAGAACGGACCTCCAGAATTAAGTTCTTAACCCGAGGTACCACTGTATTCCTGTGGGTTTTTAAACATTATTCTATAAACATTTGTGGCTAAGTGTCTTCCTGCCCATTCTTGCTCTTTAGATTCCATGCCTCTTTTGTTTCAAATTGAAAACCTGCCTTTAATTTTTAGAGAGTTACAGTTGAGCCCAGAATTGGGTGTAATGTTGACACCAAACTGATAGTGCTGAGTGCTGGCTCTGCAATTAAAGATAATGTCCTTTCAGTCTCCAAAGTTTTCCGAATTGATAAAACCCACTTTTATGGTTATATAACTACTGTTTTCTCTCTTTGAGGACACTTGTATGGAAAAGCAATGAATAATGTTGTAAATAAGATACAGTACAGTGGTACCTCGGGTTAAGAACTTAATTCGTTCTGGAGGTCCATTCTTAACGTGAAACTGTTCTTAACCTGAAGCACCACTTTAGCTAATGGGGCCTCCCACTGCTGCTGCGCCACTGCAGCGCAATTTCTGTTTGTATCCTGAAGCAAAGTTCTTAACCCAAGGTATTATTTCTGGGTTAACGCAGTCTGTAACCTGAAGTGTCTGTAACCGGAAGCGTCTGTAACCCAAGGTACCACTGTATATACATTTGCTTGCCTTGCCTGAGTTTGTTCTGCAAAGCCCAAAGGAAGAATAGCATCTCTTTATGCCTTTTTCACGTCTCAGCAGATGATGCCTTTAACTGGCCAGCTGCCTGCATTGAACTAGAGGAGCACCTCCAACAATGGGCAGAAAATGGCAGGAACACAGAGCACTTTTCCCTTGCTGAGGGACACTTTGCATCAGTTGACTCTGTGCTGCTGCTCCAGGTAAAAGTCACATTTTCTGTGCCGCTTTTATTTGTACAATATTAAGGATTGATAGAGTCTGTGAACAAGCAGTCATGAAGTTAGGAGTGTGTTCTGAAATATTATTTTGTCATAACCTCTCTGTGATTACTCATCTGAGAAATCAGTCTTACAAAATTCATTCATCTAAATTGTCAGCAGAAGTTCCATTTCTTACACATTGCATTCCATTCCCTAGAAGAGAGGGCTGACTCTGAATTTAAACCTCTAAGACTGACAGTGGACATGGCATGAGTGGAACAATTTTAGCTCACTCAACAAAACTTTGCATCCTCCCCCAGTGCGCACCCCTAAATCTGCTTTGGAGGGTTGGGAGACCCCCAGAGCTAGAGGAGAAGGAGAGAGAATTTGTTCCACTGCTCATGCATTAATTTTGTTGGTTACAACCCAGAATATTTTAGCTGGGAGGATTCCCAGCTAAAGTGGAGTACCAGCAATGGCATGCACCTTAACTACTTTTTTTTTCAAGTTAACATTTATGATTACAGTGTTCAGTTTGAAAATTATATAGTCAGTGGGTTGTGTCCAGTTCTGTTCTTCCACATAGGGAAGGTATGTGATCCAGCCGAGGCTTCCATGAATGGAGGGTAGGAAGAATTATCCTGGTCTCCTCCCTCCATACGCTGTTCTGGGGGTTGTCCTGCCCCGGCAACCCTGAGCCAATTTCAGTGGATGTGTGGGGTGAAGGGAGAAGCCCTGATGTGGAAGTCCTTGTGCATATCCTTCATGCAGAGGTGGTTTTTTGTTTTTTTTAGTGCCTGCCTCTCAAGAAGGAAGGCCAGCAAATAGAAGGCTACATAGCCTCTTTCTGGTCTTCTTATGGAATAAATGCACAGAGGGACAGATTTGTCTAAACTATTGATTGTATATTGTCTAGACTACATTATACAGCTCGATGATTAAGCCTCTTATGGGAAGAAACACTGGTTGTACCGGAACAGCGTCTTTAAGTTGATTTACGAGTTGATGTTGCTTCTACTAATACACGATTGACTGAAAGAAAAAGACTTCTTCTGTGATTTATTTGTTTGCTTGTTCACACTCCTTACTCTGGAATAGTTGCTTTGGTGATACATTTTTGTATGACTTTGCAGTGTGCTGGAATATCACTACCCTGTATATTGTTTGTTGAAGTATCTTAAGAAGGAGGGACAGTGGCTCCGCTTTTACAGTAATCAGTTGTTTTTCATTGTATCCAGGGTGGGAAGCTCTGTGTCTCAGGTTCTCGGGACCGAAATGTCAATTTGTGGGACCTGAGAGAGCTAGGCAAAGCACCAGAAAAAGTGCTGGTGAAGGCACTGGGGACAGAGCACAATGGCACACACAAGGTAACCAGAGTCTGGAGTCTGTGGCCCCTAGGTCATGTAGTGGTAGTACTTTAATTCTATAATTATCCTATCCTGTAAATGTTTAATCCAGAAGCACTACTGTTGCTAACCTCTAGAACACTTAAATACACAGAAGATTAATGAGTAGCAGAAATAGCATATCAGCTCAAAATTTCCACACATACATCCCCCTCTGAAAGATTCAAGGCCAGTTCTCCCAGATCAATCTGTTTCTTACCTGGCACTGCCTTGCAGTGAGTGGCAGTTCTCCCACCGTATAACTGCTTCCCGTTCTCACTCTTCTTAATATCAACACCACCTCCTTTACACTACTAATTGTCCCAGCATTCTTTTACCTTTCCTGTCCCTTCAGAAAACACAGCATGTTAGTCTAAAATAGACTGGTCGTCTGTTAGAAGTGTAAAAAGTTTTAAGTTGCCTCTCCAAATGGCCAACACCCTTTTGCATCTGGCCACACAGTAAATAGTTGTTATGAGAGGGAAGGGGGCTGGATAGTTGTTGCCTATCCTGGAGGAAAAATTGCCTATCCTGTCCAGGAAGGAGATGATATCTGAAGGCTGCACTTCTTCCCTGTCCTTCTGATTAGAGAGAATCAAGCCCTTATGAGAGGGTGAAGATATTGAGGCACTTCTGTTCAGTGTATTCCACGCTCAAAAATTCTGTAATGCAGAGCTGGACCAGTTGCTCCATTCTGAACTGCTGTCTGTTTCCTGACTTAGCAAAACCCAGTTTCTCACACCCAAGCCGAGTTGTATTAGAAATGTCTGTCTTTTGAAAAGGGAAATCCCACAATTGTCCCCTATCCATGCTAGTCTGCTTTGCTGCATTCACCAGTTCAGGAGGATAGTAGAAAGATGAACTATTCCTTTTTCATCTTCTGGAGAGAGTTAATTATTTGGGTCTGTCCATACCTTCTTGGGCTATCCTCTGCAGTAGGGCAAGATCACATGTTCTTTACATGTCACCAGAATGATAATCACAGTGTTACTAAACATATGACTGAAGCGCAGCGATGGCTCTTGGTTTTTCTTTTCACTGCATAGGGATGGGTTTGGTCACTGGCTGCAAGAGATGACCATGTGTGCTCTGGCTCCTGGGACAGCACAGTGAAGCTGTGGGACATAGCTGCTAATGGACAACAGTGCGGAGAAATCAAGTAAGGTTGCCTCTGTGCTCTCCCCTGTGAATGGAGTAGCACTTGGGAGTGGCAGAACCTGGAGTTTTGCTACATGTTCAGCTGAGTATGATGCCTCATCGCAGTGTTCTGTGTTGAATCTGTGGGGGCATTATTTGGCAAAGCTGATGCATGAGAGGTTTGTCTTGGCTGAAGGCCTTGTGCTGTTTAGGCAAAACAGAATGTTGCTAAGGAGGATTAGAGGCAAGGGTGTGGGGTACAAAAACTTGCCTCTAAATAAAATGAGCAAAAAGTGGAATCATTCAGGATCGCTTTGCCCCTGTAGTAAAGGATTTAAGGTGTTGGTGACAGCACTGGGTACTCTAGACCTTCATTGATTTTGTTGTTGTTGTTTATTCATTATAGCCCAAGAGCTCACTAAAAAGCCAGATGAAGGAATTAAGGAGAGGGCAGAAACGGGGGAAAGTTGTGTATTGCATATAGGAAAGAATTAGTTCTTCTGATTTGTGAGGTCAGGGGAGGCAGAAGTCTCAGCTAATGTGTGGCAGGCATTAAGAGGATGGTTGCTTCATCCTACAGGACGGCATAGAAGGCAGCAAAACGAGAACTAGCAAATCCCACTTCTAAATCCTATTGGTCTAGGTCTAAGGCTAAGCAGAGGTTGACTTTCATATATTATTTGAAGTGTGTGCTCTGGCCCTTCACCTGATTCTTCCCTTCTTGTCTTGTTCTAGAGGAAAAGCAGCTGTGCTGTGCCTTTCATATCTGCCTGACATTCTAGTCACGGGAACCTATGACAAGAAGGTGTCAGTATATGACCCTCGAGGTTAGTGTCAGTTGTTTCCTGTGGATACTGGTGCTTTGAGCTGCAACTGCCATGCTCACTTGCAAGCAGTCAGTGCCTATTGGGTGGCAGGCGTATAGATAAGTTTGCTATCTCCTCTGAGGGAAGGAGAAGGGCTGGGGCAGGCAGCCAGGAAACCCAGCCAGATACCTCCATTCAGTTCACATAAGTGGCTAGCACGTAGCTGCTTCTGGCAGCCATCTTATCTAGAAAGCTCTGCGCAATGAAATAGTGTTTTTTAACGCTACTTGCTCAGGCTAGAAAAATATGACCTGCTTAAAGGAAATCCTTGCTGCTGTTCTACATCTAATCACTGCAATGGTTAGCTTTGCCTCCTGCCCCAATATTTGCCAGGAGTAGGGAAGAGCTGGCTAGAGAGCACCCAGAAGCTCTGCTACTTAGTTATTGCCCAATGAAAGTGACTTCAGCTGGAAGACTATGGCCTACAAGGGAGAGAGAATATCTGTGAGGTGCTTGCTGAATGGGGCATTTCTTTTGTGAGAACTTGGGTAAGTGCCTGGGCTCTGTTAATGCATCTCTTGGTCCTCTCTCACAGCTGCACTAGCCCCAGTGAAGAGCCGCAAGCTTCATTCCAGTGCAGTCCTATCACTTGCAGCTGATGAGCACTTCATTCTCTCTGGCAGTGAGGACCGAACACTGGTGTGTTTTGACAGGAGGGCCAACAGTGTCCTCCAGAGGCTACAGGTGAGCTACAGACTTTGACTCTCCTTTTTGTGCTGAGGATGGCCAAGAATTCCTTAGAAAGCAACTTAGAAAACCAGGATCTGTGGGTGTTCTCTCCAGAGTTTGTCAGGAGAATCCTTAATCCTGTGAGCTTGAGTGCTAGTTATTTCTGTATTAGTTGAAGGTCTGGGACTACAAACCAAATCCCAGGCTTTTACTTGTGTTCAGATTAGGTATGTTCTTGTGCTCAATAAAACTCAGAGGCTATATGGCTCAGGAAGCTACACATTCCAAGTTGAGGGACTTCAGTTTAGTGGGACCTTGATCTGGCCTCGCCCAAGTATTCTTTAACTTGGCATTGCTCTTGCCTGACCTTTACTCTCCTAAGTTTATACGGCAAGGCCATGTGGGAGACATTCCAGAGGGCGGTTTTTGCTTTACAGTCAGGCTGCATTCAGGCATTACATGAAACCACAGTTGCTTTAGCTGAACCATGGTTTCACATTATGAGCTTGCTCCCAGTTGGTTTGGGACTGGCAAACCAGGCTTTGAAAGCACAGACAGAAGCTCTGTGCTGACTGAATTCACAGAGTGGTTTGTCGGGGTCATTGTTCTGCCTGATGAGGCTGCTATACCATGAAAATGGGAGTAGCTCTACCTCAAGCAAATACTCTAGGGTGAACTTTTGAAGCTTAGTGCTGAGCCAGATGGGAAACTAAAGGCAGAAAAGCAGCTCTAAACCATGGTTTGCTTGTTCATGTGTAAGCTCATGGTTAGCACAAACCATAGTTTTGCACTATGTTTGAACCTAGCCTCAGTTCTGCTAATTTTCCTTATTTAGGTTCAAGAATTTCGCCCCATATTTTATATTGGCAAGTAACTTGGGGCATCTTTTTGTTTTCTACTTTAGCATACACAATCTATTTCACTTAGTTGAGCTATCTGCTTTACTTTAGTACAATACCTTGATTAATGCCAGTGACATTAGTTCCATTCTTTCCCTAGCTGGACTCTTACCTCCTCACCATGTCATACCATGGTGCTCAGCTATGGGCTGGAGACAACAATGGGCAGCTGTATGTCTTTGAAAACAAAGGAGGGTGTTTCCAGCACATCCGGGTACGCTGAGAAGTTGAATCGCGGAGAAATATGGTACTTCTCTAATCTCCACCCACGAAATTACTTGTGCTTTGCAAAGCATAGCCTAGCATAAGGTCTTGCTTTACAGTAGATTGTAGAGATATTTATAACACTGCTGGGATTCACCTTAGAAATCTCATGAGCTTTGACCATTTGGAGCCATTTTTCTTCTGCCAGTGTCGCTTCTGAACCCAAATAAGCATGTTTTGCTGATAGTATAGAAATCACTAGTGCCTAAAGGTAAAGGGGCCCCTGACCATTAGGTCCAGTTGTGTCCGACTCTGGGGTTGCGGCACTCATCTCACTTTATTGGCCAAGGGAGCCGGCGTACAGCTTCCAGGTCATGTGGCCAGCATGACTAAGCCGCTTCTGGTGAACCAGAGCAGCGCACGGAAATGCCGTTTACCTTCCCGCAGGAGCGGTACCTATTTATCTACTTGCACTTTGAGGTGCTTTCGAACTGCTAGTGCCTAACCAGTTGTAAAATAAGCAGCAGCAGCATACTAGCATTTGTCTCTCATTCAAAGCATCACTCTGTTTTTGTTTTGTTCCACAGTATTTCGATGTGGGTCACCGCTCTCAGATCACGGGAATCCAACATTCACTGGGTGCACTTTACACAACTTCCACTGACAAGACACTGCGTGTAAGAATTGTGGTAGTGTTTAAGTTACAGGTCTGAACCACAGACAGGCCTAGGAAACAGGGCTTCCCAATCCCATCCTTCACCTGTGGGGGCAAAGCAAAACCTGCCCTTTTTTCAGGCTGAAAGACAGAGCATGAAAAATGAGTCTTCCTAGCTAAAGCAGCCAAACCCCTTGGAGTCTCCCACCAGCTGAGGGAGAACTAATAGCTTGGCATAGCCATGATAAAGGAAGGCCAGAGCCCGCACAAAGCTGTTTTCATACCAGGTTTCCATGTCCCTGATTGCAGACCAGTTGCTTCACAGTGCACTCCTGGTCTTTCTCAGTCACACAGGTCATTCTTTTGGAGGTTTTCTTACCAAATAGTTGCCTTGGTACAATACCCTTGTGACTCTGAACCAATCTGCTCTGTCCCATACACTATTTTCTCTACTTAGCCATTGTTTGTGTGGTACCGAAATGTAACTTTCCATTTCATTAGATTTTAAGCTTCTACACCGTAACCTCTTGGATTTCTCTTCCAGATCCATGTTCCCACAGATCCGCCCAAGGTCATCTGTTCACACACACACAGCTGTGTGCTAAATGGGGTAAGGATTGTGGGGGTGCTCGTCAACCTAGTTACAGACTTTTTATATTGGCCCCGACCTGAGAAAGGGAGCAGGGGAGATTGTGGGAGAAAGCATCCATAGCTGTCTTTGTTATGTGGGGTTATGTGCTGGGGCGTGTGTGTTTTGGCTTCTGTGACTTTTGCTCACTGTACTTCGATTTCCTCCACCACCCACCCTTTCCTTTCTCCTCTTTTTCAGATCAGTGTTGAAGGAAACATGGCCGTCGCTGCCTCTGGTGGCGTCTCTGTAGAAGTCTGGAAGCTCAGCGTGTGATCCACACTTGCAAACACAAGTGCCAAGTATCAGACAACCTGCCCCCAGGTTCCCAGTGCCCACTGAGTTGTTAGGTTTTTGTTTTGTCTGCTCTTTGGAGCTGTGAGGTTAGGGATGGAGGTTCAGCCTTTACTTGTCCCTGGTAGCTTGTAACCAAGAGTCATGCTCCTAAATTAGTGGACCTCTACATGTCCAAACCCTGTCAGCTGCTCAGTCCCATTTCTCTTGTGCGTATGCGCATGTACACATACTCCTCGTCCACTTGAGCTGTCACTGCCACACTCAGCCTTAAGGAGAGCAGCACCCCTGAGTGGCATGGTCAATGAAGAGAACTAGCTGGCCCTTTAGGTGAAAGGATATTATCCTAGAGGCACAGCTCCGAGCCTGAGGAATGTCAGCTCGAGGGGAAAGAGTTACAGGAACAAGGGAGGTTAAAAGCACCCTCTAGTGACCCAGTTCTGATCCATGTTTACAATTTTAAATTAAAGATGGCTGATCAGGAGTGATGGTGCCTTGTTTTGTTTCTCATGCGAGCAGCATTTTTTTAAAAGCCTGCTTATCTTTATACAACAGGCTACATTCCAGCAGCGCAAAAGTCAACGGTTTGTGCGCACACACACACACAGAGGCCTGAGTTTCCCACATCCCAAGGCAGCAGGAAAAGTTGTAGGATTTGATAAAGAATCTAGTTTTCAGAATGCAAGCAGTAATTATAATACAGTTGTTATGGGAAGCAGCTCTTGCCTTCAGTTTGTTTCCATTTCTGACTTGGCTGGGTAATAGCTGTTTAAAACTACCCCAATGCAATAAAATACCTATTAAAGCAGGGAAGCAAACACAATACAGTGGTACGTTGAGTTACAAAAGCCTCAGGTTACGAACTCCGCTAATGTGGAAGAGTTACCTCGAGTTGAGAACTTTGCCCCAGGATGAGAACGGAAATCGTGTACCGGCGGCGCTGTGGCAGCAAGAGGCCCCATTAGCGAAAGCACGCCTTTAGTTAAGAACAGTCTCAGGTTAAGAATGGACCTCCAGAATGAATTAAGTTCATAACTAGCGGTACCACTGTAAAACAATAGAGCTGTGACTTCAGAAATATCTGGTCACTACTCCACCATGTACCTCTTATGTGATCTCCTTACATGTTGTGCAGTTTGGGCGTTTTGTGAAAGTAAATAGCTTGATCACATGAAACACAAAAATTATCAGGTAAGGAAACATCAGGAAAGGGGAAGGAAGTGCTGCCTAACTCCTAGACACCTAAGCACTCTTAGAGCAACAGTGTGTCAAGCAGGGCTCCAACCACTAGATCTGCCTGCTGTCTGTAGTAAGCTCTTTAAAATGTCTCTGTTTGGCACTTAGGCCTACTCTCGTGTCCCAGCATGCTTTGTTTTTCTCATTGATATTAGACATCAACACAGCTACAGGCAATTTTTGTTTCCCAGACCGGTAAAGCCAGTTTAAACAATGTCGCTAAACTTGCGCCAGGAGGCTCCTACCAGGATGTGGTGTGATGCAGTGCACTGAGCTGTCCAGTTGTGTGGCTGGTGACTACTGCATTCCAGTCTGGCCTCCTTATATAGTATTTATGCTGAAGTACACAAGAGCCAATGTAGAGCAGTGACTTCTATTATGGGGCTGAATGTGAGCAACCCGGGCTTAGATCCCTACCTGCAAGGCCATGAAGCCCACTAAGAGAGCCAGTGTGGTGTAGTGGTTAAGAGCAGTAGTCACGTAATCTGGGGAACCGGGTTCACGTCTCCGCTCCTCCACATGCAGCTGCTGGGTGACCTTGGGCCAGTCACACTTCTTTCAAGTCTCTCAGCCCCACTCACCTCACAGAGTGTTTGTTGTGGGGGAGGAAGGGAAAGGAGTATGTTAGCCGCTTTGAGACTCCTGAAGGGGAGTGAAAGGTGGGATATCAAATCCAAACTCTTCTTCTTCTTCTTCTAAGTGGCCTTAGGCAAATGACCATTCTGAAAAACAACTTAATTTTACTTAGTTTTCAGTAAAACAATACAGTCGTTTGGGGGGCGGGGAAGGAGAACAATCAACTCTGGTATTAATGTTGAAAGATGAGAGTACTTATAAAACAGAAACCTGCTGATGGTTGAGGAAGAGAGACTAACATGACCATCCCCCTGGAAACTGGTATGGAACTGAGAGATTGTAATTAAGTGTCACAAGCACCAGTTGCAAAGTGTGATTCCAAAGAGCAGGGGAGTCCAGTGTTGCACACCCTCCCGAAGGCATGAAGAGAAGTATGGCTGAGAGTTCCATCTCCTTGCAGCTTCGGTCCTCCACTCAAGCCAGGACAGGGACCATCAGGCTGGTTCCCCTTCCTCGGCCACGTATGACTCCTCCCTCCAAAACTGCACACGGCCCTCTGCAGCAGTGAGCAAGCAAGACTCAGTTGGGTGGAAGGACAGAGACTGAACTGCAGTCTTGCTCACAGGCAAGCTCAGGGCAAGGGACCCCTGTGAAGAGGAGAGAGAAGAATAACGAAGATAAGGGTAGAGATAACATGTACTCCTAACACTTGGGCAGCTAGACATGGGCTGGAGTTCAGAATTGCATCTGCTTTTCAAGCACCACCTCTTGTGCTGAATGATCAATATGAGAAAGAGACAGTCCAAGTTCAAGAGAGGAAAGAGAAGAAATGCCTTGCAGTGGAAAGCATGCAAACTCTACCTGATCCTCAGTGATCATGAGGAAGCAAATGTTATTTACACCAAAGATTTAAAATCTTGCATTTAGCTTAGAACCAATACAGTTGCATCAAAAGCGCTTCCTCCCTTAAACTTCAGATAAGTGATACTGGTCTATGTAACACTTTAACTCAGATATTTTCAATCTTTTTGAGTCCATGGCTCCCTTGACCAACTACATTCTTTCTGCGGCTCCCCTGTGGGGCTCAGGAGCCCAGTTATGTCACCCCTTGCCTGCCAAGCTGGCAGCTTTTCACCCTTTTTCAAACACCCTTGTGGAGTGTTCCCTCAGCCTCCTTTCCAATCCACTCTCCTTGGGAGTCCTCTGGGCAGCCGCAGCTGCTTCCCCTGGTCTCTGAGCGGCCCCCTTGATCCTCCCTGACCAGCCCCAGAGGCAACATTCACCTAGGGAGCTTGTAGCCAGGGCCGCTGCAATAAATAACTCTGCAAGCCTTTGGAAGGCAGAGATGCAAGAGGGCACCGGAGGGAGGGAGGGAAGGAAAGAAAGAGGGACAGAGGCCACTGTTGCCCACGGCACCCCTGACCATCATTCAAAGCACCCCAGGGTGCCACAGCACACTGGCTGAAAACCACTGCTTTAACTGTTCGTTTAACAGTTCGTTTAACATAGATTGGAAAATTCTATGTATTAATTTCTCTGCCTATGTTCTTAGTGGTCATATTCAGGCAACTAGGTCATACAAAAAAAGCTACGATTACTGTCAGCAGTTAAGGCACTGAGTTAAAGTCTCTGCTGACCACCAACAATTTGGAGAGGTTTCATGCTTTGTTGTCCAAGATTAAATGCTGCCTTATCCAACCAAACGGAATTCAAGCCCCCCAAACTGCACCCCCGCACACACACAAACACAGTATCTGTGGCTCAACTCCCATGAAGCACTGGTAAGTCACAGGACCGCCCAAGAAAAAATCTCTCCATTTCCCCAGGTCATTCTGCTCACCTCCACCAGGTCCCAGAAGTACACCTTCCCATCCTCAGAGCAGCTCCCGACATGAGTGTCCCTCTCGCTCATGCAGCAGTCCATCTTATAGGTTACATTCTTGTGGCCTGTATATCTAGGGGTGTCATTGGGGGAGGAAATGGGATGAGAAAGAGTAGAATATTTCTGCTTTTCTCAGTCAGGCTTTCCCCCATAAGTCCACCTATGGTTGTTACTAGTCCCTGGCAAGGCAGATGGAGGATAACAAAAGCCCAGCATCAGCAGAGTTCAAGGCAGACTGACTGTGGCTCTAATTCAATGTACAGTGGTACCTCGCAAGACGAATGCCTCGCAAGACGAAAAACTCGCAAGACGAAAGAGTTTTTCGTTTATTGAGTTGCTTCGCAAGACAAATTTCCCTATGGGCTTGCTTCGCAAGATGAAAACGTCTTGCAAGTTTGTTTCCTTTTCCCTATGGGAAACCATTTCAATGCATTCCTATGGGAAACCGTGCTTCGCAAGACGAAAAATTCGCAAGATGAAAAAACTCACAGAACGAATTAATTTCGTCTTGCGAGGCACCACTGTATAAAGATCTGTATTGCACAAATTTCTCTAGTCCTCTAGGTTCTTTTACATGGAAACACTCATACACTTAAACACTGAATTGGCTGCACCCAAATGCTGAAGAACAGCCACTCTTTAGAGCTGCTATTGTCTGTCGACAACAGGGTGGGGTAGGGCAAGCTTTAATGACAGGACTAAATAACTGCATTGCTTACTCTCCTAGTAGTTCACCCGTATCCTTGTCCAGCAAACGCAGAGTAGAATCCAAGCTAGCAGCCAGGGTACATTGCCCATCTTTGCTGAAACACACGCAGGTGATGGGACCTATAATGAAAATATGGTAGTGTTGGGTTTGATTGCATCAAAAAACAAAAAAGTGCAAGATTCTGGGCAATCCCCATCAGAACTTGTTCTTAGGAGCTTCTTCAGGAAGGAAGGAAGGAATAGTAGCTTGCAGAGATCAAGTCTACCCACTGCCTAGAATGAGTCAGTGTCGGACATGATACAAGATGTGGCAGGTCCCTTCGGTTTGGACCTGAGGGGCATCTGCTAAAGAGAAGAGGCAGGGGAATACAGGTGAGGGAGGCAAAGGAAATGCAACAGGAACCATCACCCTGAAAATTGTCTCTCATCATACCAAATTGTCAATAAGTCTGTAAGCAACACTCACTTCCAATGTAATCTGAGTAGAGCTCCCCAGCACGGAGGTCATAGCGACGGACACGCCCATCCACAGAACTGGAAAATAAAAAAGGGGCAGTGGAAATTAGCTGGCAGCAGGAGGGTGGCACTCAGCAGGCACATTGGCAGACGACCGTGAGGTCACAAAGGGTGCCCTTTCAACATTCCTGGTTTTCAAACCATGGAACTCAAGTTGTGGGACAGGATTCCCTATACACCTGCATTCTTTTGAAACTAACTTTCTCCCTTTTGGAGCAAACACTGAAAATATTTCTTCGTTTCTGATGAAAGTTTAGAAATGAGAGGATACTACACAGTATGGATCTACACAGCTGTATGACTTTAGGATTGGGCTTTTTATTAGTCCAAAAAGAATCTGATCAATTGGTCAGACAAGTATGTCAAATGCTGGTAATGCAAAACACCAGCTTTATAAGAACAGCATAGAATATAATGTTAAAAAGTTTTATATTTATAATAATTAAGGTAAAGGTACCCCTGCCCGTACGGGCAAGTCTTGACAGACTCTAGGGTTGTGCGCTCATCTCACTCTAGAGGCCGGGAGCCAGCGCTGTCCACAGACACATCCGGGTCACGTAGCCAGCGTGACGAAGCTGCTCTGGCGAACCAGCACCAGAGCAGCACACGGAACGCCGTTTACCTTCCCGCTATAAAGCGGTACCTATCTACTTGCACTTAAGGGTGCTTTCGAACTGCTAGGTGGGCAGGAGCTGGGACCGAACGATGGGAGCTCACCCCGCCGCAGGGATTCGAACCGCCTACCATGCGATCGGCAAGTCCTAATAATTATAAATAACAAAACAATGTCAGTGGCCATACACTGTATTTTGGAATGTGATTGCGGCCATCGGGCTTCCTGAGTCTGCTTCCTTCAATCCATTGCAGATGAGTAGAGGGGTGAAACACACCTGGATGGGTCGGGAAGCCCTTAACAGGTCCCAAGGTCCAGCATGGACTTCGCTTGGCAGGGAATTTGCCCTCTCCAGCTCTAACTTCACTCCACCTTTCCTTACCCTGTAAGGATTTCATGGTCTGACACCTTCAGACTGGAAATGCCATCCTTGGCCTCATCAAGGATTTGGATGGGATCTGGTCTGCGTGACCGGCAATCCCAGCAGCGGACACTAGAGTCAATAGCACCTGCAAGAGAGCAAAGATGTATATTGAGTAGAGCCTAAAATGAGTTCTCTGGGATTAACAGTGAAGCAGAGTGAGAAGGAAAGTATTCCTTACCTGAAAGGATCACAGTTGCCTCTTCATTGAACTGGACACAGTTTACTTTCTGCCAGGTGAGGATAGAGAGAAGAGAATGAGATAAGCGATGACTATTGTCTGACTGGTTTAACAGATTCAAGCATAGAAGGATTACATTCTCTGTTCCCATTCCTGCCACATTTCTACACAAAGTACCTCAACTCTTTGAACTTCTACAGAGCTCTCTCTTCGTTACTATTTCCACCCCACAAGCCAAACATCCAATGTAGTTTTGTAGCCAGCATGCAATATTTTGACACTTCTCATAAACTTCCTCCTACTGTAGTATCTAATGTGTCAATAGTATTTTCTACTGCACAGGTTTTTAGATGCCAAATAGACAAAACTGCAGACATTATCCAGTCACTGTGAGGCAGGACACATTTCTACCGTCATCCTCCAGTGGAAGCTCAAAAGAATTCACCTTCTTATGTGCATAAAGCTGGATATTTGAATCATGTGCAGAAAAGGGCAAGCAAAATGGATCAGGTGGGTGAAGAAACTCGCCTATGCAGAAAGATTGCAGTATTTGGTGCTTTTTAGTTTAGGAAAAAAGGTGAGTAAGTAGGATACACAGACATGATAGAAGTATATAAAATTATACAGGGTACAGAAAAAGTGGACACAGACCTTTTCTCCCTGTCATATAGCATTATAACCTGGGGTGATCCAATGAAACTCGTGGAAGATTCAGGACAGTCAAAAGGAAGGATTTCTTAACACAGCACATAGTTAAACTATGGAATTCACTGCCACAAGATGTGGCAATGACAACCAACATAAATGGCTTAGAAAGGGAATTGAACAAAGTAATGGAGGATAAAGCTATCAATGGCTACTAGTCATGATAGCTATACATTACAGTCTTCCAAAATCAGAGGCAGCACGATTTTGAGTACCGGCCACTGAGAAACAAAAGCTCTCATACCCAGCTTGTGAGATTTGAGATTGGTCACTGTGGCGAAAAGGATGCTAGAATAGATTGGTCTGATCCAGGGAAGTTACTCTGTTCCATTTTCTTGCAAGCGACAAAGGACAGAAGAGGTCTTACCCCTGCATGGCCACGGAACTTGCGAATCACTTGACCTGTGGCAACATCCCACAACACTACTGTCTTGTCCGCACCACATGAACAAAGCTGGCTGTTATCAAATGATCTGCAGAGTGGATGGAGACAGATAATGATGGGGAAAGCATCCTGATTGCTTCCTGTATGTGCAACTCCCTGAATTATTGTATTCTTACTGTATTAAGAATGTCAGATATAATTTTTCAAAAGCTAAGTTTCAAACCTTAGGACATTAAAGATGGGTTCAAATGTATGGAGCAGGGACTGAATAGGATATCCTATTATCACTGGCTGGGTAGTAGGACAGTATTACTATGCTATTCACAGGTTTTCTCCCAACAGCTAGCAAGTTCAAGTTTTGCAAATTAAGACAATTCATTTAAATTGGTTTAATATACAACTGATAGCTTCATGGAGAAATTGATTTTTCTTTCTTTCTGGAATATAAAAAATTTATTCATCCATCTTTTTCTTTTGATCATGAATTTTATAAATAATTTGTTTTCCAGCTCTATTGTATAACATTAAAAGTTAAATTTATGCAACACAGGCAGGTCAGAGGATTTAATTTGTTTACCAAGCAATTTTTAAAACTCTACTTTGCCCTGCTCACAACTCCAGTAGAAAAGTAGACGAGGCATAGACCACAAAAGTTCTGACCAGTGACCCACCTGCTTTCCAGCCAGTTTTTATTATTACTGATTGATTGATTGATTTTATATACAGTGGTACCTTGGTTTACAACCATAATCTGTTCCAGAGGTCCGTTTGTAAACCAAAACAGGTTGTAACCTAAGGCGCGCTTTCGCCAATGGGGCCTCCCAAAAAAAAATTTGTTCATAATCCAAAAGAAATGGGTTGTAATCCAAAAAAAGGATGCAAACTGGGACACGCACTTCTGGGTTTGACGTGTTTGTAATCCAAAACGTATGCAAACCAAGGTACTACTGTACTACCCTATACCATCTTAGGGTGGTTCACAGAACAAAGTCAAAATATAAAACCACAATATATATAATCAAAATAAAAACAACAACCCAATAACCCCCCCCCCCAAAAAAGAGCCACATTTTAAAAGGGCATACCATCTCAAAATTACTGGTGGTATTTCACCACAAAATCTCTTTTTCCAAAAGAGTGGCTCCCTCTCCCCAGTTCTTACCCTGCTGCATCCAGAACCTCATAGCCATGGCCACTGTAAGTCTTAAGGAGAGTGCCTTTGAGGGGGTTCCAGAGCTTAAGTGATTTGTCACTGCCACAGGTGAGACAATAATTTCCATCCACTGCAGGGGGGGTGGGAGAGGAAAAACTCATTGAACAATATCCAATGCAACACTCTTCAGCAGTGTTCCTGACAGATTTGCCTTTCCTATTTTCTGCCTGTGCTATACAGGTTCCACTATTCCTGCTGCAGTCACAAATTTTCTCCCTGAGCAAGAAACCTATAACCACGGTATAGACACCTTCCCCCAATCATTATTTTCTTTAGCTTGTGAATCACTAAGGATCATATTCAACATAGCACTAAGCTGAATGTTCCATCAGTGCAAGGATTTCCTCCTGAGCAATGGAACATTCTCTCTCTCCCTTCTCCCCATCCCCCACTCTAAATCTGTTCTGGGTTTCCCCCCCCCCAACCCTCCAGAGCGGATTTGGGGATGGCACAGGGCATACAGTGTAGAAGAAGGGAAAATCCCACTGTGCTAGTGTTAATCCTTGCACTAGCACAAACCCTTAGTTGAATACTGCCCTAATACTTTATACATTGCATTGCTATTCAGCTCCAACTTTTGGATTTTCCCCCTTTGCACTTTTCTATGTATATGTACCAGGTAACTGAGGATTGCACTTCATGCATCTGATGAATGTTGTTTTCAAAGACTTATACCGTAATAAAATTTGTTGTTCTTTAAGGCAAAAGAGAAGCTGTGACCCTCCAGCTGTTACTGAATTCCAACTCCCACCAGCCCCAGCCAACAATCAGGGATGATGGGAGTTGTAGTCCAGGAACATCCAGAAGGTCACAGCATTCCCACACCTGCATTAACTAAGGCGTCACAAGACTCCTTGCTGGTTTAACTGCAACAGGCTACCGCAACTTCACCTCTAAAAATTGTAAATCACACACTAGACTCTGCTTTGTTTCTCTGGTTCTAAAAATTCAACACCATGTTATATGATCAAGGATATACTCACCATTGAACCTCACTGCCCTGACAGCTCCCTGTTTACATTCCAGTGTGCCCAGAAGTTTCTTTGGCAACTCAGGCTTCTTCAGTTTTGGCTCTGGAAAGGCCATGATGAAGACAAGCAGGCGTGCTATATGGGGATTCTTCTATACTGGATGCAACAGCTGTAACTTGACAGCAAATTCTCAAGTACTACAAAAACCCCAAAGTGAATTGATGTAATGTGTTAGGATTGCCCTGCGTCTGGGATTTTTCTTCCATTTGGAATACCACCCTATTACAAAACGACATAGGCATAGGGAGAAATCAGGTCCCAGCTGCAACAGCTACTCAAGCTACCAGTTTCCTCACAATGGTAAAGACCATTTTTTTCTCCAGAAAGGAAAATTGGCAAAGGCAAATCACCTATGTCATGTAGCCTTGCTTATCTTATTTTACAAGTTTCTATCAACCCTCTAGAAATCCGTCTCTTTCCAAACCAGTTAAATGTTATCTTTACATAGCAAACCCTGTAGCACATATACAGTTCTTTAAACTTGCAGAGAACCACCAGACAACTCTCTCTACTACTCCCTGAAGCTCTTCTCAATCTAACTTTCCTCCTATGGTAGCCATTTTTGAGAAATGCTGTATTATCCTTTACAGTGCCTTGCCTATATAGCTTGATTTACTTATTTTCTTAAATTTATATGCCGCCTTTCTTCTACATGTGGTTCCGGGGCAGTCACTGAACAGACCCAAACCTGCTTCGTTTCAGCCATGTCCCTTCAGACCCCAACCAGGAATCAAACATGCGCAGACTTCCCATTCGGAAGGATACTCAACATGACTGAAAAACGACTTAGCACCTCTTATAGCTTCCCCCAAACGTTTAACTGCCAATTGAAAACCAGATTTTATTATGGGAAGGAGGAAGATTGAATGAGGGACACGGCGCAGCCCTCCAATTCGCTCCCCTTGGTGCACAGCTACCTCATCTTTAGTTCCGCCCATTCGCAGCGTGGATTTCCCCACTCTGGCAGGAAAAAAAACCCCGAAGGTTCTCTATTCCTTCCCTCAGTTGAACAACCCATAGCATCTCCCCACAGAAGATTAATCTGCTAAAGCCTCTTCAGTACCGCGGCCTCGGGAATGACCGGAACGAGAAGGCTTGAACTCTCAGGTGTTACACTCTTAGTTGTCCCCCTTGCGCCACTGAAAGGAAGCGGAAGTTGGTGTGGCGGCGGCGGCGACCGGGGGGGGGGCGCCGCTTGGAGTTAGCCAAAGGCGGTGCACGATGGCCGGTAACAACGTAATGGACCCGCGGCGGCCAAATCGCGTTCTCAGGTCAGCGGCGGGAGGCCGTGGGCGGGGGGGCGGGTGAGCTGCCCGGGCAAAGCCACGGAGAGGGCGCGAGTTGGGCGACCTTTGGCACGGAAAGATTGAGCCGAGGGAGTGGCGTGTGATGCGGAAGGGGGCGCTGAGACGTCACCCCTCGCTATAGCGCGGGACGGGCATGGGGTCGCCATGGCAACGCAAGGCGGAGGGCGAGAGAGAGAGGCGGCCTTTCCTAATAGCCACCAGACTGGGCAATAGGGGAAACTTTTCATGGGGGAAACTGCAGCAGAGGGAGACTCAGGGACAGAGATGGCTAGCGGTGGTTGACTGGTGATGATCAAAATGTGCCCCAACTGCAAGTCCTGGTTCAAAGAGAATAGTGTGGACTGGCGTGTGCTGTCACTTAGCTAGAAAACTTCCCCATCACATATCCATCACTTTTTTAAAAAGGGACACATGAACATGCCAGAAACACAGGGCAGTTACACCTTTTTTTTATAAAACAAAGTTTTTAAAAGTTTACAAAATAGTATTAGCAGCTTGTGATGCTGGTCACTAATGATTTCATGGATATATAGAAAGCACTCATCCTTGCAACATACAGAAGAAGTACAATATATAATTTTCACAACAAATTCATGTAATATGAGTGCTTGGAAAATCCAGAAAGATGTGACTGAGTAACCTTTAGGAGAGATGTTTTTCCTGAACTGTGAGAGAACAATTTTGGAGACTGGCACCATTTCTTTTTCCACAGACACTAGAGCAGGTTCAGAGAATGTCTGGCCTCCAGATGTCACTTAAATATGACTCCCTTTATCCCTGGCCATTGGCCATGTTTGCTGGAGCTGATAGGAGCTGTACTTCAGCAACATGTGGAGGACTAAAGGTTCCCCACACCTAAACAACTTTAGGCATATTGGCTTGAAGCTGCACAAAGCCTTATTAGCAGCAGAGAAACTCCCATTGATGTCTTACTCCTTATTTTGATATGGTGGTGGATAAAGCAAATGTTTTATTTTCAAGCATAATTTAAAATGTTTTCTTTCCACCATAATCGGAATTTTTACTTTATAGATACAAACCTCCATCGACAGAGAATAACCCTACCCTGGAAGACCCCACACCAGACTACATGAATCTACTGGGAATGATTTTCAGTATGTGTGGCTTGATGCTGAAGGTGAGTATTGCAGTGCTTGGCCTTTTGACTTCAGGACATGCAGAACACTAGCTGAGCAAATTAAGCACAAGATTCTACCAGCTGCTTGTTATCTTGTAATTATTACACTGCTGTTGGATTGTATAATTTTGAAAATCATATAATCTCTGGAAGGTAATCTGTCATCAACAACCCCAGGTTAGTTTAATGTGCCTAGCAGATCTTATTCTAGTAGTTAATGACACAGCCTCTTTCCCTTCTTTCTGTCGGATTAACTGCATAATATTCCTGTGCTTAAACCTTCCCTATTTCCCTGCTATTTTAGTCTCTCCAAGGAATGCTACCCAACTGCTAAACAATTATTCGCAATAGTCAGATAAGAGAATAGTGCACAGATGATGAACATTTATTGTGCCCCAAAAGCTGATCAATCAGTTGAATGTTGAGAGTAAATAATGATTTCATGATGCTTCAATTCATGTTAGCTATGGAGTCTAATTTGCAATTACTTATAAAGATCTCTGAGTCAGAGTGCTTCACTTTTCTTCTAGATAAGAGAGGTAATAACACCTGTCAATTGTAGTAGGAGTCTGAAATGATATCAAGTGATTGAACAATGGCATTAGTTAATAATTGTAATAAGTATTACAATAATACAGTTGTAATAATTGTAACAATTACAATGTGATTCAACCATAAACTCCAAATTACAGCATCCATTTAAGTATATGATATGTCAAATCTATGCTAATATTAACAGATGCTTATAGTTCATCCAGAAAAGGATGAAATCTTATGACAATGTATATACATATTATATTAATTTAAAGAGCATTTTATTTTTCATTAAGACTTTTACGAATGATAGCATTTAATGAAAAAAATACAGAAAGACTTACTATGTAACAATATATTGAGATCTGTATGGTAGTATCTGTGTCTTTGAACCTTAAAAATGGCCAGTAAATGAGTTAAATTTCCATTTGATTGTGTTTACTAACAAAACGTTGAACTAAAGCAGGGGTAGGCCGGATGCGGCCCTGTCGTCTTCTCAATCCAGCCCATGGACGGTCCAGGAATCAGCATGTTTTTACATGAGTAGAATGTGTGCTTTTATTTAAAATGCATCTCTGGGTTATTTGTGGGGCATAGGAATTCTTTCGTTTTTGTGTTGTTGTTTTCAAAATATAGTCCAGCCCACCACATGGTCTGAGGGATGGTGGAACAGCCCATGGCTGAAAAAGGTTACTTATCCCTTTCTTGTATTTTGCACAGTTCCAATTCACAACTAACTGGCTGTTCTGACACAAAATTACAAAAGCTGGCTCTTTCATAGTTAGTTTTGAGTTTATATTATATAGGTGAACACTCTAGATATTTGAAATGCCCATGGACAATTTGCTATCATTTGAGAGGTCTGAATTCGTTAATATGACTTCCATAGTTCCCTGGAAATCAAATATATTTTATTATTTGTGTGTCCATTTACTTTGAATGAGCTTCATCTAGCAAAATGTATCCATCTTTAAAACTGAAGACAACTCCACAAGGGCAAGGGTCATAAGCTCAGTAACAGAACTTCTACTTTGCTCCCAAATTCCATCCCTGGCATCCCTGAGGTAAGGATTGGAGTGTCCCCTACCTGAAACCCTGGAGAGCCATTGTCAATCATTGTAGACAATACTGAGCTAGATGGAGCAATAGTCTGACTCACCGTAAGGAAGTTTCCTGTGAATTGAGTAAAGAAACAAAGCAGAGTGCTTACCATGGTTTTACACTTTTACTAAGGAATAAATAGTATTGCTTAATCCTTGAGACTTCATTAAATAATAATAATAATAATAATAATAATAAATTTTATTTATATCCCGCCCTCCCCAGCCAAAGCCGGGCTCAGGGCGGCTAACAACAATCAATAATCAGTCAAATAATCACACAATCTAAAAATATTTCATTATAAAAATTAATTAAATCAAATTGATGGCAACCAATTAAGCAGAATTATGTGCAGGTTGCCAGAGGAGGGAGTCAGGCTGCGCCCTGACCAAAGGCCTGGCGGAACAACTCTGTCTTGCAGGCCCTGCGGAAAGATGTCAGGTCCCGCAGGGCCCTAGTCTCTTTTGACAGAGCATTCCACCAGTTTGGAGCTGCAGCCGAGAAGGCCCTGGCTCTAGTTGAGGCCAGCCTAACCTCTCTGAGGCCTGGGACCTTGAGGATGTTATTATTTGCAGACCGTAGGTTTCTCTGTGGGGCATACCAGGAGAGGCGGTCCCGTAGGTACAAGGGTCCTAGGCCGTATAGGGCTTTAAAGGTTAAAACCAGCACCTTAAACCTGATCCTGTACTCCACCGGGAGCCAGTGCAGCTGGTATAATACCGGATGAATGTGCTCTCGCAGCGAAGACCCCATAAGGAGTCTCGCCGCGGCATTCTGCACCCGCTGGAGTTTCTGGGTCAGTCTCAAGGGCAGCCCCACGTAGAGCGAGTTACAATAATCCAGTCTGGAGGTGACCGTCGTATGGATCACAGTGGCTAGGTCAGGACGAGAGAGATAAGGGGCCAACTGCTTAGCTTGGCGGAGATGAAAAAATGCCGCCTTTGTTATAGCTGTAATCTGCGACTCCATAGAGAGGGAGGTATCGAAGATTACACCCAAACTCTTAACGGACGGTGCTGGCACTAATTGCACCCCCGCAAGAGATGGGAGTTGCCCCCTCGATCCCATATCGTCCCGCCCCAGCCAGAGGACCTCTGTCTTCGAAGGATTTAACTTCAACCGGCTCCCACGTAACCATCCAGCCACAGCTTCCAGACATCTGGTCAGTGTGTCTGGGGCCGAGTCAGGATGGCCATCCATCAACAGATAGAGTTGGGTGTCATCAGCATACTGATGGCAACCCAGCCCAAAACTCCGGACAAGCTGGGCGAGGGGGCGCATAAAGATGTTAAAAAGCATCGGGGAGAGAATTGCACCCTGAGGCACTCCACACACCAAGGAGTGGCGTGATGACAATTCCCCCCCAAGCGCCACCCTCTGTCCCCGACCAGAGAGAAATGAGCGCAGCCATTGAAGGACTGTGCCCTGGATCCCCACGTCGGCAAGGCGGTGGTCCAGGAGTTCGTGATCGACCATGTCAAAGGCTGCTGACAGATCTAGAAGAATCAGCAGCCCTGACCCGCCTCGATCCAGCTGCCTGCGGAGATCATCTGTTAGGGCGACCAGAGCCGTCTCGGTCCCATGACCAGCGCGGAAGCCGGACTGGAATGGGTCCAGAGCAGATGTTTCATCCAGAAACCTACCAAGCTGTTCAGCAACCGCTCTCTCAATCACCTTACCCAGGAATGGAAGATTCGAGACCGGGCAGTAATTGGATAGATCTGAGGGATCTAATGATGTTTTCTTTAAGAGCGGGCGCACCACCGCCTCCTTCAGTTCCCCTGGGAATATCCCGGTGCCAAGGGACAAATTGATGATATCCCCCAGGGGGCCCCGCACCTCGTCTGGACACGCTCTAATCAGCCATGACGGGCACGGGTCAAGAGGACAGGTGGTGGGCTTTCCAGCTTGGAGGAATCTGTCCACATCGGCTGGAGATATCCGGTCAAAGTGGTCCAATACTGGACCCGAGGACAGTCGAGGGGCCTCCAGTTCCTTTATTGTATCCAAATTGGCAGGGAGGTCATGGCGGAGCAACAGGACCTTCTCCGCAAAAAAGCTCGCAAATGCCTCACAGCTGTGTGTCAGATTGTTATTTAAATTTGGCTGTCCTTCAAGGGACGTTAAAGACCGAATTATACTAAATAATTGCGCCGGGCGAGAGCTAGCGGATGCAATGGAGGCCGAGAAGTAAGACTTCTTAGCAGCCTTCACTGCCATCTCATAGGTTTTCATAAAAACCCTATAAGATGTTCTTGAGGCTCCGTCACGGGCACCCCGCCATACTCGCTCTAGCCGTCTGAGGTCCCGCTTCATTTCCCGAAGCTCCTCGGTAAACCAGGGAGCCCGGTTTCTGCGGGGTCGCAGAGGGCGCTTAGGTGCGATCTCATCGATGGCTGCCAGGAGCTGGGTATTCCAGCCCTCAACAAGCTCAGTCAATGAGTCGCCAGGGGGAGCAAGGTCCCGCAAGGCTTGACGGAACCTATCCGGGTCCATCAGCCTCCGCGGGCGAGCCCAAATCGGCTCGCCACCTAAGCAGGGTGGGGGTGGAAAGTCAATCCTGGCTTTCAGAGCGTAGTGATCAGACCATGGCACCTTCATCGAAGGAGACATGATCACATCTATACCAGCGCCAAAGATCAAATCCAGCGTGTGGCCTGCTTGATGTGTGGGGCCCGAAACAAACTGGGAGAGCCCTAGTGTCGCCATGGAAGACACCAGGTCCAGAGCCTGTGAGGAGGGAGTGGCATCAGCGTGGAAGTTGAAGTCTCCCAATACCAATAGGTTAGGGAACTCCAAGGCCCAGCCGGCCACCGCCTCCAGCAGGCCTGACAGGGTGGCTGCTGGTGCGCTAGGTGGCCGGTACACCAGCCAGACAGCCAAGCTCTCCTCGGAGCCCCACACTAGGCCAACACATTCAATGCCGGGGATCGATGGCGATGGTAGAGCCCTGAAAGAACAATCTTCCCGGATTAATACTGCCACCCCTCCCCCCCGGCCCACAGTCCGTGACTGGTGGAGGACGGAGAAACCCGGGGGCGCCATCTCTCGTAAGGTAACAGTTACCCCTTCGCGCACCCAGGTCTCCGTCACACAAGCCAGGTCGACTCCCTGCGAGATAAAGAAATCTCGCAGGGTAGCGGTTTTGTTGCCTATAGACCTGGCATTGCACAACACCAGTGAAGGAGGTGAGTAATCCTTGCTCACCCTACCCTCGTCTCTCGGGATGGGGCGCAGATTGGAAGGGGTACGAGCATATCCATATCTCGATCCCCTTCGCCTATAACATCTGCCCCCACCGCCATACCTCCCTCGCCCCTCCACGGTCGCAATCCCAAGCCTCATACTAACCTCCATTTACAAATAGAAAACAAAACAACCAAAACAATTATGCCCAAACAAAACCAATCCCCGCCCCACTCAGTGTCCAACCCCAAAAACAAAACAAAATGGAACAACAAAAATACATAAATAAAAACCACCATTCATGGTGGTACAACAAAGTAAACAATAAAAGCACCTTTAAAACACCTTAAAATATATAAAAACATCTTTAACATTTGCAGCAGATAATGAAATAATATAATATTATAAAAAACAACAACCCCCATTTAGGGTGCTGCAAATTAAAAGCAATTAAAACATTTAAAACTATTCTGTCCATTGCTGCCGGTAGCTGCTCTGTCCTCTAAACTGTGATGGTAGTGCAGGCCCCGCCCCCTAGGCCGGATGGAGTTGGCAGGAGAGGGAGCGGTCTTCCCAGCACTCACGAAGCAGCACCAGCAGTCGTGTCCCGGAGGCCTCTCCCAGACCTCTTATGCTGTGGCGATGAGTGCAGGCCCCGCCCCCTAGGCCAGATGGAGTTGGCAGAAAGGGAGCGGTCCTCCCAACACTCACGCGAGCAGCAGCACCAGCAGTCGTGTCCCGGAGGCCTCTCCCAGACCTCTTATGCTGTGGCGATGAGTGCAGGCCCCGCCCCCTAGGCCAGATGGAGTTGGCAGAAAGGGAGCGGTCCTCCCAACACTCACGCAAGCAGCAGCACCAGCAGTCGTGTCCCGGAGGCCTCTCCCAGGCCTCTTATGCTGTGGCGATGAATGCAGGCCCCGCCCCCTAGGCCAGATGGGGTTGGCAGAAAGGGAGCGGTCCTCCCAACACTCACGCAAGCAGCAGCACCAGCAGTCGTGTCCCGGAGGCCTCTCCCAGGCCTCTTATGCTGTGGCGATGAATGCAGGCCCCGCCCCCTAGGCCAGATGGGGTTGGCAGAAAGGGAGCGGTCCTCCCAACACTCACGCAAGCAGCAGCACCAGCAGTCGTGTCCCGAAGGCCTCTCCCAGGCCTCTTATGCTGTGGCGATGAGTGCAGGCCCCGCCCCCTAGGCCAGATGGAGTTGGCAGAAAGGGAGCGGTCCTCCCAACACTCACGCAAGCAGCAGCACCAGCAGTCGTGTCCCGGAGGCCTCTCCCAGGCCTCTTATGCTGTGGCGATGAATGCAGGCCCCGCCCCCTAGGCCAGATGGGGTTGGCAGAAAGGGAGCGGTCCTCCCAACACTCACGCAAGCAGCAGCACCAGCAGTCGTGTCCCGGAGGCCTCTCCCAGGCCTCTTATGCTGTGGCGATGAATGCAGGCCCCGCCCCCTAGGCCAGATGGAGTTGGCAGAAAGGGAGCGGTCCTCCCAACACTCACGCGAGCAGCAGCACCAGCAGTCGTGTCCCGGAGGCCTCTCCCAGACCTCTTATGCTGTGGCGATGAGTGCAGGCCCCGCCCCCTAGGCCAGATGGAGTTGGCAGAAAGGGAGCGGTCCTCCCAACACTCACGCAAGCAGCAGCACCAGCAGCTTTCACTACATTACTCTGTGTTGTTTGCAGCTAAAGTGGTGTGCCTGGATTGCTGTCTACTGTTCATTCATCAGCTTTGCCAATTCTCGGAGTTCAGAAGATACCAAACAGATGATGAGCAGCTTCATGTGAGTCAGGTTCTTTTACTTCTTTCAGCCTTTCATTGAGTCCTGTGTTAATTTCTTACTGCTGCCAAGTCTACTTTGAGACAAGAGGCACACAGCTGCTTTCCCTTTGCCACAAACAGTATGCAGTTGCACATGGAAAGTTAAGGGTACAGCACTTGTGTGGAAACGTCAACCAGCATCTCTTGCCAAGAAACTATTGCTCTGAAAGATTATAAAGCTCAAGGCAAGCCCCACCCTGAGGATCCCTCCATTGGAATGGAAATGAGTGGCCTGGCACCTTGATGCACCCACGATGCAGCTCTTGGATGTCACTAATCCAATCTTCCCCATGCCCAAATCCAGTGTGGGCTAATTTCTCTATTTATATTTAATCTACCACACTGATAATTTCTCTTTTTCTGCTTGTCTCAGCAGATTAATCATTGGTAACAATACTTCTTCCTTTTCCTCCTAATCTATTCAACCTCATTTTGGGGTAGCCTTAATCATTCAGACCTTGGAATAACGTATTCACAGATAAATGTTTATTCTGCCTTTTTCTTAATAAGTTCCATTCTTTCTGATTAAGTCATTTACTTCCCAGAAACCTTGAAGTGTTGCTTCATTAGCCAGACTAGGGCTGTGGGGCTGGGGCTCTCCAGATGTTGGGTTCTAAGCCACATCAGCCCCAGCCAGCATGGCTAGTAGTCAGGGATGTTTATAAAGTTGTAGCCCTCCAGATATTGATAGACTAGGGGCTCCACATCCCTGATCCCAAGGATCCTAATGTACATGCTAGCTCACTTTAATATGGCTATGGTGCTAATTTTCTGAGCCAGCTCTATCTGTGGCTAGCTGTTCGTTCTTTGGGGATTGGGCTAGCAGCTGCAGCAGAAAGAGGTTCCCCTTGTATCAGACTCATTCCCCAATCCTCCATTGTCTCTGAGGGATGCACACACAGGACACACAATCAAGTTCAAACCCAAGTCAAATACACAGTTCCCAAGCAAGCTTAGTAACACATCCCATATAAGCTTTTTAATTTGAATACACTGAACACACTCAGATTCTTTGGTCACATTTGTAATTCATTCTGTTGACATTACTATTTGCATTGCTATTATTAGTGTAATATTAACGTTCCTGCCCTGATTATAACTCCTGTCTTCTTTCCAGGTTGTCTATCTCGGCTGTAGTGATGTCCTATCTGCAAAACCCACAACCCATGTCTCCTCCTTGGTGAAAGGTTATTGCCTCTCTTCAGAGCTCCTCTTGCAAAGCAGAGGTGCACGCCCTCAACAGAGAGGACTATTTTCTCCGGCAATGCAGATCCATTTGCACATGTCTTGGGAGTACTCATTTTGCTGCATTAATAAAGTGATGGTTATTAGAGATGCTTTGGCTACATTGCCAACTTGGCTTAGTGTGTTAATACGTGTCAGGGCTGCCACTCAGTCCCAGCTCACATAGGACCACGTTAGCCAGCGTTCAGGTTAAAAGAGTCTTTATTGGATTACAGGTTCCATTTCCAAACTGCAACGTGCAGCCCTACTTCTTCTAGGTCAGACCGGCGAAGACCCGTCTGAGTCTCCGCCTCTAGCACACCAGCTTAATACCCTAGCCTTGCTCCACCTCCTGCGCCTTTCCTTCCGTCTCTGGGTCCTTCTGCCCCCCGGGGTCTCTTCTTTCCTACTCTCTTCTGACGCGGACCCCCCTGACCCTTCCGCCTCCTTGCGGCGGGCTTTGGGACCTGGCTCACTCTCTGGGCTGCTTACTGCGCCAGCTTCCGCTACATTTGAACTTGGCGCGCGCGCCCAACTCTCAACCTTCCTCTTGATCGTTTCGTCGCTCCCCGAGGTGGGCGTGACTACTCCTGACTCATGCCCTCCCTCCTTCTGAAAGCCTCCGAAACCCGATATCTGGTCCCCTTTCTCCCCGCTGCTCCCGGCTGGGTACGTGGGTCCCGATCTCCAACTGCTGCTCTCTGATTCCTCTCTGGACCCTTCTTCCTGGGGTGTCCCCCTGCTTTCCCCCCTTGCTCTGACCGCTGGCGCTCCCTTCTGGGAATCCTCGGACTCACTGGATAAGCTCGGCGATCTCGGTTCGTCATCCCCACTCATCTTTCCTTCGTATTCCTCCCCCTCGCTCTCTGTCTCCTCCCTTCTCTGCGTCTCTGCTCCTGAACCCCTGACATCCATCCCCCCCTCGAAGCCCCCCCTTCCCCCCTCCCCACTTTCAAGGGTGGTTGCTGGGTGCTCCATCATCACAGGAGTGAATGCCGGATACAGTTCGCTCCTCGTCGCTGGCCGCCAACTGAAGACCTCCGAGTCTTCCTCCTCGCGTTCGTCAACGTTGAGCTGCTCCGCCTCCATTTCAGTGCCGCCGTGCTCGAAACCGAGATCCTCCCCGCACACTTCCATGTCAGTCTCTGCGTCAGTCGCTGGACCTGGCATCCCCAGCCACCTCCGGCGCCACTGCTCCTCTGGCCGATCGTCCCACCAATACGAGGTGTCGGACGCCGAACCCTCCGGTGACCCCTCTGGGGAACGTGCGCGCTGTGTGGGCTCCCCGTCCGAGTCGAAGCCATGGAACGTGCTGGAAGAAAGTGTGGGCGTGAACAACCAGTCGTCGAAGAAGCCTGCTGGCATGGGTCTGTGTGGGAAAAGGGCATGAAACTCGTCCTTGAGCAGGGGTTCCTCCAAAGCGTAGTCTGGCACCCAGCTATTAGCACTAGCCCGGGTGCCCTCTCTGGCTAGGAGGTATTCCACTCCGTCTTCCCCCCATCTGGAGTCCAAAATCTCCGTGACTTCGTTGATGGGGTCCTGCTGTGGCAATCTTCCCGCCTCCGTCCGCTCCTGAGACGGACTCGGTGCTGTTCCTGGTTCCTGGAACCTGTGAGGTGTCCTGTAGGGAGTGAGCACCGACCTGTGGAACACCGGATGCATCCTGGAACCCTCCGGTAGCACCAGCCTGAAGGCTACTGGGTTGATCTGCGCTTCGACTTGGTATGGACCGAGTTGCTTGTGCCCCAACTTCTTTTTGGCTAACGATCTGGTTGGCACTGCGTGGGCTGCCAACCAGACCCAGTCTCCCACTCGGATCTCTTCGCCAACCCGCCTGTGCTTGTCCGCTTGCACCTTGTATGCGTGCTTCGCTAGCTCCAGCTGCCGTCGGAGTTGATCGTGGACCTCCTGCAACTCAGACGCGAAAGCGTCCGCCGTCTGCGGTTCCCCTTCCCCCACTCTGTCCAGTCCCGGGAAGGTTCTGGGATTCCTCCCATTGTTGGCGAAGAACGGCGTCACCCCTGTGGACACGTGCTTCGTGTTGTTGTAGGCGAACTCGGCGAGCGGCAGGTAATCCACCCACGTCGCCGGCTGTTGATTGGCATAGCATCTCAGGTACTGCTGCATGATGGCATTGACCCTCTCCGCTTGCCCGTTGGTCTGTGGGTGTCTCGCTGATGTCAGGTTGATCTTGACGTTCAGGAAGCCCATCAGCTTCTGCCAGAAATTCGAGATGAACTGGCGACCGCGGTCGGACAGTATAGACCGCGGCAGCCCGTGCACTTTGAACACGTGATCTATGAACAGTTTGGCTGTTTGTTCTGCCGTGGCCACCTTCGCACACGGTATGAAGTGTGCCATCTTGGTGAACAAGTCCACCACCACTAGTACAGCTGTCTTGCCTCTCGAGCTGGGTAGATCCATGACAAAGTCCAGGGCCACCCTCTCCCACGGTTCAAACGGCGTTTGCAGCGGTTCCAGCAGTCCCGCCGGTGGTTTGTGCACCGGCTTGGCCCTCTGGCAGGTGTCGCACCTCGCGACGTAGTCCGCGACTTCCCCTCTCAGTCTGGGCCACCAAAAGTCCCTTGCGACTAATTCCACCGTTTTTTCCGTGCCAAAGTGCCCGGCCGTGGGTGCGTCGTGCAACTGCTGCAGTACCTTGGTGCGAAGTTCATCTCCCGGCACGTAGATGGCCCCTTTACGTAAGAGCAAGCCGTCCCGTATCTGGAACTCGTCGCTCTTCGCCGTGCCCTTGTGCACCTCGGCCATCTTCGCCTGCGCGAATGAGTCGTCCTGCAACGCCCGCCGCACCGCATCCAGGTCTACTGTGGCTGAAGCGCACGCCCACGCTGTTGGCGCGAAGATGTGCATGGCTGCCGCTGGCGTCGCCTCTTCGAGGTATTGCGGTTTTCGGGACAGTGCATCCGCCATGATGTTGGTGTCGCCTGGGACGTACTCTATTCGGAAATCGAAGTCAGCAAAGAACTCCGCCCAACGTATCTGCCTCTGGTTCAGGAACTTCGCCGTGCGCCAGTGTTCCAGATTCTTGTGGTCCGTGCAGACCTGCACCGTGTGCTTGGCGCCGATCAGGAAGTGTCTCCACGCCTTGAAGGCTGCATGAATGGCAAGCAACTCCCTGTCCCAGATGGTGTAGTTCTGCTCCGACTTGCTGAGCTTTCTGGAGTAGAACGCTCCCGGCCTCCAGACCCCCTGTGGGTCCCTCTGCAGCAGGACAGCTCCCACTGCTCTATCGGACGCGTCCGTCTCTACCCGCATCGGTCTGCTGGGGTCGATATGCAGCAGTTGCTCTTCCGACGCGAAGAGACGCTTGAGTGCCTGAAAGGACTGCTCCGCCTGCTCCGTCCAGATGAATTTCTTTTTCTTGGAGCTTAGCGTGTCCGTAATAGCCGCCGTCTGCATCGCGAACCCTTTGATAAACTTGCGATAGAAGTTGGCGAAGCCGACAAACCGCTGGACCTCCTTCCGGTTGCGCGGGCTCTTCCAATCCAACACCGCCCGAACCTTGGCGCTGTCCATGGCTAGCCCCTTGTCCGACAACTTGTAACCCAAGAAATCCACCTCCGTCGTGTCGAACTGGCACTTCTCCAGTTTGGCGTACAGTCTATGCTGCTGCAACCTCTCCAGCACCTCCCGAACGTCTTGGTCATGCGCTTGCTGCGACTCGGAGAATATCAGGATGTCATCCAGAAAGCAGACGCACTTCTTGTAGAGGAGTCCCGCCAACACATGATGCATGAAAGCTTGAAAACAGTGAGAACCGTTTTGCAATCCAAACGGCATCACTCTGTACTCGTAGGTGCCCAGAGGCGTGAACATGGCTGTCTTCCACTCATCGCCCTCCCTCATGCGGATGAGATTGTACGCCCCTCGCAGGTCCAACTTGGTAAACACGCGTCCCTTGCGCACCGTCGCCAGTAGGTCGTCAATCCTGGGCATGGGGAAGTCAGAGGGCTTGGTCATCTTGTTCAAGAGGCGAAAATCCACCACCAGCCTTTTTTGGGGCGTGTCCTTCTTCTTCACAAAGAAAACAGGACTGCCCCCTACTGCTCTGGACTCCCGGATGAAACCGCGCTCCAAATTGTGATCTATGAACTGTTTGAGTTCCTGTAGTTCATCCTCAGACATGGAATACAACTTCCCCTTCGGTAGCGTCGCCCCTGGTAGGAGGTCAATCTTGCAGTCATATTGCCTGTGCGGTGGTAACTTGTCTGCCTCCTTCTCGCAGAAGACCTCCAGAAAGTCTGCGTATTTGTGGGGGACTGCTTGCAACGTTCCCAACTGCAGTTGTGATTCCTCCTCCTCTCCCTCCTGTCCGGGCAGGATGCAGTGTTCTGCGCAGTAAGAGGAGCCGAAGATCAGCTGTCGCTGGTACCAAGCCAGTGTCGGACTGTGCCTGTCCAGCCAACTCATGCCCAACACAATGGGTGTGTCCGACAGTCGGGTGACGTTAAAACTGATGACTTCCCTGTGGTTGCCAAGGCGCATCACCATTGGCGGCGTTTGCTTCACCACCTGCCCCCCCAGCAACTCCCTGCCATCCACTGTGACGACTTGCAGGGGCAGAGTGGCCGGTAATAGCTGTATAGCGTGCTGCTCCACAAAATCCTGTGCTATAAAGTCTGCGTTGCTTCCAGAATCCACAGAAAGCGGCACTTCGATAGTGACGCCATCGGGCAGCTGGAGAGATGCTGTGAGTTGCACTACTGGTTTGGGTGGGAGGGGGTCCGTGGGTTGCAAGATCGCTGGGGACTGCTTCAGTGATGCGTCTGGCTGGGCCCCAGTGCCTCTGTCTCCAGCCAGACATCGTCGTTTCCCTGCTGGTGTTCGCTGTGTTGCGTGGCCGCTTTCACCGTTGCGGAGGCTGCAGTGTGCTTGGAGCTCCTCTGGGGACACTCTTTCGCCAAGTGTTGAGAGCTGTCGCATATATAACACTTCCTGGTCCCTCTAGGAGGTTTAGTCTTGACTGCCGCCGGTGCAGGGGCTCTGGTAGCTGACTGAGCCCTGGCGCCTCCCACCTCCATAGGTTCCACTCCCCCTCCTGGCGGAGGTGTGGATTGCGCACGCGCAGCTTCCCTGGGAACGAAAGAGAAACTTCTCGCTGCTTCGCGCCCTCCACGTCCTTCGTCTCTGCACCATGGACGTTCTTCCAGCCTCACCCCCACAGTCAGCGCCCTTTGGACCACCTCCTGCGTGCTCCGGGGCCTCTCCCCCCTCGCAATTTCGTCTTTAACAGCACTGCTCAAACCCTCCCAGAATAGGTCTCTGACTGGGGGCGAATCCCGGTCCCATTCCAAGGCACTGACCAGCGCAAAAAAGCGGGCGTGATACTGGCGTACGCTCGCCCTCCCTTGTTTCAGTCCATGAATCTCCCGTCGGGCAAGATCCACGTCAATGGTAGATAAAAAGCACGCATCCATCGCTTTGATAAAGGCATCTGCATTCTGAAGCGCCGGATCTTTATCCCTCCACAAATTGCGTAGCCACGCTTTAGCATCCCCATGCAAATGGGATAGTATAAACCCCACTTTCTCTTCCTCATCCCTAAAGTCTTTCGCCAGCAGTTGCAGTGCGCACATTACGTCTGCTCGAAAATTGGGGTACTGTTGTAAATTCCCATCGAAGTGAGCCACAAGCCCTCCTGCTCTCCGTGCCAACCCAACCCCCTCCGGTCTGGGTCCTGGCTGTCCATGCTTAACCAATGCTTCAAACCTGGCGTGGAGATCTCTGTAGGCGGCTGCCGCATCCTCCTCCCTTTTCTTGGATGCCTGTACCTCCGCGTTCAATTGGGTCACTGCCTGTTGCAGCGCTGAAATTTTCTCTGCTTCCGTCATCTCTGCCAACCGTTGTGAGCTCGCTCCCAAACACCAATTTCCTCCTCTCGCTGCTTCTGCCTCCGCTGCGAGGTATCAGGTGTCCGAAGCTTGAAAGAGACGGGTCTTACTGTCAGGGCTGCCACTCAGTCCCAGCTCACATAGGACCACGTTAGCCAGCGTTCAGGTTAAAAGAGTCTTTATTGGATTACAGGTTCCATTTCCAAACTGCAACGTGCAGCCCTACTTCTTCTAGGTCAGACCGGCGAAGACCCGTCTGAGTCTCCGCCTCTAGCACACCAGCTTAATACCCTAGCCTTGCTCCACCTCCTGCGCCTTTCCTTCCGTCTCTGGGTCCTTCTGCCCCCCGGGGTCTCTTCTTTCCTACTCTCTTCTGACGCGGACCCCCCTGACCCTTCCGCCTCCTTGCGGCGGGCTTTGGGACCTGGCTCACTCTCTGGGCTGCTTACTGCGCCAGCTTCCGCTACATTTGAACTTGGCGCGCACGCCCAACTCTCAACCTTCCTCTTGATCGTTTCGTCGCTCCCCGAGGTGGGCGTGACTACTCCTGACTCATGCCCTCCCTCCTTCTGAAAGCCTCCGAAACCCGATATCTGGTCCCCTTTCTCCCCGCTGCTCCCGGCTGGGTACGTGGGTCCCGATCTCCAACTGCTGCTCTCTGATTCCTCTCTGGACCCTTCTTCCTGGGGTGTCCCCCTGCTTTCCCCCCTTGCTCTGACCGCTGGCGCTCCCTTCTGGGAATCCTCGGACTCACTGGATAAGCTCGGCGATCTCGGTTCGTCATCCCCACTCATCTTTCCTTCGTATTCCTCCCCCTCGCTCTCTGTCTCCTCCCTTCTCTGCGTCTCTGCTCCTGAACCCCTGACAATACGTAATGCATTTCACTTGAGCTGTAGTTTAGTTCTTAGCCAACCAAACATCTACAGTGTGCTCTGACTGTACTTCCTGTACTGTTCGGGTTTTCTGCCCAGTTAAAAAAGGAAATACTCCTATTCAGAATAACAACGTCCTCAACTTTTACAAACCAATTAAAAGAAGCACCTGCTTTTAGAATCAAGTACTGAAGCCAATTAGCGTACCACAGAAACCATCTCTTGGGAAACTCATTTGTGCACATATCTCTGTACTGCTAGGTAACTTCCCACTGTTGGCTGTAATCAGAGCAGGAGTGCTGTACAGTAAAGGCATTTCATCAGACAACTTCCCACATCCAGCCCTGTATTCTGAAGGGGTCCGAGGCAGCAACCTTGCTCAATATTGATTTTATGTTAAAATCTTTGGATTTATTTGCAGCAGTTTTACCATGCTGAAAAAAGTGCATTGAGCAGCTTGCACCTGTTTGTATATGTGTATTTTTGCACATACAATGAATGTGATTCAACAAAGGATTTAAAACAATAACAAAGGATTGTTTTATGCAATGCATATTTTGTGGGTGACTAGTCAGATTTGTACTAGAGTTTGAGTTTAGAATGAGGTGGCAGCAGTAGATGAATGATTTTGCACTATTAAGTCTAGTATTACCTTTTACATAAAACAAGAACAATCAAACAGCAAGGGAAAGACTGCAGCATTATTCTTCTCGTTTGCTTTAAGGCTCTTTGGCTAAGTGCCAGGGAATGGGATGCAGCTGTTGATTCAGGCGCTCTCTTCCCCCTCCCCATTTTTTCCTAGGCTTTCTGCCTTCCAGACAAATCCTCCTGCATATCTTTGTGAGGAGGGAGGACGCTTGACTGGTCTGGGGGAGTGGTAGCGCTGCAATACCAAGCAAAAGGGGCTGCGCTCCCAGACTGGGAGGGAATCCAGCCTGGGAGGGCCTGTTGTAGGGAGCTGGGATCACAGGAGAATTTGAAGGGGCTGTCAGTCATGGGAAACGGGGAAAGGTTTGCTTAGTTTATATTTGTGCCGCTGCACAAAGGATGGAAAGGCCCTCGGGTAAGTATCCCAGGACAGATGCCCATGCGATCACTTTAAGTTGATAAAAAGTTGTGGTTGGTCACGTATTTTAACTGGCTTTGCTAATATCACCGAACCGTGCCAGGCAAAAATTAAGCAAGCGAAGCTTTCTCTAGCATGGCAGATAAAGCTTCGCCTGCTTCAATTCCGTACTGCGGTTTAGAGCACAAAGGCAGGAGTGGTACACGCAGCAACAAAAGGCAGCGACTTCAGATTAGCCAACTAAAATTACCCTCGCCAATCTCCCCGCTCCGTGCTATCTTCGACGCGTTGGAGGAAATTCTAGCGTGGTACGGAGCCGGGGGACTGGCAGGCAAGCTTACTCAGAAGCAAGAGGGTGCGAGCCGGGGGGGGGGGGAATGGGGTTTTCCCCTAAATCGCATTGACCTGGGGCAGAACCCCTTTAGACCAGAAAGACGAGTGTGTTTGGGGAAGCGGGCGGGAAAGGATCGTGTGGATTCGTGAACGCCCGCCCACCGGCTTTGTTTTGAATATACATTGGAAACCCTTTCATCCGATCGCGACTTCTGCGCCTTTAAGAGAGTCGAAACCCCCTTTTCCCCCCCCCCCGCCGCTCCCTTCCCCTCCCCGATCTATTTTGGCTCGGCGCTGCTTTCATTTCCGCCTTCCTGTTCCGCAAGTGGTGCCAGGAAATTCCCCGCTTCCGCGCTGGCCGGGCAGGAGCCGGGGGCGGAGCGGAGGCCGCGTAGCCGGTGCGGAATGCAGCCGGAGGGGGCAGGCGCAGGCTCCAGCTTGTCCTCTTAATCGCACACGCCACCCAGGAGGCTTAAGGAGGCCGGCCAGAGGCAGCGTATCCCTCCGCCCTGACCTACATTTCCCGCGCTCCCGAGACTTCCTTGCAAGGGCGGGGAGCCGAACACCTGGATCCAGGCCCCCGTTCACACGTGACGCCGGGCCCGCGAGAGGAACAGAGGGCAGCTTTGCACGCGCCTGCGTGGGCGCTGCCGGGACGCCGCAGACCCGCAGGCCAGGAAGGCGTTGCTATGGCGTGCAAACATTGCGCCGCAGCGGCCTTTGAAGGCGGCTCCGCGTGTGCGAGATAGATCCTTGCCTGCCTGGCGTCTTGTTTAAACGGGGCCCTGATGCTGGTATTTAAGGCACCCCCAGGACGTCTGATGCCTGACTTGGAAGCTCGGCTCCTTAGCTCCACATGGCTGGGCTGTGGTTGCTTCGTAGTGAAGGAGGCTCCCTCTTCGCACTGTTAAAGACCCTGCCCTTAATAGGTTGTTTCACACATTCGTAGGCTGCAACCCTGACAGTAAAAAGCAGATTTAAGAGAGCCGAGCCCACATGTTCCACTGTCCAGCCTTGGTTCAAATAAAGACCTGGTTGTTTTCCCCAAAACGAAGGGAGAGTATCCAGTTCATGGAACTACTGAAGGATACTCCTGAGTTGTTTTTCAAAAGAACGGGGCTATTTATTTTATCTTACTCAGAGCAGTGAAGCTTGTTTGATGAACAGCTTACGTGTGTAGAGACCTTTGCCCTGCATGCAGTAAACCTAGTGTCCTCCCCTACAGCACTCTGGAACTGAGCTAACCACCAGGAAACACTGGTGGAGTGCGTGTTTGGGTGTAGCAAGGGAAGATAACCAGCGCCCAGTTGCGATATGTGTCTGAATGAGTGTGTGCTTTGTATGCAAACGGTCCCAGGTTCACTCCAGGTAGGGCTATTGAAAATTATTGTGTTAAACCATGAAGAGACACTGCCAGTCCATGTGTGTAGACTAGAGTTTTCCAAACTGTGTCGGCCACAGTATGTAGGTATGTCACACGAACACTCCTCACGCTCCTCCTCGGGCTGCAAAGGGGTTCATTTAACCTCCTCTTTGCTAGTAAAATTGTGTTGCAAAATAATGCATGTCTAAAAAGTGTGTCAACAACATGAAAAGTTTGGAGAGCTCTGATGTGGACCTACATGGACTTGATAAAAGGCTACTTCCTATATTCTGTTCTATAGTTAAAACAAGAAGACTGTGACAATTATGTGTAAAAAACTTGAATATAGGCAAAATGAGCAGAGTGACCATTCACAGCAGCTGTATGGTAGTTAAGGAGCAGAGGAGAAGAAGAAGAAGAAGAAGAAGAAGAAGAAGAAGAAGAAGAAGAAGAGGAGGAGTAGTTTGGATTTGATATCCCGCCTTTCACTCCCCTTCAGGAGTCTCAAAGCGGCTAACATTCTCCTTTCCCTTCCTCCCCCACAACAAACACTCTGTGAGGTGAGTGGGGCTGAGAGACTTGAAAGAAGTGTGACTGGCCCAAGGTCACCCAGCAGCTGCATGTGGAGGAGCGGAGATGCGAACCCGGTTCCCCAGATTAGGAGACTACCGCTCTTAACCACTACACCTCACAGAAAAAGTGCTGTGAGCAAGAGATACCCATTTGTTTGGATGACACCTCCCTGTCTGTACCCCTGACTTCCTAACAGACAGCAGAGGGCAAGCGCCAGGGATGGGCGATGTTGGCTGCACAGGAAGAAAAAGGGAAGTGGCTGTTGGAGGCGGGGTGGGGAGCTACTGCTTTGGGGAAAGAAGGAAGGAAGGCAGCCTCACCCTATCAATGCTGCTTCCTCTTCATGTCTGCCGCCACCAGAATGGGCAGTGCCAGCATTACTGATTTACACTAAAGTACAAAACACTGTTTCTATTTACATACTTAGTACAACAGATGCCTAAACTTACATTTTAGAAGACATCTGTAGGCAGCCCTGTTGAGGGACATTTTTAAGGACTGGTGTTTTTATTATGTTTTTAGATATGTTGTAAGCTGCCCAGGAGGGTGGCGCTGTGGGTTAAACCACAGAGCCTAGGGCTTGCCGATCAGAAGGTCGGCGGTTCGAATCCCCGCAATGTGGTGAGCTCCCGTTGTTCGGTCCCTGCTCCTGCCCACCTAGCAGTTCAAAAGCACGCCAGTGCAAGTAGATAAATAGGTACTGCTCCAGCGGGAAGGTAAACGGCGTTTCTGTGGGCTGCTCTGGTTCACCAGTAGCGGCTTAGCCATGCTGGCCACATGACCCAGAAGTTGTACACCGGCTCCCTCAGCCAATAAAGCGAGATGAGCACCGCAACCCCAGAGTCGGTCACGACTGGACCTAATGGTCAGGGGTCCCTTTACCTTTACCTTAAGCTGCCCAGGAGGGACGTGGGTGGCGCTGTGGGTTAAACCACAGAGCCTAGGGCTTGCCGATCAAAAGGTCGGCGGTTCAAATCCCTGCGACGGGGTGAGCTCCTGTTGCTCAGTCCCAGCTCCTGCCAACCTAGCAGTTCAAAAGCACATCAAAGTGCAAGTAGATAAATAGGTACCTCTATGGCGGGAAGGTAAACGGCGTTTCCGTGCGCTGCTTTGGTTCGCCAGAAGTGGCTTAGTCATGCTGGCCACATGACCCAGAAGCTGTACGCCGGCTCCCTCGGCCAATAAAGCGAGATGAGTGCCGCAACCCCAGAGTTGGCCACGACTGTACCTAATGGTCAGGGGTCCCTTTACCTTTACCTTAAGCTGCCCAGAGTGGCTGGGGAAACCCAGCCAGATGGACTGGGTATAAATAATAAAATTATTATTATTATTCCTAAAATCCATTATTTCATACAAAGACCCTAACTACACTTGCATTACATAGTGCTATGAATTCGGGGGGGGGGGGGGACGGACGGACTATATGCCTGACCAGTGGCAGACTTTGGGTTCTCATATTTCAGCGGCACCCTGGGCGGCGTCAAAAATTAGCACCTCTCTGCCTCTTGTGCTTCACTCTAAATCATAGTTGCTGCGTCCTCAACGGTGCTCCCAAGGTTCCGCGCCCAGTGCTCCCCTAAATCTGCCTCTGGCCTGACCCCACTTCTAATTGCTGGATCCAGTACAGATTCCATTTCTGGAATAGCCAATTTAGCTTCCCAGTAAGGTAATGAACTTCTAAGTATGGGCCTTTAAGGTAACAAAGGAAGTGGCTCTGTGCTAGAAATCACATAGGCGGGTTCCCCTCCCTCAACTCGCTGGTAGTTACAAAGACAAAGCCAGAGTTAGGTCTTGAGTTATGTGAGCTAGAAGTTGCCTGGCTGAGCAGCTGGGAGACAGAGCTATGCCTGATTTCTGCTGGAATCTAAGTGTGGAGATGGGAGAAGCAAGACCCTCTTGGGGGGTTAATGCTGTGAACCCCTCCATCGTAGGCTCGGGTTGTATAGATGTGTGAATAAACCACACATCATAAAGACACAACAATCTCCACCGTCCCTCATTCCAAAGGAAACCAAGCCCTCGGGGTACCCTAGAATCTCGAACCACTCAGAGACTGGGTGGCGTGCAACAATTTGCTCCTCCTTCATTAGCATAAGTGTGCATGTACTCTTTCTCCCTATACCTCTGGTCAGCAACTAGATTTTGTTAGATGGCCACTTCAGAATGGAATAGGATTGGCAGGCCCAGAACCCCAGCCTCCATCCCCAAAAGTGGCCTGTCACTGAAGCTTGTGACAGCTGCAACTCTCATCGTGCTCCTCTTTTATCTCTTGCTTTGCATCTGAGTGGTCAGGCAGTGGGAAATAAATTTGGCCAAGTGGTCATTAGTGTACACTTCTGCACTACACACAAATACATATATTATGGCACATTAATTACCACTTCATAGGTAAAGGGACCCCTGACCATTAGGTCCAGTCATGACCGACTCTGGGGTTGCAGCACTCATCTCGCTTTATTGGCTGAGGGAGCCGGAATACAGCTTCCGGGTCATGTGGCCAGCATGCCTAAGCCGCTTCTGGAAACCAGAGCAGCGCACGGAAATGGCGTTTACCTTCCTGCCGGAGCGGTACCTATTTATCTACTTGCACTTTGACGTGCTTTCCAACTGCTAGGTTGGCAGGAGCAGGGACCGAGCAACGGGAGCTCACCCCATCCTGGGGATTTTAACCGCCGACCTTCTGATTGGCAAGTCCTAGGCTCAGTGGTTTAACCCACAGCGCCACCCACATCTCTCCAATTACCACTTCATCTATGCATACAATTTTCTCTTTTTTAAAAAAACCCCCACCATGTTAGTCTTTCCAATACACACACAAACACACACACATGTCCAATACCTCACTGACACAAGTGCAAGCCATGAAATGGTTTGCACACTTATGGCGAAAAGGTGTCTGAGGACTCCCATTCCCTTGGCCTGAATGTAAAACTCCCTAAGTCTTGTGTTTTGGAAGGAGAAGAAGCTGCTTTGTATGAACTTTTTGGATAAAAGTAGCAGCTGGTGGCCAGTTGTGAAACTGAGCTTGTCTATGGGATGCAATTTCTGAGAAGCAAGATTAGTTTGGGGTCATTCCAGAGAAAAGAGGAAAGTCTGCCTGCTGGCTTTCTGCTTCTAAAGCCACAAGGCCTTATTATGATGAATGAAAACTGAAAGGAGATGGAACTTTGGAAATGCCCAGAGGAAGACTGAGCAGTGGCAAACCAAGTACAGATCACAGCATTCGGTCTTTTATGTGTCTTTGACTGAGAAGTTCCACTTTGCTTCCAAAGTTTCACCACCCATACAACCACTCAGTCCAGGCTTTTCCCAGCCAGGTTGTTGTTTGAACCCAACTGGCAGTGTGCCCAGGTCTGAACTTTGCAAGTGCCGCCCTGCTAGGGCGAGGGCAGAGAACAATCAGTATATTCCCAATGCCACCTCCCTAAGCTTGCGCCGCCAGCACTTTTGCATGTGCAACCAGGAGAAGGTGGAGCTGCAGGAAGAGAGATGGTCTCGGTAGCCTTGGAGCAGCAGAGGTATTACCCAAGTGGAAGAGGAGGCTCAGTCCAATCACCACTCTCCGCCCTGGCTACACTCTAGAGATGCAATCGGTGGGAACTGCGGGATACTCAACAGAGAGTCATATCTGGGCAGGAGGAATTACAGTCTCTTCACCACCCTGCATAGTTTCAAAGTACATACAGCTCTCTCCCACACAATTCCAGTCACCTCAGTGGCTCCCAGCCAGCCTGTACATAGCTTGTCAAAGACTGAAATATCTTTATAGATATTTATAGGCATTTTATAACAGGACCTTCATGGCCTGCTACTTCTATTTCTTGCCCGCAATTCTTGTCTCCCCATGAAACTCATCCCTCTCCCCACTTCTTTCACTGTGGGATAAAATGACAAGCAGCTCAGGGTTGGGATCCCAATTTGCCTGATTGATAGAACTGACAATCCTGTTCTATTCTGAAAAGCAGAACCAGAAGAAATCTGTGCTTCATTTCCCTATCTAACTATGTGGGCTTCCCTTCAGTGCTGGCAGAGGCATGCCTAGGATCCCTTGTCCCCTTGGCAGGGAGCCATATTGGAGCCCTGCCCCCCTCTGGGGAAAAAAAATATCACTGTACTACAATAGCCACATTGGAAATTACTACATTTTACACAACCTAAGTACAGTACTCGAAACATCCAGAGTGAAGGCAAAGTTAGGAGGAAGGGCAAATAAGTCCACACGCCTTCGTGCCACAGTGCAGGGTGGATGGGAAGCTTCTCCCTTGTTTGATTTCGCTGTGAGACACATATATGGTCTGATAGGTGATTTTTGCTCCTACTCCAGACCTACACCCCTGGCAGGGGCCAGTTCTGCCAACACCCAGGTACACCCCTGAGCACTGGAGACATAATTCCTGCTTTTCAATTTAGAAAACAGTTGGCAGACCGTTTCTGTTCTCTCACCCAGATCCAAGGGCACATGGTAAACGTTCAAAGAGTCCGAGCTTGTAGTATAACCTGCTCTAGCTGTTTGCTTATGCAGCCTGCCTACAAAGCAGTTTCCCAGGGGTGCTAATTATTCCGAGGTGTGGCCCATAATTGCCCGGGTTGGAGCAATTTAATGAGGTTGTCTGGCTGCTTCCCTGCCCAGGATAATATCCCATAGTAATTCCACATGCTGAGGAGTGTAGTAATTGTGGGATCCCAGACTGCCGCAGCAATGTGGCAGATCATGAGAAGCATAGCAAGGGTGCACTCACTCAGGTCAAGGGAAGCTGGGCAGAGAAAAACAACTCTGAATGAAAACCTTGAGCAACTCCGGAGGGCTGTATGCTTTTCAGACTTAACCTTCCATTCAGATTGGCTGGTGTATCACAAAGAGCAAGGACTGAGCCGTAGCTGAGGATAGATGGGAGATGGGGTTCTGGGCAGAAGGAAGTAATTGAAAATATTGGCAGGCAGGAGTAATGAACTGGAACGGAGAGCTTGTTTTGACAGGGATCCATTGATCAGAGTAGTTGGGGAGAAGGGAGTTATTTATTTAAAAAGCTTACAAGCCACCATTTTAGCATAGAACCCTCCCGTGGCAGCTTCCAACATTATGTCAACAGCATGTAATTCTTAATAAATGTAAAATGTACAACAGCAACGTCATTAGAAACAGTAACCAGCAACAACATTGTAACACTCTACCCAGTAAAAATCACAAAAACAAAAGAAAATCACAACAATGTTACAACAACCCAATTAGACTCCTTCTTAGACATGTGGAGACATAAAGGCTTGCAGTGATGGGACCTGGTTTATCATGGGGCCGCTGCCAAGAAGGCCCTGTCCCTTGTGGCCACCAGCCTACTTGCTCCCACAAGGGGTGGCAGAAGCAGATCTCACAGTACAAGCAGGTGGATGTGTGTGAAGGCAATTGAGGGATAACTCCTGGTTTCTGTCTGCAGCCACAGAAAGTGTGGGTGAGTAGTTGCTGCCAGGGGCCTGGAAGCTGGTCTTAATCACCAGCTTTGTAACCTGAACAAGCCACTTTCTTGGCTTGAACAAGACAGGAATATAACCCAAGGATCTTGGGCAGTATCACTTTAAAAGGGTATGCAGATAGCAGCGCTTACGGTTTGGGAGACTGGGTATGCAAACATCTCCTCTGAATGAGTTACTATAATCCCCCTTGATGCTCTAGTATTTTGCCCTGTGATAAGTAGCATGTGTATTCTGAATGCAGCAGGGCTGGAAACTATTTCTCTTCCTGCCTCTCACTAAATGAGACAAAGCAAAATTTGGTGAAACCAGAAGAGAGAAAGCTGAATTTCCGTACGAACTGAAATATTTTGTCATGTGGCAGCAAATAACTGGCAGAGAAAGCAGCTGCGGTCACCCAGCCAAGGACCTCATCAGGCTGAAGGTGCAAACCCCTTCCCTCTGGTGCTCTCCCCTCCCCTCTTCCTCCCCTCTCCCCGTGAGAACACAGGAACTTTAGCAGGTGCCGGATACAGCCCAGCTCATGGTAAGGCGGAACAGGCCATCCGCTTTGGTATCCTGTCTCCAGGGGTAGCTGATGCACAGGAAATCGACCTAACTGCACTGCATTTGGTGTGCCAGGCCTCCTTTGCTCCGCAGCCCCCATATCCTGGCTTAGATGTGTTTTCCTCCCCTCCTCCTCCTCCCCCCCTCTCTGTCCTTCAGCCTGTGCCTTTAGGGGGTGGAGGGAGTTCAGATTCCTGGCAGAGAGTCACACTGTGTGAGTGGGAGCCATTAGCTATGCTGCCTTTGTTCTGCTGGAGATGTGCTTGGGGCGTTATCAAAGACCCTTCTGTCTTTTCACAGGGGGAGTGTCTTGCACAGGCAATGGCGTGACAGGGCCCCTAGGTGCAATGCAGAATCGCCTGGGCTCTCTGAGGGTTTCCCACACAGCTAGAAAGCTTAAGGGAGGGGGGCAGGGGAGGAAGACTGTGGAAAACTGAGGGTTTTAGTTTTCCAGGTGCCTTGCACTTCATTTGAGGTGGGAGGGAGAAACCATACAGAGCATATGCTAAATAACTATGTTGCATAACAAATGACATGTCAGAAGGAACCCAAAGCTGTGGGATGTTTTCACTGTCCTTTTGCTTCAACATATAAGCAGCAGCCTTATGCAGAGGCATATTGTAGCCTGTGAGCTGCTGTGAGTCAGAGCAGATTTTCAAGATACTGAGCAGACTCTTACCTCATCCCTCCTACCTGAGATCCTTATATGCATGGCAACACTTTGTTGCATGTATTACTAGGGACACTGGGAACTACAGCTGGGAAAATTCTCCATTGTTTTCAGTGGCCTCCTGGGCTGCAAAGGGAACACTGATTACTTTTTTAAAAATTAAAAAAATAGCCCTCACCAGAACACATTGTGATAAGATTAAATGGTGTATATTTCCTCCAAGTGCTTAAAAAAAAAATATTCCTCCATGCCAGGAGGAAATGGATTTCCAGAACACACAAGGAGGTAGACTAGAAGGCATTGCATGGAAAGCCTTGCATCATTTATAGCCAGCATGAAACGGCTTGCAACTTATTCAGTAGTCTGGCAGAACAAGGTCCACCATGTAGCACGAAGCAAGCCTGATCCTTGCCTTGGGCAAGGAAGTTCATAGCCATTCTCCCTTTATGCCTTGAAGTTGCTAACAAGGATCACTTGGGGGAATGGTTCCTAATTAAATTTATTGTGTCACAGCCTGTGCTGTAAATATTGGGAAGTCTATCTCTGCCATAGATTAACTGATAAATAAGATGCACTAAATAGGCAACATGCTTTATTCAGCTCCCATGTGGTTAGTGAAAGTGGATTTTATGTGTTCATGTTCTACAGGACTCTCCTTATTGTTAAGTACTAGTTCAAATGCACAGGTTTTAACATATTCTTCCATATACTGGTCTTATCTTGAAACGTTTAGCATTTAAGTTACACTGATGAAGATATTACAGAATTTTTTAAGTATCACAGGATGAAAAAGGCCACTTCAGATTTCTGTGAGGCTCAAACTTCTACAAAATGCCAATTAATTGGTATTTTGAAAACAGACGCCTATCATTTGTTCTTTCCTGACTCAAAAAGAGACAGAACTGCCTCCTCTCTCCAAATACACACACATTTGTTCAACGAAGAATGTGTGGCGAGTCTTGACTCCAAACCCCAGCCTTACCTCTAGAAATTATCTTGCCCTAACTTGTTTAAATACCCCCCCCCAATTCTCTTTTATATATTGTTGCTGTGAATTAAAGAGGTAACACAAAACCCCTTTGACTGAAAAGTAACACGAGCAGTTAAGGCCTTGGGGCACATGGGTGTGCCTTCTAACTCTAGTCAGACCTCCTTGGCTGTGCTGTGAGGCACACCAATTACGCTATGGAAGGGCAAAGATTATGCCCAAGATCTCAGCAGAGCTCCGCAGACTGAGCCAGCATCTTTGGTTCTGTCTGTACAAAATACTCTGCTGTCATAGGAAAGGAGCAGTGGCGTAGCGTGGGTTGTCAGCACCCGGGGCAAGGCAAGTAATTTGCGCCCCCTAACCTGTGGATTTTAGCACTCGAGTGCGAGCACTCCCCCCCAGATGTTGCGCCTGGCCCCCCCTGCACCCCCCGCGCTACGCCACTGCAAAGGAGGTCATGGCAATATACCCATCCTATCAGGCCAAGCCACTAGTGCATTTTTCACAGAGAGACAGAGCTCCTCCAGCAGAGACTGGCTTTCCAGCTGACTCACGAGACTGGGTGGAGTGGGTTTTTGTGGGAAAATTTAGGGCTGGGCTGAACTTGAGGCCTAGTTCTCATTAACATAAGTTTTTTATGCGCAGGGAAATGTTTTTATCAAGAGGCAGAGAGCTCATGCAAGTCCTGACCTGTAATTCAGATGCAGCACAGCTCACACGCAGGTTTACAACCATAGTTTAGCCTAAGGATTCTCATGTGTCCAGCAAGGCATAATCCTACTCTTTGCAGTGAAAGCAAACAATAGTGGCTAACTGGTGTCAGTCATTCCTATTCCAGGTAACTTAGGCAGTGTTCCCCAACCTTGGGCCTCCAGCTGTTTTTGGACTACAATTCCCATCATCCTTGACCACTGGTCTTGCTAGCGAGGGATGATGGGAGCTGTAGTCCAAAAACAGCTGGAGGCCCAAGGTTGGGGAACACTGACTTAGAGCACTTTACACCAGTCGAGGAATTAAATCTTATAAAAGCACTGAGGCAGGCAATCAGCATTGTTGCAGAAGGGAAAATTACCAGGTTATGGCCTCTAAACTGGCAGCAGCTCAGATTACAAGGAGTAAATTCCTGAGCCTTGAATCACGGCAGTGTTCCTTTAACCCCTGGGGGCTCTTCCCCATTGATCTCACCCCACCTGCTTGCTCAGCTGTCTCAGGGAGCATCCACTGAAACTGGAGGGGTTCTGAAGAAAGTACTTAATAAATCCTTCGTGCATTACCCTTAGCTTTTTAACTACCGATGCTAAATCCTAGACTTTTCCCTGAAGCACACATCCCAGAGGGTGTGAATTATTTAGGAGGCACACTTGATTACACCCATTCTCCCAACATATATTTCATTCCTTCAGTCATCAACCACCCCCTTGTTTCAAATGTCTTGTGGTTGTATTTGAAAATACAAAAATCACTGGGACAGAAACAAAGACTTATCGCCACTTTGCTGAGGGTTATTAAATGAGGGCATCCCTCACCAAATTAGAATGTATACATCTGTCCTGTTTTATATTTCAGTTGAAAGGGACTACACACAACCTTCCTTGGTGATTTGCGACGTTGCTCAACATCCATGGGGTATAATCTGGCAAACCTGTATTGTGCCAACAAGTTCTTATGACAAGGTTTCCATTACATGATCAGGGATTGCAGACAAGCATAAGTTGCTCCCTTAGGGGACTACCTCGAGATACTGCTACTGTTAATGTTTTGCAAAGCATACTTTAAGCTCCTGCCTGCCAGCCCTATCCGCTGGCTAGTGGCCCATGTTTATGGAAAGGCTATTTTAGTTCCATCATAAACAAGTTTACAAGCTGTTACTGGAGCTCTAAATATAAGTTTCCCATGCTCTCACACCCATTCTGAAACCAAGCATTGTTGTTATGCAACTCGACTTGCTTGACCCATGCTACCCAGCATGGTGAGATTTGAAAAGTGATCCCAAACATCTAGGACCCTATCGGGACTGGACTGCTACCCAAACAATCAAGGCTAATCTTGTTGACAACCCCTTCTCTCCCCATTCCACCCACTATTAGAAACAGCTACATAATCAACAAGTTCTGGATGCCCCAAGGGTCATAGAAGGCTAATTCATAGAAGGCTGGGGCAGAGCTTTGGAGAGTTTGTTTATTCCGTATCTCAACATTGAATAGTTGATTTGCAAGAGCCCACATGCTTGGAAGTTTGGCTCTTTAAATGTGCTGTTGGTTAAGGAACTAAAGGTTGCCTGCCCTGTCACGTAACTTTGCTGTTCCCCTTGTTTCTTTTCTCTAGTTCCTTATTTTGTACCTTGACTAGTTTAATGTAGTAGGAGGCCTCATACATTTGGAGGTAGGTTTGAGTAGCTGCTTGAACATTCTCCCCTCCCATATCCTCTCCACCAAGAGAAAATTCTCAATGAAGTTCACAAATGGTTTTGGTTTTTTTTAATTAAGAACGGAACACCACAGAAGTAAAAAAAAAGATGGCCTTTATTTCAATGACCAAAAATATTAACACCATGAGGATAAAACCAAATAAACTTGTATTTTGCCCTCTTTGAGGCAAATGCAGATTACATACAATTAGCATTACAAAGTACCTTGACAGTGACCATTCTACTGCCCATTTTGAAAGCCAGTTTCAGAAGACATTCTTACTGTTCTCCTCCCAACCCTAAAGCTTGAATCAAACTAACACTTTTGAAGCACTGAGATGACACAACAGATAAATCCAGCACAACAGCAACTGTTTCATACATTTGAGAGAAGAGAGTGGAGGAAAAAATCATGAACAAAGGCAAAAACGGTGTCAAGAAATCTCATGAAATGACTTGATATACTGTTTTTTTGTTTGTTTTTTAGAGACAAGACACTGCAGAACACACCCATTTAAAGAATACAGGTTTCTTTGCCCCCATTCTCCTGATTTGGGTGAAAAATATCCAAGCTGCATATGGAGTGGAAAGAGAAAAATGTTTGTGGATGTAAAACAGTACCCCTCATTACTGTTCAGTGCATAAACAGCTTCAGTCATCTAGGAAAACCGCCAGCGAGCTTTTAAGATGACATCTTTAGGGGAAGAAAAACCACTTGTCTTCCTCTCCCCCACCCTCCAGACATTCAGGGCTCCACCCACACCTTAAAAAACAAAAACCACAACAACCACACACACACACAGCCAAGGCAACAGAAGCAGGAAATCCCCTGCAGTCGTGGACCCAGTGTAATGCAAATGCTAGTCATATGAGAGATGTGTCATAACTAGTATGACTGGTTGGGTTTTTTCCCCTCCCCTCCTTCTGTTCCTGCTCAGCACACACACTTTGGCAAGACTAATCTGGTTCGGAGATCTTCTCTGGCACAAAGAAACAGGCCACTTCATCGTTCTTAATTACTAGGTAAGAAAAAAAGGGATGGCCCTGAGGAAAAGAATACTGGGCAGACAGGAGCGGGACTGACAAAAGCTGCTTTTCTTCGACAATTCTCAGCATGACTCTTTTTAACCCTTCAGGGGAGCTGCCTAACAATCCTCAAGACCTTTCCAGTCCCGTTGAGGGGGGAAAAAGGGGGGAAGGGGAGAGGAGACAGAAACATAAACTCAGATCTGGCAATTAACTTTAGTTAAGGAACGGCAGAATGAACACGTCATTGTTATCGACTAGCACCAAAAAAAAGTGCACCCAGCACACATCGCGCTTGCTTTCCGCCCGAATCCGGTTTCCGAAGGGTCGACGGGCTGCGAGCCTCCCCCGTTTTCCAAGAGTTCACTGCCCGCCGCCGCCGCCCCCCCAAAGTATCGTGTCCCGCCACGCCGCCGCTGCGTCCAGTCCGGCGCATAGCGCACCGCAGCCGCGTCCCGGGTTTACTGGCCGAGGTGGGGCGTCCTCCTTCGCCGCGTTGCCCGCAGCCTTTTGTCTCGTCGTCTTTCCCAGCCACCAGAGCGTCTCTCGCCTAAACCCGGAGGGGGAGAAAATGGGAGGAGGGAACCCACCAGCGCTCCCCGCCGCCCGCCCCCAGTCCTTCACCAGCCTCCCGCGGCGCGTCTTCCTCGCCGCCCAGGCCCCGCCACCAAGGAGAGGGGGCCGGCGGGCCGGGAGCGGGAGGTGGTGCTCAGCTCCTCCGCCGAGAGAGGGGCTTCAGCAGGTTCCGCTTCTCCGCAGAGAGCGAGGTTTCCAGCTACGAGTCCCTGGCGGGGGCGCTTTAGAAGGCCACCACGGCTCTCACCATTATGCTCAGCACGCCGTCCCCTTGCCTGCAGCTCGCCTTGGGCTCGTCGGCGCCTTTGGCCGGCGGAGGCTGGAGGATTAAGCCGGAGAAGCGGTCCTGGAGGACCCTGGCTAAGCTCGGGAAAGGCCCCTCCTGGCGCTGCGGCTGCCGCTCGCCTTCCTCTTCCACCAGCTTGGCTTTCTTGCTGGGCACCAGACCGGCTTCGGCGGCGCCGATCTTGCCCAGGCTGCTGCTGCGGCGCTTGCGGCTAGGCTTGGCGGCGCCCGCCTGTGGCCCGGGGGCGCCTCGGCTCCACGCCGGCGGAGGCGCGGGCGAGCTGCCGTCGGGCTCCTCCTGGGTCTCCATGGGCTCCGGATCAAGAGTGGCGCAAGGCAGAGCAGGCGGCGGCGCCTCCGATGGCTGTACGGCGGGGAGAGGCCCCGGCTCTGACAGGGCGTGAGGGAAGGGGGTCGCCGGAGACGCCTCCAGATGTTGAGGGGCGGGCGCCTCGCCCTGCAGGTCCAGCTGCGGCTCCGGGCGCCCGGCAAAGTCCTCGCCGCTCCCTCCGCCCGCGGCCATCTCGTCCTCTTCCTCCAGCTTGGCCGAGAGGTAGAGGTCCCGGGCGTTGCGCATCACCAGCGACAACTGTAGGCTGCGGTGGAGACGCAGGCCGCCGCGCTGCATCCGCGAGTGGTACATTTTCCACACCGACATGGTCATAATGCGCTGCGCTTCCTTCTGCACTTCCATGATGGCGGAGCCGGCTTCGCCGCGGTTCGGGTCTCTTCGGCTTGTTCGGGGGCTGCGAGAAGCCGGGAGGGAGACCTCTGGCGCTTTCTCCTTAAAAGGCGAAAGTGACGCGTGCCCCCGGGTCTTAATTGGTGTTTGTTTTGCTTTGCTTTGCGAAGCGCAGCCTTCGGAAGAAGCCTTTCTCGTGACGTCCGCCCCGACTGAAGGAGGCCGCGCCCAGCGCGCTTCTTTTTATACCGCCGGTGATCTCAGCGCCTGGGCCTCCTCCGCCCACTTCGAGAGCCGCATCCGGCCTTTCGCAGCGCGCCACTGGCCGCCCTCCCCGGCAGGGGGAGGGGGAGGCGGAAATGTCAGGCAGTGGGGGAAGGGAGGAGGGAAGAGCAAAGGGCTCGGCCCCCCTCCAGCCAGCCAGCGGGGACAGGACTTGAAAGCGGTTGCTCCTGCCGCCGCCGCCAACAAAAGAGGCGCCTGGAACTTGGGCTGCCTGTGATAAGTGCGCTGCACAACTGCCCACGCAAAGCTCGTCCCCCCGGGAAGAACTAAGGAGCATGCACGACCTGTGCCTGCAGATTCCTTAGCTCATTTACTTAAGTGTAGAGGTGTTGGCTTCACTGGAAGCACGTTTCATGGGTTTGGGTTCGACCGAAATCAATAGGGCTGGTTTCCATGCACATTTACAGCTGGGAATTATGGGGCGGGTTTCCATGCACGTTTACAGCTGGGAATTAAGAGTGTGATCAGAATGGGGCAATGGATGGGCATCATCACTCGGTTTCCCTTCGCTAGAATACAATTGATGAATGGCAAATGAAGGACCATGGAAAAATTGTGTTACACCTGCCCATTCATGCATGCAGAAGCCATCATGGCCCAAATACAGTATCAAGTTGGTGAACTTACCTTTAAGGCAGGGGTAGGGGGCAGGGATGGCTCTGCCCTTTGGAGGATTGTGAGGTGTCAGCCTCAAGCAGCAAGATGCTGAAGGACTAGGAAGCAGGCAGAGCGCAGCCTGTCCTGAAACTACTGACACCAGGTGTGGCGGAAGATTATTGAAGCAAGGTGCAGCTCCAAATCTGGTGGGCTTCTGCACATGGTGGGGAAGAGACCGCCTTCACCACAGGTAGTGGAATGTCTTCAGCCTTCCCTGGTGGGGAAGCCATGGCTCTCTGGATGCCTTGGGAGGACCACAGGCCCTGCTTTAATGGGCTGCATACATGGGCCTGCCATGAAATAACGAGTGCACAAAATCTCTCTGTGAAATATGGCACCTTCAAGAGGTGCTCAGTGTGTGCAGTTAGGAGTGTTGCAGAAAATGCTCAGTGAATGTCCAATCAGGCCAATACTGTTTATTTCTGCCTGCAGCAGAATCTCTATTTCCATGGTTCTGAAAGCATCAACCAGGCATTGCTGCAAGCAGAGGCTAGAAGACATACCTATATCGGCTCTGTCCTGACTAATCTTAACCAACATTTTTGCGTATCTTCATTAGACTTGGAGGAAGGCTATTGATCCACTCCCCATTTCCTATTCACTAAGGCCAGATTCACATACATGTAGATCTCATGATTGTACCATGCTATACTTTTGATGAATGAAATATCTGACTTCATTGAAAAGCTTTGCATTTGAAATTACATGCCTTGTTAGCTACTGGGTTAGATCTCTGATGGCTCATTCACACACACAATCCATCCATTGCTTGCTTTTATAATCAAGGAATAAAGATTTGTGTGTAAAACAGCTCTAGGAAATGAGTAAGCATGGTTTCCCACTTCAACTGTTTTCCATGAGTGACACATATTCCATCCATGATCGTTTGCAAGGAATCCCTACTGATTTTAACAGAACTTGCTCCTGAGTGCAGAAGACTGTAGCCTTAAATGGCTTACTACATCTCCCACATTCATAATTAACTAAAAACCTGAATTGGCCATAATGTGCTGTTGATTTTGCCCTTCTAACTTCAGAGTATTCATAAGTGATACCTAAACACTGTATGTGCATTTAATTTGCACTGATTTCAACAGAACATACTTCCAAGTAAGCATGTTCAGAATGAAAGTGCCTTAATTGTGTCAGTTGATGTCCTGGGGGAATTCATGGTAGCAATTCTCTTAATTTTTTGCTTCCTTGGGTTCCCTTTCTGGACTCCCAAAGCATGCCATTCTCGTTCTACTCTATTTGGGCCATACCCAGGGGAAAGGTGAACTCTGACCTATTTTTGCTTTGACAAACCACAATCACCAATTATTTCTTAGATTTGGAAGCTCATTACAGTATGGTTAAGGACTCACATTCTGTAGCAAATCTGTTTTATTTTTATGCAGAGTTACTTCTAATGCAAATACAATCATATATATGTATGAATTATTTCAATTTGATTTGCTGAACTATTCAAAATTGCCTCATTAGCTAAATCAACCGCAAAATCTTCAACTGCACTGTGGTTGCAAGTTGATGCTTCCAATCCTCATATTTCATCAAAAGCCGAGTAAGCCTATGGGACTGCTGAACTCTCAACAGAATATGGTGCGGAAGTCATTGTAAAAGACCTCTGGAACTTCAAAACCAAAGCACTGCAAAAACTATTTAACATGCACTGCAGGTGTAAGTAAATGGTGAGCAAGATACACTTTCTGAAAGCTCAAACTCTTGCCCCATCATGCAGATTTAGCTGAAGTTGTCAGATTAGTAAGCACTGACTGCACATAGCTTTCAGCTTTGTCTTCAAGGAGCTGATTCACTACTTGGAATGACAATTTTTTCACATCCGTTTTAACAAGCCCAAAGCATAAAAAGGTCAGCTCCATTCTTCCTGTTCTCTGACAAGAGCAAGTATGGCCCCGATAGGCAGAGAGCCAGTGTGGTGTAGTGGTTAAGAGCGGTAGTCACGTAATCTGGGGAACCGGGTTCGCGTCTCCGCTCCTCCACATGCAGCTGCTGGGTGACCTTGGGCTAGTCACACTTCTCTGAAGTCTCTCAGCCCCACTCACCTCACAGAGTGTTTGTTGTGGGGGAGGAAGGGAAAGGAGAATGTTAGCCGCTTTGAGACTCCTGAAGGGGAGTGAAAGGCGGGATATCAAATCCAAACTCTTCTTCTTCTTCTTCTTCAGAGGCCAGACTCTGCAGGCAGAATCCCTTCTGCAGCTTGACAACAGAGCCTTACAACTGTAAGACACACATTACACTTGATGAGCCTTTATTGGCATGGCTGGACATGCAAGAATTCTTGTACACTTTGACACATAATGCTTTCATGTACAAGACGTTTTGCACACAAAACATATTAAGAATTCAGGCTTGCTGCTGGGACAGTAGCAGTTCCCACCGTTGACCAGCAAGTATCTTGCAGGAGCATGAGTGGGAGAAATGGTGCAGGCAGGTAGTTTTTCCTGCTTTGCAGCTCTCATTGCTCAACCGAGGGAAATACTGAGTCCTAGTCATGTGTCCCTTCCTCGGGAACAACAACCACAGTAAGTAGCAGAGTGTGGGGGAGGGAGCTTCTTTCTCTCTTCCTTGTCAGCTTGTGTCACTGGAATTGTTATCTGCTGCCTCCCTCCTCTGCCAGCATTGCTGAAACAAGAAATTGTGCTGTCGCCACCACGGCTATTCATTCGACTGGGAAGAGGATTCCAAGCTATGGTCAGTGGGTCTTGCTCTCAGTGGGTCTTGCTCTCATTTTCCCAGGCTTTGTTACTAGCCGTGCGCGCACACGCTACTGAGAGGTTATGTTGAGCTCTTTTTGCACGCATCACAGTTTACTAAGTCACGTTCACGCACACGTATCAGAGGCTTTCACTTTAGAAGCAAATCTTTCACTCATTCGTGACAGAATCAGAGGCCAGTTCGCATTTTTACCAGATCAACCCGATCACTATGGTGACTGAGCGAGGACTCTCTCTTGGATCCCCGTCGGTTTTCTCTCCAGGGCTTCCTTCGCTCAGCAGGCTCCTCCTTCTATTTGGGTCACCCCAGCCTCTCTGCTTACCGCTTCCTGCATGTATTATTGGACCATGACGACAGGGGCGGAGCCAAGGCTGCGTTTACCAACGTTGTAAAATATGCTTACGCTCGTAGCAGGACTGCTTCCTGTGTCCATAAATGGGCAACCAGACGAGAGACTCCATTGAGCTTCCGGGAGCCTGTCCAAAGAAGGGCTCTGCGCTTGCCCCTCCCCCTTCTGTTTACATACTGCCGCGACGTGATGTAACACGGCACTCTTGATACACAAGTTGCACACAAGCCACTAAAGCCTGCCTTAGCAATGTAACCTAAAGGCACAGACTCCCTCATTAGAAACAAATACTGCTTGTATTAAAAACAAATATTGCCTGGATACGTTTCCTTTTTCGCACATACACGGCCGTAGGTCTGTAAATACTTATCACTGAACTCCCGCGTGATCTAAATGTATTACCTTCTTCTCATAAACTCAACACGCCGTCCGTCCATGCACAACCATCTTTGCTGGGTCGCATGCAACCCGTTTGCACGTGCTCTGCGTTGTTCCCTCCACAGCCTCGCCGCATTGTCTTCACGCGCGCCCAGCTCCCATCCCCAAGCGTATTCCAAGCCGCCGCGTTGATCTGCACATGATACACTATGGCTAAGGGTCCTACACTTACTTGGGAGTAAATTCCATTGAACTCAGCGGGACTTGCTTCTGAGTAGACATCGGTAGATGTAAAATCGCGATCCTATACACACTCTAATCAAGAGGCAAGTTCCGATGAACGCAGCGGAATTTACTTATTAGTAAAATACGCCTCAGATCGGGCCCCACATCCTAGGGAAGCCAGTTAGCAATGGCTATCTTTAGCTGGTCTCGTATTACAAGCTGGCACGTTTTCCCTTACTCTTGCATCACGCCCGAGTCTCCGCAGGCGACCTTTCTTCCCCGCGGACTCTCTTTTCCTGACCGATGGCTGGGCATGCGTTGGTCACGCTAACTATCAGACCGAAATAAATTGCAGAGAGTAATGCGGGAAGTACAAAGGAGCGCACTCCATTGTGCCCTGAATCTAAGTACTGTTTCTGGTCCCTTACACAACCGCCACCAACATGAATTAAAATCTCCACTTCACCCACAGGCAAGCACTGAACACCCCCCCCCCCAAGCAGGGACTTGCAAACCGCTCTGTAAGCCTCTTTGCGGGCGCCCTTACAGTGTGAATGAGTGGCTAGAGTGTAACCGATAAGGAGCTGCGGTTTTGAACCCACGCCCAGGGAGCGGAGCCCAAGATCTCAAACGCTCAGTTTGCAGGCGGAAAATGAATGAATCAGGAAGCCGGGCGGGGTGCGGCCTGCGCTATTTTAGTGCCGCGTTTCTTAGTAAGAGTGACGCATTTTCCATCTCCAGGAAGCTGAGGCGGAGGAGAGTGGAGGAAAAGAAAGAAAGGAGGCCAAGAAAGAAACGCGAGGCTGCTAGAAGCTCCAGGGGAAATTCCTGATTGCTCTCGCCAAGCGCTCTCCACCCTTCCCCCGGCTCCTCCCCAGGAAAGTCCGGCTCCACTTTCGCAGGGGAAGGGGTGGGGGAGGGGTAGGGGAGGGAGGGAGCGCCGGGTTGGGCTGAGTTGAGAGAGGGCGGCCTGCTATTATTAGGAAAGAGGCGCCCGTAGTAAACGTGGCTGCTAAGCGGCTTCAGCTCAGGAAAGGAGGGAGGGAGGGACAGGCTGAGACGCTTCGCTCATAGACTTATATGGTTTGGCCCCCATACGCTGCTCTCCGGCCGGCTGGGCTTTTCCTGAAGGCATCTCGACCGGTCAGCAATGTCTCTGGAGGACCCGTTCTTCGTGGTGAAAGGGTGAGTGGCAGCCACTCCCACGGCCGCCGCAAACTCCGTCTTTCCTCGCCCCTGGTGGGGATGGGCGCCGCAGCGAGGCAGCCTGGCCCCGCGTGGGTCTGCGAGCGTGGGAAGCGTCGGGTAACGCGGGGATGTGGAGGCGGGGGCGAGAAGCTAGAGAACTCTGATTAGAAACCCGCCTCAGCTAAGGAACTTCGTCGAAACTCCGTTTATTAGCCGGTCCTAATAAAGGCACTGCCCTACTTCTATATTATTATTATTATTTTATTATTTTATTATTTTATTTTTATTTTTATTTTATTTTCCACCCTAATGGATCATTTTAGCCTCGAAGTTGGGACTCTATTTAGGGTTCTTGCTACAACACAGTTTATAAATTTTATGGACCACTCATATTTGGGGAACTGTGGACATTACTAAAAAAATATTGTGCACAAATTTTCCACGATGACAGAATCGTGTGTCTGAACGAGCTACAGCCCCCAAAGTATGTCTCTGTGACAAGTAATCAGTTTCTGTAGCTAAGTATACTTACACACACGACTAAAAAAGGAAGTTACTTTGTAGAAATAGGGAGTTTTTTTGTAAAGTATTTTGCTTGACACTTGCACTTTGAAAGAACTGCTGAGTAGGATAACAAGGGGTTATACTAACCACTGGGAATTAGTGATGTTTTCCAGCGTCATATTTCATAATTAACAGACTATTCCCAAAAACCCTTGAATATACTTGGTTGCGATTTGTCCCTCGATCTCCTTCCTCATTTTGTCCTACTGATCTGGTGAATGGTGGGACTCTATTTAATTTGCCAGTTTGAAGGAACACTGTTGAGTTTTGGCAGCTGGATCTCATAGATGGGAACAAGGAGATCTAGAGCTCTGTGCTTTGCTCTCTCTTTAAATCTACTGTTATTTGTTTGGATGATGAAAACAGACCTGTGCCTCCCTTTCACCACACTTATCCTCTGTGAACATCCCATTTTATAGCAGACATGGGAAACCTATGCTGCCCCCCTGGGCAGATGTTGTTAGACTCCAGCTCCCATCAGCCTCAGTCAGCATGCTGGGAAGCTGTAGTCCAGCAGTATCAGGGGGGCCACACCTCTGCTTTACAATTGCAGTAGTTTTAACAGTGCCTTAGCTCATTCACTGCCACAGTAGCCTTTCCAGTACAGTGGTACCTCGGGTTAAGTACTTAATTCGTTCCGAAGGTCCGTTCTTAACCTGAAACTGTTCTTAACCTGAAGCACCACTTTAGCTAATGGGGCCACCTGCTGCCGCCGCGCCGGAGCACGATTTCTGTTCTCATCCTGAAGCAAAGTTCTTAACCCGAGGTACTGTTTTTGGGTTAGTGGAGTCTGTAACCTGAAGCGTATGTAACCCGAGGTACCACTGTACTGTACAGAATTAGAAGGAATGGAACAGAAGTGGCTGGAAGAGAGTTGTAAGTTGTAGGTTACTTACAAGTTTGCATCTTTCAGACACCACTATTTGTTTCTGTCATTTAATTTTAGATAAATAAATAAATGATGCAGTACTGGGTAAAATCCATTAGCACCACCTTCTGGAATAATTCAGACATCTAGCAACAGAACCACTGGAATGTGGTACCCCCGGTTTGGAAGTTGATTGTACTGAAGCTGCTGAGAGGTCTAGGACAGGCATAAGCAAACTCGGCCCTCCAGATGTTTTGGGACTACAACTCCCATCACCCCTATCTAACAGGACCAGTGGATGATGGGAATTGTAGTCCCAAAACATCTAGAGGGCCACGTTTGCCCATGCCTGGTGTAGGACAACTCATAGCATCATGCTCCCCAGGGCTATCTTTTGGCAAAGGCCATTCGTTAGCGGGACCAAAGATATTTCAGTGCCAAATGAAGGCATGATGCCAGACTGGAATGTGTCAAGATGATCAGTGCCATCCAAGTTTGCCTGGAGTCGACAGACCCTCACAAGCAGCCTGCCCCCAAATGGAAGTGCCCATGGGGTGCTCAAAGCATGGTTCCATAAGTACTCCTTCGTATGAAGTATCCAACATTGAGATACTCACCCACTTACTTTAAAAAGAGTCTCCACATCAAAGGAGCTGACTTCAAGGTTTTAGGTTTATGTATATTTATTTGAGATGACCCATTAGGTGTCCTAGTGCAATTGTCAGGCTGTCATTTCCTGGAGTGCATGAGATGCCCCTTGAGTTAATGAAGGTATCTTGTTTCTGATTAGATCCAACTTTCCCTGACCCAGGGCTCTCCAGGTATCGGTGGGACTGCAGCCCCTGCTAGCAAAGACAATGGTTAGGAATGATGGGAGTTGTAATCCATCAACATCTGGAGGGCACTAGGTTGGGGAAGGCTGGACTGGAGGGATCACCAAAATGCATTTACCCGCTGGACATGTGCAATATTCACATATATCTGTGCTAGACTGTTGTGATCTAAAACAGGGCTGTAGCCTTGTTAGACTCTGGCTCCCATAATTTCTTACCATTGGCCAGGCTGACTGGGACTGGAGAGAGTTGGGAGCCCAGACCAGGAACATCCCGTTAGCCAGAGGTTTGCTACTACTGGAGTAAAAGAATGAAGAACCACCAATTTTTTGTAAAAACTTCCTGCCTGGTCCCCAGGAGGCAATTCTTATCTGCCACCAGTGGTCCAGTGCGCAGCTTTTTACAATCCCAATTTCCTCCATGGTAACTCATCTAGACCCATGGAGCCTGGAGTACCATGTGGTTTTCCAGACAGCTATTCATACAGATTTTCACCTTCCAAACAGTCCTCTGAAGTGAACTGTTTTTTTAATGCAACAATACCTCTCTCAGTATAGAGATGCATCTGCTTCGAGGGAGGAAACTTTGCTTTATGGGAGGCTCTCTGTCAGTTGGAACAGAGCTGCACAGCTTGCGGTTTGCCCACTTGAATGGACCCAATCGATGATATATGGGGACCCACCGGGGGTTTGGCAAACCTCTTACGCTTGTCACCTGCCTGCAGCTGCAGAAACAGAGCTGCCGCTATGCAAGGCCGGTGGGTGTTGTGTTCAGTCTGGTGGTCTCACGGCTTTGGCAAGAGAAACAGTACCCTGTCCTGGCTCGCCCACCTCATCCCTGCCACTCTCTTGTATTTGTGTTCTGTAGGGAAGTTCAGAAAGCCGTCAATGCAGCACGTGGGCTCTATCAGCGCTGGTGTCAGCTGCTGCAGGAGACGCAGGTCATCAGCAAAGAGGAATTTGACTGGACTACTAATGAACTACGCAACAGCTTGCGCAGCATCGACTGGGACCTGGAGGACCTGGAGGAAACCATATATATCCTTTTGAAGCTGGGGCTGGAACAGCGTATTGGGGGGGGTGCCTCTCCAGGGAATTATGTTGCATCATTTTTTAAACGCACTGTCTGCTGCTCGGATGGTAGTAGCAGGCAATAGCAGCCCCCACCCCACCCCCATCCTGCTCTTTGCAGGGATATTTGCAAGAACTGGAAGGGGAGTAAACCCTTATTCAGTTACAAGAGAGAAGGCATTCTCAGCAGTAATTCCCCCATTTTATGGCATGCCCTAGCTGAAGAGGTTTATCTGGGGCCCATGTTGCCTTTTTTGTGCATGTCACCCAGAAAATTGTGACATACAGATGAAGAGAACTAGAGGGCCATATTTGGCCTCTGGACCAAAGGTCACTCCCCCCCCCCCCCAGTTTTAATGTTATTTTCTCTATCTGGTTATTATTTTATATTTTCCTATAAAGTGTAGTAGCACACTGCCCTGAAATGAAAAATCGGATGTAGGGTGCCATATAAATTATTTCTTAAATAAAATGAATTAATAAATAGGTAGCTTCTGCTACAGACAGAGAGCATCTGGTAGGTTAAATGCAGCATTGGCCCACATGATATTTGTAGCCAGGTAGCTCTGTCTGCTTTCTAACTCGGTGACTCAAACTTAACTCACGAACACGCATTGTGGAGTCAAACCCGCGCAAGTTCAAAATTGAGCCTTCTGAGGTTGACACCCGGTGCACTTTTGTCACAGAGATGCGGGAATCAGTCAGGGTGAGTCAAATGTATGCCTTGTCACTCTTGCAGCATTTTGTCCTGTGCAGCATAAAACACTTATTGTATGCAACAGGAATAGTTCTGTTGCAGGGTTAGGGAGTCTGTGGCTCTCTGTGTTATTTGACTCCCAACAACCCTCACCAGTAAGGTCAGTGGTCAGAGATGATGGCAATTGTGGTCTAATTACATCTAGAGGGACACAGCTTCTCCATCTCTGTTCTACGGTAAGTGAAATGTTGATTGATGATTTGGAAGTGTTAACAAAAGTGTGTGGCTGGGGTGCTTTATTCTGAGAGAGAGGGTTTTTTATTATTATTAACAAAGAAGGATCTAATTCCATACTCTAATCACTATACCACACTGAAGCTGGGACAGTACTGCATTTTATATCCAATATCTTGTCCCATAGGTGATCTACAAGGATGTCAACTCATGTAATCTTATTTATTTTCATATATACCCCTTGGACCCTATGACTTAGGATGGGTTACAAGACGAGTCTGTGTGCCTCTGCAAAAACCCACCCTTATTGTTGTTATTATTAGTGTATGAGGCCATGGTCTCATCTGATTATATTCTCTTACTGCTTCCTTTTCTTGACTAAAGGAAATGCGAGATCACATATCCAGTCCAGCAGCACAGGCCTTTGCGGAGAGGAAAAACAGAGAGGTAAGCACATCTTACCACCCTCGCCACACCTCAGTGTTTTGCTGGAAATTTATTCCCTGGGAGGGAAAGAATTATAATTGGCAATGGCTAGGGTAGCTCTTTATCCCCGGTAGCATACCCCATCCTGGTACCTCCAGAGCCTCTCACTCACCAAGTGGGCAGGGGCTGATGGGAATTGTAGTCCAGAATATATGAAGGGCACCAGGTTGGAGAAGGCTGGTCTACAGCTTCTTTGCCACAAAGGAAGTGGAGCTGGTCATCTAACCAAGGGTAAGGTCAGCTTTCTTCTGCAAGGCGCAAATTGCTTGAATAAATGGCCTCTCTCTTTTTAAAGTGAAACATCCTTTGTCTCACTTTCAGTATCCTTGGGGTGTGGATTATAGTCCAGAGCTGTTATGAAATGCACTTGTTGATTCCCCCTTAAATGAGTAGAACCACCTGAGAGCATCATCCATAATATTGCTTCTGATCTCAACACCACATCTTTTAAGAGCCATTTAATTCTGGAATGCAGTGAAAAAGGTTCCTGATCTCCTTACCAGAGAAAGGCTCTTCCTAGGCCCTGAGTTCCACTTAACCCTGCAGATTCTTCTACCCAGCTCACCCTTGCTTGCTTGCTTCCTTCCTTGCTTGGTCTCAGCAATCCTGGGAGCCCTAAGAATCCTGGGCTTGCTCAGATAGTGACCCCCTTTTCCTCCCTCTGCAGATGCTGGTGGGGAGCAGGGAACACTATGGGATGCTGGATGCAGAGGATCTGTCAACAGCTAATTCACATACTTTGGAAGAGCAGCAGTTGCATCAGAAGGTAAGAGCAGTGACCGTGAGCCACCCCAGTCCATCATTTTCACCAACATCCTACAGAGACCTAACCATGTCCTCTAGCTTGATACCTGCATTGAGAGAAATCTTGGGCTCTAGTGCAAAAGATGCTCACAGCATCTGTACACTCCCTGTACCTCTCTCCTCTCCCCCAGCTGTGGGTTCAGTCAAGTACAAGAGTGAAGAACCTGTGGTCCTCTGAATGTTGTTGGACTCCAACTCCCATCATCCTGGACAGCATAGTCAGGGGCGATGAGCACTGTAGTTTAGCAATGTCTGGAGGCCACAGGGTCCCCATACCTGGAACTGCTTTCTTCTTTCTTCCCTGTCAGACCACAGGTGACAGATATCTTTGAGTGGAGGTGAGCATTAATTGCTTCCTGCCTCCCTTTCTTACAGTGAGTATAGTTTCAAACCCAGGCAGGAGGCAAGGACCTGTTTCTCAACAGTAGAATGGGCTACTCAAAAGGTTATTGTGAAGACTGTCAAGATAAGGAAACACATTATACAGTCTTTGGGAGGACTTCTGCTAGAAATCAAATTGTTCCATGTTTATTCAGGACCAAAGCAAACCTCTTTCCCCACTCTGTTTGGTCTCCTCCCAAATGGCCATTTCAGTATATTGACAGGGACTGTGGAGGCCCCCCCTTGCAAATTATCTCCTAATACGTTTTTGTAATTTTCTCTCAAGATCAAATCAGTATTATTTTGATCCATTGTCTTGGGGCCCCTAAAAGGCGTGGGGCCCTATTTGGTAATCTGGCACTGGGGGCTGGCAGGGCTCTGAGGAGTGACCGGAAGTGGTGGCAGGGCCAGAGGCTGATCTTGGGGAAGGGGGTAGTGATTTATGTGGTTGTAGGCCTTCTGCGAGGCAGGAGCCTGAGCTGAAGGATGGGGAGGGGTCTGAGTAGTCAGAGACTGTGGAAGGACAGGACGTTCCAGGAACTGAGGAAGAGACAGTGCATGAAGGGACGAGGCCAGCAGAATCCCCTCCGTACCCTTCCCCACTGTCCCCCCAGGACCAGGAGGGGCTTGAAGAGGCAGGCACAGTGACAACTTCAGTGTAGTTCAGTCACAGGCTGTTTGTGCTCACACCATCAGATGAGGGTACGTAAGTTTGGGGTCTAGGCCTGGCCACCTGTCCAACAGTCCAACTTGGAGTGCAAGCCTGAGGAGAGACGCCAGCTACCTAGCCACCAGAAGTGTGTGTGTGTGCATGTTCAGTGCGCCTCAGGTGTGGGAAAATGATTGCTGCTGTAATTCTTTGTCAATAAAGAATTAAACATTTGTCCTCCTTGGACTGGGTGTGCTCAGGACGACGTCTATTGAGCAAGCACCAGAGGCCTTTCTCTTCTTGCTAAATGAAGAGGAGCCCCATAACCACTCTTGTTGTTCAAGTGCTGGATTCTTTAACAAAACATTAATGTAACAGTCAAGATCCTGAGGGCTGACTTCTGTGAAGGGATATTAACCTGTAAAGGCATTCACTAGTTTCAGTTTTTCAAGATTGCCGTTGAAATGAGTTTTGGTCCCATTTGCCTAAATGCACACAAAAAGATGGACATTTATGGGTCATATGTGGGGCATCAGAAGTGAAGGTATGGCTGCCTAACTCCCAGAGTTGCTACTCCAGCTTGGTCCTCATTTCCCCTCACCTTGAAAGCCAGCGTCCAGTTGAGGCTGAGACTTCTTTGTACAACATATTGTTGTATCATGGGCAGGAACCCTCTTAGTTTCTCTTTGCTTTGAGTTCTAACAGACTCCCCCGCTGATGTCTTGCATTCTCGCTTTCTCCTTGACAGCTGATCATTGAGGAGCAGGATGAGCAGCTGGAGCTTGTCTCTGGCAGCATCCGAGTGTTGAAGCACATGTCGAGTCGGGTTGGAGAAGAGCTGGATGAGCAGACTGTGTGAGTGCAGGTAGTGTGGGGTGTGCGTGTGTGCTGATGTATTCCAACACTCCTATCTTGCTCTTTAGACAAACCTTTCAAGGGACAATGGGGGCAGCCCATTATCAGGTTGGGCCTGGATAAAATGGCAGCAGACTAGTCCCAAGGAATACAGCTCTGGCAGTCCTGGCCGCTGCTAGATCAGAGAAGAGGATCCAGAACCTTTGTCTATCTAGAACTGTGGTGGCCACTCATTTCTAACAGATTCAGGAAGGACTCAAGTTTCAGAGACATGAGCACAGGATCTTCCTGTACCTGTGTGAGCCCCCAATAGGGGCAAAGAGTGCTTTACCCTCTCCCTCCCTCCCACCCTTCTTCAGCAGGAATGGATTTCTTTGCCAGAGGGCCCCCCTCCCATTGCTGTGTACTTCCACTGCCCAACCCCATTTTCTGGGTGAGCATCACAAGGAGAGCACATGGCCAGAACCTCTGTTGCTGTTCACTCTGCCAGGAAGCAAGTTAATAAACCCCTTTCCTTGCATCTTGGCTTGGTAGAGGGGAGCACCCGTGTGTTTATTAAGGCTGGTTATTGGGATCAGGGATTATGCTTGGAACAGATTGGACCCCTGGCTCCCAGTTATGTATCCCATTACTAGAAAATGCTGGTGTAGCTCGAATGAGTAGCTTCTGAACTCTCTTGGCAGGGAAGATACCCTAAAAGAGAATTGCTTGCAACCTGCCAGCATACCTGGCTGACATCCCCGTGCTTTGTGATTTTTGTGGGGTGGAGGCAAGACTCAGAAGCTCTTATTGGGAGAGGGTTGCCCTGTGGACAGTTGCCACTCGCGTTGACGATGCCTTTGCTGGCCTTTCAGGATGCTGGAAGACTTTGCCCACGAGATGGACAGCACTCACAGCCGCATGGATGGCGTGCTCAAAAAAATGGCCAGAGTCTCCCATATGGCAAGTGGTAAGAAACAGCTCTCTGTTCCAGAACTACTTTGGTATAAGGGAGATTTTACTCCTCCACACCCCGATAACCTAATTCCCCAGACTTCTTGAAATTGCTTTCTTTTGCCCATCAGCTTTGCTCAGGGTTTGGCATCAAGGAACTGAAGGTGTTGGTTTAGGAATCGGGATGCTTGCCTTCTCCCATAAAAGAATAGCAAATGTTATTATTTTAGTGGCGGGGAATGTTTCTCATCCTGAGGGCTGCCTTCCTTTGTGGATAATCTGCTTGGAGCCACAGTGGGGTAGCCAGGAAGCAGCACCACAGCAGATTCTTACCTTTTGTACAGTAGACTAATTCCAGCTTTGCAAATGTCAGATAATTTTACATATACACACCTTTCACCATCCAGGCAGGCAAGCAGTAGTAGAGTCCAGGAACATATTCAGTCAGCCAAGACAGGACTAGTGAGGGGTGTGGCCTCAGGAGAAAGGTGTGGCTGGTAAAAGTCCCACTGGCCAGGAAGAGAGGCCTTAGCTTCCTCACCCCTGCCTTCATCACCATAAACATAACCACAGGCGAAGGCAATCTGGCTTCCACAAAAGTATTCTGTGTTTCACAACTGTGAATTTCTGCCCCTTTTCGCCTGCCTCTTGCCAACACTTCCAGCACACCCCCTGCCTCTTTCCTCTACAGCCAGATTGGCCCATTCGCTTGCTGCTGGGTGGTGGTGCAGGTGGAACAATAATACAGGGTTGAGCTTACTATTCACTTTGGAGGCAGTTTTTGCTGCCTTCCTCTCTTAATCAAAGGAGCATTTGGCATCACTGCTGAGACTCAGCAAGGCAGATTCATCACAGGAGATCTGGAGTACGTGCATATGTGTGAAATAGAATGGCAATTAAAAGAATGATGTAATGGTATAAAAACCTGAACATTCTGGTTGGGCCAGTGTTGCATCTCCATTTCTGCTGCTGGCTCTCAGCACAAGTCCCTAGAGTAACAGATGCAAAAGCAGGTTAAAACCATTTTTTTCCTGGCAGGAGTGCCACTACAGTGTCATTTAGTGCTCTTGTTTCTGGCTTACAAAGAGCAGGCAGTTGCACACAGGAATGCAGCTTCCCGAGTCAGATCCTTTGTCTACCTAGCTCAGTATTGTGAATGCCAACTAGCATCAGCTCTCCAGACACTCCCAGCCTTACCTGGAGAGGCTGGGGACTGAGCCAGAGAGCTTCTGCATGCAGATCTCTTAAGTTGCAGCCCTTCCTCCATGGGTGAGGCAGGCAGGAATTCAAACTCCACTGTATGGCATAAACAGGCCTGCAGTGTCTCTCCATCCTGCCCCACCTCTTGCCCAAGAGTGCTACAGACGTTAGCTACCTGTGTCCAGTGTTGGGACATTCCCATTGTTCTAGGCGCATTTTGCGACCGGGAATTTCATTCGCGCTAGCAGTTTCTGAGCTCTGGGCACAGTACTGTGTCTAAGATTTCAGATTAAAATGGCAGTGTGGAAGGAAAGGAGGACCCTTTTCTGCCTCCCCACTTCCAGCTACTCTCAGAAGACTGGAGAAGTGTCCCTCTCAATAAGATTAAGGGGGTGGGCAGGGGAAGGACTAGACCCTGTGAAAAATGAACATGTTTTAGCTGCAGTTCATTCTTTTTAAGCTTTGTATTCTTGTTATTTAAAAAGTGTTCCTAGACATACCACTGTTGCGTCCATAACCTAGGTTTAAGGTGCCATTTAGCTCCTAGCTTTCATATCTCAATTTCTAACGCTGCCTATGACACCAGGGCTGTGGGTTAGATTAATGCAGGGGTCGGCAACATGCGGTCCATGGTCCGGATGCTGCCCACGAAGACCGTTTTACTGGCCCAAGAGCCACCCCTGAACTGAACCATCCGCTCTGCGAGTCCCCCACGCGCTGCGCTAAACCAGCACAGTGCAGCGTGGGGACTCGCCGAGCAGCGCCAGAAATCGCATCTGAACACACACAGATACCAGAAATTGTGTCTGCGCATGTCAGATGCTGAAAATAGCTTCTGTGCAGGCGTGATTTTTGGCATCTGGGCATGTGCAGAAGCGATTACCGGCACCACGAACATGCGCAGATGTGATTTCCGGTGTTGTGCTGCACCAGTCCGGCTCACAGACGATCTCCTTGGGGGTGGTCCAGCCCATGACCCTGGATTAATGATTAATCCAACAAAACAGATTAGGTCTCCACACTATGGTGTTTTAATCTGGGAACAGACCACCCAACATCATTTCCTCAAATGTTCACTTGAGCTCTTTCTACTTGTGGTCTTCCAAGGATGATTCTTGCACCTGCGTCCATCATGCTTGGAGTGCAGGCCAGTGGGATGGGGCACATGGTTCAGAGGGTTAGAATATGGTTCAAATTGCGGCATCTTATGTGCTTTAAATTAATTCTGTTTAAGGTAAGGCTGGAGAACCCATAGCTCTCCAGATGTTCTTGTACTACGGCTCCTATGATCCCTGACCATTGGCTATGCTCCCTGCGGCTGATGGAAGCCAGAGTCCAACAAGATGTGGAGGGCCACAGGTTCCTCATCCCTGTCTTAAAGGATCCCTTCTAACTGTTTTTGCTTATTTACAATGTCAGACCCCCACTGTGGTGGAAGGGCTGGTGGGTTCTTAACAGGATTGGTCTTCTTGCATTTAACACCATTTCCCCCTGTATTTTCTCTTCTCCCACTCCATCAGAACGGCGTCAGTGGTGCATCATCGGCCTGTTGCTCGTTGTCATGGTGGTAGTGCTGGTTCTTCTCTTTGCTCTGTGATCAAACGGCAGAACGGACATGGGGGAAGGGTGGCAGGTACCAATCCCATCCCTGCCAAGTGGAACACCGGGGCCTTGTATCCTGTGTGGGATCGGTGCGAAGCTTCCTCCAAAGATGAAAAGGAAGCGAGTCCATTTAATCAGGTGGAATGATGGATTTGCTCCTAATTGTTTAAGGCTGCAGATTTGTGAAAAAGGAGGACTGGGTTCTGGAGGTTAGGAAATTTGTGCCATCTCCCCCTTTTGTGTGTGCCAAGGTGAAATTATAGACAGACAGATGTGCCTGATAAAAGTGGAAGCCATATTGCATATGCAGTTTGTTACCCATTTTGCAAGTAGATGCAGCATTGTCTGTTTCCTTTCCCCCACTGAGTAGCCTTTTCTTCTCATCTCTAGCAGCCAAAGAGGAAGAACATGGTCCCAGCTGACTATTCTTGCTGCCATTATAGGTTCTTATTCTTCATGCCACCTCTGAACGAGCGCAAGATTGCTGCACATTAAATGTGCCTGCTGAAGAAGCACAATTGACTAAGCCATCGGTTGTGTTTTACCTCAGCCAGTAGCAGATGGATACTGTGAATAGACGGGGTAGGACAAAGGCCTCGCTTCCTTTTTAAAGGGCAAAATTGCTCAGAGTTGAGAACAGGCCAAAGCCATCTCACTGCATTAAGTGCCAAGAAAGGGATTTTGCTTCGTGGAACTGGCAACATCACCCCAAAGCTCCTTCTCTTACCGTGAGGCCAGCCGTCCAACAGAAACAGGGAGCAAAATGTCAGCATCTCATCACCCAAATCCCTCAGGCCTCAGTGCTGTGCTTCAGGTTGCAAGTGGTGCCAATACTTCTGGGGTGCTGCCAAGCACTTCAAGAAAACTGGTTTCCAGACACCCAGTCAGCTCAATAGCTTTCAGTTATATGGTAAACAAACCTTCTCCCCTTAGGTCTAAATCCCTGCCAAGGACACACAGTCTATGCTGATATAAAGAGGCTACTTTCAGCCAAGCTCAAGTGACTCAGTAGCCTGATGTGGAGGATAACAGTCCTTTCTATGAGGCAGCCCTGCTGTCACATGCACTGAGAAGCCATTCTGTTTCTATTGTGAAGTATTATTTAAAAAAAAAAGGTACCAGAACAAGCTTTTTAGTTCTTCCAAGAAAAAATAAATAAAAGTTTTTATACTTCTATTTAATACAAACTTTGGTTCTGGAATGTTGCTGTGGGAAGGGAGTGGTGATATTTACATTCCCCAAAATGTGAAAACAAGAGCAGCAATGGCCATCCCGATGATGTCAGATTGTCACTGTCATCCCTGGCTGCTGGACACTGAAGACCAACAAAATATGAAGCGACAGAAATTCCCCACCTCTGAACTAGAAGAGAACCCTACTTTGATCTAACTAGTCTAGCATTCTGTCTTCAACTATGGCCGGCCAGCCACAGAAGTTATTTGAAGCTAGGGATCTAATGCACTTTGAATGCACTCTCAGTCATTCTTACTGAATTGTGGGGGCATTATTTAAGATGATTCTTAACTGATTGCCTAAAGCTCAAGGCTGTGATCACATTGCATTCCAAGCAACCGAGTAATTTCTCGCTTGTCTTTTCCCTTTTGCAGCAGTACAAACCTTGTATCATGTCCTCCCTCCCGGAGAGCCTTTCTGTGCAGTTTGCAGGCTAATCTGATGTTGTTCAATCTTTGTTCAGTGGGGCTTAGTCCCAGGGAACTGTGCACAGCAATTTAATCGGAGCCACTCTTTTCAGTAGAGTAGTAGAAATTCAACAAGTTCTGCTGAACTCAAGAAAAGGTAAATATGCTAATCAAATGATGCCCAATTTTGCAAACATTTATGCCGTGGTTTAAGGAATGCTTTGTCTAGTCCGGGGGTGGAGAACTGGTGGCCCTCCCAATGTTGCTGGAGTACAACTCTCATCAGCCTTCACCATTGGCCATGCTGATAAGGGCTGGCAGGAGTTGAACGAACAACATATGGAGGGCAACCAGTTGCCCATCTGTACTCTAGTATAGGGGAGTTCAAGAGCAAGATATGAAATTTAATGAAACACGCAAACATGAATCTCAGTCGTATTTGTTTTGTACAATGGGGTTGCTTAATTTGGAAATAGAAGTTACTTAGCCCGATGGAGCCACAGAAATGCTCCAAAGCTGAGATACCGACCTTAAGCAAATCCAGTCTGTTTTTAATTTCAGCAAGGCTGCTCCATGATAAACTCCCCAGGGAATAATCAAGCTTACAAATGAAATGGTCAGGCACGCAACTGTTACAAACTTTTTTTTTATTAACATTTCTGAATTCCTTTTTTATTTTTAATCTTTACAGTAGTTAATGTGCAATTTCTTGATACTCTCAGGTCACAGGGATGAGGGAGTCACAAAATTTTTCTTGGCACTTATAACACAGAACAAATACTGGCATTATCCAGGGGCAAAGAGGTGGGCTTTAAGGTGAAAAGCAGGGGGTGCTGAGGGAGCTGGGGTGGGGCGGGTGGGGGAAAGGGGGAGGATGCTTTTGTTATTTCATTTTAAAGGATCTGTTTTCCTCTCTGAGAGGGTTTTACAAGGGGCAAGGGAGGGAGAGGGGCTGATATTGGAGTAGCTGCTTGCATCAACCCAAAGCGCCTGGAAGGGGGAAGAGAGAAAAGTCCATGCTGCATCTGCACAGAGGTTACATAATCAGGCTTTGTTAGTGCTTTTCAGTGTACATTTTTTTGTCCTTTTTTATAAAATTGTTTGCTCTAGTTTAGAAAAAAAAGAAGAACCCAACAAAATCAAAAAATAAAAGATGGACCAAAAAGTGGATACAACAAAAGACAGAAGGCGGCCTCATTCCCTTCGCCCCGTTGTGGGATTATTCCCATTTCCCACAGAAAGCCTGCCCAAGATGCAAATAGACCATGGTGGGCGGAGAGAATTATTCAGCTGGCTAGAAGGAACCTCAGAGAAAGATTATAACATTTTGAGTCCAAGTGATCCTCAGAGATCCTCTAATATAGGTAATTCTTAAGTTTCCTCTACTGCAGGACATTTATGCTGGATCTCCCCATTCTGTTACATCTCCAGATAATATCCATGGGACTAGACAGTGCTGTTTCAATTGCCTCAGAGTGGGTCTCCCCAGGATGCTACCTACCCAGAATTCCAAAAAGCACAGCCCCAATAGGTCATAACATATGTCCAGACATTCCTCTTCCAGTGTCCCTTTGTTTTTGAAATTTAGATCTGGCAGTCCTACCAACACAGCTCACAACACAGAGAAACAGGATAGGATCCTTCAAATGTTATTTCAAGGTTAGTAGCTACTTTGGGCCAACTCTCCTAAAGGTGCCAAGCCTCCTGGTGAGAAAATGTACAACTCTTATCTTTTTGGCCTAGAAGATGCCCTAAGCCAATCACACCTGATTTTTTTTTTAAACAACCCTTTTGCATGCAGACAAATGCTGCAGGAGGTTATTCTGTTCCATGCTCCAGTATAAATAAAATTGCTCACCTAAGTTCAGCCAAATGAGATTCAGGATAAAGGTTAAAAAAGGTAAAGGACCCCTGAACGGTTAAGTCCAGGCAAAGGTGACTATGGGGTGTGGTGCTCATCTCGCTTTTCAGGCCAAGGGAGCTGGCATTTGTTCACAGACAGCTTTCCAGGTCATGTGGCCAGCATGACTAAACCGCTTCTTGCACAAAGGAACACTGACGGAAACCAGAGTGCACAGAAACACTGTTTACCTTCCCGCCCCAGTGGTACCTATTTATCTACTTGCACTGGTGTGCTTTCGAACTGCTAGGTTGGCAGAAGCTGGGACAGAGCAACGGGAGCTCACCCCATCACGTAGATCTGAACCGCTGATCTTCTGATCAGCAAGCCCAAGAGGCTCAGTAGTCAAATACAGAGTCAGACCATTTGTCCATCGAGCTAAATTTTGTCTGTGCTGTGATCCCCAGCCCTACCTGAAAATGCCAAAGATTGAACTTGCATGCAAATCACTTGTTCTACCTCTGACCTATGACTCTTCCCCCAAGCGTCCCTGTAATTTCCATGCACACTTCTGTCCATATCTAAATGGCTTTATGTTAGGAAGAAGGATCAAGAAGGTACTCAGATCAGTTACACAATAACTTATTGGTTTGATTGAACACTTACTTTCTACAGATGTTTCAAAACTCCAATAGTAGGTTAAAAAGTGTTCTTTCCAAAGCTCTGGAATCAAACATCGTGGCTGATATACAAAAGGTAAAACTCAAACTTTGCTGACTGATTCTTTGGAAGCCAAACATCCAATGGGGCTTCCGATTGGCTGCAGGAAGCTTATGCAGCCAATCAGAAGCCTTGGTTTCTGGAAGTTGAACGGACTTCTGGAACAAATTCCGTTCAACAACCAAGGTATGACTATGAAAACTTAGAAAAGCTAATGGAAAGCAGTCAAAGCAAGCAAACAAGCTTCCATTCTCACAATGCAGCAGCAAAGCATGTCTTCCACTCTATATACATGCAGAAGGTGATGGTATGTTCAGTCTTAGCTTAGGTTTGGCCTTATCATACACATGGTAACAAAAGTGCATTTAGCCTAGGCATAAATGTCAGCTTTAGCTGTGTACCCTAAAATGTAAGCCATGAAATGCATTCCAGCTGGAAGGTTAAAAAACCAATTTTTGATGAGTTACTAGTCTGAGAGGCAGCATTAACAAGAAGCATAATTTATGATAGACCTGTCATTCCAAAGATGAGAGTTTGAAGCGACATTTTATGTTGCTTCAAACAATGGCTTGTTCTTTAACAGGGTTCAAAGTGAGTTTTGGGGGCTTGTCCTGTTTTGATATGATCTAGTTTCTACCATCCACCCAGAAGTCTTTTTCTTCTTCTTTTGATCAGGGAAAAAAAATAAAGCTTAATTTACTGGCTCAGGTAAGGATGTAGCCCCACCACAGTGTTTTTTAAAGAGTGCTTCTTCCAATGATGGTCTTACATGAAGGTTGTGGAGAAAAGTAGGCACACAAGGACTAGTATGTGAAGAGGAACATAGGAAAGCATTCTAGCCTCTTTCACCACATTTACTTAGAATTTAGAGTAATTTCCAAACCAAATATAAGCTACCCAACCTTCACTTCTCCAACTTGATTCTCTAGAAAGAGAGTGAGTTCTGTTACAAATTCCAGTTCTGCCATCACTGGGAGAGAGGAGAGGGAAATCTATCTGAACTTGTACAATTTAGAACTTAATAGTCAAATGGGAGAGATTTGGTGGGGTGGGGGAGAAAGTAAGAGAAGAGAGTATGATGCACATCAGTCAGCCAGTGTAATGATGTGTGTATATATTATATATCTGAGTAACAGAGTCAATGACCTGACATTTGGGGGAGAGGGACTTGGGCCATATGCAACTGGAGTTGGATTCAACTAGTAACTTCATAACCCCATAACAAATGGTGGCCTCATGTGCATTAAATTATTCACCCAGCCATTCAGCAACACTTAGATGAACATGCAGGTGTGCATCCAGGGGCAATGTATATGTATAGTTGCTTACACATGTGGTTCTTTTTTTCTGGATTAGGTTGAAAGATGCCTTGCAACCAAGCTGATGTCTTATTTTGTTGCATGTTCATATTCAGCATGACTTAGAACAAGGCCAATCCTCAAGGGACATCTCATTAAATTTCCCTTCTAGAACTATCTGAGAAATCAGATTAAGAAAATTAGAATGAGATTGCCACTTTTTTTTGTAGTGAATATCTATGTTTTTAAATGTTACTTTCCTATCACTTCAACTTCTTCAGGGAAAAATACAAGGGTAAAATGAGTGAGCTTAAGTACATACATGACCATATAATGCAATAGAAAAATAGGGCATGCTGGGCGATAAAATAACCCTTTCCTGTTTAAAAGCAGCTAGTGGGGAAGGAGAAGAAATGGCCTGAAAGAAAGCGAGAACTTAGTGTTATGTCAGAATTGTGTCAATGCCAAAATTTATGCTTTCAGATCTTGGCAAAATGTGATCCATTCCTCCAAGCGTAGTGCAAATGCTGACACAGTCACCAGCAAGCGTGTGGCTGCATCACTAAATAAACCCAGTTTATCATGAGTTTCCACCAACGGAGGCACTGGAATGGCAATTCTGGGAAAGATTGAAAAAGAATATTCTTAGCAAATTCATAAAAATACAGTTCCCATGATTTCCCTGGAGAAGTCATATCATTTAAAGCAGTATAAACCTGACCTAGGTTTGAAATGTAGATCTGCCTACAGTAAGTTTAGATTATTGCCAGCCCTTTTTATTTAAAAACAAACAAACAAACAAACAACCATTTCAAGGAAATACAACTGTGCTGGGCCAGCATGGAGCCAATGGGGAATGCTACGCATCCAGCCTCCTGGACTTAAGCTCAGTCTCCTGCCGCCAAAGGCAAAATGAGTGCTCATTTAAACAGTACTTCCTTTTAACATATTCACATGTCTGTCTTTGTCTCCCTCCAGTGGAAGGAAAGGAAAATGTCCTGCTTTTAGTATCAAATAACTCATTAAAGAAACAACAGCTAATACTGCCAACTGTGCAAACAAAAGAAAGCCAAAAATATGCCCTGAAGTAGAAGCCAAGTCCTTTCTACGATCAAGCAACGTTGTAGGACATACAAAATGGATGCATGCCATCTTAGTATTTCAAAAGCCACACTCTATTGTACATAACTTTTCAGTCATGCAGCTGGTTGGTGGCCATTTTGTCAAGTTACCTAAGGAGAGTTCTGACCAAGATATCGAGACCCAAAATGTATCCTTGCAGTGCAACCCTGTGCATGTCTACTCAGAAGTATATCCCACTCAGTTCAATGGGACTCACTTCCCAGTTAGGTATGCTTAGGATTGCATCCTTAGTGTTGCAAATGTTCTCTCCTGGGTGCAGAAATACAAGTAAAATTAGTGAAGAAGTAAGCATAGATTTGTACTAGTAGGTGAAGCAGCCACTACAAGGTATGTTCCTCCTGCGCCACAAAATTAAATGTACCAGGGTGTTCTCTGAGCTTGCCTACGACAAGTGAAAATATACCCCAGCCCACTTGTCAACATGGAGTAACTGCCAATGCTTAATTAGGAGCATTCAGAGCGAAGTGCTCACTATATGCTAGGCTGCTTTTGAGCCCTTTTCATAACAACAACATGTTCAATTTTTGTTACTGATCTCCACATCAGAAGTGGTGGAATCTGAGTGTTGCAACTCTGGCTGTAACATATCCAGCACAGAGTTGGTACTACCCACTAGAACAGTTTATTAAAAATTATAAGAGAGTTATTTCACAAGAGGTAACTAGGGCTGCTTAGTCTCGCTTCCTCCTCACAAAGAAACAGTGGCCTGAGCCCAGGCGACCACTGCTGGCCTTCCCTTAAGAGAAACGGGACTTTCCCCAGACCAGGCCTGCTTCAACTGACCAATGAGTCGACATGATAGCCAGCCCAGCTTAAAAAGCCAGTTAGTCTCCAAGATGTCACAGCATTTGCCATCTTTTTGCTACTAGGGACAACTACTGCTCTGGAGTTTATTCTCTTGGAAATTCATGGGCAGGAGTTTCCACCCTCTTTAAAAAGCTGTAATTCCTTTAAAAAAAAAAAAAAGATTTCCACCCATTGCCTCATTTCACAGTTTGATTTGCTCAAAGGAAGGCCAACCGTTTCCTGAGAGAATTGCAGACTTTGTTTTCTAGTAAGAATAACCAGGAGAGAGATTCTCGCAATGTAATTCAAAGTCGTTATCTTAGACCATACAAATAGAAATGCAGGAAGAGGGAGAGGAGCTTTGCTGCAATCAGGGTAGAACCTAAATGTGCTTGCTTCCCACTTAAATGTACTTCCCTTCTCAAAATGTCCCTATGAACCCGAGGATGGGAGTTCTTCATTATGCACCAGGGGTGTAAACTTGAATAAAACATGGGGGGGGGGGGAGGTAAACCCTGCCCTGCATAATCGATGACATGACTTAGTGTACACACACTATTTGGATTACAATGCCTATCAACTTGCGGGGTGTGTGTGTGTGTGTGGCTACATCAAATATTTTATGGGGGGAGCGAAGGGACCTTGGCCCCTAGGAGTTGGCTCCTCTGCTATGCACCAAATATGACTCGGAAGCATCACTAATGGAGCAGGGGAAAGAAAGAGGCAAAATTTCACACTGTGATTCATTACCTGGTGCTGGGAGGAGAGCTAAGGTCAAAGGCAGCCTTGCATACTGGGTAGCTTCTGGCACTCCTAGGAAAAAAGAACGTGATGCTTTCTCCCTTGGCTTTCCTCTTCCTTCAAAACCTGATTCCCAAACCTTGTGACATTTGAGCCAATTTAGCTGAAGTGGCAGAAAAGGTTGGCATTTCAATCAGCAGTGCTGCTATTTGTTCCACAGACTGGCTGGAAAGTGAATAGTTTGCACATTGCACCCCACGTTTAAACTAAACACCTCAGAGAGAACACTAGGCTTAGGAAACATTGGAGGTATCAGAACTACATTAGACCTGCTTGTATAATTTGGGTTTTTTGCGGGCGGTGGTTGGGTTTGGGTGCGGGGGTGAGAACCTTCCTTGTTCCCTTCATGACTCTGTGCCACTCAAAATATGGAAGGACTGCACTGCCAAACAGATTTGCCGTATACGTTCTCAGTTCAGTAGGCTAGGCTGGTCAAAACCTCCAAGGCAAATAACGGATGGGGAAGGTACATAAGGTCTAGAAGACAGAAAAAGTAGGGAGAGGTATGTCTGAGAGGGAGGGAGGGAAGGGGAGAAAGAGAGAGAAAAAAGAGTAAGGAAAAGGGAGTGTACTGAGAACGGCAGGGGTGGAATTGCCACGCTGTGCAAGACCTGAACATACCTAGGCAAGAGTGGAGGGAAGCCAAGATGACATGAGCACAGCACTGGGGTCCAGTCCCTTCCCTGTTCGCATTTATCATGGCACTAGGATTTTCCCACTCTCTGGTATGAACCTGAGGAAAAGGCTTGACGATGATCAGTCTAAGTTAGAGAGAGCCCTGTCTGGAGAGAACCCGATCTGATGAAGAAAGAGGCAGCACTCTGGGATAAGACCTCCCTGGATCATGGCCTCCATTTGCAAATGGATTTGGTATTTTTTTAAAAAAAAATCTACTAAAATATATATCTAAGAACAATTAATAGCACAACAAGGACAGAGGGAAGGGACGGGGGAGAAAATGCCAGCCAGAACTGCCAATGCAGCAGCAAGACCTCCCCTCTGAGCTCGTACTACCTGTGGCGCCTGAGGAAGCAAGGCCCATGTTTAATAATATATATATATGTATATATATATTTTTAAAGGAGAAGGCACAATGCTCTTTCTCCTCTGCCGAAACAAAAACAAAAACCAACAACGGGTGGGAAGAAATGAAATAAAGGTGGAAAAACGATTCTACAAAAATCAAATTAGGAAATAAAAACCATCGACTGGGGGCGGGGGAAAGAGATGGGCATGTTTTTACTGGAGGCCCTCGGTGGAGGTGCCTGCGTCACCGTCATGGCTGCCCGTCTCAAAGCTGTGCTCCACCCCCATGATGTCTGGCTCCATCTTGCCAGTGTCATTGATGAAGGTGGTGTAAGTGTCGCCCTCGGCCATCAGTAGTTTCAGTTTGGGGATCCAGCTCTTGCGGACAACGCGCCGCGCGTTCGTGCACATATCAGCAGCAATTGCATTCATCTCGCTCTCCTTGAAGTTGGGGGCAAAGTTCTGGCAATAAACTGAGGAAGAGAAGAAGGGCATGAGCCCGGATCAGGGTCGCTATAGCGGCAACTGGGAATCAATATCCTCACAGCTCTTTGCCTCTCGGGAACCCAAACACCAACGCCTGCCCAAGCCAGCAAAGACCCCCGAGATGCTGGTGGAAGCCTGCGATGACTCACAGCACAGTAAATCTTAAAACCACAGCCTGGAGTGAGACAAAGGACCCGCTTCCAGCTCTGTATTTGCTTCCGCTGCTGGAATCGTTACGGATTTGGGTGCTCCAATAGGGTGGAATAGGATATTCTGCCTATTGACCATATGACGCACAGCTAAAATTTCCCACCTCATGCCCTTCAAGAAAGCAGTAATAATATACTCCTAAGCTCCCTCCCCACCACAGAAGGATCTATTAAGGCAGACACTCACACTTCACAGCATGCAGCACCCGGCTGTCGAGGGGTTTCCGGCTAGGGTCGTTGGTGGAGGAGCGGATTCCAGTGCCACAACTGTTGGCAAGGGTGTTCCTGGCAAGCGGTGAGGAAGGGAAAGCATTTAATTCCTTTACCAGCAGCATCTTATTGTTCTCCACCCACCCACCTTTAACTGTCCACTCCTAGCCGTTCCAGCTCCTGCCTCGCCTCTTGCTCTGGCAGGACTCCTCAAGCCCAGAAGTCCTGCCTCAAAAGCAGAAAGAAATGGTGTGGCAAAAAAAGGGGCTGGAAACAGAGCAAAACAGAGCCTTTCCCCCTTTCCTACACACTGGGAGGCTCACTCACCGGTCAAAGAAAGATGCTAGTAGTCGTCTGAGAAGCACTTTGTGTCGTGTCCCAGCACTGACATGACAGTTCATCAGCTGTGCCCGGGTGATGTACACGTTGGTACCTAGGCAGGGAAAAGAGACAAGGCCTGTTGTGAAAACAACAAGCTTTCAACTTGGGTGCAGACCCATAAGCCACCTAATCACTTGTGTGCAGTACCAGATGCTTTCTGGAAGCAACAAGAAACAATTATAATGGGATCCATCCAGCCATTCTCAGCTTCCAACTCCATGTAGAACAACCTTTCTCAACCTGTGGGTCCCCAGATGTTGTTGAACTACAACTCCCATCACTCCTAGCTAGCAAGGCCAGAGCTCAGGGATGATGGGAGTTGTAATCCAACAACATCTGGGGACCCACAGGTTGAGAACTGCTGGTGTAGAACTATGGCAAGCACAAAGTTGGCTAACAGTCATTAACTCCTGGGTGAGTTTGGTTCCATCGTGTAAACACAGCTGCACAAGTGGCTTTTGAGAGCACACAACATCAGCAGGCTTCCAAAAGGAATCCGGTTGGTGACTGTGAGAACAGGATGCTGGACTGGATGGGCCATTGGCCTGATCCAGGCAGGGCCAATTCTAATGCTCTTGCCGACTTTATACGGACATTTTGGGGACGTGCTTGTGGCTAGTAACTTTGGTGAATTGGGGATGTTGGGAAGACAGATTCAAACCAATACCTGAGAAAGAGGAAGTTCACTTCTGTGTGAAAGGAAAGTTTGACTTGCTGGTCTCACTGAGGAGAGTGAGCAACTCACTCCCCTCAGTGCAGACAGAGCAAGTACATTGGCACGTGCAAAGGAAAGGCCAACAGCAGGAACCAAATCCCCCAAGATAGCTCTGAGCGGGATATAGCATGTGCTGGATATGACTTACTTAGCTTGGGTACCAACACAGTTTCTCTCCTTCCTATCCCAGTGCTGGGCACCAGCCTGTAAGAGATGCAGCAGTGCGGGGCGGTGGAATGCCAAAAGCTGGATTAGCTCATAAACAAGATTTACAAACTGATTTCCTGTTTTTCTGGCTTTCTTTCCAATAGTCTTTAGATCAAGAGTTTGAAGTCTTTCCCGCTAATTCGAAACAGTGCTCACGGAGTATGCTTTGTCTAAAGCAATGGGGCATGGCAAGGTCCCCGCCAGCTCCTTTTAACTGATCAGAGAATGCCATGGAACAAAGGTACAAGGGGCTGGAAGCTGGGATGCCCTGGTAGGATCATCTCAAGTCCTAATCAGACTCTGAGGCCATGCGCATGCATAGGGCCCAGTCAATTTCTATGTAACATACACATGCATTACTTCAGGGTGCTATTCAGGCAGCCCCACCCTCTTGACTACTGCTTGCAACCTGCAACCACGAGAGCTGTGGTACCTGATTTACTAGTTGTTGTTTTTAATCTGAGAGAGGAAGCCCCCCTGAAGGATCTTCTAGGCTAACAATCAGGATCACCTTGCTCTTGGGGGTGGGAGAATCTGCCACTTCATTCTGCCAACAAGGCCCTAATCCACCAGACTGGGATTAATTTTAGGAAGCAAGCCAGACTTTTCCTCCTGACTGCAACTGGCTTGAAATCTACATTCTCACTCTCCGCCCCCCCCCCCAACTTGACTCCAACAGGTTGAGGCACCTATCTTACCTGTCACAAGTTCCAGCTTCTCAGCTGGGTCCCCCTCATCGTACAACTTGGGGTGGCACCGGTTCCCAATCTGGTTGATGAGCTCAGCGGGCAGCGAAGCCAAATCCTGCCGCACCCGTATCCGGTTGCGAGACTCGGAGGCCACCTGGTCTGGCAGTGCTTCCACTTTCTCTGCTGGGCGAAAAGGAGAAGGGAGGCGAGGAGGGAAAACACGAAGAAAACGTGTGAAAAGCAAGCAAGGAATGAAGCTTAAAGCTGTGGAATCTCAACAAGTATATACCTGTGTGACATCCCACCACAAACATATATTCTGGAAGAAAATTCTTTTCCTCCTCTCACTATTTCCTCCTCTCACAAGAACAGAAAGCTGTTTGGAAGCTTATGTGTTTTTATCTTTTCAATAAAAGTGAAAGTGGGGAGAGCTCATTGCTGTTGTTGCCACAGGGATCTCCAGTCAGTGAAAAGGGTTAGATCCACACTATTCAATGGGATGCAGGGAGATGAAATGCTGACAGGTGGCAAAAGATCCATAATCCATAAGGCCTGGTTGATTTTATGTTTCTGTTTGCACTGCTCATCTCAAGCAGGAACCTGTCAGGAGCATAGTACATCATATTTATAGGACACTTTCCCGAAGTGCTTTCTAAAAATTCACAGCCATCTTTACAACAACCCCCCTTAGGCAGAATTGTTATAGCCTTATTAAATACTGTGAAGGAGGTCGGTGAGGCTGACAAGAGCAACTTTCTTAAGGCTACATAGAAGGCTTATGTCTGAACTACAATGATACTACAGCTTACACTGCATTTTTACTAATGCTCCTCCTATTATTATTTGATTATATACCGTTTCTCAAAATGGTGTACAAACAACACAAATGATTTTAAACTAGCAAACACAACAAACACACAAATGGAGTAGATCAAAAGTAATGAGTCACCTATCAAATGAAGATTAGAACAGTCCTAAATTGCCTCTGAAAGGATGGCAGGGGGGCAGGCTAAAGGCACAGCCAACGGGAAGGCATTCTAGAATACTAGAACTCAAACAGAGATTTCTTGTGGATGCTGAACATATAAGATGTAAACTTCAGCAGGGCCTCCTCAGTAGATGGGTCATATGTTCCCTGTGATCAGGACTGTGGCTGTTTAAGGCAATAAATTAGCAGCCAGTGACTGCTGGGATAGCTCAGTCAGTACAGCACGAGACTCTTAATCTCAGGATCATGGGTTTGAGCCTCACATTGGGCAAAAGATTCCTGCATTGCAGGGGGTTGGACTAGATGAACCTTGTGGTTCCTTCCAACTCTACGATTGTGTGATTCTATGAAATTCTTAGTATGTTATACAAATATTATACAAGAAGGCCAGCTGAGCAGCAGCAGCAGCAGCAGCAGCATTCTGCCAAAACTTCTGAACAGTCTTCAAGAGTTGACCCATGTAGAATGCATTACAGTAGTCTAGCCCAGGAGTCACTAAGGCATATATGATAGTTCTAGGTCTATGAAGCTTAACCATAAGAGGATTAAAAATGATAATGGGAGGATAAGACTGCAAATGGCTACTAGTCATAATGGCTATGTGTTTCATATGAGAGACAGTATGCTGTGGACCATGAGCAGGACAGTGCTACTGCCCTCTTGCTGTACTTGTAGACTTCACCTAGGCATCTGGTTGGTTTGTGTGAGCACTGACTAGATGGGCTTTGGTCTCATCCATCAGAGCTCTTAAGTTCTTATTAAGTTCCTTGCTACATCTGCTCTTTTCAGTGCACATTTTTGCTGACTAAATCTCAAGAGTCTTGAGTATTTGGCCATGGGAAACTGGACTGGAAAGAGAGACTCAGAAGGCACAAAGACAGCCTTATCCCACACGGACATACAAGGCCATAGTGATGGCTAGAACCCAAGGTAAAAGTCACCCATGGAATTAACCCCTAGAAAACCCAGGCCACCTTTGCTTGCTCCCTCTTTAGAGTCCAGTTTCAAAGCCCTGGCCACTCTCTTCCCTGCAAGCCACACCTCCAAGTCCTGATTCTCAGGCTGTGAGAAATGGAGAATTAAATGACTCTTTAATACAGATACTCTGCCCCAGGGGCAGCTTTCAATATCTCAGGGAGTGCTTCACACAGTAGAGGCAGCTACATGCCATCTAAAATACTTAGCAGTTTTCCACTACTACTTAACATATGGAAAGCAGCAACTTTCTAACACCACAAGAACACCCATGGAAGCAAGATGGGGTGTCAAGGCCAACTGCAGCCCCTTCCGCCGTGTATTGTGTGAAGGGGTGGGTGACAGTGCCCCCACCTCACATTTCACCAGGCAGAAGTGGACACATGATGAATACCATGTACATACTTCTGCTGTGAAACGTGAAGAGGCCCAGAATGAGCCAATCCAACTCCACAGATTCCCCTGGAGAGTGAAAATTCATTTGAGTGGGATGAGAGATGGGGGCCTGCTCAGTGGCTGCACCCAGCTTATCGAATGCCTTGTCCTGTGAAGTGTGGTTGGCACTTAGAATCACAGATTTGTAGGGTTTAAATGGGCCCTACCAACCCCCTACAATGCAGGAATATACAGTCGTCCCATAAAAGTATCGAAATGGCAATGGTATTATCAGCACCATGCTCTAACCAGCTGAGATATCAGACTGCCGCTTCCCCGTTGTTGAAGACTGCTTGAATTCAGCAGACTTCTATTGAACGGCTTTTATATGTTTTGGTTTCAACTGCTGGCCCAGTGTCTTCTGTCAATTTGTTTTATATTGCTGTTTTAATAGAACTGCAGATTTTAAGGTTTTGTGCGTCACTCTGAGAGGCGCTCTTGCACCAGAAGGGTGAGATCTAAATGTTTTAACACACAATTTAAAAACACTCATTTTCTCAGCCTCCAATAACTTTCCCCATAATGTATCTCTGCAATGATTTATTTATTTTTTAAAAAAACCCCAAATCACAGGTGGGCAACTTGAACCAATTCCCTTCCTACAGGTATGAAGCTGAACAGGAATGTTGTCTGTCACCACTCTGCCCTTGCCACTCACCCGTCTGGCCTACATTCATCATGCTGTACATCGTGTACATGTTGCAGATCTGCCGGTACTGCTCGTCAGAGCCCTCCTCGGGAGCGTCCTCCTCCTCGTCTTCCTCATTGTGGTAGGAACTGGGGCTGTCACTAGTGTAGGCACTGGAGGTACCAGGGCTCGTCTGGTCTGATGTGCTGGGGCCACTGACCACGCCTGCCCCTCCACTGCCTCCCGTTAGCGCCCCCTGCTGTTGAGACTGCTGTTGCTGCTGCTGCTGCTGCTGCGCCTGTCGGTTACCCCCGCTCAGCTCCTGCTGCGAGGAGATCTTGGCCATTTTGCGGCTGCCGTTACTGCCGCCTCCACCTCCGCCTCCGCCTCCCCCTTCCTTCTGGCTGCTTTCCCAGAGCCGCTTAACCACAAATGTGCACTGGACAGAGTCCGACTCCTGCTGCTCTGTCTTTACGCGAGAAACCAGGGGCAGGGGGGTGTTGCCGGAGGGCCAGGTGGAGGTCTGGGCCACGGGGCTCTGTGGCTCAGAGGAAGGTGCCTCTTCGGTGTGCAAGCCTTGGGAATCGCAGCTGGGCGAGCTGACCTTCAAGAAGAACTCAGTCCCCTTCTCCATGATCTCCTGGATCTGCAGGAACCCAGCCGTGTACATTAGCAGGAACTGGTCGCCTACGTTCATGCTGAGCCGGCCGGTGTAGCAGAAGCTGAGGATCTGCTGGAAGGACTGGGGCTGCACAGCAGCAGGAAGCTCCACCACAGTGCTCTTGCTGTTGTTGAAAAGGTCCCGGAAGTAGCAGCTGCTGGCCGCCAGCACAGCCCGATGTGCCTTGAAAGCATGCCCCTTCACCACCACCGAGACGTCACAGTACAGGCCCTGCAATCGCTGCTCGTTCAGGCACTCCAGGATGCTGTTACCAAAGTTGGGGATCTCCATCTGGAGAATCTGAGCCATCCTCTCCTTCTCTTCACTTGGGTAGGTGAGCTGCAAAGGGAAGAAGGAGCCAGAGAGGTTGTAGATGGGTCTAGCATGGAAAGGCACATATGAGAAAAGGGGGAACATCGGGGAAAGGGAAGAAAAGGTCATCCATTTCCTTTTACTCCCTGGTAGGTCCCCCTTCATACTGTCTGGTGAAGGAAGGGTTACCTTGAAAAGGTGGCAGAGGGGAAAAAATACGCTGGCCACCCAATCAACTATTTTATGTGCCGTTTCTAGAAATGGCAACATCATTCCATTACAGATCTTTTCCAGCTTACAGTAGTCAGAAGTATTGTGACACACCAAGCGCAAGACTGGCTTAGCAATTTTGGCTAAACTAAGAATGCTATGAAGCCAGGCATAGAGAGGACACATTCCCCATCAGGAGGGAAGTTAAAACAGCCCACATATAAAACAAAGCGAGGCGCAAGTGGAACAAGAAGAGGGTTTGGAATTCTGCATAGTGGACGGGATGGGAACAGGAAATAAAATACAGTGGAACTTCGGTTTTCGAACGTAATCTGTTCTGGAAGACAGTTTTACTTTCAAAATGTTCGAAAACCAAGGATCAATGGGCAGTCGGCAAAATCCATTGAAAAAATGGAAAAACCTGCAGTGGAAGCCGTTCGACCTCTGAGGCATGTTCAAAAACGGAAGCAATTCCTTCTGGGTTTTCGGCGTTTGGGTTCTGAATCGTTCGGCTTCCGAGACGCTTGAAAACCAAGGTTCCACTGTAGCTGCTTTGAAGTCTGTGTTTATGGAATAATTTCATTATGGTTGCATTGATTAAGCATTATTTGTACACACCGCTGGGGGGGGGGTAAAATATCCACCTGAGTGGGGAGTGACTTAATGGAGAGTGGGCGAAGTCTTGAAGACAGGGAAGCCTACTTTCAATAGGAAAATAATCCCTCCTTGCAGAAAACGTCTGGATACCAAGCTTGTGACAGCCTCAGGCCAAAATGTGGATATAAACAAAGATACGTTATTGAATATACAAGTTTCTTTCTTGGCCAGGTAATGTGAGCAGAAGAGGAAGTACCTATGTTATTAAGGTCAGAGAGGTGCAAGCGCTTAGGACAGACGTCTCAGCCAACACTCTTCCCAACCCCATCCTTTTAAAATAAATGCTGCATTAAGTCCACTGACTGACTAGCCCATTAAAAGAAAATGTTATGTTTCCTTAAAGCATGCATCCACCCTGTTGTTATAGCAGACATGTGATGCAACTTCCACAGGTATTGGCCCGTCAACATTTTGCCTTGGAAAAGGCAAAGGAATTCAGTAACTTGAAAAACAGAATTGCACACTCTGCCACAAAGGAAGCCTTTCAGCAGAAGCTACTAGCTAGGCTATTTTGTAAGGCTAAGCTTCAAATAGTTGCTCTTCATATATTCTGAATCATGGATTAGTAGTGATAGAAGGGAAGTCAGAATGCCATTTAAGTCCAGCCTCTTGTGGCAGGAGACTCTCCACATCTAACATGGATCTCAGATTAGCCTTGAACAGTAGCTTGGGGAACCTGCAGCCCACAAGTCTAATTGAGTCTTGCCAGGGGTCCTAATTTGGCCTTCGGGACAGATTTCCCCAAACTAAATCCACCTGCCCTGCACCTGATGTTGTATATGATGTCAGATGTGCAGCCTGTAAAGATGCGACTGAAAAGGAACAACTGGGAGCCTTAAAATTGAGCACCTGATTGTTACTTGGCAAGCGGGGCTTATATTAAGCACCTTTAAAATTCTCTCTAATACAGTATATCATAGAGGACAGTAAACCAGGAATAGAGGGCAAAGATGTGACCAATGAACAGCTCACAAATGTGATTATGGGCTATAACCCTAGTAGCTCACAAACAAAAAACTTGAAATAATAATCCTGGGATTAGAGGCTCAATGAGGGCAAAGCATCGGCACTTGAGGGCTGAAATGTCTCTGTCCTCCAAGAATTTTTGATGAGAGCACTGCTGGTTTTGAAAGAACCTAAAGGTCATTTCGTTCTGTTTCCAGAATCAAACCATCCTCTAAATCCAAACTGACCACAGGGACCAGACAGACTAAATTATACGCCAGTTGCAACTGATCTGAAATTGCATTATTGCTGGCTTTCATTGTTTGCTTTTTTTGCACAGTACTGCTTTTACTGTATTCTTTTATATTTGTAAGTTGCTGTCAACTGTATCAGGAAAGGTGGTGCATATCCAATTAACAAAGTGGGGCTTACATTCCAATATTGACAAATCAAGATGGCTCCAGCAACCTTCGCAAATGGGCACATCTTTCAGTGTGGTTCTGTAGAATATCTACTACTCCATCCTTGGCCGGCCAGTATTCTTTTCACAACTGTGTGTTTGACTTACACAGGACTTTCCCCCTTTCAAAGTACTGTGCTATAAATGAACAACTGGCAAGCTCAAAACCATAAAGAAGAACAAAATTAGGGATGCAATGATTGGGCACCTCCTCGTGCAAGAGAGAAACATGAACAGATGGTATGTGAAGAATACCCAATGACATATACAGTGGTACCTCAGGTACATACACTTCAGGTTACAGACGCTTCAGGTTACAGACTCCGCTAACCCAGAAATAGTACCTCGGGTTAAGAACTTTGCTTCAGGATGAGAACAGAAATTGTGCTCCGGCAGCGCAGCAGCAGCAAGAGGCCCCATTAGCTAAAGTGGTGCTTCAGGTTAAGAACAGTTTCAGGTTAAGAACGGACTTCCAGAACGAATTAAGTACGTAACCAGAGGTACCACTGGATACTGTATGTTAGTGGGCATATATTGTATATTATTATAGACACACATGGATGATGAATGTGCTAGAAGGAGTGATCAACACTGCTTCTACTTGTAGCAGCAACCTACTACCACAAGGGATCATTTGCATATAATAAACCTTTTACAGTCCTGTGGTTATTAGCAATCAGGAAAGACATAACGTGCATAACGTCCTGATTGAATGATCCACCCCTTTTACACTAGCCTGATGCTGATAACACTCAGCAGTTAGCTGTCACAGGTATTATAGCATAACCATGTGAAACTTCAGAACTCGTTTCTCTGATGTTTATTTTCATATTATCAAGCACTGTCCAGATTATGGAAAAGTGACAAGGTTAAAACATAGCTCTTCATTAGCCAGGAAAGGTTTGTGTTTGTTTGTCTAAGCTGGTGAAACATTGCTTGTGTTGGAAGAGACATGCAGACACAAACTATAATGGGAAGTGGCAGCTTTTGCTATTCTGCCCCCCCCCCCCGCCAGCCACATGGGGTAAACAAGCTGCAACCCAGCACTGCTGATCCACAAGCCCAGCGAGGCTTCTCTATTGTCAGCTCTAAGAAGGGACAGAACCCTGAGAGTGAGCGTATGGATCCGTCCCTCCCAGGGCACAGGGAGCTTTGAATCATGGGTATTGTCTGTTTAAGACAAACAGCATGTGTGCTGCAGATAAGAAACACTATGAATTTAAATGAAAGCTTTTGCTAAAAACAGACAAAACAGTCATGTGCTTTTTATTCCTTCACACTTGCCAACTGTGGGGGCAAGTTAATGCTGGGTGGAATGTTAAATACTAAAAATGAATGTACATTTTTACTGAGAAGAGGTGCCCTAGTTAGTTTTAAAATGTGTCTGTCACAATGCGCACTGAGGGAACATATTACTTTGTGAGGCTGCAGAGAGCGAGAGGAGGGGGGGACGGACGCAAGATGAGCTCTGGAGATACTGCACTGTGACTGCTGCTTTTTAAAATCCCCTTGCATGCTAAAGGCTGGGTGCAAAACAGTGCCTGAAATGGCATTTGGAGATGGGATGAGAAGCTCAGGAATCACATTTTACCTCCCATGCAGAGTCACACTGAGTGTCCCACATTACTAGCAGTTTGAAGAACTGCCTATTTTTGAAAAACTGAAAATCTTGCAGATCTGCGTGGCATGGAAATGAAAAATCCCTAGTATGAATTTTATTGAGCTATCCTCCTCAAACACCTACAATTCCCACAGTAGTTTAATAATCAACCCCTCTTTCCCAGGGAACTCTGGAAATTGTAGCTCTTGAGGGGAATAGGGGTTTCCTAACAACTCTAAGCATCCTTAACAAACTGCACATCCCTGGATTTTGGGGGTGAGGGGGGAGCCATAACTGTTTAAAGCGTTAAGACACTGCTTTAAATATATAGTGCAGATGGGGCTGAAAACTGGTTATGTCTAGCTTACATAGGGTTGCCATATTTCATAAAGTAAAAATCAGAACACCACGAAAATTAAAAAACCATGATTTTCCAATTGACTTGCCTAAGATCCAGGACAAAGTGCCGCCTTTCGGAAATCCACCCCCCACCCCCACCTGACAGCAATTCCACTTTTCAAATTCCAGTGACGTCCAGGAAAATCCGGTGGCTTTCAATGGGACTTGAAAGTCCTTATATTTGCTTTACTTATTTATTGGTATTCTGTATAGCCTTTTTAATTGCATGCCATATAAAATAATAAAAAGACACTACGCCATTATTGTGTATGTGAACAGCTTATTTTAGTAGTATGTTTTAAAAGTGGTGGGCGACATCTAACTGTAATGCCCCCACCTGCTCACAGACTTCTGTTTGCACAAATGGGACTTAATATTTCTTCCCTCTGCAGCCCCCTACCCCGGCCCCATTTGGGGGACCCTCGAAAAGATTGGGGGGGTGCAGGGCGACTGCAGGAGGCAGAGCAGAAGGGGGAATCCTATCACACCTGCTGGTCCAATGTATCTTTAAGAGGTTTATTCTGTTTCAGATAGGATATATTGGTTTACATAATAAGACATATTCTGCAATAATTTGAACAATACAAGAATGAGTGTAAGGCTAGTGGAACCCCCAGTGTGGTGCTCATGGACACTATGACAACCTCAGATTGTTTGGACTCACCAAGGCCTTCTTGCCCCTGTCATTTTTGAAAATGGCTTTAACACCCCCCCAAAAAAAATCCCATGGGTGTCCCTTGGACTGGCTGGAAAATATAGGCATTATCAAGGTATTCTACCCTCCTTTTCCTCATAATGCCTTTGGTGTGCCCATTGGAATGCTTTGTCTACCTTTTCATTTAGCTATTCGTCTGAATGTGCATTTTGCCTAACTTTTTGGACTTTTGTTTGTTTGGTGGGGTTGTCTGCTTTTGTTGCCTGGGTTTTATTTGCCTTTGAGGGGGCATGTTGATGATTTGCCTATTTTATTTCGAAGGTTACTGTATTTCTAAGCACCTTAAAAGAGGTAGGGAATATAATTTGGATCCTCGATTTCCAAAATGGTGTGCTGAAAACAAAACACAGGCTTCTCATCACAAGAGCTGAAATGGTAGCAGCTTTTGCTGTCTCTAGCAGAGATCCATCAGAAACTGGAGCCCCCCCCCTGCCCCCCGCTCCTTGGGGAACTGCCCTAGATCATGGAGTTCCTTACTGAAAGCATGCTCAAGCTTTCCTTCCTTCATTTATTTTAGAAAAACTGGAGGTAGAGATTACTTTAGAAGAGTGGAAAGGTATTTCAGAGACATCATCACTCACTGCTGACATTCTATGCTTTAATTCTGAAATGGAACTGCTTCCTTTACTTCCTTCTGAGTAGTTAAATCTACAGTGTATTAATAGTTTAAAATTTAAGCTTGCTGCTATGAAGCTAAACCTTGCCCTAACCTTTATTCTTCAAATTGACAACGAAACTTCCTTATTAGGAGGCAGGAGGAGCGGAGTGAATTGTTAGGACGTATTTGGCTTTGAAGAGATAACGTATTTTTTGCACCATAACAATCACCTTTTTCCTCCAAAAAGTAAGGGGAAATGTCTGTGCGTGTTATGGAGGGAATGCCTACGGGTGGCATGCCTACGGATTTTCCTCCTCTAAAAACTACGTGCGTGTTATGGTCGGGGGGGGGTGTTATAGAGCGAAAAATACGGTAGTTTCTACTCTAGAAAATTTCACACCACAAAATATGTGTATCAGGCACTCAAACTCGACAGTGTAGTAGTTCTGATATTTTATAGCTTCTGTGTTAACTCTGTACGACTGAGTCATTGATTCAGCAAGGCTGTATCACTTAGCTGGAAAAACATACTCAGTCAACTTCTGTTTTAAACCTATCATTATGCTTTTTTCAAGACAGATGAATTACCTTAAGTTTGCATCTTTTAGCGAACAGAATTGAACCATACTGTATTCTCTTCAGTGCTGGTGTATATATAAGTATTACTTTATGGGTTTTAAAAAATCAAAGTAATGTATAAGTTCTTGTACATTATTAGTTCTAGTACAATCTGAACTCTTGTGCCCCAAATAAGAACTCTGTAGTTGCTTGCCTTTAAGCATGGAACACATTTGTTTTGGGGTTTTGTATTACCTGTATGGAGATATGAATTTACTAAATGAAATACATATTTTATTTTTTAAATAGCAGCTCCGCCCCCCCAAAAAAACCTGGAACCAGGGTTAACCATTCCTTAACTGTGCTATTTTCCTCATCAAACTCTCCCTCTTTCAAAGCTATCTGACTAGATTAGGAAAAAATAAAACCTTTAAGGCTCTAAATTATCCACTTACTGAACTCCCATGTCATGACTCTTGCTTTTTAACTGCTATCCCAAAACAGAGGCCTACAGACAGTTTCTTACCACAGCTTTTGCATACAGGAGGTCCCAGTGAATTCCTATCCTTGAATTTAAAAGGTTAGCTACAATAGAGGTAGACTCTACAGCTTCAATTCGGAGGGCTTATCTCCAGTCTCAACACTGTGGTGCTTAGCTCTGAAATAGGAGATAAAAGATCCCGCTGACTTTTTTTTCAGATGTCTTTTCTAAAGGGCAGGCAGAGGGATTTTAAAAATCTCTCAATCAGGAGAAAAATGCTGTATCAGCTCTTTAGAGATTCCTCTCTACAGAACAAAGATCTCCTGATCTGATTGGGAGATAAAAGTTTCCAGGGCTAGAGGGGCCATTTCTTGTGAGTTGCTGGACCAGATTCGGGCCATGGGTTAGCCATCCTTCTTGCAGAGTTTCAGGTGCTCACTGATTATTAACTACTAGGCCCACTCTGACAAATGGTTGCCATCTATAGTACTGGAGAATTGTGTATGTGTGTGTTTCTTCAACTGAGGGGTCAAAGTTAATCAACTTATCATTTGCTAGGGCTCAACTAGCAGCTGTTAAGCAGGACTAACTCACAACTCATCCTTCAGTATAAGAAATCTCTCTCTCTCTCTCATTATTCTAACGTCACTCAGGAAGCCTCTGCTCTTATGTACCTTCGTGCTAGCCACCTGGTTTAGACATCTGATACCTCCCCATTCTTCAGAAGGGAAGGTGCAACAGAGCCAGTGGACCAGAGAGGATTTATATACTAAAGCAAGAGTGAACTATGGAATAAAAGACCCAGGGGCTGCCAGGGGGAAACCCCTATGATTCTTCTTCCAGTGTGACCAAGGATCCCTCATGCCTAGCAGTGCTCAGATATCAAGACAGTCTGCAGGAATGTAGGATTAAAATCTGTGTGTGGTTAGGCAAAAGTCTATCCCGTTAACTGGAGTAATTTAATTGGAAATATGTGGGAGAAGGCAATGTTAAAGTTAAAACAGCTTAGAGTTCAAGAATGGGGAACTCTGGCTTTCCATGTCCTTTCCAATAAATTGCCTATGGAAGACCTTCATTTTGGGAGTGAGGTTTCTAAAGGATTTTAAAAGGTGAGACATTGATCTTTCTGAATTTGCACAGAGCAACTGCCTCCTTTCTTCCCCTCTCCCTTCCTCCAAGGAGCTTGGGTTGGCATACGTGGTCCCCCCCACCCCTACTTTTATTCTCACAAGTTCAGTATTAGAAACTGTGATAGAAAATCTAGGAGCCAAATGGCTTATGGGACCTGGGTTGTGGGCGCCGAAACAGAATGCCTAGTCACCATGGGTGGGTCAGCAACACTTTTTATTTTTATTATTTTGATAGTCATAAACTAATGCGCAATTCACATAGGTTACACATAGTTAATATCACATTCTTAGCGGAAATTATTAATACATGTTTAATTTGTTTACAATAAAAATATTGGTACCATGGTTCAGTTTTCATAACACTCTACTCTTTATTGTTAAACACCTTAACATATTGACTGTCCTTAACATATACTTCGAGGCTTCAAAGCACATACATTTCAGTAATCCCTGAGTGTCAGCCAGGTGCAAAAAATGACACCCAGATTTTTTGAGGTGCTCGCAAATGGAGAATCTTTAGGCACAAAATGCACCTGATGCCCTGCTAATTTCAAACCCCTATCCTGCAAAATAGATTAGGCTGAGAAATAGTGATTGGCCCAAAGTCACCCAGTGACTTTTGTGGCAAAGCGGGGATTTGAATCCACGTCTGCCCAGTCTAATCCCAACGCACTAGGCACTGCACTGGCTCTCACCTTGCTTAGTAACGGCCCTGTGACTCCCATGTTGAGAGTCCCACATTGTTAACCTTCAGCCAGTCACTGAAATAGAGAAATGAAGGCTAAATCTCAGTGATATTTCCTATCTAGAAAGCAAATAGTTTGGGGCAAAAATCAGTGGCATATCAGTCTGAAATGATTGAAGAGAAGGCTGAGTGTGTCTTGTATCACAGCCTCTCCAGTATGTTATTCTGCTCTGTGCTATGGCAGCAAAGCACTTATCCACCAAGGAAGTCCCTATGGGAACATGACTCTGCTCTCAGAGTAATCCAGTGTTAGCAAGCACATTAATGAGGCTTCAGTTACTCAGCCATGGTTTGTGGAACTATTCACATTCACCTAGTATTTTTATGAGCTAACACATTTCACTTCTCTCATTTCTATGGATACACTTATCAGAAAAAATATGATTTCCCCCATCAGTTTCACTGCCTGGCTCTCACAAAAGCAAGTTCACTTTTGCCCCCAGGAGATCTCAAAGTTGCCTTGCAAGCAGAGACCATCTCTCTCTCTCTCTCTCTCTCTTTCTCTCTCTCTCTCGCTTTCTTTTTGGAGTAATTTAGTGAGCAAAAGGCCAATTAAGATATAGCTCAACTGACAGCCTTAACATCAAGTCCTGGGCCTGGATGCTAGCAAACCAAAGTAAAAGTAAGTCAGAGAGCAGTTTCACATAGGCTTATCACACATGTTAACAACTCAAGGGCAGGAAACCCATTAACATGCTTCTGCTGGGATTGGGAATGGGAGGCAAGGTGTGGGAGTACCGTGGGACTCATAACACAGCAGCTTCCCACAATTCCTCATTAACCCCCAACAATATCATGGAATCAAATGACCAAAGCTTCCATCAATTAAGAGTTTCTGCTCAATAAAGCAGGATAGCTTCTGTTGATACCAAATTCCTTACTCCTTTGGAGTTGTGTGTTGTGAAATGTACCCAAGGGTTAGGCCCATAGCAAAGATTATAACCAGATGTTCAGTCTTGCAGATAGGTACCAACTGCTTACAGCCTACAAGAGGTCTGATCAGCCTGTGTCCTTGGGTGGCTTGAGTAGCAAGTCTGGCAAGTTATTTCCAGAAATGACTTGCCTTAAATGAAGTAGCTGTAAAGAGTGAACACAGAGCCTCCATATTCAGAGCCAGTATCTCTCTAGTTTACCAGGTACTAGGGGACAAACTTCAGAGGAAGGCTCTCTCCACGATGCCCTGCTTTGAGCTTTGTGATCTCTGTTGGAGGCAAGAAACTGGACTAGATAATCATGTGCTCTAACTGAACTCTTAACTTAGGAGTAGTGAACTCATAAATTAGAAAATGCATGAATAAATTTTTTTTTAAAGGAGTAGTGAACTCAGTGGTACTATTTCTAAGTAAGCACTAAAAGGATTGGGCCATGCAGATTAACAAGGAAAGGCATTTTCTCATGAAACCCAATGCTTCTGCTAAAGAAGCGCTCTAAGAACATTGAGCAATTTAGTAACCTCAGAAAGTTATTGCCATGTATATGAGGGATTGCAAGCCTGCTGGCACTTGGGCTGGTCTCTTCGTTATGCAGGCAGCGTAAATCACAGAACTTTTTGTGTTTGGATACTTTAGTGACAGTGACCATAGCACAACTCAAGAAGAAGAGTATTTTTGCTTCTGTCTCCCAGGCTTAGAAGTTACTATTTAAGATTGTTAATTTCCTTGTTACTGACAGAACACACACAGAGATGCTGTAAGTTATTTAAGAGGATAAGGCAAGTAGATGTTAAATTTTGTAATGTGAGAGCACCAGACTTCACCCCCTGCCCCCAAATGATGCTAACTTCAGCCATGGTTGGCAAAAGATAATTCAACAGCCCTTAATATTTCCTAGCTTCTTCCTGTCCCAAGTTTCTTTCTGTGTATATAAAACCCAAGTCTGTCACAGCAACAACATAAGATCTCCCTTGACTACACAACCTTTGTGAGTATAAAACAAATGCCTCACTGTTTCACCGACACAACACTCTTCTACCTTTCTTCCTTTCTTTCTGGCAAAGCCAACAGGAACCAAATTAATGCGTAGGACTTTGAGGCTTCCTTTTACACTTGAATCAATACAGGAACCAAAGTAGTAGAAGCAAAGAACCTGGGGAAAAAACCAACCAGCAGCAGACCTGGTGACTGAACTGCCTCTTGCCTTATTTGTTTATACGTAGACAACTTGACCTGTGCCCATGAGCTCATACTGAGACATTATAGGGCCACTCAGAGGCTTCACTCTATTAATGTTCTTCATCCAAGACTCCAAACACACCTGCATCCTCATTGTATTCTTAAGATCATCCTTCTTCCAGACAGACTCATCCACCAAGGACAAACTATGGTAGCTGGGTATTGCCAGGTTTAAATGCTTGGGAGGATGGCAGGATATACAAGTAAGTTTACAAAAGTTACTATTGCACAATTATTATCATTTATTATCCTACATATCCATGCTGGCCATGGAGGAAAAGAGTCCTCCTCTACGACCAACATCAAAACTCAGGCTACTAACCTCTCAGCAGTTCAGGTTTATTTTTTTATTAAAAAAAAAGTCGACAAGATCCTTCTCTCATTCATCACCCAATGAGTTTCCTTGTTGGCCACACAGGGAGGGAAAACTCTGCCAGCCTCTTTGAAATTCCTTCTTGCCTAAGAAGTCTGTATGAGATGTGTATATTCCATCACAGGGAAGTCACAAACATCTCCTAAAGTAAATAATCTAGTTTTTCTTCCCTGTCAAATTCCAATATTCCTCCTCTCTCTCTTTTTGTTTGTTCATCAGGGAACACAGCCAACTTCCATGATCCATGTTTTACCTCAAACTATTTTCTTACATTAAAAAAACTCTCCTACTCTTGCATAACCATACTATTCATATGTTACAGCAGAATTCTTCTAAGTGTCTAGGCTAGGGCAAATGTACACATGACCATCTTGGGTGTGCCCAAAATCTGCTACAGGGAACATTAACTGCTCAGCTTATTAATAAGGAACCTGCTCTTGTATTCTTTTCAGCCTTCAGCAATTTCAGGACTACGGACTCTTTCAGCAAAATGACACACTACCCCGATCATCTTAGATGGCATCTGCCTACCGGTATATTTCTATCACTCATAAATTGCTCTTGTCCTCTTTTGAACTTACTTATATGTTGGCTCTTTGTCCTGTGTCTGTAGCAAAGCAGTATCACAGGGCAACTGTACCGTGGGGGTAGGGCAGTTGTGTTAATTTAATAAGTGAATCTATCAGTTATTATAAGTGAAAGAACAAAACAGATTTTCCAATCTAGCTGTGATTTGCAGAAATGACTCATATTCTCACCTAGGTGTTGGTTATCTGTTCCAAAGCTCTCAGTAGGTTTACTTTCTTCTCATGTGAAAGGCCTTCTATACTCTGCCCACCCCTGCATCTTTTCCAGTTCCACAATTTTAAGATGAAACGGCCAAAACTGAAAATCATATTCAACGTACAAATGCATCTGCAATTTATTTTGGTAACATGCATCATTATATAACCATATTAACACATTAAGCTCTCTCTGCCAGCACTTGGCCCTACAGCCACTGAATAGGACAATACCCCAGGCTCAGTTAGGGTTGCCATCAGATATGCCTCCTTACAATAGAGCGTCACATCCCCAAAGATCACAATGGATGCCGGAGCCCGCTAATCTGGAGCACTGCAATTTCATAGAACTAGGGATTTAAATTCAACACCAAACCAACAATTTATTGCTTTGACTATCAGAAAATTTTCAATGAAAATGAACAGAACACACAAGCCCCTCTAGACTCATTACAGTTCAGGTAATAAGGTTCTAACTAAAAACTACAACACCAACAACAACACTGCAATGATACATGCAGTTGCCACAACCAGAATTTACCATGTATATATGAAACCAATAACTGGGAGAGTTTTTATACATTTTGGATTTGTCCTCGATACCCTGCCCTCTGTCTGGAAAGCAGGAGGCAGGACAGAGACTGAAACTTTACAGGTCAGTGGAGGAAATAGGCAGGGAGAGGAAGAAATGTATGTGCACTGCAAAATGCTTCCCCCATGGTTCAGCACTGCAGCAGTCTGTGTCCCTATTAAAGAGGTCAAACCCCGATCTTTCTAACCTTTGACCTATGGGTCAGGATGCAAATAGTTGTTGATTAAACAGTAAGATCCCTGGCAAACAGGCTACTTCTGTGATAATTAGGCTTAAAGGGACCCAGACAGCAAGTACATAGTCCAGCAGCCTCCCAGTGTCCTTATTCTCCATGAGACAATAAAGAGGGAATCCAGAAACATGGGGCTGGATGGGTGGAAACCACCAAGAGAACATAATTCTTAAAAGGAATCAATTCACTCCTGTTACATCTCTTAGGATAAATAATCCAGATCACCAAGTGTTTTGCCTGTGTATCCGCCCCACTCCTGCACAGTTTTTCTATCCAGTATGTGTAACCATACAGAGTTAAGAACAGGATCCAATACTGCACTGCTGAACATCTCCACATATGTAAATGACAAGTAAGTTTTCATACATGAACTGAAACTGAACCAGTTGGTTCAGGTCTGCTGAACCAGTTACTCAATCTTCACCTGCTTGAACCAGAACGCTCTGTCACAGATGAACAAGAGTTAAAAGCCAAAGCATGCAGGGAGGTGAGGTCGAGGAGAGCAAGGCAGCAGTTTGACCCCCTGCAGCCCCATGCAGAACAGATAAATGGCCAATCTCCTGGACACAAGAACCACCAACTCAAAGTGCCTCCGTCTTCTAGAATTCCAGCTTATCTTTTTGGCCCTCATCCACTCCACCACTGTACCCACAGAAGGCTCCAGATGATGATGATGATTCTATATTACCCTTCATCTGAGGATCACAGGGAGGTTTACAGTATAAAAACACAAAAATACATAACATAATAACAAACAAAAAATAACCCCTTCCCACAGTTTAAAAGGCATAATTAACCAAAGAACTGAGAGAAGAGGAATTTGTTCACCTGGCCCCTAAAGATATGTAATGAAGGTGTCAAGTGAGCCTCCCTGGGGAGAGCATTCCACAAAGTGGAAGGTCGGCTCACAAAAGGGCTGTTCTCCTCGTGTTGCCACCCTCTGGACTTGCGGAGGATGCATATGAAGAAGAGCCTCCAGTGATGATTGCAGGGTCTGGGTCGATTCATATGGGGAGAGTCAGTTCTTGAGGTGCTGGGGTCCTGAGCCGTTTAAGGGTATATAGATCAAAACCAGCACTTTTGAATTGGGCCCAGAAACTAATTGGCAGCAAGTGCTCAAGTCATTTTGCCCCAGTGAGCAACCTAGCTGCTGAATTCTGCACCAGCTGAAGTTTCTGAACCATCTTCAGAGGCATCCCCACATATAACATGCCGCAGTAATCTAACCTAGAGGTCACCAGAGAATAGACAGCACAAGTTAGGCTATTCTTGTCCTGAGAGGGGTGCAGCTGGGCCACCAGCCAAAGCTGTTGGAAGGCATTCTGTGCCACAGAAGCTACCTGGCCTCAAGCAACAGCAACGGATCCAGAAGTACCTCTAAGCTGCATACCCACTTCAAAGGGAGAGTAACTCCATCAAGATCAGGCAACCTCCCATCTATCTGGCCTAGGGAACCACCCACTAACAGTGCCTCTGTCTTATCTGGATTGAGCTTCCGTTATTGGCTCTCATCCAGTCCATTAGCAAGGCAAGACAACGGTCCAACACCTCCACTGCCACACCTGCAGATGTGTCATCAGCATATCAGCTCACAATATACTCCAAAACTTTGGATGACCCCACTCAGTGGTTTCATGTAGATGTTGAACAGCATGGGGGATAAAATCAAACTCTGAGGAACCCCACACTGAAGGCTCCACAGGGGCAAAAAGCACTCCCCAAGTATCACCCTCTGGAAATTACTATCCAAGTAGGATTGGAACCACTGCAAAGCGGTGCTTACCTCCCCTAACTTGGACAGCTGCTCCAGAAGGATACCATGCAAAGCTTCTACTGACATAGATGTTATGGAGAAGTAGAGCTACAAGTCATTAGTATAGTGATGGCATGACTTCACAGGGTTTCTGCCAAGCTCAGGGAAGATAAGCTCAAATCTGCAAGTAGAACTATACTGCGGTCAGCCCTCACTGAGTTAACAGTGCCATCTCTCCTCAGTGTCACCTTTCCTCATTGCTGAAGAGGGTGCAAGAAGGATGGTTCCTTAATTCATCTATGACTGTCATGCCCCAGGGAGTAAATCTTTTGACAAGAATATATTTGGAATAATAGCTGATATTTTGTGCCATCTGATCATCCCAGACTCAGCATTAGCCCTCCTGTCCAACCCCTTAGAACAGAAGAGCTCAGTGCTACACATGGATCTTAAAATCTTTCTGCTGATAGTGGCATAAATGGAAGTTGCACAGCACTTGGCCTCTCAAATCAGATTTACAATTAAGGGGTATATATCAAAGGCACAGCAGACAGTTTTCTCTGAGAAACTGACCCAACACTGCAACTCAGCAGGGGTCAGACTCACCAAGACCATCTCACTGACACCTGTCTGCCATACATAATATGAATGGGGTTTCTGAAAAATATGATCTCCCTACTGATTCATCAGGAGGGCTAGTGAGTCTGCTGGAGCTCAACCAACACCTGTTTAAATGATTGTGTAAGTCATAATAATTTTGTAAAATGACCACTTCTGTACTCCAATTGTTTGTTTATTGTTTGTGATGCTCATGTTTATTTTAATTTATGTATATGGGAAAAAATAAAATAGATCCAAAGCAGCAATCCTGTGAACATTTACTTTGAAGCCCCATGTAACTTGGCAAGATTTACTTCTGAATAGACAGACATGCAGCTGTTCTACAAGAGTCTGTTATCTGTTTGTGCAGAACTTATTAGAAGCAGAACTTGGTTTGGACTGTGGCTTGCTCTAAACAACACTAAACAACACTGCTAACTATAATACACAGCTTCAAGTACCAGTAAGGTAATCTTTGGAGGAGAGTTCCATTGTCTGTGCACTATCTCCCTCCCATTAGTCAGACCTCAGTTGTGACAGAATATTCTTATTGAAGCCTTAATCTATATAAGATGTTATTGCAATTTACAGCAGGACCTAACTTTTAGAGCCCCTTCTGAGGAGCTCAGTTAACAATGTATACAATGCCATATACCTGTGGTCTTCCTCTTTTCAGAGCCAATTTTACTGCAAAGTTGTCATGCACTATTTTTGAATAGCTCGCCTGCTTATGAAAAATAACACTACAACTCTTTTCTGTTATGAAGTCACAAGTTGACAAGACAACAATTGTATCCTCTGGTAGAATAAACTTGGCACTTAGAAAGGCCAAATTGGAATCCAGTGAGAGAGAGAGAGAGAAAAGCAAAGACTTAAGAAAACAAATAACATATGGTGAGCTATTCAGTGGCAACTTGTTTACAATGTTCATTTATCAGGAACATACTGCACCACCTCCACAAGTATATTCAAGAGAACAAAAACTATCCTCAAGTCAGAGCCACACTGTGACCTTCTCCTTCCCTTACCACGTGCATAAGGAGTTAACCTAAGTAAAATACTCATAATCCCACCCCTTCCAAAACAACCATTGAAAACTTTAATTTCCCACCCGCCACCCTAGGAAGTTGTAAACCAAGTCTATGTTTGGGAGTAAACTCCCATTAATCTCAGCGAGAGAGTAATACTGCAATTTCCGAGTGAACGTGCACCCAAAACAGTTAATAATCCCCCCATTCCCAGCCTGGTCTCTTCAAGCCAGTATCGATCTTAACTTTTGCTGCCCCACAAGTGAAAGTTTCTGAAGTTTCGTTTCTCGAACTTTTTTCCTGACCCCCCCCCCCCATTTTTAAACTCTGAAAGGTCCCATTGCAGGAAAAGGAACATTTTGCCCCCTCCCCACCTCCTCCCCCCCCCGCTGGAAGAAGAGGAGGAGGAGGAGGAGGAGGAGGAAGGGAAGCGCCCCTCCTCCTCTCTTCTCCCCTGCCGCTTTCTTTCCGCGCCCCTTCCCCCACCGTGGCCCAAAAGCATCCTCCGAAAGCCACCGAATTCCGGGTTTCCAAGCCAACCGCCCGGCCAGGCCTTCTTCGCCTGGCAATGCCAAGGGGCTCCCACTCGAAACTTCTCCCTCGAGGGTGGCCCCGCCGCTGCGCCCTTCCTCTAGGCGGCCGGGCCCGGGGGGGAGCGAGACGAGGAGGAGCAGGACAAAGCCCCCGCAGGGAACGTCGGGGGATTTCGGACAGGCCTGCGGAGAGGGGAAGCCCGCGCCCTCCCTCCCGGCCAGCCAGCCTGTGCGGAGGAGAAGGCGCAGGCCGGGGAGAGGCAGCGAGCGCCACCACGTTGCCTGTGAGGTCCGGGGAGGAGGAGGACGAAGGCGGGTGGGGGGTTAGGGGGACATCCCCCCCCAAACACACACACTTTGCTAAGGGGTCACCGACTGCAGGGAGGCCTAGCATGGGAGCCCAGGGGCGCAGCTCCTCTCTCCCTCCACACCCCGAAGGCAGGCGCAAAGGTCCTCCTTTGGGGTCTGGTTTGGGGTGCAACGGAGGGAGGGGGACGGAGGGAGGGTGGGGGAAAGAGAGAGACGGGGAGGGCTGCTAAGGGGGGGCCTCTCCCACCCGGGGGGGAATCGGCACAGGCAACAGCTGCTATTTTAAGGATCCCCTTTCCCGCCGCCCCCCTTGGGCGAACCCGTCAGGTTAGAAGGCTGCTTGGCGAGGGCGAGGAAAGTTTAAACACCCGGGATAATGGGGGGAGGGGTGCATGCATTGGAAGGAGGGTGGCGGGTGGGTGCCCCGACTTAACAGAGTGGGGCGGGGGGCGACCCTGGAGTGGTGAGGTCTCCTGGAAGGGAGGGGGGCGACGTGGCTCTCACCTGCGCAAAGAGAAGGGGGGGAGAGGAGATGTCGCTCAATGGAGGGGCTCTGCTCCCCTAGCCCTCCAAGCAGCACTAGCAGCAGCCATTCATTGTCAGCCTAGGCAGGCTCAGCAGAGAGCCGAGCTGGTGGATGGAGCAGCCTGCGAGCCGCTGTAGTGCTCTGCCCAGCCAAGCCAGGCCTCCGTCTCTGCGCTCCCACAGGCCTTGCTAGCGGAGCTCCGAGCCAGCTCCTGCTCCCTCCCTCCCTCGCCCCTCCTCTCCCTTTGCCTTGGAACTGGGAAATATTTGCTTCTGAACTTGCCAGCCAGCCTGACTTTGTTCCCCGAGAGTTGGAAGCGAGTGATCTCCCTGGAGCTGGCAGGAGAAGCTCTGTATTTAACCCAGGGAAGTAAACGTTCCAATCCGAGGATCCGCAATTAAAATAAATAAAATTTAAGGAAAGGGTTTCAGGATGACGGGCGGAATCATCCCCGATTTGTGCCTAGAGGCGCATAAATTTCACCAAGTTTGGTTCTTGTCTCCAAACTCCTCCGACGAATGAAAACAAAAGGGAGCTAGCTTTTCTCTTCCCGCACCGTTTGCCCGGAATTAATTCTCAAGTCAACTACATACAGCGTGAGTCACACAGAAGTTTCCCAAAAACCTGAGTCAAGTCATTCACTTTATCCTGACTGAAACAAAATCAAGCTTTTAGAAATCCTCAAATCCAAAAGACTCGTCATTAAACGGAGTTGAATAACAATAAAAAGTTCAGGCTTGAGTCTTGGAACGGGGAACAAAATGTTAAAGGCACCTAGCAACTCCCCAAAGCCAACACTGGGATGAACTCAGACAATTGACAGAAAAAAAGGAGTTGGAAATGATGTTATATTCCGTACGAACATCTTTCAATACAAAAGAGCACTTTTTCATGTTTTGAAGACATTCTCATAATTTTCTGATACAGAACTGAGCATTTAAAATTGCCTATTCATTTCCTCCACCCTGAATTCCCAGGGGCACAAACACAGTTGATGAAGCCAGTCCTCTGTTCTCATGCTCAGCTGAAAAAAAAGTAACTTCTCTTGCTCATACACATCATTACGCTTTCATCTCCCTTTTGCCCCTTGTCTAAAAGTAGAATGCAAGGCTTGGGCAAGGACCCGTTTGCTAATGTTAAAGTGCTGTAAACACTGTCATATACGGTAGTTTCAAAAGGAAGCTAGTTTTCAGTGGATTAGGGCAGTCGCAGGTGCACAGCTTGGGGGTACTTCTGCATCTATTGCTGTCACAAGGCTCAGACAGCATCTGTGGTGTGGAGCACATTCCATCAGCTTTGGCTGGTGGCCCCGCTGCACCGCTATCTGGAAAGAGATAAGCTAACTTCTGTTGTCTATGCTCTGGTAACCTCTAAGTTAGATTATTGCAACATGCCATACGTGGGAATACCTCTGAAGACGGTTTGGAAACTTCAGCTGGTGCAGAATTCAGTGGTCAGGTAATGGGACAAGATGGCTTGAGCATATTACACCAATCCTGGCCCAACTGCACTGGCTGCCAGATAGTTTCTGGTCCCAGTTCAAAGTCTTGTTATTTGATCTATAAACCCTTAAGCAGCTCAAGACTGTAATAATAATAATAATAATAATAATAATAATAATAATAATAATAATTTATTATTTGTACCCTGCCCATCTGGCTGGGTTTCCCCAGCCACTCTGGGCGGCTTCCACAGAAACCAAAAATACACTAAAATGTCAAACATTAAAAACTTCCCTGAACAGGCCTTAAGATGCAACACCTGAAGAACTGACTCTCCCCATATGAACCAACCTGGAACCTGTGATCATCATTTGAGCCACTTCTGTTAGTAAGAGCCATTGTGATGTTGTCACTAAACTTGCCAACTCATCACACAAAGGTACCTGGCCTAATTCTGTGCTTTTAGCTGCAGCTTTATCTGTAGAAACGAACAGGTGCATTTTCACAATATGCAGATGAGCATCATACCCTGCTGTTGGGTGGAGGAACAGGAACCAGAAAAGAGTTGGCATTCTTAGCAACACCTGGAGTTACATGGTGACCTTAACTTTGGAAGACTCAAATCTAAACTCCACTTTGACTATAACATTCTCTGAGGGAATTTCCAGGCTGTCGCTATTTTCAGGTGTGATTGAATCACATACCAGCAAATTCAGGTTGTGCAATAAAAGTTGATTTGGAAGTCTTGCACAAGAAACCTGCTTCCCCCAAAGATCAGACATTTTGAGATAGGAAAGTGATGGGGAGGGAAAGTGCAGTGGACATTGTGAGAAAATTCTTGATGCAACACCATCTAATCCACCCATCGGATCCAGGGGGCAACATATTCTAGTATTTGGCCTCCATTTGTGATCAACCATATACCAGGTTGAAAAACTGCTTACAGGTAGACAGGGTTGTCAGATACTCATCTTAAGATGGTGGCTGTAGCAACCAGGTTAAAGTCATCCAGTGAACTTCATTATTGAGTGGGGATTTGAACATCATTTGTTCAATATGGGGTGCTAGGGGAGGGGTAGTACCTTCATCCTTACCCTGTAGTACATCATCCTTACCCTGCATTCAGCTCTCACCTGTGGCTCCTAGAAGCTGTCAGCATGCAACAGTGGCCACACCCCAGGAACAACTTCGACTGGCTGGCTAAACCAGGTGAGTTAGGGACTTACCTTGCATGCAAAGGCAGGCTCCGGCAGATCAAGTGGATGAGACCAGTAGTGGGTCCAGCAGTCAATAAGACGGTTTCTGCACATGCTGTAGAGGGAGGTCAGGGAGTAGATGTGGCTTATCAACCTAGGAAGGTAGCCCATCTAGGAGAAGGAAAACTCTGGTCCTAAATCTCTGCTGTCTTGTGGGATATCTTCAAGAGAAACAAAGTCTAACAGCAAACCCTACATAAATCAGGAGTCCCTAAGGCAGTTGGATGGCACCTTGGATGCCTCCTGGCAACTCCTGAAGCCAAGCTGGTGCCAAACATATTGCTCTAAATTCCTTTGGACCACATAAATGAGGCCAAAATGGGGGTCTTGTCATCTGGGCAGCCCATACACACTGGCCCAAAACCTCCATACACACTGCCCAGGCTTGTGCTCTGGAGAGGTCACTTCAGTGTCACTAATGCAGCGGTTTGACTTCATCCCCGGAGGCATATTGCATTGTCTCTCAAAACAGATAGATGCCAACAACTTAGAGTAAGTACATTGCACAAAAATGGCTCTGAACTGTGTATGGGAAAAACAGTCCCTGCTTGATTTCTGCATTTAATCCACATTACTGCATCCCTGTGCCAGGAAAAACCTTACCTGCTTATTTTTTCAGTATGAGATTGCTGCTAAAGGAGCAAGAACAAAAAAGGTGGTAACTAAGTGTAAAGGAAGATAGGCTTGCATACTTTTAAATGGAATTGTGTAGAAGAGGCAAGTTCAGCATTGCAAGACACACCTGCCCAAATCCCTCCTTCTTTACAGCTATTAAAGCAGCAATCCTATGTGTGCTTATTTGGGAGTAAGTTCTACTGAAAGCAGTGGGAATTTACTTTGGAGTAAACAAACAGACCAGTTTGTAAAGGTATTGGTGTGCTCCTTTGCATCTAAAGATCCTTATCTTCTTGTCTACCTGATTTGTATTTATAGATAAACTTGACAGGATATTGCAACATATGTATAATGTATTACTGTGCAATGCATGTAAGGATATCCGTGCAAAGAACAGAGCAATGTTGCTGGCCTTGTCCTTGATGTTATCTGGCTAGCCTAGCCCTGCCCATTGAATGCCCATGCACAGCGTGCAAACATATGAACAGAAACCCCTATATTTAAGGGATGGGATGTGGGGCTAGCCCTGCTAGCTCTCTCATATATGCTAGGAGGATAATCTGAACTGCCCTACTGAGTCCTAACACTGATGCTGATTAGCTCTAGAAAATCTCAAGCGATCTACCAAGATATCAAATATATTGTAAGCCACCCTGAAAACATGTATATTTAGATTGCTTATAAATCTTGTCAAATAAATAAAATTAACTGCTTCATAAAAGAGGAGGAATCCCTAAGTGACTTACCTAAAACAGTGTGAAACATTTATGAAAAATACAGATAAAATCTGTAGATTTTAAGAACAAGGATACGTAACAAAATTATACGTCTGGGGAAGCTTGCTGTAACTAAGAAGTCTAATCAGCATAGTGAGGATGCCCAGCCTGGTGTTAATATTGTTTTCAATAAATTGAAGGGTAGCATATATATTATTTAAAAATATACAGAGAGATATGTAGGCACAGATCAGCAAGCGTGCATAGCTACCCTCAGCCTTGATGTACAATTTAGCTTCAGTCAAATAACCTCAAGGTTATTGGTTGGGTGTCTTCCCACTAACCCCCAGTAAAGTGTATCCACCCCTTAGTTGAACTCAGAGGTTGAGGACTAGACAGTGGATGCTTTTATTGAACTGATGTGGAAATCGCAATATGTGAGCTTGGCGAAGTACCACAGTCCGACTCTGAATAATGAGATGTTTCTAAATCCTTGATGCACGAAAGGAACCTACTAACTGTCACCACACTCACTTGTCTTGGTGTAGGAGTTCGCCACGTTGTTACCTTTGACTCTTTCAGTTAATGCCTGTTCACGGAGAAATTATGCCCCACTGAGTTCGATTTGGTTTAAAAGTTTTATATTGCAAGATAGAAAAGGAACTACTGTACTCTTCTCCCCCCGCCAACGAAGACTTCTAAGAAATACCAGCTAACGGCTTACATTCCCACTGATTCTCATCGCCATTTATTGCAATCATTTCTGGGGAACGAAACTATAAACTGCAGATGTTCCCCTATAAGCCGCATATACATCCGGATCACGGAAGAAGTCGTGTTCAAAGGTACGACACATGTCCCCTCCCAAATGAGTTTAAAGAACTCCGGCTTTTCTAATTGCGCTTCGGAAGCTGGGCTACGTCTCCTTTTTGACCCTATAGGCGTCCCACCCGCCGCTAGTTTTATTGGTCGGAAGAGCATCAGCTGATCGTCTCCCAGCAATTTTCAATATGGCGGCGTCGACATAATCTGTGCTGAGAAGCGTGGAAGTCGGTGCTGCTTGGTTCTGCTGCTTTTGGGAAGGAAATATTCTGGGTTGGAGGATGAGTTAAAGAGGTTGGTGATTGTTAGACTGGAGCAAGCTTCAGATTCTATTATGGAACGTGTTTTGTTTCCTTCCGCCCGGAGTGTGAATAAAGCGTTTACTTTCCTATTCTCCACAATCTATGCTGTTCGTGATATGCTGGCTTGGCTTTGTTTCCGATTCCTTAGACTAGGAGGAGGATTATAGAAAAGATGGATCTGAAGTGCTGTGTATTTTCTTTCCTTTTTCCGGTGCTGCTGCAAGCTTCCCAGTTCTGATCAGACGCAGAAACCTACAGCCAGCATTGCGGAGTAAGAGCATAATTATGGTGGTGTGCAAACAGCAGCCAATCGAGAATTCTCAGTTAAGTGTCAAATATTAGAGTTATATAGTTTTGAGAAAATATGATTAAGACCCACTACTTTAATGCTTATCTTCTTTGTGTTAAAGCCCAGCAAATTTCCTATAGGTTGGTGGTTATTTAATAAACAACTTGAATAGCTAGCCTCCCTAACTCAGCTGCCCCTCCTGCATGTTGGAAGATGTGTTTGGCATCTCAACCATTTTTTTCTCATTTGATTGGTGAGCTGGTGGGCCTCCCAGTAGTCCTGCACAAGTAAGATCTGCTGCATTGCCAGGTACCAATTGCCCTTAGGCAGCCGAGACAGGACTGTGAGCCAGCACTGCTCTAGAATTAGCCTTATACCAGCAGTACATCACAGCATTTTAACTTGGAGGCATAGGAAGCTGCCTTATATTGAGTCAGAGCCCTAGTTCATCTAGTACAGTGTTTCCCAAACGTTTTTGGGCAACGGCACACCTGTTTACCGGAAAAAAATCTCGCGGCACACCACCATTAAAGCCCCGCCCCGTGACGTCAGCGCGCAGCGTCACGCCGGGAGGGACGCACAAAAGTGAAAGTTTTTTCCCTCCCCCTTGCCGGGGTGGGAGGAGGCAGCAGAGCGAGGGACTGAGGGACGGCGGCAGCTGAGGCGGCGGCGGCTGTTGTGGTGGTGGCGGCGATAGCGGGCGGAGGAGGGGGCGGCGGCGGGGCTTGAGGAGCCGTCGCCGGGAGTTGCTGCTGCTGCTGCTGCTGCTGCCCGGACATGCCGGCCTCCTCCTCCTCCGCTGTTTCGCGCTCCTCCCTTTTGCGCGCGCTGCCCCGCCGCTCGGCACCACCACCGCGGAGCCGCCCCCGGCTCGACGCGGATCCTCGCCGCCGCCGCCTCTCACCGCCCGACTCGCCCGCCTCCCTCCCACGGCACACCAGCCGATGTCTCACGGCACAGTAGTGTGCCGCGGAACACCGGTTGGGAAACACTGATCTAGTACATAGTTGTCTATACTAACTGGCAGTGGCTCTCCAGGATTTCAGGCAGGGTCCTCACCCAGCAGTACCTGGAGATGCTGGGGATTGAATTTGGGACCTTTTGTATGCAAAACATGTTTTACCACTGAGCTATGGCTGTCCACTTGCAGATTAGAGTATAAGTGAGAGGTAGGAGGAGAAGCCAAGCTTGGGAAGCAGTTTGCATGCTTTTTCCTGCTACCTCTGCATGTCTTGTTTCCCCCTGCCAGCTGGATTGCCAGTGTAGCTAGCTGGCTGGCTCAGAGAATTCACCAGGAGAGCTTGGGGGCAGGTGGAGGTCAAATGGAGAGACCCATCCGTCCTTCACCAGCCCACTCACCTGCATGGAATTCTCTGCCTAGAATTCCTAAATGCCTATTGTTATCAGGTAAGTTGTCAAATTCAAGGCTGATTTTTAAAATCTGATATTTCCTTATCTTTTTTTAAAAAAATAAGGACCTCTTGCTCTTAAAGGCAGGTGAGGGCTTTCCTTCCTTTTTAACTAATCACCGCTTGCTACCCATATCTTTGGAAGTGGGCAGCAATCATAATGTATGTAAGCTGTCACTCATATACAGAACAGCAGTGCTGATGACTGGAAAATTATGCAATAGAAATATCTTTTCTTATACTTTCAGAAAATACTCAGGAAGAAGCCTGTACTAATGAAAAGCAAGTGTCTCCTGTGGATTTGGACTCTGGGAAGCACCTTACCTCCTTACAGAAAGGCAGGAACTCTGCAGATTCAAAAGGCCTGGAATATTTCACCTTTAATTGCTCTTAAAGTCAGAAATATTTTTGTGAAAGCCATGGATGGTGATCAGCCACAATGTATGGAAACAGCTGACTCGAATCTGGAGCAAAATGTGGCTCAGTCCCCTATCGTGAGCACTACTGGTGGCAGTGAGGCAGTAAAGAATGGAGGAACCCTGGTCACTGAAGGGAAGGGGAAAATATTTTTCCCAAGTGCCAATGAAGTGTTCTACAACCCTGTTCAGGAGTTTAACAGAGACCTTACGTAAGTAGACATGTGGGGAGAGATTGCTTTCCATTTAACTTTGCAAATGATGGACTGTTGGAATCTGCTCTTGCATTTTGGAAGAGGCTGCCCCTTTGATTTTGCGAGAATGAAAAGGGGCCACTGGCTGAATTAAACTTAGTTTTTAAGTGTAATGAACAAGAGAGGAACTGTGACATTCTCACCGTCAGTGCTTTTCTTCTAGGAAAAAAATGCTGGTACTGTGTACCCTTGAGTACCCCCAGAAAAAAGCTCTGCTCACAGTTGTGACCCCACTTCATTTTATTTTTTTTACTGACTCACTGAGGACTGCCCAATCCACCTCCTCAGGTTATTCCTATGGTGAAGGTGGGTTCAGTGGACCTTCATGTCCAGAAGGGTTATTGTGGAGTGGGGAGGGAGAGAAGCATCTGGTTTCCAAGGATGGGTACCTGATTCAGCTACAAGCTCTGCTTTTGCTGAAAGACTTTTCTCTCTCTCCTCTCCCAGCATACTGCCCCAGGGGCCCTTATTATGCTCTGGAGGGTTGGAGGGAACCCCCAGAACAGACTTAGGGGGCACATGGGGAGGGAAGTGAGGGGTGAAAAGTATCATTGGGCAAGTAGAGCTCACTGAGCACTACATTGAATTCACCCCTGCATGTGCTTGGTGCTAAACTCTCCCTCTTCCATTGGGATCTCTTCAGTGGTGCAAGGATATGTACTTTTGCCACCAAAAGGAACCCTATTCTTCAGAAGCTGCAAGGAACCCTGGAGGCAAAGGATCCCGGAGAGGCCTGCTTTTGTGTCCTAGGTGCTCCTCTCTTTGCTAGAAGGATCTTTGTGTGTGAGAGGATCAAACTTGAAGGTCATGTGCTAGAGGGCATGCATCCTAGTTTTTACCCACTTCAAGACCCTTTTGGTAACGAAGTCAAGTTAATTCCCCTTTGCTGGCAAGAGGGTTGATGAAAGTAAGGGCCAGTCCTTTGACAGAGAAGGGGCAGCCCTATTTTGCTGCCAAAAGGATTTCTGTCAAGTGGCTGATAGTTTCAGGAATCTGGTAGTTGAGAGGATTTTTTTTAGTAATAATAGTGATGATGCTTGTGTTCAGTGAGCCTTAAAAGCTGATTTATATAACATATTTTGTATGGGATTTGTCTACTGATACTGTAACATAGCTTTCAGTTACAAATAACTACCCAGTAGTTTAGGCTGAAAAATATGGAGGGGAAAGCTGTGTTCACTCATTTAGTGAGTATGGTTTGAAGTGGAATGGCTTCTTGCGGGGGTGGGGGACCCGTAGTTTTCCAGCTTTCTGGATTGCAGCTCCCATCATTCTTGATGGGTGGCATCATCCATGTCGGCTGGGGCTGATGGACGAGCCTGTGCTCTGGAAAATGAGTGGTTCTGAAGACACATAGGGTCTTTAGTTTCGACGGGGTTTTTACAATCAAGTGGTATATAAATTTTATGAAATCTTTTTTTCTAGTATATCTTGGCTACAGAATAAGAAAAATCACACCTCTGACACCTCTCTCCCCTCCCACAAATAGGTGTGCAGTCCTTACGGAATTTGTACGGCTGCAGCTTTCATCAAAAGGGATTTCAAGTGAGTAGTAATGTTTTCCTCTATTCGAGACAAGACCCAGAGAGGGAAACCGCTGATGTGTAAGAGGCATGCATAATTGTCTTTTCAGGAATGTTGATTTACCTTTCTCTCTCCTTGTTGTTTGTCCTGTAGTCTGGACATTGGGGTAATTACCTCTGTCCGTTGGAGGCAGTTTTTCTCTCTCTTCCAAATGAAACGTTTGACTAGGGCACTTCCCTATTCTTTCTCCTGACTGTGAAGTAAATAGGGGCAGAAGAGGTGTTGATGCTCTGAACCCCCCTGTACTTGGCTTTCTGCCAAGCACCCAAAGCACTTTACATTTCAAACTATTAAAACAAATAAATGTTATAAAATGTAAAGTTGGCCAGGGGAGAGAGAGGGGAGAACAGTTTGGCTGGAGCAGACCCTGATATTGACTTTGCCTGCTGTTTCCACTCTCCAGTTCTATGTTGTTCCTCTTGCTGTGAACAGCTGTGCTTTAAGCACCTGTTTAGGCAGGCTTGCATACTGTCAGCGGCTCTGTTGTGAACTAGCCATGTCCCATTTTGAAGCCTTGGGGATTGTTCCTAGAACTACAGAATGTAGATCTGGTTAACACATCACTCTTTAGCCAAGACCCCACTCTGTACCATAAAAGAGCAATGAGCAGCTGTGGTCTTCTTGCACAAAATGTGCTAAGAATATCTATGCAAGGTAAATAGAAGATAGAACGCTAGCTTGATTGGCACATTGTAGATCTCTTAGCGCCCTGCTAACCTTTCTCCAGCTTCTGGGAAATGGCTGCTTAGCTTCCTGGAAAATATATGCAATCTCTTTGTCCATGCTGTTCAGCATAATGTTGAATGCCATATTACAGTTGTATGAAATGATTTCAGGATTGCGAATCTATGTAAGGAGAATGGCAGGCCCCGACTTCATGTCACTCTGTGTTATTTCCATCTGTTCCAGTTGCAGTCCCTGGAGAAGAGAATGTCTCAAAAGTGATTGTGGATCTCTCAAAAGGGGAAAAAGATGATGACCTGGAGCAGACACCTGGTGGTGATGACCAGCAAGATAATGAGGAGCATGAAGCTGTGAAAGTGGGAGAAGTATGCCAGGTGCTGTGTCCCCGTGTGTATGTACACTTTGGGGGTTTGAGTGTCTTGTGATGGTACCTTATTTTATTGCTGAATGTATTGATCCCTTGTTCATCCTTGACCCTCCTTTCTTTTGTTTTGTCAAAATATATTTATTTTTGTATTAGTTTTATTGTGCTTAGTTGTATTTTATCTATTTGATTTGTGTCCTGCTTTTCCTTCGAGGCTATCAAGGTGGCATACAAGTTTCTCCTTTTATTCTCACAACAATCCTCTGAGGTAGATCAGGCTGGAAGATAGAGACTGGATTAAGGTCACCCAGCAAGATTCATGGCCGAGTGGGGGGGGGGGGGTTGAACTTGGGTCCTACCAGTTTGACTCCAACATGGTAACTGCTACACTATGCTAGCTGAGTTACAGTTTTGACTGCAAGGTCTCTGTTTGGTGCAGAGGCCTGGCTTACAAGTGGTCACCAAATGCTCCACTAAATACTAACCACCTTGCATTATTCCCTCTCTCCTCCCCAAACTCCAACATTAAGTCTGTGTTTTAGCACACATTCTCAAGAAATCGAAGATCTGGGGAATAGCTGGAGATTTTGATACATGTTGAGGCATTCACAAGGCTAACCCAATCTTTCAAGATCTGCTGCAAAAGTCAATTTGTGTCTACTTCACCATGTGCATTGGTCACAAGATGATAAGGCATAATGAGGAAAATTTTGTTCTACATCTCCATCAGTTGTGGCAAGGGGATACCATTTGAAGTCAGCTGTTAGGTTCATTTTTAGCAAGGCACCTGTGGAGCTCAGTTGCTTTGGGGCCTCCCACCATCTCTCTTTTCTAGATCTTTCTTCCTGTCTCTCTGCAGGAGGGAGTCCGAGTGCTGGAGGCCTTGGCTGCTTCTGGATTACGCTCCATCCGGTTTGCAAAGGAGGTTCCTGGCCTTCAGAGAGTGGTGGCTAATGACTTATCTGCCAAGGCTGTTGAGCTAATAACCAAAAACATCCAGCTCAATGATGTCGGACACCTGGTCACTCCAAGCTTGTCAGACGCCCGGTGAGTAAAGGTTTTCCTTTTAGAACAGAGATAAGAAACCCATGACACTCCGATTGTGGTTGGACTCCAACTCCTATCAGCCTCAGCCAGCAGGGCCAATGGTTGGGGATCATGGGAGTTGTAATCCAGCAGCATCTGGGTGGCCACAGATTCCCCACCCCTGATTCAGGGCCTGGGAGCTAGACTCCTCCTCTTTTTTCCATAGTAAGAACTGGGCCGCTGTTGTCTTTTTGTTTCTTTTTGTGTGTGGAGTGTGGTGCTTCTAAACAGGTCTTTCTCCCACACTCACAGGATGCTGATGTACCAGAGCAAGGCAGACAGAGACCTCTTTGATGTCATTGATCTGGACCCGTATGGCAGCCCTTCGATGTTTCTGGATGCTGCGGTTCAGAGCGTGAGTGACGGAGGTGAGCTGATAACTTCTTCCAGCTCCAATTTTGTGAGTGATGGTGAAAATCAGGTTGTTTGGACCACTCTTCTTCTGCAGTGGTTTTTGGTTTAGGAGACACCAACCTTTTTTTGCCTACTTAGCTTGTCTGTCAGTCCTTTATAAACAGTTTTTTTGGGGAGATTTCAAAACAAAATCTGGGTATAAATGTAAAATGCGGACCATAACCTCACGTTGACTCATGACAGAAAAGCTCGGGCTTTGTCAGAGACAAGCTTTTAGCATATTATATAGCTGTCTAGCTATGCAAATTCCTAAAGCTGTCTGAGGATTGGAAGACTCCTGTAAAAGTGATATTGTTCCTGCTGTGCAAGCTACAGAACTCTTTCTGTATTCCTTCCCTGCCTCAGTGAGACAAGAGAGCGTTGTTGTTCCCTATGCACAGATAGAAACTGAAGCCAGCATATGTAATGGTTTGGCTTTTGTGTGGCAGAGCAGCAGTCCAAACTGAGGTCATGGCGCCATACGCTTTGATGCTACAATTGTTGCTTGATGCCCTTTTAGGTGTGTATTTTTGGGGAAAGATTGTGTTGTATCTCCTGACCCTTCCCTTCCCTTTGGGGACACTGTTGCAGGCCTGCTGTGTGTCACATGCACCGACATGGCTGTAATGGCTGGGAACTCCGGGGAGACCTGCTACAGCAAATATGGGTCCATGTCTATCAAGGGCAAGTTCTGCCATGAGATGGTGAGTGGAATGAGCTGCCAGGAACCCCAGACTACAAGCCCATGTCCCATCACTGTATCTGTCCAGCCTTTGGCCCATCTGTTGCCTTCCTCAAGAGGAGATGAATGCTTTCAAGTTGGCGGTTCTGCAAGGTCAAATGGTATCTACCGGCAGTGCCATGCAGGCATCCAGGACACTGCTGCAGTTCCACTCCCTCGTTCTCCCAGCTTGGCTGCTGCTGCTGTGCTGGAGGACACACTCCCAAGGCCAAGCTCAAGATAACAGAGTGACTCTTACATTCTTATGGGGCTGACACATGAAGAGTAGAAGTTCCCATGTATCACAGTAACGTTAACTGTCCAGAATCAAAACGTAACAATAGCTCTCACTGTAGTCTCCTCCTACCTTCCTTCAGGCCCTGCGGATTATCCTGCACAGCATTGATCTGCGGGCCAACTGCTACCAGCGCTACATTGTCCCACTCCTGTCGGTCAGTGCGGATTTCTATATTCGTGTTTTCGTCCGGGTCTTTACTGGGCAAGCCAAGGTTAAAGCTTCTGCAAGGTGAGCCACCCCCAAACTTGAGTTTCAGTCCTTGGGTAGTGCCCCATTTGTACTTACAACCATTTTAGTGGCATCCAGCGTGGTGTAGTGGTTAAGAGCGGTAGTCTCGTAATCTGGTGAACCGGGTTCGCGTCTCCGCTCCTCCACATGCAGCTGCTGGGTGACCTTGGGCTAGTCACACTTCTCTGAATTTTCTCAGCCTCACTCACCTCACAGAGTGTTTGTTGTGGGGGAGGAAGGGAAAGGAGATTGTTAGCCGCTTTGAGACTCCCTAAGGGGAGTGAAAGGCGGGCTATCAAGTCCAAGCGCCGCCGCCTCCTCCTCCTCCTCCTCCTCCTCCTCCTCCTCTTCTTCTTCTTCTTCTTCTTCTTCTTCTTCTTCTTCTTCTTCTTCTTCTTCTTCTTCATGTGATCACTGATATGCACGTCCTTTTGGACACAGAAGAAGGCAGAATGGGGGGCAGGGCAAGGCATGTGGGGACTGTGAGCGGCACCAAAGTGCAAAATGGTCACCACTTGTGTGTGTGTGTGTGTGTGTGTAGAGAGAGAGAGAGAGAGCACTCTCCATGATGCTCCCAGTTAGCTGAGGTAACAGGTAGCTTATCCACTGCCACCAGTACTTATTGAGGCCCATCCCTGGGCTTTTCTTTCCCTGCCTCTTATTTATAGCCAAGCCTGCTACATGTTAATAATTCTCTTTCTTTTGGCAGCAAACAGGCCTTTGTCTATAACTGTGTGGGCTGTGGCTCCTTTCATATGCAGAGACTTGGCAAAGTGGCTCACAATGGAAACAAGTAAGAGAGCTGGGGAGATGTTTTTTACAGAACAATCAAACAGTATTTCTCCTCTTCCTTCTACCTAAGATAGTCAGGTGGGCAGATTCCAGGAACACTTGCGCTGCCAGATGTTCCTGTGCTGACCAGGGTGGGAAACTCATTTCCCAGGTGGCTCTCTTAATGAGGCATCCTCTTTCGGTGGGGGTTCATTGCAACATTTCCTTTATTCTCAGCTTTTGGCCTCAAATTTTAAAAACCAAAGTTTTGTATGCAGTCATACACAATAGGTTTGTGGGAGTCAGAAGCAGGGGGGACGTGTTGTTTCTGTGAGGAGAGGAGGGTGTGTTCAGGCGCACGTTTCTATTAGAGTGGAAATCATGCTAGCTCATTTTTGGATGCTTCCTATCGGTGTAATAGAACTATTGGCAAATGGGAAGGGATCTTGGGGAAGTGAAGATCAATGTTTAAACCCCTCTGTGCCTGCCTCTTCTGCCTGATGCCAGAGATGATGGACACAGTTCTGAGTTACCAATCAAAGGAGGCAAACTGACAGTCTGTCTGATGGATGCTTAAATGATATTTGTTCCCTGTATCAGAAAGTCTTTAATGTTTTATTATGTTTTAATATGTGCTGGAAGCTGCCCAGAATAGCTGGGGAATCCCAGCCAGATGGGTGGGGTATAAATAAAATATTAATAAAAATAAATATAGAGAGAGAGACTTGGGCACCTAACAAGCAATAGTTAATAAAACAACAACAAAGGAACAGGGAAAGAAAAAGTATCAGCCCCTTCTACCCCAGTGAGGCTCTTAAATACTGCTTTTGCTCTCTCCGACCAAACAACAGCTTCAACTACAAGGCTGCCTGTGGGCCTCCTGTGGGACCATCCTGTGAGTATTGTCAGCAGCGCCACCAGGTGAGCCCAGCTGATCTCTACAGCTCATAATATGCCCCTGGCCAGAAGAGCTCAAGCTGACTCTTGCTTCTCTCCTCCTCCTCCCCCCACAGCTAGGTGGCCCTCTGTGGGCAGAGCCCCTCCACAATGCGGATTTTGTCCAGCGAGTCCTGTCAGCAGTTGGGAGCAACCCAGCACGCTTCCGAACAAGCCAGCGGATTCAGGGCATCCTGAGCATGGTGATGGAGGTGAGGAAGACGGTGCAGGAGATGAAGGCGATTGCCATACGGGATCCCTTCCCCTTTAGACCACCCCATGACCTGCAGCTTTTTGCCAAGGTGCAACAAAGGATGTTGCGTAGTGGACCACTGAGTTGTGAATGAACAAATGAAGACAGTATTGTGTGGCTTGATATAGAAATTCAAAGGGAAGGGTATGTTTTGTGCTTGGCACCCTTTTCATATAGGGCAGTGGTTTTCAAACTTTGTTCCAGGGCACCTTGGGGTTCCTTGGAAGCCCATCTATGAGAAGATTAGCAGTGGTAGACTGAAAAAAAGAGAGATAAGAAGGGAGGGACGCCAAAAGGGAAGGGGGAAACAATGGTGGATAAGCAAGAACTTGTATACCATAGTCTGCCTGTCTTCTGCAATCCACAGCCACAATGGAATACCAGTGCCTGGCAATGTTCTGGCAAATGCTCTCAGCTTGTGTTTAGCAAGGGGAGTCCCTGTCAAAAAGTTTGCTCTAGAGCAGGGGTGGGGAACCTGTGGTCCTCCGAATGTGGTTGGAAAGTCCAACTCCCATTGCGTCTCATGGTGGCTGGAGCAGCAGCACCCAGAGGGCTGCAGGTTCTGCACCTCGGCCATAGAGCAGGCCTCCGTTCTCACAACCTGCTGTAGACCTGAGGCAAATGAATCGCCGTGGAAAGGAATCTCTGCAGGGAGAAGAATCACCCAGGGTACTCTGGTCTATGGACAATCTAGAAATAGGGTGGAGAAATAAACAAAGATCAAAAAGCCACCACTGCAAGATCTTTCTTTGAAATACTCTATATAAGATAAACTGGTGCTGTCGTCTTCATGGCAACAGTAGGGCAAACACCCGGTTTTAACTAGTATTATTTTCTCTCTGTGCGATAGGAGCTCAGTGATGTCCCTCTCTACTACACCCTTGATCATCTCAGCAAAACCGTCCGTTGCAGCAGCCCTTCCCTGCTACAGTTCAGGTGAGATTGGAGTTTGTGCTGCAAGAACCTATCCTAAAGTAGGGGAAAGCATACAGAGAGAGTTTGTAGTTTGTTTGTGTGGGTTGGAGTGGGCAGGGGCTCATTTAGTTGGTGGCAGAGTCAGGCTCTGAAAGCCTTTATAGAGCTACACTGGAGCATTGTGCCTTCCTTTGTTTTCTGACTTCCCTACTCAGCAATTTTGTCTGGCTTAAGCCTTAAGGGTCCTGCTGTGGGACTCTTGTGTTTTCTTGTAGCAGGGGTGGCTGATCCGTGGCCTTCAAGGTGTTGCTGGACTGCAGCTCCCACCAGCCTTGCCTATGCATCAGAGTGACTGGGGCTGATGGGAATTAGAGTCTGGAAAAAAACTGGAGAGCCACAGGGTCCTCACTCCTGTCTTATGGAGGACTTCGTGACTCTCTGGGTCTCTGTAGTTTAGATTATACTAGGTTGTTGCTGGAACTTTGCTCTGTTATGCAGGAAGCCACAGGTCCTGTTGCCCAAAGTGATAGGCTGTCGAAAAGTCCCCCCTTTTTCTTTTTATAATAAATTTTATTCAATTCTTAACACCTAAGCACATTAACTTAAAATTCAATATATATTTCTCTTAAAAAATAAACGTGACTTCCCATCCTTACGTCTGTGGTGTGTTTATTCCTACACATATTCTGTTGCATTATGTTAAACTATATCTAATACATATTTCCTCTGTTACAATTGTTGTCATTTTCCACCCACTGCTCCTAATTCAAATCCTGCCTACAATTTTATTTGGCTATAGTTCTTTTCAGATACTCCAAAAAGGATTTCCATTCTTCAATAAAAAGCTTATCACTTTGGTATCTCGCTTTTGCTGTCAGTTTTGACAATTCTGCATAGTCCATTAGTTTTGCAATCCATTCTTCTTTGGTTGCGACTTTTTCTTCCTTCCAGTTCTGCACACATAGGATTCTGGCAGCTGTTGTTCCATATATAGTTTAATACAGTGGTACCCCGCAAGACGAATGCCTCGCAAGACGGAAAACCCGCAAGACGAAAGGGTTTTCTGTTTTGGAGGCGCTTCGCAAGACGAATTTCCCTATGGGCTTGCATCGCAAGACGAAAGCCCATAGGGAAATGCTGGCGGTCGGGAGCAAAGACTTTCGCCCACAGCCGGCCTTCAGAAGAGGACCTCTTCTGAAGGCCGGCGGGGGGCAAAAGTCTTTGCTCCCCCCCGCCTGCCTTCCCCCCGCCTGCCCCGGGCGATCTTAAAATGCTGGCGGGCGGGAGCGAAGCAGAGAAGTCTCTGCTGTCCCGGGGAGATTTTAAAATGCTGGGGGTCGGGAGCATTTTAAAATCTCCCCGTGTCTGTTCCGAAGCTGTTCCGAAGCGGGGAGGGGGGGCGGGGACACCTGCCCCAGCCGCCCCACTTCGGAACGCTGTTCCGAAGCGGGGAGGGGGGGCGGGGACACCTGCCCCAGCCGCCCCACTTCGGAACGCTGTTCCGAAGCGGGGAGGGGGGGCGGGGACACCTGCCCCAGCCGCCCCGCTTCGGAACGCTGGGGCGGGAACACCTTCTGAAGGCGGGCAGGGGGCGAAAGTCTTTGTCCCCCCTGCCTGCCTTCCCAGGGGCTTTTAAATCGCCCCGGACAGCGGAGAAGTCCTCCGCTGTCCGGGGCGATTTTAAAATGCCGCCCGCCAGCATTTTAAGATGGCCCGGACAGCGGAGAAGTCCTCCGCTGTCCCGGGGTTTTTTAAAATGCTGGGGGTGGGAAGAAAAGCCCTTGTCCCCCCCCCCAGCCTTCAGAAGAGGTCCGGGGACAGACTGTCCCCGGACCTGGTCTGAAGGCGGTTTCCCTAGGAACGCATTAATTGATTTTCAATGCATTCCTATGGGAAACCGTGCATCGCAAGACGAAAAACTCGCAAGACGAAGAGACTTGTGGAACGAATTAATTTCGTCTTGCGAGGCACCACTGTAATAATCTTTGGGACATTTGTCCCCCATATCCCTAGAAAAAAAGCCTCTATTTTTTTGGAAATTACCAATTTTAACATCATCTTCATTTCATTATATATCTTTTCCTAAAATCCCTTAGTTTTTTCACATGTCGACCACATATGAAAACTTTCCCTTTTCTAACCAGGATGGATTGCTCATGCTATAGGTTTTATGGATCCAAGACAAAGTCGCTTCTAGGCTGGGGTCTGGCAGTTTGAGGGTGGTCATCTTCAAATTGTTGCATTGTTTGGAAAGAATGACACTTCACAGAGTAGCTGGGATAAACAGGTTGACAGACTATAGTGCTCCGACATCAACAAGCAACAAATGTTTAGGGATGTGCAATGAAATGGTCATGGTCTGAATCTGATCAAAATTGGAATCCTGTGTTCTAATAATGAGGTAACATGTGATGTTGGCTACAGTTTGAAATACAGAATTGACTCAAACAGTGAGAAACCCTCCATTGTTTCTACCAAAGTTCTCCCCCTTTGGAAATTAGAGATTTCTGTGCAAATCTTCCCTGGATTTCCTTTCTAGGTCAGCTCTCCTCCATGCTGGTTACCGGGTGTCACTGTCCCATGCCTGCAAAAACGCTATCAAGACAGATGCGCCACCATCTGTGCTTTGGGACATCATGCGCTGCTGGGTGAGCAAAATCTTAACCTCTGCATAAAGGAGCTTTTCTTTCTGGATCTTTTACTGTAGGCACCTCCAGAACAGCTATTTGTTCCCCGTTCTCAGGCTCCAGCCTGTGGCACTGTTGCTTTTTGTCTGCAATGATGGGGCATGCTCCTGCCACCTTGTACCACTGGCCGTTGTTTCTGCATGTATACTTTGCTCTTTGGGTCTGGTTTGATAAAGAGCGATTAAAACACATTCCTGAGGTGTTTGTAAAGGACAGATTCCTAGCCATCCTTCACCTGAAGTTTGTTTCCTCATTTGCTTTCCCCTTTTCACCTCTTGAGATTAAACCCACTTCTTGTTCTATTCCTCCTGCCTCTCTCCCAACTTTAGGAGAAACTCAATCCTGTGAAAAGAGAGCGCCTTTCCGAGAGCAGCCCAGCTGCCCACATCCTTTCTGTAGAACCAAAGTAGGTATTGGGGGTGTACTGCAAGACTGGGTGCTGGATGGGCAAATATGGACCTTAGGCCAAGTAAGAAATGGCTCATTGGCAGGAAACTCTGGAAATCAGGAGGGCATGTATCTATAGGCTGTTGTTGAGGTGCAGGGGTGGGAGGGACAGACAGCTGCAGGTTAAGATAGATAGCAAAATAAGCTCTAGGGTGGATGGGTGAGTGTTCAAATGCTCAAGAGTTTTTCATCTAGAAGTTGTCCTATTCTGACCAAGAGAAGGTAGTGATCCCACTTTGTGAAAGGGGTTTGGTTCCAGGTAGGAACTGTCCTTCCCGCCCCGACCTGGCCACAGTGATCCATGCGATGGTCACCTCCAGGCTTGACTGCTGTAATTTGCTGCCCTTGAAGCTGTCCCAGAAACTCCAGCGGGTGCAGAATGCTGCAGCGAAGCTCCTCATGGGGTCTCTGCCACAGGAGCATATTCACCCAGTGCTTTTCCAGCTGCACTGGCTCCCGGTGGAGTACAGGGTCAGATTTAAGGTGCTAGTTTTGACCTTTAAAGCCTTTCACTGCCTAGGACCCTCGTACCTACGGGACCGCCTCTCCCAGTATACCCCACAGAGGACCTTAAGGTCCATAAATAGCAACACCCTAGAGGTCCTGGGCCCTAAGGAAGTTAGATTGGCTTCAACCAGAGCCAGGGCTTTTTCAACACTGGCTCCGGCCTGGTGGAACACTTGGTCTTATGAGACCAGGGCCCTGCAGGATCTGATTTCTTTCCACAGGTCCTGTAAGAGAGTTGTTCTGCCTGGCCTTTGGTTTGGAGGAGATTTGATTCCCTCCCCCTCTTTCTTTTTTCCTCCTGTGATGAGGCTGCATTTTAATGTTTTAATGTTGTATTTTAATCTTGTTTTTAAGTTGTATTCATTCAGCTTGTTTTTATTATTGGTTGTTATCTGCCCTGAGCCTGGAATGGCTGAGGAGGGCGGGGTATAAATAAAATTTATTATTATTATTATTCCTTGCTGACACTCTTAAACTCCACAGGCTGCAGGCATCCTTCACTGTCCGGGCGGATGCTAATCCTAGCTCACGAAAGCAAGGCCTCAAACGGTTCCAGCTAAATCCAGAGCCTTTTTGGGGCCCAAAAGCAAGAGCCAAAGCTGGGTAAGATTTAACAGGGAACCTGGGTGTACTGGGAGCAAGCTAGGAGACAGTTTATGTAACCTGGGATGGGGAAATCAAGGTCCTGGGGTGGGGGTGGCACATTAGAACAAAGACAGGCCAGGACTCATTCCTGTTGGTTAAAAATGGTACCAGAATGCATTACTTTTAAGGATGTCATGGAAAAGCTGACAAGGAGAACTATGGCACCGGTATCTTCTGGTATTGCCTTTCCCCATTCCCTTGCCCCGCAACTTCCTGGGAAGTAGAGGAAGATGTATCTACCTCATTTGGGCTACTCCTTCTGGTCTTTGGCCCAGGTTTCTGCCCTGACTCTCCTGGCGAGGGCAGTCGTGACGGGGACACCGAAACAAAAGCATCAGCCTCCTTGGCTCTGTTCTGACACATCTGCTGGGGGCAGGGGTGGGATCTCTTCCTCCTTGCAGGAAAAGAGAAAGCTACACCAGAACAAGAGGAAAGAATGTGCAGAACAGAGTGATGGGGCCCACCTGAAGAACTTTCCCTGCAAACGGTTCCGGCAAGTGAGTAGTCACGGCTACTGCGCTGTTTGCTTAGAACTGAGATGTTGGGTTGGTATGTAAAAGAAACTGGGTAGCCTTTTGGGGGAATCTGAGTGTTGATGACAGCAGGGAGTGGCTGTGCTTAAAAGCGCAGGGGAGAAGGGACATGGTTCTCTGCTCTCTGCCCTGTTCCATCTCTCTTTTGCTTTTTTACTGTCTAAGCACATGGCCTGTGCAGCTAAAGTTCTTTAAGCTTCACTCATGGCAAATGGAGGAAATGGTACCTGTGTAACTGATTTTTATCTCATAGCACGAGTAAAAGAAGCTTGAATAGAATTGGGAGCGGGAAAGGGTTAAGCACACCCCTCTTCTCTGGGTTCTGGTTTTATTCCACTGGAGCTGCACTTGGTTTGCCTCTCTGCCATGTGGCGGGTGGTTTTGTATGAGCTCTCTGATCAGCTGCCATTATTAGTTGTAGCTGCTGGCAACCAGAGGTCATTATGCACAACCTGTATCGATTGGTCTCATTTAGGGGAGTCAGCTGGAGAATACAGTTCTCAGTAATCATTTTAAGCCCTGTTACAATTGCCCTGTCCCTAAACTCCATTCTTTGTTTGGTATGAGGATGTCCAATGAAAAGCAGATTTTTCTTTGAAAAAAAGACACCATTTTTTAACCAGGCTTACATAACTTGTGACCCACCAACCCAGGCACAGCTTATCTGGTGCTTCACAGCTGCTCTGTTTTTACAGACCTAGGCAGGCAGCAAAACCAGGAGGTTCCTTAAAGTCTTGCTGGGTTACCCTATTTGGCTGGCTGGGGCACTAGTTGTATGTAAGTCTGTTTTAATTTTACCCATAACATTTAAAACTCCTGCAGATGGCAAGTGGGCTTTTTAGAGGAACTTTGAAAATTCAGTATGTTTGGCTTTTATACAAAACAGAATGGTGAAGGCAACCAGAGGTGTAGCAATGGGTTCCGTTCCCAGATCAGCTACAGCCTCCTTAGGCCAAGCAGCCAATTTCTCTTTTGCCTAAGGCAGGGGTCAGCAAACTTTTTCAGCAGGGAGCTGGTCCACAGTCCCTCAGACCTTGTGAGGGGCCGGACAATATTTTGGAGGGGGGGAAAAAAGAACAAATTCCTATGCCCCACAAATAACCCAGAGAGGCATTTTAAATAAAAGCACACATTCTACTCATGCAAAAACATGCTGATTCCCGGACCGTCTGCAGGCTGGATGTAGAAGGCCGGATCCGGCCCCCGGCCTTAGTTTGCCTAAGGGCCAGCTGCTTCAGCCACAGGACTGCATGCAAGGACTGGAATGGTTTAGTGATGTTGGGTGTTGCTTTTCCCTTACAGGGCAACTGTTCACTGGGGGACAAGTGCTGCTACTCCCATGAGACGGAAGGAAAGACGGCAGAAAACCACCCAGCACCATCTTGATGAGAAACAGTCTTTGGTATTTGCTCCCTTTTGTTTTATACATTTGTGCTAAATGGAGAGCTTTTATTTTCAAATGACTGTCCATTTATTATGTGCCTACCATTAAACAATGGTGTTAGCTTTTGATGGTTCTTGGTTTGCTAGATGTTTTCTACCTGATGGTGTTCAAACTGCTCTCTAGTAGATCAGGAGCCTACTGAATTGTCTGGCTCTTCAAGTACTGTTGGGGGGGGGGGATGACCCTGTTACATCCCCAAAATGATATTTTAAGATCATCCTCGTGCACTGCTTCACTGTTGATGTTTTTCCATTCTAAATAGTGGAAGGTCAAGCCTGAGAATCTAGTGAATAGACAGTAGCAGTATTAGGAAACCCTGTTGCTTCCTCACAGTTACACTGTTTAGCACCACAGGCTCCAGCCCAATGGCATGTGCCATAATGAGTCAGGGTGAAGCCAAATCCTTTGCATGCAGCAACAACTCCAAGATTGAATTCCTGGCTCTGCCAGACTGGGCTGCGAAAGAGCTCTCTGTCTGAAGCCCTAGAAAGATGGTATGTTAAAAGAAACAAAACTGCCTGTTTCGCCCTCTTATTGTGTACAGTGGTACCTCGGGTTAAGTACTTAATTCGTTCCGGAGGTCCGTTCTTAACCTGAAGCACCACTTTAGCTAATGGGGCCTCCTGCTGCTGCCGCACCACCGGAGCATGATTTCTGTTCTTATCCTGAAGCAAAGTTCTTAACCTGAAGCACTATTTCTGGGTTAGCGGAGTCTGTAACCTGAAGCGTATGTAACCCGAGGTACCACTGTACTTCGATGCTAGACTGGGGTCTAAAAGCAGAATGTTGCAGTGTGTTTTTAAGTGGTTTATTGAAAAGGTAATGATTGCACTTACGGTAGCCCAAGTACTCCACCAACTCCACACCTTCCGCTGAAAATGATCCAAGTTTCTTTGGTGTGCAGGTGTGGAGGAAAAGGGAGTATAAAGGCATTTTACAGTGATCCCTTATTCACCAAAATCATTGCAGAAGTTCACAGAAGCTGATTCTACTGCCTTTTAGCAGCCTAAAAGAATCCTCTCTCCACGAGAATGTCTTGGCTTGGAGAGAAATCATTTCATCTCCATTGAAAAGGCCCTGTCAAGAGCTCCAGTGTCCTGCCCTTGCTTGACACAACTCCATTTGGACGGAATAAGAGGTGGAACATTAATCCCTCTGCTCAGATCTCTCTGCCAGGCCTTGTTTTGTGCTGAATACGAGCCAGGAATGTCCGGATCTCCATGGGTTGCAGTGCAATGTGTGTTGGGTCCAGCCTGCTTCTGGACTGCTGTTTTGCTGCTCCTGTGGATAGAAGGAGTTTAGGAAAGACAATATTGGAACCCCAGTCCCTTGTCGATAAGACGCTTTTGGAAAGAAACAATAGGACTAATTGTGCATCTAATGAAGCAGAATAGCAATTGCACAAGTATCTTTGGTCAGCTAATAAATGCAGTTGGTCTTAGTTTACATACATGATCCTGTGGCTTCAAGTCCCTTGCCTCTGGGAGTTAATTGCAAGCATTTAGTGGAAAGCCTGTGTGGTGTAGTGGTCAAGAGCGGTAGTCACGTAATCTGGGAAACCGGGTTCGTGTCTCCGCTCCTCCACATGCAGCTGCTGGGTGACCTTGGGCCAGTCACACTTCTGTGAAGTCTCTCAGCCCCACTCACCTCACAGAGTGTTTGTTGTGGGGGAGGAAGGGAAAGGAGAATGTTAGCCGCTTTGAGACTCCTGAAGGGGAGTGAAAGGCGGGATATCAAATCCAAACTCTTCTTCTTCTTCTTCTTCTTACATGCAGATGATTACCAGCTAACCGGCAAGGGTAGTCAATCTTCTAACAGAGGGAAGGACAGATCCCTGCAACAGTGCTGGTGGAAAACAGGGCATACACCTTCCTCCTCACCTAGTAGCTTCATATCTTCATGTAGACTACAGCAGGAACACAGATCAGGAATAACTAATAGGAATCTAATAGGAAAGGCCATAGGTCACTGGGAAAGCATCTGCTTTGCCCCAGGTTCAACACCTCACACCTCCAGGTAAAGCTAGTAAAGCTTGCTACTTGGAGCTCCAGAGAGCTGCTGCTAGGCAGTGTAGACCAGGGGTTGGCAAGGTTTACCTTGCCTGGGCTGGTTCACTCCAGCGGAGATCCGTGGGCCGGATTGTGCATGAGCCCCCGTGATTTCCGGTGCTGCGATAGTGAGTCCCCGTGCTACGCTGGTTTAGCGCAGCATTCGGGGATTCACCAAGCGGGCGGCTTGGTTCGGAGGCAGCTCATGGGTTGGTTAAACGACCCACATGGGCAGCTTGTGGCCCATGGGCCATAGGTTGCCGACCCCTGGTGTAGACAGTAATGAGGGGGAAAGAAACAGGACTGAGCCCCTCTGCCTTGGAGAGACTGTTCTGAAAGGCTCTTTGCCTCTTATTCACACACCCAGAATCTGAATCGGACAACATTAGAAGCAACCACTGCACAGTAAGTGTAGTCTAAACTGTTTCAATGATGCATGGTTATCTATATGAGATACTCAGGGAATTCTGGGATCTTATGCATATTTGGGGGACAGTTATATAATTAGGTAAAGGACCCCTGAACGGTTAAGTCCAGTCAAAGGCGGCTATAGGGTTGCAGTGCTCATCTCTCTTCAGGCCGAGGGAGCTGGCGTTTGTCCACAGACAGCTTTCCGGGTCATGTGGACAGCAGGACTAAACCGCTTCTGGTGCAATGGAACACTGTGACAGAAGCCAGAGCGCACGGAAATGCCATTTACCTTCTCACCACAGCAGTACCTATTTATCTACTTGCACTGGTGTGCTTTTGAACTCCTAGGTTGGCAGAAGTTGTGACAGGGCAACAGGAGCTCACTCCATTGCGGGGATTCAAACCGCCGACCTTCCGGTCAGCAAGCCCAAGAGGCTCCGTGGTTTAGACCACAGCGCCACCCACTCTGTGCACTCTGGGTTCCATCACGGTGTTCTGTTACACCAGAAGCGGTTTAGTCATGCTGGCCACATGACCCTATAGTCGCCTTTGACTGGACTAAACTGTCCAGGGGTCCTTTACCTATATAATTAATAGTCACATGAACAGGATGGTACCAAATTCACCCTGTTCCAGAGGACTGGCTTGACCAAAGGCTGTTTTTTTCACAATAGCATTCTTACACATATAATTTATGAACCGTTGTCATTATGAACACCCCTGCTGCTTAGGACACAAGGATCAAAGCAGTTTGGTGCTGTAAGCACAGACATAGCCAATTATTAATAGCTGGTGTGAAGGATTACCTCAGAGGAAGATGGGTTCTGTGCTACTGTAGTTTAGAGCAGTGAGCCACCTTGGTTGCATGCATAGTAGATCCACTGAAGTCTATGGATTTGACTTAAGTAACTTGGTTTCAGTGGATCTAGCAGAGGGTATTGCCCAGTGATTTGTGGGTTTTTTGGTCACTGCTGGCCATCTTCCTCTTATAGCAACAGATATGGCCCATCCAGTCTGTCACAGTAGCCACATTCAGAGTTGAATATTTACCTTCAGCTGGCTGCCAGATCAGCCTGTTCATGTCTTCCAGCTTCTGGTTAGCAGCCAAGTTCATCTCTTGCACAGTGATGATGTTGAAAGATGAGAACAAGTTCTAAGGTGTGGAGAGAAAAGCCATACAGGGTATGGTGACAACTCACGAGAGATTCCATATCATGCTGTTAGTTGAAGTTATAGCCCAGTGCTAAACTCCTTAAACTTACTCCTTTGGAAGTTCTCCCAACCTTTTAAGGTGGTTTTGGAAGCTGCAGCACACCTAAGAGAGTAAAGCCCTTTAACTGTGGATTAACTAACACAGACTAGGATTCTTTTCTCCATATCTTGAATATCCTATTTCTGAGAACAGGGCAGAGTTTCTAAGAGCTAACATAGTAGTGAAGAAAATGAGACGTGGACCCTCAGCTCAGCCAATAAATTCACTAGAGTGCCTCCAGTAAGTCACTCATTGTGAGCTTCAGTCCCTCATCTACAAGACAAGAGAAATAAATGCTGGCATGAAGAATATTACAAGAGAGACCTACCAGCAAGTTAACAACAGCAGGCATTGAGCCATTGGCGCTCTCCCCCCTTTCAAATTGGTGCTCCAGACGGATGAGAACGGAGTCGGGCTCCCATTGGGCCAGCGTGAGCAAGTGGACGTTTGAAGGGAGAGCCTGGTGCAGAGCAGAGAACTGGGATCGGGGAAGGAGAGAGTCAGTCAGACAAGCATCATAATATGACACCACCTGATTAGAACGGAGCTGAGATTCACTAGCTTTTACTTTACTGATCAGCCATTTCAAAGAGTTGGCTTAAAAACACTCCAAAGCAATAAAGTGAGACAAATACGTTGTGAAAGTCAGTAAAAGATAAGGGGCTCAAGAATAAGAAACACATTCTAAGAATACAACATCTGTGTCCCCACTGGCCAATGAATTGTTCTTTTTTGATCACATCATTTTCTAAGAAAGTTATGTGGACAAGTGGGTGGGATGTGATTTATACAAAGAAATGTGTTGCCCAAGATATTCTGGGCCCAGACTGTAGAGCAATATGGGAATCTGCCTTGTTTGGAGAGTCATGGGTTATCTAGCCTAGTACCGTTGACTTTGAATGAGAGCACCTTTCCAAAGGTTGGGGCAGAGACCACTCCAAGCTCTGCCCTCTTTAGCCAGAGGGGGGACCATTTTGCATGCCAAGCATGAGCTCGCCCACAGAGCTGCAAATGCAAGGCCTTGAGTGCGTGCAACTGGCAGCCACAGCCAACTGACTACATTGCTTTCCCAACCGTTCCCTCACCTCCTTCACGTTGTCCTGGCCAGGCTGGTATGGAGGCCCCTGGCCAGGGGCCAACACCAGCTGTGGTGCCATGAACTCCTGCTGGGCCCACAGGCGGTGCTGCTCGGCTGACGACTCTGCTGTGTCCAAGAGGATGAGGTGGCGACCCCTCACCACCAGCCCATGGTGGAAGTCGCCAGGTTCCAGCAGGGGCTCCCCTACGCCCCGGCTATCGTCATGCAGCAGCCGTCGATGTACCTGAAGACCACGATGGAGGAAAGAGGAAGAGGGGATGCAAGTTGGGAGAAGTGCTGCAGGTCCGGCTGGTCTGCTTGCCTTGCAGCTGACAGGGCCTGGTGCTACAAAGTGGGCTTGCCACTCTAGGATGCTGAAGAACCAGCAATTGCTTCACTGGAGTCACCAGTATAAGCTTTGGCCTTGCTATTATTTAAGGCAGGGAGGGCAACTTCAGGGTCAGGGTCTGAATGTAGGCCCCCCCCCCACCCTCAGGTCTCCCCACCTCAGGCCCTATCCCTCCCTGCCCCTGCTTTGCAGCCTGAGTGTTTTTGCCTGGCTGGACTGTGTCTGATAAGGCCTCCTTCCTGTCTGGATATAGGATGCAGAGGTTCTGTAGACACAAGCCAACTGCACAAAGGTAGTATTTGCATTTCTTACTCCACCCACTTTGGCCTCTGGCCCCGCCCACCACTGGCATGGAGACTTCAAAAGGTTGCCCAGAAGGAAATGTGAAAGTTACACATCCTCAGTGACTCCCGACTGGGTAGCTCTCTGCTTTCTCTGGATGCCCCCAGTCACCCTCATAGGACTATGAGGGCCTCTCTACTTGACCGTGGTTCCTTCTCTTCCTGGGCCTGACACTGAGGCAGTTTGCCCTTCTTGCTACTTGGAAGTCCTGCTGCGCTCACCATGAGCTCAAGAGAGCCGTCAAAGACGCTGCTGCCTCCCTGCGAGCGGTCCGTCAGCACCGTCAGCTGCACCTTCTGGTCCTGGAGCGATTCAAAGAGAAAGCAAGGACAGAGCTGCATGCGTGTGTACACTAAGAAAGCCTCCTGCCACACGGCTCGCTAGGTGCTACAGGGGGGCAGGGCAGGTGTGCTCTTTCTCTCAGCCCCCGTTCCCACCACACTTGAACACAACCCACAGCCCCCTCCCTCCACCTTTGCCCCAAACCTTCACTGGAAACAGAGGAGCACCTGTCCCTACATTTCCCACAATTATGCTGTGCGGGTTGGTAGACCTGCAAGTGTCTTAATGTCACAGTGCGCAAGGGGTGCCATTACCTTGATGTAGATACGGCTGTTGACAGGGTAGTAGTTGCCGGCCACAGGCTCTGTCTGGCTCAGGTTCCACGTGGCCCTGTAGTTGCGCCTGCACCAGGGTGAGCAGAGAGAGAAGAGGAAGGGGAATATCAACCTCCTGCCTTTCCTCAGCCAGTTAGGAAGCCAGATATTGTGAATGAGGAGGGAAAAACAAAACATGGAAGGGTAGAGGCAGAGCAAAATGGACCCCAAGGGGCTGGCAGCAGCAACTACGTTAAGACACTTCTTCCTTAAGTGCATGTCTATTGTCTTAGAATTTCTTACAATAATCCAGTATTACCCTCCCCATTACACATCTGTTGGGAGATGGGGGAGAGGAAGAGTCAAGATGGAGAAAGAACAGCTTCGCTCTTAGCATCTTCTGCTCCTGTCCAGGCTATGGAGGGACAGTCCCAAGTCACAAAGGCTTCACTTTGCCTGCTGCTCCCGCCAGTACCTTCTCTCTAGGATCTCACGCCCGTTGGAGTCTGTGTAGAAGCGGCCAGCGGTCTGCAGGTCTGTCTCAAAGCGGCTGATGATCTCCTTGCCAAGACCGTCACTGTGGGACAACCCGGAGGTCAGAGATGTACTCTGAAGACAAGGGGAAGGCCCCACCCCCGCCCCCAGCTTCCTAACACTCACTGGATAGGGATGGGCCCCACCGTCCATTCCAGCTCAACGTAGGGCTGCCCGGCGTAGAGTCGCACCACCTGGGAGCACCAGGCAGAGAAGTTCTGGTACAGCTCCTCCACCACTTGGGTCTGCCAGATAAGAGACACATGCAGGTTTTATTTTTAATTTGCCTGGCATCGATATGCAGCCCCTTCTATTGATAAAAAGTGGCACAGATGGGCTTGAGGAAACTGTGTGCGCGCAAGGGGGTGGGAAGGAGGGAGGGAATTTCAGAAGTTGGGTATAAAAGTGGTAGCCAAAGTAGTCCAGGGCACTCTATTGCCACACATGCATGAGAAACTTTAGGCTTGAAATTGCATAGGCAAGAACTATAAGCCAGGAGGCTAACATGCAGCTTCCCCCTTCCCCACACAAATCCCTGCCAATGATAAAATTATTTTAAATAATGTAGACTAGCTGATTGGAAAAGTCTTCTGGGTATCAGAAGATCTTGCCTTCCCCACTTTGGCCCCTGGTGGGCTGTCCAAGGGTCAATGTGGCCCTTGGCCTGGAAATGGTTAGCCACTCCTGCTGTACATATTAGATGCTTCTGCTCTTGGGGTCTGGCAGCAGAATCCGCCTTCCCCAATCACTCAAGAACCACCAGCAGAAATCCAAGGAGGAACAAAGCCTGTTTTCACTACCAAGCCCTTGCAACTGCAGTTTGGCCACCACAGAAATTAAAATGGAACCAGTATTTGTTGCAGAATAATTACACAAAAAAATTCTGGTTGTGGATGGTAAAACATGAAGACTCAAAAGCAACATACATGACAAAACATCCATGAAAACGGGGCTGGGAGCTGTGACAGCTTCCAATCTCTTCCTCATTTTCTCCTATACCGCCATAACTTTCTTACCTCCTGTGCTCCACACTGCAACTTCAATTCTCTTCTGTCTCTTTAGGCCACAGTGAAACACTGAGCATTCAGTGGCAAGGCAACACTGTTTCTGCAGCCCAAACTATGCAGAAATGCCCAGCAAAGCCATACAAGACATTCAGCATGCTCTGGTTGTGGGATTCACTGATAATGAACGTGGGATTTAGGGTACAGACCACTTAAGAGAGCCAGCTTGGATGTGGCCACCATCCTTCCATCCAAAGCTCTTCAGGCCCTTGGTGACTGGGTCAGTTCCCTGGACAGGCTAGCAGCCCTTCTAGGCTTATGATCATCCCTCAGCCAGTATTTGTTCTGTCTTCTGCTGGTTTTTCCTACCTTCACATGCTGCACCTGGGCTCCCTTGGCAATGGGGAAGGTCTGAGAGGTGTCTGGGCGGAAGATGTAGGCCCCAGAGGCCTGGGAATTCTCTTCATTCCCAGCGCTGGCATTGTACCTGAAAAAGTCAGCCAGTGGACAGAACCGGTGATGCAGCTGTAACAAATTCCCCACCAACTACTGCCAATAATTCAAGCAGGAGAGTATAAAGACAGCCAGCCCATCTTTAATATCCACCTTCCACAGAGGCGAGAGTCCAGCTCGCAGCCAGGAAGTCCAGGTAGAGAGCTCCCCTCCACACTGCTTCTCAAAGCTGCTCCCTTTCGAAGCAGAAGACAACTCACCAGAAAAAGTTCTGAGACACTGGCAAGGAGATGTTCTTATCCAGGTTCTGAATCTCCTTCAGGAGTCCTGTTTTGGGGTCAACCAGAACTCGTAGATGCTGGGAAAGGAGGAGGAGGAGGAGGAGGAGGAGGAGGAGGAGGGAACAAAAATGGAAAAAAACTGCTGTAGGAGATGCAGTCTGGAAAAGATTCTTAGTCTGGATGGCAGGAGGTGCATGAAAAGATGTGATGTCGTTCCAGGGAAGTCTGCTTTCAAGAAACAGATCCCTACAAAAGTTTTAAAGTAGGAAAAAGTATATCATGTGGTCATCTCATTCTACCCAAGTCGTAAACAAGGGAGCTGCCTCTGATGGATTTCTTTTCAGTGCTTTTCTCGAATGTCTCCAAGGAAGATGACTTCTCAAGAAAGCTTGTTTTGTTCCTGAACGTCTTAGTTCATAGATTTGGGTTATACTTCTTTCTACAGACTGAACTCATAGTTTGTCCCCGATTTCAGGGGTCTGGTAACACTTTTGTAAAGAATAGTCTAAAGTTTACACCAAAATAGACATTTGGGAATGGAGAACTAAAAATCCAGATATTGGGTAGTATTCAACCAAGTTTTGCTCAGGATAGACCGACCCACTGAAGTTAATTAACCTAACTTAGTCACATCCTTTAATTACAATGGGCCAACTCTTAGCTGAATACCACTTACTGTTGGTAGGAATCAGGTGTAGGAATCTCTGCTTTCTCTGTTGCTCAAAGTTAAAATATTTTGTTCCTTGAGAAAAACAAATTGCCCTTTGAAAGGCTTGTGCCTCATAGGAAAAGAGCATGCAAGACCAGGCCAGGAAGACCAAAGCAGAGTCAGCCAAGTGTCAGGGTGAGATTGGTGAATACCTCATTCTGGATTGACCAAGAAAGTCGGTCTGCTCCAGGTTGGTGGGGCAACCTCTTCAGCGGTCTGGATCGTGCTGGCTCCTTGCCGGGCAGTCTAGAGACCGAGTAAGTGGTGTAGCCCAGCGGTGGGGCAGATGCCTGGAACACCAACTCATTGACAGCATCGCCCCGATCACGCCGAACAGCACGGGTGAAATTTGATACGGGAATGACCTGGAAAGGAAGTTTGCACAGTTCTTCATTCCACACAGCAGAGCACCTGGAAAGGATACTTTTCTCTTGAAGAACCCAGGGGAGTTTGGTGTTGTGATATTCCATACAACATGGGACATCAGTTTCATGGCCATTGAGTAGAGAAGCACTAAGATAGTAGACAAGCACTGATGTTTACTTTTGATACAATTAGCCCTCTGTTAGCTGCATTTTTGCAGCAGGGGGAGGATTGGGAAGCTGGCAAGAGCTTTGGCTTATGTTGGCCACCCCACCAAATGTTTCATTACTGGGCAGCCCCAGCGAGGAAAACAGTGCCAATTTCAATTCTATCTACCCCTCAAGCATCCCCAGCTACAGGGGAAACAGGGGCTGTTTGCTTCCTACCTCATTCAGAACAGCCTGGCCATTAGGATCTAAAACGGAGTAATGGCTTCCATTCACCGGCAGCCGGACGTTCCATCCCACAGGGCGGGCCAGAGGGTTATAGACGATCACCATGAACTGCAAGGGCAGAGAGCAACATGTTAGGGAAGGAATAAATCACTGCCAAGAGGAGCCCAGCCAACTGAGAAGGTGTTGGAAGGTCCCCCCAAATGCCAAGGCACAACCCTTGATGCTTGGAGGTAAAGAGGGAAGTTACAGATTTCAAGTGTCCAGTGGGATAAGGGACTAGACAAAAATGATGGTCCCTTACAGTAGAGGCAACTTCAGTCAGCAGGCAGACACTGATGTTAAGGTAGGTGCAATAGATGAAGTTCTCTTTGCTTCCAACGATACTGGTGAGGGCATTGCTGACCACAACCTGCAAGGCCAGAGAAAATGGCAGCTATAGGTTAACCACTCTCGTCACCTGTGCAAAGGTGCGGAGACATAACAAGGAGATCTCCAGGGAAGGTCAAAGTCCTGAAAACAGAGAAACTTCATGCATTTATTTATTTGTACACACCCTTCCACCCAAAAGAAGTCCAGGGCAGCGAAGAGAACATCGCACAAGCAAGAGCCAGATAAATAAATACAGGATTTAGGAAAGGCATAAGCAAACATCTTGGAGGGAGAGCAGAGGACTGAGGAGCCAGGGCTGCCCTCCACCTTTTCACTCAGTTATGCTCACATACATCTGAATGTGAGACACATCAGGCAGCTGCTTTCTTGGTTCAGAGCACACACCTCACAGGCATCCCAGCCGGTAGACAACTGTTTGGCGTAGTCATTGGTCACATGCTGCTTTGCTGTGCCAGTCACTGCATCGTGGTGCTGGGCAACTCCCATGGCCTGACCTGCAAGAAAAAGAGGAGCGTGTCACGTGACACTGGGATGGGACCCCGATAGGCTGGCTCACATGTGCAGACAGTGGCCACCCCAACTCACTGGCTCTCCAATACAGACACCACTGCCCACAGGAGTTTGACACCTGCAAGTGTATACTTTTATGACTCCCCTTATTTTTGTCATTGTACATTGATTTAAACTTGTAATATTATGCTTTAATGTTGTAAACTGCCCTGGGATCTTAGGCTGAAGGGACAGGTAATCACGAATAATCATCACGTTCTCCAAGTTAATTCAGAATTTAAACCAGATCCTGGCTGAGACCCTCTGATAGCCACCATGGGAGCTACTGCTGTTTCCTGGCTCTTAACTGTAATAACAGGGTGAACCCACCCCATCGAAACCCTCACGATTTCACCTACGCAGCACAGAACTGCTGGCATTGCCATAAGGCCCCACATTTGCTTGTGCTCCAGCCAACACTTCGAGCTGGTTGCAGACCTGCAAAAGTAAAGAAACAGCATCAGAGGCATGAGAAATGCTCGCCTGTCGGGTATGTCCTGAGCCTAAGGAGTCACTGATGGCAGCAGGTCCAGGACCCAGGAGTTCTGGTTCTTTGCCTTTCCCCTCCATATCTTGTGGGAGGAAAATACTCCTTTTTTTGTATTCTACCCCCCCCCCCCGCAATTGAGCACTGACCTGCAGGAAGTTATTGCTGAGCCGCTCGTAGCGTTTCAAAGCCGGGCGGCTGGTGAAGTAGCCTGTCCAGAACTGGTGAGGACCGTCAGCATATGGGAAGAAGTCATCGTATTTCACAGTCCTGCCCAACGCAGATTTCATTTCAGCCAAGATCTACACCTGTGTATGGCATATCACCCTCCCCTGCACCTCAAATGGAGCCTGCGAGCAGGAGGCGGCAAGTGGTCAGCCCAGGATGTGAAGACATGGAGAGAGGCATCCCAAGGCCAAATCCATTTTCTGCCAGGGATTCACTGACTTACTGTGTGCCTATCAGCCCCTGTATGCCATCTTTTAATATGGAAGTAGCTAACCTTTACAAGCCTAGACAAGTAAAACACTAAATGCTTTTGATGATTAATATTAATAATAATCCCACTTTACTATGTACCCAAAGTACACAATGAAGGTTACTGGCATGGAATGAGCTCATTAAGCAATTCAGATTGCACATAAAATCAATGGGCGGGATTCAAGTAATGAGTTCCAGCCCTGCAAGAACTTCCACTAGCTCAATGGGGCTTCTCCCCCACCCTCCTCACTCCTGAAAATTGGCTCAGAGGAGGGTGGGGGTTAGGAGAATCCCCAGAACAGCACACCGAGGGAGAAGGGAGCAGCTGGCTCCACCAGGGAAGCGGAAATGCTTGTGTCGTCTGAGCAATCTGCTTCGGACTACAGTGACCCTCTCCCCTTTTGTTGAAGGCTGTGCTCTCTGCGAGCATTTGTGCTCTCTTTAGATCTTCAGCCTGGTGAGCGTGGGGAGACTCCTTCAAGTCACCAAGCTGCTTGGGGAACAAGAAGTAAGGCCCTAACCCAACAGAACACGCAAAAAAGATGGAAGCAGACGGCAGGGATGCAGGTGTGGCGGCCAGATGAACCCTCCCAGTTCAACAGTGGGAAACAGGCACTAAAGGGGTTTGGGCCTAGAAAGAATCTATAGAAAAGAGCACTCTTTATTGAGGGGTGGAGGGTGTGCCTCTGGCAGCTACAAGCTGTGTTCTATCAAACAGACAGCCCTCATGCAGTGGAAACCCACCCTCTCTTGCTAGCATTCAGCAGCCTTCTCGCAGGGGTAGAATTAAGCACCTGCTTGGGGAAGAGGAGGAGGCGGCCAGCCCCTAAGGAAATGCTCCTGCTGCCCAGCCAGCCAGACCCAGCCCTCTCACCATGATATGTTGGCCTTATTGAGCTCCCACAGGTAGCAGCTTGGGGTGGAGTACAGGACATTGACACGGCTCCCGTTCGATTGCTGCAAGAGAGAAACGAGGGAAATTAACAGGCAAGCACTCACTGAGGAAAGGAAGGGCATGTATCGGCTATGCAGCAAAGACAGGGCACGATGCCAGCTCTAGCTTTCTTTCGGCACGGTCCAAGTCATAACTCTCTGGAGAGCATTGCCAGAATATGCAATGTGAATGAGGAAAGAGGCTCATTCTCAGTTCCAGAGCTGACTGGGGGAAGGAGGAGAGAGGCTTTCCCTCTCTGTTTTTCACTGACGTTCAGCCTAGACAAGGGCTGAGGTTGTGTCAATGTGACGTTTGACTACCGCGGTAATTTATGCTTAACCTGCTCTCTGTGTGTGTAGACGCTGCTTTCCCTCTAAGGTAGGAATGGGGATTTCTAGCTCCCGCCATCCATATGCTGGCTGGAGCTGATGGGAGTTGAAAGCCAACTACACCTGGAAAACCACAGGTTCCCTGGCAAAAGGACCAGGTACAAAGCTTGACCCACATTTGTCACCAGAGGCACGGGGGCTATTGCCAGATGCAACCGCCTGGCTTGAGAAACCTATGCCCTGCTGGCCTCCTGCTCAGATTATAGGGATGCGGGTGGCGCTGTGGTCTAAACCACGGAGCCTCTTGCGCTTGCTGATCAGAAGGTTGGCGGGTCAAATCCGTACAATGGGGTGAGCTCCTGTTGCTCTGTCCTAGCTCCTGCCTACCTAGCAGTTCAAAAGCACACCAGTCAAGTAGCTAAATAGGTCAAGAAGGTAAATGGCGTTTCTGTGCACTCTGGTTTCCGTCACGGTGTTCCATTGTGCCAGGAGCGGTTTCATCATGCTGGCCACATGACCTGGAAAGCTGTCTGTGGACAAACGGCAGCTCCCTTGGCCTGAAAGCGAGATGAGCGCCGCAACCCCATAGTTGCCTTTGACTTGACTTAACCATCTAGGGGTCTTTTACCTTTACCTTTGGATTACGGAATGTGCTGTCCTATACAGTGGTACCTCGCAAGATGAATGCCTCGCAAGACGAAAAACGCGCAAGACGAAAGAGTTTTCCGTTTTTTGAGTCGTTCTGCAAGACGAATTTCCCTATGGGCTTGCTTCGCAAGATGAAACGTCTTGCGAGTTCTTGCGAGTTTGTTTCCTTTTTCTTAAAGCCGTTAAGCCGCTAATAGCCACTAAGCGCCGTGCTTCGCAAGATGAAAAAACCGCAAGACAAAGAGACTCGCGGAACGGATTAATTTCGCCTTGCGAGGCACCACTGTACCAAGGTCAAGGGGTGGGTATGCCTTTGAAAACAGTCTGGAAGCTTAACACAGAATATGACTCCACAAATATAAACTGGGAATACCTTTGCATTGACGTGCTTGATGAGCTTGTCCATGTTCTTGTACCAGAGGAGGGCATTCTCGTACTGGAAGTCAGATCCCATTGTCATGACAATGTGGTTGGTGCGATAGTGTTTTGCCTAAAGGAAGGAATGCTAAGAGTTGGCCTGTCTCCTGATTCCAAAACAGCCTTGCTGCAGCATTTGTGTAACGCTTCCAAGAGCTCAAAGCACCATGGATAAGCGAAGCAACGGACCATGCCGAGTCAGCAAAGCCAACAGCTAAAATAAGAGACTGTGTTTTATGGATGGATGGAAGCCTTTTTTGAACTATTTAAAGAAATGTAATAGGATGAATCCGTGAGCAGGATTTGAACTATGAGCAACAGAAATAATTAGAGATTTTTGTATTATGGTTATGAAATAAAGGAATGAAGACAGGATGCAGCAACAGAATAGAATTTTTAAAAAAACCTACAAAAATGGGATGAGAAGTGGATAAAAGAAAAAAAAGTTATGTATTAGAATTTTATATGAAATTTGTGGAAATTTAATAAATATATATATATATATATTTAAAGAGTTCGAAGCACCGTGTGCATTTATATTGCTGCAATCCTTAAAACAACCCTGTAGAGAAAGTATTATTATTCCTCCACCACTGCAGATGGAGAGGCTGAGGCTAAGAGAGGGTGGCTTGAACTAAGGCCACCTAGTGGAAGAGGCAAGATTCAGACTGCAGACTTCCCAGTTTGTACTTCAGTCTCTGTGCCATTATGCTACTCCAGCTCTCAGCTGCTCAGTGTGGGAAAAGGCTGCGGCTCAGTGGAAGAGCATCTGCTTTGCATTCAGAAGGTCCCAGGTTCAATCCCCGGCAGGGATAGAAATCCAGATAGGGTTTTCTGAAATCCTGGAGAGCCACCGCTTGTCAGGGCAGACAATGCTGAGCTTGATGGATCAATGATCTGATCCTGTGCACTAGTGATACACCATCTTCAGAAATGACCCACAGGTTGCCTTACGACAGGTGGGAAGTGCTTTTTTGACCTAGAGGGGCATAAGGCCCTGTTGCCAATCCTCTGAAAGTGCCTCTGATAAGTGGGCTAAAAAGAGTGGGTGGGACCAGAGTTGCCAATGGGAGCCCCCCTCAAAAACAAAACAAAAAACACCAGTCTTTACACACACACACACAGAGAGAGAGAGAGTGTGTGTCTCAGCTGAGGGATGGGATATCTGCATCCCCTTTATGACACTGGGATAGACTGGGAGGATTAAACTTCTCCAGCCACCCAATACTGCGCTGGAGATGGAAGTTACATGGAAATGTATAATATGCCTGTACTGCACTGTGAAGCATGGCTGGGAATTTCCATGAAGCTGAAGAATTGCCTAACAGGTTAATCATTAAGTGAGGCTGTATCTTTGTAGCTCAGTCACAAGATGTTTAGCTCACAGTCGTAAGAAAAGGGTTGTATTACAGGTCTATGGCATATGCTAATCTGTAGGCATCCATCTTGGGTGGAGTGCCCTCTTTGTTCTTAGCTACTGAAGAGAATGGATGTGTGAATCTCTTGTCTCCAGCAAATAGTCCAAGGCTAATGGAGGCTGCAAAGGAGAAGAGAAGGAGCTTCGGTTTTAGATCATGCTTTAGGGCTAGGACCAGAATAAGGAATATGCAACTATCTGAATGTAATTTCATTTTTAAAAGTTGTTTAGAGTGAAGTTCAGTAAGTAAAGCCTATGAACCATATTTTCCTGTATTATATGTGTAATAGTTACACCATCCTCACTTTGTGCACTTCCCAACCCTTCCCCTCCCCACCCTCATGGTGGCACTGCCACAAAATTAAGTCAGGGGCTGGCAGGCTATTTGGGAAGGCTTAATGGGTCAAGTCAGGCCTGTGGTTGTCTCCTGTTGTCTTAGATCTTTGCTGTTAGCAAACTAATTCCCTTTCCCCTCTCCTGACTGAGGACAGAACTGCAAACCCCTGGTCCCCTTTGTTCTAACCTGAGCCGCTGCCGTCCCCAGGAAATATGCCACGATACTCTCCACGTTGTTCTCATCGCTGTCGTCGTCGACAATGGGGTTGTCCGAGCAGATCTGATCCCAGCAAAGAGACATGGGAGGGTTGTAGCCATTTGGCAGGACACCTGCCAAGAAAGAGTTGGGAGAAATGGGAGCTTTCTGACCAGAATGTTCTTGGTAAATGGGAAAGGCAGGGTGAATCCTACAAGGCCACATTCAACAAAAGAGGAAGCCGAGAGCCATCATGGGGAAGAACCACAGAGAGAGAGAGAGAGAGAGAGAGAGAGAGAGAGAGAGAGAGGACTGAATAGAACAAGGGGAGCATTACCAAGAGGTACTGGGATAAATGCACTTTACTGAGGAATCAGATTTGGGAATATCTAAGTGTGGAAAGAGACAGTTAATACAGAAACAGAGAGACATGGCACCAATTGTTGAGGCATAGTCAAGACCGATATTACTGAGAGAGGCTGGATTAGAGGATCCTCAAGAAGACTCCCGTCTCTATGGTTATTTGATTAGTCTTACATTTGCATTGCTTGGGGAAACAACTTTGCTGCCCAGGAGGCACTAAGCTGCTTTGCTGGTGGGTTGGCCATTGCAGGGATCCCCAACTTTTTGGGGGCTCATGGCATATTTTGGAAATCTATGAAACTGCTGTCAGCACCACAAAATACCCAATTCATAGAGGGTATTCATACTAATACCTCCTCACCCCCAGCTTTTAAAGTACCTGTACACCCCCCAAAAAAATACAAAGCCAAAAAATGAAACCAGGTTACAATCCCCCAAAACAGCTAGGCTATATTCACCCAAACAATCTCCCACCAAACCAACCCTGCCCCAGTTATTAAAAAAACCCTGGGAGGGGCAGGGGAGCTTGGCAGGCCCCAAGAGTGGTGTTTTAGGGTGCTATGGTGCCCATGAGCACCACATTGGGGACCACCAGGTCAGGATAAGAGATGTCTGACAAGTCAGCCCTGCTCACCAGTGAAGAGATCAGCAGCAGGGGGAGGCAGGCTTCCGCTTCCACGCCACAGCTGCTCCATCTCCCGCAAGGCCTCGCGCTGGGCCTTGTCCTGGTAGTCAATGCGGCCCACAAAGAAACCATCATAGCCCATCTTGAGGGAAGGAGAAGAGAGAGTGGGTGAGCCCTCAGCGACTGGAAGAGGAGACACAGAGTACAATCCTGTAGCTGTTGTGTGCAATAGGAATATCCTGGGAACAGAGGCTGACCTGCGCAAACAGTGAGGCCTGCTCCCGACTGTGCCCAAAAGGATCAATGTGCCAGGCCACACGGGGCCGGCCGCATTCGCCAAAAGTTTCTTTCAGGAAATGGAGGCCGAGGCTCATCTGATCGATGACAGGGTTGTAGTGTACGGCTGCTTCATCGTTCATGCACCACCCGCCGTTCACAAATTCCAGGCGCCCTACCAAGGAGGGGAGAAAAAAAAAGAGACCATCAGGACAAGACTTGTGCTGCCTTTCACTGTTGCTCTGAAGAAGAGCAAGAGGTGTTTAGGCAGGTAAGCGGAGATGTGACAGCAGGTGTGACCAGCAGGTGTGAAAAAGCAACTGGCGGCCTCTGCCACAAACAGCCTCTGGGTAGTGTTCTTACAACCTGGGTCCCAGACTACAACTCCCATCACTCCCGGCAGCTTAGTCAATGGTCAGGCATGATGGGAATTGTAGTCCAACAGGTCAGGTTGCCCGGTCCTCTTGCCTCTTTATTGCCCCCAATAAGCAAAGGAGGCTCCCCTCTCGTGGCTTTTGCTACCCTGCTCCCTCCCACCTCAGCCAACTGGAGAAAGCGGGGCACTGCTTTCGCCCCACAGCAGATGGGAGAGGGAGTGAGAGGAACAGCAGAGCAGGAGAAGCCGTATCTGCATGCTTTTGCACAGATGTGGGGCAGAGAGAAAGCGCTCTCTGGGTTATGCCAAGTGAAAGCAGTGCCACTCACTTCATTTCCTCAGTTGCAGCAAGACTTTTGAGCTGGCTCTGCTGCCTTGGCAACCCATATATTTATGTATTTTTTTCTTGTTAATCTCTCTGAGACGTTTCACAAATGGAACAAATAAAACAGTAACTAGTTGGCTCCCTGCTCGCCACTCTCCCTCAGGAAAGATCCCCCACCCCCAGAGGCAAAGAGCTCCCCGTCTTCCTTATGTGCACAGAGAAGCCAGGTGGGAAACGGAGACAGGGGCCCCACTCTGCCCGTCATACTTACCCTCTGCAACAAGCTGCCGCACGGCCTGGCGCATGGCTTCAGTCTGCAGTCCCCACCAGCGGGCAAAGAAGACCACTTCCACGTAGATGAAACGCTTGCTGGGGTCAGCCAGTAGCTGCGGGATGACCGAGTCCAAGATGTACTGCACCCCAGCATGCTGGATGTCGTTGCGGACTGCAAGGCAACGGACAAGGGATGGGGAGAAGGTGAGGAGGAATCAGACAGCTCATGCCTGGACCAAAAAGTCTCCAGGTACTGGCTAGATGGGAGAAAGTCCCCCCCTGAAGAAGACAACCAAGAGCAGAATCTCATATTTAAATAAATTAGGAGATAATCTGGGCCTCTGTTTTGTTTGTTTTAATTTTATGTTTGTGGTATGTTATTTTTTGTTATATTTATGTAACTCCCCATTTAATGGTTGTGTTTGTTTGTTTATTTTATTTATGTACCGTATGTCCCTGCAGAGAACTTCACATTATGTGGCACCATACAAATATCCTGTCATTCCTCAGTCAAACAGCTGTCACAACTAATATCTGCAATTGTGGCACTGTTCTGGCCTTGAAAGGAAACATGCAAAATCCACCCACCAACCTGCAGCTTTCAGAACAGGATGTTGACGTAGAAAGCACTAAGGTTTATCTCCCAGGGGGTTCTTCTCAGAGGCAGTGGGAAACAACATGTGGACTTCTTGTTCAAAAGAGAAGCTGGACAATTCCATACTTGAACAGCAATTTACAGCTCAGACCCAGCAGGTCTAACACAAAATGAAGTGGATAGGTAGCCGTGTTGGTCTGCCATAGTCAAAATAAAAAAATTCCTTCCAGTAGCACCTTAAAGACCAACTAAGTTAGTTCTTGGTATGAGCTTTCGTGTGCATGCACACTTCTTCAGATACACTGAAACAGAAGTTGCCAGATCCTTCTATATAGTGAGAAGGTGGGGAGGGGTGTTACTCAGAAGGGAGGGTGCGAATGGGAGATTGGCTCTCTCAGCTATCTGCCAATCTCCCATTCGCACCCTCCCTTCTGAGTAACACCCCTCCCCACCTTCTCACTATATAGAAGGATCTGGCAACTTCTGTTTCAGTGTATCTGAAGAAGTGTGCATGCACACGAAAGCTCATACCAAGAACTAACTTAGTTGGTCTTTAAGGTGCTACTGGAAGGAATTTTTTTATTTTGACAAAATGAAGTGCATGACATGTAGGCCAAGAAGCCCCCAATTTAAAAATTTACCTCAGCTATGAACTATGGTTAAGAGAAAGTACTACAGTGGTACCTTGGTTTAAGAACAGCCCTGTTCATGAACTATTCGGTTTACGAACTCCACAAAACCGGAAGTAGTGTCCTGGTTTGCAAACTTTACCTCGGTCTAAGAACGGAATCCGAACAGTGGAAGGGGACCGGCGGAGGGAGGCTTCATTAGGGAAAGCGTGCCTCAGTTTAAGAACAGTTTCAGTTTAAGAACGGACTTCCGGAATGGATTAAGTTAGTAAACTGAGGTACCACTGTATCTCTTTACCTCAACCCTCATTTCTAACATGGAGTGAATAATATGTGTGCACCTTAGAGAACTGTTGCAAAGGTTACTGAGCTTTAAGAAAGTTCTGAATGCATTTTTCACACCTTGTGAAACTATATCTAAACTGCCTTTTACAGCATATATAAACACTAAGGATTGTTGCAATTGTCTGTTGGAAATGAGGTACAAGGTTTTGCTCCACTAGGGCATCATTCCCCCAACACGGTCCAGTCAGTCAAAAGGCGAGGCAGCCCAGCCCTGTGGACTGATCCCCCGTTTCAAGGAGGGAAAGTAATCCAAACATGTCCACACTGGTCTACTATGCCTAGAGCCACGTTTCATAGACTCAACACTAAACTCAGAGAAGGGCTCTTGCTTAACCTAAAGTACAGATCCTAGAAACTTACAGCCTTTTGCCAGGCCTTGCTGTGAGACCGCTTACAAGCTTACTCCACAGTTTCAACTCACCTCCAAAGAAATACTGATCCACAGTCTTTAGCCAGCCCACATCATCATGTGTGTGGGGGATAAGGTGAACATTGAGCATGTCGGGCTTTGTCACTGGGCAGGACTAAAAGGAGAGAGAGAGAGAGAGAACACGCATTTCTGAGCCAGGAGAGACAATATATACACAAGGAAACATCTCAAAATCTGCCACAGGAAAGCCACAGTCATCTAAACAGGTAGTATAACTCAGTATAACTGTGAAGGAGGCAGAAACAATTCCTGCTAGCTACAAGATAGGGAAGCGCTACTGGCTAATACTATTGGTAACTAAACATTTTGCATACAGTATCAGTGGTACAGTAATTTTTCTACTGAAATATAAACCCTTTGCTTACAATCGCTGGGATCCAGAATTCCTTGCTGCTTGTAGAGAAGCACAATTCAGAAGATTTCAGAACAGCAGATAATGAGGTCTACAATGTTCTAGCACTGATTTTATTTATTAAAAAAAAATCTAACTCACATTTTAGCACAAGGCTTGAAGGCAGCTAACAATAAAATATACAATCAGTTGATAAAAAAGAGAAACACTTCCCAACAAACACAATAGAAGCACTTAAAGTAACACAGTAGAAATCAAAGGTTATTCATGAAAATTAAAGGCAGAATAAATATATATTATCTAGTGAAAGCTTGAGATGAGACAACCCTGATGCCTAAAATGTTTAGGGTTGTACCCAGTGTAGAGCTAAGTATAATGTTCTGTCAGAGCTAAGATTTTTCCCTGTGCGGTGGAATGTTTTTCGCCTTGCATGCTCCATAAATCTGCCCCAGTTTCTCCCACTCTCCAGAGCAGATCTGGGGAAACTCCATTGCACTAGCACTAATCTTTGCACTAACACAACTCTCTTCCATGTAAAATGCAGAGCTCTGGTTGGAGGGTCAAAAGATACCGCTCAAAGCAAGGGTAGAAACCACAAAGTGAGGACATTCAGATTAACAGTTAGAATGTTTCTGCTGTGCTGCACTGGCAAACAGAAACAGTTTACCGCTTTCAGGTGTTATAGGTCTCACAGGTTGCCTGGATTTCATTACTCCAAGAGTAGACCTTGCTCCCCGTGAGCAATCTGACCCTGGCATTTGATCTCAGTTTATTGTGCCTTGCCTATGTGAAGCTGACCATTTGTGCTGCCAGTGTGGAGATGTGCATAGGCACAGAATTTACTAACAGAGGAGAATCAGGAGTGCAGAGATAAGTATTTGACCTTCAGTGAAGCCATTTCCCAGAACCTGAGGGACAGGAAGGAGATTTTACCTTGACTTAAGTTTGCTCAGTATTCAGACTGAGAGTTGCCCAGGGAACAACATTAAGTAGATAGGGAAGTCAGGTAGCAAATCAAACATGAAGGACATAGCTAATTGGGAAATAACAAACACTGAATCAGCTTTCCAGAGTGCTTAGCCTTGAATCCCTAATCCGCCCACGCTCTCAACCCATCTCAAAAACATCAGTGTTTACAGAATACGAATCATCAGCTCTCTGGGAGATTTGCAGTTGTGGAAAGGCAGAATGGATTAGCAGATTCCATCCAAACAACCTTGGGGACAGCAGTGGAAAGCTGAAGGTGGTTCTCAGTCACACTGTCTACGGAATTAACCAACACTGAATATGATTGTGGCCACTAGCCTACATAGCTTTAAAATAAATCAAGGGGCAGCAAACATGGTGTCCTCCAGAAGGTGTTGAACCTCCCAACTTCCATCAGTGCCAGTCAGCATGACCAATGGTCAGTGATGGTGGGAACTGTAGCCCAACAACATCTGCAAAGCACAATGTCAGCTACACCTAAATTAGCTCAATAAAATTATGCTCAGATGCATCAGAATACTGGATATTCAGGAATGACCATCAAAAGTATATAGGTGGTTAATATCAGGAACAGATAGACCTTGGTGTGGTCTAAGTGGGGCAAATCTTGTGTTCTTAGTCTTCAGCCCTGCACCAAAACTAAAACCTGAACTGTGTGGGCAGTCCCAGATGCAAAAGCAGTCTCTTCTGTAGCTGAATCTTCCCAGTTTGGCCACACCTCCCACCCCATTTCCTTTGTGCATCTGACAATTTTCTCGTGACTACAACCCACCCCCTTTCTCAGGTTCCTCCTTTAGAGTATTCTGGCCTCAGCAACTATCTCTTACCATCCACTCGTGCCTAATTTACAGAGTGGCACTCTCTTGCTCCTTTCAGCTCATCCTTATAGGGAGTGCAGCTGTAGGATCTAAATAGTTATACAGTAGTTAACAGTTATTTCAGACGAATTAAGAAGAATGACAAGGCTATACACATAGTCTTGAGTCCCCCATCAGTTTGCTTCCTTTCTCGAAGGGTTTTCTTTACAGAATCCTCCAGGCTTCCTCTTTTCAGTTAAGTAATGGCCTAGCCGTATTCATAGCAGGTCACCTTGCTAATTTTGCTCAGTTTTCCTGCCCAATGGATTACAAAAAGGACCCTGGGTTTAAATAAATCCCTACTGCTGTACTCCTGCAGAATACCATTTAAAATTCTTTAGTGATTCTTCACGATCTTTTTCTTGAGCAGCCTAAACGGAGGATCCTCTCCGTTTCCTCCCACCGTACGACCTCCCTTTTCATTTAGACCTCACGAATCCCACTCTCTCCATATAGGCACCTCCTAGACCGCCGCGCCTCTCAACCTTCCGCACAACCTTCTCCATTCTTCGGCGCCAGAACCCAGAATTTAGTGGGACACCCTAGCTTTCCCCATAACACCCGTGCAGACGCAGACCGCCTTACCTGGTAGCCGCATGTCGCCGCAGCTGCCGCCACCAGCGCTGCCCCCATCAAGAACCCCAAACCCGAGCGGAGCCCCATAGCTGAAGCTCCTGCAGCAGTTGCCAGAGAGGCGGTCATGTGACCAGCCACTCACATGACAACTAGAGCAGGGTTCCGGGCAAGCCACGCCTTCCGTGGCTGGGGGGAAAACGAAAGCGATTGGTGGGCGGCCCTGCTGTGAAACTCATTCAATTAACTTTGCGCGATGCTGACGGAGCCCTTGCAATTGGCTGGCTGGGAAGAGTGGGCGGTGACTATTAATTGAGCGCCTGTTTTGTCGAGTGCAGGAAGTAGGAAACGTAAAACTGCAAAGCTTGCTGCTTTTCCTCTAGGTCTCATCATTGCCAAGGGAGAGAGGCCAACCCATTTGTCCTCTGGCACAGAGTGGTCCCCTTTGGTCCCTTAATGACCTTAGAGGGCTTGGCTATTCCAAGAATTAGAAGGAGGCTTCAAGCATTAGAAGGGTCTCCGTCTGCAGCCTACTCCTCCACCCAAACGCATAACAATATATACATCTTTTAAACTGAACCTGCCAATGCAAATGTAAGCCCTGCCCCATGTTATTAGTATATCTGTACTGTAGTGAATTGCTTTGTGGTTGAGAAAGTGTGGGTTGCGTTAGCCCTGCTGCGAAACTCAGTACTGCTGTAGTAATATTGCTGGGTGTGTGCTGTTGTTGTTGTTGTTGTTGTTGTTGTTGTTGTTGTTGTTGTTGTTGTTGTTGTTGTTGTTGTTAGACAGTAGTGTATGACAAACCTTCAGTGTAGTCCAGTGTTGTTATTCTGTCTCTTAGTATAGTGGGGTCTTTTGTGGATTATATGGGAAGGGAATGATAAATTGCTTTCCCACCCATCAAGAGGAAATAGGGATATTCTTGGGGATGGGTTTTTGCTGCTAGATGTTAAAATACTTAAATCCTCTTTCCTATAAAAAAAGGGGGGGGGAGCCCAAGTTTATGTTAAACATTTTTAATATTTTTACTTTGGTATCCTCAGTTTCCCAGGCAACCTACATACAGCTAACAGGATACAGGTTCCATCCAGGTTGTTTACAGCGACACAAACGCATACAACTCAATCCTATGCATGACTATGCAGAAGTAAGTCATGCTGAGTTTAATGAGATATATTCCCATAGGATTGCAGCCACAGTGTTTGCATCTGTACCAGTTCTAAGACGTCACTCTCTCTTGTTTTTAGGAGGTAATGGATGTAGGATGTAGGATTTAAGAGGTGTCTTTTTGGCTAGGCTTGACAGTTTCTTTTTTGTTTTTCATCCAAACACCAGATGATGCTTACGACAAGTATTATGGGGACAGCCAGCACACCACTTTACCGCTTTGGAAGTGTGAACTTGCACATCCAGACTGCTAGCATCTTCTTTTCTGCTGAGATACCAAGTAACGGAACTTTGTCTCCGCTACCAGCTTGGTCTTTATTTTCTGTGTAGCTTCATAGAATCTGTCAGCATGTGACAGCAGCCATATCCCGTGAAATGGCTTTGATTGACTGGCTAAACCAAGTGAGGGAAGCCAATGGGTTTCAAACCTTCAGTGAGTTAGGGACTTTCCCTGCATGCGAAGACAGGCTCTGGCAGATCAAGCGGATGAGATCAACAGTGGGTCCAAGAGTCCAGAAGGCAGTTACTGCACATGCTGTAGAAGGAAATGAGGAGGGAGGGGCTCATGTACATGTGAAGATAGCCCATCTAGGAGAAGGAAAACGCTGATCCTAAACCTCCGATACCTTGTGGCTATACTCATTCATGATAAAGGCTTCAGGGGCAAACCCCAAGGAAAAAGCCATACCCACTGCCTTGTGGGACATCTCTGGGAGAAGAAATGGCTAAGGAGTAAATCCTACACAAATCCATGGAGTCCCTAAGACGGTTGGATGGTGCCTTGTACGTCTCCTTTCAGCAACTCCTGCAGCCAAGCTCGTCCCAAATGTCTTTCTCTGGTTTCTTTTAGAGCACATCAGTGATGCTGAGAATGAGGTCTTGTTGTCTGGCTGGCCCAGGACCTCCATACGCACAGCCCAGGCTTGCACCAAAGAGGTCACTTCAGTTCTGGTCATTCAGCAGAAACAACGCGGGAGGCAGCAGTTACGAGTTACCAGTCTCTGCAGACTTCACCCCTGGAGGCACATTCCATTGTCTCTCAAGACAGATGGAGGCCAACAACAACCTGCATTGGTAGAGAGGGCTGTGATCTCTGTTGACTCACCATGCAGCAAATGATGCTGAAACTTACCTTTTTCAATGACAGAACTGCACTTGTGAATGCAGAAACGTATGTCCAGGCTCCCAGACTGAACAGTTTCCCCAGGTGCTTGAATAGTAATAGGGTGACTGATGAGGTGGATATGCAGTGAACAATGTGTGTAGTTGCTACGCAGTTGCCATAGTTTATGACTTCACTCCAACTTTAGGTAAACCATTAGTGCTGAAGTATGGTCAATTAAGGCCTTGTAAAGCAAGTTTAGATTTCTGCAGCCATCATACAGGCAGTGGGGCTTACTACCTTCATGGAAAACATTTCAAATTAAAGGTATGCAAGTGCTATAAAAGGAAATGTAGACACACTGCCCTTATTGCCAACTCTAAGTGGGGCTTTGTTAGTTCCAGCGTATGTCAAAGGCAGCCCTACTAGTGGCCATTATTTGGGATGTTACTGGCTTCTTTCATGAACATCAGGAGCCCACGGCCATCTCTCCTTGCTCCCATATTAACACACCTACAGGTGCCAAACTGACGGCATCTTAAAGCACTGCTAGAATCCAGGGATTGCCACTTGGTCCCCTGCACACCAAATTTGGTCCTTGAAGCAAATTAATCTGGCCAGTATCCCTATATTTTAAATCAAGGAATGATAAACATTTTATTCACATTCTTAATGGAAATAAGTGAATGTGTGTGAGAGAGATGCCATACCTTAGTGATACATCTTGCTTTTTTAAATTTAACACTCTGGTTGACAGCTCCTTGGAGACTTCATTATAGAACCTGAACATCCATGAGGAAGTTGGGTGGTGTAGCAAAATTCCCTTCTAGTCCTTAGATCAATGTCTGCAGAATAATGTGCTGTCCCCAGAGAATACTCACATTAGTTCTTCCTGCCATTCTAACTTTATTCAGAAGATACCACCCATATTTTGCTTAACACTGGTGTCTGTGTTCAGCATGGTCAAGTATCTGCCAAGGGCCCACCCCCTAGGCAGGCTCCTGCACCTCTTCTCCTATTCACCACTGCAGCCTGCTTATTTGCCCACTTCTCATTCTCACCCAGATGAGAGCAGTAATGAGGCAAAGCAATAGATTGCTTGCTAACTTGCTGGCTTTTGACCTGGCAAGCAAGGAGGTGGCAGCAATACCAAGAAAGAAGAGCAGCACAAGCTGGTGCTAATAGGGATGGGGTGGTATATTCACTATGGGAGCAGGGACCATGGAAGAGGTCTTGCTCATGAGCTCTCCAAGTCCTGAAACCTGGACAACACAGGAGCAGGGGCATGCTGAATAGTCCTACTCTCAGTCTTCACACAAACAACACAAGCACCATTCTGCACTCATGTGATTGGGGCTCCAGATCATGAGGAAGCATTTGGAATGCCCCATTGGTGCAGGCTGCCATGCCGCTCATACAGAGACTAGTTACTATTTGCTCATGCGTTGAGCAACACAGGAGCAGTATCTTCTGAAGAGTCTCTTGCATGTTCTAGCCTTCCACTTTTACAAGCAATGGAGAGAACATGCAGCTGCTGGTCCCAAGACCGATCCTTACACAGTGCTGATAAACAGTGTCAACTAAGCCCTGCTGCATTGCTGAACGGTGAGCCAAACTTATTGTACTTTGCTGAACTAGCAGACATTACTCAAGGGTCCATCAGTGTTGAGGAAGTGTTATACAGTATTATTTTTTAAATAAACTCTTGATAGGATAGGCTTTTCTGGCATAGATAAAAATGTTCCATTATGGTGCATTATATTTGAGATTAACTGGTTGAATCTTTAGCATGTATGTTTTACCTACAAGGGATCTTGCCTTCGGATTGTGCTCAATGGGCCCCTGTTATTCTTTTTTCAAAAGCTAGAGTTGGGGGTATTAAAGGTTAGGGGCCCAAGATGCTGACCCGCATGTGGCCCACTTATATGGGATTTGCCTGAATTCAGATACAGGGCTAGACCTGTGACCACAATTGTCTCTAGTAATAATGCTATTCTTGAGTGTTTCAGTCACAGCTGCTGTACACCAGCTGGTCTTTCAGTGTAGTAGCTTTCTCTTCTGTTACAAAGAAGTTGTTAGTGATAATCAGTTTTTTTGCCAATTTATAGTTGGGGAGTAACTGCTGAAATAGCCTCAAATACAGTCCATAAGAATGTTTCTATGTGATGACCCTGAGAACCACTCTTGTATGAATGTACATGTAAACATGCATTGCTTGTACGTGGAAAATATTTGTTTGCAATCTTTTCTGTCAATTGGGTACAGACAAGGAAGCCAGGAATGGCCATGTCACTCCATCACATATACACATAGTGGCAAATATGCATTGTTCACCATCACATGTGTGAAAGTAACATATGTAAACTGAACACACACCCAATTCCATTTTTGGCCCTGACATTACTCTAATATTGACAGACAGTGTTATAATGGGGAAATAGGTTTGGAGACCATATGACACTTTCATTATATATTCAATAGCGAATTTCATCCACCAATCCTTGTGATGTGTCTAGCAGCTGGGTCAGTGATGAAGAGAGAAGACAAAGGGCTTCATTCTCTGGTGCTTTCAGCATATCACTCCAGATGTTGACTACAGGGGCCTCAGGTATGGTATAAAAATATACAGACAACCAACTAGGTGTCTGTCAGGGTGAAGAGCTAGGTAAGAGATCCCGTTGTGGTTGAACACAGACATATAGGTGTACTTGGGAATGATCAGATTATAGAAAGACCCACATTCTATTCAAGGTCTCTTGTTGAACAGCTTCTGCTTAATGATCTGATTTGTTGTTCGTTCTTTGCAGCTCAGACAGCAGCAACCAATACTTCTCATCAACCATACATAGCTGTACATTTTGCTTTATGTAGCATTATAAATGAAAAAGATGAAAGGGAAGGAGGGAGGAAGAGAGCAAAGTAGGAGGAAACTAACAATAAAGCACATTTCAATTAAAAATTCATTTTTTTAATATTTTTGTTTTTTTTAAAGGATTTTTAAAATTTTTCATCATTTGTCTTTTTACTTTGTTTCATGCAATATTTCACAGTCCCAATCCCACAGGTTTTTTTTTCAACTTTTTTTTTCAAACAAAGTAGGAAAAAAGAAATAAAGAAGCTGAGGAATTAGTAATTTTTTGATGTCATTTCTTTTTCTTATTTTTCAAGCAGGACCAAAATGTCAGAAGAAAATGCTTCATTTTTATCAATTGTTTTTGTCCTTTTTTGTTTTTTTCTGTTTAGTTTTATTATTTCTTTTTTTTTATCTCTGCAGGCAGTAATATTAGGGTTTGGTATAACCAGCAAGCACTCCTTTTGTTTGTGTGTGTGTGTTTGTGTGTTGGGTGTGTGTGTTTGCGTGCGTGTGTCCCTCTTAAAAGGTCAGGCCACAAACTTTTTTAAAACTTTTTTTTTTAAGTTAACCAGGTAAACTGAGATGATAAAACTCATCAATAGAAGCCCAGAAAATTTTTTTTGTCTTTTTGCTTCATTTTACGTTTTTTAAAAGGTTTTTGTTTCTTAAACTTTTCCAAAACGTCTTTGCTGAGGTTGACAGACTCCTTCCTGTTGCTCCCACCCGTCCCTAGGTATAGTGGCTTCTGGTCTCGTTTCTCAGAGGCATAGTTAGCTGTAGCGTGGGGCTCTTGGACTGCACAATTTCCCCACACCTGAGTGCATTTTCTTTTGTAAATTCTGAGTAACGTCCCCCCCTCCCACCCTCAAATCACCACACACGACTTGATCTGTAAAAGATAAACATGCTCTGATCTCCCAGACCCTCTCTTCCCTAGCCTCCCCACCCAACCCCCAAACCCTTGCCCCCCACCCCCCTCCCCAAGCCCCCCCAACAAAAGATAAAAAGTTTCTTTCCCTTGCCCACGTTTGCAGGGTTCTCTTCCGGGATGCCTTCCCCAAATCAGTTGAGTTCGCGGCTATTCATCCATCCACCCACCCATTCTTCCTTCCTTCCTTCTTTCCTCAAGCGCGCTCTCTCTCTCTCCCCCTCCCCTCACAGCTCCCCTCCCCCCTCCCCCAACCGGGAATGCCATCCCTCTCGGGTGTGTGTGTTTCGTGTGTTTCGCGCGGGCGCGCATGTGTTTAAGGTGAAACCACTTCTCGGTTAGCAGCAGTCGTCCTCATCGGTTTCGCTATAAGGTTCGTGCAGTCCTTTGCGTGATCCTGTCCCACGCGACTTGGCTGGTCCATGCGAGTGATAGTACCCATTGGGGAGCCGCCGCGCATGCCTGGAGGGGGAGAGAGAGGACGAGCCGCTGCCCACCCGGGAAGTTCTGGGCGAACGTCCTGAGCTGCTCCCGTGCTGCTGCTGCTGCTCCCGCTGCTGCTGCATTGTCTCATAGGGGAAGGCTTCCTCGCCGCCGGGGCCCGCGTAGTCCGGACTCCGGTAGTAGCCGCTGCCGTGCCGGGGCCCCGGGTGCGGCTCGGAGACGTGCGGGGCCGACCAGCGGCTGCTGGCGTGTCGGTAGGCCCGCGGCGAGTCGTTCCGCGGCGGGACCGTGTGCCGCTCCATAGCCGGAGACCTGCTGCGACGCTCGGAGACGTGGTGCTCGGCGGGCAGCGACGGGTAGCGCCTCGGGGCTGGGCTGGAGATCCGGCCCGAGTGCACGGACGGCTGCTGCTGCTGCTGCTGGGGCCCCGTGTTGACGGCCTTACGGACCACGGGGGAGTAGGAGATATGTGGCCGGGGTGTAGAAGGGGTCTGTGGGAGCTGGCGGCGTCCTCGCCTCGGGGTGCTGGTGCCAGACGTTGAGAGGACCGGACTCCCACTTACGGAACTACTGCCCTACACGAAAATCGAAACAAAGGAAATCAAAAAGAAAAAATATACAAGGAAAATCAACCAAGAAGAGACACGAGGAAAAGTGGCGGGGCAGGAGTGAAAGTGACACAGACATGGACAAAGTTGGCAAGAGGAGTGGGGGGGGGGAATGGAGGCAAAGGAACGAAAATAATTCGGCGGGGAAAATAATAATTAAAGCGACAGCCACATCAGGGGGGAGGGAGAGGAGGGCAAGGGGGACAACGAAGAAGGGTAATAATAATAATAATAATAGGAGGAGGGGGGAGGATCCAACACAAAACAAAAGCAGAAAGAGAAATGAGAAATGGAGTTTTTATAAGTTCCAGGGTTTAAAAAGCAGCAAAAAGCTTTAAAAATTACTTGCACGTTTTTTTTGGCGGGGGTGGGGAGGGGAAGGAAACAAAACAAACAAACAAAAAAGGGTGATGGTCAATTTATTTAAGAAAACAAAAACTGAAGGAGAGGGGCGGGGCAGGATTGATTTTGCAAAGCACGGGTCATATTGCATGTTATCAAAGTGGTTAGGAGGGGAAAATAAGAAAAGAAAAATATCGAGTTGAAAAAGGAAGGAGGAGGTTGGGACAGAGTGACGGGGTAGAAGTGGGAATCTAGCAAGGAAAGTGAGGGAGAGCACTGGGTCTGGAAAAGTTTGGAACAGAGCCGAACTCTTGAGGGAGGCTGTTGTGTACCTGTGAAATGTTTAAGCTCTTGGTGTAAGGCCTGTGCGTGCATGTTCTCAGTTCAGGCAGGCAGGCAACAGTGTGGGCTCCCCAGTCTGGTGGAGCCCTGGACCAAATGAGAGTTCACCTCAGAGGCAGTTTCCCACTTCGTGCACACTGAACTCTACATTATTTATGGATGATAACTCCTCCACCCACATACAGTTAAAGTGGCCTCCTTGACCAGATTGCCTGATGGATTGCAGTACAACAGACCAAAGCTCCACCCAGTCCTTAACCCTACTTGAATAACATGTGGAAGACAGTAACAAAGCAAAACAAAACCCTAAATGCAAAAGACCGAGACCTTTATTATATTGCCAGTACTGAGCAGTTTACTCCAGTTGTGAAGCTGAAGGGCTCATGTCTTACTAATTGTCTTACTTCACCAATTCTTTGGACTGTTAGGCTCAAATGAGTTTTTATGAGTTATGTCATACTATTTGTTCCACAAATGAATCTTGTTAATATGAAGAAATAAAATATGCATTCTGAGCACTGTATATGTCACATTAGATTGATTTAGTAACAGATGTAAAACTTGTGTGTAAACCCCCACCCCCATTAAGTCTTGTGCCAGACTATAGCAGCTAGAAAAAGAGAACTACTGAATGAACTTCAAAAAGTACACATTTTTAGTAAAATGACTGCAGATCAGACAGACCGGCAAGATAATGAAAGAGAGGGATTTTCATCTGTCTGGCTTGGATAGGGGCTTTGTTCCATGGCAAGTGAATGAGGAGGTGTGTGTTGAAAATACTGATACTGTACTTCCCTCGCTGTCAAGAGAATGGAAATGGGTAAGCTGGGTACCAGGGTATGTACTATATGTACTATATGATGCGACCTCCAATTATCACATTGTCACTAAATCTAACAGTAAAGCAAATGACACAGAGCAGGCAAGGAAAATTTTCTGACTCTAGCACAACTACCTCTGTCTAGGAATATGGATGAGAGAATAAGTTTCAGTATGGTTTAAAATGAGGAACAAAGAGGATAGTCACTGATATTTTTCCATCAGGAACACACACACACTTGGCTGTGCAGTGCTATAAGGTTCTATGGCATATTAGAAATAATTTCATATTAAATAGGTAGTGCTTTTAAAGTTAAATTTGATTAGCAGTTTCTTAAGGCAGGAAACAATATGTTTTAACATCTGAACTGCAAAGTACTGAGCAGCAAAAAATGCAGTGTTCATTGAAGCCAGCAGCAATGTCTCTTTGCATCTTGGTCAAATATAGGCTGCACTACATTTCCAGGTGCTTCTAATGCCCCTTTCTTGAGAGTTTATATGGTGCCTTTGGCTCTATAAGTAAGAAATATGAAGTTCAAAGTTGAGGAAGGCTAAAAAAAGAGAATTGGGGGTAGCTTTCTAAGAAGCACCTGGCAGAGCTGAATCCCGAACTAACAACTTTCAGATCATATCCTTCACCTCACCCCAACTAAAAGAATAATTTTTTGTTGCTGCTATCATTAGGTAACCATTGGTAAGTTGCTTCTACCCTTCCTGTTGTCACTTTCCCTGTAAGCAAAATTTTTATCAGTTTCCTTCAAAGAGGCTGAACTCATTGTGATGGGTCTCTTCAGATAAAGCACACTCAGAAAGCAAACTTTGTGTGATTTTTAAAAAAAGTTCTATAACATGGCTGAATGGTTCGGTGTTATTGCTATGAGAAGCGTCTGATAGTGTCTAGTATTGGCTGAACCAACAAAAAGTGAAAAGACAATGATGTAGCCACACATGCAGAGGCAGCTGTTTCCTTCATGGGAGTTGGCACCTCTCTAGTGATAGAAGACCCCACTTGGATGGCCCTCAACAGGATAATAAGGCCCCTAAACTCCAGCTGTTGATGATAAAAAGTGATAGATGTATACACATAGACTCTGTAAATCACCCAGGAAGGTGAAGCCAAGTTGGTCATTCAAATGGAATCATTTTGCATCTGTGATCAGCCAATTGGGACAAGAGAACTTCAGAAGAGTAGTTTGAGAGTAGTGGAAATCTAGCTTGAGTTCAGCCTTATAGAACTAGAATGCTGGAGAGAGGCTCCTGAAAAACCTGCAATGTGGTTGCCCTGGGTCTTGCACCACAGAAAGTTGTGAGAAGAGGCTTCTGTGGCATCGTTCAAGTGATCAGCCACTCTTTGCCAGCAATGAAAAGGAAATAGCTCCATAGCTGTGAATAAAGTGAATCTGTGAGCCAGTCAGCAGTCACTCCTCAAAAGGTGGAGCATGGTAAAAGCTGCTCTTCAAGTGCAGCAGGACAGTGTCACAAGACTATATCACAATATCCAAGCAGGAACTGTGGAAACTTCTTTAAGAGAGATCTGAACATTACCAAAACCCAGATGTGCAGGCATTGCAATTTACATAAGCCTGGCAAAAGGTGACAAGAATCTGAGATAAATGAAGAAGGTCCAATTAGATGTATAAACTAATCTGCTTAGGTGAGCAGTTGTGTCGCACACATGGTGAATAGTCTTTGGGAAGAATCTAGGCTGAACTGGAAACCTATAGACCTAAGAAGATCTGAAGAAGAAAGGGGAGACTGCATCTCAAAGAGCTGAGAGGTTAAGTCCATTGTTGTTGAAAGTTATCTCTGGATATATACTTTTTTTAAAAAGGAAGAGAATGAAGTACTTACCTCAAAGGGGAGCTGGAGGTGGTCTTGAGGTCTGTTCAGACAGGAGGACAATAATGGTTCATGGCATAGTAAAAAAAAGAAGAAGGCCTTACTGTAGAAGTCTGAGAGAACTCCAGCCCATGAGAGTTAAATATGAAGGACAAGTTAAAATAGAAGAGAATACTGCTTGCTGGTGGTTTTTTTTTAATTTATAATTAACCTCGATCTAATATGGAAACATATTTTAAGGGAGAATGTGTTGCTAACCACTGAAGCAGCTCCATGCTGCTTGGTACTTGAAAGTGGCTGCCATGCTACAGTTTTCTTGGGCTGATGATCAGTGATTCATGGTCAGAAGAAGACCAGGTGAGAGGGGGAGAGAGAGAGAGAGAAACCAAGACAGAGAAAGTAATTGAAGTAGCACCAGGAAGGAAAAGCCTACCAAACCAAACAGGAATCATAATTAGGAAAGGTATCCTAGGTTTACAAAGCAAGTTTTTGTATGCTCTGAATGTGCTCATGTGTGTGCACATATATGTATATAACCACATTGCTGGGAATTTCACACATATGTACAGTGGTGCCTCGCAAGACGAAATTAATTCGTTCTGCGAGTTTTTTCGTCTAGCAAATTTTTCGTCTTGCGAAGCACGGTGTCGGAAAAGTTTTGGAAAAGCTTCAAAAATCACCAAAAACCTCAAAAAAGGCTACCACACCGCATTCTATGAGTTGCTCCTCGAAGTCAAGTCGCAACTGTATTAACGGTGTTAAGAAAAAGGAAACAAACTTGCAAAAAACGCAAGATGTTTTCGTCTTGCGAAGCAAGCCCATAGGGAAATTCGTCTTGCGAAGCAGCTCAAAAACCGCAAAACCCTTTCATCTAGTGAGTTTTTCGTCTTGCGAGGCATTCGTCTTGCGGGGCACCACTGTATTTCAATGAAATATCTCTTTCTGTATCATGTTGCACCATACATGCATCTATGAATGCCTATGTATGCCATACAAACCTGCATATTATTTGTTATGCCATGCCTGTACTGTGTATTTTAGTATGCTGTGAATATTTACTTACACAATTTATATGCATCCTTTTGTATTAAAAACACACATGCATGCCCTGCATCTCTCAGTATTAGCTGTACTTACAACTTTTTGTATGCCATAAGACTCAAAATCTGTATGGGGTGTCTGTGTGTGTGTATCATATGTGTCTGTATCTAATTTTGGTATGTGTAGCTGAAAACCACCATCTACAAGAGACCATCTACAGCTGCATGCCACAGAACTTAGATCTCTAGAACCAAATATAGGTATTCTGCAAGAATCCTTTGATTCTCAACTTCTTATTTTGGGGATGTACAAGAGGAATCCCTCAGAGCTGCAGGAAGAACTTTAAAACACAGGGGCAATTTTCTATTGACAATTCAAGGGGGTCCCACTGATCATAGATTGTATCTCCATTCCCAATATAGCTTCTTATCCCAGTTCAAACTTCATAATACGTATTCTACATAATGCTTTTAGTGTCCTCTTTTCCTTTTAACTTACTAAATTTTGCAGAAGAACCAGAATTTGCAGTCTGAATACATTACTGAAAATCAAGTCAATTTTATGAGAAGATGCCTAATGTTCAAAATATATTACTGCATAATTTGAAATTTCCTAGGATAGAATTTTAGGGCTAAACTGGACTAGGTCAGGAGATCTGTGACTGTATATCCTGATGCTTCTTTAAACAAATAAGCAGTTGTAGAGACATAGCTTGGGCCCATTACACTAGAGGAGGGGATCCAACACTTCACCATTCCAATTTAAATATCTCCTGAAACTGCTATTTGACTGATCCCCTGCTGGAGAAAATCTATCAGTACCTCAGAGTCTTGTCACACCCTTGGGCATCCCTCTCCCATATACCAGGGATGAGAAATATGAAGCCTTCCAGCTAGTGGTAGACAACAACTTCCATTAGCCTACGCTAGCATGGCCCATGGTCAGGGAAGATGGGAGCTGACATCTGCAAGGCCACATGTTCCCCGTGCCTGCCATATATCCTGTGTTCTATATACGCTCATTGCATGCATGCCTACAGTTTATGCATGTATTTCTGCTTTTTTCTTGTTTTGCTTGGATGTGACATGCACAGCTTACATGTGTGCCTGTCTCTTCAGGTGCAGCTTCATTCCAAACTTTCCAGATTCACAAACCCCAGAGAGTTCAGTGCCACCAGCGTAACAATAAAGGGGTCACACCACAGACACTGGAGAAATAGGCCAGCGAGCTAGGCAGGGCCATCCGCTGGATTGGTTTGAATTTTTGTTCTCTGCTCACCAACCATCTTACCTGCGCCCGCCCCTCGCCGTGACAGCAGAGCCAAGCACAACGGATACAGAAATAAACATGTAAATAAAGGCAGATTGGCCAGGAGACCCCGAGTAAAGCGTCCAAATTGTCCAAAGGAAACAAATAGGAACAAAGAAAATGACTTCGTGTGTGATAACGGAGGGGCGGCGTGCAGCAGTGGGGGGAATAAATGGAAAACAAAGGAATAAAGGACCTTAAGAAGAGTCTCATCGAGTAATTGTATTCTCATTCACCCAATAAAATTTTGATGCAGTTCACATAAAGCTGGGCACAACCGCTGTCTTGAGGCTCTACCCTTATGTTGTTCAATTTTCTCTATAATTAAAGTGGTAGGCTTTATTATTTCTTTGGCTTTTGTACCACACTATGAAGATAAATAAGGAATGTAGTTGTGAGCTTCAGTGTGAGTTTGATAGCCTTTGTTTTCTTGGCCCATTACAGGATATAATATTTGGCATGGAGATGGGGTAACATGCTGCATTAATATATGGAGGGAGCCAACTGCACTACTAAATTGGCAGTCCTGGCATTGCTCCAGTTCCAAAGCTGTAGACATACAAACACTGCAATAGAATGAATCCAGACTAAGCCCTGTGAAAATCAAACCCTGCAAACCCATACTTCCTTAGGTGTGAACTCAGCTTTGAATGAACTAATTTTTTTTGATACTATTCAATTGTCTTATTTTGATCAGAGGATGTACTCCAGTAATAAAGGTGACAGAATTTTCCACCCATTTTCTCTATATAAGTGCCATTAAATATGCTGTCCATGATATGTATATAATTAGCAGGAACATAGCCTAAGCAGCCTTGTCCAAGCCACAGGAACTTGTGGTATCCTGTTGTGATACCTCAGGGATATTGTAAATGGGTTTCACAGACATTGCAATACTTGTCTGTGCACACACATTGTGATTGTGTGTGTGTGTGTGTGTGTGTGTGTGTGTGTAACTCAATAGGTGATCAGAATCAGACAAGACTCTGTGTGAAATGCCTTCTGTGTCTGTGAAGAAGGGTGGACAGGTATGAAGCGAGAGGGTATCTTTTGAGGAAGCAATTCCTGAAATGGGAGGAAAGGAGGATATCACTTGGGGCAAAATGCAATAGGGAGTTTTTCTCTGTACCATTTACTGGAAATGAGCCCTTGTATGTAGTTGTAATGTTGATCCAGAAGGGATCGTCATCCACGCCCATCTTTTCTGGATCTCAGCAATGGAAGCTTCTGCTTATATAAACATATCTATACCAAAGTCTAAACTAGTTTAAATGTCTCTTCTTCTCTCCTTTTTAGAACAGCAAAACCCAGATGGTGAAGAGTTCAAAAAAGGTCTCTCCAAAATGGGTGAATGGGCAACAGAATGCTTATTAAACTCATTACAAATAAGTCATAAATTGTGAACACAGGAGGGGAAAATCTGACTGCTGATACGTATGCTGATTGAGTTGAATTGGCTGTGACTGCTTTGCAAAGAGATTTTGGAGCTATAGTGGAAAGCTTACAGAAAACATCCATGTGCCATGGTAATGTGCCAGGAATAATTAGGAAAGGAAAGGAATAAAAATAAAATAAAATAAAATAAATATTGAAATGCCATTATATAAATCTATGGTATGTTTTGAATTCTGTGAAGAGTTAGGGTCTCCCATGTCAAAAGATTATCCTAGAGATGTAAAACAGATAGAAAATGGCAAGTTGGCATTCCTTATAAGAGGAAGCAAATGAGTTTTGGGGCCTTTTTAGTTTAGAAAAAAAAATACTATAGTGGAAATTGTCAAAGTTCACAAAATCACAACTGATGTGAAGAAAGACAAAGCTTAGACAAATGCATGGGGGATTTGTCAATAGCTATGATAGTTAAATGGAACCCCTATGTTCAGAGGAAGTTTACCTCTGAGTACCAGATGCTGGAGACAAATCACACAGGGTGGCTACCATCTTCCTACTTTGCACGTGAACTTTCAGAGAAATCTGGATGGCTGCTGTTGGACAAAATGCTGAGCTAGATCACGCTTGGTCAGACTCTGCAAGTTCTGATGTTGGTTAAATTCAGAAGTGTGCTTACAATGGTGCAGCCACTTCAGTGCAGGCATGCTCACCCAGCATTCTCACTGCAATATGTTAGTAATGTGGTGGTCCCTTAGCAATACATGGGATGTCCATTCATTTGCAGTTGCTGTATGTATAGAACCTACAGGTCTTCCTTGGGCCAGTCAGGATCATAAAGTTCCATCAGAGAGATCCAGAAACTAATAACAGGGTGGGTAATTGGAGCTTGATTCCCTAAGAGTAGAGACTCTCTCCATACTGGACACACCTGGATCGATCCCTAGGGGCACAGCATGGAATGGAAAGCCACACCCACCTGCCTGTGAGGCATGTGGTCTCGGCCCTCACTGGGTGAGCGAGACCAACGTCGATCTCTGGAGCGAGGCCGGCTATATTCGTGCCTCTCTTGTGAGTACCGCTCTTTGTCAGAAGATGTGTGGTGGTGATGATGGTGGTGGTGGTGGTGATGGTGTTTCCGGTCCTTTGGCCTGCCTCGTTCTTGGTCTCTTTCTTTGGGAGGTAGGTCACCTGACTGTGTGGTCATGCTGAGGTCCGTGCCCAGCCCTGCCAGTAAGAAGAAAGAAGGCAGTTCAAGGTTGAATGTTTCAGTTAGAAATATTCTGTATATGTCAACATATGTCCCCATCCTTCCCTGGCATCTAAGCAACAAAGGAGAAGGCAACGTTTTGCATGGCTGATGTTGTGAACCTGAAGGAACATGTGCCCAGGACTCAGATACCAAAGTATATTGCTTTTCTAGTCTTTTCAAAAGCTCAAGCAGCTACTCAGGGCTAAATCAAGACTGATGGAGGAGATCTGTGAACAGTATCTTCCACAGCTGATTAAAATGTTAACAGCAGCCATGGAAGAGAGTACGATAGTACTGGTGTTGTGGTGGTGGTTTAAAACCTTATGATGCCATTTTCTTGATGAAAATTGGACTCTTAAAGCTACTATTTGCCTTCCTGGGCAAAACAGAATATACAGTGGTACCTCTGGTTACGTACTTAATTCGTTCCGGAGGTCCGTTCTTAACCTGAAACTGTTCTTAACCTGAAGCACCACTTTAGTTAATGGGGCCTCCCACTGCTGCCGTGCCACCGCTGTGCGAATTTTGTTCTCATCCTGAAGCAAAGTTCTTAACCCGAGGTACTATTTCTGGGTTAGCGGAGTCTGTAACCTGAATCGTATGTAACCTGAAGCGTATGTAACCCGAGGTACCACTGTACATGTTTTGCCCTGCAGTGCAAGTATCAGCTTTGGAGGTTAACAGCAACTTTAGAGCAGAGGGCAGGAGGAGGGGGGGGTAACAGAACTGCAGCACCGAGGAGGCTTTAAAAACCCCCTCATGCCACCACTCCCCCAATTAAAATTGTCCTCCCCAAGCTATTTGCCCCATGGGGGCAAGATTAATTAAGCCTTTGCACTGCATGGCAAGCAAAATTTCAGTTTGCTGATATTAATCAGAAAAACAATGCTAAAGGGTTTAATCTACACACACACACACACACACACACACACACACACTCCTAGTGCTGCAGTTGCAATATGAACAACCCGCCTATTGCTGTTATTAACACTTAAACTGTGGAGATCCAGTTCATGGAATCACCCACATCATAATTATTTTGGCTTGCAGAAGTCCCTTCATAGAGGGATCAGAATTTGTTTCCAGCGAGTCCTCAATTTAAAGTAGGCTCTCAGCTGACAAAATGCTCCAAAAGTACTTCTGGATCCCATACACAGTCTTTTGACCTACAGTTTGGGGAAGGACTGATCTGCAAAGAAAGCAAGAATGAAAGTACCTGAGACATATCTTACATTTCTCACAAACCTTATGTGCTATTATAAAGCTCTATTATGCAACGCCTCTAAAAGAGCACAAGTATGCATTTGCACATTTCACATGCTGCAATAAAATCAGTTTTGTAACACTTTAAAGACTAAGGCCCCTACATACTTTCTGTTTGTCTGTGTAGATGTTTTCTGCAACATGTCTTTGACACAGTAATAGTGCATCTGCGGCAGATTTATAGTGAACTCACTACATATTTCCTCTTTATTAATTACCGTATGTGATTCTTCTCAGTGTTACCACATTACTGCCACCTGGAGGGGCACCCTGGAACTATAGTGCAACAAAAAGAAAACCTGCATATACCTGTACAATTATACTGTGTACATCAAACATATTCACCAGTTATTGAGAGACTCACACCTTAAGATGCTTGCCAATAAGCCTTAGATCTTTACATATATACTTTGACCAGCTACCATAATTCTAAGGCTGCCATATAATTTACTCTCTGGAATTGTGACAGTAGCAAAGATTGCAGCTATTCTGAAGTAAGTAACTGAAGGACTGAAGCCTCTGTCTCTAGCGTTTACTCCTGCTGGTCCTGCAATCTGACCTGTGTCCACATCAGTATATCGGCTGAGTGAGCGCTCTGATGTCCGGTGGCCTCGTTCCCGCCGCCGGTGATGCCGTTGGTTCTCCTCTGGGATTACCCTTTCCAAAGAGTAGTCATCCAAGCGCATGCCTTTGGAGCGTGAGTGGCCCAACATGGAGGCAGAGCGTTTCATGGGGCTTGCATCTGTGATTGTCTGGAAAGGGACAGAAACCCAGCACAATAACTGAACTGGCACTTTATGAGAAGGCAAACCCCCATGGATTTGATAGACAATGGGATACTATGCCTCTTTCTAGGCAACTACTCTGTCATGTATAGCTCAGCTAAAGAACTATGGGCACATCTATCCATCCTCCCGTCCAAGTTGCTACCCAAGCCATCTTTCTGTGCCCATAGTTATTAAATTAATGATGCATATATGAACCTCTCTCTCAAGATATACCCATTTGCCCCAAGTGCTAGGAATGGTTGTCTAAAGAGTTATGGAGTGTGAGGTTTTTATTTTGCTTGCAAACCACCAAATCTTCCTTCCCAATCTGCTGAAGAATGAATGCATGGGTTTAGCTAGCATACAGAACAGTTGCCATGTTGTCTTTCTCCCACAGATGATACAGAAAAGGGCCAAACCCAGATTTCATTAATCATGTGACTGTTACATATAATATTTTTCTTTCACAAATAGCTAGCGCAGGGTTGTCAGTTGGGACTGGGATCCTGGCATGGGGTAGGTTTGGTTTTAATCCGTTGCCTACTGATGTGTTCCTGATCCAGATCAACTAATAGGAACATTCCCACACATGCAACGGGCAGGTGCTGCAGGTCCCCTGAATCAGACTACAATTGGGGTGGGTGGGTCACAGCCCTCTATACCAGGGCACTGAACTAAACTAGGTTCCCCACACTGGCCATTTGAGAAAGAAAAATCCTGCATTTAAGAGCAATCCACATGATTAATGTGGACTACATAAGACAGTGGTTTTCAACCAGGGTGCCATGGCACCCTGGGGTGCCTTGAATGGTGGTCTCTGTGCCTCTTTCCTTCCTTCCCTCCTCTGATGCCCTCCTGCAACTCTGCCTCTCAAAGGCTTGCACAGCTGTTTGTTGCAGCAGCCCTGGCTACAAGCTCTGCAGGCAAATGGTGCCTCTGGGGCTGGCCAAAGGGTACTTCCCAGGCCCCTGTGGGACAGTATGAGGAGGTACCTCTCTTTGGGGCAGGGGGGAAGCTCAGAGACTAGGGGCGGCGGCAGCAGCTGCCCGGAGGACTTCCAAGAAGAGGGGAGAGAGGAGGCTGAGGGAACACTCCACAAGGGAGGGTGTTTGAAAAAGGGTGAGATAACTGGGCTCCTGAGCCTCACAGGGATGCCGCAGAAAGAATGTAGTTGCTCAAGGGAGCTGTGGACTCAATAAGGTTGAAAACCTCTGACATATGACATAGATGTGTTGTTTTTTTAAAAAAATTAAATGCCAGGTGTGGGGGGTAGGGAGTGGAATTGTCCTCAGAAATGTAGTGTGCTTGGAGAAGAGGCATAAGTTTTCTCCCCCACCTGTCCCCACTGCCCAGTAATTAGCATTAGGGGAAAAATCTCCCTCGTTAAGTAATTTGTCAAATGCCATTCATTGTTCTTTTATTACGGAACGTGAAGGTACACCTGATATTATAGTACTGGACAACAATAAATCTCATTGTATGTTAAGATTGGTGCCAGTAACAACTCCCAAGATTCTTATATGGTTTCCTCAGCTTTGCTCAAATCATTGTCTGGCACCCCTCTTCTTGAATAGGACACAAGACGACTGGGTCTTGGAGCTGAATTGAGACCTCTCGTTACTTCTTCCTTCTTAGGTTTTGGGGGTCATGCTCATTATCTACATTTATAGGCAGCTATCTCTAGGAGTAAAGACATTTCAAGGTACAGTACTCTCAGAAACCAGAAAACCTGCAAAGGCTCTTGGAGGCCATCTTGTGATCAATAAAAGCAAAAAATGGAAGGCAGTGATTTAGTAGAAAGGAGGCCATAGAAAAATCTGAATGCTGCCAAATGCCCTGTGACTCCCACCCCTACCCTATGTTACCTTGTGCTTACTCACAACATCAATTTCAAAAACTACTGGGTTGGGCTGACACCATGATATATTAAAACAACTTCAAGGAATCTGGGTTTGGTATTTCAGATTTGCTCAGCCAGAAAGATCTTGGTTTAAAGTAGAGATGGCTAAACTGTGGTTCTCCAGAGGTAGTTGGACTGCTCATCATCCAAGACCATGGCCATGCTGACTGGGGCTAATGGAAGTTGAGTCCAGCAACATCTGTACAGCCCTGGTTCAAAATATTACACAACAACAAGCCAGAACAACAAGAATAACAAAAGGCCATCTACAAAGTCTTACAGAATAAAAAAGCTTTTAAAAATTCATCCAACTTCTTCTGAATTACATTATTATTGTATGAGAAAACCACTATGTTGAAATTAAACCTAGAAGTCACAAATTACACATTGCTTGTACAGGTAAAATAAAACACATTTGTGTCAACTTTGATTTAATATGGGTGAAAATACAAACATGTAACTGTTTTTATTAATCTTGTGTACACAGAGTTCTGATTTGTAAATTTAAATGTGACCAAAAGATATTCACATGCAGTAATCTGCAACAGACAGTAGGAATATAGGACTGCCCTATACAGTGGTACCTCGGGTTAAGAACTTAATTCGTTCTGGAGGTCCGTTTTTAACCTGAAACTGTTCTTAACCTGAAGTACCATGTTCGCTAATGGGGCCTCCTGCCGCCGCCGCCGCATGATTTCTGTTCTCATCCTGAAGCAAAGTTCTTAATCCGAGGTACTACTTCTAGGTTAGTGGAGTCTGTAACCTGAAGCGTCTGTAACCTGAAGTGTCTGTAACTTGAGGTACCACTGTACTGAGTCAGAGCAGCAATCTAAGTATTGTCTATATTGATTGGCAGCAGATCTTCAGGATTTCAGACAAGCTTCTCTTCCTCCTCTACCTGGAATTGAACACAGGACTTTCTACATGCAAAGCAGATGCTCTGCTACTGAGCTATGGCCCTTCCCTGCATTATAGGGCCGTTCTATGGTCCTTTATAGTATGTTACAGATTATTTCATTTGATAGATGTGTCATCCTGAATATATAATTTGGGTCTGAAGTAGCAATCACACTTGAGTTGGGATGCATACTTAAAGTTATACATCATTATGTTTTGTGACACAGAGATTTAATCATAGCTCATTTGGGATGGATGTTGATATATATCATCCAAACTTTTGGTCAAGAGATATTGGAGACATCTGGATCGAGAAAATGAAAAGGGACCAAATTAACAGAAAAGTATGAGGGATGTTTTTGGAGATTATGCTGCTAGTGGTTTTAACACATCCTTTCAGAAACAATATAGGACACAAGTCATAAATTCAATTACATATGTATGGACAGTAGTCATTTTCAAATGATATCATCTGTGATGGTTTTCTCATGAAGAACACTCCATAACTGCACTGAAGACTACCTTGTCTCCAAAAACATATCTAATGCACCCTGGACCACATTCCAGGCTGAACAGCTTCAGAAATGGTTGTGAAATATGACTTGATATATTAACTGTAGGAATGGTACTGTGAGAAACATTCAGTCATGTCCTTTCCAGCAGCAGTGAGGAACCTGTGGCCCTCTAGATGTTGTTGGACTCCAGCTACCATGAGCCCCAGTCAGCATGGTCAATGGTCAGAGATGATGGGAGTTGTTGTCCAATAACTTCCTGAGGGTCACATTTCCCTCACAATGCCTTACAGCAAGCACTGCCAGAACTGGCCGTGTGTAGTATCAACCATATTTATTTAAAGCACCACCAGTCATATACTTTTAAAAAACATTTTTTTAAACAGCCATGAAATTTGTCCAGAAATGGCTATACAGTTTCCGGTAGCTACTATGTAACTTGAATGCCTTCCTAAATGCCTAGCTGGAGTCTTATAAGGTGAACTGTAAATGTTGCTCACAAAGAAAACGTTATCTTATATCCATTCTGGGAGCGAAATTACATTTTCTACCCTTTTTGTGCATACCCCAAAATATTGGAGTTCTAGAGTATCAGGAAAAGATCAGTCACACACACATCACTGTATTCTGCCTAACAAAGGTTCATTATTGTTTTATTTTATTTTAATTTAGGTAAATTTAGGGAAAGACAAATTAATATTGCCATGTGCAAACAAACATGTTTCTTACCACTTGAAAGCAGTATATTCCATTGCAGAGCAGGGATCAAGGTTCCACACACTATCCCTGCCTTGGACAGGTTAACACTTCTCCATTATACTAAGACATTGTTCCCTCCCCTTGAAATCACACTAACTCAGAAAGAGGAAATGCTAAAGAAAGAAACCAGGACTCCCAACCCCACAGTCATACTGCTCTGACCAAATAATCCCACGTCTCAGTATGCAACCCAGAAATCCTAGTAGTCAACTCGCCCATATTTAACACAAAGCCAGAAATAACACTCTTGCTTACAATCCCCTCCCTGCTGGAGCCACCTGACTCTTCCTGTTTCACAGGACAAGAGAGAGAAAAATTACTCACTTGTAACTGATGCTCTTTCAGTTGTCCTTCCCCTTTTCCCACCTATATATAGGTGCAGATGCATATACAACCAGGCCTTCCAGAAACCTCTCTCCAATAGATTATTCTTGGAGTAACCTCAGCATGGGGCTGCTTGTGCATGGTGAACCACAATTAAAATCAAACAAGTTACCACAAAGTTGCAGATAACTCTCAAAAAGGAGTTAAGCTAATCCAGTCACCTCAGACATGTAAGACTCCTACCTCACAGTTTCATCAGAATCTATTTGGGTGGGTATTCTGAGACTGAGACTGAAGGGAACATGCTGTAGTAGACATCTGGGAAAGGGTCGGAAATGGACAGAGATAATTTAAAATAGCATCACATATAAGCTAGCAACCATTTCTTAAAGAGGCTCGGTCAATTTTGAAAAAAGTAAACAAGAACAATGGTATCTTCTACAACATGGCAGTTTCAGCAAGTACATTCATTGAAAACGACAGCCATTCATAGCTCTTAAGGGATCCTGCTGTAGGAAGTACAGCCAGTCATATCCAGATTGTAAGTTTTTCCATCTTGCAATCCCCTCCTCTAACTAGATGTGCTTCAGAATTGAAGGAAAGAGGCACAGAAATTTCTCTGGGAGATTGCTAAGAAAACCACAGACATTTCTAATTAAAATGGGAAGTTTTCTTGATAGAATGCCTCCTTTTGTATCAAGTAAAAATGAATAGAGCTGGTTGGAGAAACTATCCCTCTTAGGTGCTCTCTGCACAACATTATTGTGGATCTCAAATATGCACATTCAAGTACAATCAAGACTTGGTCACACCGTATCTGTCAATTCAGCAAATTCAGAAAATGGTAGGCTGTGCTTCGGCTGCACAGTCCACACATGGGAAGCAGATAAATGGACACAAAAAGCTCAGTGTCACACCATCACTTTGCTCAGGCAACACAATTCTATACCAAAAGCATGTGCTAGAAAGTAAGGAAAGCTTCCCATGTGCCCTAACACTCTCAGCTCAGCAGATGAGTGCTTTTGCAGTGAAATAAAAGGCAATTCCTGCTCTGGTGGCTCACTGCTGAGCAGTTGTTTCTGGAAGGCCTGGTTGAATGCACATTGATTCAACAACTGCAAATGGGCAGATCATATTAGAGAAGAAAGAGAGGAACATGTTGGACACACAGAATCCAGGATTTGGTGGAGTGAGTGTGAGAATGGATAGCTGGTCCAGATTGAGAAAGAATTCCCATCCACCCCACAAAACAGATGGAAAATGGAAATAAGTAATTGGGCATCTGACAGACAGAAGAAGCAACAAGGCATTTTGTGGCACCTTAGAGAGCTATAGACTTATAGTGTAATTCTATCCATGCCTACTCAGAAGCCCCACTGAACTTACACTTCCTTGGACTACAGCCCACTTCATCAGATGTGTATGTACACACACCAATTGAAGGCAACACTTACCATGTCTAATAAAGTGGGTTTTGGTCCATTAAATCTTTAAAATGCCCTTGGAAGGTACAGTAGGTTACCAGCTAAGTTTTTCACAGCCCAAGAAAAAAGGCAACAGAAATGAGGAAGGAGCAGAACTATGGTTAGAATGAGTGTGGGGCTGTGGACACGCATATAACTTTCCCCCCCAGCAGGCCCAGTAAATAGACAAAACAAAAACTTCATCTGGCCCAAAGGATGTTTTGGCCACATGAAAAGCTTCAATTGGTGTGATGACAGAAAACCAGCCTGTTACTGGGCTAGAGTGCTTAAAGAATTATTTTAGCACCCGCTAAAACTAACATGGCAGACAACAGAGGCAGGAGCAGAAAATCAAGTCTATGGCTTGAAGCAGAGAGAGTGAAAGCAGGAAGAAGGTATGCAGAAAGGGACAGTGAATGAAAGGAAGAGAAAGCCTAATGAAGACAAGATGAGGACAGAATGGACTGGAGAGAAAGTTTTTTGCCTGCATAGCTTTGAATGCAGCAAAAGCAATTGGGAATAGAGTAAGAGAGAGAAAGAGGTGTGCATGAAGATAAACACATAGGAGTTGGCAGCTTGCTAGTCTGAGGAGCCCAGGGGAAGGGAACTGGAGGCAGCGAGCGCGCAGAGCCAGGAGCCCAGGCTGCAGTACATACACTGAGATTATTCCCTCGCGGTCGCGCCTTCCTCCACTGTCGCAGCCATACAAGACGGTGCACACAGAAACGGGAAAGAGAGAGAGAGAAGGAAATAAATATAAAGGCAAAGGGAAATATAGGACCAAAGGGGAGGGTGGAGGAACCAGAATATGGTAAAGGATTGAAGGGAGGAGTGTAAGGAGAGAACAGTCAGGTTAATGTTGGTCATTTATGCACAAGGCCAGCCCAGCCCAGCCCAGTGCTGGAAGCTCATATTCTCAGATATTTGGTTGCTCTTGACAACCAAGATAAACAAAGATAGACGCCACGAAGGGACGGACAGTTCTCAGTAGGGATGAGTTGAGCAGCACAGCGGAGACAACAGCAAGGCCACACACTCCCCCCCCCCAACCCAAAACATGCGGCAACAAGCCTCAGCCACTGTTAAAAGCTGCAACATTGTGCACGGCCCAAATGGGGACAGTCACCCCTACACACAGAGCTGCTCTCACTGATTGGCTGGGCCCCCTCGTCTTCGCGACTTTGGCCTTGCCAGCGCAACCCAGCCCAAAGGAGGCAGAGTAAGGCAAGGGGAAACTGCAGAGGAAGCCCTGAGCAGGATTTGATATGTGGAGAAATAGAGGTCTGTAGCCTTGGACATACCTACAATGTTAGGAATTCCAAGAAATGAATTTCTTGCCATTTCTTTGGATGGAAGCAAAGTTTGGGAGATTCTTTGTATGCTAACTCTGAAGCCTAATGAGAAAAGTGTCATGCTGAAAGGGACTAATGAATAGAGTATGAATGGCTGTACTGCCTTTTTTATTTGGTAAATGATGTTGGTAGGTGCTGCTGCCATGGGTGTTCTCTCTTGATCAGAGTAGCTTCTGGTCAGACATGTGACTGCTGAAATGGAAACATTCAGCGTCTTGATTCTTGCATTGTTTCAAACTGGTATAAAGGCTATGAATCACCATTTACCTTGGATGGAGAGAAAGGCAACTATATTTGTATATGTGGGTGTGGATGTGGGAGAGAATTAGGGGAGGAATTTACCATAGGTGGTCACAGAGCTGTTTGACAGTGGAACAGGGTGCATTGGAAAGTGATGGGCTCTGATTCACTGGAGGTATTTAAGCAAAGGCTGGCTGGGCCTTTGGCAGACATGCTGTAGCTGCATCCCTTGCAGCGCTATGGTTCTAAAAACATTCCCACTAACCTGACTTTTTCAGAATGCCTTATTTTAGACCTTTGGTTCTCCAAAATCTGTCTTCCTTAACTGATAAGAAAGGCATCAGTTTCCACCAAATCACCCCAGCTTAGTATTCTTGCCCAGCAGTCACACAACCTACACATATTTCTGATCTAAAGGCTGTTGCCACTTCTCATCACGACAGGCCAAGATTTCTGAGGAAGAATCAGGAGTTTTCTGATTGGGTATTGGGAACTGTTATGGGTCCTCCTCAAAAAGACCCAAACAACAATAATTCTCTTGCAGAGTTCAGCACTGAGGCCACCTAGGCAGCCAAGGGACACGATTATCATGGGGATGTTTTCTGCAGTGTGACATCCATAAGAGTGTATTACTGAGAGAGAGGAGTCACACTGAATAGGCTGCCTCCAGACAAAACTAACTTTGGAGATTGGAAGACAAGTCCAAGACTGCTCCAGTCATCTGCTCCTCTCCCCGAAACCCAGAGCTAAGTGACAGGAGGAGGGCCAGGACAACCCCAGCAGTATGCACATCTGGAGTCTGGAGGGAAGTGCAGGAAAGGGATGACCTGGTGGAAAAGGTACATGGCTTCTCCTATAAAAGGTTTCCTGTACTCATGGTTGACTGCTACAGCAACAGAGTAAGACCACCGCACAGGAATCTGGCATCTGGACACAAGCTGAGAGTAAGTTTTGCAATGGAAAGTGGCAGTAGGAAGGTGCATGTGTGAGAGTACCAAGGGAAAGGGCAGTGCTACAAAAGGGCTGGCAGAATGTTTATAGGAACACCAGCATCATGACAGCACTGCGACAAGAAAGGTATGTAAGTGCCTGTGCTAGGACAGGGACAGAAATTGCCAAACTGGAGAAGGCAAACTACATGCAATGTGGCAGTTATCACCCAGTGTTACATTACTTTGTTTAAAAATGTTATGGCCTTCTTCTAATCTGTAGGGATAAAGAAGGCTATATGTCATAGGCCTACAAATGGCAGCGGGGGAGGTTTGTTTCCTACTTATACAGATCGGCTGCAATAGGCTTGGTGAACTGAGACAGCATTGCTTATTGGAGTAGGGCAGGGTGGGGAGCCTTCCATTTTGACCTCTCCCCATTGGCCACACACAGTCTCACTCAGAAGAACTGGAACCAGGTACAGAGATGGAAGGCTCTAGGACAGGTACAGAGAACCTGCAGTCCTCCAGATGTTTTGGGGACTTCAACTCCTACCAATACCAGCCAGTATAACCAACTGTTAGGTATGATAGGAGTTGTAGTCCAACAGCATCTGGAGGGCCACAAGTTCCCTACTCTGGTTTTAGGAAGTTCTAGCCTGTCCGTATTTTGGGCAGTAGATGTGCAGCATTTAGCAGCTTCATCCCGCCATAATTCCCTCTGTCATTTTGAGGTTTGATTACCAGATGCAAAGCTCATGCAAAAAAGTAAAGGAGAACCAACGCCATTCACCTCCTTCCCTGCAAACAGATGCCCCCTTTCTGCACTGTAACTCATCATCACAGCTGTACTGAAAGCAACACTTTCTATTACATACTGGATCGTCTTCTAGGAGCTGTGCTGATGTTGGATCCAGACTGCACAGAAGGTCTTATCAGTCCAACTCCAGCAGACAGGCATAGCAGGCAAGCATCCGGCAGCGATAAAAAGCCTAAGATGCTTTAAAGCAGAAGTGGCCAACTTTTTTTTTGGCAAGTGTACAACCACAAATCAAATCTAAAGAATAATACAGTACTACTCAGCCTCACTCTGCAGTACATAATAAAATGTTCTAGTGTCTTGGAACTATTTTGCTTCTGTCTACTGGAGTAGACAATAGCACAGCATGAGAGAGCCAGGTAGGAGCACTGTGATTCCAAGCCACTGTTAGGTCCAGAGGTCCTCCATTTCCCATCGACATGTACTACAAACTCCGATGCTTGTGTCAGAGGTTGGCAACCTATGCCTTAAAGCCATTGTTTCAAGTTCTTCGCCTTCAGAGAACCCTGATCACATTGACCTTTCTGATAAGGAGCATCTGTATATTGCAAAAAATTGTGCTGAGAGTTTTAGGGAGAACATTTAGTTCACATAGTGCACTTCTCAGACCAGCTGGGTTGCTTCACAAAGCCCACATATGAGGAAAATGTGCTCCTTAGAATTTCCCTCAGGCTCTGTACTGCAAAGGAAGATTGCTAGTGGCTGGCAAGTCTTCTTTAAGGTCTATCTGTCATTACTATTCTTCTACTGAGGAACCCATTGAGGAACCCGAGTTCTTTACTGAGGAACCCATTGAGGAACCCATTGAGGAACCCAGAACAGGTTTGAAAACAACTATCTTAAGAGTAATAAAACCTATTGTTGAATCAAAGGGAGAAACCTTTGTTGAAAATGCAGTGTGGATGATGCCAAGCAGCCTGCTGCTGGGACCTTTCCAAGACCAGTGGGCCTACTAGGTTGAAGGACAGCTTGCACAGGGAGATGTCCAGGATGCTGAGCTTTGGTGCGAGACCATGATTTATGTACCTCTGACTTAAAGGGAAGGTCTGTGTTTGGTAGCTAGGCTGCCATAGCTGATGTTTTTAACAAGTTGTGTCTGCTAAGATGCTTATGAGTTACAATTTAGACCCTACTCGGTAGAATTGGGAGGCACAGTTATAAACTAATTGTAGCAGATAATGTATTTATTTTGTCCATGGTCTTCACCTCATAATATGCCCAAGCTCTCACTTGCACACATATACACAGAGACACAAATATGCTTAGCCTGCTGGTACGGCAGTAAATGCTGCTACACAGCGGAGCATGCTAAGAGCGACTGCTGCTGGGCACATGCTTAGCAAAGAGCACTCACCCCCAGCCCATTATCCCACCCCCACCTTCCGCCTTGCACAACACCGGCTGCTGGAATAGCATCTCACAACCCTGTAAAGTTTGCTACTATAAAGCATGCTTCATGCCAGATCAGGAAGCGTACATTACTAGCTGGACAGTAGCTGCAGAAGGACGCGGGCTTTGCTTTGACAGCAGCTGTGCTGTGACAGGCCACAGTTTAATTTAGCCTTTCCCTCCACTCCCCATCAGAGAAGTGAAGAGTGAGCACAAGGCTAGCATACCAAAACAGCCCTCCAGAGGCCAAGGAAGTAAAATAAAATTCCAGCCTGGTCAAAGCAACAAGTTAGCAGAAATTATGCCTTCAAAACAAGACCACTTAAGACAACAAGAGGTGATTGCCCTAAGTGAAAACCCAGTGGGAAAGCAGAAGTGAAAAGACAAGATCAGAAACCTGATTCCCAGATCCCAGGTCTCAGAGCAGAAATAGGGAAGCTGCGGCTCTCCAGAAGGCCTTGGGACTACAACTCCCATCATCCTTGACCACTGGCTAATGGGAGTTGAAATCTAACAACATCTAGAGGCCCAGTGTTCCACATTCCTGTCTGATAGGGTGCTCTGTCCCATGGCTGGGATTCGTGGCATATGTTACTTACTCAGAGGACCCTCCTGCCACCTTCCTTGACAAAGAGGTGCAATTTCTCTTCTCAGGAAGGATTTGTTGCTTTACTACATTCACATGCCAATATTTCATTGCTTCTTAAGGGAAATGTCTCATTCTCCTCCTTAACATCTCCATCCTTAGACACAGCGGGCTGGATCTGCTAATGGAGAGCTGACACGTGTATTGCAGCAAATGCTGCTACTGCTGTGCACCTGCTACTGATGCAAATTGAAAGAAATGTGTAGCAGGCACTCAATGCCCACAGGGCATAAATGCACCATGGTATAACTCCATGATCTTAGTTGGACTGGTGGCAGCGAGGAGGCCAAACAGCCTACACACATCTGCTCTGACTTTCTTTTCATCATGTGATTCTGACTGCCACAAAGCTGGAAGAAAATATCCACTTCAGTCTTGCTGCTACCCAGCTGTTTAACTGAGCTGTCTGGATTACTTGGTATTCTACTAACTAGATGCTAAAGATCCAGTGGCGTAGCGTGGGGGGGTGCCAGGGGTGCCAGCCGCACCGGGCGCAACTTCTGGGGGGGCGCGCTCGCTGCCTCCGGAGTCGCCGAAGAGCCTCGGGCGCAGGCTGTAGCTGGCAGCGGCTCTCAGCGCTCGCCGCGGTCCCCGCGCGTCAGGGCCACGGAGGGCGCGCCAGGCAGCCCCTCCTCACCGACGGGCAGCGTTCGCCTGCGGGGCTCGGCCAGCGCGCTGGGCTGGCCGCGTGGAGTCGCCGAGGAGCCGCCGCCGCCTGCCATGCCGCCCTGGCTGCTTCAACCGCGTCCGACAGCCGGCTCGAGGCTCCTTCCGGCCGGGTCTCCCGACGGGGCGCTGCGGGCGGAGGCTCCGGCACCAAACGCCACGCCGCCCAGGCTCGGGGCGCTGTCTGGACGTGCGCAGCCCGCCAAACGCGCCATCGGCGGCGCTCTAGTGCCTGCGCGCCAAGACCGCCCACCCGCCCCGACGGGGCCCCCCCACCCGCGCCGGAGGCCGGCCGACGCACTGGCCCCAGAGCCGCCCCCTCCCCGCGCCAGAAAGAAGCCGCGTCGGGACTAGCCGGGCCGGGGAGGGAGACCGAGAAGGCTGCGCCGCGACGCCCAAAGACACGCGTCTTGGCGTATTAATGACCATGGTTAGGTGTTAGGGGGCGCAAATTACTTGCCTTGCCCCGGGTTAGGGGGCGCAAATTACTTGCCTTGCCCCGGGTGCTGATAACCCACGCTACGCCGCTGTAAAGATCAGAAGGTTGTAAAAGTATTGAGGGAATTCGCTGCCTAAAGGGACTTGGAGTGGACCCATTACATTGGAATCACTGCAGGAGAAGGCAGTGGTAGCACTGGAAATATAAGTGATGACTTCTACAACAGAATGCTGACTTTAATGAGAAAGCCTGATAGCTTTCCCCTAATATTTGGACCAATAAATTGTGATGACAGGCACCTGCTGTCTTGTATGTAAGACATTATTCTGTGATGTATTGCTAGGAAGTATCATCTCATGAGCATCTGTGAATTTAAAGGGTTTAACATGAAGTGGGTGGGGAGAATCTGCAGGATGAAGAGGTAATGCAGGAAAGGTAGTATTATAAAGTCTAGCCCTTTCTTGGGGGGGGGGGGATTCAGTATGCCATTTAGACCTAAACTACACATAATGGGGAGATGCACACATGCCATTGACCTGCATCTCCCCTGCAGAATACGTAATATTCTTTGTTCAGGTGCCCCTTTGTGGAACCTTCATCTTGCCCAGGGCTTTCATTTCCTGTGTGAAAGCAAAGCCTTCAGCACATGTTAATAAGCTGAAATGATTCCTGGAAAGAGCATGCTGTTCCTTAGAGTGATATACACACCCTAAATAAACAGATGTGTAACAGGAAGACTCAAGGATTCTTTCAGTTTGCATCAGTACCGAGTAGCACTAAGCCAAAGATTGCTACCTCCTTGATGTGCAGGTGACAATGAGGATCACTGCTACCCCTATGAGCAAAAGAGAGTGCAAGGAAGGGGAGGTCATCACAGCCCTCAAGTTCAAAATGGGCTGGATAAAAAAACCCTCACCTGGTTTTCAGCAGGCAGTCGTGGCATGGAAGCAGCACGTCCATGACCTTCCATGGGCAGGTACTGGTCACTGTCTGAGTAGCCCTCCCTTGGCATCTCCCGCATCTCTACAGACTGGATTAGGCAAAGCAGATGGATTTATTTAAAACATTTATAAACCTCTTAGTATTTGAAAAGCCTCTAAGAAGTGCACAACATAAAAAACAATAAACAACATAATTAAAATAGAAATACAACATAAAACAAGTAAAACAGTACCAAGAAAAAACAAGAATTCAGAGAATTCATGTAAGTAAAAAAAGGGGGCAATCTTATGGGTCAGAGAAAGCCTGGGCAGAAAGATACATTTTTATACCATGTCTGAAGCAATGGGGTCATGACACATGGGATGCCAGATCTGGGGGAGCTGAGAGGGACAGATGTGGAACAACTGACCAAAGATTAAAGGACTCAATGGACTTCAAACACAGAATCTACTTCAAACACAGAATCTACTGTTTCCTGCTTGGCAGGGGGTTGGACTCGATGGCCCTTCTGGTCTCTTCCAACTCTATGATTCTATGATTCTATTCTGGCCTCATGCTGCTGGCAACCTCTAGTCCAGTGTTTCCCAACCTTGGGTCTCCAGCTGTTTTTGGACTACAACTCCCATCATCCCTAGCTAGCAAGACCAGTGGTCAGGGATGATGGGAACTGTAGTCCAAAAACAGCTGGAGACCCAAGGTTGGGAAACACTGCTCTAGTCATTAAGTATTCTTCTGCTAAACATGATTCGACCTCTCACTCTCTAGCTCTCATAAATATATTTCCTACCCAAATCCAGGAATACAAGACAGAGGCAATGAGCATTTTAGATTCTGGATCTGCAGGCTGTTGTACTGCTGCTGTGTCCTGTGGAACCCCATATACAAGTGGTGACTGGCGTGGACTGGTGTGGTAGAAAGCAGAGAAACCAAATGCAACTAGACCCAGAACAAACTAATTCTGGTTTTTTCCTCAACCTCCTTCCTGGTGAATACTACAAAGGCAACACTGAGAGGAAGAAGCTGGCAGCCAGTGCCATTCTCTGGACTGGTTGTAAGGAGGAAGGCAGGCAGATGGGGGCTGGCTGAGGGCAGATAGACATTGGTGGGGCAGCATCCCATTTGCCTTAATGGAGCAGCCTCCATTGATATACAAATAGTTCAAATATGCTATGCAAAGTCTTTGGAGCCTGCAGGACACATCAAGAGGCAGGGGTGAATTCTCCTAAGGCGCTTTCTCCTAAGGCTGCCAGATATAAAATCATGCAAGGAAAGAGGGCATTGCTAGTATTCTTGGAGAAATCACTCCTATTCTCCCAGTTCATAGGCTGAGAGCCAAATGCACACTACAGAGGAACATCTGTACCAATAAGGTAGTAGACTTATGACTGTGGAAAGAAATCAGTAGATTGTGACTGAAAATGACATGTAATGTGCCAGGATGGATTTACCTCTCAAATGACACTGTGTTCATGATACAGAGCATAACTGCAATTTTATCTTTAGGACAAATATTTTGAGAACAGCCATATGAACACTGAGCATCAAAATTCATACTTCTCCATTTAACTCATTTGGAGCCCCTACAATCTAGGTGGTGGTGAGGTTTTGCTTCACCTTTGGAGTCCCCTCCTCCTTTGTTTAAGGTAAGGTGAATTCATATGATCAAATTAGCATGGCAAGAAGGCAATATGAGCAAGCACAGGCTGAATTCAGTTTATGGCAAAAAGATCTTGCAGCTGATTCACCATAAGTACAATTTGCAACTCATCTCCCTTTTGTCATGCTACCAAAACTTCATACAGTAGGTTGCTCAGGGTGCTGTAAATGTGGACTGTCATGAGATCCAAGTGTCACACGATTCCTTCACCTTCAGTTGAAGCTCAACCCATATTGGCCTGACCCACATCTCAACTATTTGCTCCTCTGAACTGGACCTTCCTGAGCAACTTTCCTATGATTCTGGAATTTTCAAAACATGATGTCTGATTCTAGTGAAAGACTGCATATTGTAACAGACTTTAAAAAGATTTCAAGAGGACAAACTGGGTCCGAGAAGAGAGAAAGACTGAGAGATAGGCAAGTGCCAGTCCAAGCACCTAGCTGGCACACAAACCACCTGGGAATTGGTCCGGCTATTGGGTATCTCTTCCGGGCGCCCTGGCTCTGGGCTCCAGGTTCCTGTCTTCTGGAACATTTCTTGCGCTCGTTGTGTGACCCAGGATTCACTTTCTTTCATTCCTCCTTCCTGCATGGTCCTGGAGCAGAAAGAATAGTCAGACTATAACAAGTTGCTGCACAGTCACAAACAGAGTCTGATGACACAGAATCATTAGCGTTGTGGAAATAGCTACAATAGCTGCCTTGTCAGGTTCCCTGCTATTCAAAACCCTAGAGTTTCCCAGCTAAGTAAACACAGCCAGAATCTGGTAGTTTCAGGAACTCTTATACAGTACCTGGAAAGCATACAGCAGGGAGCAATCATATACAGAACCAAATCAGGAAAAAACCCCACTCAAGTTGACATACTGAAAACCAGAGACATAAACTCCCTTGAGAATATTTAGTAAAGGCTTGTATGCAAACATCTAAAGCAGAAAATATCTATAAAAATACACTGTAGTGTTTCTGGGCTGAAGAGTCCTGTTATATCTATTGATGTGATAATCATTGTGAGGGTTTCTAGTAATCTATGATGATGGTTCTACAACAGGCGTCAGCAAATTTTTTCAGCAGGGGGCCTGTCCACTGTCCCTCAGACCTTGTGGGGGGGCCGGACCATTTTTTTTTGGGGGGGGGGAACAAATTCCTATGGCCCACAAATAACCCAGAGATGCATTTTAAATAAAAGCACACATTCTACTCATGTAAAAACAGTAGGCAGGCCCCACAAATAACCCAGAGATGCATTTTAAATAAAAGGACACATTCTACTCATGTAAAAACACACTGATTCCCAGACCATCTGCGGGCCGGATTTAGAAGGCGATTGGGCCAGATCCAGCCCCTGGGCCTTAGTTTGCCTACCTATGTTCTACAAGGTGCCTGATTCTGCACATTCTGTTTCTGAGATGTCTTTTTGAATGTAGCAGGTCTGAAAGCTATATTGATTAAGACTCACGTTCCATCCCCTTGATCCAGTTGTGAGGAAGGGAGAGCATTCTGTCCTGGGCCACCTTCCTGGGATGGAGATGCTAGATCCATGCGCTGGAACATAAGTGGTGTCCGATTCTACAGGAAAGCACAGAATGATGCACAAGTTGGTATTTAGATATCTGTTGGAAAATACATGCAGCTATTAAATAGCTTCTTTTCCTCGAGTAAAAGTTCAGACCATTTGAAAAGCTGTCAGTGACAAGACAATCCCTGCATGCTTTGAACTGTGAGTGAAACCTTGCTCACAGACTGACACATTGCCTATTGGCTTTACTGAGAAACCAGGCTCTTCCCTCTATCAACTGTCAATTGGCAGCAGTCATTTCATCAAGCTGTAGCAGGGAAGGTGGGGAGAGAGGAGTTCTAGGGCCACTCCACTGATGCAGCTGAGAGTCTAGCAACCATTGGCTCTTCCTTGCCTTGAATTGGGCATTATAAGAACTTGTACTTAAGAACTGGCACTGAAGTTTGAGTATTTCCTCCTTGCCAGGGAGTTCCCTCCCCTGATTTTACTTAGCTCCAGTTCCTTCACAATTCCAAGAAGGCATCTCAAGATTCTCCTCCAACCCTGCCTTTGATGCACATTGCATCAAAATTATTTGGCACATGTACATCTGCATGACAGCACACACACAACTGCACAAATACAGTATCATACATCCCTCATCCCCCCTTAAAATACAGTGGTACCTCGGGTTAAGTACTTAATTCGTTCCGGAGGTCTGTTCTTAACCTGAAACTGTTTTTAACCTGAAGAAACTTTAGCTAATGGGGCCTCCCACTGCTGCCGTGCCACTGCTGTGCGATTTGTGTTCTCATCCTGAAGCAAAGTTCTTAACCCGAGGTACTATTTCTGGGTTAGTGGAATCTGTAACCTGAAGTGTCTGTAACCTGAAGCGTATGTAACCCGAGATACCACTGTACATTAGTTCAGGGATGAAAGCTGGATACTGAGGGATCTTTTCTCAAACTCTGTTTTATGGTTGCCACATACCTGCTCCTCCTGTATGGCCTGCAACTTCTTGGCCTTACTTTGGCGGTAATATTCCATGATCATCATGGCTGCATAGATTTTGCCCACTGTCAGATCGGTAGCTGTAGGATGAAGAAAGCAGAAAGAAAACAATAAATTGCTTCAGCTTATTTTTCCCTTAGGTTTGGGCTGAGATTTCTTGGCTGGTGGGGTGCCATCACTGTAAGTCTATGTGTGTCTGCATGTAAAATTGTTAATTCCTTCATGGGTTTTGCAGTTGCAGCTCAGGTAGACATTTGAGGGTAAGTTCCCAAATTTAAATTGCTAGTCTCAGACACCACATGGAGAGTTGAACATGGCCTCATTAGACCTCTTTTGGCAAAGTAAACACAAGGGGCATATCGGTAAGTGCATTAGCTCCACCCTCTTGCAATCATTCTGATCACCCTCCACAAGTTGGAGGGTAATAGTCTGAAAGGAGGAGCCTTTTCAAGAAGGCATATTTTAGAACAGGTCTTTCTCCTCTGTAATAAAATAATAGGAAAGGGATTTATTTATTTATTTGCGGAATTTTTATTCTACCCTTTACCATGTGGCCTCAGGGCAGGTTCCAATAAAATCAAAGTACACAACAACAATGCAGATAAGTGTATGTGTGCATATGTGTGTGTGTGTGTATAAAATAATTAATCAATATTATTTTTTATTTTATAAAATTTATATACCACTTGATTGTAAAAAACCTCAAAGTGGTTTACAAAAAAGATGAAACAACAAATAATCAATAATAATTAATAACAATTTAAGACTTTCAAAAAGTAAAATTAATAAAAAATCACAATATACAAGTTCCTTTACCTGAAAACACCTGCTGTCTGAAGGCTAATTAAAGAGAAATGTATTTACCTGACATCAGAACCTGCTCTGCGTTGATACCTGTCTGATCTCGAGAAAAGTCCTCCAGAGTTGTGGTGCTGCGATCTAGAGCACCTATCTCCAAGTTTCAGTCAATCAGGTATCCATTAATGGTGCTACTACCAACACAGCCTCCCTGATACATCTCAGCATATGGGCAGGACAATATTGGGAGAGATGCTCTTTTAGTTAATTCGGGCCCAAGCCACTCAGAGATTTATATGTCAAAGTCAACTGTCTGAACTGGGCTTGGTGACATATCGCCAATGAAGATGCTTTAAAAAACTAGCATTCTGAACTAGTGACAATCTTTGAACTGTGTTCAGGAGTTGCCCTATGTAAAGTGCATTACAGTAGTTAAACCAGGAAGCTACTAGGGTGTGAATTAGTGTGGCCAGGCTATCCCTGTCCAGACATGGTCATATGTGATGAATCAGCCATAGCTGCCAATAACCACTACCTCAGCCACAAGGTGGCATTACAGAGTAACTTCTGACTATGCACTTGATCTTTTACAGTGGGGTGGGGTGGGGAACGTCTGGACCATGAGGAACTCTTGTCCCACCATGGGATCTAAGTTTATCCATGAGGCTGTTTTCCCCAAACCATGCCCATCTGTCTATCAGTTGACATCACTGGGTGACAGCTGATGAGGATGGTTCAGTCCTGCTGAGTGCTGCTTTACCATTGTGTTCCCTGTGAGACTATCCATGTGGAAATAACACAGTTCTCTCCATTGCCAAGATGACATTGCAACAGTAATTTCCATAAAGTTATTTCCATAAAGAAGTGAGTATATGTATGAACTCAGTGTGGACAGAATGAATGTCACAGACAGGGACAATAATGACAACTCTTACATTGTCACAGGCAGGGACAATAACGACAACTCTTACATTTATGAGGGGTGACCAGGAGATCCAGATTTTTCTGGGAGAGGTTGGGCCAGATTGCCATCATTTCCTTCCTCAGCTCAGCATCCATTTGCTGTTTGTCAGCGCCCCCTAGAAGATGTAAGCCAGGCATGAGACACAACAAATAAACAACTGGGCACCTGATCTCCCCCCTCTTCCCCAGAAGTATTAGAATATTTAATCTGTTTCTTTTGGATTCTGTTAATTCTCTGGTCAATACTGAAATCAAAATTGAAAAGAAATATTAGGGCAGATCCACGCCATACCTTTAAAGTATATTCAATGCACATTTAAAGCATATGACTTCCCTCAAGGATTCCTGGGAACTGTAGTTTTCCCTTACAGAGGTACGATTCCTGGCAGCCTTAACAAACTACAGTTCCCCGGATTCTCTGGGGGAAGTTGTGTACTTTAAATGTGCATTGGATGTGCTTTAAATGTATGGTATGGATGTGCCCCGTTGCTGTTACAGCCACTCTATATCAGAGTTGAATGAGTCACACTTCACATTGTAGGTGTTAGTTGGTGTGTTTGACCATTACTGCCCTCAACATTTCCAAGAACAGTTTTCTCCTTGACATTCTAAAGTTCTGTTCTACATCATCATCATTATTTTTTTTGGTCAGGGTGCTTTCCATACCACTCAGTAAGATGACTCCTTGCATGTAGATCAGAGATGGGGAACCTGTGGCCCTCCATATGTTGCTGGACTACAACTCCAATCACCCCTGACCATTGGCCATATTGGCTGAAGCTGAGTCAGAGTCCAGCAGCATCTGGAAGGCCACAGGTTCTGCAACCCTTATCTACACTTTGGGAGAAGTCTTCCTGAAAGATGTGGAATGCACCCTGGGGCATTCTGCTCCATGGGAGGTTTCTGTGCTCCCTGACCTCACCTGTGGGGGGCAAGCAGACAAACTACTATGGCAAAATAACCAGAAAGATCTCCAACCCAAGAGAGTCAGAAAAGGGGCCTTGGAGCTTTTAATAATGACAAGTACATTTCATCCTGTGTAAACCTCTACAGTGAAATGTTCATTGGTTTTAAAGGCAGCATCACTCTTCTGATGGGTCTTTAACATAACTTCTTTCTTCATGCATAGGCTGGTACTGGGATGTTTGACCAATTTAAGAGGCAGAATGCCTACCCCTTACTACTCCTTCCTGGGGAATATCTGGTCCAGGGAGCCTTGTTTCTCCTATAGGCATTTGCATACATATTTCTGTGCAATGTATCATCTATATAAAAGAACTAGCAGGTACTATAATTGTGCAGTGGTAGTAGTGTAGCTACGGGACGCGGGTGGCGCTGTGGGTTAAACCACAGAGCCTAGGACTTGCCGGTCAGAAGGTGGGCGGTTCGAATCCCCGCGACAGGGTGAGCTCCCGTTGCTCAGTCCCTACTCCTGCCAACATAGCAGTTCGAAAGCACGTCAAAGTGCAAGTAGATAAATAGGTACTGCTCCGGCGGGAAGGTAAACGGTCCCCTCAGCCAATAAAGCGAGATGAGCACCGCAACCCCAAAGTCGGCCACGACTGGACCTAATGGTCAGGGGTCCCTTTACCTTTACCATAGTAGTGTAGCTAATGAGGTTAATCTGAGGCAAAATTATTGCTAATTGAAAACTTTTCCCAGGCTTTGCTTTCCAATATATAATTTAATTTCCCAGAATTCTCTAATCTGTCAGGAAAGAAACTGCTCTCTCTTGCTGTGTTTATGGTGGTGTCACTTGCCTTTGGCAATCTTGATGTCAAGTGCAGTCCGGATCAACGCCATGAGGGTAGAATTGAAATGGACTGTATTGTCGTCTGCCACAGGCAGGTCCATGCGAAGTAGTCTCTGCAGAAACCCAAGCAGAAAGGTGTCATCTCACAACTCCCTACCACCCAGGTTATCATGCACAGAGGAGTATATGAGCTCTGGGGAGAACTCTGAGTTCAATAATTTTGTCCTGCATCAAATCCTTCTACTCATGGATTAACCTCACTTCCCACCCAGTATCATGAGGACCAGAGCCCAGTTGCAATATGTTAATATCTGGATACTCGGCTCTTATCACACCTTATTTTGCTTTCACCCAACTGCTTTCAGATACTGGTATGTGGATTCCACATCAGCTACTAGAAGATGGGCCTGGAAAACCCCCCACATAATAACTGTATGGACCTGGTTGCACTCCTAAACGTGTTGCTTAGAAATTCATCCCACTGAGATTTACCTTAAACATTCTGCAAGATTATCTACTGGGTTTTTGCCAATGACTTTAGCCAGAGATGACTGTAGTCTGAAGACCTCTGCAAGGAGACCCTTCTATTGTCTGCATTAGACTTGGAGGCAGTTTCGTGGCTTCTGTTCTAGCCCACTGTATCCCAATCAGTTTTCAGAAATAGGAATATTCTAGACTCCTAGCTTGGGTCACTAGAGCTACTCTCATCCCCTAGCTGTAGATGAGTCCCATGTGTCCTATCCAACTAAGTCTCTCATGATGTAATCTCTCCTCTCCAGAATGTATCCCTTTTAAGGTCCTCTTCCAAACTTACACAGAGTTCTCCCCAAAGAGCTCATTGTCTATATAAAAGTAAAAAAGTGTAAAACAAAGGAAAAACCCAAATAAAATCCCAACTATCCAAGACAGCAGTAGACAGCAGTGGTAAAGGGACGGGGTCCAAGGAGAATGCACACAAACATTCAACAGAACAGGTTTCATCAAATGCGCAAGACTAGAGCATGCAAAAAGAGCATGCAGCATGCAGCACAGTGCAAAAGCATGCACAGAGAACACGTTGAGACTCATTCATAGCTCTGGTATAGATTGCTCTAAGGGAGAGATCCGGATTGTGGGCTCTTGGTGCAAAAAATGGGTGCATCCTTAAGGTAGAAAAGAAAGAAATGAAATTGACAGACTATGGGCCATGTGCCATTCCTGAGCCAAGGCTGTGGGCTGGAGATCACACAAGATGCTCAGGGTGGGGCTTGACCAGCTAGTGCATTAGCTGAGATAGGACCAATGGAAATGGGGGTTAGACGGTCAGGGTCCTTGGGGTTCATTAAGTGGATGTCACTGAACAGAGGTGCACAGAATGACAGATGAGATCAAAAACTCTGAAGGAAGAGGAGAAAGAAAGAAAGAGGGAGACACACATATAGATGATGGTGATGATAATGATGATGACACATTAAGTAGGAAGATCCCTCAGGAATCTGATGTCCAGAAAACCTGTAAATCTTGGGAGAGCAGCCTGCATTAGACTGAACAGATCTTCCTCAGTGCTTCGTACTTGGGTACTCAGAATTTCCTCCTCTTTGGCAATTTGGTAAGAATGCTGCCTGTGCCCTCACATTACCTTGTGTTCCTGAGCTGTCCATGAACAAGGCACATGGCCTGTGCATCAAATCCATTTCTGTCACATAACTTAATTCAACCTGTCAGAAGATCTTGCAGAGTCAAGCCTTTCTTTTGGGCCATATGCAGGATCTGTTGTGGATCCCAAAGGTGAGGCACCTCATAAAACAAGATGAAGCAACCTTATTTTCCTTCTCATCCCTTAGACCTTCCTTTTGCATTGCATTCAGAATTCACAGAGGACTGGGGATGGACTCTCTGGACTTTTTGGCAGTTGACCAAAAGTTTAACAGTAGTTGTAGAAATTATATTTTTGCTTTGCAACCAGAACTCAATAGCCACACCTCTTGGTGACTGCCTCACTCAGGGCTTGTCGACTTTTCCACTTGTGCCGTGCCTAGAAAGCATGGGTCCAAGAAGTTTTCCCTTGCCCTGTTCCTTTCCAAGGGAAAACATGCTCTTTAGTGATAGATTGGAACAAATGGCAATTTGGGGGGAACCTGAATTGTTATTACCTCTGATTATAATATAATCATAATAATTTATTATTTATACCCCGCCCATCTGGGCAGCTTCCAACAAAATATTAAAATACAATAGTCTATTAAACATTAAAAGCTTCCCTAAACAGGGCTGCCTTCAGATGTTTCTAAAAGTTTGGTAGTTGTTTTTCTTTTTGACATCTGGTGGAAGGACATTCCACAGGGCGGGTGCCACTACCGAGAAGGCCCTCTGTCTGGTTCCCTGTAACTTGGCTTCTTGCAGTGAGGGAACCGCTAGAAGGCCCTCGGCGCTGGACCTCAGTGTCCGGGCAGAACGATGGGGGTGGAGACGCTCCTTCAGGTATACTGGACCGAGGCCGTTTAGGGCTTTAAAGGTCAGCACCAACACTTTGAATTGTGCTCGGAAACGTACTGGGAGCCAATGTAGGTCTTTCAAGACCGGTGTTATGTAGTCTCAGCGGCCGCTCCCAGTCACCAGTCTAGCTGCCGCATTCTGGATTAGTTGTAGTTTCTGGGTCACCTTCAAAGGTAGCCCCACATAGAGCGCATTGCAGTAGTCCAAGCAAGAGGCAACTTGAGCCCTAAAGAGCGGTTTTCCTTGGAGGAAAGCAGCAGGACAAGAGAAAGTGTGGATAAACCCTCAGTGGATACCCCAGGATTCTGGCAGTCTACAAGACTGGGGGCTTATCCACAGCTACCATTTCTCCTGCTCTTTCCAGACACAGGTTTGCACTCAAAAGCTCCACGTCCAAGAGTTGTTGGATCTCCGCCCCCCTTGAAGCTTTCCCTGTGAAAACCTGCTCTTCAGAACCCAATCGGAGCAAGCATCAATTTGGGTTTCCCAGCAGATTGCTGTTTGCTCTGATTGAGCTTTAAAGAGTGGGTTTTTGCAAGGAATGCGATGGGGCAAAAAAAGAGAGAGAACTTGAATGCGGTGTTTTAAAGCGCAGACTGTGCCTGGAAGAAGTAGAGGAAATATAACTGTGGGTAAACCCTGAGTGTTACTTTGCTTTTATGAATGGCATAGGAACCGCTACAGCATGGCTGACCTCTAGTAACAATGGATTCATGTGGCTGGGGCCAGCAGCATAGTTACCTCCCATAGGAGCAGTGACCTGTCCCAGGACCTGCAGAACTGTTATGGGTTTGTAAACTACCTTGCTGCCTCCACCCACAGAATTGTCTTCCTTCAAATGTTACCACACTGCAGCTATTATTATATCACAAACTGTGATATTAGGCCTGAGTGTAACAGTTGCTTGTGGCTTCCCTCCTCCCCACTCCCATGCCACATGCCCTTCTTCCAGAGTCATTCTATACCCACTTTCCCCCTATTGTTTTGCTGCATTCAATTCCCTGAAGCATTTCTTGTAGTGACCCAAAATATCTCAATGCCAATCAAAACAAAAACATAATGTTATAGAAATATTCATACAGATTTGTATTGTTCATTAAAAAAATCACTTATAGCTTGTAGTTTCTGCTTACTGAATTTGAATTTCTGTATGTGTGCATGTGTGTGTGTTTCAATGGCACAGAATTCACAGTGCGCTTATTTGGGGACAGCACCCTAGCTTTTCCATGCACTGGAGCAAGCATGGATTGCAACAGTAAGGGAGATGAAAGAGCCAAATCATGTTAGCCATAGTGTATGTAGGCTAATGATTATGAAAATGCCAATTCTGTCGGAGAATTGGGTCCCTTGGATTGCTGTCTCATGCAGAATAAACCCTGGGATCTCTGTATGATTAGGGACAGTGAATAAGGGATAATGGTGGGGGTAGATGGATACAGGCAGCAATTATTTACCAGGGCAGATAGGGCGGTCAGAAATCCCAATTCTCTTCCCCACAAATATGTAAGGGAACTGCAGAACAAATTTATCTCTCTCTGGTTTTCTGGACAGCTGATGTCATGGTTGAATGAACCAAGGGATATATGGACAATGGTAGCGAATGGGAAGGACATGGAAGATTTACAGAGGAGTGGGCCATTACAGAGGAGAGAGATTATTATAGTGTATTGCACTGAAAACAATATTTTTACTCAAAGGGTTTTGTAAAGCTGGGATGTAAAGCACAGATATGGAAATGGCACAGCTAGGAATGAGGCCTATGAGTCTTGACACCAAGGCCTCTAGCCTAAAGTTCATTTACCTTGAGCTCCACACACCACATTCCTTCTCCCATCTCTTCATCCTCCTTTCACCAAGTCTATGCTAACCTGGGATTCCTGACAGCCAATGCAAGCCCCTGCATACAGTCTCCTTTGAAACCAGATGCCTTACCAGGGTCTAAGGCACAGGTAGCTATGTGCATTTCCTTATGTAAAAAGTCAACATGGTACAAACAAAGCTTTTCTACACCAAAGCTAGTCAATGCAGTACCCTCCAGATGTTTTTGGGCTACAACTCCCCAAGGCAGCATTGCTAATAGTCAGGGATGATGGGAACCATAGTCCAAAAAACATCTGGAGGGTACTAGATTTTTTACCCCGCCCTACCTAATTGCTTGGCCTTACATGATGAGCCTAATACTGCCAATAACCACTTTTAACAATTCCATCTGCATTAAGGCTAATTCGATTTTTGCCCCCATTCAGAAACGATTCATCAGTGTGCTGCTCTTCTCCAGCCATAACATGATCGTTGCAGATCATCCCATGACAGAAGGCATGGACTGCAGTGTGGACTCACAATGGTTCCATATCTTCCTGTGACTCTCCACAACTTAGGACTAGATTTCAATATTTCATTGAGAAGTTAGCATAGTGGTGGCTTTTTCAAAACATGGTCACTTGTGCCTCCTGTCTGAAGAATAGCAAAATGCAAGAGGTATTCTGTGAATGCAGCCTGCACCCTAACAGCAATACCACCAAGTCTCTTCAAATTCCCCCTAAGGAATTTTATTCTTCTCTGACCAGCATGTACTTAGTTGAGTTGTTGTTTTTCTTATCCTGGTGTTGTCACAATTAACTGAGGCATGAAAGTAGTTAGATACCAAGGATGACTTTCCCTCTAGGTGGGAAAAAGGGCTTAGCTTAGCAGTACAACAAATTGTTTGAAGGTCTTGGATTCAATCTCTGGCATCTCTGGTTGAAGGGTCTCAGGAAACAAAAGCTGGGAAAGGCATTAGATAGATAGGCTAGATAGACTTGATTTACTGCAACTTTGCATATTCTTATAGAATTGTAGAGTTGGAAGGGACCCAAAGGGTAATCTAGTTAAACTCCCTGCAATGCTCCTTTTTGACATTTGTGTGCAGCAAACGGCAGTTACTATGACTGTCACAGCATATTTAATTTGTATCGAGGGCCTCCCATCTGTACCAGCACCTTAGCAAGTATGGCAATACAGTATAGTTTGTTGGTACTCACAGGCTTTAGCTTTCGACTGTTCCAGGAGACAGGATGTAGGTCAGTGGTGGAGTATATGCTTTGTACATAGAATGTCCCAAATTCATTCACATGCATATGCAGTTAAAAGGATGAGGAAGCAGATGATGGGGGGAAACTTCTGCCTAAGACCTCAAAAAGCCACTTCCAATCAAAGTAAGTGAGCAAACAATACTGGGCTTCAGGTAAGCAGATGAAATCCAGATTGTTCATAGATATATATTCAACACTGGGCTGACTATTAATGTGTATGTGCCTGACAGGGCAGGACAACATTTTCTTTGTAGCCTTTCAAATCTTCTAGTTGTTAACTGGTGGTTGGGTTTTTCCAAGCACTTTTTTTTTACCTTTCACCTGCCCTCTTTCCATATCTTCCATATCCACTATCCAATGTATTGCTTCTTCAGTTAGATAGTATTCAAGCCAAATAACTCGCGTTTCTCAAACAGCTACTGTTTTAGTAGCATATAGTCATACTCAAATTATAACAAATGATTGCAGATCTCTAAGAAACTGTAGCCGATTTTGCGTTTTCATTGTCATATTCGTATTCAGCACCTCAAAATCTATAAGAAATGGCTACTTTTATCTCAGAGGCATGACTTTTGTCAAAAGTTGTTATGCAGTGTTATCAGCCTATGAACTCTTCTGCCTCTTTGGCTGCAGGAACTGAGCGAAAGGAGATGAGAGGCAATGCTGAGAGTGCCTTTCATTATCCAAGAACTCAAGAGCTGTGACAAAAAGATGAGTAGAAAGAGAACACTTGCTTTCCCACCAATGATAGAGGAACTGAATTTGGAATTTCAACAGTAACAATATCAGGTTGCAGTCCTTCTTACAGTGGTCCTGTTGGTGGAAACTTTCTTTAAAAGTTTTGGCAGGGGTTTTTGTTTTTGTTTTAATAAAAAGAAGTGTGTATGTTCTAATTTCTTCAAATCTAAAGCAATAATCAATGGCAGTTAGTACAGCAAAAAATAATAATGGAAATTTGCATTGAAGAGAAAGTCCGTTTGCCCTTCTGGCATGGGCGGCTTTGCAGGCAGGCCCCAATAGGCTCTTGTGAACCAGCATATGGCAGGCCGGATTGTTCTCTGCTGCCAAATTGACCAATGGTGGCAGGGCCTTGTGGGTGTTCCCCTGGGCATGGGAACAACTGCCCAATGGAGGCACTTGACCCTGCGCTCAGTGCCAAGATAAATAGGCAGCCTGTCAGGCCATTTGGCCTCTTCTTCCTTTTAATCAAACTGTAGGAAGATTGAGAACCTGATTTTCTATTCAAATATAGGTTGGCAAAGTAGTCTGGTGGTGCAAAGCAGTGACTGGATAATTTATTTTCCTGCGGAGCAACTACCATGGAGATTCTTCACTTGTTTAAGCCAGCTAATTGACAAGTGACTGGCAAATACATTTTCCAACAGCTTTCATATGAAGATTTAATTGTCTGACCCACATCGCAGATGTGCTGAGATCAACATAAGACAAAATCAAACTAGAAAGCATTTTTGCAACCTCCATGTGCAGGGTCAAAATATTAGCATCAGTTTTTGAACCAATCATTAAGAACTGGGGTAGTTGTTAAGAACCAGTATTAATGTGACAAAGCAATGCCTGCAGCAATTCAGATTCACTTTTAGCCCAAATCGCAGAATCAGTCATGGTTCAACGAAAGTCAACATACAATTCCTTATGGAGTTGCTGGCAGACTTGCATCCTTTTGGAGATTACACAGAGACATTGGTTTATAAATCAGGGTCTTCTCATGGAGCCTATTCACACGCCCATAATTAACAAAGCAAGACAATTTATACTACAAGTGGGTGTGAATCTTGAATTACATGGAAATCACATGCTAATGGCTTCTGCCACTCGAAAAGTGACAGAAAAAATCAGTGTGAAAGGTACATACCTGCATTACCTTTGTTCCTGTTACAATGGATGAACTTAATTAGCTTAAAATCTATGATCTGCATATTTATCATGTTCAGCAAATTTTTGCTTTTTAATAATGTTGAAGATGTGTCATTGGCACAGCAGTCACTCCAACTTATAGAAGAAGATATTTGTGTTTACAGACAACATATCTTCCCTGTATCTGTGCAGGATGAGAGCATTCTCCATGTCAAACTCTGCATTAGCAGCATTGAAGTGAGGTCCCTGGGGCGCAAGCCTGGGCAGTGTGTATGGATGAATGACAAATGGTTTGTGTGAGGAGTGTTTCTACAACTTCCTGTAGGCAGACAGTGTGGTCACATCTCTACTGCACTGAAACTTTACAGTTATTTTATCTGCTATATTATAATGTGATGAATGAACTGCAGGAATGAACTGCTTGGCTCACTTTTAAGAAAGCTGAACTTTAAAGACAAACCTAAAGTCACTGGACAGATGAGAGCCTGACATCATATCCAGATTTTGCCTGTCCTGCAAAGATCAGGCAGATTTTTGTGCATGAAACATAGCTGAATATATAGCTGAAGTGAACACTTCATTGTAAGATGAACTCAATAATTTTTAGTCCTTGATTCTGTATTTGATCGTATTGTTTTTAAATGTAATTATAATTTTTTGTGACTTTGCAATTGTCTTAACTTTTGACACAGCTTATAAAATCTAATAAAATTTTGGTTAACATTTCTTGATCTAGATGGTTCTACTTACTAGGAGGCTGAGAAGAATGAGAAGATCACATTGATTTTGGTGTCTTCCTTGATTCATCAGGATGGAACGATCCTTGTTGAAATGTCCAGCTCACAAAGTTTTTATTTGGTTCAATATGCAGACCTGGCTTTGGAATTTTGTATCTCTGACAGAACAGTTTGATTTCAATGATCATCTTTATGCAAACGACATTCAAGTTTATCTTTCTGTTTCTGCCTTTTTGCTTTTTCTGGTTGGAACACCCAGAGACAACTTAAAAAACACTATACAGAATTTATTGTCTTGTCCTGTAAACCTTCTGTTTCTTCATCTGACAAATAATATACTTGTCATTCTCCCCAATTTCATTGTCTCGAGTTTCATTCTCAAATATCCTGTTTCTAATTCAGGCAGGTGTTATATTTTAACCTCACCAAAATTTACACCTGTCTCTCAGTTGATGCTTTAACTTCTCAGCAACACTCTTCACAGTCTTATCCATCCTTATTTAACTTCTTTATATGTCATAATGCTCTGGATAATTATCTTATTTTGTTTTAAGTCACAGATAGCCTCGGCTATGTCTTGTCTTTGATTCTTCTCATTTGCTTCCTCCAATGAATGGAATTCTCTTTCTCCTCTTGCCCATTACACCTCTCTCTGCTTCTCAAAAAAATCGCATCCTCCTCAAGACTACTGTAGTAGTCACAGTAGTATCAAAACATCAGAGTGATTATTGTTACTTCTTCAAGTTTAGTCTGCATGCAATATTCTCCATCAGACTTACTGCTTTAATAGTAATTTTTCATTTATACATACTGTTTCTATTAAGCATGTTCAACTCATAAGATACAGTCAAACTGGCTGAGAAATCCATGTTTTCTCACTGAGTAAGATTATGACCATTCCAAAAGAAGAATAACACCCTTCCCCTGCTCCTAAACCCAAATTAAAACATATCACAAAAAGGACCTACCAAGAGGTTGAAAGAGCTGTCCTGTTTACTTCAGTAGCAAGATGCAGTTGGAGACTGATCACACTTCTCTTATGGCTTCCACTTTGGTAACCTAAAAGCGCAGGGACCATGTGGGAGGGGTAGAATTACATGTGAAGAACCACACAAGCACCAGAGATCGGAAATGTGTGGTGGCACTTGCATAGCTGTGCAATTCACCCCTCTCACAAGGTTCTTCCATTGGCAGAGCAATGTGAGCAAACTGACCTCGTCTCTCCCAGCACTCTGATCATTTCACATATGTTTCAGTACAACGACTGGTCTGATATTATAGTCTGAAGGAAGTATTAGTTGCTGGCTGCCATTAGGATACAGTAGTATAATCTTTCATCTGAAAAACCTATTTCAGTTACTGCCTCCTACTCACCATGGCCCTTTCAAACATTCATCTTTACTTACTGCTCTTGCTTGGGTGGATTTGAGTACCCTCTCCCCAAATCTTCCTACATTTCTCATCCTATAGTGGCATGTTCACTACACAGTTTCTGTGGCATCAGACTGCACTGAAACCTTTACTACAGAGTCTATCCCCACTGATAAAACTGGCAGAGTTTTATATCTTCCCCCTTCTCCCCACACTAAACTTGCAGAATCCAAGGACCCTTTCAAGTGAGAGTGAGCTTTTCAATATCTGTGCCATGAACCAGCAATAGAAACCCAATGGTTCAGAAGGGTGAAAGAGAGATCACACACATAACACAGAAAATGTGAGAGGGGAAGCTCTGGGTATGAGTGGTAGACTTAGGGAAGAAAAGGAGAAAGAAGATGTAGCTTGATGATCAGCTGCTGAGATGCATAAAAGGTTTAGGGTTAGAATATGAAGTTATGGAGGAGCAGAAGGGAAAAGCTTCTGATAGGTTAGAACTGCATTGACAGAGAAGGAGGCATGGAGCAGCAGAGAGAAGGGGGCAGAGAAAAAGGTTAGTTGCTGTTAATTCGTCTCTGGTTAAGAGTAGTGAACTACTTCCCCTTAGGTTGTGTTCTTTTGTAGGAAGTTACACCGTTATGGAGGCAGAAGCACTGAAAAGGCATGGGTGTCTGTTTTAAGTTATGCAAAGAGATCAAAAGAGCCATTAGAACAACTACAAGAACTTCCCCACCTCCCTTATTCTTTTATGGGAGGCCGGAAGGGCATGAGAGAGCAATCCCAACTGCAGAATGAACTGCAACCCATAGGCAAGTTGGTGGATGGAGCCCAAGACTTGAGTCTAACTTTTACCCAGAAGGAGCTCTACCTGGGCATGCGCTCTGTTGCTAGCCTGTACATGTGTAAGAGGTAATGAGTATAGTCCTGCACTTCTAGGCTCTTGTTAACTGGCAGCTGAAGGTGAATACTGTCTGTCTTGCACAAAAGTCTGAACTAATAAACTGGAGCTTAAACCATAGTAAAACTCTGTGAAGACCCTCATAATACAAGCCCAATTCTACCAGTTTCAATTCATTTCCAGATAGATGGTTTTTCAAGTGCCAAGCACACTAACACCTGCAAGTCCTGTGCCATGTGTTCTAATCCGGACAATGATTCCCACAAGCTCAAATGGCAGGTTGGTGACTGAGCAGGCTTAACATGGGTAGCATACCCTAGTGTACTGAAAAAGGACCATCATTCAAAATCCTATTTTTCATTATTCAGTATTGTTTCCTAAATTTATGCTTCAGTACTAAATTGCATTATCAGCTGCTGCCATATGAATGAAGCACCAAGTGGCCATGCCTATGCCATGGTTACAGAAAGTGGTGTAGATCAAACATGATCTCTAGGATACATACAACAGAAAAACTTCACTTATGAAAAAAATGCATAGCAAGTGAGCACTCTAATTGCATACTTGTTAAATACTGAATCAAATGCTCAGAACGAGCTTTATAAATCATTATCAGCACCAAACTAGATGTGATGTTATTTATTTTATTTATTATTTATTAATTAAATTTATACCCTGCCCTTCCTTTCAAAGAAGCCCAAGGCAGTGAACCACAAGGGATAAAATAATAAAACCATCTTTAAAACAATTCAAGTACAGATGCAGACTGGTAAAGATCTCATCTTAAAAGGCCTGATGAAAGAGGAAGATCTTCGTTAGGTGCACCTATCTACTATTTAAGGAAAGGGAATTCCAAATGGTAGGGCCCAATTCTGACATTGTACAGGATGGACCTTCTGAGGAGGCCCTCACCTGCAAAGCACAATGATCGACTAGGTATCTAAGGTGTAAGACAATCTTTTGGGTATCCTGGTCCCATGCTGTATAGGTCTTTATACAGCAAAACCAGCAGCACAAACAGCCTGGTAGCTAAGCACCAGATTTTGCAACAGCTGCAGCTTCTGGACCAACCCCAAAGGCAAGCACACTGAAGTAAGTAATCCAGCCTGGAGGTCAGGATATTCTGATCCAGAAATGGCTGTAGCTGTCTTACCAGTTGAAGCTTATCCAGCTCCTAGACCAGGTACCAATCTATAGCTTGCACAGTCTCTCCTGATGTTACAGAGCAGAGCTGGGTAGCATCAGCATACTGATGCCACCTTACCCCAAATCTCCTAATGGCCATTTGTGTACCAAGGTGCAGAACAGGCTCCACAAAGCCTGGGAGGACACTCAGGGGCAACTAAGAACCCATATCCTTGGGAGGGGTGGCAAAGAGGACCATGGGGTAAATTGCATTGTCCTCACCTTCCTTGGTGACCTATCACTTTCCCATGGCTTTATCTCCCTCACTGAAACTGAAGGTGACTTTGTCTTATCATTGCATAGGCTCTCATCATGTGCAGGAAACCACACATGCATTCTGGTCCCTTAACACTATCCAATGTCTCCAGGATGCAGTGGGGTGGGGTTAGATGGGGGCACTTTCTTATTATCTTGTTTACATTTAATTTCCTGCTGTTTTGAAATATTGTTAAATTTATCTGGAATTTATCCAGATAATCTAAACCCAGATACAAGGAAATTAACTCATCCCTGCAAATTACCTCATGGAGTCTGAATAACGTGCTTCTGCCCTTGTGCTACCTGTGCTACCCCCACATTTCACATTACTTACAGGAGGTTGATCAGGAATTCCTGGGAGAGCTCTGTTCATGCCATGAAAGACACCAGGGGATTTTGGGTCCCGGATACTGCTGAACATGTGAGGTGCATTCAAGAAAGTTGGGAACCACAGAAACTTCATCTCATTGGGGGGATTTTGTCTGAAATGGATGAGTGTGGGCAAACTTCTAGTTATATGCTACATTGTTCACCTGCATATATGGGCAGTTCAAGTGCTTCATATGCTTTCAACTAATGGGTATAACATTAATTTTCTCTGCAGTGTTCCCTATATTGACACCAAAAAGCTCATCAACAGTCATATGTACTATGCTGCAACCTACCCCTGCAATGTGGTTAACTGGATTTTAACAGAGTTTCAGGAGCTCTACTAGTGTTATGGGTCAAAGGGAAAGATTGCCCAGGTAGAGGAAAACTGATGAATAGATGCACAAGGCCTTGCATTTTACTTATTTAGAAAATATTTCAATCCAATGGCATCAGTTCTTTCTGGAGAGTGCAGGTAATGGTGACTAATATCATTGTGACTCCCCGCACTAGAAGCGGACACACTGGCCTGATCAAAAGTACTCATAGCGCCATTAAATGTGTTTTGGATCTTTGGTCTCTCTTCCCCTTCCGGCTTTGTTCTTCCCAGTTCATTTGGGGTATCTGTATTGGCTGGATAGTTTCAGAGCAATTACAGCTGTTTAAATTGTTTGGGGGGCGGGGGCAAAGGGAATGGGAGGTGAAACATTTTAAAAGCAATGTCTCTTCTGCTAGATGCAGCAGGACAGGGTGGTGGCACTTTGATGGAGGATTTTGAGTAGGATCATGCACCTTGGAGTTGTTTCTTACCCACCCAACATTTACTGGCCATAATGGAGTCTCTGAAACATGAAACGCTAACGGTACTGAACGGACACACTGTTACTGCTCAAGAAATTGTATTGAGAAGGGGGAAGAAATGTACAAAAATTATAGCTTTTGTATTTTTGTTGTTGAAAAAAAAATAATTAAAAATGAAGCTAACTTGAAATATGCCTTGTTTATTTCTTAAAAATTATTCTACCTTATAAGCAACACGGGCAGGGCATTTCTTCCCTAGCCCCAGGGGTGGAGACATGTGTCTCAGCATCTCATACATGTCCATGAAAGTCATCCGGCCCCTGGGAGCAAAAAATTAAAAATAAAAACAACCAAAAAAAATTAATAATAATTAAAAAAGGAAAAAATACACAGAAAAATAGAAAAGAGAGAGAGATGCAAAGAAGAGAAAAATATTGGAAATCAATTGGAAAAGAAAAAAATGGAAGATAAAAATGTAAAGATTACTGTGCTGCTTATCAGCCAAGAGTTCAAATATGCTTGATCTTCATGGACGACTGGGAGTAGAAAGATGGCTCCTCAAACTGGCTGTGATCCAGCAAAATGCTTAAGTGCAAGCTCCATACTTACAGAGCTAGCGTTCCCATTGCAAATGGGACAGGTTTAACTTAAGCATGTGCCTCCATCTAGTTTACTCAGCCTCAGGTTATAAATGCAGACCACAATCCTCCATGGGCTTATAGGGCCAAGGAGTACAGAGTCAGGTCCTCTTAGTAATGATGAGCCACAGAAAGAAGGAGAGAAAGAGAAAGACAGATTGAGATGAGAAAGCCCCTCTTTGCCAATGTGGGAGGAGGGCAGAGTGCAGGAAGAGAAGGTGGAGGGAAAGGGGGGTGGAAAGAAGTGGGGAGGGGAGGGGGGGAAATGGCAGAGGTGTCAATGGAGTCTCTGTCCTCCCCAAATGAAGTATTAATGTGCAGAGAGTGGTGGAGGTGAGTAGAGAGAGAGAGAGACTCATAGAACCCTCCAGGCCTAGCTCCAGCTAACAGCAAGCAGAGATGGTTCAAGGTAACCGGTATGCTCCATGCGTTACTGGTCTGGGTGGCAGCATCATTTCACGCATTCTGTTGGCTAATTACATTAAATTACTCTTGAAAGTGCAATATATATAGATAGGTATGTGTACAGATATATATAGATATATATATATGAAATATATATATTAAAGAAATCATAAGCAACATTCATTCCGTTGATGCTAGCAGGTTTTAGTGTAAGTCAAACCTTGCAAGCAACCCTATGAGGGCATTTCTTGCCTAAGCCCAGGGGGGGAGATATTACACGTAATAAACTGTACATATCCTTATAATGAATTCGGCCACTGCAAGAAGAATACACGGGGGTTAGTGCAGACGCTACAGGGCAAGAGAAACACATACACTGTCATGAACACACAGAACATAGCAGGACTGCTGGCTAGAGACCTTCAGTCCAGCCATACCACCCCCCACAGGGCTTATGGAGAAACTGTACATTCCCATTGGTGGCAGCAGGGGAAAGGGGCTTCTCAGAGCTGTGCAGCCCAGGTTTTGCTGCAGCTCTATTGGGTTCTCCATCAGTACTGGGAAAGAAGATGAGCCAGTACCATTTCCATTAATATATAGGGTGACAGGAAGATAGGGGAATGACACACAACTACGCAGCATGGTGAGATTTATCAAAGATCATGTGTCAAGTGTGAGCTGAGGTCCCAACTTGGGTATTTCTTCCATTAGGCATTGCTGCCTTTCTGTAACTCACAATGGACGCTTTAAAACCAGTCATTGTGCCATGGACTCTAGGAGCCCTGGGCTTCCCATTCCAACATTTTTCTTCCTTATTATTAAATGCATAGAAACCAGTGCTCAGGCAGGGGCAGACCTGGTTTTCCTGCCCCTGCATGGCACAGGCTCCCTGATGAACACTCCCTCAGCTGGGCTTGGCAGGTTTTGCCAGTTAGGGCTGGCAGCGTAAACAAACACATTAAACCTGGACACAACGGGCATTCATTCTCAACAGGGCACAGGGGTGACAAACGATACCAAGAGAACGCTGGGTGGACCTTCTGTTAGGTGCCAATTATCACAACTCTGCTCACTGTGCCTGCTTGCAGCAGCAGAGTGCTTGGCCTCCTCCCCAGCAAACCATAAAAAAATTACAAGAATAGTTACACACCAGAATGATAGGCACACACATACACATGCTCTCTCTCTCTGTCTCACATACACAAACAATCAAACAAACAAACAAACACCTCTCTACAGGCCAACATTTCAGAAGTGTGTCATTTATAACTAACAAAGCTATTGAGCACATTTCTTTGATGGCTGAACAATACATAACACTGGTAGGTTCTGTGACGGCTTCCAAGTCAGTACCACAATAACCCTTTTTTAGCTCACATACTACTAACAGGAAGCATAGCCGCTACCATCAGGGGCTTCACTGAGATAAGTGTCTGGCTCAATAAATAAATAAAAATTAAAATTGTCCAATAGCACCTTACAGACCAACTAAGTTGGTTCTGAGTATAAGCTTTCATGTGCATGCACACTTCTTCAGATACACATGTCTGGCTCAAGTGACACTAGTGATGTTACTCAGTTTTCCTACAGTAGGGGCTACATAGCCCACTAGGTAGAATAGGGAAATGGCAACAGGTATCCCTGGGCACAAGGGGCCATACATCATGCCCTTTTGGACATATGGGATAATGTAAGTGTGTGTGTGTGTGTGTGTGTGTGTGTGTGTGTGTGTGGAGTTGACAGAGTCCAGCTGCAAAAACCTAAAATTAAAAGAGGAAATGTTAATCAGAGATAAACCCCCCCCCCATATCTGCTTCTTGCAATCTCTTGTTCCTAGTGAGACCCACAGAAATTAGCCAACAGGAATGGGAATGGCAGAGTGGCAGTGGCCACAGATCCACACTGACTGGAACTCAGCTAAGGTGGGTGACTCACAATGGAGCTGCATGCAAACAGGGGCAGTGGCTCCAGTCTCTGCCTCAGATTAGGCTTCTGCCTTTCTCTCACATCATTACAGATAAGGACTGTATCTACCAATGTGACATCATATCTTCGCTCTGTTAGAGTAGAACAAGCATAAGACTATTTTTCTTTTGTAGTCCTAAATACTGTTTTCCTTCCTGAGATGAACAAAAATGCAGGAGTCGATGCTCCTACCAGCCAATGCACTTCTTGTGTGAAAGTAATGTAGAGAGCATAGGTGTCTTAGCTTTCACACTGCTAAATCTCTTTCCTAATAGAGTTGGAATCAGCAGAACCCAGGAATCTTAAGCTGTAGCCTCCCTGCCCAGCTTCTAAGGCCTAATTCTTCTCCATCCCCTGCCCCTGTTTTCCTTACTAAGGAGAGTTTCCCCCAAGCATGGATCAATTTGATCCACTTTCCCAAGCTTATGCTTGGTGTGGGGCAATGGCTGTGAGTACAGTATTGGGAACGGCCAGGTAGGCATGTCCTTACCAGGCAGCAGGATCATACTCAGCCCACACACGCACATACTCGTCCAGATGGTGGGGCCCCAAAATGGAAGAATCACGCGTCAGATACTCAAAGTTGTCCATGATAACAGCCACAAAAAGGTTCAACATCTGCAATATCAAGAAGGCACACAGATGGATACAGACATGTTAAGTAACTGGTGAAATGCTCAATAATGCTGAGAATTATCATCTTGCTGCAAACCAAGGCTTAGGCCCAGAGTCTATGTGACCTCAAGTAACTAGAGAGAGGGACCAACATGGCAAATGGTGGCACACCCCTTCGCCTCTCCCCCCCCCCATTGCATATTAGCAACGGTAACATGAACAAACTTACATATGCAGATATGCAGGCACAAAAGTAACATTTTAAAACTTGGAATGAGCATACCTGTGAGTAGAACAATACAACTTACCATTTACCTGCTGACATTCTCTCTTACACATACATACAATTTGCCACAAAGCAAAGCTGCTGCCTACCTCAAGCCACCTCCTGTGGTTGCAACCACCACTGCCACACTAGATCATGCTTGGGAGCTGCAGGTCCTTCTTGCAGCTACCAAACAACCTGTTCCTCATTTGAGAAATGAAGCTGCAATTCACTCAAAAGCTGTCCTTCCCTGACTCTAGAGTGCAAATGGCAGAAAATAATATACTAACAGCTAACTGAATTCTCTGAATATTGCCTTATGAAGCCAAAACGGTATAATCCACACACAAGCAGGTGTGACAGAAAACCCCAGGTTTGCAGAAGGACAAAAAAGCTTCTTTTTTTAAACCATAATTTCCCATTTTTGTGTTCTCCCCCAGGCCTGCAACAACCACCAGCTAGCATTCCTGAGCAAGCATAGCCCTCAGTGTGTGTTGCAGAGGACTCAACAGTTCAATGAGGACTAAGCTTGCTCAGTAGCCATGGAATGTTGCCTGATGGTGGGAGGAAAAACAACATGGAAAATCAGAGGGGAGGGGAAATTGAATGGGGTATCCTCAAAGAGCTCTTGGCTAGCTAACTAAAATCCTGAACTGGAAGACTCCATATTGCAAGTACTACTTGTTACTGGTACTACTTGTTCGCTACAAAATACAGCAGCTCTTCATTCGAGTGGAGATACCACACTGGGTTTTATTGCTTCAGAGCTTCAGGTATCCTCTCCCACTAGTACCACTAATTGGTGAGAGAACAGATGTTGACCAATGTTGGAGCCATTCCCCAAGCTCCTCCTTCACCAGTCAGGACTGACCAACCATAGAGGCAAACTAAGCAACTGCCTAGAGTGCCTATATTTCTGGGAGACAGATAAAGATACTTGAGTGTTCCTGCTGGAATTGCTCAGTATCTACAGCAGTAAAAACACACACTTAAAAACCATTAAAAACAGCTCTTTTTACAAATGCAGAGAGAAGGGGGAATATAAGTAAATTTTATGATCTGATTCAAGATACAGAACAAACAACCAGTAATTTTATGGAAAAAAATTAGAAAGCATATGGGTATGAAATAAATACATATAAATGGAAATAAATATGAGCTCATAGTCTTCAAAGGTAATCAGCTGATTTAAAGTAAAATTATTATAAAAATCAGTATTAATGGGACTGTGCCCCTTATAAGCTGAATTTGATATAGAATACTGATGAGGACAAACTGTTGGAGATGTGGGGAAAGAAAAGCAGACTTTATACATATTTTTGGTGTGTGTCCTATTATTCAATCTGTTTTGAAAACAATCCTTAATACTACTATGGATTATCTTATGCCTCATTATCTTAGGACTGTATTTTTAGGATTTTTTAAAAAATTAATTTCATAAAATAACTTGGAGGTGGTAGTTAATTTATTAACAGCCACAAAAATAACAATTGCCAAGTATTGGAAAAGCAGAATACACCATCTTTTTTAGAGTGGATAGAGAAGGTATGGTCTATCATAACAATGACTTAACTTATTTTAACAGAACACATGTAAACCAATCAAACAAAATCATGGAAAAATGGGCAATGTTCATTATGTTCTAGAATTATAAATAACAGGGCAATGTATATATGACGCTTTCAAGTGACTGTAGTTTTACAAGATATGTCAATAAAAATACTAATAATTAAAAAAATCAAACTCTCACATGGTACAAGACTATGTGGGGAGAAGTGTATTGTTCATCACCAGGGATTGTACAGGTACCAGCTAATAAAAGTATATGATAGTTGCACAACCACAGAAGTGCTCGCTGGAGGGAAAGTTGCATTCTCCATGTGATTAATATTTGAATGCTAGAAAAAAGCGATCTTCCTCTGGCAAAACACCCAAATGTTTATAATGCTATTAGGAATGCCTTCTCTGATTGACACTTATGGCACTTAAAAATACGTGTGTGCCAATCTAACACACTAAAAGCACACAATACCTATTTACCCACCTTCCCCATTCATCCCCTTTGCTCATTCTGTTACTGTACAGTTGATAATAATGAAAAACATTGTCTCTAAAAACAAACAGCCCTGTAACTCCTGCATCATGTTGTGGAAAGATGTCCTAATCCCCACAACAAGTGTTTACTACTGCATAATGAAACTGTCACCTTAGAAAGGTGGTCTGCTGGCATCCTGGTTCTATCAAACTGTGTATCACAGTCCTATGCCCCCCCCGCCCCCGCTCCCCTTTATGAATTTTGACTCACCAGGAAAGAGCACAAGAAGATGAAGGAAACAAAATAGAAGTATGCAAATTCATTGCCACACTCTTTGCCTTTGAGGTCTGCTTTCTCATCACAGAGCTTTCCACTCAGACAGGAGAGCATGATCTCATGCCAAGCCTCACCTGTGGCACTTCTAAGAAAGCGAGAAGAGAAAAAGAAGACAGTGAGCATTGGGGATCCACCACAGCTGGGATGGCAGCATCTCCATATCAATAAAGGTCCATAACAACCAATAAAGGTCCATAAGCTTTTGGGGTCTCACAACAGAACTGTAGCTACCTCCAGAACACATGGGTGGTAGGTACAGAAAAACCCCTTGACTGTGATGTAGAAGCTTGTTAATACTGGGATTTTTCATTTAGTCTGTTGATTCAGTCACTTTTTGGATGAGCAAAAGAAGTACTGTATAGTGCAATCTCTGATCCTTTAATGAAATATACTCAGTTTGTTTTAGGTACAGCTACTGCCCTGCATCTAGGAGACTGTGCATCTTTTGCATTGGGCAGGGCCTTGGCTAGATGAAGTGGGCTTCCTGCGCATGAATAAGGTCTGGGCCTCACCTAAAGAGAAGCATTAGGGCTTGAAAGAATGTGCGGAAATTGTTGTGCTCGGTGATGGCAGGTTTCTCATCTTCGGACATATCTTCATCAAACTCAATGCTAATGTTACCAAAGACCTGAGAAGACAAACAAATAAAAACAAAATGAAGAAAAAGCCTTGAAATACAAAAGATCCAAAAAGAAAACTTCAGGAAAGAGTAGGTTTCCAAACATTGCTATCTAGTGGTGGTAGAGCCATTGCTTGTAGCAATGGATGTAGGTCACCTATCAGCGAGGCTAGGTGGGGCTCATTTTCATGTTTGGAGAGGAAATGAAAAGGTAATCTGTTCCTGACCACAGCCTACATGGACTAGGGACAACAAAAGGCCAGAACAGGCTGCCAGCAGTTGAAACCAACCCCAGGCAGTTTACTGTGGGGCTGGTTACAAGGACAGACTGAATGTAAGATATCCCAGCAAAAAACAACTTGCAGAATTCTTCCAGTACCAGTCACCTTAAATAGTCCTGCAGCAAAGTGGGTGCTTCAGGATGAATACTTAAAGGGGATGTGTCTCATTCTCTGACATCAAATCTCTTCTGATAGCAGGAGTGGGACAGTGCAGTTGTACACTAAGCTTTTATAAGGCAAGGTAAGGCAATACTACAGGGACAACACTCATCCTAACCTGGAATGCTGTTATAACAATGAGGATGACAGGCACCAAGCTGTCTGTCTTCAGCTTGTACTAGGGTTTATTGTACAAGCAGGAAGACCTCAGGCATGTTGCAAGGGTGAGGTAGATGTTCTTAACGTTGACACTACAATGTGCTAAAGTGCTCCATAAGTTAAGTCTTCTGCAGTTTGGGGGCAGCTCCCAACTAGGCTGGTCCTCACTTTACAAGTTCAAAGGCTCCAGCACAAAAACAGCAGTATGTTATTGTACCTAAGCTAAGCACTAGAGACATTGCAGCATTCATGGTGAAACCCAGCATGGGATAGTAGCTTACTGGCACTTACCTGCATTCCAATAATCGCATAAATGAAGAAGAGCATTGCAATCAGCAGACACACATACGGAAGGGCCTAGTGAGGGAAAAACATGAGCATACATTATTCTTTTTTTAAGTTTCACATTTTGTGTGTGTGTACCACACTTGTTTTACTGGGAATATGGCTCCCTTCTTCTTACAAACTGATTGCTGTCACTGAATCAATGAAAGAGATTGCTTGTAGGCCAGTCTTCCCCACCCTGCTGCCCTACAACTACATCAGCCTCAGTCAGTATGGTCAATGGTCAGGAATGAAGGAGGATGGGAGTCAACTGGAGGGACCATGTTGAAGAAGGCTGTTGTGGACTCTATCACTCCTTCCTCTAATCCCTGCCACATCGTGACTACAGAAATTGTGCAGTGATTACTTACCCATGCAAAAGGGTGAGTTAATGAAACATGATTCAACTTCAACAACATGAAAGAAAGTATTCATGATTCAAAGTGCATGATAAGAGGTGGTGAATGAACAGAGAAATAAACAGGTAGATGGATGAGGTTGGATGTCTCTAGCTATAATCTCCTAAACTTTCTGCACTCCTACTACTTCCCTCCCTTTCTCTCTCAACCACCCACAACTTCAAATCTCAAGGAATCCAAGGTAGTAGCTCAATCCCAAAGCCCTTTTTTATTACCTTAAAGGACTGGACAAAGGTCCAGAGCAGGATGCGGATGGTGTAGCCTTGTCGGAGCAGCTTAATGAGACGGGCAGCTCGAAACAGCCTAAGGAAACTCAGGTTGATGAAGTTGTTCTGGGGAGATGAAGGGAAAGTGGCATTAGCTGGATCAGGGTGGGGATGTGGTGACCACAGACTCAGGGGGTTGGTAAGAAAACAAATGCAAACCAACTCTGCAGTGGTTAGTAAGGATCACTGAATAGCAAAGAAAGGGAGAGGGATCACACACATGAAGAAAATTAGCATGATAATAAGGCCACCCCTCTACTTGGAAAATCATCCATTTGGAAAATCAGTGATAATTCATTAGCACATGATTACATTTTTTTAAAATATACCCACAACCAAATGCACTGATATTTTTTGACACAAGCAGGCAGAACATTATTGTGTGGCCTCACATCACACATGTTCTGTGCACACAAATCTGGAGAGAGGAGATAGCAAGACAAGTGCCAGTGAGGAAGAAGAGAGCTGAGAAATGTCTGGAGACTTGCACTCATATCATTCTCGATGGAAAATGCATCTGTTCTGTGCACCCAACAGGTGTTGGGCCACACCCCAAGCCCTGAAGGAAGAGCTTAGTTCAACAAATTTGTAGCTAAAAGAAGGATTTGTGATTCTGGCAAGATAGGAAAAACATTCTCCTGTTGGGTTCACCAAGATGCATTTTTATCTGTCTCCTTCAGAGGAAATGGCATATAAGCTTCTGGGATAAAACGAATACATTGAAGTGTGACAATGTACTGCTTAGTTGCAAAGTGTTCTATGGTCAGACACCCACAGCCCCTGAGAGCGAAAGATGCCCAAGGTTTCTGAGGGTTAGGATATCACCTGAGTTTGGACAATAGAATATTGATGTATGTGTTTGTGTATCTCTAGTAACTACCACTGAGACCTTCAGACACTTTCTAAAAAAGAGTTCCAGTAAAGGTTGGAAGAAAGGCCTAGCACAGAAAAAGATAAACTTAGATACAAAATGCCAACTTATATTTAACTCATGTAAGAAACACATGAGCTTTATCCCTGGGCAAAAGCCCTTGAACAGGAACCTGTATTTTAGCCCCAGTATGAATGGTTAAGTGCTTTAGTAATCTATGCACCATGGATCCTTCCTGGGTTTTGATATTGAACTCAATGGAACCACACTTTGATCTCACTGGAACCCGAATTGCATGTTCAAGCAATGAGAACACTGTAAAGGGACAACCTGGCTGGCTCTAACGGTTCCAAAGAGAATTACCATGTGGCTTCACCATAGTACACTAAACAGTGCAAGTGATCTGGCGGATTGAGTGTGTAGGGATATCTATGCAACATACATCACAGGAATGAATGTAGTTGCACCAACATCTCCCTCAAGACTCATGAAAGTACCTGTGCTACAGCGCCCCTCATACACAAACTCCAAAGAAAACTGCACAAAAAAGACTCAGGCAATACACATGCCAAAAGATTGGTGTGACCACTCAACATGTACCGGCTTGCTACATGCCTTGCTATATAATTATAAAACAAAGACTGAGGAATTGCCATGCAGTTACACAGTGGACATTATAAGTGTGTGATAACACAGTGGACAGTGTGGTTCTTGCAGCCAAATATATCCATGTACTGTAATAGGATTTATTTTCTCTTCTGAAAAGAACCTAATTGCTGCATCTTCACTCTTTGTATGCATGTGCTTGCATGTGTGTTCCCAGAAGCTATAAGCCCATCCTTCTCCAACCCTCCAAAAAGGCTGTTCCTCTAATTGGGATTTCAGTGGACATGCATGGTGGCAGTAGTGGAGGTGGCTCTGTGACACATACAATGGGGTGAAACCAGTTTGTTAAAACTGCCATGCTCAGATCATGCAGGACAAACAAAGAATGATATTCATGCAGAGGGAAAGAGAGACAGGCAGGGGACCCACACCCATTTCCAGTTGGAAATATATGCCCACACAGACCATTAGGAATGGTGCCACACACCATTCTCTCTTTCCTATTAACCACCTGTATTCCAAAGTTCACTTCCTACATTACTTTTTAAGCCTATTCTAAGGTCAATATCTTAAGTGGACAATCTTTCAGCCAACACATTTAGCTCTTTTGTTTAAACCAATATATATATTTCAGCTCTGCCCCTTGCCTTTTGAATCTTATTCTAGGACACAATGATGCAGTGAAAGTAAACTATTTAACCGGTGGAAACCTGTGTCAGACTAGATCTAGAAACACCCCCCCCCCCAGTTCCACTGTCTCTAGTCCTCCAAACCTCTTTTGCCTGCCCATTTCCTTTCAGACAAAATCCACAGTCCTAGCTCAGCTTTCTTCTTGTATCCTACTTTCTTCAGTTCCATTCCATGTCTCCACCTACAAATTTTATTGCATTTTTTCAGTCCACTCTACTTTGCCCCACACTTTTTATTCATCCTGTCTCTTTTGGCTAACAGTCCTAGCACTCTCCTGCCCCAAACATACACCATACACCTGCATCTTGATCTTACACATTGTAGAATTTCTTCACTGCCGCCTCCTCCTTTTCTTTTTTGTCTCAACTCCCGTTGCTGCTTTTTCCTAGCTCACCTACCCTTCCTTCAGATTCCCTGCTTTCAGTCCATTTCCTACTCTGTACCATTCATTCTGCCTCCCTTCTTCTGAACACTTTATCACTAAGCTTCACTACAGGCCACTGTCAATTTACCCTCCCTCAGAAAAGCTGGACTTTAAGTAGCAATGTCCTTTCAGCAACTGAATATTTAGATCATTGTACCAAGTCAGCCAACCAGTATAGGAGGCATCACTGTGTCTGTGATGTGTGTCTGTTTCAATTTGATTTATATTTATTATATATATGTCTGTTTCATTTTGAAGAAGTTTTCTCAACAGATTCCTCTTGAGATTTTGTTAAATATGTGAAACGGACGTACATGCAATCTTTCAAAATTAATGTCTACCCTAATCTTAAGAGGAGTATCGGTGTGTGTTAGAAAAGTAAGACTGAAAGTGGCTCAGAGAAATAAAATTGAGGATTTCTCTTTGACTCACCGTCCACAACTGACTCTCAGGAAAAGGGATGTTAATATCCCTCTCAATACTCCTAAATGGGCTTGGGCTAATTTCCATAGTTATAATGATATTTTACTTCTTCTAAGGGATTGTTCTACCTCAACTGACCAAAGCAGAGATTGTCTGTGCAATGCTGAAAGTGTATGGAGAATCTTAATATCGCTGAGAGGACCTTAGGGTCAGTTCATGTGTGAGGAAATGTGTTTGCGTGTGTTGTGTTTAGGTGGTAAGTGGATACCCAGCTAAAGTTGTATGCATTAAGGGAAGGTTAAATGTGAAAAGTTTTGAGTGAATGGGCATGCCTGTGCATGCAGAATGAAGCTGGGGGTGCAGGGCTTTTCTGTACTTGTTCAGATAGCTATTGACAAGTGGGATTTTTAGGTCTTCTATTTGACTGCGCACACACTGCAAAAAGTATGTGCTTGGAGGTGATGCCAGATGATATGCAAAGTATCTGCAGTATTTCAACTGTGGTGGATGCTCCACCCATGCAAACTGTCATCAGGTATTGTATGTCATCAAGGAAGGCACTTGCATGTTGAATTCCCATCCCAAGTTTTCCCGCAGACAGGAACTGACACTGGCCCTGGGTCAGAACCCAGCGACTTGCAGATACAGCTTTCTGTCTACCACCATATCCTTTTAGAAAGCCTATCCATACTGATGCAAGTCTTAGATTAAATGCAATCACCTCTTTAGAGATTGGCATCACCAAGGCTGCAGTATTACTATACCATATCCCTCAATCAATCAATGTTTATTATGGCAAACAGCCAGCATATATACCACATCCCTGCTATGGGGTTACTGGAAGCCACATGTGAATCTGAATAAAATAAGTGACACAATATGGGGTAAGTGGGGGGTCTAAAAGCGGAAGCTGCCCAGTAAACTGCAGGCATCTTTGGCTCAAAAGATCATGCAATGCGCCAAGAAGATGCTTTTGATTAATGTAAGGCACTTAGGCTTGAGAAAGTAATCAAACCAACCGGATCCTAGATGCAAACATTGAGATGGAGAGGATCAGAGAAGGTCAGGGAAGGGTGGGTGTTTTAATACCGCAAGTTGAGTTCCAACCAGCAAACGGAGAAATGCAGAAGGCAGTGATTTCATTTTTGGTGATGGGAGAGGGATCAGGGCAGGGAAGTTCAGAAATATTCATTAGCATGGACACACAGACCAGTTCATGGATGGACAGATGGATTTTTCATAGTGCATTTTGATTGGATGACATTTTCAGAGGGTGTTGCGCCAAAATAGAACAATATAAAGAGACAGCATGGAAAGAAGACAAAAGACAAAGTCATTATATATCATACATAGCCCTGGGGAAGGAGACCCCTAGCCCACCCTTCTCCCACACTCACCCCTTTCACCTGTCTTTCTGGAATTTAGGGAATCCATGACTTTAGCATTCTGATCTTCCTAACCAAAATATCTACACGTTTGGCTTTACCTACAGGCTTCCAGCATAAACAAAACTTTTGTTGACCCACCCATATTATTCTGGGAGGTAAGTGAGAGAGGGAAACTGAGGCACATATTGGAACAGGGACTTCCATGAGTCAGTGCTATTAATGAAAGTTACTTACCAACACAGTTCTTCAAAACCCATCTGTGAGGTCACTTCTTTGAGTCTGAGCACTATGTGTCCTTAGACTACCACCTTCTAAAATGTGAAACTTGTTGGAGTGACCTAATTTCCCCATCTTTCAGCGTGGTAAGTACTCAAAGAAATGCTATATGAACAAAGTTGCATAATACGAAGTTGCAGTGTTCAAAGAGTTTGGGCATTCAAAGCAAAGCCAGGTACAATTACAGGAAGGCCCCTTGTAATTCAAGCTACTTGTAGGTAACTTTCACTTGCTCTTAGAGCAGCCATACAAATGGCCATCCAAGCATACTGGAAATGTGTGGAAGCCTAACTACTTGGAAAAGATCACCCATATACGAATAAGTGGCAGAACAAATGTACACCACAGCTGTAGTAAAAAAGACAACCTAGCAACCACAGGGTTGAAATACCTACTGTGTTCTAAGCAGAACGTATGGGTTCATTTTAAATCTCCGTTGGGTGGTGGGAATTTAGATTGGGAATCCCACTTCCCATACAGGCCTTTCCCATATGGGACTGCTAATCTAATTATAAAAAAAACAACAACAGAAGCCTAAACTATGGAAGATCCTGATCATGAATCTCCTACATCAGGTCTAGCTTGGCCCCAAGATAAAAGACTGAAAAAAGGCATAATAACCCAAAATGGTATTGGTGGTTGTACAACTTGCACTAAAGAAAGAGATCCATTCAGAATGTGGAGCACAATGAGGAGTTCATACCTATTTATACTGGAAGTTTTGCATTTTATCTCCTAACTGAAGTTCTGCCCTTGGATGGTGGTGGGAGATTTCCTGCACCTCTAGATGTCTTTTTATTGTGCATTTATGATTTGTACTCATGATTATGCTGGGGCAGCTACTCTGCTTTTGATACTGTTCACGCTTACAAAAAAATTGGGGCAGACATATTGCTTCGTTTCCAGTCTATCCATGTCCTGTAGTGTCTTGCCAAAATCCTGTAACTTTTTATACCACAGCTGTTCAGGGGGTAGGGTGTTGGTCCCATTTTTGTTGTGTTATAGTGCAAGAGTGCCCCTCCAGAAAACACTGGGAAAGAATCGTAGAATAACTTTAAAAAAACAGAAGATGTGCGGCTGGTACAATATAAATCCACCACTAATGCACTATTAACGCATCAATGACATGTTGCAGAACACATATGCAACCCCCCCACCCACAGACTATTGGAGGGTAGGAACCGAGGCTGCTATGGAACCAAGTGGTTAGCGTCCTGAGCAGCAACACTCCACATTGCAACATTTTGCTTTGACAAGACACTTTGAAGGCCAGCACTAGCTTTTGCAATCCTCATTTGAAGTGTTCTCAGTACATAGCTAAACTGTTCAGTGTTTCCTGTGTAATGCCATTCCTTTGTCAAAGTAAATTTAAATAACCCTTTAGGTCAAACAGAAATGAATCACTATGCCATATTGAGAAATCTAGAAGAATGGGTGTTCTTTAAACACCCTCATCACCTGTGAGGAAATGTGCATAAGCAATATATATGCTCCCTTGGTACACATACAGTGCACACACATGGGCATTTTGGAATAGTGTGCCATGCATGCATATTCTCTGGGAAAGACCTTTCCTGATAATTTTAGTAGTTCACATGTTTCTTGTTCTAGCCAAAGGCCATGACAGAATAATTTTAGTAAGAAAGAGTTTGCTGTGCTGTGTACTTCCCAAGACCAAGTATAAAGAAAATTATCACCATCAAAGCGTTCTGGACAAAATTGACAGAAGGATTTTGCAGTTACTGTAGGCAATTGGAAACAAGTCTCTCCATGCCTGGTTGTGCCATAAATACTTATGGAAGCTTTTCCAAGGTTAATGCCTCAGTTTCCCTGGTCTATTCCTGCTGGAAGCACATTGGCCTTTGAATGGGTGGGTTGTTCTGCCAATTCCCTGAATTTGTCATGGCTCTGTATCATTTCAGGATGTTCATTCAGATATCTTCCCCTGCTCCACATCTCACTGTGGGCTAAGCTACTTATGACATGGGAGATCTGTGATCAAATCTCCCTAAGCTCTTTTACTTTTCTTCAAAGCTACTTAAAGGGACTCTTATTTTGACTAGGGAACCAGCATAAGGAAGCAATATTGGAGGAGAGAAATTCTCTCCATGCTGTTTCCTTGAGTGAAATTACCTCTCAGCTGGTTTTAGCCCAGCTGAGGCAAAAATACAAGTACAATATGGGCAATGTGCTTTTCCCAGTAGCTTAGAGGGAGAGACCTTTGTTTGAACAGGGAAACTTCACGGTGGTATGAAGGACTCACATGGAATTGATCCTTCAGTATGGCAGCACTGAGAGCCAGTGTAGTGAAGTGATTGGAGCAGCCTTTCTCAACCTTGGGTTCCCAGGTGTTGTTGGGCTACAACTTCCATCATTCCTAGCCAGCATGGTCAGGGGTCAGGGATGGTGGGAGTTGTAATTTAAGAACATCTGGGAACCCAAGGTTGATAAAGGCTGGGTCATTGTTGGACCAGGACCTGGGAGAACAGGGTTCAAATCTTCACTCGTCCATGAATTTCACTGGGTGACCCTGGGTCAGTTGCTGCCTCTTAACCTAGTCTACCTCACAGGATTGTTGAAGGGCATTAAATGAGGAAGGGGAAAATCATGTCTGCCAATTTGAGCTCCTTGGAGAAAAAGGTGGGATAGAAATGCAATAAATAAACAACTTTCTGCCCATGAACATTAGGCAGGCACCTTTGTTGTATTTTTTTACTCTGCCTGCTAATAGCCTGTAATTTTAACATGCAGCTTTCGCATGTAATTTTATTAAGGATTTTAAAATGGTTGATTTTATCTATATTTTGATTAAAAAAGTCAACTTGTTTGCTTTTATTGGCATTTTAAAATGATTTTTTTTGTAAGCTGCTTAGTGATTTTCTGCCAAGTGAATAATACATACATTTTGATAACTACATAAAGGTAAAAGAGGAATCCCCTTCATCTCAAATTAAAAACCCTCCCCACTCTCAGATGCAGCTTTGAAGAAAAAAGAGAGAAGATATTGGGAGATCTGGTCATGGGGCTTCCAAGTCATGCACAGTTTAGCCCCAAGGCATGCCTAGTATGTCCCTCTCCCAGCCACCTGTTACATTCTGAAGGCTGGATAAGGGTGAGAGGAAAAAATGAGGGAATGCTGATTGCAAGCCCCTTCTGCAGCTTGAATTCTGTTATAGAGGGATGTGCATGAGAAAAACTAATTCAGAGGATTTCTGCAGGGAGTTGGGCACCCCAGCTGCTGCCATGCCAAGCACAGCCTGCCAGCCCTTACACAATCTTCTTTGGAAGTCATGAGGACAAGCTCTGTTGTGTGATGGCATCTATTTGGATTAAGATTCACTCTCGTTGTTGCCTCTATAAAAAACTTCTGTAAAGTGGCTTTAGATTTGACCATGTATATCCCATTTTGGGCCACTCCACACATTACAGCAAAAGGAGGTACACATTAAAGATTTACGGTGTACCTACTTTTAGTCTGATAAAATGCGTTTTACTTTCGACTGCAGTTACACTGAGAAAATCCAACATTTTGCAGATGATCATGGTTACCCTCTCCTTCCCCTGACACATATGTCTATGATATACACACAGGTGTAGACATGACCTAACATGCTATGGAATAGAAGTGAGTATATCAGTATTTCTAAATGTTTTAAAGGGGAGGTACACGTTTCTGAGTTAAAATGGGAAGTACACTGACTCATACACCCCTCATATGTTGAATTTTATTATGTGTAAGAGTAAAAACTGCCTGCCTGCCTTCCTGCCAAGGAACCCGCCCTGTTGTGATCTCTGAGAGTCACTGTTTTGGCCAAGCTTCCTGACTGGAAGGAGAACAGCTTCCCAGAACAGTGACAAGTGCAGAGAGGTAACATGCAGCTTCCACCAAGGACATGTGTTTCTGCTGCATCTCTGCACTGAGGAGTGCTTGAATAATCCAATCACACCAGATGGAGAGATGTGGTAGAATTATAGATTCTTAACAGAAGCTGCTTGGAAAGAAGCAACACTGTTTGACAGTGGAACGGTCACCTTCAGGAGGTTGTGGACTCTCTCTCCCTGTAGGTTTTTAAGCAGAGGTTGGATGGCCATCTATCATGGATGCTCTAGTTGAGATTTCTGTATTGCAGGGGGTTGGACTAGATAACCCTTGGGATCCCTTCCAAATCTATGATTCTATGAACACCTGAGTAATGAAGGATGGAGGGCTGAAGTGGGTAGCCTCCTCTGTTGTGGGCAGGAGCTTTGGGCTCACAGTAAGAAACTGAATCATTTCATTTCTGGAAGCATATCAGTGATACCCTTTTGGCACACTAGAATGCTCTGGCCCACTGGTTTGGAAATGATTGTAGTAGTTACTAATTCTTTTAATTTGTGCATCCACACTGTAAAGTGCAAAGTGGCCCTTCGTACTCTATTGTTTCAGGTGATGGCAAATGCCATAACGAAAGGATCCAGCATTTATAACTTATTACAAAGATTATGGGTTAATGCTGGTGTAAACAATACAATGGAGGGACTTTGGCATCTTTAAATCTGTAACTATCTAATTTGAGAAATTCCCAATAAATACCAGTGTCAAGGCCTTAGAAGAAGCCTACACCTTTTGCTGAGCAACAGCAAGGATTGTCACATATTTTACTGAAGAGTTACTGAAAATGTGGGAGCGGCTGTTATGCACTTTTGAGAATCTGTTCTTGAAGAAGAAAGGGAACACTGCACTATGTTCATTGGCAGCCAATAAATAATGTTTACTTGGGCCTTGTATTGCCATTCTCTGGATTCTCCTGCCCCTATCCTAGTTAAGGATGCAGTTCAATGGGATGAAAACCTCATGTTTCAGTTCTTGCTTCCCACTCCCTGCAGAATGCCTCCCACCCCCAGAATGCCATCCCCACCATCATTTTGAACTTACCCCAAACTCTGTCACTAAGATGTCTGTGATGCTACCCAGAACTGTGACAAAATCAAAGATATTCCAGGCATCACGGAAATAATTCTATAAAGAAAGAACAAAACAAAGGACGAAAAGGAACAGCCACACAGCAGCAAACAGGTGACAACATTCAATCACGACGGAAGCAACAGCAACGAGAACAGAGAAATATCCACCTTTTCTATTCCCCCACCCTCCTGCCCCAGTCAGGTCCTGATTACCTTTTGGGTGCATTCCAGATCTTGTGATGGGGATTGCAAAACTAAACTAGCTAGGGGGCTTTTCTTTATGCATTTTGCCTCCTGAAATGGGGATAAAGTGGCAGGTCTTGTCGCCTTATGTCAGTGAAAACAGCTGAGCTCAAATTTTCAGAGGCCCATGGGATTTGTTTCCACTGGCCAGAAACAGACCTCAGTGAGTGAGAGTAGGATGAGAGGGAAGGCTTGTTTTCTTTCAATATGCTCCCTGTGAATGCTTAAGGCAATGCAACTGCCCAGTGAGACCAAGGGCTGTGACACTCTCAAGCAAGGAGCAAGCAGTTGTACATCTTTCCCCTTCCTCAATTATTTGCATGGACAATCACAAGAACATCTATAAAAGTAAATACAACACACACAAGCCTCATAATAAGACTACACCTGGGGACTATTCCATTTTTCAGCTCGGCTTCTCTAAGGAGAGAATGCCAGTTGTCTCCAAAGCCTAACTAAGTAATGGCAGAGCTATTACTAAGCAAATTAATTCAGCTCATCAGTTACAGTGAATATCAAATAGTGTGGTTCAGGGTCAGGAATGAGTAAGTTCTTGAAAGAGTCCTTGCCAGCAATTTGGTCTAAATTGTTTTAATATTGTATTTTTATATTGTTGTAACTTGCCCTGGGACCTTGTGGTGAAGGGTGGGTAAATCTAAAATTGAATTAAATTAAAATTAAGACTATTATTTTTGGAGGGTCACTTTAAGATGAGTAGAGAACTTGGGAATGGCAGCTATCCATGGACCCTAAGCCCAGCACCTCAAAATGTTCTGCTACCCATTGCTATCTGCTACCATTCCATTGCTATAGACACTGGTCATTTAAACTCTTGTGTTTCCTCTGAGTTTAGCAACCAGGGATGCAGGCAGAGAGATTGCATGGCTTATTGGATTGTATTTGGCCCAAGTGTTGTCAGGTGCTGGCTTCTATGTTAGAAGAAAGCCTTCAGTAATCAGATTTCCTAAAGCTGCTATTGTCACAATATTGCTTGTAACAATAAAACTTATTCACATGAACCTATGGTGTTTCTGTTTCCCTTTTAAGAGCGCTTAGAGACCAACTTAGTTTCTGCTCTCAAGTTTGGCTGCTGAACATTAAAGTTTTCAAATGAGAGGTGAGATGTTTAGTTGGACCCCTTGGAATGGAACATTCATGTTGCAGAAGAAGCTAACAACTAACTGACCTTTGTATAGATTTATTGCTTTCTCACTCTCCTAGGAGGCCCCCTCTTTCTTTCTCTGACTACAACATTCAAGCCTGGACACTGCCCAAAAATACTCTTCTCTAAATCATGGGCGTAGCAAAAGTCAGAGTTTAACTAGAGTTGAATGTGAAGAATAAATAGCTTCCTGTACAGGAAGCCAAGAGTCCTAGCATGAGCAGCCCTGTTGCAATGAAAAAAAACATCAAATTTAGACTTTAGCTTCTCTTGCAAGAGAAGCTAAAGTCTAAATTTGATGGTTTTTTTCAGACTCCTTTGTAAATGAGTCCGTTTATATCCATGGCCTCCAGCAGAAGTAGAGTTTGTTTCTGGAAGAGTGAGATGTTGTTACTTCCCATGCTTCCATAAGCAGTGTGATCTCTGAGGGCCCTGTGAGCTCTGTTAAGTCATGTAGAGGGACAGATGGGCAGGGTATAAATAATATTACTATCAAATAAATTAAAATTTTCTTTAAAAACAACAACTAACCAAAGTGCAATATACGCCTTCCTGTTTCATGAGGAAGGGGGTCATATTCCTCCCACTCTGTAGTGGAGGCCTTCATGATTATTTCTCATGAAGTTTAGCAAGAGTGACACTTACCAACAATCCAAAGGCGATGATTTTCAGAATGCACTCCAGTGAGAACAGGGAAGTGAAGACAATGTTGAACATCCTTAGTAGATGATCATATACAGGTGTGGCATTGTAGAACTATTGAGGGGGTGGGATAGAGAGAGAAATAGAAAGAGAGAAAGCACAGTCATGAAGATGAATGTAGGGTTAGGATAGGGAAACTGGGGGAGCTGAAACAATGCTGCACTAGGCCAGGGTAAAAGTGAGACCCTCCCCAGTTAATACTATAAAAATCCAGATTAGTTGCTACTTCAGTGTCACAGCTATTCAACAGGGGTAATAACAGACCAATGAGATCAGCTCAATAGGAGCACAAATGACTCTGAATAACAATGGGTTTGGACAATGTCCACTACGATGGTACTCAGACCTCTGTAGCTCAACTAGCTATACAGTATGCATCATACCCCCACGTTAGTCAGGGCAAACCCCACATGAAGCACACCCCATGACTCCGCCTACTTACTTTCATCATTAAGACAATGGTGTTTAGGGCAATCATGGCCATAACGGTGTACTCAAAGGGTGGTGAAACCACAAACTGCCACATACGGTACTGAAAGCTCTGCTTGTTCTGAGGCATGTGCCGGGTGAGTGGCTTGGCGCTGATGGCAAAGTCAATGCAAGCTCGCTGTGAAGAGAGAATAGAAGAGTAGCAGTGAAGAAGGTGAAGAATCTTTTTCAAGAGAAGATGCCAAGGAGAAAAAGCAAGCTTGGATTCATAGGAAATGTACGTAGATCAGGGACAGAGCACATGCTTTGCATGCAAAAGGTCCCAGGCCCAATCCTTGGTTTCTCCAGGCAGGGCTAGGAAAGATTCTTGCCTGAAACCCTGGAATGCAGCTGCAAATCAGCATGAATAGTACTGAGCTACAAGGATCAACAGTCTGCCTTGGCATAAGGCAGATTCCTATGGTGCTATATTCTTTCCTTCTGACTGGATCACTTTAGAGTCTGCTTTGACCAAAATGTTTGCTCTTCCCTCTAGTCCTTCCTTGTACTGACTCAAGACATTTAATGTGGCCTTACTTTAGCACCAGTAGCAAAATGCCTGCTGTATATGACATTAATTTTGAAGGCAAGGTTGTGCACATCGGTATCTTAAGATGCCAGAAAACATAATGTTGCAAGGTTGAAACACGCATCTATGTTGAAACATGCATCTAGGAAGATGCAAATACCCAATAAGTGCTTCTAAACCTAAGTCTCACCTAGGAAGCAGACGAATGTCTGCTTTCCTACATGAAGTTGGTCTAAGACATGAGTCTATGTACTCATGCCTTCAAAAAGCAATGTGGTAAATGGCCCTAAGGTTATTTCACTAAAATAAATGAAGCACAACTAATTATCACCTATGAAGTCTTCTGTCTGGCTGTCACCAACTTGGTCCTTCCCATGCTGGCTGGGGCTGATGGGAGTTGCAATCCAAAACATCTAGAGTGGGCCAGGCTGGTGAAGACTGCTTTAGTCCCATCCCAGCAGCATGACTTGGAAATCCTAACCTCAATGAGCTAAATACTATTCAGTTCACCCAACCAGTTCAGTGAGGTCTGCTTTCTACAGGATCCTCAGAGGAATAATGATCATGCCTTACTTTAAAAATAAAAGAATCCCTCCCAACTTCATTGGGGCTCTACCGTTGCATGGTGGAGCATCCGTCATAGGTTTCTGGGTTTTTTTGGGGTGGGGTATGTGGAATATTATGCTCAGTCATGGAAAATTGTGACTGAATCAGGCTGAAGATAGGCGCTCCTACTTTCTTACTTCCTTGGGCTATTACTATTTGTAGAAGAAGGAAACAGAAAAAGGATTGTGCACCACAAAACTAGGAGCAGAATCTAGTTCATGTTGCAAGGAGTGGAGGAAAAAACCAAATGATATCAAATGAACCTTAAACTATCACGAATTCCAGTTTCCTCCAACCTTATAGATGGCAGAAGTAGAGGATACATCAATAAAACTCTAAAGACTTCTAGTACATGGTGCATTGTCCCTTATGTGTACTTTTGTATGTGTGTGATGGCGTTGCTTTTAAATCTCTGTGTTGGGTATTTTTAAAAGGATTTTCATGTTATTGTTAACTTCTTAGAATTTCTCAAGAGGAGGAGATGGATGCAGTTCAAAATGGGAATGAGCTTCTCGAGTATTCTATAACCAATCTGTTTTTGAAATCTGTTGACTTTTTGTCATTTAAGTTTCACTGCTACTAAACACAGATTCAGTTATCCACTGTCCCCACCCCCACCCCCTTTTAACAAATCAAAGTTTTGAAACTATCATAAAGGAATGGAATAGAAACTTCAGGAAGCTGGCTGGGTTTACCAGTACCAGTACTTTTTTTTTTTTGCCAAAGCACTTTGCCTAGTCCTACCTCATTCTTCTCCAGGCTGTACTCTTCCATCATCTTGTCCCCTTGCTCCTGGAAGGTGATAATGATTAAGGCCACAAAAATGTTGACAAAAAAAAAAGGGAAGACCACAAAATAGACCACATAGAAGATGGACATCTCCATGCGATAACCAGGACTGGGACCTTGATTCTCATATGTAGCATCCACTGAGTGCTTGAGGACACTGCAGAAAAAACAAGGAGAGATGGGGAAAGCGAATGAGATGTGGTGGGAAGAATTGAAGAGCCCTGTGAATGATCCATCACGCTCGCTGACCCATCTAAAATAGTAGTAAAGCCCTATGATTTCTGAGATAGGTTCCCAATACTCAAAATTTAAGAAGATTTGAGATAGTCTGCTCCATGAAGGTTTTTCTGACATGGACTTATTTAAAACCCCAAATCAGCTGTAATCACACCAAAGTGTCTGTAAAGTCTTTTGTAGCTTTTGAGATTCTCATCAGTGCGATGAATCTTACTAAGCTCAAGGTCTCAGATGGCAGCTGGCAAAATTCATAGCAAATGGGAAAGAGATGGATGGGAAGGCAGCACTTACCTCTTCCTCTTGGGTGCATAGAGGAAGAGGAAGATGCAGTCATTTGTTCTGGTTCTCTTTCCCATGTGGTTGTCAATGCAAGCACTGGTACTTTTGAAATGGAGACACCTTCTAACAATTCTGTTTTTTTAATTAACAAAAATTATATTTACAAATCTGTAAGTCAACAAAACAAAACGTTAGACTTTCCAGAACCAGAGATTAGTCTGAAACATAAAACATTACATTCCAAACATTCTTCTGCAATTTCAAAACCATTTGTCTGTGCATGTATCTCTCAGAAATTCATGAACTCCATTTTGTTTGAAAATAGCTGGTATATGTATGCTTTGGGCTCTCTCATCTTAACATACTGTATTACCCCTACCATCCATCACAGCAGTTCCCCAGATTGTTTTAAAAAAACAATTTTTATTAAATATTTTCTTAGTTTACAAAAGTACATTCATTGTCTCTTTTTTCAGGTTCTGTATTCTACAGATCAGATACGTTTGTTGTGAGACATTAGTGTTATATGCAGTAAGTTCCCCAGTTTGTTAATAGCCAGTTTTTAATCTTGGGGATTGCTGAATCTTTCCATTTTAAAGAAAGACCGGTCTTTGATGTAACTAATACATTGCCCACATTTTGTTCTTTGTAACAATTCTTCTAGGGCACTAGAAGCAACCCCTGCTATTTGCACAATGCTGGATATAGGTGATTTTAAACTCTAGACGTTATCTTATGGAGGGGCAAGGCTTTTAGATGGTAACGTGTATTATTTCTCTGATTTTAAAATGTGGTTTAAAATATCTGGGGGCCCTTCTACTCATTCTTCTGAATTGAGCCCTGGACATCTGCCTCTAAATCTCGTACCAATGGCACTGCTATATTAATGTGGGGTGTGGGCACTGGAGGTCTACGTTAAGCTGATCACAGTTATAGGTCACAAGAGAAATTGTTTCTCTGGCAAAGGGGTTATGTATAGGGCATTTTACAGTGAATTTGATGCAACCTATGTTTTTAAGTTTTTCATGTTATCTACACATCATCATCCCAATGGCAGCCCCTCCCATTTAATTTGCATTTCCCAATCTATTGATAATGTAGTAATGGAGGTGGGAAATCTGGCATAAAATAGCATGTAACCCACTGAAGTGCATTGTGTGGCTGGTTTGTTGTTGTTTTAACATGGGTAAAGCTATTTTTCACAGTGCTATTTATTTCCACATCCCCTCTTCCCATTTGCTTGTTGTCTGAGTACAATCTAGCTATTTTATTTCAACAGTCCAAAGGAAAGGGAGCATGCCTAACTTCACCAGTTGTTGCTGGAGGCATGTCCACTTTAGTTTAATTTTCTAAAACAGCTGTTTTGTGTACAACCACTCTTGCACTATTCCACAGACAAAACATTTTTTAAAATAAAAATGGGACTATGCACAGGTAAACAAATACCTATGTGCATGCCCACAATGGACCTTGGGTTTTCAGAAGGTAAAGTTCATGAATCACAAGCCCCAATCTTAATTACATTTTGCCTCATTTTTACATTCCTGTGCTTTCAGTGGCTTTTCATCAGCAGAAATAAAGAAACATTTCATACAAATCCTTCTTCCCAGGATGGTGTTTTTATATGGCAAGGGCAAACTATGGCTGATAAGCCTGGACTTCTATGTGACAAAAGTGTCTTAGTGATGAAGCTAATCCAAAAAGGCTAGACTAGTTATGTCTAGGGACCATTCTAGTTTCCAGCATCGGCCAACCAGATACCCAGCAGCCTAGCATAGTAACCGACACTCATTTTCCTGAATCACTTACTCTGGCCAGCCTTCTCCTGTAGATACAGTGAAAAGAGTAAGAAGCGCCCACAACACGTTGTCATAATGGAACTCATATTTCTTCCATTCTCGTTTCTCAGCCTTCACGTCATCCTTCTCATAGACTAAGTACTCTCCCCTGATGGAGATCAAGAGAAACATTCAGGGACATGCTACAACAATGAAGTGGGCAATTTGGCAGGATATGTTATGGTGCAAATAGTTGCTTTGCCAGTGATTGGAGCTTCAGTCTCTGTGTGAATATAAGGAGTGTCTGAACCTTTTATTCATGTTATCACACAAAAGTTAATCCAGATAGTTAATGATCACACTTTAGCTGGTATAACAGCCTCATTTCAGGGTGCTTAAGTGGAGCTGATTCACTTAGCTCCAACACAATAGCTCTTAATAGGTCTGATCTGTATAAACTACAGTTACTTCATTAACTTGACTGACACTGATGTACACCAGTTTAAGATTTGGCTGTGTTATTAGTAAGATAATAACTGAGCTATGCTGTGATTACACTATGGATCTGGGTTATTTGTATTATTATTCTTGATTATATTTACTTAATGGTGAGATATAAAATCAGAATAACAAACAATACTAACAAGTACACAGCAAAATATAAACCAGGAACTACAGCATTAGAATTCATTTGCCTGCTCTGATGTAGTAGGGAACACAACATGAGAAATGCAACCTGCAAGCTCCAATCTAATTTGGGTTTTGAGTCTATAACTCTAGAGAAGAGACATAAAAGTTCTTAGAAAATGTTAGAATGGGAATGGTGCCAGGCCCAGGAAGCAGAAGGGTGGCAAAATGGATGGAAGCAACATACATACCTGCAATCTTTTGCAAACTCCTTGGACTCATCAGTGCAGTAGAAGAACTTGCCTTTAAAGAGCTGGACAGCCACCACAGCAAAGATGAACATGAAGAGCATATACACAATGAGAATATTGAGGACATTTTTGAGTGAGTTCACCACACAGTCAAAGACGGCCTAGAAAGAACACAGGGTTCTGGTAAGGGTTTGCTAGATAACTTATTAGAATGTATATCCAGCCAACCGAAGTGGCTTAAAGAAAACTCCAAATCAGCTTGCAAAAAAAATGGACATACAACACCAAATATAAAATCAAGCTAAATTAACAATTGTACGCAGCACTAAAATATCAGCACTAAACAAATGAATAAAAACTAGTTTAAGAGCTGCAGACCATAAAATTGCAGAACACAGCAATTCAATCTGATGTGAAACATTTATTAAAATAAGTAAGTAGAAATATTCAAAAGCCCTTTAAAAACAGATAGAAATCCAGTGGATTCCCACAGAGGATACTCCACTATCTTGCTTCCACCACCTACCTCTCTTGCAGCTGCCTATATGAAAGCAGAGCCTCTCAAGGGCTGAGAAATCACTGTGGGAGCAGGCAACTTCTGAGGAAGCCAAGTCCCAAGCTGTCTGCATAACCACAGAAGTACCTATTTCTTGAAAATCCTCAGCCCATCCAAAAATAATTTCAAGTTCCTCCAGAACAGAGCAATAACTTGTCCCCACAAAGAGGATTCCATCCTTTTTGCTACTTATAGATAAAGCTGTGTTAGTCTATTGTAGCAAGAGGGAGTCTAGCTCTCTTATTTATTACATAAATCTTCATGGATTAGAGTCCACTTAATCAGATGCATGAAATGTTATCCTCATTTTGCAGAATTATGGTTGGAAAACAGGCACAGCTATGCTTAGGTATAGATGGACCCATTAAAGTCTGGTCCATCCCAGTTCTCACAGGTGATGGGACTAAATTCATCCCATCCCATTTTCAGGCAGATTTTAAATGGAAAATTATTTAAAATGCACCTAGAAACACACATGTTAAAGTACTTATAAGGCAGTCTGATGGTTGCATACTCTCTCCAGTCCCCCCCCCCCCATTTTTCTATTTATAGCTTCAGGAATAGTGTATGCAACCACCCGGAGCCTAAGCAGCTGGCATGGGGGGGGGGCTCCTTGCTTTCAATATGCATAGAGCAAGACTCCCTGAGAACAACAGTACTTGATATCATTCTGTCACTCCCAGAAAGAACTGTATGAGGGGAAACGGCTGCCCCAATATTTACATGCATTTTAAAGGGAGGGAAGTTCAGAGAAGGGTTGGAGGCAGCACAGAGCCTGCAGATCCCCTCATAATGGAATTCACTGGACTGTGGATTCTGAAGATGATCCAGGTCATGCATGATCTGTCTGGATTGTGTAAGGGTAGGGTGGATTCTTCCTCCATCCCTAACTATGATCCAATTCAAAGGACACTGAGAGATGCTTATGGAGAGAAAATACAGAAACCCCTCCCTTTGTTTCACTAGATCTCATGCATGAAAGCGTCTGAAGGCTGGGTCCAACCTTCTTCTCACTCTAACCACACCCACATTTTCTTTCTTAAACTGTTGATTTACATCCCCCCAAAACAACAATGATTATATAGTTCCATCAATGTACATCTCCATCTTTTTTTTGCTGCTACCCCCAACACACCTTGAGCTTTGGCAATCGCTTGATAGTTTTGAGGGGTCTGAGGACACGCAGGACACGCAAGGATTTGATGGTGTTGATGTCTTTCCCTTTGCTGCCTCTGTAGAGAGATGTTGGGTGAGGACAGAAGAACAAGGAAAAACAATGAGGCTTGAATCTTTACAATGTTCTAGACAGAGGACTGCCAAAGGGAGATATATACTCATGCTATCCGCTAACCTTTTTGTCATCCATACTACTTTTAAGGTTCTGTTGTAACAGTCGCATCTACCTTTTCCAGTTACCACTCCATTCTTGCCATTCCTTAAGCTGCTTTACCCTTTTTTATATGCTTTTGATTCCACCCACCACTTCATCTGTATTGGTACCCTTTCAGCTCATACCCTTTCTGTTCACCAGCACCATAGGATTTAGATCCCTTGTGAAGAATTCCTCAAGGTGCTAAGAAGTTGGAATGCTCCGTCCCAAGGCATGTGCTCCTCAAAAAAGAAAATAGCCTGGTCTAGAAGTAACATTTTCAAAGGGGGTTCAAATATTGCTGGATGTATTCTTTAACTGTTGTTACCAGATTCACTGAGAAAGCATAGAAGGTGCTGTGAGGTGTATTGGAGTGTTACAAGGCAATGGCACTCATTGATACCAGCTGATACACAGCACTAAAGTATTCAACAGCAGTCCTCAACTCAGTTTCAATTTCCTTTAAAGTTCAAACCTTGCCAGTCAAGTTATCCTGCCTGTTTTTATGCTACCCTATATTAGTTTCGCCTCATCTCCTGTGCTACTAAAGTTGTCTTCTCCCAGTTTTGTAAAGTGCACACACATACAATGCCAAGAATCATTACAGCCTTACTAAGGTTTACATTTCTCAGATCATAACTGGCTATGCATTTGTGTGTAAGGTAAAGGTAAAAGGTAAAGGGACCCCTGACCATTAGGTCCAGTTGTGACCGACTCTGGGGTTGTGGGGCTCATCTCGCTTTATTGGCCGAGGAAGCCAGCGTACAGATTCCAGATCATGTGGCCAGCATGACTAAGCTGCTTCTGGTGAACCAGAGCAGCGCACGGAAACACCGTTTACCTTCCCGCCAGAGAAGGTCTACTTGCACTTATCTACTTGCACTTTGACATGCTTTCGAACTGCTAGGTGGGCAGGAGCAGGGACCGAGCAACGAGAGCTCACCCCGTCGCGGGGATTCGAACTACCGACCTTCTGATCAGCAAGTCCTAGGCTCTGTGGTTTAACCCACAGCGCCACCCACACTGTGTGTACATCATATCAAATGAAGGGGGGCATTTAAAAACAGGATTCTCCTAAGAATGGGGAAAATAACAAAGGAAGAAGTTGCAGCCTGAATTAATGCTCTCACTGTGCTGCTTCAGGAACCCATGCCGAAGCGAAGCAGAATATGTTGATGCTGTTAGAAACATATACTAGCTTTATGCAGATAACTTATACAGAACCAACAGAACACAGAAATGTGGGAAGCCCCTTACAGACCTGCTACAAATTGAAAGAATACAAAGTACACCTACAGAATCTTTATAGCCCTGAGGCATAAAAAAACACATATTCAAACATACTGGGTGCTTTGGTTGTTGTTGTTGTAGTAGTAGTTGTAGCTGTTATTATATCATGTAGTAAAGCCTTCCTGGGACTGTACTACTGTACTTCAGAATGCAGATGGGTGGCATGGCATATTTCATGACAAAAATTCTTGTATGTTGAAAGCCAGCACCCCAGTGAGAATGCTTGCACATCTATGAGAATTGTTCTAGCCTATCCTTCTCCATTACACATTAGTTTTCCAATCCCAGAGAATTTTTGGTATGGGGAGAATTAAAAGTTTATTCTGCAGTAGTCCCGTCGTTGGATGACTGTTCAATATGCTTTTCCTTAACCTATCCACTGGCTCACATTCTGTTTGCATCCAGATAACCTAGAACCTTCTCTCCAGCAGTAAGATAGAATTCCATCTCTGCCTTCAGTGCACAACACACATGCAAAGGTGAGAGTAGCAATATGCTAAAGTTCTTCAGTCCCATTTAGCTCCACCTTGTCAATTTTTCTTATTGGATGAAAAAGTGAAAAAGAAGACGACAAGGACATATTCCTGGAATCGATTCCTAGTTTGGAGAAATATATAATCTCTTCTCATCTTCTACAAGAAGCCACTGAAAGCCAGCCCCACCGTTAGGCAGAGCAGGGAAGCTGATTTTGGAAATCATGAATATGCAGCAAATTGTTAGCTATTTAATTTATTAATGTTGTTGTATTTTTACCAGCTGGGGTGGTAAGAGAAACTTGTATATGCCTACAATAAAGCACTGCAAGTCCACTACAACACAGCTTTTCTAATAGCGGGTGTATTTGAGGCATATATATAATAAATTATAGTTATAATTTAAGGAAACATTTAAGCAACATGACTGTATTACAGGAGAGCTATTATAACTACAGCTGCTTCACAGGCCCTGCTATCTAACATACACTTCTGCGAGGAGCACTCTTTCTTTTACACTTCTGGTTCAACACATGTGAATAGCCTCATACTATAAAGAGAGTGGCAAAACCTTTTCTCAGAAATGCACTGCTGGAGAGATGGTTTTCAAACTTTTGAGTGAACATATATTCAATGGAGAGCCAACAAAGCCACTTGGAGAAGAGCTCCCGATTATAATCCTTCCAAAAGTCAGACACAAAGGGAAAGAGTTCTGACAGCTAGATAATCTCTCATGACACTTTTAATAAAATGACAGTTTTAGATGCCAGAAAATGCAAAACGGATGCCTAGTAGTGACATATTCCAGCTTGATCCTATTAGCACTCTCTGGCCATGACATTCCCAAACACTGTCATTTTCCAGCATAAATGTTTAACATTACTGAAAATAGCTAGCCTGCAGAACAAAGAGACAGAAGAATTGTCTGTTTGGGCATAACATATTTCCATAGTTGTGAGAATGCCCTGCTTATTTGCGTTATATCTCTATTCACCAGAAGACTTTCCTTCGAACAACAGTGAGCCCCAGGCTTTACAGCCAAGCAAACTATGCTCTCCCACTCCCTCCTGGACAGAACAAAAGCACAAGGGAGGCTAGATTTTTTTATTAAAAAAACAACAACTCCCAAGCAGATGCCCCAGGGCCGTTTTTGTTGCTGTTGTGTGTAGATGACAACAGGCCTCTAGGAAGTAGCACCCTGTCCTATGACTGCTCAGTGCAGTTGGATGTTCCCAAAGTCTCTAGCACGTGGGGGCTTTCTTTTTAAAGCTGATGTTATTTCTAATCACCATCCTTGTCCTTCATCCTTGACAACATTAGCATATCATGAGTTCCTGGCACAAGTAGGATTTCAATACATTTCAAGCAGGTTGCAGTAGAATGTTCTGTTCAGTGCACATCATGGCCATTGCAGAGTCCCAGAGAGTGAAATCCTGACAGTAAAATACAGTGATCCCAACTCAGTGATGCAACCTACAACAGTACTAACTGAATGGCTGATGTTTGGAGAGACGAAAGGAGCTCTAAAATGTCTTCCCTTCCAGCCACATTAGCCAAAGTGATGCATAACCAAGATCACATAGATAAATAGAATGTGTACCAGAGAGTGAGTGAGAAAGAAAGAAAGAAAGAAAGAAAGAAAGAAAGAAAGAAAGAAAGAAAGAAAGAGAAAGAGACAGACAGAAAGACTTTACCGTGTGCTGCTCCTGTTGTGAAGTGGCAGTGAAAGGGAAGAGACAAGGAAAGTGAGTAACATTAAGAAAGAGAACACACAACATAAACCCCAAACGAACCCAATACCACATGCTGGCTCTGTTCAGGGAGGTTTCTGAACCAAATAGGTTTTTCTTGCACCCTTCTTTGGCGGCTGCCTTGAAACACAGGGTAGTAATGTGCTACAACTGTTTAGCTACAGATCTTAGGCTAAACAAGATCAAAGCCTTGGTGTTGAGAAAATCCTTCATGCCAGCTCAGCTGGAAACCTGGGAAGTTTCCAGCATCACTGGAGAAAGCATTTCTTACAAAGAAAACAAACCTGTCTACCCTTGCTCATCCAAAAACAAACAACAAACACAAAAAACCACCTGAGGGCAAAGGGCAGCAGCCAAAGGCGCTTCAAAAAATCTTATTCATGTCTTATGTGGAGCTTACTCACATTCAGATTGTACTTGTTTTTTATTCAAGGCTTAATCTTTACCCTAAATTTACATATCCTTATTCTTTAAAGCTTTTTGGTCTTTCATTCAGCATCCATTTCTTGATGTGCTTACTTGGATTTATATACTAATTTCCACTGACATAAAAATCAAGGCATCAAATTCCAATGGTTACACAAATCCTGACTAAGGAATGAAAATGAAGAGGAGTTTGATTGAAATATCAAGTCTTTATAACTAAGCACGCTTAGTAGGGACAAAGGCTGCAATCCTAACCCCACCTAACTGAGAGTAAGCAGCACTGAATTCAATAGGACATATTTTGTAGTAGGCATGGTTAGGATTTTAAGTGCGACTTGGTTCCAAATAAACATATGTGGGATCAGGTTGCATGCCTCACCACATGACATGGGAAGCTAATTAGGCTGTTTAGGTCTGGGACACTGTTTAACAATTCTCAGTTCAGTCCTTACTTCTAAGCTAGTACAAATAAAAACTATTGTTTCATGAAGCTCTACTAACTTTCCCTATCAAGGTGATTATTCTTTTGTCCAAATACAGATAGCAATAGTGGTGGGGGAGGCCAAGCTCTCATCAGCACAAATTTTTTTGGACCTAGGTGGGGTAATAGCAATTATCTCGACACTCCTCCGGTGATCCGAAGTTCCAGTCTAGAACAGTGGCTATGAAATGAGTTTACAATCCAGAATCTAGTTGCTTAACACACTGGTGTGGCTACTACTGATGCAATAGTATGAATAAACATAACGTAGTGGACTACAGAGCAGTTTATACAGTCAGATGACAGCAACACAGCTGAAAAACAATCCAGACCCTTGTACATTTAATTGAAGCTGGCATGATTGGCTCAAAAACATTTTCTATATGCTGATGAAAATTTTAATGAAACTGATGAGAGATGAGAGAAGAACAAACCAGATCACCAGTGATATAGAATGCATAAGAAAGAGAGGAAAGGAAAAGTGCAGTAGAGGGTGGCAAGTTCCATCAGAGTAATAAATGACTGGGAAACACAACCACCAACAATGTCGCTGCAAAGTTGTTTGCACTGACTTTTTAAATGCCAGCTATGTCAGACATTAATCCTATTCCACCACTCTTCTATGGTGGCAATTGTGAGATTATAAAAGAAAATGAGACCCATTGTCTCCAGGAGCCCCAAATCTCTGATAAATCTGTCAGATACCCATCATCTCTACTAATGCACCCCATATACTCTTCCATAGCTCTTGCTGCCCTTATTGTTTTTGAAGCAGAAGCACTGTCCTAGTCAGATCTCCAAGGCTGAGTAGATAAGCATGTGCATGTTGGATCAGTAGAATAAATGCTAATCTATTGCAAGGTGAATTCACAGCTCCCATTCTTCAGTCCTGCAGGTACAGGATCAAGTTCCATTGTGTTAAGATATTTTAAAAAATAGGATATCTGGAAGAGTGAGCTACGGCAGGCCTTACAGACAATTACACTTTCACCCTGCTACACAACCCAGGTACATAGGCTTGCCTTACAGGGACATAGGCTTGCCTTAGTCACAAGTTCACAACACTACTGGAGCTTGCCTTTCCATGTGATGGCACTGGCTCAGTGCCACGTGCTGCATATGTGACACCTGATTAGAAACTTTAGTCACCATTCCAGGATTTCAGCCTCAGTTCTTCCCCAAGCTTGTTCTATGTCTGGCTACTTAAGAGATATGCTAGAACTGTAAGACTACCTTCACCTGAGACGGCTACAGAGGAACTCGCAGTACCATCATGACAACAAATAATCATGAATAAAAAGGACATATGGAGGGGTTCGTAAGCGAAGCATTGCGGCCTCAGGTGAGAACTGAAGGTTTCAAATGTTCACTCTGTATTCAGGCTGCTTTGCCCATCGCCTCAGGACAAAAAAAAATAAAATGTAAGAATAACATGCTGTTAAAGGTGTGTGATCTGGGAAAAGAGGCTGAAACACCTCCAGATTAAATCTCGCCCGGGCATGACTGGAGACAGCAACCCTGAGACCCCAGTGCATGAGTGCAAGCACTTTTGAGGAGGCCATAGCACGTTCCTAGGTTCATGCAGAGAGCCAAAAACTATAGAAGAAAGTTGCAGATGCACGGAAGAGCTGGAAAATGGGTGCAAGGCATGCAGGTAGGGAGAAAATAAGGTGGCTATTCCAGGAGAAAGGCTGACTGCACTAATCTGGTAACCTTTGGGTTGCTGAGGAATCTCCTACCATCCTTGTGGTTTGTAGATAGAAAATATAAGATAAGGTTGCATTAATAATTTTTTTCTCATGCATCACAAGAGCCTGATGCTGAATGATGGAGTGCAGAGCACCTCATAAAAACTGCCCATGAACTTCAAGATTTCTGGCTTTGATGAATTTTGGGATAAAGACACTAGGCAACTAACTGTTCACTAGCAGAAGCCTGCACAAGGACAACCCCAACTACTACTGGGCTTTCCTCCTCTTCTCCTTCCACATAACCCCCAAATTGGCTTGGAGGGTGGGTACTGAGAGAACCCTCAGGACAGCACATGAGGGGAGGAGAGAGGACGTTCCATCAGGCAGCAATGCTTGCCCTGATGAAGCAATTTCCTTAGTGCTATGTTGCATTCCTTCCACTGCAAATGCATATGGAACTTCACCTGCTCGCATACTCAGAAAACCTTGTTACACTTGCCTCCACTTCACCCCCCAACTCCCTGTTTTTCTAACCACAATTTAAATGGTAAACTCACTGGGGCTGAAGGATTGTTTTTTCTTCATGGGTTGCAGTGGCAGGGCTTAACCAAATGACATGGCCACCACCACATCCACACAGCCTCACCACTCACTCCAGCCAGGGCAGAAAGGGAGTGGGAAACAAAAAAATGCCCTAATGCTATGCCAGCTCCCAAGCTGGCATAGTGAAGAGGCCCAGATTGGGCCCATTGGCATCATGTGATATGACCTTTCCCTGTTATGGGGTTTACCCTGACTACATCCAGTGGTGATATTGCTGGTGGTAGCTTCTGCCTGACTGCCATTTATGCAGGCACATTGAGGTACAGTGGTGAAACATCTCTGCTGGCAGGGTTGGACAGAGGCTCACCTCTGCCTCATCCAACCTCCCTTCCAGCCAAGTGGACTGGATTGCAGCTTAGGGCTCATCTGCACTTCTGCTTGTCCTGTGCCTAGAAACAGGGTGAAACTAGGCTTTATTTCACCTGGGAGCCTCAATAGTGCCCCTTTCTGGAGCCTTTACCCAGTGCAAAAACCTGGCTAGCTCCCCTGTAGCTACGGCTCTGCCTAGAAAGCACAGGGCTGAGTGGTTTTCCGCTTGACCTGCTCTTTCTAGGAATGAGTCTGAGTGGTTTCCCCTTGACCCACTCCTTTCCAAGGGAACACCTGCTCTTTTGCAATAAACAGAACAAATGGCAATCTGGGGGAAATCTGCTAAAGAGCGGTTTCCCCATGAAGAAAACAGCAGGACAAGAGGAAGTGTGGATAAGCCTTTAGATTGCCATGCGTGTTAATAGAGCTATAACATGAACAAACAACAGAAGTTGCAACCTATTAGATTGTTCTTTCCTCTTCTACTACACCTTGGTCCAAGCTCCTAAAAATTATTTCTAGGAGGGAAAATGAATATAGATCTGCACCTTTAGGACTAGTTACCCTTGGAAGAAATTAAGACATTCAAATCCTGTCCAGCGTGCTCTGAATCAATCAGCACTACACACTGTGTGCATCCAATTTTCAGCTGAACCGCAGACACATGACACAGGTGTGAGGTTCCCCAATACTAAGGAGTCTCTGCTTGTTTCTTCCCTTTGACTTCCTTGTTCCATGTGGGAGCAAAGGAAATCAGGAACTGGGACCAGTTCAGTCAAGCCCTATGATAGGGATAGCCAACCTGGTGACATTTCGGTGCTTATGACTCAAATTCCCATCAGTCCCAACATAGCAAACGGTCAGGGATGATGGGGGTTGTAGGTTACATTCACACCACACATTAAATGCACTCTTATACCACTTTAACAATCATGGATTTCCCCAAAGAATCCTTGGAATTATGGTTTGTTAAGGGTGCTTAGAGTTGTTGGCCATCCCTCACAGAGTTAGAATTCCTTAACAAACGACAGTTCCCAGGGTTTTTTTTTTTTTGGGGGGGGAGCCATGACTCTTCAAGTGAACAGTGCTTTAACTGGTGTGGGTGTTACAGTGGTCCAGAAATCTGGACGGCACCAGGCTGGCCTCTCTGCCTTATGAAATGGACCAATTGCAGAGGCTGCTAAGCAGGAAAGTTCTTTTCCAGTATAGGACAGAAAGTTATTGATTCTAAATCACTGTAACTTCATTTATTGATAAAAGTTTGAGACTCAGTTCAGAACTCCAGACATGATGTATGATGCTTCTGAGAATTCAGGAAATTCCTACTTTTCTTTTCGTATGATGAATGAGATATCTCTGCATCAACCCACCCTCTTTTTTCATTCCAGTAAGTTCTTCATTATCCCAGAATAAGCTCCTGTGGAATTCCTGTAAAAAAATTTCACCCCTCAAGATTGTATTCAATGGATATTTTGTCATAGTTTGAAAAAAGCTAGATTTGTCCAATTATAGCTTTATAGCCTACACCCAAACACAGTTATAATATTATTGGCATCCTAAGAAATTGTTGACAGAATCTTGAGGCAGCTCTGTGAGGTAATGAGGTACCCAGGCTTGTGGAAGGTCAGAAACAGTCTGACTTCTGCATCTAAATACATTATTATTATTATTATTATTATTATTATTATTATTATTATTATTATTATTTCTACACTGCCCTTCATTCAAAGATCACAGGGCGGTTTACAATATAAAAACACAAACCAGCTTCCGGTTTTCTGTCATGGCCGTTGGCTGCTTTCCCAGAACACTGGACCCCAATCGTTCAGGTTTTCAGGGTTAATATGGGGGTAATTGGCCCTGCCGATCCCCCCAAGGGTAGGGGGGACTGGCTGTCACCCGCAGTTCGTCCGATAACTGCTGCTCGCTACAGAATGCGGGGGCAGGGATGCTGGGTGCAAGCACTGCATGAGTTTGCAACTCTCCAAAGTCATCGCCATGAGCGGGAGATCCCTGTTTCCTAAAATCATTAAAATTCGGACTAAGAAACAGGCGTGTTCTGGAAAGGAGATAAAAAAGACCTGCTAAACAAAACAATCACTGGATGCCAAGGTGCGGACTTTCATCACTGCACTTTGATTTAAGAGGGGTGAGCGACTTTCTCTTTTATTTCTCATTTGCTACTTTGGTGAACCTCACCAAGAAAGAATTACCGTAATTACTCAAAAGAAATGTGGGAGGAACTGTTAAATCAATTTGATATTTGGCTGCGTAGCCATCTGCGGAGAGCCCCAAGGCAAAAATAAAGATTTGATAAGAAGAAGGCTCGGGTTGAGAAATATGGCGGTGACTGTGGCGGTTGTGATGCAGAAGGAAAATAAATGAACTCCCCTTAGGGAAGCAAAAGACATTCAATGGACTGGGAATATCTCACGCAAAAACTGCATTTTGCATGGACTATCTTTATACTTGGATGAATTTGTGAAGGTAAATTTGTGATTTGTGGCTCGCTCCCCTCCAGGGCCCAGGGGGAGCTGGCTTGGATCCCAGAGGAACAACAATCAACAAATAATTACTGAAACTGTGAGATACAGCCTGCGGCATTGTTTTTCTACGGAAAATTTGTATTTCGAGCAACAACTGGTTAAAAGACCTGGAAGGTCACTGTGCCATAAATCTTACTAATTAAATAAGAGTTGGAAGAGTGCTCAGAGCATTGGAAAACAAAGATAAAACTGGGATGAAGGAAGGGTCAATTGGGATGACTATGCTTAAATCATTTAAAGAAGAACAACACAGGGGAAATGCTTCGCATTCGAACAGACTTATGAATCGCGATAGAATCACACCAGTGATTGGAAGAAGATGTTAAGATCGGAATGGTGAAACTGGGGGAAATACAAGAGAGACGAACGTAGGAACAACTGAAAGAGACTTTCTCTAGACATCCAGAATATGGGAAGCTCCCTTGAATTTTTTATTTTTTATTTTGGATGTATAATTCACATTATGGTATGATGTGGCAAGATTTGATTTGATTTGTTACCAACTGGAATATTATTAATTGAAAATTAATAAAAATGATTTACAAATATATATATATATACACACCACAAAAATGCATAACAAAGTAACAAGCAGAAGAAAGTAGCAAATGGTGAATGGATAAATTTGAGCAAAATCAGGTTCTTTTTCTTTCAAAGAAATGAGGGAAACTCTGATAATTTGAAGATGGAAGGGAAATGATCAAGGACGGTGGTATTTGTCCAAACTAAATGTAGGGTGTGTATTACCCCTTTAATGCATAAGGCTCTGTAAGAAGCATTAAGTTTCAAAATTTGCATAAGGTTCTGTGGGTGAAGGAGACAGGAGGCTGGAATTTGTAACAGATGTTTCCCTGCCACTGCCCAAGAGCACCAGATCATGTCTGCAGCCACTTTTATCTAAGTATCTCTAAAGAGCGTGGGATACCATCAGGTTACCTGACAAAATTTTCAACTGAGCAGGGAGAGTTAACGCCATCTCTGGAGAACTGGGACCATCTCTATACATCCAGGAAAACTGAAGGATGTGAAGATCAGCTGGAAAGCTCTGGGCTGCTTGGATGTGACCTACAGTGGCAGGAATCCTACAATAACAGCTGGCTGTAAACCTTAGTTGCTACAAAGGCTGAGGCTTGGAGTAAAATATATATTGATTCCCTCTTCCTCTCCGGACTAAATAGCATTCGTGGTGGTTTGCTTATTTATAGTTTTTCTCTTCATTTTTGATACGGCAACCCTCCCTGGAATGCAAGTTTTATTTAAAAATATCAGAACAAGGCAGGATGGAAGAAATTGAAATATAAATGGAATTTAACAAAATTGGAACTGTGTGTGTGAGAGAAAGGAACTGAGAGGGAAGGGGGTGAGAAGAGCAAAATCCACCCTAACCTCCATTATCCACAAAGGAATGTGTTCAATATGAAGAATGCTGTTATTATAGTGAGGCTGCTATTGGAATTATATTGGAAAATCAATAAAAATATTTTTTAAAATAAAAAGTATATCATTTGATATCAACCCTGCAAAACTGGTAGCGGGGGGGGGGGGGGAGTTGAAAATAAAAGGAAAGCAAAATATATCCCCTCCCTAATTTGAGCCAAAAGTAAACTATCAACTCAGGTTTTTGCTGATATTATTAGAAATATTGTTAAGAACATAACCTCATTTTCTTTGTTTTAGAGTAAATTAAACTTGATAATAATAATAATAATAATAGTAATAATAATAATAATAATAATAATAATAATAATAATAATAATAATAATAATAATAATTTGTTATTTATACCCCGTCCATCTGGCTGGGTTTCCCCAGCCACTCTGGGTGGCTTCCAACAAAATATTAAAATACAATAGTCTGTTAAACATTAAAAGCTTCCCTAAACAGGGCTGCCTTCAGATGTCTTCTAAAATGTGTGAGTTCACATTTCTTTTCTAAAGTGTGTGAATACAGCATAAGGCACTTTAGAACTCAGGGCCTGAACCATATTTTATTCTTCTTTTTAAACCCAACCCATTTTGGTGCTATGCATCTCACAGCATCTGTATTGCAAATGTACAAGGGACAAATCAGAAAGAGCAGACCACATGAGCTTCTCACCCTATATTTTGATGACGAACTATGAACTGATGTTGACACACCCTAAATGTGGTATTGTAAATGTAGGTTGGTTTTACATTTAATCAGCTCTGTCTCTTAACTTGAACAGGAAATAGTGGAGCCTCTCTACAAATGATGTATGCTTCTGTTATCACTGAGAAAAAAAATCTTAGCCATGCCAGCCTCTTGGCCTTTTTGCATCCTGATATATCCATTCAGTGCAACATAGGAGATCATTTTTCGGAATTTATGGCTCGGATTCCCACAACCTGAAACTTACAAGGAGTCTGAAAAGAAACAGGGGCAGTCTGCCATTCCTATAGTTGGCCCTTGGGGAAAACTCCACATGCAAGGAGCATCCCAAGCCAAGGGGAGAGCACACAGATTTGGAGTGTCCATGCTCTAGGAAGGCTTATGGCAGCACCGGAAGAGGGATTGTGATGAGGGAATGGGCAGGAGGGCCAAGTTGCCTATGTGTTGACAACTGTTAACAGACCAATCATGCAGCAAGCTTCAACAAGAGTCTTTTCCAGGAGAAGGGAATGAGCTGTGCTTTCTGCAGAAAGAGGTAAAAGAAAGAAAGCACTATGGCTCCCTAAAGAAACTTACGTGAAGGCAAACGCCACCAATGCTCCACTGACCACAATGAAATCCAGGATGTTCCACAGGTCCCGGAAATAAGCGCCTCGATGAAGGATCAGTCCTAAGTCAATCATCTGAAGAATTAACCAAAGCAAAGAAACACAGGGTTCTTGAGGCACTATGCATGGTTTTGATTACTATAATTTTGAGATCCCCAGTCCCCTAGTGTCAATTACTATTGTTTCCATAATTCCACTCTAATGACGGAGGTCAGTCTTGCTGGGCTCATTTTACAAAGTAGGAGATCAAGGCAAAAAAAAAAAAAAAAAAGGAACTGACTTGCATGAAAATGAAAATGCTAAGAACAGACCAGAGGTGCTGCTCTAGTATTCATGGGCAATGCAGAAAATAGCAAACAAAGGATACTTCATGCCCAGTTCAAAGACTAAATCTGGTTTTTATGACTCTTGAGAGCTGTGCTGGCACAACACAGTCTGAAACACTGATTGTTTTTCTGGATGTGTTGTACACACAATTTCCTCCATGACATAATCTCTTCCCACATGTTTAATGGTGCTGACTGGGCAGAGATGGGATGTATGCAATACTGGAGTTATCAAACCCCACATCACAGAATCCAGAGTGTATGAAAACATTCTGCAGCACACATACTGCTGCTTGTAGGCAAATCTTTCACTATGCCACTCTGTAAAGCATGCTTTAAATTCAGAGCCACTTCAAATGCTGCAGTAAAAAGACATATAGCCTAGCATTTTTACTATGTACCAACCACACATTTTGTGTAATGTTAAAAGAGAAAAAATATATGCAGTCATGTGGGAAGCATGCACCTGGGTGCCTCAGAAGTGAATGCAGAGTGAGACCTTTCCCTTCTTGAACCCATTAAGCAGCTCACAAAGAACTGCTGAATGAAAAACAACTAATGCCTGGAAAAGCTCTTGCAGCCTAATGGAACATATAGAACATATGGAACTTATATTGGATCTGACCATTGGTCTATCTTGCTCAGTGTTATTGATAATGACTAACAAGGTTTCAGTAACTCACAGTCCTGTCTGGAAACACCAGGGACTGGATTTGGAGCATGCAATGCATGAGCTATGGCCCTTTCTCAGCTACAGCCTTCCCCTGTATGATTCTAACCATGTTTACTCAAATAATTCCCATTGATTTTCAGCGAGACTTAGGGCTTATCCACACTTCCAATTGCCCTGCTGCTTTCTCCCAGGGAAACTTGTGATTTAGCACTGAATCATAAATCAGGCTTTCCATGGATAGCTGTTTGTTTCGATTTAGCGCTAAAGCTAAATCCAGGGGAAAGTGGAAGGGCAAAGGCAAAACCACTCTGACCTGTGCCTAGAAAGCATGGGGTGAGTGGAAAACCGCTCTGACCCATGCTTTATATTGGCATGGGACAAGTGGAAGCGAGGATGAATTGTGGTGGAAGTTAACCTATAAGGCACTATGGTGTCATCTAGTGGTCCTCAGTCACAACTACAAGCAAATCCTCTGGCTTGAGAGAGTATATACAGAAATGGGAAGCCAGAAGGGAAAAAAGTATGCTTAGGGCTGTCAACCAAATGAAATATATTCCCCTCAGTAAGAGACCTGGGAGTTACGATAAGGGCATGGAGCAACCATTATGTCCGCAAACATGAAAGACAGTTGTAATAGACAGGTGAGTGGGAGAACAATTGACAGCAGGGGGATGTGATGGAATGCTAGCTAGAGTCAGAATGAATGACAGGTCTAGCAGTGTCCGTTGTGATTGTGAATGGCAGCTGAAAGAGTGTGAGAAGTTGAGTAAAAATGCGGGAGGGAATTAGGTGTGTGAGTGTTAGAGAGGGAATGAATGAACGAACGAATAAACAAACAAACAAAGGTATAGGTAATAATATTAGGATAGTTCTAAAAGAGAGGGATTTAACCATTATGCCTGGTCAGGATAGAAAAAACTTATTTTTTATTCTTTATAAATTTACTAATTGTTCTGATACATTAAATACTTTTTGTAATTATTTTGTCATTTTTCATACAGAATGGTTGACACAAGTACATACAAAATGCAGTTAAGAATGATGAGTGTAACAAATAGATATAGAAATAAAAAATGAGAATACAGAGGGGAGGGGAAATTTAATTAATGAAGGTGTTCTGGTCTGGGTGGATTCTAGGAATACCTCATTTTAGGAATAGTTAATAGTATCTCATGCTACCTATTTGCACAAACCAGCTTTTAGTCCAGATCTTGCTCTGTCTTAGCACTCAACTGAGCAGATCTTAGTTCCCAAGTGAAGTGAAAAAAGCCTGTCACACAATCAATCCGCGGTAGCCTCAAGAGAAGCCAGCAGTGTGAACTACGGCACACTTTAGCTTGTAAAGCTGCAGCATGAAAACACAATATTCCTCACTATAATAACCACATTTGGGGAATAATGCCTTGCTTTCTTAGGCGCAGTTCAGTGCCCTCAAGGAAATATGCTAGCACATTTGAAATTTTTGTAACTTTCTAGGAGGACACTTCACACAAATGGCTTCCAGGGTGAAAAGGTTTCAGTTTGGCTCTGCTTTCAAGTGGCTAACATATTATACAGTGGTAACTCGGGTTACAAACTTAATTAGTTTAGGAGGTCCGTTCTTAACCTGAAACCATTCTTAACCTGAGGTACCACTTTAGCTAATGGGGCCTCCTGCTGCCGCCGTGCGATTTCTGTTCTCATCCTGGGGCAAAGTTCTTAACCCGAGGTACTACTTCTGGGTTAGCAGAGTTTGTAACACGAAGTGTTTGTAACCTGAGGTGTTTGTAACCCGAGGTATATGAATTAGGCCCTAGATATCTGTCAGTGTCATCATGTCTGTACATTTCCTCACCAGTGAATCTAAACTTGTGTGCGTCTGTCTTAAGTGTTCAGTCAAGCCCCAGCAGAGATCTGCTCTAGGCTGTCTCTTGTTTTTCTTACAATTCTGGTCATGGGGGCAATTGTTATTGTGACTGCAGCATGCAGGAAGGGAAGGTTTATCCTTTCCCTTCCTAGCCACAACCTTCTCCCGAAAACTGCCCCCCTCCCCTGCTACGATGCTTTTATACTATGCTTTATAACTGTAGTGGGGACATTTTTTGCAGGGAGGGAGTTGTAGTTATGGAGGAAAGGGATAGATTTCCTCTCTGTGCATGGTGCGATCACATTAACAATCCACCCCTAGGGCTATAATTAATTTAAGACAAAGAGATGTAGCTGCACACCACACAATAATCATAGCATGTAGTTTAACTCTTAATTTGCTAGGGTTGCTGAAGAATTAGAGTGCTGGCTGTACAGGAGGCAGAGTGGCAGAGTTTAGTTTCTGAAAGCTCTGGTTTGAGGCACACATACCCTTACTTGTTCATAACTGTGTCCATGTACAACTGTTGTTGTTTTTTTCTGAGGGTAAGAATGGTTTGGAAGTATTCAAATCCATATTGTATTTTGACAGAGTAGTTAATCGTAACTGCTTAGAGATTTTAGAAATATTAAGCAGTATATTCATTATAAGAAAGAAAGAAAGAAAGAGAATATCTTATTTCTGGAATTTTCACTCGACCTGGGCAAGCTAAGAAAGATATGTGTGCCTGTTGGACTACTAAATGGGAAAGGAGGTGTGAAAAGGCTCTTTTGAGCGATTCCCCCAAGGGACATTTGTTTCTCATGCTCCCCAAATACTGATTCACAAACCTTCAGCCCAGCTCTACTTCTGCCCTGCAGCTTCAAGTTCTCTGTTCCAAACACTACCAAAATGTCATGAGATCACAGGCTCAAGCCCAGTTCCCCAATTACTAACCTTAACAACCATTTCAAAGGTGAAGACACCTGTGAAGACATAGTCAAAGTAACGGAGAACCTAAAGGGAGAAATGACATAAAGGAATTAAAAATATAGTTCAGGTCTCACCACATCTCTGAAGTCATAAATCCTAACCAAACTCGTGACCAAGGCAGACCTTGGCTTCCATTTTGTCTCTAAACACAATCTAGTCAGCAGCATGCAGGAGATAAGGTTCAAAGCAACAAAGGACAGATTAAAGACTATTATATTATCTAGAATCAATAAAGTAATCCATACTGCATTCTGGTCACTTCTCCATCTTTTATGAGATACTACAGCCTTACTGATCTGTAATGAGGGTCAGAATTTCGAATTGTGTTTTACTCTACTACCACCTTATGGAGTTCCTATTGTAACCATTGTTATCTGTGGAAGATGCTAACGGAAACATAAAAAGCATCTGCATGTGTAACATCCTATCTCCATGGGAGTTACAGCTGTCCTTTGGCTTCTGATGTTGCTATTAGAAAAGGGCTGATTTATAGGGGCATATAGTTAGAGTAGCAAAAACAAGGTTCTGTGATTACATGCATAAACATTTTATAGCTTATAAAAATAGCAACTGGTGGGCTAATGATTTGGAATTTGACATACACGATTTACCTGATGAGCTCTACAAAAGTGCCACATTTACACTGATCCCATACAACATATTGGAAAAACAAAAACAATAAACGCTAACAACAAACAAAACAACTCTCCTATCCCCTAAACATCAGATTAAAAAAAAAAAATCAACACTAACACATCCCTCCATGGCCCAAAGATCATTCATATTAACTAGGCTGTATTTTGTTTTTGTTTAATCTCCCCACTCTGCCCAGAAACCTTGTGGCAAGGCCAGTTGATGTAAATCAATGTGTGTGGGGGAGGTGTCCTCCAGTGATAGTTCAGTATCTCTCCTCCATTTTTAGGGAGCAGCAGCAAATACAGAGCAAAAATTTGCCTCCTCTGCAGTTGTCCTGGCCGTTTACTCCAATCCTGCTGTTGAGGAGGGAGCAGCCATTTTGCATTAGGCCACCACCCTGGCAGCAGCCATTTTGTGACTGGTGCCCTCAACACCTTCACAAAATTCCAACTATGTCCCCAGATGCAAAGAACTTGATGACCGCTGAATTAAACAAACGTCATGTGTTTCACAAGATTACAAACCCTACAAGTATCCCTATTTTCCAGGGACATCCCTGATTTAGAGAAGCTGTCCCGGTTTCTGATTTGTTCCTGGAATGTCCCACTTTTCATTAGGATATCCCTATTTTCACTGGAGGGTATGGAGTTATCCAACCCCCGAGCCGTCTGAAGGCAATCCTGTATAGATATTTTTTTTTTAATGTTTAATTATTATTTTTATATATGTTGGAAGCTGCCCAGAGTGGCTGGGGCAACCCAGTAGGATGTGTGGGGTACAAATGGTAAAATCATCATTATGGAATGGGACGTCCCTATTTTTATCGGAGAAATGTTGGAGGGTATGAGATTACACTGCCACAGTTGCTATCTATAGGAGAGAAAGAGCATGGGGATGAGTTTTCTGATGGAGAGGAAAGGTGTGGCTCGGGAATCAATTGAACAGGAATTTATTGGAGGGGAATGGGGACAGGGGTCTCTTGGTGGTCATTTTGTGACTAGGCAGGCTCAGCTATGGCAGCCATGTTGTGCTGTTATTGATACAGGCTCCAAAATGTTGTTTTTGCTGAGAATTGGATTTTTTTTGGTGAATAGCCAGCAATAGTAAAAAATATTTTTATATATATATATATATATATATATATATATATATATATATATATATATATAGGTACAAAGTCCCTTCAGGCCAATGGAAGCTGTTTACCACAGAGGTCAAGCATGTCCAGCACTGTTCTCATGTGGGGGAGGGGCGGCAGTTAAGTGACAACTGAAGCAATATGGAGGTAATTTCTGAGGCCTTAGGGAGTTAGTTTGCCAGAAGGTAGGGAAGTAAAACAATGAGGTATACTGTAAGCCTGTGCAAGATCACTCAGAACAGCAAATCTTTCTAAACGTAGAAGAGGCACATCTATCCTGTTAAGTTGTGGGTGAACATATCAGATGACACAGTGATTCTTCAGACAGCTCTTGTTTATTCACAGGCCAGAACAGAACTGAACCTGAAGGGTTCAGCCAACCTGCTTATAGAGAGCTCAACTACAAAGCAACAGTAACAACTTTCTGTAACTATCTAATCAGTGAACGTCACTTTCAATTCCTTATTTGCATATGCGGACCTGAGTGAAAACTATCTACAGTATCCCACTGCTGGCCCAGGGTGAGAACTTCAGTATATAACATATCCATTTGCACACATTGCACAGTTAAAGATAAATATGGGTGTGGGTGGGAGAGAGAGAGAGTGTGTGTGTTTAACAGATCCTGAAAGAGCAGGAGCATAGACTATCCTGAGGGCAGCATGCCCCTGTCAATTGGTTTGTAGGTTTGACAGATCCAGGTCAGATTTTTCTATGATAGCCTACTGAACATAATGGTACCTAAAGTCTTCATTTTCTTTCTTTTTTACTTTGAAAATAAGATGCCATGTGGTTAGCAGTTTAAAATTGTCAGGCTCTAGACCAAGCTTTGTAACACTGCGAGTTGCATTTCAGTTTGCTAAATACCGGTACTGTACATTCTTCATAACAGGCTGCAGTGCAGTGTAAAGTTCAGAGTATGAATGAAAGTGCATAATGGAGAATTGCCAATTATATCCAACAATTAATAGTTACAAAACAACTACTTTTATGTTTAGCAGACTCCAGTATTTTAATACATTTTCTTTTTTAAAACCTGTGAAATTAAATCATAAAACCTGCTGGTTTCAGATTAGAGTTAGGGCTGGCTCGTGTTGACTCAAGCTCTGCAAAGCTGGGAAACTGGAAGCTAAGGCTGATGCCTTAACAGATGAACCTCATGATCAGGAATGATGTTGTGCGATGTACAAACTGCGCTTGCTTACAACTTATTCCCCATGCACATACCCTTTTCCTTGGTCATTCAGGCCCAAATCCATATGGGGAGTTTGGAATTCCTGTGAACAGCAAAGATGCCTCATGCTGTCCTGTGGTGCCTTATGAAGCAACTGAATTCCCTCTTCCAGAACACAACTGCTTTGCTTCAGATTGCACCCTCTGAATATCACTTTGCAACAGAAAATATGCGTGGACTAAGATTTGTAAGCTCCCTTATCTAACTTGATCTTCTCTGTAAGTTCCCATGGGAGCTTTTTTAGAGGGGAAGAGGCACTGGCCTACATATGCACTGAAATATAAATAATTAAGAAACCTGTTCCTTTTCTTGTTGCCTCTTTAAAATCTATGAAACGGCTGGATTATTTCCAAAACTTGCTTTACTGTTTTTGGTATAATCGTCCGTTGTAATGGTGCTAGGAAAGAGGTCTGCACACCCCATGCCCCAAGTCATTGGTAGCAGTACTGTACCAGTCTCACCCCTACCTAGTGCATCAGAGGATTCCCCACTCTGCTACTCTTTAACCCATCCTGCTAGCTATGATATAAGCCACAAACTGACATGAGTCCTCTAGCAATACATTAAGGGCCATAGGCTTCATAAGGCAACACAGGACAAGGACAACATCTTAACTCTGATCTTAAACTAGCAGGGGTTTTTTAAATCACTGAATATTTGCCTATATGTAAAGCTTTTTTTAAATTTTGTGCAGGAAAATTCCTTTTCAGAATAGGAGCCACAAACAAAAATAAGCCAAAATTGTTTTGGTAACCACATTAGACAGTCTGAAAGAAAAGGGGGAAATCACCAGGGTGCATGGAGATGCCATGTAGTCAATAAGCTGCAGAGGTCACAGCTCATTAAACACAGGAAATGGGAATAAAAACAAAATTCAACCATTAAGATATGTCCAAATCATGTTAATACCTCCCTTGACATGCCCTTTAACAGGTTTTACTCTTTGCTTTGGTAGTGAAGATGGCCTTCACTTCGGCCAGTTACACGCTATCTTACTGGGTATTAATAGTCCCAAATGTACATAGTTCAGTCTGTTCCTGGTCCATATCAATTTTTATTTGTTTTCATCCATATCTGTTGACACATCTTTTGACCTGTTTCCACATTAATCAGTGATCTTTGAATCCACACTAGAAGTTGTATTTAAATACATAGTGGTATGGTATTCAACTAAGTTTTACTCAAGAGTAGACCCCCTGAAATTAATAGACATAACAGTCATGCTTATTTTATTTTAATGGGTCTACTTTGAGTAAAACTTATTTTATGTCAAAATTACACGTTTATATGTACTTTACTCTAAAATGAACATTGTAATGCATTTTGGTGCATCATTGAGCCAAGAGCTACATTGCACTATTTGGAAAAGTGTGAAATTGTTTTAGTCCACACATTAGGCCTGCAGGTATGTATCAGGTCAGTTTGCACCAGAATGTACAGAAACTGAACTCCTTTAGCATCCAAAGATGTATGACACTGGTGCTGGATGCCCACCCTGGGCCAGGTTATTCTTATGTTCAGCTAGCATAAAGCTGGGGGGGGGGGGTCCTTTGGTTATTGGGATGTATTCTATTGATTTTATCCTCATCCCGGCACAAAGGTTTCTTATTACTGCATGAAACAGAGAAGCCCAGTAGAGGCCCTCCCTCCTGCCCATCCCTAGTGGAGATGCTGCTCTAATTATTTCACTCATTTTTCCGTAGGGATATCTCATGGGACCTGTCCAGCGAAGCTCTTGAAAAAGAAAGTGCAGTGTAAGCTGGTAGCAGAGCCAGGCTGTGATTTATCTCTTTCTCTCCCTTTATACCACTGCACCTCCCTCCTAACCTATTTAAATCCCAGCTGCTTTTCTCAGAAAGTCAGATACTGGAAGAGGGATTTTTGCTTTTCACATATAATGTTATAAGATCAGTAGTGTTAATAACAATCCCACCCCAAATATAATTTTTTACAATATTCTCAAAGGACTGGCTAATACCAGACATAAGGCTTCTATATGCATGACAATTTCCCGATATGAAAATCACCTCAGTGTAGAAAAAACTGTACACCATCACGTGCAACCAACTCACATGTGTCTATTTGGCTGCATGCACACATTGAAATTGACATCTGAACCCTTGTGTGATATGAGGATAAACAAGATTTTGCCTACAAAGAGCAATATCCATGTAGAAAAATCATTAATGTATGAAGCTGTCCATAAGGTCTTGGAAAACATAAGGCAAAGGGTTTCTGTCAGATGCTGCTGGTGGTTGCTCGTGAGTAACCAGGCAGGACTCCAACCTGTCTTTTACAGGTTTTATTGTACAAACTATTTACAGTGCAGATCTACAAAGTTCATGTCCATCTTAGTCACTTGCAGAATACGAGAGTGGCCCCTTCCGGCTTCTCCCTCAACATAAGAACTTCGGCACCCCAAGCCTCTTCCTCCCCTCCTTGCGTTTCACCCCCCTGCGCAATCTGGGCAACGGAACTGGCGTGCGTCCCTCCTGGCCAGCTCTCCACTGGAGGTGTGGCTTTTCCCACCACTGGAAGAGGAACTGCTCCTCGGGCGTTTCGGAGGCTCTCTGTATTCTAACGGCCCCCCTGCCTCCCTCCCCTGTTCCAATGGCAGTCCCCTGACAGGTTTCTCTCTCAAAGGCCCATCACCAACATTTCACTCACTGGGGCCAGTGAATTATGAATTTGACAGCTGACATGACACTGGTAAGTCACCCTAGTATGGTTGTCTATCAGATTATCTCAATCAGTTAGAAAGCTGGACAGCGGCAGGAAGGACAGAAAATAAGCAAGATGCACCTAAGTTCCAGTACGATCTTGAGCTCTAGTTCCCATTCCTTCCTTCCAAGCTCTATCCATATTCAGTCAAAGTTTGGAATGTATGGTAAAGTGATCACAAAGCCATGCAATCATATGCTGAGTTCTACGTGGCTCTACTGAAAACCATACTAATTGGATCATGGGTTCGGACAGTCAGTACAGCTCCTAGGTGGTCACCAATCCCAGATGTAGACAAAACATGCAGCAGGCTAATACAATATGGATCTTACAAGGGCACTGGTATGAGGTGCTATATAGCTGAGGACCATCTGACATCTCTACACATACCAAGAACTCCCATATAAAATGTGGAATTAAGGGAGCAACAGTAGGTAGGCAACCCAGTCAGATGAGCAGGGTACAAATAATAAAATTCGTATTTCTATTACTAAAGGAGGAGAGACAGAGCTGCAGGTTGGACCAGCAGAGATGTGGAAGGTACTTATGCTAACTGACCAGGAGTTCCTTTTATTCCACCAGACCTCCCTGGTTTACTTTTTGATGGAACTCCTGTACAGCAGCCTCCCAAATGTCCTTACTGGGTCACTGTCCAGATTTGCTCCTGGCCAGTCCCATCAAACTAGACAACGGTGAGGAATCACACACACTTCCATTCAGGCAAGAAAGAAAGAAAGGGGAACCACAGTCCAAGTACACATACCAGCCAGGCAAAAGCCTGGTCTATTGTGGTCTATTCCAACTCTATGATTCTATTATTCTAAAAGCATTTGAGGAGGGAGTGCAGCCAGTGAGTGGGGAGGCCTACAGAGTGGGCATGGCCTAGGGAGGGTCCCAAAGGCCAACTACAGAGGCCTGGAGGACCACATTCAGCCCCAAGCTTGAGATTCCCTGCTCATGAACTCGATTTTGTAGCAAACCATGGCTACAACATCCAATGATAAGGAGAATACTTGTTTCTATAGCAAGATGTCTCACTGCCTAGAGACTTTTCGATCAGGCCATAGTCGTACCCATCAAGGCTAACTAAGAGACATAGTCTTCCCCATCTAAACAGTGGGCCTTCCAGAGCTGGCCACATATCTATTTTGGTATCCTATGATTCATCTTCAAAGTCAGAGGAGAGCAGGAGCTGCAATGGAGATTCACAGATAAAAGTAAAGGAACGCAGGAAGGACTTACATTGTTACGGGGAGCACTTGGCTGCACAGGATCTTCAGCAGCCAAAGCAATGCTGCTCATGGCAATCACCATCAGGATGCAGATTTCAAAGTAGCGCAGGTTGACAATGTAATGACAGAGCCGCCGAAACCTAGTACCAATAGGCAAAAGCATATTCTGTGGAAGGGTGTCACAAGTGCTGAGCAAATGGCTACATTTCTCCTACTGAATTAGATAAAATATTTATTTTGGAGCTGAGTGAGAATTACTCGGAATATATATTTTTTAGAAAATTTCCCACTGTATTTTTTTATTGCTGGAAAAAGACCACTTTCTCCCCCAGAGAAATTCAGTGAAAAATAGTGATGCCCATTTCACTGCCACTCAAGTTCTCCACAAGCTGGAGTGGAGACTTTTGAGAGGGCATTTGTCTTCAGCTCTGATTTATTTATTTATTTATATTTTGAAAATAGTCAAAGCCACCAATATATATTAGGTTCTGGTGCATAAGCCAACCTTAATATCTCTGAGCCTAGTTGTGGATCAGTCTCATGAATCCAGCCAGCATGATCCTTCTCATTCTCTGTCCGTGTTCACAAAAATTGACATATTCAACCTAAATCAGAGCCCCAAAGACTCAGTCTCTGCAAATAAGCAGTCCTCCTTCATCCTCTGAATGAATCCTCTGCATAATCCAGCCAAGTATCCAATTTTCACACACTCTAACCATTTGTGAACTATGGTATCAGGTTCCCAGCTATCTTTCAGTCCATAATGGAGCAATACTTACGGGTTAGTGGTTGAGAGAATGAACATAGAGCTGTATGGTGGCATAGGCTTGGGTCCCTCCCCTCCATCATCTTCTTCCTCCTCCTCCTTTTTTTCTTCCTCCTTCTTGGGCAGAGGTTCAGGGTTGGCATTCTTATTGACTGGTGAATAGGTGGAGAAAAATAAAAGTGATCAGTCTTGATATGTTCCCTCTCTCAGTCCTCCCAGTACCGTTTTAGCAAAAGTTGATCCAGTCAGTTCTGCATATGCAGAAACTTATGGTGAGTAGTCTTTTGGGGGAGTTGGGGAGCAAGTTAAGGACAAATATGGAGACCAGGATGTTGGATACTCTACATATAGAAACAGGTTTTGGTTTTGGTTTTTTACTGGTGCACTGCATATGCCTACAGAAAACACGAAGTGTACAAAGTAGATATTGACATCCAATTCTGGGATGCAAAAATATCTGCACAAAGGTTTGCAGGACTCAGACAGATGCATGACAACTTGTGTATGGAAATGCTCCAACACAGTCAGAAAGACAAAGCCTCTTGAACCATAGCACACACCGACCTGGACAATATGTGTAGCAGGCCAGCAGTATCCCCAATATTTTATTCTTTTATTTACTCAATTTACCATGTCATAAATATTTAAGATAATTTACAACTAAAAGCCCTTGATATATACAGATGCAACAGATTTTTTAAAAAAATCTTTCCCAGGTGTAAAGTGTGTACATTCTGCTCTGTGCAATGAAGTCCTCAGCAATTCAGAATATGGTGGCTTGTCATACTTATCATGTAACAGTTGCTGTAGTCTTAGTTTCCTCTGACAGGTTTATATACACTCAGCATAAAAGAGACAACAAATCTTCAGGATATCCAAGGCAACACAGATACAGACACACAGAAATTCAGCAGCTAAGAGGCACATGCAGATGCATGTCAGTACAACTGTGACAGGAACAGAGCCAACTCACACTCAGAACATCAGTCCACTTACATAGCCATTGGGCTAGACACAAACATAACCTGGAGTAACATAGCTGATGGCACAGCCATTACACTAATACAAGAAAATAGGTAGAACTAACCGCAAACACCATTATGTGAGTGTTCTACAAATTCATTTTGTCTCTTTTATTGCCTGTGATGGTTACTTCCTCCTGCCTTCCACACAAGCAAAACAAAGCCTTCTCTATCCTGTCCTCTCATGAAATTCCATCCAACTTGCATCTCAAACATGTGCCTATAATTCTTCTGCCTCATATCCACGTTGTCTGGCTCTAGCCCTACAGACACAGTGCACCCAGTGCTCACCTTGCATGATAGCGTTGTTGATTGGTGGTGGAAAGGTGGGTGGGATTTCCACCACAGTGTGCTCTGTTTTCTTGGCAGTTTTGGGTGGATTGTTCTGGGTGGTGGGATTAGTGACAATGAGGCTGTTCTCTGGGTTTTTAGGGGGTCCAGGGCTGGATGGATTGCCAGGATTATTGGGAGTCCGGCGACTGGTAGAGTTCTGAGAGTTGGGGAGTGGTTGGTCCAAGGGAACAGGTGGGTTTGGGGGCAGGTGGCTTGGTGTGGAATTTGAGTGGCTGCCTCCTTTGGTAGGATTCTGAGAGTGGCTGATGGGATGTTGGTTTGAGGTCTCATTGGTTGCCAGCTTATTGTTCTTCATGTTGTCAATATCCTCAGCCACTGGGGGCTCCAAACGCCCCATATCCTGTTGGATTGGCCGTGTGGTGGATAGGTTTGGTCCAGGTGGAAGGCCAGAGCCTTGGTTCTCTCTGTATAATTAAAAAGAAAAAGTTTGATCACAGGTTGAAACGTTTATATCAATGGGTCACTGAAATGCAACTAGCACAATAGCAAGTGGGGTTTGAAACTGCCTGCTCATGTGACAATTGCTTCATTCTAGCACAAGCATTACCTACACTCTCCACTTCTAAAGCTGCATCATCATTACCCACATGACATTGCCTTAACCCACCAGAGCCAGACTATCTTCCTATGTGCACATGATGCAGCTGTATTAGTCAAACTGTCTATCATTTCAGCTATTAATCTTACCCCAGCTTAACTGCCTTCAGTCCAGCTTCAACCAAGTTCCCTGGTGGCTATTGGCTCAATACAGCAATAGGCCAGCAGGATGGCAGGTTTAGCAAAAGAGCCTTGCTTATTTTGACCATATCCACACATATACTAAACTAAACTTTCTTTCCAGAGGGGCAGATGACCTAGTCACTAATAATTTCCTCACTAGATAGCCTTGTGGGTTCTGAGCTGGTCTTGCTTCAGCAACATGAGCATCTGAATGTGAGGTTCCTAACTGTATACTGATCTCAAACAGCCTAGTAATATTTAAAGGCAAATTGGTGTTCTGAGGGGAATGGGTGCTATGAGGGAACCAGGCTCCATTGCTTCTGAGGAGTCTCCTTTCTATCCCTACTTACTTCCTGCGCCGGTGCCGTCGCTCCTTGCCATCAGCTTCATAGGTGGACTGTGCAGTATGTCGGTGCCGTCGGCGCCTTTCTCCATCAGGCTGCTCCCCATCCACATCACCGCGTGCAGGCCTGCTCCCTTCACGATGCCGAGGCCTGCGCTCAGCTTTGCTTGTCTCCTCCCCCCCTCCCTCATCTGGTGCCCGGCGGTGAGGCCGATGCCGCCGGTGCTCCCGGTCACCATCGCCTGTACGCGGTGATCCACTTCGGCTCTCTTTGCTGCCTCGGTGCCGGCGGTGGGGGTCCAAGGCCTTGATTCGCTGTGAGTCACAGTCACCACGGTAACCACGCTCAAGGATGGCATTGTGCTCCTTGCTAGAATAGTCAATCTCATGGTATCCACTTTCCTGGTTGAAATCAATTTCCTTGCTGCTGCTCCGTGGGCGTCGTGGCTCCATGCTCCCTGAGTCAGGGCGCTCATATATGTGGGGGTCTCGGGGGTGCTCATGGTAGCGAGGTGGCTTTCTCAGGAACTCTTCAGGCCGCTGCTGTCCAAAGTGGGGGTCCAAGGGTGGCTCACTGGGACGTGTCTTGTTGGTGTTGTTATTTCGATTCTCCTGAGGATCTACCACTAGTGGCCGGTCTAGGTGGGTTTTCATATCTGGTCGCATTTGGCGGGCAAATGTGACCTTCCAGCGATCCTCAGGGTCCAGTTCATTGTATAGTGCCTCCCGGCTTGCCAACAAGTTTTGCTTCCGCATCTCACTTGTCCGTTGCTCCCACACTGATTTAGCGCCCTTCTGGTTCTTTTGCTGCTCTTTCCTGAAGACAAAACAGAAACAGTTTCTTGAAATGCACCCTTAGCTTCAGCACTCCTGCCTAAACCAAGACCATCTCACGCCACATCCTCAAGGACGCCAATTTTCCTGCTCTGGTTCTGACTTTCTGGTGTTCCTATTAAATCAATCTGTATCCAGCCAATTAATCATTCTTTTCAGATGTGGTCAGGCTATGCCTGCAGAGCATAATGCAATCCAAAGAACTGTGAAGTTGCAAAAGATCCTAGAGTAAAGCTCTCCACTTATACGTGCTGTTGGCAATGCTGGAAGCAGCATGGAAGCCCAAAGGAAGAATTTGGTTTACATGCTGCTTCTGGCATGGACAGGAATGAATGTTGCACATTAATCCAGATGTGTGCAGACATAACTTGGCTTGGCCCAGCTGCTGACACTAAAGCTCTTCTTCCTGATTCAGCAAACGGCAGGTTAAAACAGAACAGCAACTGTGGTTGAACATCTTTCCTAGCACTTGCTTTGGCCATTTACTCTTCCCTAGCTATTCTATCACCACCACAGATGCCATATTGATTCCTCTCTAGGAAATGTTGGAAGGTCAGGTTGGACTTAGGCAGCTATTCATTATTCATACAGACTTTACTCCTACTACTTTTACTTGCAAAAACCCCTATTAGAAGATGCACAAACTAGAGTAATTTGGGTCACAGTTTGTATTCCTGCCTCATTTCTCTTTATAGTGTTCTCTTTGGACATGCAAGAAGCCAGCACTTTCTGATAGAAGGCTAAGGGCTGGTGAGGGCCAACTTCTCCTTCCATAAGCAAGTGTTCCTCACAGTTTACAGGACCCAAACTGTTCCTACTCGCCCCCCCCCCCCAGTGGGAACCTTTTACTGAGATCCAGAGCTACAAGTAAGCCTGCCCTGCTTTGCATTTGTGAGACAGAAACCCAGGGGTCATGTGGGGCTGAGGTAAATCAAGACAACACTTACGCTGCTATTGACATGTTGGCTGCAGACAGAGGGCTCACTTCTGCTACTTCCTTTGCCTTCTGGAGGGCAAGTTTCTGGCTGGCAGCTTCTTCTTCTTCTTGCTCATCCTGTGAAGCCCATACATTAGAGTTGAGTTGCCACTGCCCTGAGGTTTAGTGCCCATATCTATGTGTCTGAGCAGGGGAGGGGGGCACTTAATGTTCATGAGGAAATGCCAGTGCCACTAAGCTAACCGTAACAGCTGCTTTCACAACTGTCCTGTGATTCCTTTCCCAATCACAGAAAGGGCTGAATTGCCTCTTTCATGACAGAAATGCGATTCCAACAGAGCAAGGATGGCAAACCTGTGGCCCTCCAGGTGTTGTTGAATTAACTGCTCCCATCATGCCTAGCCATTGGCTGTGCTGGCTGGGAGGCTAATGGGAATTTGAGTCCACAATATCTGGAGGGCCACTGATTAGCTACCCTGGCAGTAACAGGACAGAGCCAGTGTCCTGTTCATGAAAGAAAGAGGTTCAAAATATAATTTTAGGCATAATTACACAAGAGTTAGGATGCATCCAGACATCTGTAGGAAGAAGGATCAGCTAGCACCAGGTTTTAACACAATTAGTCATTGGTTTAGACTATCACCTGTGCCAACCCTTGGACTGACAGAAATCAGAAAATGAAGCAGAGGGAAGCCATTCACCTACACAATCCTGTTTTCAGTATACAGGAAACCCAGCCCTGTAATCACCCCATTCAATAAGCATGTCTCCCCGTAGCCCCAGTTTTCCCAGTGGTGGAGAAGTAATCCCACCTTGGTGAGCTCCTGAGCGTTGGCAAGATTATCCACTGCGATAGCCAAGAATACATTGAGCAAAGTGTCTGAATGTTGAGAGTCAAGGCAAAACCAAAAGCAGTTCTAGTTTCATTTTCACTTGACTACCTGAAGAGTTGTCAAATGCTTGGTTTCCCTTGCAGGGTTTCCCCAAAATGGTTACCCAGACTGCAGAGTTAACGGAATTAGTCACCCACACCTAATGCCTATTTCAGCACCAGAGGTTCATCTTATTCCACAACTCCCTTCGGAAGGAGTGTTCCAAATGAGTGTAATTTCAAGATTTATAAAGGGGACCTTTTATTTTAGCATGTAAAGTACTGACTTTACCATTTCTCGGTCCCAGTACTGACAGACTGGAATTTCTCCATTATTTTAAACAGAAGGAAACAAGTTCAACTGAGGATGTATTTCCCCAACCATGCAACACATTCAACAGTAAAGATGGAAGAACCACCAAAGAATCCTCGTTCCCAGACATCTCCTGCTTTTATAACCAGTAGTTATTGCCTCAGAGTTCATAATCTAGTCCCATAAACATTTGAGAACTATATATTTCTCAACAAAGGATACAGTTACCAAACAAAGTCAGTACAATGAAATAGAATGAGAACATCATTCCTTTATCGACACCGCCCTGAGCTTGGATACCATCATACATTACTTCGTTCCAGTCTTCACCAGTCAAGATCTGAAATATGCAATATATAACTAGAAATTCCAGATGAAATTGATAGATTCCTCAGCTGAGTCAATGGTAGTATTGGAAAGGGAATTAATTATTGATCAAACAGGGTCAGAACTTAAATAGAAGATTCTGCAGAGGTTTTTAATGTAATCTACTACTTTCTAATGTAAGTGTTTTATTCTGTGTTATGATGCTGAATAGTGCTCTGTTTCACTAGTTTCTTCTATTTGAAATGTTTTTATCTACCAGACTTCTAGAATGGTTTTTCAACAGAACTCAAGGCAATTAAATAAATCAAGACATGCAATATTCAAATTAATTCAGCGGCACAAACTAAAAGGAATGCAGGAAGGAACAATTGGTCACTTGCTTCTTGTTTATAGAAAAAAAAGTAAAAGAGTGGCAAGAATTCTCAGGTTTAAAACAAAGATATTCTAATGATGCAAACCTACATACAATTATCCAAGATATATTTCTATGAATAATCCTGATTACTCCAATGCACATACAAAAACAAAAGAACACAAAGAGTAGCAATAAATACACTTCTGAAAGTATGAGCACCCCAATCCTAAGGGGCTGATTCAGCAGTTCTACAACCCAAGTCTCTAAAATTCAACTATCACCCCAACTCCAGGCTGCCAGATTTTGTGACATTTTTGTTGCTACATCACTATCCAATTTAATGTGAATAATAATCTATGACAACTAAGAGAAGAGAAGAACTGGTGCTATGTGGACTTTTTGAACATATCAACATATAATCCCAGCTCAGGGGTCACCCTACATGAGACTCATTCTAGGGACAGAAAGACAAACAGGACAGGGAATGCAGCCTCCTTCCCATTCCCCCTGCATACCTGAAATACTGTCATTATTGCTGCTGGGAAAGTGTCAAAGTTGGTCGGAGGGGTTCCATCGTCAAAATTGAACCTGAGCAAGAGAAACACCAATCCAACAGAAACAGAGATGTTAGTTACAGATCCTAAGGTACTTCAGCTCTTTCCATCTTAGTCAGCTCGCATCCAAATCCTGGCTTTATCTGCTAAAGGAACTGCAGATACCACAGAAATGTGGGCAGTTGTGTGAATCTTGATAGTGTGTGTGTGTGTGTGTGTGTGTGTGTGTGTGTGTGTGTGTGTGTAGAGAGAGAGAGAAAGAGCGAGAGAGACATCACAGACTCTCCAAGTCTAGCAAAAACATTGTAGCTGTGGGCAGAGATGAGTATCTAGCATCAGGGTCCCTAGAAGAAACTGGAGAGGAACCCTAGCTTATTGATTCCCTATTTGATTTCTCCATTCTAAAGCTGATCAAAAGCAGGAGCTTTCTAGAAAGACCGTAGAGATTCTGGCTATGTGTGTATGTGCATGCATGGATGTGTGGAATACTTCTATATTACTACAGATATGAGTATCTGCGTACTCCAGCTCTTCCTATTACCAAAATGAGTTGTGATGAGTTAGTGTGATGCCCAAGTGGAACAATGCCCAAGACTTGGGATGGGTTCAGACACCACAATCCTCATCTGATAGACCATAGTTTATGCAAGCTGTAGCAAGCTTTGTGCCTGTGCTTTCCCCATTCCCCCTTGAGTATTAGTGCTTACAGCATGGCTTGTTAAACCACAGTTTCTTGTGACATGTGAACCAGTCAACTGTGGTTTAAGCACTGCCTACAAAGTAGGCTATGAAATCAGGATCTGATATCATGAGTGACATCATGAAAAAAGGTAGTTTAACAAGTCAGGATATTAACATCAAAGAGGATACAGAAAGCAGGGAGGCAAGGGGCAGGAGGGAGTGTGCAGGTACAAACCTTAACCATGGTTTCAAAGGCCATTATTGTGACATCCGAACAGGGCCCAAGTATTCACTCTAAGGATGTTGTAGGAAATGTCAACCCCCCCCCGGCTTTTCCCATTACTCACTGGCCCCCAAAGAGTTGCATTCCCAAAAGGGCAAAGACGACTATGAACAGGAAGAGGAGGAAAAGGAGGCTGATGATGGACTTCATGGAGTTCAGCAGAGATACGACTAGGTTTCGTAGGGAAGCCCAGTACCTGTCAAGAGAATCCACATGTGAGCTAGCAGGGAAATCTGTCTTCTAGGGCCACACATCATAAAGCAAACATTCATTCCAGGGGTCACATGAGAGAAAGGATATTTCCACTCAGGCCTGGTGAAGGCTGTCAGGATGCAAGATCATAATTTAGCTAGCTTCAGCTGCTACAAACAATATATGTGTAATCCACAATAATTAATACAAAATAACATTTTCTTGCATATTGTTGGTAATTTGGATATGTCGACGACCTGCAACTGCAACTCTTGATAAGATAGAGGTTTTGTCTTGTTTTGTTTTACTACTGAACCACTTGTTCTGACCTGTTTTGGGTACTGGCAGTAACTAAAGGGGGACTAGATTCAGGTAGGGATATCTGAAGAAGAAGAATCTGTAGATATCTGAAGAAGTGTGCATGCACACAAAAGCTTATACCCAGAACAAACTTAGTTGGTCTCTAAGGTGCTACTGGACAATTTTTAATTTTTTTAAAAGGTGGACTAGTGCTTTATTTATTTCATGACATTTTTACCTTACCCTTCCTCCAAGTAGCTTGGGGCAACGTATATGGTTCTCTCTCTTCCATTTTATCCTTACAAAAACCTTCCGAAGTAGGTCAGGTGAGGAGACAAAGACTAACTCAAAGACATCCAGAGAACTACATGGCAGAGAGGGGATCCGAACCTGAGTTTCTCTGGTGCCAGTCCAATGTTCTAAGCACTGCTCCTCTGAAACATTTTCTCTGCCTTTTCTATTGCAAACAATTCAAATTCAATATTATTTCCTAAATTCTTTTCATTCAATAAGACTTCTGCCAGTTCTAACTTATAGTGACATCCTTTGCTTCATCTCCATGCTTTGGGTAACCCAGCAATGGTATATTTACAGCAAATTTTTATATGCCAGATTTTACAGGGAAATGCAACTGTGGTCATCTTGTAAAGTCATCTTTACTGTTAGAGAAATTAATGACTATATACAAAGGCAGCGATCTCCTGATCCATATACAGATGGCTTCCACCAAGCACGTTAATGCTTCCTGGTTTTTCTTAAACTGATGTACACTCCAGTGGTATTTAGCTTCTGCTGCCTGCTAGCTGAAGATTCCTTTTTAGATAGGCTGAAGCAAACCATCAAAAAAAGGGATTGTTTATTTTATTTGTTTGATGTTTCGCTTCCATCCAAATGCCTCTCCCTTTGGACACAGAGGACGTGGCAGTTTCAGCAGTGAAAGGAACATTCTGCAGATCGCAGTTTCATTGTAAATATATGCAGAAAGTTGTTCTTATAGATGCAGCAGGACGAAGAAATCTTCTTAAGCTAAATTTAGATATTTCAATTGCTCTAAATAATTATTTGTTTTTGACAATGTAAAATATATGCTTGCAGAACAAATTGCAGATTTCCAGTGTGTAAGAACATATACATACAGTGGTACCTCGGGTTAAGTACTTAATTTGTTCCGGAGGTCCATTCTTAACCTGAAACTGTTCTTAACCTGAAGCACCACTTTAGCTAATGGGGCTTCCTGCTGCCGCTGCGCCACTGGAGCACGATTTCTGTCCTCATCCTGAAGCAAAGTTCTTAACCCGAGGTACTATTTTTGGGTTAGCGGAGTCTGTAACCTGAAGCGTATTTAACCTGAAGCGTATGTAACCCGAGGTACCACTGTATTTGTATGCAACACTGTGTACACACACACAACTGCACAAGTAAGCACATGTTGGGACACGAACAAACAGCACACTCAGTCTTCCTGCCAATTAATTCATGCACATACACTTAGGGCACTGATATAAAACAACAACAACAACAACTTACTTTGTGACTTTGAAAATACGCAGTAACCTGAGAGCTCGTAAGACGCTGATCCCAAAGGAGGTGCCAGGCTTTACCACAGCCCAGATCACCTCAAAGATGCTCCCAATGATAACCTACCAAAAACCAAGTCAATGAGTTTAGTAACACACTATTATAGGCTATGCTTTAGACAATTTTTGCCAGCATTCATGGACACAGACACACACAGAGGATTACTCATCCATCTACTTAAGCCTGTATACTCCATATGCATAGGGAGAGTGCCTATAGCACATGCCTTATGTGTAGAAGACCACAGGCTCAGTCCCTGGCACCTCCAGGCAAAAGGATTGGCTGTCTGGTGATGGATGAGACCTATGCCTGAAACCCTAGAGAGCTGCTGCCAGTTAGAAGAGACAGCACTGGACTAGATGGGCAAATATCAAGATTTGAAAAATAAGAACAGCATGAAGCTGTGGCATTTAAAAATGCATGATCTTGCTAAAATCCTGGACATCTGGTAATCCTAACTCCGGCTCATAAACATGCAGCAAACACAAAGCTTTCTGCAGCTGTCATATAATAATAACACATTGCATCTGCTCACTCCACAATTAGACTTAGGATCGCTAAGCATAAAAGTTCAAAACATATGTCAGACATACCTAATCATAATAGACATACCTAATCATAATATTGGCTGTGAGCAGGAAGTTGCTTTTTGTTACTGTTTCTTGAACACCTGGTGTCTTGGCTGGCAGGGTTCAAACAGTAATCAAGCTGTTCAAGCTCAAGTTTTGAGAATGGACAAACCTGGCTTCAATGTGAGAGCACATCCAGTTTGTAAATATATCATGATGCAAGATGCAGCCTCCAGTCATATATATAACCAAAGCAAAAGGTGATTTTGCTACCCAAGTAGGTCAAGAAGCAGGGACAGTAAATCCTAGATTTGTTAGGAACCATCTGAATCTATCTATCTATCTATCTATCTATCTATCTATCTATCTATCTATATCTATCATCTATCTATTTTATCTAATTTTTTTATTTATTGCACTTCTATACTGTTATTCATTGCTAAAAGCAATTCAAGATTGATATCCATTAAAAGTAGAGTTCATAATGCACAATTCACCCTGATGTTAAAACTCCAACTGGCAACAAAAGCACAACAATGGTGTCAGTAGTACAGTACTTCATGGTGGACTTGGCTACACCTGGGACCATTCCACAGGGACAGGTTTATGTTTTGTGGGTATGGGATACTTCCCAATAACATCTGGAGCAAAGATGTTCATGAGAGAGCTTGCTCATCTGCATGCTAGTGTGCCTTCACCTACGTAGCTGAGCGCATGATCTAAGAGAGTGGTTGTAGTCTGATACTAGAGCAGGCAACAAGAGAAGTCCTGTCATGTCAGAGAGACTTACAGCACAGTCGAAGCAGTTGAAGGATGAGTGAAAGTAAGGCCGCGTTCCGAGCCCATACATTTTTATAAACATTTCGGACATAAAGAGCCCTAAGAAAATGAATTCTGCATAGTCTGAAACAAACAGAGAAATAGGGAGAGGTACAGGGTCAGAGCCAAGCTCTTCCATATGACAAAATGACCCCCCCATCTGTTTCCACAGCACGAACCACCCCTCACTCAACCTTTAATGATCCCCCACTTAATTAAACAGAAGCAGCCTCTCTTGGTGTCCCTAGATGAAAGAAGCCAAAATACATAGTAGTTATTGTTTGAAAAACTGCTAACACCTACTAGAGGCCTAGAAGGATCCTATGGAGAACCTAAGCGCAATAGACCAGGGGTGGGAAACTGCAAGCTCAGGGCCCAAAGCTGGCCTCTCTTTCTGGCCCTTGGGGTTTTTGCTTGGATGCAATGCATCCTTGAACTCTGATAATGCCTCTTGCTCACCTGAATGGAGAAGACAGAGAGGTGTTTGAGGGTGTATGGAAACTAGCCTACTGTAGAAAGGTAAAAATTACATTTATTACTCCCTCCTTCCTGGCCCTGCCCACCACTGGCATGTGGTCCTTGGAAGGATGCCCAGATTGCAGTGGGCAGCCTTCAGGCTGAAAAAGGTTCACCACCCCTGCTCTAGAACATGAAAGGTCCCTTACAGCACAATCCTATACAGGCTTACTGAAAAGTAAGTCCTGTTGAGCTCAATGAGACGTACTCCCAAGTAAGCATGCATAGCATAGGAGACTTTGTTGACAATTTCCTTGCATCACAACAAGCTTAGATTTCTTTCTCATGAACTGAGAAACATCAGCAATTATCATCTGCTGTAGCAATAAGTGCTGAGATAAAGAAATAGACCCCCATCAGAATTATGATGCTCTTCCAGCCCAGCACAGGAAAGGACTCCTGGGGCGACAGGGTAGTGGCACACAACCTAGAAGGCATAAATGGTCTTAAAATAGTGATCAAACAGCAATCTTCCTGTCAGAATTAAAAAATATAATCCAGAAGTCATACATCTTCATGACCTAGTTCTCATTGAGGTTGGTAAATTTGGGACTGGGCTGTATTCCTTCAGACTGCAGGTGGGAGTCACATGACTGAATGCTCCTCCATACCAAAATTAAAATAAAGTAAAATCCTGTGAACGGAAGACTAAAAATGGGTTGTTTCCGCACTAATGCTCTTTATTGCTGCTGAGCATTGCTTTTCTTCAGTCTGTTGGTAAAGGTGGAACCAGATTTAAAAGAGAGGTTCAACATAATATGGTGATGTATTATACAGCAATTTCCTTCCCATAGCAGAGATCAAAGGATACCTTCTGAATTAAAATATATTTGAGTATAAATAAAAATAAATAAAACTAAACAACAATATCCAGGTGTTGAAGTTAATACAGATGCTAACTTTAAAAGAGAGTTTAATCACACGGACCTCATACAGAACCCATTATCACTGTCTTGTAACTGGCTATGCCTCTGATAAATGTCCATGGCTAAAGGAGGATGGGCCTATTATAGTAAAAACTGAACAAGCTTCCCTAACTCCCACTAGACAAGGATCAGGAGGGCTCCCCATGTAAAATGAAAGTACAGGGGCTCTAGTACTCACAGAGGAAGTCAGATAGCCACTCTGGCTGGTCATAGTGTACTATAGCAACACACAAAGTGTTGAGAGCTACCAGACTGAGGACTGTCCAGTAAAAGGCCTGAGTTTTGACAATTCGACGGATATAGAAACGCAACCTCCGCTCCTTTTTGTGAAATAAAGTAGCGTTTTCCAGCTTGGCACTTTTGATGCTGGCTCGAGCAAAGGGTGAACCTGGCAAGAAGAGACAAAGATTAGAAAGAGAAAGGTCTTAGGGCATTTAACCTACCCAAACTGGCTCAACCCTGTGGTCTATCCAACCCAGTATCCTTTCTGTGACAATGACAGCACATAATGTACCACAGGAAAGTCTCTGGCCCTGCACTAGGTAGATGTAGAATATATCTCATTGCCAGTAAGGTCTCATCTCGATCCTCAATAGGCATAACCAACTATAGCCCTCTATTAGGAAGAAGTCTTCTTATCTTTACAGAGCGTGGCCTCATCAGCTACATTTGTCCTGAAGAGGATCACCAGGTGCGCCTTCTTTGCTGCTCACAAGATATTTGATGCTGGTCATAGCCAAAGAACTTCTATTAAGCATGACAGCAAAGGCCTCCCTGGCCTGGTATGCTGCCGCCAACAACAGCCACACTTCTGAAGTAAATATTGTACAAGAAGCAATATGGTGGCCTGTCATTCACTGTCTGCCTTCCAAGCACTGTCCTATGCAATAGAAAGACTGACAAGATTCCACAGAAGGTGCTAGTGGTTGCAGACTTGCAATTAAGAATGCCAATTGGTACAGTAACTGCTGCTTGTTATAAGGAGCAGCACTAGAAACGTGATCGGGTCTCTGACAGAGCAACAGCACTTGCATGTGCCCAAACACACATTTGTTGCAGTCTGCTAACATTTATATTTACTTAGTTATGTATTTTAATCCTCCTCCTAGGGAATGGCCCTCACACTGTTCTTCTGCTAGTGGACCAAGACTTGCTACGGGGCCATGCCCTGATCTTGGGTAAGTAGCAACAAAGATGAGCATCATACACATAGATGGTAACGAATTAGTAAGTAGGTCCCCAAATGTATGTCTGGATGAATGGTAGGCACCGAGTCTGAAACGGTAGGTGACTCTTGCACCTCACCCTACCCCATCATGCCTATTTGACCTACCCACTGAGGAGATGTCAGCCAGCGGGTCATCTGCTTCCTCTGGGTTCAGCAGATCTGTCTTGCTTTTCTTGATTGTGGCCCTCCGAAGAGCTCCAACAATAGGAACATCGCAAGAAAAACAGACATTATCCTCAAGGTCCCTTGATTAGACTCATCAGAATCAAAAGATATTTATTTATTTTTACTTACTTTGTTTTAAGAATTTATAAACCACCTAATATAGAGTACCTAAGCCAGGGTGGTGATATTCAGGCCCAGAGGCTGTCTATGGCTCTCTAGCCCTCTCTATCTGACCCTTGGGAATCTCCACATGCTGCACCAATCACCAGTCCTGCTTTGCCTCCTCCTCAAGCCCTTTTCCCTACCTGGAAAATGTCTTCATGGCTCTTGCTTGCTTGGAGGATGGAAAAATAGGGAGGAGGTATAGAAACCTCTGCTGTTGCATGTGGCTGGAATAAACTCTACTGTATAAAAAGAAGAGGCTCACTTATTGCGCCACCTACCCCTGGCATTTGGCTGACACGGCTGCCCGTGAAGAAATGCAACCAACAGGTTGAGAAATGTTTCCCACTCCTGATCTAAGCAGTGAAAAGGGCAAAGAGATCACCACAGGCTACCTCAGGCTACCAACATTTTTGGGCCTGTTAACACAATTGGAGTTTTGACAGAGTGCTGTGGGGACCAACCCCTCTGGTTATTTCTTTCCCACCTCCCTCTCTTGGTAAATCTCCATCCCCAGATGTGTGCATGTAGGCAGACTTTACTTTTCCATGAGATCTGGAAAAAAGTCAGATCCATTAGAATTAAAACAGACCTTCCTGAAATTGTATGGTTTTACATGGGGTCCCCAAATAACCCATTATCAAACTAAAGCTTAGATTGGTGGTCTGCACAGTAAAAATCACAGAAACACTGATCCAGGACACAGATCCTCATGGACCCTCGTGATTTTTACATAGGATGACACCAAGACTACTAACAAATCACAGAACACATTTTGGAACACAGGTGTGGCCTATGATTTGATGGCAGTTTTGAGGTAATTACAATCAGGTGATGTACAATTTTTATGAAATATATACATACATTTAAAAATATGCTTGTCCATAACATTTAATGTATTGGATCCAGGTATCTTTGTGCCATGACACAGCTGGAAAGAACTGTATCCATTATTTTTATGGTTCAGCCAATGAAGCAGACCTGATCTGTGACTTGATAGTGGCTTTAAGGAGGGGAACCTATCAGGAAAGTATGCAGTTCCAGGAAGACCCGTTTTATTGGATCCAGTGTGTGTGTGTGCACACTCATAAGCGAGCACACATGCCTTCTCTCTCTCTCTTCTCCCCTCCCTGTCTAGCAACTTGATTTTCCTCTCCCCAGTCTTCCAATTTGTTCCCCTTTCCCTTCTGCCCTCTCCCTCTACATTTTGGCTTAATCTGCTTTCTGTTCAGCAACCAGGCTCTGAACTGAACCTTGAACAAGCACTTCAAACTGAAAAAGAAAGGGGGAAAGAACAATAGCCTTCCTGCTCCCCCCTTCAGCTACCAGTATATGTTCTTCTCAAGGATGGAAAAGGTAATCCCTCTCTCCACCTCATGGTGAAGGAGATATGGAGCGAGAGCAGGTGAGATCTCAGAGGCTTTGTGGACACCAGCAAAATTTCAAGGGCCTGTAGGCACCACATTGGTGACCCCATAGTTCATGCTCTTTCCCCACTCACCTAATTGGGAGCAAATGGAAGCAAAGTAGACTGAACCACTTTCGATTCCCTGCTCACCTACTGAGGACCAACCTAGATGCTGCGTGTTAACATCCTTTTTAAAAACCCTGACAGTCCTTTGTTTGTGGAAAAGCATATTTGAAAGGCAGTAATTCAGAGAGGTAAAAGCAAGGAGAGGAAGTTTAAACCATTTTTACGCACAATTTCCCCCTCCAAATCACCCGCAACTATACCCTTAAGGAACTTTACATCCTGAAGGGTTAAAGATATACAAGGGTAAACAAGCATCTGGAGTGGGAAAATAGCAAGTAAGGAGAGAATTAACATTTATCCACACCTTCCCACCTGTAATTGCTCCTTCTTGAACCTGCTTTACCATAAATAAAGCAGTCACAAAGATTTACAAACACACACTTGCAAGTAACATTTGGCCCTAATTTCATGACTGATCTAAGGTACGGACCTAGGTCTCCAAGCCCTTTAGTCTATCCACTTTACCACACCAGCAGAAAAAACAAGTCCCTCTACTAGGGTAGAAGATCTTTCTACAATGATACCACCTGTTGGGATAAGCCATGATTTTCAGCTATTGTTTTCAGGCTCATGGCCCAGTTAACCACAGTTGCTGTATTTCCATTGCTTGAATGTAACAATCCTTATACAGTCCATAATCAAAGTAGATCAAGCCCACATCCCAATGTGACTGCTAGTTTGCTGCTTCCCTCCTGCTCCCGCATAAAATAGAAGACGGTGGCTTACCATCAAAGGGGTGACGAGGCTCTCCTTCTATATCATCTTCAGCCAGGATCACTTCTTCTAAGACAAATGTGCGAAATTAAACTATGGGCGGCATTAAGCTTTGCAGGAGGCAAGTGAGGCAAATGCATCAAAGAAGAGATGGGTAGCTCCAGAACATGTTTGGGCAGACAGTTGCCCTAAGAAACCCACCTCTCATGCAATGAAAAGGGAAGCCAAGTGAACAAACTAACTTGGGCAGGAACCTGTGAAAGGAAGGGCACCTTTCTTATTTGGCCTTGGGGATGTTTTTACATACACCCGAATATGCATCACAGGAATTCTCAAAATGTCTCCCTATCATACACATATTGTTATATATTTTTAATACCACTCATGAAACTAAGGGGTGACCACCCATACGCTGTGCTGGTCAGTGCAAGGCAAATGGCAAGGGGTTACGTACATTGACATCACTTCTCCATCTGTGCTGTGCTGTGAACAGTGCACACAACCTGAGATTTCTTAGATCTGCTGTGCAGAGACAAGAATTCTGCTGCAAGTTGTATATGGATAACTATGCACCCCTGACCCAAACAAAATCCTAGGAAGACATGTCATTTGATGTCCACATTCAGTGCCCATCAGCACCCATCCTAGTGTGACATGCACCATGGTCGCTGATTCTGTCACTAGACTCACAAAGTAGAAGCTCAGCTCAGTGCATTATATGCAGGTCACACTAGACACAAATAAGGAGATCAGTGATCAGGGTAACAATGTGAGGCTATGAATTTGATTGGCGAAGTACTGTTGTATAGGTAGTTTTCAACCCTTTTCTCCCACACCATTTCCATTCTTTAAATAACATCTTCAACTCTAGTGCAGCTATTAGCTACACAGAGGTGTACAGAAACACAGGCACAGATACTAAGCATGTCTCCCCGAACTTTGGAAGCCAAGAACAGCTTGGGGGAAGAATTTAGTTTGGGGAAGGGTGTGGGAGGAAAGGGTTAAACACTCCCTTCTTCAAGTGCTTTCCCCCTGATTGAATTAGCAGCTCCAGACAAGTAAAAAACAAACACATTAAAAAGAGAAGATCCAGATCATGGACAATCACATCACAAATAGTCTGGCCCTTATTAGGGTTCATGAAGTCCTCTGATTCATCCACAATTACAGCAGTGATTAAAAGATACATAAAATTTGGCTTCTGTTTTCAGAGGCTTTCTGAACCAGATACTTCCAAGTCAAAATATTTATACTGAATTTATTTCTGTTTTACCCTTATAACTAGTACATAATATTATAAGCAGTAAGTAATCATTATAAGCAATAAGTAATCATTATAAGCAACAAGCAGCAAGTTAAACTGATTTTATTAATTCACTGAAATTGAAATATTCAGCTGAAAGAGTCAAATATATTTTTCTCAGAACAAAACTTCAACAAACAACTCTTCAAGTTCACCCTCTAAGATCCCAAAAGCAAAATTACAAAACTGAGATGTTTCTTAAATGCTGGAAACTTTTCATGTATTGGACAAAATTACAATTTTATCTAACAAAAGCCTCATTCAGTGAAATAAGTAAATAGCAACTATTAACACAAAATCTCTCCCCCACTTGTTTTTTATGGTAGGTCTGAAGCACTTTTTGATAAACTTCATGTTCACATGTTCACAGCTCAGAGCCTGGCTTAACACACCAGTCAGTCTCTGCTACAGAGACAGGCAAGATTGTGGGAGTTTCCCATAAGGCAAAGCTGAGAAATCAGCAATTCCAAAACACTTGAACTGAACCTGTAGTGTAGATTTTGTTGGTCATAAAGGTAGCAATGTGAAGAAGAAGAATAACCTGGCTGTCACACTCAAACCAGAGGATAAAATCTTTAAGTCGGCTTCCAAGAGAAAAGCCAGGAAGTGCAGCAAATAGCAGAAGAGGGCATGTGGGATTAAGAGGCATGGAGCGGTACTTGCCTGCTTTGGAGATCCACTCCATATAGCCATTGAGCTCCCGTTCAATCTGCTGCTGTCTTCTTAGCTTCAGAAATGCTCGCCGGTTCTCCACCCGCTCCCTTTCTTTGGCAAACTCCCTGTAGGTAAGAATGGGACAGATTGCTAGAGGTTCTCCATGACTCTGGCTGAATCACAAGAGGAATAAGAAGAGATAAGAAGAACCCTTCTGGATCAGACCAAAGGCCTATGTAGTCTCGACTTCTTTTCCCACAATGGCCAATCAGATGCATACCTGAAGAAATAGCTCCACTCCACATTGTACAGCTCAGACACTGAGATCCAGCTCAAAGGGCCTTCTGGCGGTTCCCTCACTGCGAGAAGTGAAGTTACAGGGAACCAGGCAGAAGGCCTTCTCGGTAGTGGCACCCACCTTGTGGAATGCCATCCCATCAGATGTCAAGGAGATAAATAACTATGCAATTTTTGGAAGACATCTGAAGGCTGTCCTGTATAGGGAAGCTTTTAATGTTTGGTGTTTTATTATGTTTTATATCTGTTGGAAGCCAACCAGAGTGACTTGGGCAACCCTGTCAGATGGGCAGGGTACAAATATAACAACAACAATGCCTCTGGGAAGTCCACAAGCAAGATGTTTGTGCAACAGCACTCTCTTGTTTGTGATCCTCAGCAACTGGTATTCAGAGACATATTGCCTTTGTTACTGGAAGTAGTACACTGTCATTATGACTACTAGCCACTGATAGCCTTATTCTCTGTAAAGAATGGCACAGAAGAGAAACAAAATCAAGAAATCAAGACACAGAGCTACACAAAATCAAGACACAGAGCTACACAGTGAGTGTTTGAAGATCAAAGGTAGAAATGAACCCTGTCATGGTGTTCAGTTGCTGCTAAACTTCATTTCATTTGCAGGGCTGAGAAAGGCAATTTCAAGCTCTGTCTAGGACAGGTGTGCTACATACTTACCCAGAAAGCACCCCCAACACAAGGTTGAGCATAAAAAAGGATCCAATGATGATGAGGGGGATGAAGTATAGCCAGTTCCAAGCGCTCCCTGAGGCATCGTTACTCTGCAGGAGGAAGACAGAAAGGGTGAAGTTATAAGATGGTAACATAAAGGAACACATTTTGCATGGAAACCATTCAGAATAGGCCTTAAAGCAAGGCTCCTAAATCAATGCTTGGAAGGTAGCCTCATAATAAGTTGGCCCAACAACACAGGAATGGGCAAGCTGAACCAAGTATGTGGTGTAAGAACAATCCACCTTGATGCCTCCTGAATTCTTAGGTACAGGAATCCCTCAGATGTGATCACAAGGAAATCTGGCTCATTCACAACGACTACAACTGTCACTCTAACTACCAATACTACCTCTAACTACCTCAACTGATAGTGAGGTTGTTATTCAATAAACCTGTATCTTTGCAGATGAGCTAAATGGCCACTCTCCTCCCTGAGTACCTGTGCACTCACATGTACACATTAAACCAGAGTTTGACATAGTGTAACATGAGAACCAGGCCACTAAGTCAGACCTTTGATCCATCAAGGTCAGTATTGTCTGCACTAACTGGCAGAAGCTCTTGGGGGTTTCACGTAGGTGTCCTTCCTAGGCTTACCTGGCGATTTAACCTGGGGCTTTCTGCTCTTCCATTGAGATACTTCCCTTCCCCCTGGATTTACGTGTGAGTATAAGACGTAGGTTACAAGAAGCAGCCTTAAAATGAGGTAGTCCAGTGGTTGACCTACAGCAGAGTTGTCAGCAATCAATGGTCTCAGGTTGAGGTATTTAGAGATGCTAGGATTGAAGCTGGCCCCTCATACACAAACAGCACATACCTCAGCACTGATGTTGGAAGATAGGGTTCATAGCTCAATGACAAAGCATATGCTTTTCCTGTGATATGTCCCAGGCATTTCCATTTGAAGCTTCTCCAATAGCTGGGCTAGGATATATCTATGCTTGAGTCTTTGGAGTGTGGCTGGCTAAGCTAAACTAGTAGGCACTTAAATAGATTGTAGGTTGTTATGCATATTGTTTTTTCTTCACTAATTATAGGAGCAATTCTCACTGTAAAGACAACCTGCGGTGGAAGGGGATTATCTCTCCACTTCCCACTAAGATTGAAATAAAGATTCCATGCCATACTGTTGCCACTAATTGTGGGACTAGGAGCTTTAGGGGTGTGGGGAGGGGGAATCATTGGTGCAAATGGACTTTTCCCTAGTCCTTTAAGATACAATATATTTGGGGGAGGGAGAGGCAATGATCTCCATTCCAATCCCAGTAGTCGGGTGCAGATATAAGACTTCATTTCTCATGAACTGCCTTTACAGTAAGAATTGGGTCTCCCTTGCCCTTGTCCTTACTTAAGAAAACAAAATAAGCTACAGTCTACCATATGTTAAGTGCACATCTAGTCTGGCCTTCAGAGTAGGCAGTAGAGACTAGTTGGACCAATGGTCTGATTCTGTATGAGACAATTTGTATGTCAAGAGATATTGCTTCTAGGCCCATTGCTCGGTTTCCATTAGAACAGGGTTTCCCAAAGTTGGGTCTGCAGCTGTTGGGTCTACAGCTCCCATTTCCCTAGCTACCACGGCCAGTGGTCAGGGATGATGGGAGTTGTAGTCTAACAACAGCTGGAGACCCAACTTGGGAAAGCTCTGCATTAGACCATTGGGTTGTTACATTTCATGAGTATGTAGAAGACTGCAGCAGCAAAGATGATGGAAACAGGAAACTGGTGAACTTCTTGCAAAGGTGAACAACCCACTTTTACATCTCAACTGAACTGGTAGCCCATAAAACATGTACTTTAAGTTAAGGTCTGTGCTAGAAAGTTCTTCCCTGTAACAACTGTAACCGGAATCTGGAAGTCATGGCTTTCTGAGGTTTTTTGTCCTAGTTCCTAAACAAGACAACTTCCAGAACCAGGATTCTTCTTTCATCTGTTAAGGCAAGTACAGAAATGAGTCTTCTTTGGTCCTTCTCTGTCTTACTGACACCATCAACAGAAACTACCGTATTTGGTCCTTGCTCCATGCCTTGCTATCAAATGCCTCCTGCAATAGAATTCTAACCATGCTTTGCTTGTATGCAGATAGTTCTCCAACAGAAAGTAGCTTGCCTCTCCTCTGTACCTTGAAAGCCAACATTAGCAACGGGTCACAGGTTTGCCCCAAGGAATGTGCTAATGGAACGGACCCTTTTGTGAAGCCTGGCTACTCGGCAGTGGCTGTAGGGCACTAGAAGTAGGAGCTTTGTATGGATTGCATATATGTGAGCCACTAACAACTCCTTGTCCCCATTTCTCCCTTCTAACTATAGGTTGAGAAACAAAAAGATATTGTGCAACTGTGGCAGCTGGTGAACCCCAGCCTTCAAGAGCGCACTGAACAGCCAGGTGACTTAGCACATAAAGGACTCCACAGTCACTTGAGAGGCTTCTATGTCTAACCATATTCTTCCCACACAAATATCTGACACAATTGTTGACTCACGACAGGTGCAAGAACAATCTAAACCTCACACAGTTTCTACCTCATCACTTATACTGGAGCTCTCTGAGGTGAACGGTGTTAAAAATAGTAAGATTTAGCATTTATTTAGGGCTTCTGAGAATCCCAAGCACACTATATTTCTTATCTTAGTTATCTGGGGCGGATGGGGGGGGGGGCGGACGTGAAAGAAAGCTCAGTATTATCCTCATAACTGCAAATGGGTGGGTGGGTAAGGAGTAGGACTGAGACGTCAAGAAGTCATGTGGATCATGCGCACAGTGAAAACTCAGTTCACACCCTGGGCTTATTTGCATGGTCAAGAACTAAAGGTTGTTATCTCAAGGGTTGCTATTTCGAGGTTATTCATACCCTCTTGTTGCTGATTATCTTGCATCATTCATAGGCCTCTGCTTTCTTTTTTAAAAAAGTGAAACTGTGAACTTCACATCTGCCATAATCCACCCAGCTATTGTTTACATGACAACTTGTCCTGGGATGAAAGAATAACTTGTTGATGCATATGATAGTATCAGGTTACAGAGCAAGTTTAGGGCAGTTTTGGAGTTTTGGAGCCCCAGCTAGCATAGCTATTTAAAAGGTATGATAGGAGTTATAATCTAAAACATTTGAATAGCCCAAGGTTGGGAAAAGCTGGTTTAGGGGGTTATCTATCGGGATATTTCTATAGACAGCTCCTCTGTTAATAATCAACCTCTGGTTTGGGGTGAAGTACTTCCCAGAGGATCTAAATTTAGTAGAGGAGCTAAAGCACACTAAAATGGCCTCTGCACAGATTCATGTATTAATACAAATGCATGAAATTTGTCTAAGGAAGCCCAGGACCAAAATGCTTGCCTTAGAGCTCTGTAGAATTCCTCCTTCTACATTTTATATCATTTATTTGTTTTACTATTTTAAAATTGTAAATCTCCTTCATAGAAAGGTGGTAGATAAATGCAACAAACAAACCAACAAACCATTATATCTGCCTAACATTTATTTTGTGCAACCCGTACAGCACATAGGCGACAATTATTCACATTTATTTTGAGCTTCTGGAGAAGGCAAATTCATTGGGTTCAACTTGGTTCTACATCAATGATAACTCTATTGATTCATTGTGCGAGAACTCTGTAGACTTATCCAGACAATTAAGATATGTGTACCCTAACTGCATATTGTAGGAACTCCATGATCAGGGTTGCCTGTGCTTCGTTTTTTAAGTTCATAGCAGCTGGGAAGGGGATCTAATCAGGACTGAAGGTGCAGGGCAGGATGATGGCTCTTTCTCCCCTGTACTGTTTTCTTGATTTAAATTACCCCTCAAAGGTGCTATTTGCCCCTTGGGGAAAATACTGAGGTTTCCAACGGATGCTTTTGATGTTCATGAAGCCACATTCTAAAAGGCGATCCAATTTGGAATGATACAACCCTTGCTGGTAATAAAAATCTAACATCCCCCAAACACCAGGAAAATAATACAGTATCCCAGCAACAGAAGTACTGCTTGGGACAAATGTGAAGTATTGCCTTCAACACAAAAGTGGAAATTGTGTTTCTACTGCCCAAGAACACCTTCATCAGAATAAGCAGCATGCAGCTGTTCAGCAGGACACAAGTGAAATCACCCTAAGGGCCATTGTTTTTTTTTTACTAACTTTTACTTACAAACTGTTTCACTATAATAACCACAAAAAACACATTTTATGTAGGGTTTTCTATTCTCAGGTCAAACCTCCCTTTTTCTCTGAAACCCACAACATTATCTTCTCTTTTAACACTATTATGGGCATCTCTTTCTCTCTCTTTCCACTCCACAGCACTTCCTCTTTGCACCCCATAGCAATGCACATGTTCTCTTCTTTGTCTGCACTCCATCTCTCAGTTACCCCATCTTTTTCAGTTTCCTACCCACAAACCACTCCACACTTCCACCTCACCACTACCCCCCTTTCCTCACTCCATAGGTCTCTCGACACAACATGATAGCCTGCTTTTTCATCCAATAGTGGTCTCTCTTCTTTTTCCACAACCACAGGTTGGTCTGCCCGCCCTATGTTTTTCTGTTTACCTCTCCACAGATCTCTCTGCACTTCCATTTCTCAATTCTCCCTATGCCCTTCTTCCATCTCTAATTTTGCTCTGTTCCTGTCGTCAGTCCCTGCACCCCCCCAATCTACTGTTCACTGAGTTCCGTAGCAAAAGCACAGAAATAATTCACTCTCCCAGAAATTCATACGCTGAGGGCATGTCAGACAGAATAGGTGACCCGTGTAGCATGAATGGCTGCTACAGGCTAGAAAAGCTGGTGCCATTATGCTGTTGTAAAGATGCAGGCATTATCTCACCCCCTGATTGGCTTCAGCAAGTGTTAGATGTTCCCATATAGATGTGGGAAAGGGATGCAAACAATGGGTGTGTAGAATGCCCCAAGGTGCCACAAATAGGCAGACAGGTCTGTTGTCCAAGTGGATTGAGGGAGTCCAGCTCATCAATAGCCACAGGGGCCCAATGAATTATCTCCCTGAGAGAAGATGCCCTCTACTATATTTTCTCTTGACTTCACTTCCCAAAATATTAAAATACTGTTTGCTAGTATAATACAAGTGTTCCAATGAGTTCTCCTTTGGAAGTAGAATATTGCTTTCCTTTCCCATGATTGCTCAATGTGTATATGAGCTGACTCCATGTACAGATTGGTTCCATCTGACAATGGGTTTGGGAGAGACAGAGAAAGTCAGGGGGTCTGAGCCATAGCTGTCCTGGTGTTGTTAGATTCCCAACTCCCATCAGTCCCAGCCAGCATAGTTAATGGTCAAGAATTATAGAAGCTGTAGTTCATCAACATCTAGAGCAGAGCTTTCCAAACTTTTCATGCTGGTGACACTCTTTTTAGACATGCATCATTTCTCGACACAGTAATTCAGTTTTACTAGAAAACTGGAGGTTAAATTCACCCCTTTCCAGCCCCGGGAGGAGCGTGGGGAGCGTTGGCATGAGACACCTACACACTAACATGTTACGACACACAGCTTGGAAAGCTCCGATCTAGAGGGCTGCAGGTTGCCCATTCTTGGAATAAGTCATCAAAGGGGTCATAATCAATTATATGTTGATTGCTGTTTTAACTGTTGATTATCTCTATACTGTATTCTACTCTTTTATTGTGGTAGCTTAGGACTTTTTGTGAAGGGCGGGTAATAAACACACCAAATAAAAAATTAAATAAGTAACCTGATTCTGCATTCATCAAGTAAATAGCTTAGCCCACAGACCATGAGACTCTTAATTTCGGGCTTGTGGGTTTGAGTCCCATGTTGGGCAAAAGATTCCCGCATTGCAGGGGGTTGGCCTAGATGACCCTCATGGTCCCTTCCAACTCTACAATTCTATGATTCTGTGGTTGTGTGAACTGGAACTAGGAAAGAAAGAGAATCACTGATGCCCTATTCTTTCTTGGAAACAGTTATATGCATAAACTCCAGCCATGTTACATTTTTAGAGAGCCTACAGGGAGAAGGAACACAACCGCTTTCAAAAAGCTTATAAGAGACCTACATGGGGGTTGGGGGTGGGAAGGCACAGGAGAGTAATGAAACCAATTTGGGTAGAAAGAAACTAGTTTCCTTTCCCAAGAGGCTAGGAATGAAAAGATGTGCTGGTTAGTTATCCAGGGCACCTTCAAAAACGCACAGGACACAGAGAAAAGAGGACAAGGTGGACACAGGAAAGTGATCTGCAAACATGGAGGGAAAGTACTATAGCAGAAAGCCATTAAAGTGGACGTTTCTTCTTTAAATATGCAATTTAAACAGAGCCTCACCACCTCCACCCCAGAGACTACAAAAAGCGGAAGCTCCCTCTCCCCCCCCCCAAATCATTTATTTGCTCTTCTGATTATTGTATCAGCACAAGCATTCCTGCTTGCCAGACAAAACAATCCTCCTCTCCTCCCCTTATGTGCTGTTCTGAGGGTTCACCTTACTCTTCAGAAAGGATTTGGGAGAGGTGTGTGTTGGAGAAAGCCCTGATGTTGGCTTCCACTTAATGTACTGGGTTAGCTGAATCTGGGCCATAGGATCTACCAGGTCAGTATGATGAGAAGGAATTCCACTAGATAGTGCATAACTGTGGAACTCACTTCTGTTGAAAACTCCAGCTCTGCTCAATGGGGCTTACTCTCAGGTAAACATGCAGCTGGAGGAGAAGGGGGAAGAGGCTGGAGAAAGAACTGTGAGTGGAGGGGTATCCTTCCCTCATCCCCTTGGAAACTCACCAAACCTACTGCACCAGTTATGTTAGGGCATTTTGTGATTTTATAATTTATGTGACTTTGTGCTCAGTTCATTCTTTTTACATGGCCTTTTATGTACTGTGGTAATTTATGCATTGTGACTTTGCTGTTGTTTTTATTGATTATAGTTTAGGAATGATTTATCGTAATGGTTGACAGTTAATTTCTGTTGAATTATTGTTTACTGATATTTCGAGAGTTTATTGTATAATATATTCTAAGTGGAGAGTCGTACCTTGGATCCTGAGTGCCTTGCGAGTCAAACGTTTTGGCTTCCGAATGCTGCAAATCTGGAAGTGAGTGTTCCGGTTTGCGAACGTTCTTTGGAACCCGAACATCCAACGCAGCTTCCGCTACTTCCAATTGGCTGCAGGAGCTTCCTGCAGCCAACTAGAAGCAGCACATTGTTTTCCGAATGTTTTGGAAGTCGAACGGATTTCCAGAATGTATTCAGTTTGATTTCCGAGGTACCACTGTATTACTTTATTTTTTTTATAAGTTTTTATTTTAAGTCATTTTTTAAATGACTTACTTGTATTGAATTAGACTGTTATAAGGATGTGTGATCTTTGTTGTGTATTTTGTTGTTTCTTCAGATTGCAAAGTGGCTTGTGTATAGCGATATAGAAAGGGATTATACAAATTAAAAAGTGAAATGAAGAAATGCAGCGAAAACACCTGAAGCAGCGTTGGGCTTATTTATTTAATAAATTTCTACTGCATCTTTCTCCATCACAAAGAGATCCAAGGGTGGGTCACATAATAAAATCAAAATATGTTATAAATAACCATCACCTCTCATATAAATAAAACTCAAATTTCCAATGAATACTCCTGCAACAAGACAACTAGTATTGGCTGCATCTCCCCAAAACCTCTCCCTGCCAAAAGCTTGGACAAAGGGATGAGTTTTTAACTGCTGCCTAAAAGCAAATAAAGTTAGTGCCAGACTTGCAGTTAGCACTGGAATACTGGCAGTGTTTGTGCATGTGCTGCATTAACTGCAGGATCATAAAATCTTGTTATGCAGAATTAAAAATATTTAGCACAGGTGACTCGCAACTTAAGCACATTTAACCTGTGTGCATTCAGCTTTACATGCTTGGCAAATTTAATTAAAAAGGGGTCGGAAAGGGGGCAGGCAACAAGGGGGGGAAATCTTTGAACCCAATATGTTTTGGACTATATGTGATTTTGGCTTTAAGCAATATCCCCAGAACATAACCCCAGCATAAGTTGAGAGTAGTTTGTAATTACTTTATCTATCGTGTTTTTTTGTAAAGAATGGGATAGGGGCAATTTTGTACCCTGCTTCTCTGCCTTTTTAATTTTATTTTTAGGCTAAAGCGAAGTGAAAATCTAAATAATAAAACTCGAACTAAATTGTGGGGATAGACTGATCCAGGAAATCATCAAGGCCAAATGATCCACATGCCACACAAGCACAGATGATTAATCAGCGTAATCCAGCTCATTGTGAAAAGACTTCTTGAGAAAGCAGAAGTGAGTGCAGCAACAGATTCCCGCAGAGCGGACAGCTCCAGCGGACTTAAGCATATATCGTGGATTTTCTCCACTGCTTGGCTTTTTCAGAGATCTCTATCAAATCAAAGCTGCTGGGAAAGGTCATGCCAATCTATAATTTGAAAGTGCTCTCTCTTTTTCGCTTCTCATTTCCCTAACATGCATCTTCCTCTTTCAGGCCCCTGTAGACTGTGCTGTTTTGATTCTTAAAGTGATTTTTTTATTGCTGGCTGAGACTGCCAGTTTGGATTTAATTCACCCCAATCAGTCTGCCTTTTCCCCATCTCACACCCAGTGCCCCTCCTCCAATAGTAGGGTGGTCTCCATTTTGGGGGATAACAGGACATAAAGCTTTTACTCCACTTCTTTCTAACAAAAGTGACAGACTCATGGTAGTATGTAGTTGCTCTAAGAGTGAGCAATTAAGCAAATCAAATCAGGGTCTGAAAGGAGAATGGACCGACTTTTCAAATTTCTCCTCTTCCTGGTAACCAAAGCTTAAGGTGCAGTTGCCACCCTCTAGGGCAGGCCTGAACAACATGCGACCCACCAAACCAAAGGCAGCCCACCAGCCATGTTCTGGGGCCTGCCAGTTGCTTGACAGCCCCACTCCATATCTGCATTCCTGGGCAGGCAGCAATAACAGCCATAGTGTGCTGCTTGCCTTTGAGGAGTTAACACTCACTGCTTAGTTTTCCCATTTCTAACTAGAGCCCACACACCCATGTCTGTCAAACATTTAGTGCGCACACACTAACATGGAGGCATTTAGCAAATTTGTTCACTGAAATTCACTCCCAGGGTTCCAATAAATAGTTCCATGAATACTGGTGCAAAGTGCAGTCTCCTCACCCCAGTGCTGTCTTGGAGGGATTCATGACCACTGACTCACGGAGCATTGCTGGCTGCCACAAATTCTCTTGGAAGCCAGTGGGGAATATAGTGAGAGACAATCCTGGGACAGCGAGCTCTGCTGTCTGCATTAGCTTGATTAGCTCATGGAACAGAGTGTGAATTCCATGGGTAGAACACTTCCCAGATTCAAGCTGTTTGGGAAACCTGATACAAAGAAATCCATCTGATGTATCCATCAAAGTAGATCCACTGACTAACTTCAGTCCATTGATTTCAGTGGGCTAACACTCTGAGTAGGTCTAGCATTAGAGTGGCTGGGGAAACCCAGCCAGATGGGCGGGGTATGTATGTATGTATAAATAAATATTACTATTATTATTATTACAACCCGCAGTTTCCTAATACAGCTACTTCTGAGAAAGTGGGCAAGCCAGGTGACTTGCGCATGACCCCCCCAAACGGGTGTCTTTTGGTCCAACGCTTTGGCATGAGCCGACTGATTTGTGTGAGAGTGAGACCAAAAAACAGGATCTTTTGGTCTGAGATCCAATCAGAAGCTGCAATTGCTTCTGGGTTGTCCCGCTCAAATTGGGATGGTTTAGGGGTACACTGCTAAAATACCATCAGACAAACAACACAGGCAACCTGCTGCAGATGCTGCCTAGCACAACTGAAAAGGTTACAGCACAGCAGAAACTTTATGCAGTCACGAATGCCCGGTGTTTAGAAAAATGAACGAGACTATTGAAACATTAACATTTTACGTGCTGGAAAACCCCTTGCCTGAAAGCAAAGTAAGTGAAGAATACTGAGGGCTAAGCTGTGCATTTAGCTATGCATCTGTACATTTAATTGCATGCTTATTCAGGGGTTTTGCTTTTTACACAAATTACCAGTATGAGGCCTTTCAACTAGGATCCTAACATAGTAGGGGGGCTTTAACTATTTACCCTCTTGCTGTGGTCCAGATCTGGACTGCGGCCCCTATGCCTACAACCGGAGGGTGGGGCACACCTCTTGTTCATGGTGGCTTTTCTTGTACAGTGGTACCTCGAGTTAAGTACTTAATTCGTTCCGGAGCTCCGTTCTTAACCTGAAACTGTTCTTAACCTGAAGCACCACTTTAGCTAATGGGGCCTCCTGCTGCTGTTGCGCTGACAGAGCACAATTTCTGTTCTCATCCTGAAGCAAAGTTCTTAACCTGAAGCACTATTTCTGGGTTAGCGGAGTCTGTAACCTGAAGTGCATGTAACCTGAAGCGTATGTAACCCGAGGTACCACTGTGGTGCAAAACTGCAGCTGTGGGGAGTCTGATTCCAATCAGGTTTATAGCTGGGGTGGTCTACCCCCTCAATACTACGCTCCTGATCTGTATCTGAGGACCTGCCCTGCCAATTTGTGGAAAAACAAAACCCTGCACTTAAAGGCTAGGTGGGTCAGACTTGGTTTAAGGCAGTTTCCTGTGGTTTTAACAGCCCCTCTGGTTCTTTCAAGTACAAACTGCTGTGGATTTAATTAGCCAAGATATCTGGCTGGTACTGCTCTCCTGCTGTCTCATAGGAAAAATAGACACAGGCATCACATCTTCTTTCATATTACAACATGTGAATGTCTGTCGTCCCAAATTCTGTGGCTACGCCGAATTATCAACAACACTAGCAAACACACATTATTGCTAATATTTTCCCATTTCTAGCCAGGCAAAGGTGCTGTACAAAAAACATCCCCCCCCCCCACACAAAAATACCACAGACCCTGTCCACAGGTTTAGTCTAACAGCCACAATATAAAATGGGGAAAAGAGACAGGGAAGAAAAAGAAGAAGGAGAGCGCAAATGTGAGAGAACCAATTCTTATATACAATTCTATTATTGTTGTTCTAATGACCAGGTGGAATGGCTACTGAAGAGATAGTTCTGGGAAGTGAGGAGCCAAATGGCAATTGGGCCTGGCTAAGCCAATGAAGTGGGGCCACTTGGTCTTCTCCAGAGGCAGCCAAGTGAAATGACGACTAACAGATGACAACCCTGGGAGAGGAAGAGCTACATGGCAGCTGGTCCTAGTGAAGCCGATGTATTAGGCTTTGCTGTTTCGACTCCTCCTCTGATGCAGCCAGATAGAATGGCTGCTAATAAAAACAAACACGTGCCATTTTTACAGGGAGCCTGCTGTGGAGATGAACTCACTGCATTTAGAGCTAAACACCATCTTCTCCCAGGACTGAGCTTAGGGGAAAACTGTTCTTCCAGTTTTTGCTGCAGAAGCACAGCAATGACTGATGGAGCTTTATGTCAATCAAAAAGCCACCTCTCGCATTTCTCAGAGCAGCAGTACAAGACTGAATACACTCTGTGAAAGCCTTTTCTGTAAAAACTTGAAAACAAACAAATCAAGCACCGGATGCACATGCTTGAGATTTAAGTAGAATGCCTGAATGAAGGCTGGTGGGGGAGAGGAGCAAAGGAGTAACAACAACCGGCTTCAGTTTGGATACTGTATGCGCCTCCTTTGAGAAGTGAAGGCAGGGGAGAAGCAGAGCTCACCCCGCAATAGAAAAAACTGTCCCATTCTTATGTGCAGGTACACCTGTATGCAACCTTAAAAGTACTGAACCCTGATGCAGGCATCTCATGCACATTCACCTTCCATAGCAAAACTACGTCTTCCAGGAGAGCACGGTAGTGTGGCAGCAATAACACTCATATATTTGCAGTATATATATCTATATATATATAAAGGTAAGAGGCAAAATGAAATATCCACATGCATTCTAAGTGGGAAAGGGGATAGAGAGTCTATAGTTCACTGCTATTGCAAGTGCATTATCCAAACTGAATTAGGATCTAAGGGAGGACTGTGAGTATAATTGAATGAACACGTGTCTCTCTAAAAAAATAAATACCTATGATTTCTAGTTTGATGACCCACAAGGCAAAAAGGAAAAGAATAGCATACATATTGCTCATCTGTGCTTTTGAAAAGAGGGCAGGTAGGAGGGGATGATTCATGGGGTTCAAACTTTTTAGTGTTAGCAACACACTAAAATGGTAGTAGATGATATATTAATTTACAAGAAAGTCTTGTTTCTAATATAGGAAGGCCTCAAAGAGAGACCTGTCTCTAATGGGCATCTTATGCCCCAAACTTACCTTTCGGTGCTTCTTGTGGGACATGGAAATTAAATTTCTTTTGGCACACCCCTCCCAAGGTCTGGTTCAATGTGATAAAATGGTTCTGAGGCAGTGAGCTACTGATTACTAGTTACTGAGAGAGCAGCAACAGGGAAGGCTGTCACTTTCATGACCTGCTTGTGGTTTTGCCAGAGGCACCTGGCTGACTTCTCCTGAAAACAGGATACTGGACTGGGTGGACCTTAATTCTGAACCTGCAGAGATCTTCTTATGTTTTTAGGACTACACCTAGACAGCTATAGGTTTATGAGGAGCTATTTTCCCAACTACCATATCATACTAAAAAACAACCAATGACTTTGCCTTTTCCGGAATTCCTCGCTCTGTGACACTGGCTTCTCCTACTCCCAATATAGTTTGAGGGTCAATTTCAGATGTTTTACAGAGCTTTAACTATTTAGATTGAGGTGTATGGGAGCATTCAAATCTAATTTCTCACTCAACTTTATTTTGCTGTAGAAAGAGTCTTATATCCACTCCTGCTCTCCTGTCACCTATCAGTTACCTGGTCCCTGCATCACCTCCTCATTTTTAAATGGTTTGCTAATGGGATATGTAATCTTGGGGGGGGGATAGAAAGAAGTGCTGTGTTTACATACATGATCCAGTGACTAATATTAACAGTATTATTGTAGCCTCAGGAATTGCATATTGTGATCATAACAAACATTCAACAATAACTATTACGCCTTACTCAGTATTTAACAAGTGACATTCAGTTCTGGGGCAATGAGTTTTGCAGTAAAAATGGGGATGTATTTGTTTTAACCACACATTATGTGAGAGAGTACCATCAACATATCATAATGGTGCCCCCACAGCTGGTCCTTTGGTACTATCCATAATCAACTTCAGTAAACAAGAACTGTGTCTGACTCCTGGCTCTCTTCCCTTTCTCCAGAGATTTTAAAATCTGTGCTCATCTTCCTGGCTTCTTGACCTCACCACTCCTCACGCTTCTTGAAACACAAACTCAACATGCCCAGTCTCATCAATTGCCATTTACATGGCTGATCAATGCTCTCTCCATTACAGTGATCCACCCTCCCTGGCTACCAGCCAGTCTCCCTCCCTCTCCATGTCTCACTCATCCTTTGCCTTCTGCCAACTCTGCTCTTTCCTTTTAAAAGACTTCTACAACCAACACTGCAACCAGGCATTGCTTCTCTTCTGCTAATATTCTTTGTTTCTCCTAAACCTCTATCTGCTCCCAAGGTCTACCAGTGCACAACCCTGGAACGTGTCCAGAGGAGGGCAACCAAAATGGTCAAAGGCCTGGAAACGATGCCTTATGAGGAACGGTTAAGGGAGCTGGGCATGTTTAGCCTGGAGAAGAGGAGGTTAAGGGGTGATATGATAGCCATGTTCAAATATATAAAAGGATGTCACATAGAGGAGGGAGAAAGGTTGTTTTCTGCTGCTCCAGAGAAGCGGACACGGAGCAATGGATCCAAACTACAAGAAAGAAGATTCCACCTAAACATTAGGAAGAACTTCCTGACAGTAAGAGCTGTTCGACAGTGGAATTTGCTGCCAAGGAGTGTGGTGGAGTCTCCTACTTTGGAGGTCTTTAAGCAGAGGCTTGACAACCATATGTCAGGAGTGCTCTGATGGTGTTTCCTGCTTGGCAGGGGGTTGGACTCGATGGCCCTTGTGGTCTCTTCCAACTCTATGATTCTATGATTCTATGATTCTATAACCCTAGATCACCTGGCTTCTGCATCCTCTCATATACCAGAGTAGCCTTCTGCTTCTTGGGACAGACATCTACAGTAGCTGTACAAAACCAGGATTATATTAGACAGGTTGACACCACTAGCATCTGATTTTAAAAGGGCAAATATTATCCACTGGGGGAATCAGCAATGCCATTTCTTATGCAAAACGCTCTGCTGTTGCTTGGACTGCAAAACTAGACTGAAGCAAAACTGCCTCCTCCTTCTACGTTCACACTCAGAGGCCATGAAACAAGGGGGACAAATTCTGAAATTCACTGGTGCTCCTCAGGCTAGCAGCTGCTGTTTTTATTTTCCTGTGATGCCCCAGAATTACACTACATCATGATGTAGAGTCATTTCAAGTGACATTGCAGGGAAAATGACAAATCTTCACTGGTGGCTACCATTAAAGTGTAAGAGGCCATCAAACTTTTTCACCTTACAGCTGAGAATTCTCTTTTTCAGATGCTCAGCTGAGCAGCATGCAAAACACCCCCTCTTACATTTTCATCCTTTGTCTAATCCCTGCACAGAGCCCAGAACTGTTGTTAACAATCTCAGCCCTGAGCTCAGAGTCAAAGAAGGATGGGCTGGCTTTTTACAGGGTTGCTGTACCACCAGCTGGGATGCTAGAATGGGTTCTGGACACTGAAGCTAGTGGTTAGGAGCCTGTGGAGCCACCTGAACAGGGATGGAGGAGGATTTCCGTATGTTCCACAATTTGGAGCCACCTTTCCAAGTCTGCATCCAACAGATCATGATCAGATCAGAATGTAGATATGCAGATTAATTTGCATGTCTACAATTCTTTCTGAGCATGGTCTGCTCCTACTCATGTATTTGCTGCTGTTTTTTCTTTTTTACAAGGTGGTCTGAGTGCTTTCAGGCTCTTTCCCTCATTTTTTTCTAGCTGTTTGGAGCTATCTAGGACAGACAGTCCTTGCTGTGCTCATCTAAATGTTTTAGGTAAGCGGCAGTACATTATGACATGCCACCATGGGTACCCCATGTTCCTATAAGGCTCCCCTGCAGAAGTAAACTCTCCCAAAATGGGTGCATCTCATCTCATCTCATTTCATTTCAATTCAATTCAGATTCTTTTGCTTCTTATTACAGAGTCTGCTGCTATGGGATAAAGGTACCTGTTGCTATTCTGGAATCAGGTGTGCTTGTTGTGACTCACGGAAGTTATCAGTCTCCTGTGCTCTGCAGCCTGGCTTTGGAAGACTTAGAACTGTACCTCCAGCAAAAAATGTATGTTGCCTCTTTGGTGTAGAGTGCTTTTATGTTTTGAATTCCAAATGATCTTATTTCCTAATGACAGGCAGACCAATCCTAACAGGAGGCCTCCTAAATTGCTCCAGGGATTCAGGAATCCCTGTGGCTTTAGGATTAATTCCTCTTCCCCATGTTGGTTCAGCTGTGACACTTGTGCCTTATCCACACAACCAGCCACCAGCTGTACTCAACGCTAAAGAGGAAAAAGTAAGGGACTGGGACTGGCATTTACTGACCTCAATTCAAGGTCTGGAATATAATTTGGGTGTGTGAGAGAGACTGTGCTGCACCTAATGCAATCGAACTATCCTCAGTAATTGCACCGTTTTGCCTGTGTGACCTCTTAAATCTCCACAACAGATACTGAGAAATCTCCACCACCACTGTCCCATGTTTCATTAACTATGTTATGAAACGTAGTTTGAATGATCAGAGGGCAGCCAGTGGGAAGATCTGTTTTCTCAATTAAAATCTCCCAGTTCTGATCAGCATAATTACGGTATTTCCTAATGGGATAGAATTGTTATAGCTCAATGAGGATTCTGTGCATCTGAGACTGTGACTAAGGTGCCAGATTCAGTCTAGATCAGGGCTGGGGAATGTTTTTAAGCCCAAGGGCCATATTCCTTAATGGACAACCTTCCAAGGGCCACAGACCAGTGATGTGTGGGGCCAGAGGCAAAAATGGGTGGAACAACAAATACAAGTTTTACCATTAAACAGTAGGCTAGTTTCTACTTATCAGAATTCAAGGCCATCTTACAGCTAAGCAAAAACTATCATGGAGGGTATGAGGCAGCGCCAGTGAAAGGGGTGGCCTAGGGAGAGGTCCAAGGGCCTGAAGGGCTATACTGGGCCCCTGGACCTGAGATCCCCCACCCCTGGTTTAGATGGAATGCTTCACAGTTTCATTCTAGAAACTGATCTCTGAATGCTTGGCTATGGGACAGACGCAAAAATTAATTTGCAGGAAAACAGTATTTACTACAGATGAAGCTGAAGCATGTTGGCGAAAAAGGGATATATGCATGTTTGCAGCCAACAAATGAACAAACAAGGCAGGAATGTGGCGAACAGGTCCTAATTCTCACGCCTAGGTTCATATTATACTCACCACTCCTTTATACCATAGAAAAAGCCACAATGTTCTTCTACCAGCATTAGGCCAATGCCTGCCATTCATAACATACCAGAGATACTATCTTTTCAAATTACAGTCGTACCTTGGTTGAAGAACACGTTAGCAGTCAAATGTTTTGGCTCCCGAACGCCGCAAACCCGGAAGTGAGTGTTTGCGAATATTTGGAAGCCGAACATCTGGTGGGGCTTCCGATTGGCTGCAGGAAGCTCCTGCAGCCAATCGGAAGCCGCACCTTGGAAGCCAAATGTTTTGGAAGTCGAATGGCCTTCCGGAACAGATTCTGTTCGGCTTCCAAGGTATGACTGTACTTAAGTCCTTGTTTTTCTGCTTTTCTTGCTGCGGTACATTCTGCAGACAGAACCAGAATACAGCCAGTTCTACCATTTAATATATTTCTTTGTAAGCTGCCTTGAGTCCCTCTGAGAGAAGAAGGCTGGGTATAAATAAATAACAATAATACTCACATCGTATAGGAGGTCAGTCCACCCTTCCATGGTGATACACTGGAAGACAGTCAGCACGGCAAACAGGATGTTATCGAACTGCGTGATCCCATAGTTGGGTCCTTGCCAGTATTCTTCACACTTGGTCCCATTAGGGCAGAGGCGTGATGACGGTTCCGTTCCACATGGAGCTTCCTCCTTGATTTCATCTGTGGAGGGAGGAAAAAGAGACTCTCTGGTTATACTGCAACTGTGCCAGGCAGGTAATCAGGAGTAGGTAATAAAGCACATTATGGAGTGTTCAGTTGCTTGAACATTTGTTCAGCACCCTATTCATTAAAAAAGAGCCCCATCAAAACACAACTCTTTTAAACAAACAAAAACGTTATATGAAAAGGGGGAGAGGTGGTGATATCACAGGGATCAGTCAATTAGCATTCTCTGTACTTGGCTTCTGTAGAAACAGGTAGAGCTGTTTTGGCCTGAGGTCAATCTTGTAAGGAGGCTCACCACCTAACATGTGCATTTCTACCTAGTCTACATTTCTTCTCCTACACAAGTTGGAGGGGGGAGAAGAAACCCTGTAACAAGGAACTAATTAGGCCCACCAGTCACAGGTTTGGCTCAAGAGGCTGTTTTGGGTGTGCCTCACCCACCTTAAATCACCGGGCATTGGATATGGGAAAGGTTCAAACAGCAGCCACAAATAAATTATGAGAAATGAACTGTTACGTACTGAAGTTCTCACCCTGGGCCAGCAGGAGGATACTGTAGATAGTTATGCAAATGAAGGATCGAAAGTGACGTTCAGTGATTGGATAGTTTTAGAAAATGGCAACAGTTACATTGTTCTGGAGCTCTATATAAGCAGGCTGACTGAGCTCCTCAGCCAGTTCTGTTCCAGCTTACAAATAAAGAGCTGCTTTGGAAGAATTGCTGTGTCGTCTGCTATGTCTACCCATAACTTAACATGAACTCTTAAGTACACTCTCATATCCTCCTTTGGAGACATGGCAGAGGAAATGTCTGATGTCACAGGAGATCAGGTGAAATCAGGTGATTGGCAAGTGGGAGTTCCCGTCCACCTATCAAAGTAATCCTAGGAGTGTTGACCCTTTTTGGATCCATCCCTCCAGCCCAAAGTGGTTCCTCACCCCTGCCCTAAACTTGCTTACTCAGTATATTCAGCCTGGCTCACTTAATCCTAGCAGAAAAAAGTTTGCCTGATACCTATTATCCAGGGTCAAAACAACCTCACTGCCTTCTATGTCTGAGCTTGGGATGATGAGGATGGGGAGCAGACACAGAGAAACAGATGCTCTTTACCTACCTGTAATAATATCCTTGCAGGCAGTGTGAAATTTCCCCATATAAAATTCTAACCCTATGATTGCAAAAATAAGGATTGCAAAAAATAGGAGGAGGCCAATTTGCAGCAGAGGTATCATGGCCTTCATGATGGACTTGAGGACGACTTGTAAACCTAGAAGAAAAAGACAGAGCGCAGAGCAGGATTATCACAAGGCAGATCCATAAGTATGCATACTGTACTTAAATTTCAACAGGAGCAGGGAGGGACTTGACCACTGCTCCCTGCTTTGTGCAAATTCCCCCTAACCTAGAATTCACTCCCTGTTTATTGCATTCATAAGTAGTGGAGACAGAAGAATGAGAGAAAACAAATTCCTCATTCTGTACAGCATGTGGCTATAATCTATGACCATTTCTTTTTCTGCTACATGATATTTTCAGAAGAGGCCATAAGCCTAGAGGAAAGAGATCCTAATAAGAAAGAAGCCTGAACTGGCTGATATTAAGCAAGAGCCATTTTGGAAGGTCACAAGATCTTCCCAAGTATGGAATTTATGTGGATATTCCCAAGTCCCTTTTGATAACCATCTTGCATTGGAATAGCCTTCATTCATGCAAATTATTTCCAAATATCTCCCATGGAAACAAATGGGAAACTCCAGAAGTTCTAGACATCGCTCTTAGCATTCAAGAACTTTGGAATAATATCCAATGATGCCATACTCCTGGCTGACGCTCTAGTTCCTACATGTAGAGCCTAGAGGAGAATAAAGGGTGGCAGTGCAATGCTATGTATGTTTACTCAAAAGTAAGTCCTGCTGTGATCCGTGGTGTTTACTTCTGGGAAGGTGTCCCTAGGATTAGGGTCTGGGTTTTACAGGGAGAGGACAAATTCTTTGATTAGGCATTGGGTTATTTATTTATTTATTTACTTACTTATTTTGTAAATTACCTTTCATTTGAAAATCACAGGGTGGTTCATAACATAAAAATAATATATGAGAATGTAAGGTACATAAAAAACCCAACAACCCTCCTCCCTCAAACACATTTAAAAAACCATAGAATGTTAATCAGCCTAGCTACAAAGAAACTTTTTTGCCTGGTGCCTAAGGAAATGCAATGAAGGCACCAGGCAAGCATCCCTAGGGAGAACATTCCACAAATGGGGAGCAACCACAGAAAAGGCCTGTTCTCATGTTGCCTCTTTAGGAAGAGGCACACAAAGAAGGGCCTCTGATGATGATCACAGGGTTCAAGCTGGTTCATATGGGTTGCATGGGAAGGCTGTAAGAAAAGTTGTAGGTTCCCAGGAGGTGGTGGGCAGAGGTTGATACTGGGGCCACAGGAAGACGAGAACCCCTGCCTGGGTCAGTCGTTATATCTTGTAGGAAGATGCTAAGGTGGGTGCTTCAAATAAGTTACAGGTGAGCTGCAGGACATGAAGAGTGCACTTAACTCACTTGGGATTCCCGACACTAGCTTTAGTGGCCGGAGCACACGAACAGCCCGCAGAGTCCGCAGGTCAAACTCGGTGCCGACTGTTGCCAAAATGCTGTAAGAGAAATAAAGAGGAAGTGTTGGTGCTGAGAACTTGGTCTATTTCAACAGTGCAGAGTAGGAAGAAAAGTAGATTTCCCCAATAACGCAGTGGAAATCCAGCCTGCTACTGTTTGGAAGGAATCTGGACTTCTCCAAAAGCATGTGGAGGTTTTCCTTCTTCTGGAAGTTAATTCTAAGGATGTCTGCACGATATACTCATTTCCTGAGGATTAATAGCAATCGTTCCTTTATTCTGAATCCACAATAACTAATAGAGGTTAGCTCCACCATTCCACTAATACACATTAATTGTATTAAAAGAGTACAAAAATACTGCAAATTTTAGGTGTGTCATTAACAATAGTTTCATGAACAGACATTAGCTTTCCTCACCAATTTACATGCCGGGAAGTTTCTCCTGTTGAATGTCAGGCTGTCCATTAAAGTCCATTAAAGGACAATCAATTCAGATGAGGAGTATAGCACCTAGGAAGTGGGATTAACCCTTTTCCTAATCACCATTTTATCAAGGAAAACCATAGTCCCCAAATTTCTATCTGGCCCATGTATCATTTATATGAAAGAATAGATTGTATCCAGGGACTGTTGAGTTGGAAATAGGTATTTGTTGGCTACTCCCACAAGGGAGGGGAACCCTTTGGGACTATGCACATCCTTTTTTATTTTATCTGTATGAAATCTTAAAAATTACATCTGAAACCTAGACTGTATGCAAAGACAAAAATCACATGTACCCACAATCAGGCAAGAAAGTATTACTGTGAACTGATCTACACATGGATAAAGTTGTCAGTGAATACCGCAGTCACAGCAGCCTTACACCCCACCCCACCCCCGCCCTCCATCTGCAGCAATCATAAGAATGGATGTTGCTGCATCCAATGTACACTAGGGGTCAGAAACCAAAGTTGTCAGTGGCAACCCAATTTGCTGGCAGCGAAACTTTTGGACTGGAGTTCAAGAATTAGCCAAAATCACCCACTCACGTCCTAAAGTGGCCCTCCAGGAAAACAGGTTGATCTCCAGGGATGTACATCTTGGCCCATGCTAACATTTCAAATCAAGTAAATAAACAAAAATGCTTAACTAAGTGACCAATAGAGGGACACGGGTGGAGCTGTGGTCTAAACCACTGAGCCTCTTGGGCTTGCCAATCAGAAGGTTGGCGGCTCGAATCCCCGCAACGGGGTGAGCTCCCGTTGCTCGGTCCCAGCTCCTGCCAACCTAGCAGTTTGAAAGCACGCCAAAAAGTGCAAATAGTTAAATAGGTACCACTCTGGTGGGAAGGTAAATGGTGTTTCTGTGTGCTACTCTGGTTTCGGTGTTCTGTTGCACCAGAAGTGGTTTAGTCATGCTGGCCACATGATCCGGAAAAACTGTCTGTGGACAAACGCCGGCTCCCTTGGCCTGTAAAGCAAGATGAGCACCGCAACCCCAGAGTTGTCTGCGACTGGACTTAACGGTCAGGGGTCCTTTACCTTCACTTTTTAAGTGACCAATTGCATCGCAGACAACTTGGTTCTACTCCCCCAGTAAATCCTGTCCGTCAGTCCCCCAATAAATCCTGGCTACGGCTATATGCATGGCTGAAGTGGGCCAACAACTGCTTAGAGGTAGGAGTTGGTCAGTGCAAAGAAGCCCTTAGCTTGTGTCCACTCAAAGATTCAGGTTACTTCCTCTCTGTGCTTTTAGGTAACAGACAACAAACAGACTAAATAGGTTCATTTAACAAGGTGGTTTCTAATGAACCAATAATTGCTTGCTTTAAAAAAAATGCTTTTAAAAAATGATTTTATTAGCTGTTAACTGCCTCAAAGACAGGATATAACAATTTTTTTAAAAAATATGGGGGGGGGGGGATATTCTGTTGCCATGGGCATAGAAAGCGACCCAACCTTCCTGTTTAAACAACACTTTATATATCTCTTTTGCTGACCTTCGTTTCTTTTCCAGCTAGTAATCATCATTCTCTGTAACTGCCTTCAGCTAATTTAATCCACTACTCCTTCCCAACAGCTGGGAAGGATCCCAAGAACTTTGCCTGCAATTGGTTTAGTGCTATGAAATAATATGATGATGGTTGTTATCATAATCTCTTCATTTTACTGCAATTACATTCAGGATCATCGTAACACGAGCAAGAGGTAAACACACCATACACGGCATAAATATGTGGCAAGCATCTTAGCATCCTTTCCCTGGTTTTTAGTTAAGCAGCCCTCCCCCCACCCTTTTTTTCTGCCTTTCCTAACTTAAAAGTGGTTACATTTTAGAGGATAGTAATTGCGTTGTAATGAGATCTCTGGGCTCTGGAATTAGAAGTTATTCTTGCTGTGTTCCTATCTTTTTCTTATGGTAATTAAAAAGCTGACTCAGATGGGCTCAATGAGCAACTCTGATTAGGAACCACTTATCTACTCTGGCCATGTGACTCAGCAGTTGCGGGGGGGGGGGGGAGCAAGGTGTATGCCACAGTCTCAGACAAATGGGAAGAAAGATAAAGAACTCACTAACTCTAACCTGGCATAATCTGCTTTGAAAAATATATGGCACCTACATTACAAGGTAGCATTTTTTCCTGGAGTTTATGTGCAGTTCTCATACCCCAAGCTGAGGTGGGGGGAGATTTTCTGCCTAGAGACCCTGAACTGCAGGTAGCTCATACAGGACACAGAAGCGGGAAAACACGATGCAGGACATGTACTGAGCTTCTTTCCACATTTCTGCTGCAGTCTGCAGTATGGAACTTGTGGATCCTGCAAGCCTGATTCAGCCCACTGAGCCCCTCCAAATGGCCCATAAATGGTCCGTTTTTAGCAACCTCTGCCAATCATATGACATTATGATGGTGCCAACTGACAATTATTTTGATCTGCCTCATCACTTTCTGTGATGTTCCTTGGATTAGACTTTAAATTTTTAAGTATTTTGCATATGTTTTACATGTTTTATGTCCAACTGCCCTAAAACAAAGGGAGAATCAAATGTAAAGTACATTTGATAGTAACCCCGCGGCTTTTGCCACACCCACTACTGGAATGAGGAGCCCAGAGGGTTGGCCAGGTTTCAGTCTGGACCATGGATTGAAAGTGGTTCCCCACCCCTGATTTAACTTATGAAATTCCTGAGCTTCACACACCATCTGTGGCCAACAGAACCAGGATGGGAAAGTGCCATATGTGAAATATGTAATGTTCACACATTACAGCAGAACATCCTTACCTTGCTATTATGAAGTGTAATGTTTCAACCTCCACTCTCCCTCCATGCTATGTATTGCTGTACTGAATATTTATTATTATTAAAATAATAAACTCTTATTTCATTAAAAAATCACGTAAGCATTCCAGTTAATTATCATTGTGTGATATAGTACAACACTATATCATTATGTTAAACAATGATTTATTAAAATCTATTAATCATATATTTATACACTTCTCTAATTACATAATAATGGATTAATATTGAACAGAATTGCTTTGTGATTAAATAACACCAGTAAAGTTCTTTCTTTTACAAATGAGCATGATTTTCAATCTTATATAACTTTCAAAACTGATTTTCCAATATTTTTATATCAAGTTTTAAGAGTCCATTATGAAATAAATTCACACTTACAAAGTACCTTTCTCATTATTAAAGTTTATTATAAAATACTTTGTGCATTAATATTGTATGCCAAATACATTTTCCACATTTCCCTACAGATGACTTTTGCTGTTTCTTTCAACATTTAGCTATCAATATCTGTGCTGCTGCCAACATATTCCCCACCATTTTCCTTTTAATTTTTTTTGGTAATGCCTCATTCAGTTTTTCTGATAATATAATTGTGGGATCCATGATTAATTTATGTCCTATGATCTTATCATTTTTTCTTTGTAACAGCAACCCAAAATTTCCCTTTTTTATTTTTTACAAACCTACCAAATGTGCCTAAATTTCATCAACACAGCGGGGAGCGTGCAACTTTTTAGCAGCTGGTATGGGGTAAGGTATCATAAATATAAGTTTTCATTAAAAAATATTTGCTACAATATCCAAATTTTACTCTGAACCATCTTGGCACATACAAATTGGTTCAATCTTGGATGGTGAAAATTCCGGCCCCCCCTTTGCTTTTAATACCTGACCACCTCTTGAATGTGTACCTGTTTTCATCGGACACGTCTAAATATCAGACCATAGTAACGACATTACTACCCTGAAGTTAGTCAGAGTAAATAGTTAACTTTTCCATCTTTCAGTTTGCCTTAGGCTGTTGATTTTTGCCCCTCTTCTGCATTTCCAGCTGCTGAAGCACAAAAGACAGCACCTTCTTCACACAGTACATAATAAATTTATTAAATTCACTTCCAGGTTATGTGGTGAAGATCTCAGGTTTTGTGGTTTTAAAAGGAGACTAGACAAATTCATGAACGATGCATCAGCGATTGACCATGATGGTTGTATGGCATTTCCATGTTTAGAGACAGTAGTCCTATGAGTTTCAGTTGCTGGGGAGACTGAAGCAAAGTACCACTTGTGATCTTTCCCAAAAGCATCTGATTAGCCACATTGGAAAGCCTTTGCTCAAAGCCAACCAGACTCTTCTTGTGTACTACTTAGGTTAGAGATATTCTGAAGTCACAATGACTCTATTGCCTACTACCCTACTGTACATTTCTAGACTCTCCTGATTGCCATTCCTTCCTCTGGCAATGTTTAGCCCCACAGAGATCCACTAGGAAAATTTCTCCCCGGCATTTGCATGGATAGAGCTCAATACGGACAAGAAGTAGTGATGGGTTGTATTCCCATCAATCTCGCTGCTCCAGAACTTCGTGGGTCAGATATGTCACTGGGAGGGAAGAACTATGTGCAGAATTGCAGCCAGGATGGAAGCACTACAAACCCAGGCAAAATCGGATTCTGTTGGCATGCACTTTTTATCAGAGCATTCACTCATTGTAAAAGCTGCAGCTCGGTGTCAGAGGGAGCTGTTAGTGTGTGCCATTAGTGTGCAGTGTGGAGAACGAAGTCATTCTGAAATTGCTCCTCCATGAGGTTTACCACGTCTGTGTTTCAGAGCACACCACTGGAACTGGCATGCCACATGCCTAGTCTCTGAGGTGTTTAAAGAGATGCAAAACCTGTATGATTGTCCTGCTGTTGAGTTCTTGATTTTATATGCATTCTTTTGCCCTGCACTCTAATGCACAGGCCTGGATCTGGGTTTATATAACATTCTGTCTTGCTCAGACACACTCAAAGTCAGACTAGAGGGAGAGTAAGCAGAGTCAGCATTGGGTTAAACTTCAGCATGAATTGCCCAGGGATTTATAAAAAAGAGGAAACTGGGAGGAAAATAGACATAAAAAATCATATACCCAAGTACCATTCTGCAAAGGCTTGCATTATTTTCAGAGTCAATAATGTCAATAATGTACTGTTAAAATCAACTGATAAACAAATTGCACCAAAGCCATTTAACCCCAAACAGTGTTGTGCCAAAGAGGTACAGATCTTGTTGAAGCCAGCAGCAAGCATGTATAGGTTTGGTTTACAAGCCACCAGCTGGTACTCAGCAGTCTTGCATTTTTCTATTTTTAATTACAGAATTATCAAGGGCACCAAAGCTATAGATGCTTTTAAAATATGATCATCAGGAGAATATTTATAGCAGGCTGGGTGTTAAACAGCCTGCCCTGAAAAAGCTTTGGGTGAAGTTATTGTCACCTTCCCTTCAGTAAGGGGAGGGGGAAAGTGGCAAAAATGGCTCCTGCAGTGTAAATTCACATGTATCCCAAGCCATCATTAATTTACATAGTGTATCATCTCCAAAAGATCACAAAACCACCATGGCTCAGTATTGGGCATAGTGAAATACCTATATCTATATCCATCCCCATTACAGGTCTATATAAAGAATATTTAGAAAACAGCAGCAGCTCTATGTCAGCACCAAAATGCAGACCCTCTTAGGACAGGCAGATGAGAATTTCAACATCTTGAATAGTTTTCAGTTCAAGTCTGTGATCCTAGAACATTGTAAAGAAAGTCCCACTGAAATCAGGAAGTCCCACTGTTACTCATGATAAACACACTATATTGCTGTAGTGTGTTAAACCACATTACTTCCTTCAAAGAATATTGAGAAGTGTAATTTGCCCCTCACATAATTGCAAGTCCCAGCACCCTTAACAGCGTTGAATTTAGGGCGGTGTGGGTGGTTCCCCTGCACAGGGCAACAACTGAGGGGGAACATAATAATACAGTGGTACTTTGGTTCTCAAATTTAATCCGTTCCAGGAGTCGGTTCGACTCACGAAACAGTTTGAAAACCAAGGCGTGGCTTCCAATTGGCTGCAGGAGCTTCCTGCACTCAATCGGAACCTGCGGAAGCCGTGTTGGATGTTCGGCTTCCAAAAAACGATTGCAAACCAGAACACACACTTCTGGGTTTGTGGCGTTCGGGAGCAGATTTGTTCAGGAGCCAAGCCGTTCGACTATCAAGGTACCAACTATATTTATATGGGTACCTACTCAAAGTACCAAAAGGAATTATTGTGAACATAATAAATATTTGGGTGGGGCAAAATCTGTCTTCACTCAGGGCTCCATATTACCAAATTCCATCCCTGTGCTAACAAACTACAATTCCCAGAATTCTTTAGGGGAAATCGTGTTCTTTCAATGTATAGTATATGCATAGCCTTAGTGCCAATTGGAAGTCCCCACCTGATGCAAACAGAAGCTTCAGGATCATGACAGAGGGAAAAGGTTAATCTTCACCACTCACCAAGGTTCCCATTCTCACATGGAGGTTTGGAGGATCAAAAAATAATCCTAGTGGGTCATGCTCTCTATAGCACTAGAACATTTAGGACAAGCCAGAATCAGGCCCACTGCCACGCTCCACGAATCTGCTCCTTCCTTTGGCCAATGGCAGAGGTCTCGCTATCTATGAGAGTGCATCATCTGAGTCATAGCTCACCATCTCTCGGTTTTGCCTGCCACTGCAGACTAGTTCATGTGCAAAATGAGTCAGGCAACCTAGAGTTGCCATTTTTTTCTTTCCTGGCAGAGTTCCTGTGCCTTGAAAAGTTGCATGGCAAGTAAAATGCAGAAGGTAACCCCCCCCCCCATGCATATGAAGCAATGGGGAAAGATGCACTTCTTAAATTTGCTATGCAATTTTTCAAGGCATAGGAGACCTGGGGAGGGGGGGGGGAACACTGGCAATCCTACCACCCACCTTGTACTTTAAATTGCCTCATTCCCAGGCCACCACTTTATAGGAGTTTGACATGATTCCTATATCCCAAACTTTGCTGGTTGAAGCATGGAGTAAATAGCAGAAATTTAGTCTGGTAGAGCAGTTTATACACATCCTTCCCACTAAGGGGCATAATTGGGTTGCAAGTATCACCCAGAAAAGTTAGCAGCTGCACTGCAGCTGATGAAGCCATATGTAACTAAATGCATTACAGTACAGAAATTTCTGGTATGGGAAAGAAACCCAACAGTATACAACGGGGGAGCAAAATAGAAATTTTAATAATTATAATAATAATAATTAAGAAACAGGAGGAAATTAACCCAAGTTTCAAAGCATTTTTATGCTATTAAAAATCCTTATATCCCATCCTTCCCTTCCTACATGGAAGTGTCAGAATGGCTTATAGCACTGAATCCCACCCCAAACCCCAATGAAATTAATGAGGCTGATATCATTTGTGTTCTGCATGCATTTCATATACAGAATCCTTCTCTGATATACCCCCCCCTTTTACAGATAGGAGACTGAGGTTCCAGAGAGATACTGACCTGCTCAGGCTGCCCAAGCAGTTCTGAGAAAAGCTGAGATCTGGAACCTAGGGATTCTAAATCTGAGACTGAGGCTTTTAATTCATGGAAACTGCCACCCTGGTCCCTTTGCTCTCCTTTACAATATTCTGCTTAAAAAGCCCAAGGCTGAACGGCTCTTTCCCATTCCACCATGTGGTGCAGAGATTACAGTTCAGCTGCCGGGTAATATGGAGATGTTCAAAACTCTCCTTGTCTGAAATTCAGTTTTGTATTGTGCACCCCCAGCAGGTGGTTACCAGGAGACAGAAAGGTAACTCCAGCTGTGCCTAAAAACAACAGCAATAATAGCACAACAACAAAGTCATATGCATTTAACAACCTATGAGCACTGGGTTATATTAAGGTACATATTATGCTGCTATTTGTCTTGCCGGTTGTTTTTAATATAAGCTGCATTGTGAGGGTGAGTCTTAAAAGGTGCGGGGTGGAAATAGCAGCAGCAGCAGCAGCATCCACATGAAGGAATCCAAGAGGGCACAGGAGGGAGGAGAGTCTCTATCCATGCTAGAAACACTTCCCTCTTGCAAAAACAAGAACAGAAACAAAACCTGGTGATCGGACAGAACAATCCCATTCTTCTCCCCAAGCTCTAAGAAAACACATGAGGGGCAAGGACTGTGCTAGGGAAATATCCCCTAGCAGCAAAGGGCAGTGTGGAAGTGCTAGTCAAACAGGGGAAACTGTGTTGGCAGGAAAGGTGATGAGCAGCATGCTTTCCACTGGGCCAACCCAAGGAGTTGTCTGGCAAGACACTCTTGAGCTCTCAGGCTACAGTGCGAGCCACATGAAACGCTTCCCATGCACCTGCTGGTGCTTTCCCAAGTCTTCCTTTATCTTCCGCTGCTGCACCCTGCCAGGTGCGTGCTCTCTCTCTCTCTCTCTCCCACACACACACACACACACACACACACACACACACACACAAACAAACACACGCCTACACATATACAATTTCTGGCAGGTTTCGACTTTTCTATGCTGTGGCTCACTGCAACTTCTGGGTTTCCACTACAGTGGTACCTCGGATTAAGTACTTAATTCGTTCCGGAGGTCCGTTCTTAACCTGAAGCACCACTTTAGCTAATGGGGCCTCCTGCTGCCGCCGCGCCGCCAGAGCACGATTTCTGTTCTCATCCTGAAGCAAAGTTCTTAACCTGAAGCACTATTTCTGGGTTAGCGGAGTCTGTAACCTGAAGTGTATGTAACCTGAAGCGTATGTAACCCAAGGTTACTGCAATCCACTCTAATCCACACTGCAAGAGTGGTTACCGAAGTCTGCAAAATCTAGGAACTGAAGCTGCAAATTGGTGCAAAGCAGGAGTTCAGCTGGAGCACAGGAAAGGAAAAGTCATTTCGCTGAGGATCTTTTGACTCATCAGCTATGCTGCAATACTAAAAGCTGAGCTCTGGATTCCCAGAAATACGCAGCGTAAAGCCTTAAACTGTCTTGGATAGGGGTCCAGTGATCAAGGAATGTGCAGGAACTGGGCAGCTGAAGTTGAACACATTATGGAACCGTGCTGGATATCATGGGTTTTGAATATCAGAAATGTAAGAGATAAGTGAACGATATACCTTAGGGCCTATTTGCCTTACTTGGAAACTGGCACCACAGGTTAGTGCCATTTTAAGATATCTGTGACGCACACCTGATCTGCTACCTACAACTGCAGTTTTGTGCATGTGCCCTGCATTTGCTTAGGGTCATTCACATTGAAACTCTAAGAGGAAGCAATGTGGGCATGATGTGGTCCAGAATTACATTGCTGTGGGCTGATCATGCCATTACTCTAATTACAGGAAGGATATTTGCATGGCAATTGTGTGAATCAAATATATCCTCCCCCACCCCCGGTTCAAAACAAAAGAGTTGTGCTGGGAGGGGGCTTTTTCTTTTCCATTTTGGAGCAGAAGCTGTACAAATGCCCAAATTCATCCCCAATAGTCATTTTGATCAACAATTACAAAATACAGAAGAAGCAAGCATGATTGCTTATTGTGCAACAGCAGTTTAGTCCCCCTGCTTAATTTCCACAGTTGCCCAAATGTAACAAAAATACTCTCTACGATCTGGAAAAAATACACAGAAGATAAATATACATACAACCAAACAATTTGTAGTCATATATCGATTTAGAAATACTGCATAGGGTTGTAGCCAACTAAGCTTTACTCAGAGTAGACCTATTGGAATTAATGGCCCTAACACTGCATACAACCCATAGAGAGAGGAGGAACAGGAGCACTTGGCAGGATGGCCGCATCTGCAACCAGCTCACGAGCTTTATAATTAGCTTTGCGTGTGGAAAGAGTGTGCGGAAAGTCCATATACACAGTTTGGGACCAGTGTGGGCAGCAAATGATTCCAATGGGAACCAGTGGGAACTCATAGGCATCCTAATAAGATGGGGAATAGACTTCATTGCAGTGGAGCCAGAGAACATCACCAGAAGTGTGTGTGTTGGTTGGTCAAAGAACCTTCATGACTTACTGTTGTTTCTGGGTAGCTGCTGACCCATCTCAAAACAGTTCATAAATAGACAACTATAGAGGTCCTAAAGGACTCGTAGGGTCATCTAGTAATCTTCATCTAGTAATGGGTATTTGAGAACAAATGGTCCTAGTCTGACACCTTAACCACTACACTAGACTAGTTACGTGGGTATACCATACCTGTCCTCCATGACTGGAAGAAAACCCAAAGAATCCTGGTCTCTAGCACCCATACCTCTCTTGCCTTGTGCTCTAGAACTGGTTAGAGAAAAGAATCTATGCTCCGTAAAGGTAAAGGGACCCGTGACCATTAGGTCTAGTCGTGACCCACTCTGGGGTTGCGGCGCTCATCTCGCTTTATTGCCGAGGGAGCCGGCGTACAACTTCTGGGTCATGTGGCCAGCATGACTAAGCTGCTTCTGGCGAGCCAGAACAGTGCACAGAAACGCCGTTTACCTTCCCGCCAGAGTGGTACGATTTATCTACTTGCACTTTGACGTGCTTCCGAACTGCTAGGTTGGCAGAAGCTGGGACCGAGCAACGGGAGCTCACCCCATCGCGGGGATTCAAACCACTGACCTTCTGATCGGCAAGTCCTAGGCTCAGTGGTTTAACCCAGTGTTCCCCAACCTTGGGCCTCCAGCTGTTTTTGGACTACAGTTCCCATCATCCCTGACCACTGGTCTTGCTAGCTAGGGATTATGGGAGTTGTAGTCCAAAAACAGCTGGAGGCCCAAGGTTGGGGAACACTGGTTTAACCCACAGTGCCATCAGCTCCATAGATTCCCTGCAATTCCAGAGGAGGGAATTACAGCTGTCACACCTCTCACAGGTTGCACTAGTTGGTTTAGAGAACTGAAAGGTGAAAAGTCTAGTGACTCACAGTAACCAATGGCTGAATGCCAGAAGAATTTATCTCCTTCTCCACTTCTATTGCCAGAGCAACATACCCTGTGACCCTGACCAGACAGATGCATGAGTACTATCCTGACGTAATCCAGCCTGGAATGGATGTTTTAAATAATCAGCACATCTGAGACTAATTCGTAATACCAGAACACAGCCATCCACCAGATTTCACAGTTCTCAAGATATTGTGACCCAGTTCTAGGCTGTCTGGACATATGAAAATATGCATTTAAAGAAAACACACATTTAAATATATATTGAAATGTTTTATTTAGAAATCACAAATTAATGCATAAATGGAATGGAATAATGGGTAAAAACACGTGAAAGTGATATGAACCAGATATAGAGAAATTTTCCCATTCATACTTGGCACGCTTTGCTTCACATACTTCCAGAATCAACCTTCCATTTTTAGCCCCCTTTTTGTACACTGCTGGTATAATTATATAGGTGAGTCTGACCTATGACTTGCAAGTCACTTATCTTGCCAATTGTATTAATTACTCTACCCAGTTTCCCATAAACATACCATTGCAATAAATAGGGCTTGCAGTCATAGGTTCTCATATGCACACTTGGGTTATTGGTTGGGTCCTGTAAATACCTAAGGGACTTTCCTATGAATATATACCTATTTGGTCCCAATCCCTTTATCCTGAGCGAGACACTCACTCTATTATTACTTGTCCATCAGGTGAAGTGTGAGAAGAGCTTCTGCCTGCAGATGAGCCTGCTTCTGTCACACCAGAGGGGCTCTTTCCATTTACTGGATCACCATAGCAACTGGACATTTCCCATTCACATTCTTCACAGTTACCTTCTTATGCTCATTCATGTTGGTTACCATGGCAACGGGAGTCATCTCATTGATATAATCTGCCACCTATGTTTGTATGTGTTCTGCAGTGAGCACGACTGTTGACACACTCTGAGGGCAAATCGTGGTTTGGCTGTTGGCTCAAAGCTTTCAACTCCTGAACTCCCTCCACCACTCTTGCACACTCCAACTCCCTCCTCTCTTGTTTTGAGCAAACCATATTTTGCCGTTACCTCCAAATTGGACAAGCAATGGTTTGCACAAACTGTAGTTTGCTTCCAAACTAGAATCGAAAATCAGTTTTACATTGTTTGAACAATGGGTTTCCTTACACAGGAAATGAATGATGGAATCAGAGAATGAGAAGGCAGTATGTGAGCTAAAGGCTCAAATATGATGACCACATCTGAACTGGTCTATTCATGACTGGCCCAGGTACCGAAGGCACACTAGCAAAAGAAAGTACATTCTTAAATTATTGATTTCCAATGGCTGCACATGCAATATGTGTATATCCTCAGATGAACCCCACTGCGTTTTGCATTATGCAGGTCAACCCCTTCTCTGTGTGTCTATGTGGGATGAAGTGAAGACATCTGCAGAAAGGAGCTTGATCTTTAATTTGATTGCCCCGAGACTACGGAATAGCATTCCTGATAAGGTTCAGGGTTTTTCCTTCTCTCTTCATCTTCAAAAGGGGGAGTAAGCTCACCTGTTTCAATCAGCTTTCCGCCACTGAGTTTTAATAATATCATGTTGCTGGTATGAATTTTATACAGCTTTGCTGAGGGTATGCGTGCTGTATTTATTTATATTTTTTGTTTTGTGATTTTACTGTTGTCATCTTTATTGTAAGCTGACTCAAGCTTTGGAGAGGCAGATATAAATGTTTTTAACAAATAAGAGGTAGTGTCATCTTTGTAGTCATATTCTACATCTCCCTCACCAGACTCTACGGATGTATAAAAATCCATATTTGTCTTCATGAATGAATATGTGAATGCAGGGCTCTTTTCTTCATCTCATTCTCAAAAAATAATAATAATAAAGTGCATTTTACCCACTTATTCTATCCATCCATCCATATTTGGCAAATGGTGAATTGCTGTGTTCAAATAGAATCCTATTATGATTCCATTCTCCATTTGATGATGGTACTAACTTTCCAAACCACTGTCACTGGATACTGTAATGAAGCTACAAGCAGCTGTGACAAGTTGCCTCCATGATCCAGCTCTGAGGATGACAAGTGGAGCAAACAGTGTAAGCTACAAAGCCTTTGGTTTGAATAGGAAATGAGATGGCATTTTAAAGTATTTCACATAGCAAGAACGGTCCTCCAACAGCTCCATTAAAATTGTGTCCTTCTCCCTGAACGTCCTTCATTCGCAAAATGAGGCCAATTGTTACATTATCTACCCTATGCTATGGATGATATGTTATCCCTACACAACAACACTGCTACCAATCCTAAAAAATGATTAATCACTCAAAATTCAGCATGTTATGAATCCAGAGTAATCCTCTCTAACTTTCTTGAGGCAGTGAGAAAGGGGCAGTCTCCTAAACGCGCTGCATATTAACACACGTCTTCCCCTTACACAGGGCTAGAATAATCCCAGGAAACCTGTCCTTTAGAATTTGAAATATTTATTCAGTCCCATGCAGGAGCATCACCTAAAACACGGGTGTCAAACACAAGGCCTGCGGGCTGAATCCGGCCCGCCAGACCTTGTCATGTGGCCCATGTAGCCACCGCCAGCCTTCACCTTTTATTCTCACTTTTTTTTTTTGACACAAGAAAGCCGCCTCTTCAGCGCATGCGCAGCAGCCTACAAGCCAGAGAACGTCTGCCCTCTAGCGGCGCTGCGGCCCCAGATGAATTTGAGTTTGACACCCCTGACCTAAAACATTGGTGTAGATTGTTAAAACAAAGAGCTTATTGTGTTTAGGAATTCGTAATATTTTATTCCACTCCTCAGTATCCTCTGAATAGCCGGAACAGGAGGAGAGCAAATGTCTAAGGCAATGACCTTCAGGCCCACCATTAATTTCCACATTTATTTATTTTTATCACATCAATTCCTTCACTATTTTTCTCTGTCTGCATCCCTTCTTTTTTTCTTATCCTATTCCACACAAGCAACAGTGGTAGCAGTAATAGCAACTCACCTTCAGTCAGGGTGTGATCTAGCTGTGAATCATGACTCACATGTCCATAGTGGGGCATTTTTATAGGAATAGTGAACAGTTGTCCAAGAGGACAGTGGGATAGCTCAGTTGGTAAGAGCATGAGACTCTTAATCTCAGGGCTGTGGGTTTGAGCCCCATGTTGGGCAAAAAAGATTCCTGCAGTGCAGGTGTTTGAACTAGATGACCCTTGTGGTCCCAACTCTATGATTGTAAGACTCTTTTTTTCCTGACGAGGTTACTATTAGGGAACAACATCAATACCTACCAACTATGTTAACAGCAGCAAGGAAGGCTAGCTTAGCATGAAGGGGACATGTAAAGATCAGAGTTGTGGGAAACTACTTACAACGGTGGTGGTGACATTAAGGAAGTGGGAAGATCACCCACTCCTCAGAATTTAACTTAGCACCATTCCTTTCCTTTTAAACCTGACACTAAAATAGCTCTGGAAAATCCTCCTCAGTTCAGCTGAGTCTAGAAGGAGCTATATGAAACTGTGTGAATGCACAGCACAGTTGGAAAGGGAACTGAATCCTGGGATAACAGCCTTTGTGGCAGTGGCGTAGCGTGGGTTGTCAGCACCCGGGGCAAGGCAAGTAATTTGCGC